>NC_090448.1:316956176-318206176 GCF_031143425.1 Pleurodeles waltl | reverse complement strand
CACCCACTGGAAAGACTTGAGAGACTGTGGCTTTGTACTCCCTAGGATACAGCAGTGGGCAAACCACCCACTTGAGAAACTTGAGAGACTGTGGCTTTGCACTCCCCAGGACCAAACTGTGGGCATGGAGCCCCCTCGTGGAGCAGTGGCGTCATGTGTTCATCAGGCGGAGGTGCCCCCCCTCCCCCTGAGGTGCCTGTATATTTTTTATCTGATGACCCTCCAGTGTTCTCTCCGTTTGGAGTCAGGTATCATGTGTGGGCCTCGCCCATGCATTTTGGGCCCAATGGTCCACGGACAATGATTGGTGCACTATCCAGACTTGTGTATTTGGTGTACATAATTGTATATACTGGATTTAGAATTTTGATAATAATATTTCACATGATTATATTTGTTCAAATCAATTCCTTTTGTCCTTGCGTTCTTCTAGGGGGTTAGGAGGTGTATATGTAATGTTGCAGCATGTATTTGTGTGTATGATGTTGTGGGTGGGGGTGGGGGTGTTGCGTGTGTGTGTCACTCTCTTTTCCCTCCCCCTCCCCTGTGTTGTATGTGCAGTATTCACCGTGGTCGTAGCTGCCATCGTTGGAGGCCCTGATAGAGGAGCAGGAAGACCATCATCGGCAGTATCTGCAATTCGGGCTCCATGGCATCCTGGTTCCGGGGTGTGGAAAGGTGAGTGTTTTCCCTTCTGTGTACTGTTTCCACTGTGTGTTTGTTCGCGTTGTTTCCGCCCCGGAAAAGTTGGCAGATAGGCCTGTTGTGATAGGGTGGGAGGTACATTGTCTTCCGTCTGTCTGTTGGAGGTGTCCACCGCGCTGTTTTTTTGTACTGCCGTGGCGGTCGGAGTGTTAAAGTGGTTGTCTATGTTGGCGGTTTCCGCCACGGTCGTAATCCAATTTTTTTCTCCGCCGGACTGTTTGCGATATTACTGCAGCTTTAACACCGACCGCCAGGATTGTAATGAGGGCCGATATGTGCTTTTGCTGATTTGAAGACAGAAGAGGCCATTAGTAACCCACCTGCTTCTGTAGCTGTAACATGTGGGGTTCATGATCATGGCAACACCCTTGTAGCTAGTGAGTAATAGTAACTGTCAATAAGCAAGCAATTTGACTTACCACTGCTCATCTGATCCTGCAGTCGAACTTGAGCTGGCTCTACTGGTGGTCAGTGTGGCTAGAAAAAAACATTATACAGTTTTTAGATGCCAGGTAGATCTCCACTTATTTGTTTAATAAACAAAAATGCAACTGCAATACATTGTTGCAGTTCGGATAGCACCTCAGTACCTTCTATCAAAAATATCACTCTGGGCATTTTGTTGGTTCAGAATATTAGAAAAGGCAGGTGGGAAAGTCAACCAAAAACTTTGCATAATAGAGGGGCAGAGCTATAGCCTATGATGAGGATGACTCAAAATCATTGAAGTGCAGTGAAGGGGTGGAATAAAAATTGTTAATGAAAGACAGAAAAAAAAGATATTGCAGGGATAGCAGGAATTCAACAAAAATTGGATAGAGGAATTGGAGAAAAGGAGACAACGTGAAAAAAGTAAACAAGGCAAAATTAAAAGTGGTATATTAGTGGGCAGAGGTAAAAGCTAGGGAAATAATAATAATATTAAATAGTAGGACTTGCTTGGATGAGCAGAGTGCACACCATTGGCACTGGTGGTCAGCGCTTACTCAGCTTCTGCCAGACCCCCCTCTGAGATGCTCCTCATCTTGCCCTTGGGTGCTGATGTAAGAAATAAAGAAGATAAAAAATGTAATAATGGTACAGTTAATGTCCACAAAATTATTATAACAGGCAAATGTAGTAACATTGTACTTATCTAAGTCAGATTGCCTATGATAATAGTATGCTCGACTACTGTTGAGTTGGCTATACTCCTAAAATCCCTATTCCAAATTTCCTTAACAAAAAACATATTTGGAACTAATGCATTGCAATGAATGATCTTTGATTCTATTCTCATTTCTCAACCCCCTTGATGGACCAACTCAGTCTCCCTTTTGTTGCAATGCATAGATGCATACTAGTACTACATATCACTGTGAACTTGCTTGGGACTGTACATGCTAGATAAAAAAAAATCACAGAGAATGCTAACTCCCTGATATCACTAATTCACTATGGTGACCGGAGGACAGAGGAGTATGCATTGCAATGACTTCCTAAATAATCAGCCAAAGCGAGCGCCTACGAGTACGATTAGGTTGTGCCAAGCACCTGCCTAGCTCAAACTGGATCACATAATTATTAAAGTAAAATAAATTTACCTCTGAGTGTGAGGAGCATGCTATTAAAACAAAAGTTAGCATTGTAGAACACAAACACAACAAATAATATAATTAATACTCATAGAGCCCCAGAATCTCAATCCCTAGCAGGTCGAGCAGGTCCTCCTCGTGGTCAATGATATCTGCCCAGTGGTGTAACAGCTGGTGAGTGGTGCGCAGGACCTGGGTGGTGCGTCAGACACACCGGCGCACCATAGCCTAACGCCACTGACACTCTCACATGGGGTAACTGCTACCAGGCCTGCCGTCAGCATGGAGGGAGGTGGCGCTTCACATAAAAAACGAGGGCTGCCACTTCCTCCTCACTAAAGATGGACCGAGGTTGCACCCCTTATGGTGCCGCTGCACACAAGGTAGACGGCTGTTGCTGGCAGGGGAGGGCCTGGCGCTGCCGCTCTAGTGTTTTCCGGTGCCGCCTTGCTCTGCCATGGTGTTGGGTGGTGGAGTGTAGAAGAAAAGGAACAGGAGGAGAAGGAAGGAAGACAATAAATAAAGGAAAAATAAACAACACATAAAAATAGTCAGCCACTAAAAGACACAGTAATAGAATAAATAGAAATGAGGGGTAGATTAATTAGAAGGATGGAGGATTGAAAAGATTCATGAAGGATGAAAAAACAGGTCCAGCACCATAAACAGAATGAAAAACAAGATTATTGCACCCATGCGAACCCCGTGGTGCAGTTCGCTTGCGATTTTGAACACAAGAACGTACTTCGAGGTGCATTTGATGTAAAATGCAAAAGCAACTGGCATAATGGGGAACTCTGCCTACCCGCTGAACTCCGTATAGCACGGTAGACATTTTTTTGCTACTTTGTGGAGTTCTGTGCAACGCGACTCGACCCAAGCCTAGTAGCAAGTTTCAGCCAAGGACAAGGGGGACTTATTAAAAAGGAGGGCTTGGGCTTTGATGTGTCTTGAAATGCCAAAGTGAGTTAATAGGTTATAAATGCCCTAACAGCCATCAATGGAAGGCTGGAAGTCATGCTTTTCTTTTGCCACACTTGTGGAGATACAACTAGTGCTGCAGTCCATGAGGGATACTTTAACTTACAGGCCCTAGGTACCGATGGTATCACATACCTTTTGTAACCCTGGTACCACATACTAGGGACTTATAAGTAAGTTAAGTGTGCCAATTGGGCATAAGCCAATTAAACATGCACTTTTAAGGCTCAGAGCACATGCGCTGAGTCCTGATCAGCTGGAATCAGTGCATGTCAGACCCATTACACCTAGTAGTCAAAAGTGGGGATGAACCAGCAAAAAGCCTGTTTCATTATAGTAACAATGTGCAACCGAGGGCGCACTAAAGGGGTTGTGAAGCAGCAACAGGGGGTTGGATAGAGTGTTGCCTCTGTGTTCCTGGGGGCTGTTGGCTAGAACCCTGACATCTCCCTCAAAAGGGCTGGGAGGTATGTTGCTCCAGCTGAAGACTGTTGTGTTGCCTCTGCTGAACGCCCCTTTCAAAGCCTCGAAACAGGTGGTAATATTGGGGATACTGCTGCACAGCCTATGAGAGATCAATGGAAAGTCTGCTGCTATGCACTCCTTGAGGCACTCCAGTGCCAAGTATGTCTTGCCCCTGAAGAGATGGGCACCACTGAATGGCATGTCCATCAGTGATACGTGTTTGCCACTGAAAAAGCCAATGTTTCTCATCCATCCATGGCATTAAAGTATCACACAGGTACCAGCTACCTAGCCAGACTATAGGAGATTTCCAGGCCTGACCATGTGACGTGCTTCTCTGTGTCTTGACTATTTTGAATAATTTGTGTCAAAATTGCAGAAAGGTCATCTGGGACCGCTAGTAGGATCTCGCTCATCATGTTCTGCAATGCATGTGAGTATTGTCCCAAAAGAAATCTAGAGTTACCTGATCTGAAATCTAAAGTGGAAGACGAGAACATCCATTTTCTGAAAGCCCCCATGCTCTTTGAGTCTACATCTGGGGGCATGGCAGTGAAAGACTTTTGGTTCAAACTGCTGGTTGATGCTTGCACCACAAGCCTCTCCCCTGAGGGTAGTTGGAGATCAATGACTTCCGCTGCTCTCCTAATAACCATAGCAAATGATGGCGATTCCTCAGTGAAAAGTCCAGTTGGAGAGCTTAGGCCGGTGTCAGGGAACATACTGAGGCCACTAGGGCCTTGGAGATCCAAAAATGAATTCTACTCTTCATAAAATTGGACTTGTCATCTCCTTAAATGTCATCACGGTGTACAGGGTAAGAGACCAGTTGTGGTAAAGGAAGTGTCCCTTCTGAGTCCAAATGAGGCTGGATGGGTTGTGTTTGAAATCAAGGTGGGTGGTTCTTCCAGAGTGGTGGCCGACATACTGAACTTGGTGAGAAACTCAGTTTCGGGTGACTAGTTGGAACAGGCTTCGGCCCTGGATTTGTGGAAGTCCCAGGAAAGGGATCAAGAGGCACAGTTAGAAACAGGGATGGATCTGTCTGCAGTAGTCCAACTGGAAGGACCCTCAGCTACTTCGGGACCGAGGGTGTGCCAAAGTTGCGCTAAATGGATCTTTCAAAGGGTTAGACCTGTTTGCACAGTTACCAATGGACCCAGGAATTCAGGTTGAATCAGGATGAGTTTCGGGAACAGGCTCCTGAGGTCAGGGACAAGATAGGGAGACACCATTATCTCCACTCAACTTCCATTGCCAAGAGTGGCGGGATGAAGGGGAATCATGTTTTGACATCTTGTGCTTTTACTTTTTATTCAAAATGTCTTTATTGATTTTCTAGGCATGGAAAAATATCAGTGCAGAATGATATGGTATAAGATATTTTTTCTACCTAGAGGCCAACTGTAGGTACAGTTTATTACAGAGATTTCCACCAATACATCCAAAGCCTTACGAGGTGCTTACATAACATTAAAGGCATAGAGCCATTCCTCAATACCCAGCATGCGTGCCCAATACAACCCTCCTCTCCCTGCCACCAAAATCCCTAAACTAAGGGAACAATTAAAAAAAAGAAATGCATGTACAGAGTGGTTAGTAGTGCGGCAGACTCATGTTTGGTGGAAGTGAGTGGTCATGGAGGGCAGCATAGTTCCCTCAGGGGATCAGGAACCGTGACATGTTCAGCTGAGTGGAAGAGGTGGAGTGCCCTCGTAGATGTGGGACAGGAAAAGAGGGGTAGGCCGGTGGACCGCACTAGGGGACCGCATATATATTCAAAATATTTCTGGGAGTCAGAAAGTATATCTGACATGCGTTCCTTGCCAGCTGCAAGCATGCCACTGAGATAGCGGTGGGGCAGCAGGCTTCTTCCAGGCAGCCACCAGTGCCAATATGGCTGCTCCTAAGCCTAGCCACATGATGGAACAATCTCTTACTATTTGATGCTTGAGAGGTGGCGCGCAGCCCAAGGGGGACAAATTCCATTTTGTGGGGAAGAGGGTAGCCCAAGATCTCTCTCATCTGTGCTAAGTTCTCATTCCAATAGGTCATGTAGTAGGGCAATCCCACCAGATATGGTGGAAGATGCCCAACAGCCCACATCCTCTCCAACATCTATCTGAGGTATCTGGGTAAATCTTATGGAGTTTAGAGGGGTACAAATACCAGTCATAGAGTAGTTTGTAGTGGGTGTCTCTAAGACCCACGGAGTGATTGAAACTAGGAATCTCACTCCAAAGTTTCAGCCCCTGCTCTGGTGCCGATTAACTTCCCCAATCTGGTCCCAAAGGGTTGTGTGTCTGGGAGTTGTGGTACATGCAACGGAAACCAGAGAGCACACAAATATCTCTATAGGAAGTAGATCTCAAGTGGCTGCTAGTCGGATCTCGGGCTGCATTACCCAGTGCTTTCGTTGGGGCTAGTGGTAGGGTTATGTGGCCAGTTGGTTAAAGTCATGTCAACAGTTGTCGAAGAGGTTGGAGATGGTAAGACAGTCCCCCTCACGCTATAAGTCAAAGGGCCTCCGGAGTAAAGCAGGCGTAAAAGTATTGTTGTAGTGTATAGGCATGTATGGTGAAGGAAAAGTTTGTCAGGCCATGCAGCCAGGTTGCCTTATCCCAGGCTTTCAGGATTGTCTAGTTGGAGTTCTTAGAGAGACACTCAGCGGATGGTCAGGGTTGAGTTTCCAAAGGACATCCTAAATCATTCTTCCTGGGACCACCCTTTCCATGTGTAGCCAGTGTTTTTCAGATTCCTTCAAAGACCATTCCGTTATTATGCGTAAATGTGCCACTTTGTAGTATGGGGGAAATTTGGAAGGGCCAACTGGCCCGCCTTTTAAACAGGGCCAATACCTTGTGTGGTAGTCGGGCTCTGTGATTTTGTAAAATAAGGGTAGTGAGCATAGAATGGAGAATTGAGAAAAAATCCAGTTCCACATCAACAGTGAGACCTTGAACGAGATATAATATTTTCAAGACTACTGTTATAGTTATAGCGGTACTACTGTCATCTTTATAGCATTGATGTGACTCATCCAGCCTGCTAATGGTGCCCATTTCCTAAGGTCCTGTTTCAATTTTCTTAAGAGTGGAGGATAATTTGCTTTATTAAGGTCATCTATCTTGGGAGTAATATTTATGCCTAAATAGGTAGTTCTCTTTTTAGCCCATTGAAAGGGGGTAGAGGAAGCTAATCTCACCATCTCTCATGTCGGGACAGTAAGGTTAAGTAGAAAGGATTTATTCAGATTGCCCTTGAAGCCTGCTACACGTTTGAATGCTAAGAGTTCTGTTTGCACGGCTGCCAATGACATTTGGGGAGAAGTGAGGGTTAAAAAATATCATCCACAAACATGGAGATCTTATGCTCTATGAACCCAAATGGTATTCCTTGGATGAGGGGGGAGGACTGTATTTTAGATGCTTAGGGCAAATAAAAGGGGTAATAGGCGACTCTCTTGCCTCGTACTCTGTTGAAGTGAGAAGTAGTCAGATCCGGTCCTGTTCTCTAAGACCCTAGAGCAGGGGTGGGCACAGTTGGCCCTGTGCTTCTTTTTTACTTTGACTTACCAGCTGATTGGATGGAGTACATTAAGGGGCATATTTATACTCTGCATGCGCCAGTTTTGCGCCATTTGTTTTACGCAAATTCAGCACAACACTAAGACCATATTTATACTTTGACGCCCAACCCCACGAACATCACAATTTCTCAGTGTTCGTCATTTTCTGGATGCGTGAACTGACCTTTCGTTAATGACATGCAAGGTAGGCGTTCCCATCCAAAAAATGACTTAAACACCTGTGCGCCATATTTATCCAACCTGGCAAAAATGGCACACGGCTGGGAGGTTGAGCCGGAAAATGACATAAATCCTGATGAAAAATGAATACCTGGGTCAGGGCAGGCGTTAAGGGACCTGTGGGCTCTTTTTCATGGTGGAAGACCATGGAAGCAGTCCACAGGTGCCCTTCCCTGCACCCAGGGACACCCCCTGCCACCCTAGCCCACCCCTGGAGGACACCCATGGATAGGGACTCATCTATGGTTAGTGCAGGTAAGTGCAGGTAAGTATTTTTTTACATTCATTTTAAGTGGCATGGGGGGGCCTAACTTGGGCCCCCTTACATGCCACTGTGCCCAATTCCCATTCTGTCCCCTGGGCATGGCCATTGGGCAGGGGGGCATGACTCCTGTCTTTGCTAAGACAGGAGTCATTTCCATGGGGGTTGTGCATCAAAAAATGGCGCAAGTCAGGTTAGAGTCAATATTTTTGACTCTAACCTGACTTGCACCATTCTTTGACGCACAACCCCCATTCTTCCCTACGCCTCCGCTGCCCGGTTTGAGTAATTTATTTTGACGCAAACCAGGCCACAATGCCGGCTAACGTCATTCCATAAATAAGGCGCCCAGCTGGCGCGTTGGAATGGCGTTAGCCGGCAGTAATCTTTTTGAAGAAAATCTGCCCAAGCGCTCATTTGTGTCATAAAGTATAAATATGGACCTAAGAGAGAGAGACACACACAGAGATAGAATTGGGGGAAACAATATAAGACATAAAAAAGCTATAGTTAGAAGTTATAGGACATGCACAATGGGGTCTAGGCACATTGATGTAAAAGAAAGGAAGGGGTGAACACTACAAATCCTAGCAAAATGTAGAGGGAGATTAAGGTACATTTACTAAAAGGAAACAAACATGGCATATGCTTAGATAACAAACAGAAATTGTACAAAGAAGGGGAAATAGAACAACTGATAACAAACAGAAATGGTGTAAAGAAGGGAAAATAGGACAGCTGACTAGTGCTTAATTTGTAAATAAAAACGTGCCGGTGCTCAAAGCCCTCCTTTTAAACTTGCAGCTGCTGCAATTAAATGTGGGAACACGGAATACCGAGGCAACGTAATCCTGAAGTCATCTCGGGCCTCTTCAATCCATATAAAGCCACTCTCTGCCCCTTCAGCTCACTCTTGCAGCTTTCTGCTCTCTTCCTTTGTGACGCTTTTTCGTTTTTCTCTTCCTCCGTCTTTCCCATATGTGTCTTTTGCTCGCAGCAAATGCTTGAGGCAGAAGAATAAGCCCCGGCCCTCAAAAATAAGTGCCGGTGCTCAGCACCGAAAACAACAAGCACAAATTAAGCACTGCAGCTGACAGAGGAACAAGAGTGAAAGAGTGAAAGAGGAACATGATACAGTGAAGATGTGGAAAACCAAGCTTAATTATAGAAGAGAGAGGAGTTTGAGGAGCCCAAAATGCAGATTACATAGATAAAGGACATCAGAAGGGAAACGGAACAAGACAAAACTAACAGAGCACTCTATTTGTATAGTGTCACAGAGAGAAATGATATTTGTGTATCAAGACAATCCTGGGGGGGGGGGCGGGTAACACAAAAATGTGCAAGAGCAAATTGTTTTGACAATGACATGTACAATACCCACTAATACAGAAGGAAAAGAAATTGAGTTTAAGAATGGACAGGTAGAAAGAAACAGAATTAACTCCGGTTGAATTACATTATGGTCAAAGCTAGTGCTAGTCCCTGCCACAACTCTAGGTCCATCACACGTTTGTATTAGCTCCTTCCAGTGAATCACTAGCATCAGACCATATGCTTAGAGTCCACACATAGAAAGTTCTTCATACCATTCTAAATACTATGAACACATCATACACAAACCAACAGTAGGTAACTATTCAAGAAAAGTAGTTATCTGGCAGCTTCACCATATCAGTCCATCAGTAGTATTTGGGGCAATTTTTGTGTAATTGTAGTTGCGTTTATGTGGCATTTACTGCACCTGACAAGGTGTTAAAATGCTTTACATTGAGCAGCACAATCCTCTGGAATCCAAGATTAGCATATAAACATTTTGATCAGACTTGTGGGGTCAACTAGAAGTATAAGGAGCTAGGCATGATTATTAGTGGGAAAATGGGATATGTGAGTTCGAGCAGATACTTGGTGGGGTTAATAAATGATGAGCTAGAGAAAATTAGGTGGTGTTAGATTACAGGGCTATCACTTACCGAAAAAAGAGAGGTTCTAGTCTTATGAGTTTTGAGCAATTTGCAGAAATACAATAATAGTGATTAAAGCAATTATTTATGTGACTTAGAGAAGGTTGTTCTGGAATGGAAGAGGAATGTAGAGAATGGAATGAAAGGAGGGAGCCATTTTAAATAAAAATGGATGGCATTGCATTGACATGGGCAATTTAACAGAACTTCTGTATTCATAATTACACATGAACAGTGCATAACATCATGTTCTGCAATCTAAATGGTGAGCGTATTTCGCAAATGCACATAAATTATGATAACTGTAGATAAATCCATTCTTAAAAGGCGACAGTTTAGTTTAAGAATACTTATCATCTCAAAGCAAGGATACAAAATGAACAAGATACTCACCTTTGGGAATGCCCTTTCTGATGGATGCTCTATCTAACCTCAGACTCTTTACTTTGGGAATACCCTCATATCCCTGCCTTGATCCAGAGTTTTTTTTTAGCATTTCTCACCTGCACCTGTTAATTGCGTCATGAGGCTCTACGTCTACTTGGTCTTTCGCCAGAAGGGACCTTGGAGCCACATATATTCACCACTACTGCACAATAAAATCAGTTTCTTTCTGGACTGTGCACCGTCAGACGTGGAGTCACTGGATAATTCAATTTGAAAGTGTGCAGATTCCTAAGTTGGTACCTTATTAAGATGCTCGAGAGAGCCTGTTCCACATAACGGGGAGGTGGGAGGGTCGGTAGGAATCTGTGGTTAGATAGAGTATCCACTCAAAAAGCATTACAGAAGTAAATAACATAACAGCGCAGACTAGGAAATCCAGGAGGACCAAACAGGCAAAGTGTCCATCCCAATGGACCTTTTTATCAAGGCAGAAGTGTTTTGTGAGCATTTAAACTCTTGCCCACCTCTCAGACTGACAGATTTCCAAAATAAAAACACGACATGCCAAAGCAGTGGTGTTGTCCTTGGTTCTAGTAGAATGTGCCCTTAACATCTCCGGGAACTCCCTGTATGAAAATGCATGGCAAATCGTCATACAGAGAACTATCCACCTTGAAATTATTCTCTTCTTCACTAGTTTACCCTTTTTTGTGCTATGAACCCAACAAAGAGCTGACCATTCACCCGATGGTCCTTCGTACGATAGATTTAAAATCTCAAAGCCATTTTCAAGTTGAAACAATGGAACCATTCTTGCTCTTTGGAGGGATGGAGTGGTGCAAATTATGTATGAGGGGTTATACACTGTTTACAGAGAAAAGGTGCCACTACCATGGGCAGTAATGCTGCCCTAGTCAATAGCACCAGTTTATCTGGAAGGAAGGAGAGATATGACTGCTGGACTAACAGTGCTTATAACTGCCTCATATGCAAAGCAGATGTTCTCGCTATGGGAATGGCTGTCTTCAGAGTCAAAAGGAGAAGGGAGCAGTTGTGTATTAGTGCAAACAGAGTGCACATCAAATACATGAGACCCAAGTTAAGGTCTCACTGTCATATTACAAAAAGTTAGGGTGAAAACATGTGGGGTAAACCTTTGAAGAACCACATCACAAGGGATGATTTATGCAACAAGGTCTGGCGTGGTACATGTAACAAGGATAACAAGCAACCTTTGACAATGGGCACAGCTTGTCATTGCTGGGCTAGAGAGGGCAGAGCAACACATCAGATAATTTAGTTTTTATTGGTTCTACCTAATGGGAGGTTCATCAAGCATCAGTCTTCTCCCAGCATCCAGTGTAGATGTACTTTGTAGATGGAAATATGACTGCCAATCTGATGCCCAGTGCCTCTGGAGGCAGGTCAAAAACTGCTGTCACTCTTCATTCTCCATGCAATTAGGTGAAGATTGCACAGATCCCGGTGAAGGACTCTGCCATGTTGCTGTAGCAGAAGATCCTCCTGAAGCAGAAGCCTGTTTGTGGACAAATGGTCCCCTGAAAGATAGTCTGCAAATGGAGGATTATGTGGTGGATTGGCCAAGAACCATAAGGCTTATCCTCGTTGATCTGGACCACCCATGGATCTGACATGATGCTTTGCCACCCTTTGAGAAAGTATTGTATTCTGCCTCCAATAGTTTGGCCACTTGTCAAAGAGAACAAGAAAATGCATATTTGAAGTTGTGGTGGGGTGGGTCATTGGGCGGTAACCTGACTCTGAGGACCTGTACGCTGTCGGCTTGATCCTCGACCCCATCCTCAAAATGGTTGAGGGGTTTAGTAATGATACCTCCTGCTGAAGCCTCAAAGGGGTTTAATTGCTGGGGATACCGCTTCACGGGTGCAGACCAGCAAAGGGAGCATGCTGTTGCCCTGCTTTATTTAAGGCCTTCAAATGGTATGTCCACTTTTTTGCCAAAAACCCAGGTGCCATTAAAAGAGAATGTTGACTTCAATGTCCACAGAAGGTAGTAGACTGTCAAGGACTTCCACAGCACATCCACAAAGGAGCCTGACTCCTCAGTAGAGGGGCTGTGGGGACATTCAAACTTGTGTCTGGAGAAGTATGAAACCCACTGGCCTTCTGAATCTCCATGTAAAAAGTGTCTTTGTCATACATTGGCTTGTCTATGTTATCTTGTTTATCATCAAGATTATGTCACAGTGATTCTCCTTTCCATTTTGAGGCAAACGTAAAGTCCTATTTGAGTATGGAAGAGGTTGTGCTATTGTTTTTAGCACATTTGGTGGGTGACGTGACTTTAGATGAGGTCATGTTAGACGGAGTTCCGAATCGGTTGGCACAATGGGTTTTTCCTCTGGCATCGGCAGTTTAGGATCCAGCGTTACCTTGATGGCAACTGGTGGGGGTTGTGGTCCGGGAGTTGAAGTCAGGATGGGCGGCAGTCATGGAGTCAGGACGGACCCTTCTGCCTTAACCTGCCTGGAGGGCACGTTGGTCCCATGGGGTCTGGGGGGGGGGACACACCGGAGGGTGCCAAAAGGGTACTAAAAATGTGCAACATGGCCTCTTGGAAGGCTTTGACCTATTGTGGAATCACTAATGGCTCAGAAACGTGGGTCACATCTGGACTAAGCTGTTGATCAGTTCATTGGTAGGACTTCGAGACCAAGTGGTGCCGTTGTGTCCAGACAACTTCTCAAAATGACAGTGGCAGGATGCAGGAGAGTCCCACTTTGAATTCTTGTGCTCATTTTAGACTTGAACTTATTTAAAGATCTGGAGTTGGCCGATGATGCTTCACGAGAATGGCCTCACGAGCAGGAGTGCGTCTGTGACCTCGCTTTCATCTGGAACAGCCTTTCTTCGATTGTTACAATGTTCTGCCGTGTAGAGTTTAGCATTTGCATTCACAGTTCACCTTTGATTTTAATCTGGAACAGTCCTTGCAGGACTTGCAGCTGTGCAAGTACAGGAGAGACCAGAAACACACTTAGTAATGGTCAGTCACAGACTGATAGTTCGTTACAGTTCTTACTAAGTTTAAACACTGTTGTTCTAGGGGGTGACAAATACCTTGCTCAATGATGACATTATGAGAAATAAGTTTTTTCAAAATCACATTTTTCACCATATGAGGGGAGGAATATGATCAGGATCTACGTTTGAAGGCAAAGAAAGGAAGGAATTAACTTCACTGCGCAGAGATGGAAATTATATTTGGCTCCAGTGTTGCTTCTGGGGTGGCATGGCATCAACATGGAGCTGCAAAACTCCTTCCACTGGTGTGCAAGTGAGAATCTCTGGGTTCGGTCTGGCAGCAAAGTGTATCCAGAAGGTAAGAAGTATGTGGTTAGAATTATCCATCAAAAATGCTTCTTTTCTTATTTCAGATAAGCAAAAAACTGAATAAGGCTGAATGATCTATGAGTTGTGAGTACTCTGCGCTACTACCCACTTATACAAAATATATTCTATCAAACAATGACAGCAGCTTGCAAAAGCATTTAGTTTTTTTTCAGTGCTTTACTAACTGATACTGTGCTGATGCTTATCTTTTTCAATCAGTCATGTTCTCTCTCAATAATATTATTATAATAATATTGCATCATTAAACAGCATACTTTATATACAACAACTGTAACAGCTCAGTGCACCAGCAAGTGATAACGAGGGTAAGAGCAAAGAAATTCAGCATCCTTATAACATTTGTATTGTAGTATAAATGGTCGAAAACAGTAGTGTTCAACTTAGGTCATTCGCTTATATTCACTATTTTATAGCTGGAAAGGTATGACACTGTATGTCACATGGTCACCTGGTGAAGAATTAATACCACACAATGTAAGACAGCATCAGATGTAAACGCATACAGAAAGTTGTTTTTGCGCCCTATGCGGATGGCCTGTATAGCTGATGTCCTTGTGGGATTTAGCATCCCCCAGGATACTGGTGGCAGCCTCAGTAGCTTTTGTCTTTTTTCCATCTCAAATAGGGTAGGGAGTCTCTCTCTGGCAGACCTCAGCATAACACATGCCTTCTTTCCATGGCCCATACCCTTAGAAGCCATTCCATGAACAGTAAAACACTAACAGGCTCAAGGCCCTACCCCTTCTAAGAAACCCCTCCTATTCTTCGCAAAGAGTTTAGAACATTCGTCACTATACTGCTTTAAAACTCCCAGAAGCCCTAAAGTCAGGATGAGCTATTCACCCATGCACCGTGCTTCATTCTTATTTCACCGTTCTCTTTAGTCTTGTCTCTCCTCCTCCTTCAGTCCTTTCAAAATGTGCTCCTCAGCACCTTTCCCTCCTAATCCCTGCTTTCCCTCTTCCTTCATTCATGTCTCTCTTCATACTGTCTCCCTCTCCCTTACTCAAGTTATCCCTTCTACTTCTGTCATGGAAATAAAAGAAAGGTTTTGTGAAAAGCCAACAAAATGCGACATTAGTCTTACAATTTCTTTCACAGAATCTGTTGGCTGGGAATGTATGACTGATTTATGTTCAGTGTTAGCACACAGGGAAGAGGTCTAGACTTTGAATGACAGAAAACATCCTTGTTTTAGAAAACTCAAAATGAATATGCATGAGACAAATGCATGCCTAATGAATGTGAAGGTTAAGAACATTTTGGGTGGGTCTTCAGGAATCCTATGAAATCAGGAGTGACTTCAATCCTAGAAGAAATTGAAAGAAGTTGCAAGTTGTTCTAACCTTACTGTAATCCGAAGTGTGAGAAAGGATGGCAGAAAAACAAAACACCCCCACACCCTTATTGTATTTAAATGAAAAACAATGTTGAGGATGTAATACTAGGCTCTTACTTCTTTTATATCACTATATAGAAAGATTTTATAGTAATTCCCCGGGTTTGACTGTAATTTATACCCTGTTGATATAACCTCAAGGTGCTACATTGGGCACACCTTATACCTTAATTTTCGGCTGTGAATTAATGTTTACCAGTAGACACACCAGAGGGAAAATGTATGGAATGAAGGAAAGTGAAGCACTATTGCGCTGACACAACCAAAATGAGATGCACATATAAACTGATTTCAGGTCAGACTCTTGCCTTAATTGCATAGGTATGGAATGGGGAGACATTTCATTTTAACCATTTATTAACCATATTCCTGAGAGATTACAAACACAATTTGGCCTTGTGTTTAGATAACTGATTGGCAAATATGAATGTTTTAAACATTGTACACTTTTGAAAGTAAATGCAGTTCCTCTCAGTTATGAGATTAGGAATGTTCTGTTAACTAATCGATACAATTTGAAGAAAGATTAATGTGATAAGAGTGTTATTGAAAATATAGAATCTTTCGATTGGCTAGCTCCCTTGATGACATCACTGGACCCAAAAAGCGATTTTAGATTATGTGTAGATTTAAGAAGTTCAAATGAGAATGTGTGGGTAGACGGCCACACATTGCCTTACATTCCTTAGTGTGTTTCATCCCTACCTATGAAAGTGCTTTTTTCCACTTTTGATCCCAACAGCACACATCACGAGGTTTTCGTCCATTGTAGCAATTGAAGGTTCCTTCTAATATAAATGCAAGCTGTTGGTCTAATTAGTGCAGCCTTGAGTTTTCAGAAAAATAGTGCATTACATCCTATAAAATCAATCTGATGCTTTAACTTTCCAGGATGATACACTTTTTGGTAACGATCACACAGAACATAATGCTAATTTGGAAGCGATCTTAGGGAAGTTGTAAAAAAAAAGGGGTAACTCTTAAAATGCATAAGTGCAAATACAGCTAAGAAACTGTAAAATATGTAGGCCACGCAATTTCATCCTTGTGTCTTGAGACAAAAACAAGTCTGACTTGTACTATAGTTAAAGCACATGGTCAATTTTCAAAGGAACAACTGATTTTATTCCTACACAGCAATATATCTGGCAAATATTTTTCTGAACCGAATTTAGAGAAGAGCATCAACCACATCGGTCAATTGACCCAATTTATGCCGACGTCTTTACCAAGTTCTTGATTTTTACCCGACACCACTTACAGGTTTGCTTTTAACATTGTAAAAATCTCTGAATTTCCTAGAAAAGTGCTGCTAACTAAATAGTCAAATCTCTGACGTGTTGTGATCCAGTGGTTGTATCAGGGCTTTGGAATTATGCCCCAGGTGAAGGTTAAATTATGGGAAAAAAAGATAAATTATGCCATGTAATGCGCACAGTTTGCGATAGTATTACGTCAATCATTTGCATTTTTTATGCATGCTAACACTGTCTGGGCAAAGTTTACACCTTATCAGTACAAGTTTGACACCCAACTAGAGCAATAAGCAATTGAAAGATGAACAGTCAACCTTTGAAAAGGGCATTCCACAGCCCGGGGACATATATGTCACCACATCCTTAGTACATTTTGACCCGTTTGAGGTATAAGCTAAGGTTTTGTGTTAAAATCTGCGGGTTATGCAGGTTATTCAACAGATAAAGTATTATGTGGCAATACTACTCATTATTAAATAGAAAATGCCACAGCCTGAAAATCACATAATTCCAGTGGCCCTGTAACATATGATGTTAACTGTGTGTATGGTGCTTGATGAAGCCTTGAGACAAGTCATTGCAAGTCAAATGATTACTACTAAATTGGGGAGAGATAACATCCAGAATTTACAGTGCTTCAAAAGATATTGGTTCTGACGCTGGTAATGGGTGTTGCCAGTGATGGAAATGGGTGGCACTCTCCTAAGAAAATGTGTCAGCTCTGGATTTTTTTTAAACAAACTTTGCACCGAATAGATGTATTATATTGTTGTGGAGAAATAATTCACGTCCTGACTAGAATAATTATAGTTGTCTTAGTTTATTCCAATTTAAATACGACATTACATGAAAACACATCAATCCCGCTCCAGTGCTTGCTCAAGTCTTCAGTGCCTCAAATTCTACATTCCATTCCTAAGTACTCACCCCACATTCTACATTCTTCTTCTTATCATTCCACATTCCCCAGTAACATATATACAACATCTCGCTTTTTCCAACAAAATTAAATTAAACAAAACATGTAACACTAAAAAAAACGCAGAATAACACAACATATTAATACATTACAAATTCAGAATATTTCTTTGGCATTTGTACTTTCCTTCTTGCCCTTGACTCACAACCATCATCATTAATATCATAATCACATGCATCTTTGCCTATTTCCACTTTCCTTTGTACTCCTTCTATACTTTGTGTTTCATTAACACTTCCAGAACTCTCTGAAGAATTATCATTACAAATTTCATCAGTTTCGCATCCACAATTGGATTTTCCACTTCTTACACTGTCCTTACTTGACTCTAAATCAAAATAATGTTGAGTATCAACCCCTTCCTTTTCTTCCTTTTCATCAATGTTCCAAAACTTTTCTTGATGGGGCTTAAACAATACAACCGCATTCTTACTCCATCACCCTTTAATCTTCAAATACAAAGAACTATTGGTGACTTTTCAAATTCGCACAGGCGAAGTGTATACTGATTCCCATTTCTGTCCTTTATAAGGTTTTTTTATATGAACCCAATCACCAACATTGAATACTTTAGGTTTTTTGTGTAATTTGTAACTCATTGTCATCCATTTTTTTTACTGCATTCTGATTTTCTGCAGCTTTACCAAACCTCGGAGTAAACAAGAGATTTTTTCTGTCTATTTCTTAACAAAAAGAAAGGTGAAAATCTAGTTGTTGAACTAACTGTATTGTTGTAGCTATAAACATTTCACGTAAAAATTCACATACATTCATATTCGATGCCATAGATAACGGAATCCCTTCCTTCATAAATCTATTCATTCTTTCCACTTGACCATTCAATGATGGATTATAAAGAGGAGATTTTTTCTTTTTATATCGTGTTCACTTCAAACCGTACACATTTTAAGTGAAATCAATTGCATTCCATTGTCGGACACCAACATTCTTGGCATTCCTTCTATAGCAAACATTTTCTTCAAGAATTCAATAATAACATCTGTGTTTATACTTGCTAAGAAATCCCAATGAGTCCATTTGGAATAGTAATCTGTAATAACAACTAAATAACGCAATTCAGAATCAAGTAAGCTAAATGGACCTGAACAATCTATAGCTAATTTAAACCAAGGAGAAATGGGTGTATCCACTGGTTGTAACTCTTTTTTATGCACTTTCCAATGTTTATCTGATTTGACACACTCCATACAGATATACAAAAACATGTCCACATCACTGTTAAGTCCTGGCCACCAATAATAACTTCTCAACAACTTTTTAGTAGCAGTGGATCCTGGATGCCCTTTATGAGCCAAATCAATGAATCCTTTTTTTAAAGCTTGAGGTGGAACATATAAATCATGTCTCATACGAATACCACCCTCAAAGTCAGTTCATTGGCTACATGTGAAAAAATTCTTAAATTGATTATCCAAATTTCTGCTGGGAGGCCACCCCTTCGCCACATATCTCAAGACCTGTTGTAAAATCACATCTTTCTCACAGGCTTCACTCCACTCTTGTCCAGAAATCACACCCTCACCATGTTCAACAGCATCCACGTAAGCAACAACACACTCACTATCCAGTATTTCAACCTCCTCACTAGCCTCCACAGGTAACCTAGATAAACAATCTGCACGTTTCTTCAGCCTCCTGCAATGTGTTTGATTTCAAAATTATATTCCTGTAACTTTGATAACAATCTAATTAACCTAGACAATGCTTTACTATTGCCCTTTCAGTTATTAATTCAAAGTTATTGCCCCAAATACATGTTTTCAATTTTTCCACAGCCTAAACACACGCCTAGGTTTCCCTTTCTATAGTACTATTAAAACATTCAGAATTCCTAAGCATTCTGGAAATGAATGCCACAGTATACTTCTTTCCTGACACAATCTGAGAAAACACAGCACCTATCCCTGTTGCACTAGCATCAACTGTAATTTATTTTCTTAACTGCATTTTCTTGTTCGGATTTCAATTCAAAATGTACTTTCTTTCTCAACAATTTTCTAAGAGGTTCAACCAAATTAGCATAATCCATAATGAACCATGAAAAATTTTCACCTCATCCTAGAAAGGATCTCAGAGTGACATTGTCCTTGGGATTGGGTGCTTCACGTATGGCTCTCAGTAGGTCTTCTTTAGGCTTTATTCCATTTGAAGATGAATTATGCCCAAGATATTCGATTTCTGTATATAAGAATTTATTTACACTTTGCTTTACTATCTGTCAGCACTTTTTCTTGTAAAATTCCCAACACATTAGTCAATATAGAATTATGTTCACTGATAGTTTCAGCATGTATTAAAATGTCACCCTAGAACTTTTGAAAGCCATCCAAATCCTTGAACAAAATGTTCATCAATTTTTGGAATACACTTGCAGCTGATGCAAGCCCAAAAGGTAATCGTACATTTCTATATCCCCCAAAAGGTGTTACAAATGTGGTTTAATCTTTTGAAAAATCAGATAATTTAACTTGATGGTATGCTGACTTGAGATCAATTAAAGACAAATATTTTGACCCATTGGTGGCTGCTAAAATCTCATGAATGGTAGGTAAAGGATGACAGTCCATCACTATATTTTTGTTCAAAGACCTCAAGTCAGCACACAACCTTATATCACTGTTTTTCTTTTTTGTGATAACAATAGCTGAAACCCACTCTGAAGAGTCAATACGTTCAATTTTACCTTCATCACACAATTTAGATAGAAGTTCCTTCAAATCTTTTCTTACTGAAAAGCAACTGGACGAACCTTATGTACGACAGGTATAGCCTTTTCTTTTAGTTTGATAACATGCTCAAAACCTTACACACATCCAATGTGATTCTCAAAAACGTTCTTATTATTTGCCAGAACTTGTACTAACATTAAATTTGTAGCAACCTCATCAATACTTGTAACATCTAAACAAGATAACTCTCCTAGGAGTATAGGATTGGGTGAACCGGGTTTCAAAATTATTCCCAATCTACCTAAATCTTGCCAGCCTACAATATTCCTACCATTTTCAGCTACGTATATTTTGGTATATATACTGCGATCTTTAAACTCAAGGCTGTTACAGAAATACCCAATCATATTAATGTCAAAATCTCCAAATGCTTTTGGATTGACATCACTCTTAAATAACTCTACATTTTTCCAAAGATTGGGAAACATACCTTGATCCAAAATGGTAATGTGAGAACCTGAATCTGCCATAATGTTGAGTTCTTCGCCACCAATGGTGATAACCCATAATGGTGCATTACATCTATTCATAACACCTGTGTTAAAATTATCATCAACAGTTAAAACTTTATTTACGCACATCTCCTCATCAAACTCTTCCACAGAATTAACCTTTACATTGTTACCCCCTTTCACACTCCTACATACAATAGCAAAATGACCAAGTATTTTACACTTGGCACATCTCTTTTCAGCCGCTGGACATTTTACATGGTTACTCAAATATGTTTTAAGTCCACATCTATAACATTGAACAATTTTCTTTCCATTAAACCTGTTGTCTTTGCCTTTGTCCATGAACTTAGTTTTGTCATGACCTTTGGTTTCTTGAATCATGTACACATCCCCTTTAGACTGACCATCAGACATCAAAGCTTTTGTAGAAAGCATTGACCTCCCAATTTCCTTGGCTATATTAATGACTTCCTGTAGTGTGGGATTTCTGCACGTAAGTAATCTTTCTTGAATCTTTTTAGAAAAACACTGGAACACAAATTGATCTTGAATATAAATATCTGTCATTTTGTTATATTTGCATGAGGATGCTAAGGCTCTCAAAGAAGCTACATATTCTTCTATATTTTCATCTTCTATTTTCTTCCTTCTAAAAAAACTATGGCCCTCATTATGACATTGTTGGTAAATTCCAATTACCGCCACGCTGAGTGTTGCCAATTTACTGCCTCCGCCGCGGTTATCCGTTCACTATATTATGACACACATACACCAATCCATCAGTATTCAGCCATAGACACAAATCCGCCAGACCAAAGGTCAGTGATAAACACTGTTACACCAATAGAACAACGCCCACCACATTATGACCCACAAATCACCACGGCGTACATTCAACGGCGGTAAACCATTGGCGGTACATACCGCTGCGCTCAAAATGGACACACACAAACAAAGCAACACCACTTTAGACAATTAAAAAAACACACACCTGACACCCATACACACACCACACCCACACCACTATAAAACACACACCCACAGTACCCACAACCCTTTACCATTATAAACCATTGACAGGAGACAGACATCAAGACCACTCACACAACTAGAGCCACACACTACTCACACCTATACACCACTCACGCACCCTACATCACACACCCCAACACAGTACCCAACACACCCTCACCTACACATCTCACACAACACCCATGGCACCACAAAGACACCCCCGCTCCACAGAGGAGGAGCGAAGGGTCATGGTGGAGGAAATCATTAGGGTAGAGCACATTACCGAATACACCCTCACCTACACACCCCTCACAACACCAATGCCACCACAAACACACCTCTGCTTCACAGAGGAGGAGCTAAGGGTCATGGTGGAGGAAATCATCAGGGTAGAGCCACAGCTATTTGGAGCACAGGTGCAGCAGATATCAATAGCTAGGAAGATGGAGCTATGGCAGAGAATCGTGGATGGTCAACGCCATTGGACAGCACCCAAGAACAAGGGATGACATCACGAAGAGGTGGAACGACCTACGGGGGAATGTACGTTCCATTGCAGCAAGACACCAGCTAGCCGTACAGAGGACTGGCGGTGGACCCCCAAGTCCTCCCCCACAACTAACAGCATGGGAGGAACAAGTCATGGCAATCCTGCATCCTGAGGGCCTGGCCAGAGTAGGAGGTAGACTGGACTCTGGTAAGTCAACTCTCTACTACTATCACCCCCCTATCTGCATGCCATCACATACTCCCAACCTCACTCCCATCACTCCACCACTACCCACACACCCCACCATCACATCTCACTCATCCCAATGGCAAGCCCTGCAAGCCATACCAATGCATGGACACCACTTACAGCCCTGCATGGACACTCATCATTAAAGCATGCACACTACAGAGAACTAATCATCCCAACAGACACCAATGTACACAAGTGAAAGCTGCCAGGGCAAATCCAACCAAAGAGGGCATGCCACGTATGTACAATATGTCAGACACTGAAACCATAACACATCATTTACATCCCCACAGGTACCCCAGCCAGTGTCAGCGGAGAGGAGGTACCAGCAGTATCCAGTCCCCCAACAGAAGAGGCCTACAGTGATGACAGCAACTCTGGTCTTCAGGATCGGGATGACCAACCTGGCCCATCAGGGACCTCTGGACAGCCAGTTACCCAGGCCCAGTCACACACCACCGCAGAGCCTCCCCCATCAGGAAAACCACCACAGCACCCACCCAGCGAACCCATACCTCTGTCCCCAGGACACGTCAATCATATGTGTGTCCACCTCTACAGGGACTCTAGGGCACACCTCATACCCATGACAATCAGGGACCTGGGGTCAGTGGCAGTGGGCACACGGTTCAGGGGACAGAGGCACAGGCCAACAGGGAAACTGGGAGGAGTGCTGTGCGCCAGGGGGAGGACAGGCCCAGGGAACCAACTCTCCAGAAGGCACTTGCAGAGATCTTGGGAGCATATCAACATTCCTGGGACACGATGGGCCAGATCCTGGACAATGTGCAAGAGAACAGCCGGCTGCAGGAGGGATAGTACTAGGGGATTGAGGAGGACTTGCAAGCCATCAACAACACCCTGATCTACATAGCAGGGGTGCTGGCAGACATGGCCAATATTATGAGGGAGGCAGTCACACAACAGTGGGCCCCTGCCACTAGCCAGACATCTGAACAGTCTTCCACCTCTGCTGACACTAGTGGCCAGGAGGCCCTGCCACAGGACTCAAAGGCCACCAACACCCCTCCCCCTGCAGAAGGAGAATCATTCCTCAAACATTCCCTGTGATCCAGACAGAAACCAGAGACACTTGCCAAAACCCCACCAGGAAATGAGACTATCCTGATTGTCACCCTTGTGTCCTACTCAGTCACCCTGTCCACCTTGAACTGCCATTGCTCCCCTTCCTATGTCCCCTTGGACAATGCACCTGTGCTACAAAAAGACTGGCACAATACCCTGGACTTTCCTCCATCATCACCAAAGCCCATTGCACTTGCCCCTCAATATTTAGCACTTCAATAAACACCTTTAAAAAAAAGAAGTTTTAGTATGTCAAATTTTTCAAGTATGTAAACAGGTACAAACATTGCAATTCAACTGTACAGAAAATGAGCATAGATTAATGACCTGTAGCTGGCTGCAGTGATCGCACCAGGAGCATATGTGAGGTCACCAACATCTGCAAAATGAATTGTCAGAGGGAATAGTAAGTGGGCATAGAAGTGGGGAAAAAACAGCATGCCAGTGCCACAGAAATTCAAACAAATGCCATTGAAACGTGAATTAACACTGTCTTGCTTGTGTGTCATTGGAAGTATTGTCTGATCACTGAAGTTCTGTTGTCCTCATCCTCATCCTCTGCCTCCTCATCCTCACTGTCCACAGGGGCCAGTGCTGCCACCCGGGCATCTCCAGCATCCTCCTCCTGCAGAAAAGGCACATGCCATCTCAGGTCAAGGTTGTGCAACATGCAGCATGCCACTAATGTCTGGCAGACCTTCTTGGGTGAGTAGCACAGGGATCCACCTGTTAGACGGAAGCACCGGAACCTGGCCTTCAGGAGGACGAATGTCCTTTCTATTATTCTTCTGGTTCGCTCATGTGCCTCATTATAACGTTCTTCTGCCCTTGTCCTGGCATTCCTCACAGGTGCCAGCAGCCATGATAGGTTGGGGTAACCAGAGTTACCCGCAACTTATGAGGGACAACATTTAGCCACACATTATCCCAAATGGCCCACACCATACCCATACACCAACATATACTGGGTGGGAACCAGGGCTCACCTATTAGCCACACCCTGTGCCTCTGTAGTTGGCCCATCACATCTGGGATGCTGCTACTCCTCAGGACAAAGGCATCGTGCACCGACCCTGGATACTTAGCTTTGACTTGGGAGATGTACTGATCCGCCAAGCACACCATCTGTACATTCATAGAGTGGAAACTCTTTCGATTTCTGAACACCTGTTCATTCTGACGGGGTAGGACAAATGCAATATGTATTCCATCAATCGCCCCAATTATGTTGGGGATATGTCCCATTGCATAGAAATCAGACTTCGCTGTAGCCAAATCTTCAACCTGGGGAAATACAATGTATCTGCACATGTGTTTAATCAGGGTAGACAACACTCTTGTTAGCACTATTGAGAACATTGGCTGTGACATTCCTGATGCCAAGTCCACTGTCACTTGGAAAGAACCAGTTGCCAAGAAATGGAGCACTGATAGAACTTGCACAAGAGGGGGATCCCAGTGGGGTGACGGATAGCAGATATCAGGTCAGGCTCCAATTAGGCACATAGCTCTGTGATTGTGACCCTGTCAAGTCTGTAGGTGAGGATAATGTGCCAGTCCTCCAGTGTTGCCAAGACCACCAGGGGTCTGTACACGGGGAATGTCTCCATCTCGTATTCATCTGCAGCTGTAGCAATCTATGGGGCTAAAGAGTGTGGAGCTGGTCACAAACTGAATAATGGGGCTACAACAGAACTTTGCATGCGGTTAACTTGTAATGGGTAAGTGTGATCGCACAGTATGTCCTAATTTCACCAGTGACCCAGCAATTATCTAGGGCCTGCCCCCGCCCTTGAAATGGCATCCGCCTGTGGAAGTGTGGTAATTCCCCTGACGTTCGCTGTAGCGGGAGGCGGTCGGGAACTGCCGTGCAACTCCTCATTGGTTAACATTGGGCCCTATGGGTTACAGTGGCCAATAGTGATCTACTCCGGTGGTGACGCCATGCAGTGCCGCGGACGTGACCACCATTTTCTATCTCATCCCTCACTTGCTTCCTGATCTTCAACAGGAGAGGACCTACACTGCATGTGCTGCTGTGACCTGTGTCTGGAACCTACCATGGCCCATGTGACTGGGGAAAGGGCCCCAGCCTTCACTTCGGTGGAGCTGGAGAGACTAGTGGACGGGGTCTTACTCCAGTACGGACTGCTGTATGCGCCTCCAGATCAACAGGTGAGTACACTGTGGGCATGATGCATGTATGTGGCATGAATGCATGGAGTGGTGTGTGTGAAGGCCTCATGTATGGGGGGTGGGTGGATGTCCTGTGGGCGGAGTATTGGTTGTGTGCTGGGCCATGTGTGTATAAATGGTGATGTGAAGGGCTATGGTGGGCCATAAGTGTAACAGGCAGGACTGTTGGACTAATAACATTTTCCTGTGTGTCTTTCCTCTGCAGGTCAGCGACCATCAAAAGAAGGGTATTTGGCAAGCCATCGCCAAGGATGTGCGGACCCTGGGGGTCTATTGCAGGCGGAGCACCCACTGTCGGAGACGGTGGGAAGACCTGAGACGCTGGGCATGGAAGAGCGCGGAGGCCCAGCTTGGGATGGCCTCCCAACGAGGAAGGGGTGCCCGTCGAACCCTGACCCCCCCCTGATGGCCTGCATACTTGCGGTGGCCTATCCTGAGCTGGATGGGTGCTCGAGGGCATCACAGCAGCCACAAGGGGGTGAGTACAGTGCCCATCTTTACAACTTATGCATGGTCGGTAGTATCCGGTTGGGGGATGTGTGTCAGTGGGTGCCCTTGGGCCAGGCTTGACATTGCAGCATAGGTCCCCTGGTGGCTAGGGTTCAGAAGGGAGAATCTTGCTACCTAGCTCATAGGCATCCACAACTGGTCAGGGCTGGGTGGGTCCCAGGTGTGCTGCATTTGGTGGTGTGTGCCCCTGCCCATGGCTTGGCTGCTAACTTTTTCTCTGTTAGTGCTATGGCATATTGTGTAGGGCTGTTCCCTGTGTGTGAGGTTGCTGTGTACGCCAACTGTGGTGTTGGTGCAGCCATTGACCAAGTGTATCCTTTGTCTCCCCCCCTTTTTGTTTTGTCACCCTGTCCTTAAGTGCATTAGTCCACCAACGCTGAGGCCACCAGTGGGCAGAGGGCGAGGGGAACACCACGGCAGAGACTGGAGGGGACAGTTCTGACACAGATACCTCCTCCAATGGAAGCTCCCTGGTGGTGGTGGACACCTCTGTGACCACCCAAGCTACAGGTAAATCCGCCACCCCCCATACCAGCACCACCCTCCCAGCAGCCCCTCATTGAGTTGTCCTTGCCCACTCACCCAGGAGGGTGGGCATCTCCTTCGCCCCAGGCACCTCAGGCCCTGCCCCAGTTAGCCCTGTTGCCCTGAGTGAGAAGGATATTGACCTCCTGAGATCCATCTCTGTAGGGTAGTCAACCATTGTGAATGCCAACCAGGGGCTGGAAGCCCAGATGCCCCAGACTAATGCATTCCTGGAGGGCATTCACACTGGATTGGAGGCCCAACAGAGATCGATCCAGGCTCTGGCCTCCTCTCTGATGGCAGCAGTTGTCCCTGTTTCCACCCTCCAACTTCCTCTTCCCAGTCCCATTTTCCTCAACCCCAACCCATCCCAAACACACAGGCAGAAGAGCATGCACAAAAGACAACACACAAGAGTGGTAGAAGCAAACACAAGCACCACACTTCATCCCACAGGCACTCACACAAACACCATCCAGAGACAGACACGCCAACATCCACTATTTCCACTGTCTCCCCCTCCTCCCCCTCCTCTTCCACCTCCCCGCCAGTTCCGTCTACACTCACACCTGCATGCACTACATCATCATCCACTACCAGCATCATCACCACACCAAGCAGATTACACACCTCACTAGCAGACACCTCCACAACAGCCATGCACAGGTCCCCTGTGTTCTCTTCCACTGTGTCTGTCCCCTCCCCAAGGTAAACAAACGCAAGCACTCAGACACCCAACAGCCATCCACCTCAAAACAGCATCCAGCCCATGCACCTGCACCCAAAATCAGGAGACAAACACCTCCAACATCCACTTCCTCTTCCTCCACTCCCATTCCATCTCCCTCTTCCTGCCCCAATGTCCCTCGAAAACTGTTCCTATCCACCATTGACCTCTTTCCTCCCCTACCCCCTGTCCTCCACGTATGGCCAGGGTGGGAAAAACCCAGCCAAGCACCTCAGCCACCCAGTCCATGGGCCCAGTCGTCACCACACCCACTCATGGTGGAAAAGGATCCAGGCCACACGTCCTGAAAGTGATGGAGCCTTCACCAGGCAGGCTCAAGGGAAAGGAGCCTGCCCCAGCTGCCAGAAAGATCAAGGAGCCTGCACCAGCAGCTGCTAAAAAGGTAAAGGAGCCTGCCCCAGCTGCCAGAAAGATGAAGGAGCCTGCACCAGTAGGTGCTACAAAGGTAAAGGAGCCTGCCCTAGCTGCCAGAAAGAGCAAGGAGCCTGCCCCAGCTCCTGCTAAGAAGGTAAAGGAGCCTGCCCCCGCAGCTGCTAAGAAGCTAAAGCAGCCTGCCCCAGCTGCCAGGATGAGCAAGTAGCCTGCACCAGCAGGCACGAAGAGCAAGGGGCCTGGGGCAGGAACTGTGACGGAGCCCCCACCACCAACCATGGTTGTACAACCGTCCGAGGTTGTAGGGGATGGGCAGGAGGCTCACCCCCCAGCAGCACCACCACTTCCATTGGGCAGTGGTCCGAGGTTGCAGGGAATGGGCAAGAGCCTCCTCCCACCAGCAGCACCACCACCTCCAGTGGGCAGCCGTCCGAGGTTGCAGTGGATGGGCAGGAGTCTCCCCCCCACCAGCAGCACCACCACTTCCAGTGGGCAGCCGTCCGAGGTTGCAGGGGATGTGCAGGAGCCTCCCCCCACCAGGAGCAGCACCACCATCACTGAGCAGCTGTCACCCCCTGCAGACGGTATGTAATCCTGCCTCCATTGGCTGCTGTGCTGCCTGTCCCCTTCAAATCCAGTGGGTATGGCACCCACCTGAGAGACTGTGACCTTGCACTCCCTAGGATCAAGAGCACAGGGCACAAGGCCCCCTCCAGAACTAGTGGGTAAGACACCCACATAGCCAAGACTCCCCAGGATCAAGAGCAGAGGGCACGAGGGCACAAGGCCCCTCCAGAACCAGTGGGCAAGTAACCCACTCAAGAGAATGTGGCTTTGCACTGCCAGGACCAAGCACAGGGCATGTTGCTCCCTCCAGAGCAAGTGGACAAGTCACCCACCTGAGCAAGTGGGCAAGTCACCCACTCAAGAGACTGTGGCCTTGCACACCCCAGGATCAAGCACAGGGCATGTTGCCCCCTCCAGAGCAAGTGGGCAAGTCACCAACTCAAGAGACTATGGCCTATCACTCTCCAGGATCAAGCATGTTGCCCCCTCCAGAGCAAGTGGGCAAGTCACCCACTCAAGAGACTGTGGCCTTGCACTCCCCCAGACCAAGCACAGAGCATGTTGCCCCCTCCAGAGAAAGTGGCCT
Organism: Pleurodeles waltl; assembly: GCF_031143425.1. Classification (NCBI taxonomy): domain Eukaryota; kingdom Metazoa; phylum Chordata; class Amphibia; order Caudata; family Salamandridae; genus Pleurodeles; species Pleurodeles waltl. The sequence goes on along the minus strand of NC_090448.1, from coordinate 318,177,449 downwards.
TGTTCCATCTCCCGGCTGAGGTGCCCCCTGTCCCCCATCCCCCTGAGGTGCCTGCCTATTTACCAACTGATGCCCCTGTAGTGTTCTCTCCGTGTTGATGCAGGTGACGTGTGGCCATGGACTTTGGCCTGTGGCCATTTGGCCTACAAACATTGTGGACTGGGCTGTGAACATTTTTGTGTACACACCAACACACCAACATCCATGTGCATATATACATGTATGTGTACATATGTATATATCTATTATCTTGCCTAACTTATTTTTCGTGATGAGTTGCTCTCATTACATTCACTTTTTAAAAAAAATTTTTGTCCTTGCATTATTCATCCGAGTTACGGGGTTCAAATGTTTTTGTGATGCAGCTGATTGTGTATATGTTGTGGGTGGGGTGTGGTGCGTGTGTGTGTCACTGTCATTTTCCTCCCTCCCTCCCTTGTTTGCTAGGCGGCTGTATTCACCTTCATCGTCTTCGCCGGCGTTGATGTTCTTGGTGGAGCAGCACGTAGAAGATCATGGGGAAGACATGCAGCTCGGGCTCCACGGCAGCGCGTTTGTTCCCTGTGTCTCCAATAGAGAGTCCTTTCCCTTCTGAGGTCTGTTTCCGCCAGGCTTTTGATGTCATTGGTACCACCCTGGAAAAGGTGGTGGCTTGGCATGTCTTAATATGGTGGACGGAACATTGACTTCCGCCTGGCTGTAGGTGGCTACCGCTGTGGTGGCCAGTGTGGTACATTGGCTGTCTATCGGAGATCTTTACGCCATGTCATAATTTGGCGGTAATTACCACCGGCCTGTTGGCGGTATTACCGCCACTTTAACACCAACCACCAGGGTTGCAATGAGGGCCTATGTCTTTCAACCATTACATTAGGTTCCTCCGTAAACTGTTTTTCCATTCCTTTGACAGCCTCTTCATACTCATTATATGGGATAAATTGACCAGGAGGTGCTTCATACTCCGGCAAATTATCAAAAATTTCCTGACCAGCATTGCCAAGAAGTCCAATCATAACCATTATGCTGTGGAGAAATGATTCACTCCCGACTAGAATAATTATATTCGTCTTAGTTTATTCCAATTTAAATACGACATTACATGAAAACACATCAATCCCGCTCCAGTGCTTGCCCAAGTCTTCAATGCCTCACATTCTACATTCCATTCCTAAATACTCACCCTGCATTCTACATTCTACCTCTTATCATTCCACATTCCCCATTAACATATATACAACATATATAGTTGTATCTATCTACATATGAATTGATTTTCTCCCAGAGATGAAAATTGAGTCAATTAACATTTTTTTTAAAGCACGTTACTCACCCATAGGGTCTCGAGGCGCTGTGGGGTAGGTCCTCAAGATTCAGTCAAAGAGCCAGGTCTTAAGGTCTTTCCTCAAATGAGGTAGCGATGGTGACTGCCGGAGGTGGAGAGACAGGGTGTTCCAACATTTTGCTGCAAGGTGGGTGAAAGATCTTCCTTCAGTCGAGGATTTCCTTTTGTGGGGTACAGTGGCGAGTGACTGCTGGGAGGAGCAGAGAGGTGTGGCAGGGGAGCAAAAGGTGATGCGGTGGTTGAGGTCGCTGGGGTCAAGGTTGTGGAAGGCCCTGTAAGCGTGTGCAAGGAGTTCGAAGTTGATCCTTTTCTTGATGGGGAGTCAGTGGAGATCTCTCAGGTGTCATGTGATGTGATCTTGGCAGGGGATGTTCAGAATGAGTCTGGTGGAGGTGTTCTGGATTTGTTGTAGCTTGCTCAGGTTCTTCTTGGTGGTTCCGGCATAGAGGGCGTTGCCGTAGTCAAGCCTGCTTGTGATCAGGGCATGCGTCACGGTCTTGCAGCAGTCTCTTGGGATCCATCTGCAGCTTTTCCAGAGGAGTTGGAGGGTGTGAAAACAAGTGGAGGTGATGCAGTTGACCTGTCTTTTCATGGTGAGTGCTTAGTCAAGGATGCCGCCGAGGTTGTGTGTGTGGTTTCTAGCTGTGGGGGAGCTGCCAGATGTTGTGGCCATGAGGAGTCGTCCTAGGCTGAGGAGGAGGGTCCCACGATGAGGATCTCGGTCTTGTTGGAGTTTAGCTTAAGGTAGCTCTCCTTCATCCAGGTGGCAACTCCTTCCATCCTGTCTTGGAAGTTCTTCTTGGCCGTGACACTGTGTCGAAGGCGGCCGATAGGTCCAGTAGGATGAGGGCTGCTGTTTGGCTGCGGTCGAGGAGAGAGCAGATGTCATCTCTAGCGGTGAGCAGGGTGGTCTCACTGCTGTCATTAGGTCTGAATCCTGATTGTGAGATGTCCAGGGTGTTGTCCTCAATGTGTTGGCAGAGCTAAGCATCGATTGCTTTTCGGAGACACTGGCTGGGAAAGGCAGCAATGAGATGGGGCAGTAACTCTTGAGATCCCTGGGGTCAGCTGTGGGTTTCTTCAAAAGTGGGCGGATCTCGCCGTGCTTCCAGTACTCGGGGAAAGCGGCCGACTCTAGGGAGCAGTTGATGGTCTTGTGGAGCTCGGTGCGATTGAGGCACAGGCTTGGTTGAAGATGTAGTGAGTTCAAGGATCGTGGGGACTCCGGAGTGGATGCTGCTCATGATGGAGCAAGTCTCATCCGTAGTTAAGGGGATCCAGTCGTGCAGGAACTGTGGGGGTTCAGTGGATCTGGGTTGGGCATTGTTGGTGAGTTCAGAGAGTCTTGGGGTAGATATCCTTGATTTTCAAATGGAAGAAGGCGGCTAGTCTGTCACAGAGGTCCTGGGATGGAGGGATGTTCGTAGCTTCTGCTTGTGGTTTGATGAATTCCTTGATGACGGCAAAAAATTCTTTAATGTTGTGGGTGGTGGTGTTGGTACAGTCCTGCATGGAAGTTTTTCTGGTGGATCTGATGAGGCCATGGTGGGATCTTGTGGCGGATTTGAAGGCTTCATGGTCCTCCGGGGATTTGCTATTCCTCTGTTTTTTCTGCAGTCTCCTGCACGTGCACTCCGATTTCTGGAGTGCAGGGGTGAACAAGCTGGATTTCTTGGAGGTGTGTTTCCCTGTGGTCGTTCTGAGTGGAGCTAGAGTGTTGGCGCAATCAACGATCCACTGGCAAAGGTTGTGTGCTGAGGTGTTGGCATCTTTTGTCGGGGTGGCGAGTTGCTGGGGGTGTTGATGTGGTCTGGGTCTATTTCCTGTGGGGGGATGTGCGATGTTGACGTGAGCTTTAGGTGTCGTGATAGAGAAGTGGATTCAGTGGTGGTCAGTCCAGTGTAGCGGTGTTGACTCGTCGCTGATGAAGCTGCTGGAGAAAAAGATGGGGGGTCAAGTGTGTGTCCGGCAATGTGCATTGGTGAGATGACCAATTGCTTGAGACAAATTGTGTCAAGGTTCTCGAGTAGTTATATACGGACCCATGGATAACCACTTCTTGTCAGGTGAAGATCAACAGTCAAGTGATCTCACTTAGCAACCAGGACTCTACGTAGGGAAAAGGAACATCACAATGGCAAGTGAAAACATTCCAAAGTACAAAGGAAATAGTGAAGATACTTTTTTATACATTTGCATTAAACAGAGAATATACAGATACTACAACCTTGCAGTGAAACGTCATTGCGATCCATCACTGACAGAGGAATCTTGCAGAAACATGTCCATCTTGCTAGCCTCTGATTCTGTGTTCATTATGACATAACACCCACTCATCTTCAGCACACTGATGAAGATCACTAGCTTCAAGTTAAAGGTGGGCATATTGCTGAAGTCAGCAAGACAGAACACTGACTGTCAGTTACAGAACCTACTGTTCCACAGCTACTTCTGTGACATTGATCAGCTCTGTGACATCATCAACTTTACATCAGAAATGCAGAGACAGAAAGAAACCCAGTTTCATCCTGCTTCATGTGAGACTGCCAACAATGGAGGCAATCAAAATATTAAATGGACTACTTGTACAGGGATAAATGATGAGTACACAGCAATAAAGCCATTTTTACTTGGCTGAGGCATCGAAAAAAAAAAGTATTGAGAGTAAGTTTTGAGGTAGCAATATAATGCTATATATTTCCATCTTGTTGACTAAAACAAATAAAACATTTTTCTTCACAGCATTTTCATTTGTTACATACATAGAATATATTTAGATATGTCAATGATCCTTTCTTTGTACATTTGTATGGTATTACTGGAGAATAATTGCAGAAATCAATACCATTTTACCCAACACAGAATCACAGAAGGTAAACATTATGAAAACAGGAACATATTGTAGAGTGCATTTTTAAGGATCACTACAAGCCTAATCTTTAGCATTCAAGGTTCATCTGTGAGGGTAGTGTATTTAATTGTCAACATGCTTATCAGAACTTCTTGTATTTTTCCAATGTGAGGCCTGCTTGCCAGACAAATTTGAATTATGGCTCTGCAGATGATTGTTTAAGATGATGACCTTAGTTGGCTGCTCTTGGTGCCACACTGCTATACTTTCTGGAAATGTCTACAAAGTCCTGATCTTTCTGTCTCCAAAAGAGGCTGTGAACAAACATTGTGCTCAAAGCATTTTATTAGATTTTCTGGGGGCACAAAGAAAGAAGGGAAACAGTACTGGGGGGGGGGGGGGGGGTAACAAGTATGATTTATATTGAATATTTAAAGTATGAAGTACTATCATGAGTGGCAGAGATGTATGATAAAATTGCAACAGAGCCTTATATTGTATGTTTTTTGTTATATAGTTGCAGTGTACAGCTTTAGCAAAGATGCCACTTTGTTGCCTTTGAACCGCCTGTGTCTTATCAGGCACACATGGGGCCTGCTCCACAAGACAGCTTTCTGCCCTCCTGGAGAGACGTACCAATGACTCTCAGGACAGGGAACAATGAGGGAAAGTCAGGGTGGTGTCACCTCCCTCCTGTAGGATGTCACTCAGCAGTTAGTCCCAAAAGGCAGGCTTCAAAAGCGAAGCTGCCTTTGAAGAGAAGATGTGGGATACCATGGGGGATGGTTGCTCCATTGTTGAGGTAGGCCAGCTGGCACGGGGAGCAGAGAGGGGATAAACATTTGCCAAACTGCCTTCTCAAGGGGCTTGTAGCCCTGAGATAGCTAGACTCAGGGGGTGGGCTAAGGAGGTCTGAACACCGAGAGAGGGGTCTAGGATTATTGGGTGTGGGCAGAATGGTACATCTTGAGATAGCCAGATACAGCACTCCACAGGAAGTGGTCACTGGCTGGGAGGGATCCTGGTAGTCTACTGACTACCAACTGCATCCTGTCCGGAGGGCATTTCCCGAGCATCAGAGGACCACTCCACAGGAATCCTTTGCAACACAGAGAAAGTCTCAGAAACTGTTGAAGGACTGCCTGGTCTCCTGTCTATCACCCTGCCAGAGTTGGTTGCCCCAAGTGCTTCTAATTGACTGCATGGACACTTTTGTGACACTTATCTGAATTTTAACTTGAAAAGTTTCCAAGTGACTAATTTGTGACTTTGTCAAGGCTTGTTCGAGGTTGAGTGAAATTGCACTAATTTGTTATTCCTTGTAAAGTCTATTTTTCCAGAACCGTCTGGTGGATCTTTTTTGTTCTAGTCTCTAAATTCTAATCAAAACACAATCTATTTATATAAATTGGTGCTGGATTTTGTGAGTGTTGTGTTGATTTTTTTCTGCAATTGGTTTGGTGCTGTTTAAGTGCTTAGCACTTGTTCCTCTGTGTAAGCCCTGCTTCTCAGTGCCACAGCTACCCAGGATTGAGCTGAGGGTTTGACAGGCAGAGGGATTGGTAAGTGTATTACACAGTGAGGTTGCACAACCACACAATATGATACACCCCAATGCCTCACAGTTGACTTCTTCTTCTTTTACAATATCGTCTGCATCAAGTGTTTAAATTAGATATGCTTGGAAGTCTTGTCTGGCTCATGATAAATCACCATATGATTTGTGATCAAATGCAGCCTGTTGCTTTTGCTTGGTTTTTGCATAAGTCTCTTTAGATAAAGTATGTTGCACCTTATTTTCACCAGTCATGCACTGCTCTGTCACCATATACTGCATCAATACTATTTGATTTTACTGTGAGTTATAAATTGGTATGCTCACATTCGGCAGTCTACCTTTGTATTTCTTTTGGATTCGATTTGATACATTTGGGCTAAGCTGTTATAACTTTTCTGTTTGCTTTTTTCTCTTTCCTCCGATTAAACCGTTCACTTGATACATACTAAGAGGTCAGCAAGGAAGTGCCAGGAATGCTCTGTGAAGAAGAACACAGCACGGAACAATCAAACTGAAAATTACAGTCTTTCAACATAATTCATTTATTGTTGCTGGTTGAAAGGGAGAAGGAGTCTCACATCTCTGCTGTCTTTGGGCATGTAAGAGATGAGGGAAATAAGACAGACTGACAGACAAAAGAAAGAAATGAAGACTAGCAGGAGAAGCAGAGAGACCATAAGTGAGGAAGAAGACACAACAGATGGGTGAGACAAATGTGTGTGAGAGATGGAGACAAAGAAAAATAAAAAATAGCAGCTGAGAGAGAAGAAGAGATGAACACATGTATGTTTGATAAGTAGGGGTTATTGAGGCAGAAAAGTCCTCCACATGGTACCTGGCACACACCCCTGCTCTGAGTGCCCCAACTGTACTGATGGCTGAATCCCTAATGCTGATTTTTGTTGTCATCGGCAACCACAGATCATGCATGTGTGCCATGACATAGACCTGTCTCACTGTGGTCTTGCTGGTCTTGTTGGACCAGGAGGGGAGCCCAAAGTACCACCCTCATAATGGTGCAAGCTGCTGCCTTTACCAGAGGTTAAGCAGCACAAGTGGGATCAGCGTACGGTGGGATCATTTGGGGTGAGTGGGTCGTTTGTAACTTATGTTACTGGAGTGATGCCTCCAGTGACACAAGTTAAAAAGTTAAAAGTTGCACTGCTGTGTGCTTACATCACCTAATGGCCTACATTGCTTTGTTGTGAAGTACTGCGCATCAAGTGAGTGGTGTATCTGCACAGGGTGTATGTGTGTCAGGAAGGGAACAATACAGGGATAATTCAGTACTGGGCAGTGTATGTATGTTGAATGCATGTGCTGGGTGTATATTTACATGTATGTAGTTCAGTACATGAAGGGTGAAGTGCTGTGCAGTGTGTGGTTATGTTAAATGCATGTACTGAGTGTGTATGTGCCTGTGAATGGTACAATACATGCAGACTATGTGCCCCTATTTTTGGAGACCCAGGGCCGTATGGTGAAACATGAGAAGAGGAAGTAGAGGAATCCTCCCACATAGATTTGTGTATTGCTTGTTTTAAGCTTGGTGGGGCACACTGGAGAAGGGAGAATCAGGCTTCCCCCGTACACTTCAGACAGTGCTCTTTGATTCAGAGAGAAGTCATAAGGAGGGGGCCTGAACACATTTCAGAAAGGAGATGGGGCTGATCAGAGAATCATAAAGTGCGGGGCTTAGGTCATTGGCTACCTTTTGACACATATCAGAGTGACTGACATCCATGTGTGAACATTAGTCACTCCCATGGCGTTTGTTTTTGGGGCAGATTTGGAGTTGCTCCTGCTGTGACAGACCACTTTCAAGAGGAATTGAGAACAGAGTAGACGGCACTTCAAAAGGAGCAGACCCTAGCATAAATTTCAAAGATTCAGACCCTAAGTCATTTGTGGTGTCTTGAAATGGACTATAATAAGGGGAGCTTGCGATCCCTAAAATTGTGAACTGTCAAGCAGCTAGTCGGACTGGGTGAGGAGCACAAGCTCTGCAAAACATGTTTACCTATGGCCAGGACCAGGTGCAAAGGCCTGCTGGTCTTCTTGTTGAGTGAGGGGACATCACAGAAGGAATCCAAGACCATCTGCCCTGGAGCCTGCCTGCTTACCAAGAACAGTGTGCCCCCGTGAGGAAGAATAGAGCGTTGGAGGAAGTGAGGTCCAATGGAAAATCCTGTTGAGTGGGGCCCCTGATTGAGGTGTGAGGAAACGACTGCTGCATCGATTGGGTCATTGGCCTTTTGCAGGACAAAGTTGGCGACCACTCTATACCAGAAGAGAGCATCTGTGAAGTGAGCCATGGATATCGCTATGCTGATCGTAATGAAGCCTGTGTGCAGTGAGGCATCGGTGACCCCATATGCCAGGAGGGGCTGCCACAAAGTTAGCTGTAATCACTGTTGTGGTGTCCGGGCCAGAGCTTGTGTGCAATGAACGAACAGCAACCCTTTATGCTAGGAGGGACCGCTGTGAATTGATTGGTATGTGGAGTGGGCTGAGTAGCTGAAGAGCTGGCTACCCATATGTCAGAAGGGGTCACCACAACTAGTAAGAAACGTGACCTGACTCGGAGGATCTCCAGAGGTGTGAGGAAACTGTGGGAATCCCTAGCAACTACACTCCGTCAAAGACTTACCCTGCAAGGAGGAGCTGCAAAGAACCTACAGTTGCTGTGGGTGTGCGACCTTGTGTGACAATCTTGAGACTCATCGAGAGCTGTCCACCTGAGCAGCGTGCAGTGAAAACGCCTAAAACAGCTGTTGCCGCTTTGGCACCCGCAGAGGGGGTGCACTCAGGAACCCTGGCCACTTTGATTCTGGAGGTGCAGGTAAGTCTGGGACAGTAGGACCCGGGTGAACTTGCATGGTAGGTAAATGCTTTGGTGCTGGAACACTTTTGTCTTTATAATAGAGTCGGAGTGGACTCTTGAGATTGCTAGAGCGAGAAGGGAGTGGGACACAGGGACTGACTATGAAACACTAAAGCCCCAGCCTCAGGGGGACTGTGTAGTTGTGTGTGAACATTGTATAACCCCTTGCGTTGTTAGCAGTAAAATTAGAATACTTCTTTTGACCTAGAAGTGAGTATTTGGCGAGACAATAATGTATTGCAGCTACTGCGTGCATTTTGGTTTGTGAGCCTGTGTCCACCCCCTGTATTCACCTCCCTCCAAGGGACCCTCGGTCTGCTCAGACCATGCTATTCCTGAAAGTCATGCGCTAAAAAGGGTACTTGGCCCAGTTGCTCAGGATCCATAGTATGTCGGCCCAGGTACATCCAAAGTAAAAGACTTCAACCCACACGGTTGGGCTAGTAAGCCCTGCTTGCCCTGAGGCCCTCTGAACGGGGTTCTGGCAGTGATAGATAGGTGTCAGAAAGCAAGAGGCAGAAGAGGGGATTGATAAACTCAGAGACAATCAAAATAGAGACGGTCGATACAGAGGGAAAGATAGGTGAAAGATGTGAAAGGCAGACAGAATGAGAAAGACACAATAAATAAATAGTGGTGGAGACAGGTGTGAGAAAGGGGCAATAAAAAGACAGACTAGAAAGACATGGCAGAGATGGAGGGCAGGTGAAAAAGAGAAATGTGAGAGAATGAGAGACAGATGAGAAAGCGACTGCTAGAAGAGATGAGTGAAGGAGAGTAGGTGTAAGAAAGGTGATAAGGTTAAATGCTGTGAGAGAGCTCAGAGAGACAAAGACAAAAAAGGAGGGGTAGAAGGTAACAGAAAGAGAGAGAGTAATAAAGAGGCAGAAAGGATAGAAAGAAACAGCTAAGAGGTGAGGGAATGGACAGGTAAACAAAAAGTGATAAAACAGGCCACTGAGTAAGAGAGGGAAACAATCTAGAGAGAGGTATTAGCGCGTCAGACCTTATTAAGTAAATTTACAAGGGAGACACGAATAGGCCGATAGTCCTTTTGACTGCGCTTCAAGTTTTTCCCACCATATATCCTGTACCAATTTAAATCGGTAACATCAAAATTCAATAAAATCAATAATCAATGAGAGTCAGTATTTTCCACACACCAGGACCTCTCTGCCATGAACAACTACACCTTTATGTAAAAGTTAGAATGTCTATGTCCCTATATTAACAATGCTAATGTCCTGTAACTTGGGGCCAGATGTAGCAAATAAAAAATTTGCGAGTTGCAAAGTGCGAGTCCATGCGACTCGCAATTTGCAACTCGCAAATTGGTATGCAGTACGGTGTCTCAGACACCGACTGAAACTCGCTATGGGGCCGCAATGACCCACCTCATCAATATTCATGAGGTGGGTCGCAAATTGCGTCCCCATAGCGAGTATAGGCACTCGCAAACATGGAGGCCTGCTGTCTTCAGCAGACCTCCATGTTCGTGACTGCTTTCAATAAAGCAGTTTTTTTTTTTTTTTTAAGTGTAGCCCGTTTTCCTTAAAGGAAAACGAGCTGCACTTAAAAAAAAAAACGAAACCTTTAGTTTCGGTTTTTTTTTCAGGGCAGGTAGTGGTCCCTTGGACCACTACCTACTCTGAAAAAATAGTTTTGGGTCCATTCACAAAGTGGAAGGGGTCCCATGGGGACCCCTTCCAATTTGCGAGTGGGTTACCATCCACTTGAAGTGGATGGTAACTGCGACACCATTTGCGACCGCGTATGCGGTCGCAAATGGTATTGCATACCACTCAGACTCGCAAATAGGAAGGGAACACCCCTTCCTATTTGCGATTCCAAAATGCATATTGCGAGTCGGTACCGACTCGCAATATGCATTTCTGCATTGGGAAACGCGTTTAGTGACTCGCAAACGGCAATTTTTGCCGTTTGCGAGTCGCTAAACGTTTCCTACATCTGGCCCTAAGTCTCAAAAACAAAGAATAAACATACAGAAACAATACTGGCTGTCTAGTGCGGCAAAAGAATCACAATCTAATCAAAGCTTGAGCTACAACACATTCCAAAGTTACAGTGCAAATTAATAGCAAGAATAATTACGCAAACAATATTACATACATTTTAATTCAGCAAGAAAAGACATCAACTGATATTGCATGTAGCGAGCTTCATCAGTGAGAACCCTGTCTAACACCATATTAGAATAGCATGTTTGGACTTTATGCAAAACAATTTAGTCACACAAATTTCGAAAAACGTCTAACTATGGCTTTATCAAAATAGCGTTTGGTACCTAGAAACAAAGGCAAATAGACATAATAATCAGTAACGTCATTATATACCTGTCCTCAATATGGTTCAGCAAGCTATGACAGTCTTCGTCAATAGGACATCAGTTTGGTCAGCAATACATCAGGATTCAGCATCGAAGTTCAGAAAAGCAAAGTCTCTTTAAGCAGTTCGAAAGAATATAGCTAATGGCCCAAACTCTCAAGAAGAATGGGGAGAATGGCTTATCTCCTCTCGGTGCAATCTGGTCAGAGTTTCTAAAACTATTTCCCACATCCTAATTGGCCAGGGCATCGCATGTTTACCCTTAGTCCAATGAAACTAAAACTCCAAATCTACACTTTAGTACTACATGGTTCACATGTTGACAATTGGTTCCTCTTCTCCTGCTCCCGTCATTCGGATCATCAGGTATCAATATTGTTGCAGCTTATACTCCAGTCAGCGCATCCATTGTCTTCTCCTGGGAAGGTTAGTCTTACACATACTACAATATACATTGTTTCACTAGCAAGTACAGCATCTTCTAGCAAGCGGTTTCTCATGAGAACTAACTCCAGCTACAAGCACATGGTCAGAACAGTGGAAAATCACAATTTAATTCTCTAAGCATCCATTTTATAAAACGCCTAAGAAATGCAACTTGACATGAGGCCGTGCAACTAGGCCAAGACCTTGCAAGTTCAGGCCTACAATTAACAAAACTAATACAGAATGCATAACCCTTAATATGACATATTACTACATTAATCAAACATAAGCTCAACATTTCATATGAATAAGCCATTAATAAGTACACTTTGTGAACATTGATGGCCACTCTAGTGGGCACACCTTCAAATGTGTGTATTATTTTTCTCTAAGGTAATACATTTTCTACGCAAATTCATCACTCAAAATACATGACTATTCATTAGAAAACTCAGCGTTAACAGAGGTGATTAAAAGATACATAGACTAGAGGCAGTTGAGAGAGCTGTAGAAGAGCACAGGCGAAGGTAGGTGATTTAAAGACAGAGGTGAGAAAGCGATAGTTGAGGAAGTGAGACAAAGGTATGAGATGAGACAGGTGAGAGAGCTAATACGGTGTCAGTTGAGAAAGGTGAAAAAGAAACATCCCATAAAGACAGTGATCGGTGAGAGGGGAGGGAATGGTTTGAAATATATTGTTTAGAGAGAGTAGGAGAGAAGTGTAAGAGGGAAAAAGAGAGACCGGTGACAGTGAGAGAAACAGAATTGATAAAGAGATGTCATCTAATATAGAAATGACTTAGAGCAGTAGGGATGATGGACGAGTGAGATATAGGTGTCAAAGAGACGGCTGATAGCACAGTGGTATACAGAGAGACAGGTGAGAAAAAGATGGCTGCGGATGTGAGACAGAGTTTGCAGATGGGGTGTGATGAAGAGATGGAGAGAAGTAAGAAAGAGAAAACTAATATAGAGTAGAAGACAGGTGAGCCGAAGATGTAAATGAGAAGGGGGCAGCCGAGAGAGGGGTGATAAAAAAGGAAAATACATATACTTTTGAAAAACAGCCACCTGTCACAGATAATGAGACAGCTGAGGAATACAGAAAGAAGATAAGAGACAGCTGAGAGTAGAGATGTAGAGAACGAAGCAGGTGATAAATGGACTGGAAAGACAGGAGATGAGGCACAAATGTCAGGAGCGAGCAGGAGAGCAAAGTGGTAGTAAAACAAGACACAGCGAGGAACATATTAGGGAAGAAAGACGTGTAAGACAAGGGATGAAATATATTTGAGAGGAGTGAAGGTGAGTGGTACAGCACATAGAAGACCGGTGGCCGTTCGTCCGCTATAGCAGGTGGAACGTCGTCCCCCCACCATAAGAAGCTGCTGCAAAGCCTTTAAAAAGGAAAGGATAATAAACTAAGTTTATTATCTTTTCCTTGTTAAAGGGGCGAGGCATGTGGGATGACGAGCACTGAGGGGAGTGCACTCCCCTCACTGCACATGTATGTTTGGCCGGCTGCCTCCGGCTGGCCAAACACACATGTACAGTGTGCTCTCTCCAGCCCAGCACTGTTTTGCCGGGCTTGAGAGAGCAGGCACAGGCTCCCAGTCTGCCTTGGAGTCCCCTGGCTGGGCGCACCCAGCCAGTCCTTCAGGACTGGCTGCAGGACTGGCTGCAGGGCAGGCTGGGAGCCTGAGCCTTCCTGGCCTGGTGCGTAGACGACGGAGGATCGGCGGCATGGAGGTACATAAAAAAAATATAAAAAAGTAATGTTATTAATGTCTGCCCCCGCACTCCACAATACCCCACCCCTTGTAATTCCTGCAAGCCGCGACTGTAAAAGACACCACAAACACCATAAATATGAGCTTTTTATCTGGCACAGTAATACCTTTGTACCTTCAATGAGAGGATAGCCAGGTATTCTGCTCAGCCGTTTGAAGTCAGAAGCAAAGTTCCAGTCTCCACCATACGCTAGTGTGACCTGGGAGTTTGCAGAGTAAAGTAGTGAAAGTTGGATCACTGGTTTCACACTGCTTATCCATTTTTCACTGTTTGCGGACTGGCTTGCTTTTGGATTTTGCTTTTGAACAGTGTGCCTATTTAGGGGCTGCAAGGACCTTCCATAGCCCCTAACGCGTGCCCTAGAGAGTCTACTATTTATATGATTTAAATGACTAGCAATATGGCTAGTTATATGACGCTTTCCACTTGTCACAATTTGTGCACCTCCTGAGAGGCGTTTTATTCCTGTGACAGCATTATATGTATGGTGCAAGCAGACAGAAAGAGGTTTTCCATGGAGCACACCTCCATCGAAATGAGGGAATGTCTTCTTGACATTGCACCACAGTGGAATCTGCATTGAAGCAATGGGTAATTACTCAAGGGGCTCTTCATGTATCTGCAACCCAACCAGTAAGACATAGGGGCATATTTACCAGCCTTGCGCCGCCCTAGCGTAATTTGTTTTTTATGCTAAGGCGGCGTTAAGGAGGCCGTATTTACAAAGTGGTGCAATGTTGGAGAATATTAGAGAAGCATCAGTGGACTTTTAAATCTGCTTTTTCATTAAATTAACCCAGACATTATAGGGCATATTTACAAGAAAGTGGTACATTGGTTCAGTTGCGCACTTTTCTTGCATCGCATATTCCCCACCTAACGACATCCTTGGTTGCGCCATATTTACAATAAGGCCGACCATGGTGATCGTTAGGACAATAACATCAATTTTTTTACGTTATTGTGGTGCTTTGGTACACTAGCGTCAAAAATGTTGACGCTGATGCAGCAAAGCGCAGGGAAGCAAATTGATTAAAATGAGTGTGTCATTTTAACACCTGTTCTGGGCAGGCATTAAAAATTATAGAAAAAATGGCGCAGTGAAATGTTGTAAATTTCACTGGGCCATTTTTTTGATCCCCCTGTGGGGGAACCTTGCATTCATTACACCTGGAGCAGGTATAATGTGGTGCAAAGATTTCCAAAGTGGAGCAATGCTTGCACCACTTTGTAAATATGGTGCAGGGCGAGGGCCTGTTTAGTGCCGTTGTAGCATTAAAAAAATGAAGCTACTGCGGCGCTAAGGGGCCTAAGTTTGGGGGCCCATGTTCTGCTGTTCTGTCAGACTCATTTTATCTGCCTCAGACAGGATAAGATTGGACATTTTTTTAACTTCAACTTAACTACTGGCCTGGTAAGGGTTTGTCTATATTACTAGCATTAAAAGATTACGCTAGATGGCTCTGTGAAATCTTGTAAATTTCAATGTGTCATATTTTTGGGCCTCCCTGTGGGGGAACGCCCCCTTGCATATATTATACCTGAAGCATGTATAAATATGGTGCATGATGAGGGCTTGTTTAGTGCCGCTGTAGCATAAAAAAAAAATTAAGACATGGCAGTGCTAAGGGGCGCAAGAGGCTTGCAAACATGCCCCTAAAGTTGAGGGCCCATGTACTGCTGTTCTGTCAGACTCATTTTATCTACACCGTTTATCTACAGCAGACAGGATAAGATTGGACATTTTTTTAACTTCAACTACTGGCGTGGTAAGGGTTCGTCTATATTACAGGGTTATGATATTGCAAGGAATTTAAACAAGCATTTACAATGCATCGGGTCTCGCGTTTGCTCGTGTTAGAGCCGATCGCGTTGTAAACTCCTAACCCGACTTTTCACCTATCGGGCAAAAGTGCATTTATGCACGTAACCCGAAAAAGTGAAATCAAGTAGGTAAAGCGCTCGACTTCTGCCAAGCGAGATCGGGCTCGTAAATTAGTTTAAAAAAAAAGTCCATGAGCCCTATGGAAAACAGCGAGCCTCGCATGTTTTCTGTACTTGGTCGCTGCGCTCGAGGAGGGCTAGCCACCGGAAAAGGCATGCCGTATGCGTGCCTTCGACTAATGAAAGCAAGCCGATTTAATTAGGGAAGCCCACGAACCAATAAAAAGCACTGACGTGAAGTTGACAGGGCTCGGAGCCCTTTTCTAAATACAAAAGAGTCTCCCTGCTATACACATGCGCGAGCGCATGCAAAGCAGGCTCGACCCTAAAAAAGGTTCAATCAAACATATGCCACCGAGTGTGTGAAATGAATAATAAGGGTGGAAAAACCCTTGCATGGAAATTAAACTCACAAGTGGAGGAAAATCATATTGCTAAGATCCAGGATTGGGAGACAGAAACCTTGAAACAAGACCTAAAAAAGGCAGCCACAATTCTCCCAAAATGTTACTGCAAACTCTAGCAATGGCCACTCGTTCCTAAACATGAGGAAATTCAAGCATTTCTGTAAATGATGAAACTGAGCAAAGTAAAAAAATTCAACAAAGATTATTAAATAGGCCTACAGAGAAGAAAGATACAGGAAGCCATAAGAACAATGGTGGCCACAAATGCATCAGGTCCAAAAGAAATACTAGTAGAAATGTATACATGTGCTTTGGCAGGGGCTGATATTCCAAGTGCCTACACTTTTGAATGTTTTATTAGTGGGGTGGGGGACCTAACTTATTCCTTTAAAAAAGGGAATTAAATTACCTTCTGAAAGCTTGGGTAATAGCCCGAGTCTTCTGGTTCATACAGACCTATAACCAGGGGGTGGTTGGTCAGCAAGATTGGGGGGATGAACTTCACATTTCCCAATCACGCTGGTGCATAATGTTAAAATACATTGTACGATAAACAGAGTGCATGAGAGGGGCTTAAGGGGCAGCAAAAAGGGCGAGGAATGTGAATTGGTAGGGGTACTAAGTGAGAGAAAGCACATTATTTTGAAAATAGCCAACATTTTTTAAGTCTTTCCCAACACAGGCGGTTAGAAAATGTGTGTGTTTTTGTATGTGTGTGTAAAAATTCCTGGTGAACGCCAACATACATACCTGCCTGAAAGCACCTGTACACAACTATTGATGATAAAACACAACTATTAGGGGGGTGTAACACACCCAACACCTACGCTCCTGCCTATAACTCTTTTAAACATCGACTATAAATTTATAATGAAGAGTCTATCTGGGAATGGACAGCTTGAAAGCAGACACTGTATATCCAAATCAGACAGGATCTATACCATGATTATTTCGCACCGAAATGCTCTTTATCTATAACAGACTACTGATGTGACAAATGGTGTTAACCTCACCTTGGCTGTTTGGTTTTTAGAGACCAAAAAAAGCCATCGACCTTGAGAACTGGGATTTTTTTGACAAGGTCATAGAATATATGAATGTTCTCTGCGAGTCCACCAGGTTGATGGGGTCCCAATATCAAGAGTCAAGCCGAGAGTTTAATGAAGAACAGTTTGGAAGGCTTCCAATAGAAATGGGTACCCTGCAAAGGTGAACACAGAAATCGTTATCTGCCTTATTTTTAGAGCTACTATCTAAAAATATTAGTTCATAAGATTCAATCTGGTCATTTCCAGAAGAGCCCAGAGCTACAAAAAAGAGATTATATGCCAACAGCGTTGTTGTATCTAGGAGAAGAAACTATAAGCTTTGCATTTGGTATTTTTGACAGATTTTCTAAAATCAACATTATCGTAAGCTCAACATCACAAAGTTGGAAGCCCTGCAGCTTAAGCATAGCTCACAAGATCTGCCTATTGAATTTTGCAATTTGGTAGTAGCACAATATGTTAAGTATTTCGTCTTCGGTGGCTGACGTATTATCGAAACTGCAGTAGACTGCTATATATTAAAAAAATATATTTTTAAGAAGTAGTGCCATTTATCCCTAATGGTAGTAGCAGAGTACATCACTAAAATGTAACACTACGGCAGCCTTCAACATTGTCCCCCACCATAGTGTCATCAAAAAACTGCATGAGTTCAGCATCCAAGGACACACACTCTGCTGGATATGCTCCTTCATGCATGGCTGTTGCCATTCAGTCACTTTACCCTTTGCAGCTCAGACACCCACAACCTCATCTGTGGAGTACTACAAGTTTCATCATTCAGCCCAACCCTCTTCAAAATCTATGTGAGACCTGTCTTCAGTACCATCCATGCTCTTAGAATCAATGCCTTATCTTACGCCACCAACACATAGCAGATACTCTCCCTCTCTGACAAAACACCAAATAACTGTCTAGTTCATCACCTGCATGACTAAAATTCAGACCTGCCAACTCACATGGTGCCACTGTGTGACACACAATATTGGCTCCCCTCACACGATCACCCAGTGAGGAGCCAATATCACACAGTGGCAGGGAAAATGAGCTGGAAACAACTGTAAACAGAGGTTATCAGCGAATTTTCAGAGGCTTTTAACTGTCGATGTCCATTAATGAATGTGAAAACACCAAGGACATTGGCAGCAGCCTCAGCAATCTTGTTTTGTATTTTTGAGGAGGGGGTTTGGAGCGGGCTGGCGGTAAAAGTGCCTCTTAAGTGCTTCTCGCCACGAGGCCACGCCCCCTCCAATGTCCCACCCCTTCTCACAGGTTTAGGTTTTTGGTGAAGTTGGCAGGTCTGGAGGTTACTTAGTGGATGAAAGGCAACTGTCTCAAACAAAGTGATAAGAAAGAAGTCATGATGTTTGGCAGATACTCACAATGGGGACCCCACCTGGTGGCAGAAGAACTCGTCCCACACCCACTAATACCAAGAACCTCGGTATAGTCATGTACAATCAACTCACCATAGTGAACGCTGTCTCCACCTCCTGCTTCCACACCCTAAAATTGATGAAGATTTTCAAATGACTACCCACCAGTACCCGCAGAACCTTCATCCAAGCTTTTACCACCAGTAAACTGAACTATGAAAACATCCTTTACCCAGAATCATCACACATTTGACTAAGCCACTCAAAACTATACATCAGTCAGCAGCCAGGACCACTCTCAATCTACCATGCCACAAACACATCACCCTGCACTTCAAGGAGCTACACCGTGTTCCAATTCACAAGCAAGCTTTGTTCAAACACCTCATCCACAACACTGGACCTGTTTAACTCAACAGCTGCATTGGTTTCCATAAACCTATCAGGCACCTCTGCTCGGTTGAACTCCTACTCCCAGATATCCTATGCATTCACAGAACCAAAGCCAGCAGTTGCACTTTCATCTACATCGCTCCCAAAGCCTGGAACGACTTACCTCTGCACATCAGCGCTGCCCATTCAATCCTTGAATTCTGCAAGAATCTGAAGATGTGGCTATTTTAAATCGAACTAGGCTAGGCCCGGAATGCACCTGTTTCCTGTTTTAGCACCAGGATACCCTCGGGTGAGAGAGTGTTTTACAAATAAACATAGCATAGCATGACATAACATAATATTACATAACATAACATAATCAATCAATTAATCATTTGTAGAGCGCATCATTATCACCCCTGGGGGGTATCTGGGTGCTGGGGTGCGATGTCATAGCATAACATAACGTAATGGATGAACCCTCTTTTTAAAAAAAAATTATTGGGATGATTTATCATTCATGTGGGGCTATTAACAAACAAAATTAGCTCGGAAAACAATATGCGCTCCATTGGCGAAGAAAGAATGAGCGCTTCTCAAACTAGAACGCTATTATTTAGCTGCGTTGTCCCAGTTTTTTTACAGGGAATTACAATACCCAATATGACTAAAGAGCACAGTTTTTCAAAAATCAATAACCGTGAAATATGTCTACATGATCTGCATGCAAATGTCCCTATTCAAACAGATATAAAAGCATGCAGATTATAGATATCTGTCAGGGCTATTTACCGTGGTTAAAAATAGCCAGTGTAATAGGTCAGGTCAAATATTTAGTACAATGCAACAATGAAAAAATCCGAGGACATTTATCAGTAATGATATCTTAGTGGGAGGAAAAGGGCTTGTGGGAAGTAAGTTATGGGGTCAGGAAGAAATGTCGACATTCAAAGGGTTACAACAACAGTGTAGTCTTCACTTTGTGGCAGTTTTGATAAATGTTTATAGTTCAGAATTGCTGCAGTAAAAGCTATTTCTCCAATACCCACCCAGCAAATGACTTATCACAAGAATCTATAGGAGATTTCAAGATCAGAAAATTACAAACTAGGATATTTAAGATAACCCTGGGAAATAGAACTAGGAAATCAGTTTTCATGAAGAATAACCGGAAAGCATGTATCAGACATGTATCTCTAATTTATGGCGACTTCAGTTTTTTTGTAAGTTGTATTAATTTCCTGAAGAATAAATACATGTTCCCAATCTATTTTATCAATATGTTTTACCAGATGATCTCTAGTGCTGGGCACCAGGAACACGTTTTATGACTGTAGAAAATTCAGGTCCTTTTGTGACTCAGTATTTCATTGGTTTGGTGAGAAGGTGAGAGATGAGATGAATCTACGTCTGCTTGGGTATTCCTAAAGCACAAACTCTGTCGGCTACCAATGGATTGCTGTACAGAGGGAAAGCCCTGGGGAGATACATGGGGAAAAGGTATGTAAGTCCTCATCCATGCATCGTGATGTTGGACAGATGGCGAGCTCAAACAGGAGATAAATGGATTGGGCGCTTTAATTTGACCTTTTAGTGACAAGATATGTTGTAGCACAAGTATAGAAATATGTCCTACATATGAAAACGAATTTTAAAGTTTAAAAGGACAATGGTTAGTGAAAAAACATATCACGCTACAAATGGGCTACATAAGGGATTTGATATTATTGGGGTTTCTCTTCAGGAGTAGCTTGAAATATAAACAATTGTCATATATTACCAGGGGCGTAGCTAGGTCTATAAGATTGGGAATGGGGGGGAGGGGTGAGTTTCAGATTTCCTGACAATCAAGCTGGCATATAATGTTAAAATACATTATATGACAAGCAGGGCACACGAGATGGGCTTAAGAGGCAGTGGAAAGGAAGAACAGTGCATATTGGTAAGGGTGCTAAATGAGAGAAACTTAATATTTTCTAAAATAATTTACAGTGTGTGCCTGCATACATTTCATATGAAATCTAACAGACGCCTCACCATACCTGACTGATAGCACCTGTACCTAACTATTCATCAGAAAATACATTTATTAGGGGGTGTAACGCCCACAACACTCCCCTGAAGCTACGCCCCTGTGTATTACTACTGCGAAGGTTTGAGGAATGATTGAAAATGTTCAACCATTTTGTTAAT
The DNA here is from genome assembly GCF_031143425.1 of Pleurodeles waltl. NCBI lineage: Eukaryota > Metazoa > Chordata > Amphibia > Caudata > Salamandridae > Pleurodeles > Pleurodeles waltl. Next base: position 318,156,907 of record NC_090448.1, on the reverse strand, counting down.
TGTCTTAACAGTAATTAAATGATTTATTTTGAAAATGTATGGGGGTCACTTTCTGATAAAAAAGAACTCAGGGGAAGTCTCTTCCACATATTACAATATGCAGACAACTCTTTAGTATTAGATGATACAGCAGCAGCACTGCAACACTTTCTTGCAACATTATGCTATGTTATGTTATAGGGATTTGTAAAGCGTGACTAATCACCCGGGAAGTATCCAGGCTCCGGAGCAGGTGTGAAGGTTGTCTGCAGGGTCTTAGTTACAAAGCCAGGTCTTCAGCTTATTGCAGAATTCCAGAAGCGAGTGGGGGGTGGTTGTTCCATGTTTTGGGTGCAAGGTATAGGAAGTCTAGCCCTTTTGTACTGCTTCTGCGGAAGCGTGTATGTGTGTGTCTGAGAGAAGCAGTGCAAATGTGTCTTGTGGGCTGTTGGAAGTGAAGAAGGGAGTAAAGGTATGCTAGTCCAATGTTGTGCAGCGCCTTGTATGCCTGTAAGAAGACTTTTGAATTGGCAGCGTTTTTGTATTGGAAGCCAGTGGACCTGGGTTGGGGCTTGATGTAGGTGTGCCGGCAGAGGTCCAGGATGAGTCTTGCAGCGGTGCTCCGGGTAGTCTGAAGATGGTGGAGTGGATGGTTGGGGGTTCCGATATAGAATGTGTTACCTTAGTCAAGTCTGCTGGTGATTAGGGCTTGACTGATGGTACGTCTAGTGCTCTTGGGAATGAATCTGATGATTTTCTTAAGGATGTGTAGCATGTGGAAGCAGAACGAGCTAACTGCATTCATCTGAGCTGGCATGTAGAGTCTGTCAAGATCCCTAGGTTGCGTGCGTGGTTGGTGGGTGATGGAATAGGACCGAGCTTTGATGGCCACCAGGTGGAGTCCCAGGGAAAGTTTTTGTTCCCAAAGATCAGCACTTCTGTCTTATCCATGTTGAGTTTCAGGCAGATGATACCCTGCCATTCTGCAACCTGGACCATGCATTTGGTGCAGTTGGATCTTAAATCAATATGAAGCAGTTCCTGGTCCAATCATTAAATAACTACAATATTACCAACAAGTTGGAGTTAAATGAGGAACAATGTACTGGGTATGTTGTTTAACATAAACATCTGTAAAGTAGTAGGGAGACAATGGAGGTAAATATAATAATTTGGCATTTGACTCAGGAGGGAGAGAAGTGCACATAACTAATACTGAGAAACATTAAAAGCTAAAGACAACTAATAATATGACTTTCGATTGCTATGTGAAAACCTGCATTTCCCCACTAGTAAATGAGTTTTGAAAGTGATAGCTCTAAAGGTAATTAGAACATTGGAATGCTGGGGGCTCCATTGAAAACAATGGTGTGCTGCGGGCTTTTACTGGCTGGTAAAAGCCCGCAGCGCCAACATTCCAATGTTCGCTTTGTTCACAGCAACAGCTGTGAACAAAGCCTCATGGAGCCCGAGGGGATTTTAATCCTCTCGGGCTCCGTGAACATTTTTTTTTTTAATAGAACATTCTGCCCTGAGTGGCAGAATGTTCTAATAGCCTTAGAACCCACCGTAGCGGGCTCTACCGGCTATTAAAGTCCCTCTCCCTTGTTAAATGCCCTCGCCTTCGGCTCTGGCATTTAACGCAGGGAGCGGGCCTTTAATAGCCGGTAGAGCCCGCTACGGTGGGTTCTAAGGCTATATTAAGTGAATGCTTATGATTTTGTATCTTTTCAAGGAATGTTGAGTTCATGACTAGGTTTATCAAAGTGTATGGTATTCAAACTGATTTTTGGAGTCACTCATTGGGGCTTTTAATGCAGAATAAATTAGAATTTAATTTGGAATGCCAGTCACTCAAAATGATGTAACAGTATCCTATTTATTGCTAGTCATTGCATCTATCTATATCTATCTCTATGGCACTTATAGAGCGCATAGCTACCCGTAGGCGTCCCAGCATTAAGGCCAAGCTTTTAGAGGTTTGCGGAAAGGGAGTTCCGACTAAGCTGCCTGCAGGGAGAGGGGAAGGAAAATCCTGAGTTTAACAACATTACATCTGAAAGACACCCCCACCCCAATTCTGGCTTTTTGATTGACGGAATAATAGCCCGGCAGGTAGCGGTGAATCACAGACTTTTTCCTGGGGCATATAGAGCAGTCAAGTGTCTGGAGATCTCGGGCCTTTATTGAAGAAAGCTCTTTGGGCTACACAAAGGGCTTTAAAGTTAATCCTCTGAGCCACTGGGAGACAATGGAGGGAGGATAGTGCTTGCTGGGCTGAGTTATTCCTCGTGATATTGTAAAGAGTCCTCATGGGGGAGTTTTGTACAACATGTAGTGTTCTTACTATTGATTTTGGAGCTCCTAGGTACGATGAGTTTCTGTTGTCCAGGTGAGAGAGGATGAGTGCCTGGACCACATTTCTTTTAGATGAGGGGGGAATCAAGTGCAAAATTTCCCTAAGCATCCTGAGGATGCCATGATAGGTTGCCACTAGCTTTATAGCCTCAGTATCCACAGTCAAGGATTTATCTAGCCAAATCCCCAGACTTTTTATAGCCGTCTTGGGAGTAGGTGGGGTACCCAGGCAGCTTGGCCATCCAAGGCTCATGTGTGAATTTGGAGATTCGCCGAGGATCATGAGTTTGATTTTATCCACATTCAGGTTGAGGGACAAATTGTTCATCCAGTTGGCAACCACCTCTAGACAGAGGTCAAGAGTCAGAAAGCTGAGATCCTGAGTGTGGGAAAGGACAAATACCAATTGGGTATCATCGCATAGGATATTATGGATATCCCGAAAGGGAGGTTGATGTCAGCCAATAGAAGCATGTACATATTGAATAAAGTGTGACTTAATGAGAAGTCCTGCGGCACTCCACAATTCACTGAAAAAATGTTGGAACTACTGCCTCCCTCAAAGACCGTGAACGTCCCCTTTCTTAGGAGGGATTGGAGCCAGGAGAGGGCCCTTCCAGAGATTCCCACGCAGTGGATTATTTCTGTAAGAATGTCATGATTGACTGTATCAAATGCTGCACTGAGATCAAGGACAATAATGGCTGCCGATTCTCCCTGATCCAACAGCATTTTGGTCTCCTCAACAACTGCAAGGAGCGCGGTTTCAGTACCATGTTTGGGTGTACACCCGGTATGAGTGGGGTGGAGGATATTATGATCCTCTAGATATTCTGAGAGGGACTTATTAGCATGTCTTTCCAGCATTGTACTGTGTCCAGGGAAGATCGAGATTGGCCTATAATTTCCTGGATTGACAGAATCAATATTAGGTTTCTTGAGAAGTGTTTTTACTATGGCATGTTTCCAGGTTGTTGGTACAATTCCTTCAGTGAAAGAGAGGTTTAGTACTTCAAGTAGAGTGGGCAGAATCAGGTCAGCAACATTTGCTTAGGGGGAGCAGAGTCCGAAGGTGATCCTGACTTGACTTTGCTAAAAGTTGCCAAAAGGCTCTCTATCACCATGGGGGAAGAGGCTGTGAGGGCAGTATTATGATCTGCCATCTTTTTTTGTGTGTGCTTAAGATTAAAATCGGAGTCAGGTTTGAGAAAGGTGAGATAGATGTAATTATTTTATTTCAGAAAGAAATTTGCGAAATTGTTGCACCGACGAGCTGAAGGTTCGAGAATCAGAGAGTTAGAAAGGGGCTCTAGTAAGGTTTTAACTATTTGGAATATTTTCTGTGGTGTATTTGAAGCTGTGTTGATCTTTCCATCATGATAAGAAATCTTAGCGGATTTGATTTTAGAATGATATATCCCGATAGTCTCACTATAGTTTGCTTTATTGACTTTGTTATAGTCTTTCCTCCATAACCTCTGTGCTTTCTTGCATGCTTGCCTTAGGGCCCTGAGATGGCGGGGTATACCAAGGAGCTGACTTTTGTTGACGTGTCTAGTTTGAGTTTTTATAGGAATCACTTTTTTCAAGTGAATAAGTGACCTTGTGCAAGAAATTGTCACTTCCTAAGCAAGGATCTGGATCAAGTTCAGGTGTGGTGTTATTAAGGGTCTGTTTCCAAGCATCAAGGCGTAACTTAGCCCAGCAGTGATTGTTCTCTGTATTAGGTTTGCAGGGAGGTCTGGGGACGGGACGTTCTAGGAGCAAAGCAATTCTGAAAATGATCAGACCAAGTTACTGAGAATGGAAACTGAACTTTTTTTTAAAAGTGCATTAGAGAAGTCAAGTAAGTGGCCTCCTTCATGGATAGGCCCTGCAAACATTTGAGTGAGTTGTATGGCTGGTAGCTTTCACTCTTCTTATGTGTCTAGTTTCTGGTTTCAATTTTATTGTTTGTTTTTATTAATTAGTATGTATTACTTCAATGCAGTGTTCTAAAAGTGTGATGTAAAATTAGACAATGTACACTTCTAGCAAACCTCAAGCCAGATTTACTAAAATTTCACGCAGCTCAGTAAGGCAACTTGTTGTAATGCACTAAGTAAAGGGAGATGGCAGAATTGTGCCATATTTCCAAGGATATGGCGCATTTCTCCTAGCGCTGGCCCACTTTTGGCTGCCTAGCGCTAACGCAGGGAGCCTTGCACCATGCTGTAAAGGTGCCTCACTTACAGGTAGGATTTTTTTGTGCAGGAAGGGATACCTCCGTGCACAAAAACAGTCCTAAGAGGCATGTCTCTCCTTCTATGTGTGCTGCAAAATGACAGCATATGGAGTCAAAAACAGTATGACAGTTCCTTCAGTAATAGCATATGTCAACATACATTTGTAGTATAATGCTAGCATCTACTTGTGGGTGTATTGTTATGTTATAATAGGCTGCTTAATTTGCTAAATCAAGACAGGCATCAAGGTATGAGTGCGCGTTTATCAGTTAATATTATGTGGAAATATGCAATTTCTTTTTACTTAATTGATTCATAAAACACAAAAAAATATGGATAAACATTGCTAAAATAAATATGGATAAATACACAAGGAACTATTAAAAATATAAATACCATAAAAACAGGAGGTCTAACTCTAAGACACAAGGCCTATAAAATGGTACGAGTCATCTGCCAGACCTAAGCTGGCATAACCGAACTTTGTTTATGGTGTTGTTTTAAGGTTTTGTGTGCCTGACAAGTATTTTTATGTAGGGAGACGACTTTGTCAGGAAGGATAAGCAGCCTCCTGCCTCCAGAACATAGTAACGAGATTAACCCTGTCTCTTCACTCATGTTTCAGTCGAAGCTGACTCCCACATCACCAGGTCACCCAACATGCTATTGGCCGTGCTGAAGAAGAAGGTCCACTTTGGTGGTCTTTGTCTTTTTATCCTGTGCTGACACAGCCTCGTTATCGGTTCTCTGCATGAAGTCCCGCAGCCGGCCCGCAGCTTGTCGTTGTTTGGCTGAAACATTCCATTCTCTTTTTCCACCTCAGCTCCATCCAGCAATGTTTATCAGAGAAGAATCAAATAGCAAATGAGAAGAGGGTGGAAGAAGTTTCAAGGGGGGTCTACAGCAAATGCAACTGTAAATGCTGTTGGTAATGTGCAACAGCTGCGGGGACAAAATGGTTCAATTCCTGGAATTTGTTACTTGCGTTTTCCCTCATTCTCTCGCCTGCAGTGCAATCCCTGTCTTTTTATGCCGCGCATTGTTAGTGGACGTTTTGTAGTGAATGTTCCTGTCTGAGGAAGCCTAGGACACCTCACTGTTCCTGCCTCCCTCCTTAAGTTCGGCCACAATACTCCTGTTTAGGAGCCAATGTAGGTAATGAATCCCCAATCCCGCCCTGTGCAAATAACATTAGTGCCTGGCTGAAATTTACACTTGCGCAAAATAACGTTTGTGTTATCACCATCTACGCTTTTGTTGACACAGGCGATTAATGCTATTCACAACTATGGGCAGTCGCCTGCTATTTGCACTCAACTCAGCGAGCGAGTAAGTGCTGATAAAAAGATAGCAAATAACATTTATACCCAGCTTTTCACTAAATACTGGGGGAGGAGGGGTTTACTTACCAGTGATAGAGCGGAACGTGGTAACAATTTACCTGCGTTCGGACGCTCTTTAGGTCGATGAATCTTTTGACTAAGTGGGAACTCTCTGTTCTCTTAATCGATCAATCACCTTATATCGATAATCAATAACGAACATAAGCAACACCTTGAACAACATAACACTTAACAATTAATCCAGAATACATTTCGGCGAACCCTGACCTTCCGGCCAGGAATAACCACACCAGTTTATTGCAAAGTTAGTGAATTTATTTCCCTATATTAACAAAGCTAGCACGATATAGATGTGTCTCAACACCAAATGATAAACATAAATGAACATTAATAGCTGTCCATAACGTCGAAACAAGTGTAATCTATGTAGCATTTGAATCACAAGGCATTCGATAGTGGCAATGCAAAGCACTAATACGATAATCTGCAATGGGCTAATTGCGTACATTTAGTCAGCATAACAAGATCTCAAATTGCATCGTGCGACATATGGAATCCTCGTCTAACCTCAAATTAGCATCAGCATGTGGGACTTCATGCAAAAACAATTTAGCAACATCAATTTAGAAAACTCCTAGCTAGGGTCCTTATCAAAATCAGCAGTTGGTTACCTAAAAGAAACACAATGCAATTTTACAATTTCCTTTCATAATTACCAATTCCGATCAGCAATCAATGAATTCTTCGTCTCAGAGGTATCGGTTCTTGATCAGCATAGGACCGGGACGAAAGGGGCAAAGGTGAACGGGGCAATTGCCTCACGGCGGCAAGATAAGATTACTACTTCATGCAAAGGGGCAAATCAAAATTAAAGTCTCTAGGGCAAAAATCATTAAGGTCTCTTTCTCTCGATTAGAGAAAGCATCAAAGTCTCTCAAAATGGCGTCGCAGCAAAGTGGGTCATAGTAGCTACGAAGTCAAAATGGCGGGATGTCCGAAGATAGAGCGAGCTTTCCTCTCGTGCACCTGGGTTTTATAGACAACAGTTCAAGTCCAGTAGGGTCTCCATTGGAGGGTTCATAGGTTAGCTTCAAATTGACCAATCAAAAACAACAGTTCTCAAGCTTTTACTTAAGCATACATTATCCTTGGAGATGGGTACGTAATTTGCAACATTGTCTCTCGATTAGCTTACTCTCAGAGCCTCCATTGTCCGCACCTGCAAGTCGACCTTGAATTAAAGAGAAAATATGCCATGCTGGCACTAACTTTAAGATAAGCATGTGAACAGTCTCTGTGGAAAAGTACAGCTTCAAGCTAAAATACACGTTTAATAGCACAGTGCAAAAATACGAACATCTAAACCGTGAGACCAGGCAACTAGGCCAAAGCCTCCGCTAAAGTAATGCTAAGCTAAAACATTTCAAACAAGCAAATCGTAGCACACGTTTATGATTATGTCGGATTAGTGCAATTCTAATACACCACGTTATATAAAGCACGCGTATAAATGATGGCAAACTACTCTGAGGGCACATTTTGTCCCCGTACAATCTTTATTAGTTCGGTTAATGTCACACATGATTATGTCAGCACTACGTTTATGCGTTAATAAATCAAAACCTTCATTTTCTGCTTCATCAATCCCTCCTCTGATGACTACTTGTCATCACACAAATTCAGCCCACAAATTTTATCCCATTAAAATTCTGTCAACTCCCTTTTCCTTTTAGTTCCCCTAGTTTGCGCTTTATATTCTTCTGCCATTCTTTTCATAATTTTCTCCTCCTTTCTTCTTTTAATTCTTTCCATAATCATTATTATTCCCCTTTTTATTCCCCAAATTCCAAATACACATATTATCACTATTAATATTCCTTCTATTATTTTCAATAATATTCCATTCCAAATTTCCCCAATCCAATGTCCCACTGAAGCAAGTCCCTTTCCAACCTTCTCCCACACTCCTGGCTCTTTCAGTTCTTTCAAATCTGCACTTTCTTTTGTTAGATTAGCAAGCATAGTTTTGATTTTCACACTATTATCAGGTATATAGGTGCAGCAGTGACGTGCACCAATCATTTTGCAAACGCCTCCATCCTTTGCTAAAAGAATGTCTAAAGCAAGCCTATTTTGAAGAGTCATAGCTCTTTCCGCTGCAAGTTCAGCATCTATCAGGATTATAGCACCTGAAAACTTTGTCAACATGTTATCCACTATAGTAGACAACTTTCTTATTTTGATGGAATTCAGCACAACTCCCAATGAAGGAATCATGGCTCCAAATATGTCACCTACCACAGCAGCTGCGGTCTCTCTTTTCTGGATACAATGGGATCCAGGTGTCTTTTGAATCATCGATATGTCATCCAGTTGATAAACCTTTGGAAACACTATACCCAAATAACATCTTCCCCACCATCCCTTTGGAAGACGATAATAGGCATTATGCCCACAAATGTAATACACCCCTGGAATGACAGGGTCAAGTCCGTCCATCATGAATGTCCATTTGGCCTTAAAGATAAACGTATGTTTGCATTCACTCGCTCCTACAAAAATATTGTCATAGTAAGATTCACCTCGATATATACAAAACTTCCCTACATGCCAAGCATCTAAAGCAATTTTCCCTTGTGTCTTTATAGCAGCAAAATCATAATTATCTACTGAAGTCCTCTTATGTAGCTCTTTTTCTAATTTCGCTTTCATTTGAGCCCTTCTATCATCTGTGCGATCTAAAAAGCTTATTTCTACAGGCGAGACGGAGCAAGTAAGGTTCTCCCTATGAGCATGAGCCGTTTCAAAAGGTTGCATTGGCTCGAAAAATTCCCCCATAATTTTATAATCCCAATATTTTGCAGTCTGGCTTAGCTGTGCTATTATAGGAACATAAGCAAATGTAACATCATAATTCGAGTAAAAATACTGTATGTTATTTTGACCATAAAACCTAGACATTACTATACTACATGTAATCCCGTATGTAAGAGGCATGTGGTGATAAGTCACCCCTTCCTTTACTGATGTCGGTATCTGGGTACACACATAATAATCTTTCGCATCCATAGTCTCAACATACTCTGTTAATAAGCGATGGAAAACGTTATACGAAAGCTCTTTCTTATCGTGCAAGAGCCTCTCATCCAGTGCTAGTCTTTTCAATGGTGTTAGTTCAGTGACAGTAACAGGAACAATAGTAGAAGCAGCAATAGTCTTATTCTCACCCTTTCCATGCATTCCAAACACAATTGCCATTATTATTAGTACACATGTTAGTACCAAGCCTATACACACGTATTTACAATATTTCTTTCTATTGTTTTGCATAGCGTATCTAGGCATGATCTGTATAGAATCAGAGAGCTAGAAGCACTTATAAATGAAACTACTTAGCAATTCAGCTACAAAGCTGAACGAGCACAATGTTCACACCGTCTTCTTCAAAAGGCCAGTCACTTATCGGTTAGCAGCATTTGTCTCAATTCGGTTTAGCAATGTCTCAGCTGGTTGTTTGTCTCACGTTAGATTGCAGCAAGCAATACCATTTACTACCGTTTCAATCAACAGAGTCTATGAAACTTTTCTTCTCTATTGGTATCTCTTCTTCTTCTTCGTTCTCGATGCTTAGAGATACAAACTCATCAGTCCAATCATCATTTACTGCATATGCCCATTCAGGACCGGAATACCTCCTGTTTGGTATCTTTTCCTTTTCAATTTTGCTTCTCTTTTCGATTCTGCTTCGCTTGCACTCTCCTCCTTCGCCAAGTCCTTTTCTTCACTTGACGATTGTTCCACGACAGTCACTTCCTTTCTTTTCTCTTTCACTTTTGGCCTTCCTCCCTCGTTCAAACCTTCTTTACCCTTTTCTTTTATCGGTGAGATACTTAGTCTCCTTTTTGCACCGTGTCCGTTTGATGGACCTGCGATCCTTTCTGTAGAGGTTTGAGCTCCTTCGTTCTGCTCTTCTTTGTCCCCACCTTCAGGGGAATCGATCACGCTTTCTCTTTCTTTTTCTGTATCGTCTGTTTCTGGGAAAGCCCCCTTCTGCTCAGGCTCTCCTGCCTTTTCACCCTTTTCGAGCCCTTCGTCACCGTTACTTTCTTCTGGCTCTGTATCACTTTCAGCTGCTTCAGGCTCCTTGTCACCTTCAGCTGCTTCAGGCTTTTTGCTACCCTCAGCTGCTTCAGGTTCTTTGTCACCTGCAGCTTCTTCGTCGCTATCTGAACTTTCTCCTTGGTCTTCCCCAAGCGAGTCAGACTCTTCATTCTCCAATAATATTTCCTTTTCTCCTGCTGTTGCTTGTTCGCTTTCAGTTCGCTTTTGTTCTGTCTCAGCACTCGGCACTGTTTTATCAGGCACTGGTAGTTTCAGCGCTTCAACTTCCTCATCTGTGGGACACAGCACCTTCTTTGTGTGACTGGCGTGAATCCAGTTGGGAACCCCCGCGCACTTCACAGCGGTAGTTGTCGTCAGGATCACTTGGAAAGGGCCTTTCCAACGGGGTTCCAGACACGACTTCCTCACGTGCTTCTTTATCACGACCCAGTCACCTGCTTTCAGTGCGTGTCCTGGACCTTGGATCGGTGGCAAGGTGGTCGCTTCCACCTGGTGAGAGAAAGAGCGAACCACGTCAGCCAGACCTTTGCAGTAGTCTAACACCATATCATCTGTAATATTCAAAAGCATGTTTGCGGGAACTGCAGGAAGTCTCATAGCCCTGCCCATGAGAATTTCATGCGGAGACAATCCAGTTTTTCTATCAGGAGTGTTTCTCATTGACATTAGCACTAAGGGCAATGCGTCAGGCCATTTCAAATTTGTCGATGCACATCTCTTTGCCATTCTCGATTTCAGCGTACCATTCATCTGCTCCACCAGTCCTGATGCTTCAGGGCGATAGCTACAGTGCAGCTTTTGCTCAATGTTCAGTGCTTCGCAGAGTAACTTTATCACCTCGTTGTTGAAGTGACTTCCCCTATCTGATTCTAAAGAGATCGGGAATCCGAAACGTGGTATTAACTCCCTCAATAATAGCTTGGCAACTGTAAGGCTGTCGTTTCTACGTGTGGGGTATGCCTCAATCCAATGACTAAAAATGCACACAATCACCAACACATATCTTAAACCTCCATGCACAGGCATCTCAATGAAGTCCATCTGCATACGACTAAAAGGACCGCTTGCCCTACCAATGTGACTCGCGTTCACAACTGTTCCCTTTCCTGGGTTCATCTGCTGGCAAGTGACACATCGATGGCAAACTGCTTCTGCAGCTTGACGAAATCTGGGGTTAAACCAATCGGTTTTGAACAATCTTATCATGGCATCTCTCCCTAGGTGAGCTTGCCCATGATAGAACCGCGCAAGCTGTGATAAGAGACTATTTGGCAAAACAAATTTTCCCTCATGTGAAACCCATAGCTCGTCTTGTCTCTTTATACATTGTGATTTAATCCAGGAATCTCTTTCATCCTCCCTGACATTATTCTGTAGTGCTTTTAGTTCTTCTATTGTATCTACGACCTTCAAGGCAAATGCTTCAGCTTGTTCGAGTTCTGGTTCACTTATTGTATTCCAATCATCCCTTAGCAATATACAGTTCAAGGCACAAAATCTTGCGACTTGATCTGCATATGCATTTCCCAGAGACACATAGTCCTGTCCTTTCGTGTGAGCACTGCACTTTACCACTGCAACTTCAGCTGGCACTTGAATGGCATGTAACAATTCCCTTATTCTCTCCCCATTTTTCACTGGGGATCCTGAAGAAGTCAGGAAACCTCTCTGTGACCACAGTTGTCCAAAGTCATGCACAATCCCAAACCCATATTGACTATCAGTGTAAATGGTGACTTTCATCAATGCAGACAATTGACATGCTCTAGTAAGGGCTACAAGTTCTGCTACTTGTGCAGAATAGACTCCTTGGAGCCATCCCGCTTCCAAGACCCCTGTCACAGTACATACAGCGTATCCTGCTTTCAAAATTCCCATCCCATCTCTTAGACATGAACCATCAACAAAAAGAATTTGGTCATTTTCATCAAGTTTTGTATCTTTGATGTCCGGTCGGGGTTTTGTGCAAAATTCAGTCACCTGAAGGCAGTCATGCTCGACGTCTTCAGCGTTCTCAATTTCAGCATTTTCTCCAGGAAGCAAGGTAGCTGGATTCAACGTGGTGCACCTTTTCAGCTGCACATTCGGTGAGCCCAGAATAGTCGTTTCATACCTTGTGAGTCTTGCTCCAGTCATGTGTTGCGTTTGAGAGTGGGTCAAAAGTATCTCAACTGAGTGAGGGACCATGACTGTTACTGGGTGTCCCATCACTATTCCTTCACTCTGAGTGAGGCTGATACCAACTGCTGCTACGGCGCGCAAACACCCTGGGAGTGCTGCTGCAACCGGATCCAAAGTAGCTAAAAAATACGCTACTGGTCTGTTTACGCCACCATGGGCTTGAGTCAAGACAGACAAAGAACATGCATCACGTTCATGGCAAAACAATGTGAAAGGCTTCGTGTAATCAGGCATACCTAAAGCTGGAGCCCTGCACATGCATTCCTTTAATTCAACAAAAGCATCCATCTCATCCCCTTTCAGTTCGATCTGATCCAAGGCATCCTTCTGGGTCAATTTCAGCAAAGGCTTCGCTAGAGTCGAGAAGTTGGGAATCCACTGGCGACAGTATCCCACCATTCCCAAAAACTTCCTCACCTCCTTCCTGGTCTTTGGTGGACTCATTTGTAGTACACTTGTAATTCTTTCCTTCATTATTCTCCGTGATCCTTTCTCTATCTGGTGACCCAAGTATTTCACTTTCTTCTGACAGAACTGCAGTTTGGAAGGAGACACCTTGTGTCCATTCCCTCCCAAATGGTTCAACAGAGCAATGGTATCGGCTGTGCAGCCACTTTCTGTCTTTGATGCAACCAGTAAGTCATCAATGTACTGCACTAGGGTTGACTCGAATGGCAACTCTAACTCTTCCAAATCTTTCTTTAGAACTTGATTGAATATTGACGGTGACTCAGAAAACCCTTGAGGAATTCGACACCAACTGTACACTCTGTCTAGGAATTTGAAACAAAAGAGGAATTGGCTGTCCTCATGAAGAGGTACAGAAAAGAATGCTTGTGACAAATCGATGACTGAGAACCACTCAGCTTCGCAAGGGATCTGAAACATTATCACAGCTGGGTTCGGCACGACAGGGCAGCACTTGATTATGATGTCATTTATTTTCCTCAAATCCTGCAAGAGTCGGACTTTCCCACTTGGCTTTATTAGTCCCATTATCGGTGAATTACATGGGCTGCTTAATACTTCTTTCAGTACTCCCTGCCTTACGAATTCGTCAATAAGTTGGGCAACTTTCATGAGGGTATCTTGTGGCATGTGGTATTGTGGGGTCTGGGGAAAGATCGCATTGGGCTTTACCATCACTTTTACTGGTTCTACTCCTTTCATCAATCCCACCTCTTTCCCTGTCATGTCCCACACTTCCTTTCCGACTGTTTCCCGTAACTCTGCTGGGATATCTTCTTCAGTTATCATTGGTAAAAGACAAATCAGGGGATACTCTTCGTCAACTGTTTCTATCTCATCGCCCTCTACACTGTCCTCTTCTTCCCCATCACTGCTCGTCTGTATTGTTATTCCCTCGTTCGAACACATTATCGAACAACACAATTTGCACAACAGGTCTCTTCCTAACAGTGCAATCGGGCTTGAGTCACATACCACAAACTGATGTACCCCTTGATAGTTACCAATGTTGACTGGTATCGGATCTGTTATTGGGTTCGTCAGATGTCTGTTTGCTACCCCTACCACTTGAACTGTCCTCCCTGAGAGTGGCAAATTTGGTACTTCACTGCTCTTAACTGTTGAACGCGTGGCTCCCGTGTCAACCAAGAATGATACACGATGACCCATTACTCTTCCCTCTACGTACGGACCCCTTTGATCAACTTCTAGGGATGCCGCAAGCACACAATCTCCTTCCTCTTCTGAGCTTTCACTCTCCCATACATTGTTTATTCCACTCTCACTGTGTAATGGGAACTGTTGTACTGTGCCGTTTGTACTCATTACCTGACCCGTTACCGGTGGAGGAACCATCATTTGCTGCTGACTCATTGGTGCCAAAGGTATTTGCATTTGCTGATTAGGTACCATAGGTAACTGCTGTTGCATCGGTTGCATCTGCGTCATCTGCACATGGGGCATCTGCATCTGCTGCGGCTGCATAGGTTGTAATCCCTGCAATTGATTTATGGTCTGAAAATTTGGGTTCGGACCTCTCATTTTCGGTCCTCTCATTGTCTGAAATGCATTGACATCATTGTTTTGCTGACCAACACCTACACCTGCACCTGCACCTGCACCTTCCTGCACCACCATCGGACACTCGCGTTTCCAATGACCTACGTTTCCGCACGCGTGACACGGCATCACTTTCTTCATTGCCTGCACACCTGTCACAACAGTGTTCAAATCCGGACCATTATTCACAAAACCTCCTCTGCCTCTGCCTCTGGCCTGTGGCTGAAACGCCATGTTTCCTTGCAACTGCGGCTGCTGTTGCTGAAACGCCATGTTTCCCTGCAACTGCGGCTGCGGTTGCAGTACCTGCTGTTGGAACCCTTGCATCCCTGGCAACCCTTGCAGTCCTTGCAGACCTTGCAAACCTGTTTGAGCTGCCTTAAGCTGCATCATCATCACCTTCTCTTTCAGCTTTTTCTGTTTCACCTCCATTTCGTCGCTACAGTATTTCGCATAAGTCAAGACTTCATCAATCGGTTTCGACTGCCAGCAGATCAAATGCGATTTTATCATCTGACTTATCTCTGGTCTCAGCCCTTCCACAAATCTGAACACAAAATGAAGCATATCTTTTGCCTCGATTGTTTCCGTGCCACTGTAATTCTTGAACGCCTTCAACAACCTCTCATAATAACTATGAATCGATTCTTTAGCCTCTTGGGCAGTTCGATCAATTTTCTGCCAATCCACATTTTTCGCGGCAACCTTCGTCTTCAAATGCTCAACCACCTTGTAGTACAGACACATCACCATAGGTGATGGTGCACCCGTCTCTCTGTCTCTCTCTGGTTCACTTGTCGGCCAACCTATAGCTCTTTTGCAATCCTCCCACAAATCTGCCGGAACCACAATCTCGAATAAAGTGTTCAGGTCTTCCCAGAGACATTTCGCAAGCTTCACAAACCTATCAGTCTGTTGATACCATTCAATCGGCTTCTCTCTCAGTTTGGGAAAATCATTCGTGAAAGACTGAATGTCGCTCCTGTGCCATGGTACATGTACTAATTTTCCCTCTGCTGTCTCCCTCATTGGTAACATAGTTACTGTATCACTACTCTGCGGTCTTTTCTCATTGTGCTCTGTGGCACTGTCCCTCCTCTTATCCTTCCTTTTTACCCATTTGCTTTCCCACTTGTCTAAGCACCTCCACACTTGGGCACTCTGCAACAATTCTCTAAGGTGTGCCTTCATGCCTGCTGATCTCATGTGTTCAAAATCTGTGGTTCCAAAATCCAACCTATAGCTCCTGCTCAAGTGTTTCGTCTTGCCTATGTCAATCCCATTCCTGTCTGCTACTTCCTGCAAACTTTTATGTACCTTGTTTACTTCCTTCGTGATCTTTGGACATAGATATCTCAACTCCTCTTCCGTGTAGGACTCTAACCAGTTCACACCCATATTTCCTTCCACCAATTCTTGTGCTTCCATGTTCAGCCTCATCCTGTTCAAGTAATCTTCTCCTTTCCCACTGTCTGAACTTTGTGTGGAATTTAGACTGTTGAACCACTGTGTCAGCTGTTGCGCATTTACCCCCATCAGTGTAGCATTCACATCGACTGCCATCGATGGTTGCGGCAACTTCTCAGTATTCGATGTTAAAGGTATTATCAATGGGGGGCACGACCTCACCAGTGTAGACTGAGCACATATGGGACTAAACTCCATCAGGGACCCAGACCCGGTTGGCTGAGTCGCTATCGGAGTTATCCCTGGAGTGTTTTCTATGCACCTTCTTTCTGTCCCATTCTGCAGCATTGGTCCCTGACTGCTCATACCTAAGTTAGGCTGACTATACAAAGGTACCACTGGACCTACGGTAATGGGCAGTGATATTGCATCTGGATTCTGTCCATTCCCCATATTCTGAGGCATGTTCATCCCCATATTATGGGTCATCATTGCCGGCATGCCCATCTGACTCCCCGTCATTTGAGCATGAGCGTTTCCTCCCTGCATCTGCTTTTGAGGCATCATAAACTGAGTTGATTCAGCTTGTGCCATTGTTGGGTTGTAACCATTCTGTACGCCCCTTACGGTTGGGTCTATAATCATTCTTCCACTGTTGTCACTGCTGTAGTACCCTGGCATCTGCGGCTGATAATTTTCTGCTGGTTTCAACATGGGCACATCTGGATATATTCTCCTAACCTGCGGTATCTGCGGGGTGAGCAGTAAACTCGGATCCTTAGATCCCGATGATACTCCTGAACTCTGTGTTTCACCGTTCTGTACCGATGCCGGAGGGGCAGAACTGGTACTTGGACCTTGTCCATTTTCCGCATAAGGTGGTGGACGGTCGTTCAGCAATTGCATTATCAGCTCCTCATCCTCTAACTCCTCTTCTCTTCTCAACTTTTCCTCGTCCTCTCTATCCTTGGAACACTTCCTGTCTGTCTTACAGGTAGCTTTCTTACCTGTCTCCTCTTCATCCTTAGTAATTGCGGGGAACAATTTTATTCCCTGCAATACATCTGACCTCCAAACCTTCTGCGCATTATCCCACCTAGCATCCGCTAGTGTCTTTTCTACTTTCCTCATCCTTGTTTCAAACTTGTTCTTCTGTTGCTGTCTAGCCATGAGTTCCCAGATTGCTAGAGCCTCAAACTGTGCTGGCCTTGGAGGCACCTTCATGTCATACATCGTGAATCTCAAATTCTCTAGGACCCTTATATTGAATGTCCCATGTATCGGGAATGCTACGCTCCCATGTTTCTCTGTCCACTTGTGCCATTGCTTTAGCCAAAGACACGGAGCTACCCCTTTTTCCTCCATTACAATGTAAGCTGGTGTGCCCTCGGGCGGCGTCTCTTCCCCTACGCTCGCTTTGATGTAAGACTCTCCCTTCATCGCGCTCCTGAATGCTTTAAGGAATTTCATTTTCTCGTCTTTTAATTCTCAAAGTTTATAATCAATAGGTCACTTTTATTCCACAAAATTTGTAATCAATAGGTGACTTTAATTCCCGGAATACTCTTCACCTGCCTTTCCCCTTCCAAACGAGTCCCACGGACTGCGTCCAATCCGTGCGCGACCCTTCTCTCCAACCAACCTATCCCAGCGCGGCTATTAGTGACGTCACACTCACACACACTGCGGCTGACAAAGCCTCGCGGCTAGTCCTCCTTCACTCAGCTCCTCTCGTAACAACTTCCTGCATGTATCGCGAGCTACCAAAACTAAAACAGATCTGTCGGTTTACTACAAGAAGGGTAACATAATCGCTTCAGGACCATAGGGATTTTTCACTAGCCTCGGGACTTTTCACTAGCCTCTGGCCGCTATTCCGTCTTTCTCAGTCCCCACATTCGCAAGCAAATCTGACCCGCAGACCTACTCTCAACTTGTCAATGATCTGTTCTAGTGCACTTAGAATCTTGTCAAAGCCCGAAGTCGAAGTTTTTATCACTCCCTAACACACGTACCCACTCGTTGACCACGCCCGATCAACCTACTAAACCGCCCAGACCACAACATGGATCAACATACTCCGGAGTCTCTTGACCTCGCAGGGCCCGTCTCAACAACAACAACCACATGGACCTTTTTATGCACAAAGCGCCAGACGCACATGAAGTTCGACGACTTCCCTACTCTCACACTCGGAGCCGCACCTCCGCTATTTCTATGAAGTTCGACGACTTCTTACTTCTACACTCGGAGCCGCACCTCCGCTATCCTTAAAAGAAAATCCTCGCAACCTTTTCACACACCCTGCGGCAATAAGCTGTGCAAGCGCAAAACCCTAACTTCACTCATACCATCACTAGTACCGCCGACGCTGTTTCCACATCTCCTTTCTCTCCATTCGCAAGCTTCGAGATCCCGGGAAAGTCGCGGTGGACCTAGCCCATCATCATCTTGTCAATCAGTTTTATCCAAGAAAATCTAATTCAACTTCTCGAATGAGGCCTCAAAATGCGTAACCGTTAATTCAACACCATGTACTCTAATGGTACAGGGTCCCAAAAGACGTAACCGTCCTCTGCTACCATCTACTGATAGAGCGGAACGTGGTAACAATTTACCTGCGTTCGGACGCTCTTTAGGTCGATGAATCTTTTGACTAAGTGGGAACTCTCTGTTCTCTTAATCGATCAATCACCTTATATCGATAATCAATAACGAACATAAGCAACACCTTGAACAACATAACACTTAACAATTAATCCAGAATACATTTCGGCGAACCCTGACCTTCCGGCCAGGAATAACCACACCAGTTTATTGCAAAGTTAGTGAATTTATTTCCCTATATTAACAAAGCTAGCACGATATAGATGTGTCTCAACACCAAATGATAAACATAAATGAACATTAATAGCTGTCCATAACGTCGAAACAAGTGTAATCTATGTAGCATTTGAATCACAAGGCATTCGATAGTGGCAATGCAAAGCACTAATACGATAATCTGCAATGGGCTAATTGCGTACATTTAGTCAGCATAACAAGATCTCAAATTGCATCGTGCGACATATGGAATCCTCGTCTAACCTCAAATTAGCATCAGCATGTGGGACTTCATGCAAAAACAATTTGGCAACATCAATTTAGAAAACTCCTAGCTAGGGTCCTTATCAAAATCAGCAGTTGGTTACCTAAAAGAAACACAATGCAATTTTACAATTTCCTTTCATAATTACCAATTCCGATCAGCAATGAATGAATTCCTCGTCTCACAGGTATCGGTTCTTGATCAGCATAGGACCGGGACGAAAGGGGCAAAGGTGAACGGGGCAATTGCCTCACGGCGGCAAGATAAGATTACTACTTCATGCAAAGGGGCAAATCAAAATTAAAGTCTCTAGGGCAAAAATCATTAAGGTCTCTTTCTCTCGATTAGAGAAAGCATCAAAGTCTCTCAAAATGGCGTCGCAGCAAAGTGGGTCATAGTAGCTACGAAGTCAAAATGGCGGGATGTCCGAAGATAGAGCGAGCTTTCCTCTCGTGCACCTGGGTTTTATAGACAACAGTTCAAGTCCAGTAGGGTCTCCATTGGAGGGTTCATAGGTTAGCTTCAAATTGACCAATCAAAAACGACAGTTCTCAAGCTTTTACTTAAGCATACATTATCCTTGGAGATGGGTACGTAATTTGCAACATTGTCTCTCGATTAGCTTACTCTCAGAGCCTCCATTGTCCGCACCTGCAAGTCGACCTTGAATTAAAGAGAAAATATGCCATGCTGGCACTAACTTTAAGATAAGCATGTGAACAGTCTCTGTGGAAAAGTACAGCTTCAAGCTAAAATACACGTTTAATAGCACAGTGGAAAAATACGAACATCTAAACCGTGAGACCAGGCAACTAGGCCAAAGCCTCCGCTAAAGTAATGCTAAGCTAAAACATTTCAAACAAGCAAATCGTAGCACACGTTTATGATTATGTCGGATTAGTGCAATTCTAATACACCACGTTATATAAAGCACGCGTATAAATGATGGCAAACTACTCTGAGGGCACATTTTGTCCCCGTACAATCTTTATTAGTTCGGTTAATGTCACACATGATTATGTCAGCACTACGTTTATGCGTTAATAAATCAAAACCTTCATTTTCTGCTTCATCACCAGCTCCGTGGTGCAGGGAGGCGTAGCAAGTGTCTTGCTGCACCACCAGCGCTACCGACCGAGGGGAGAAATTCATGGAATCCACAAGATACGGTGCATTTCTGTCCTCTCCACTGCGCTGGCGCACAAACTGCTGTCTAGCGCCAATGCAAGCCCCCCTGCAGCATGGTGCAAGGATGCCTGCTTTATGAGGATGATTGATTTTGTGCAGGAAGGTAGACCTTCCTGCATAAAAACAATCAAAAGAGGTGTTTTCCTCTTTTTTTATGTGTGCTGCAGAGTGTAGCACACATAGAGGAAAAATGGGGAAAAATAAAGATATTTCTCCCCGTTGCATCAATTCTATGCCACGTGGCATAGGAATCTGATGTATTCCGAGACTTGTAAATCTGGGAATGCATCAGATTCTTTTGCGTTCCATGGGTGTTGCATGGGAACACCCACAGCAACACCCATGGAACGCCCCTTTCACACAGTTTTATGCGTGCCTATATAGAGGCTCTTATTTACAAGGCCATGAAAAGCCATGCAAAGTGGCTTTATATGGCGTTGTAAATATGGAATGGCACACTGCGCCATTGGAGCGTAAAAAGAAAAATGACGCTTCGGTGGCGCAGTGTGCCGACAGAAGTCCTCTATGTATGAGAGTGACAAAGTGCCAGAAGGAATGGGTGCTGAGGCTGTGCGCATTAAGGAGAGCAGGAGAGGAAAGAAAGGAAGTGAAAACAGTGAATGAAAGAGTAAGGAAGTAGTGAAATGGAGAAAGAAAATGTAATAGAGAACAGTTCAAGATAAAATGATAGGGAAACATAGGAAAAGTGCAAAGAGAGAAAGCAAGTCAGAATCAACATGAAAAATTGTGAAAGAGAGAGATAGAGGGAGAGACAGCGGAAAAGACAGTAAAGACAAATAGAGCATTAATTAATGACACGTTAAAATCATAAGACCATGTGTTACATGGCATGCTATGATGTGGGCCAATGTGGCGATATATACATAACATTCTGAGTTATTTGAATTATCTTCCCAATTTCAGTGAAGAACATCCATCTAGATGGGCAAGATTATCTACGGGAACCTCAGGGCAAAATAAATGTGCCTATTTTCAATTAAATTTCCATAGTAAATCCTATATTTAGTTTTTCTGTAAAACGCACGTTTGTGTGCAGTGCGCATGTGAAAATGTATGTGGAGCAATGGTCCATAGTTGAATTTACATTGCTAGTTTTGCCTTGTTAATTTTTGACAACATATACCTGAACCCTTTTTCACAAAACCATATTACACTTACCATGAAACGACTGTTTAGCGTTCTAAATACATTTATCAAGACTTTAATAGTCGAAAGGATCCAGTTTAGTTTTAACATCACAAAAATCATCATTTGTCTACTTTTAAATGCAAAAGGTTTTTTGTGACATGCACACAGCAGAATTGTTGAAAATGGCCCTTTTGCAGAGTTGGTCTCAAACTTTTTGCTTCTGACCTGTTGTTTTTGATCCTGTGCTGAATTTCATTTTTTTGCTGGCTTTAGGGCTCTAGGCATTTTACCACTACTGACCAGGGCTATAGTGCCAGTGCTCTCTGTCTGTTGGTGATTGGTTTATCCATGATTGGCATATTTGATTTACCAGTAAGTCCCTAGTATAGAGAACCAGTTGTGCCCAGGGCCTGTAAATCAAATGCTACTAGTGGGCCTGCAGCACTGGTTGTGCAACCCACATGAGTAGCCCTGCAATTATGCCCCAGGCCTTTCATTGCAGTGCCTTTGTGTGTAGTTTTAAACTGCCATTTGGACCTGGCAAGTGCACCCACTTGCCAGGCTCAAACCATCCATTTTACTGCATGTAAGTCACCCCTGGAGTGGGCCCAAGGCAGCCCCATGGGAAGGGTGCAGTGTATTTAAAAGGTAGGACATGTAGTGGCGTGTTTTACATGTCCTGATAGTGAAATACTGTTACATTTGGTGTTCACTATTGCAAGTCCTATCTCTCCCATAGGGTAACATGGGGATTACCTTGAAATAGTATCTAAGTGTAATTTCCCATTGGGAGAAAATAGAGATATGGAGTTTGTGACGTTGGTTTTTAAATTGTAAGATTGAAAATGGCACTTCTTAAAAGTGGGCATTTTCTTCCTTCACCATTCTGTGCCTCTGCCTGTCTGTGTAGTACACGTCTGGGTCAGGATGAAAGTTGGGCTATTTGTGAATTCACTCTAGACTGTCACACAAAGGGAACTGCAGTGTGCCCTGCATGTCCCCATGGGTCTTCCTGAGCTAGAGTGGTGGGAGGAGCTAACACTTACACCTAAATAGGGCTGTGCTTGTTCTTACAAAAAACAGTCTCCAACTCCCTTGAGTGTGTCTGGGGCCAGGACAGGAAAGGCAGGGTCTTGTGCACTACAAAGACTTCTCTTTGAAGTTTCAAAGACAGGAATTGGTTTAACTACCACACCTCTGACCCCACAAAGTTAGAATCCTTCTGGAATTAGGACATTCTGCCAGGCACAAGATCTGGATGCTATAGGAGGCACTGCCTGTTGCTTTGCTGTGCTAGCCTGCTGCTTGCTGCTTCTGTCCTGGGAGTGAAGGACTGGATTTTGCTTTCTATATCTTGCGTCCAAAGGTTTTCCAAGGGCTTGGATTGAGCTTGCCTCCTGTTAAGACATCAAAGACTCCATCTACCAGCACCTGAGTTTTCTTGCTGAGAGTCCTGACTTGCCACAAGGTGCCAAAACCAGTTTCTGGGCCCTTGGGCGTGAATCCTGGTGTAACCAAGAAGTGCAGTGACAGTGACCGATGCCAGAGGCCCGACGCTGACTCAGCACTTCAGAAGTCCTGCCACAGTGTGAGTCCCAATTGCTGTGTCATCGATATCTATGACACCGGACTCCGTCGCGGCACCTGTGGTCCCTTGGTGTGATCGCAACACTGAGAAGTTGACGCCTCGCGTCTTGACCTGTTGAATTCATCAACCCTGTAGGAGGCTGGCCTGGCTTGTAGTGGGTACCAAGGGGTACTTACACTCGGTACCAGGTCCAGTTATCCCTTATTAGTGTAGAAGAGGTGTTTCTAGCAGCTTAGGCTGATAGAAGGTAGCTATAGCAGAGCAGCTTAGGCTGAACTAGGAGACATGCAAAGCTCCTACTATACCACTGGTGTCATATGCACAATATCATAAGAAAACACAATACACAGATATACTAAAAATAAAGGTACTTTATTTTTATGACAATATGCCAAAAGTATCTCAGTGAGTACCCTCAGTATGAGGATGCCAAATATACACAAGATATATGTACACAATACCAAAAATATGCAGTAATAGCAAAAGGAAGCAATGCAAGCAGTGTAAAGTTACAGTAGATTGCAATAGGAGCACATAGGTATAGGGGCAACACAAACCATATACTCCAAAAGTGGAATGCGAACCACGAATGGACCCCAAACCTATGTGAGCTTGTAAAGGGTCGCTGGGGCTGTAAGAAAACAGTGAGGGTTAGAAAGATAGCCCACCCGAAGACCCTGCAAAGTAGGTGTAAAGTGCACCTATAACCCTCAGAGGGCACAGAAGTCGTGATAGGGGGTTTGTGCAAGGAAGACCAACACCAGCAAACCAACAACAGTGGATTTCCGGACCTGAGTAGCTGTGAAACAAGGAGACAAAGTCCAAGAGTCGTGACAATGTCGAGAGTGGGCAGATGCCCAGGAAATGCCAGCTGAGAGTGCAAAGAAGCTGCCAACGGATGGTAGAAGCTGTGGAGTCTGCAAGAACGAAGAGGGCTAGAAACTTCCCCTTTGGAGGATGGATGTCCCACGTCGTGAAGAAGCTTGCAGAGGTGTTCCCACGCAGAAAGACCGCAAACAAGCCTTGCTAGCTGCAAGGGTCGCGGTTAGGGTTTTTGGATGCTGCTGTGGTCCAGGAGGGACCAGGATGTCGCCACTTGGATGAGGAGACAGAGGGGGCACCAGCAAGTCAGGGAGCCCTCACAGAAGCAGGCACCACCCGCAGAAGTACCGGATCAGGCACTTGGAAGAGGAGTGAACTGGAGTCCACCCGAAGACACAAAAGGGAGTCCCACGACGCCGGAGGACAACTCAGAAGGTTGTGCACTGCAGGTTAGAGTGTCGGGGACCCAGGCTTGGCTGTGCACAAAGGAAATCCTGGAAGAGTGCACAGGAGCCGGAGCAGCTGCAAATCACGGGGTACCCAGCAATGCAGTCTAGCGTGGGGAGGCAAGGACTTACCTCCACCAAACATGGACTGAAGAGTCACTGGACTGTGGGAGTCACTTGGACGGAGTTGCTGAGTTCCAGGGATCACGTTCGTCGTGCTGAGAGGGGACCCAGAGGACCGGTGATGCAGTCTTTTGTTGCCTGCGGTTGCAGGGGGAAGATTCCGTCGTCCCACGGGAGATTTCTTCAGAGCTTCTGGTGCAAGAAGGAGGCAGGCTACCCCCAGAGCATGCACCACCAGGAAACAAGCGAGAAAGCCAGCAGGTTGAAGCGATACAAGGTTGCAGTAGTCGTCTTTGCTACTTTGTTGCGGTTTTGCAGGCGTCCTGAGCAGTCAGCGGTCGGTCCTTTGGCAGAAGGTGAAGAGAGAGATGCAGAGGAACTCGGATGAGCACTTGCATTCGTTATCTGAAGAATTCCCCAAAGCAGAGACCCTAAATAGCCAGAAAAGGAGGTTTGGCTACCTAGAAAGGAGGTTATGTATAGTAACACAGGTAAGAGCCTATCAGAAGGAGTCTCTGACGTCACCTGCTGGCACTGGCCACTCAGAGCAGTCCAGTGTGCCAGCAACACCTCTGTTTCCAAGATGGCAGGGGTCTGGAGCACACTGGAGGAGCTCTGGGCACCTCCCCTGGGAGGTGCAGGTCAGGGGAGTGGTCACTCCCCTTTCCTTTGTCCAGTTTCGCGCCAGAGCAGGGCTGGGGGATCCCTGAACCGGTGTAGACTGGCTTATGCAGAGATGGGCACCATCTGTGCCCATCAAAGCATTTCCAGAGGCTGGGGGAGGCTACTCCTCCCCAGCCCTGACACCTTTTTCCAAAGGGAGACGGTGTCACACCCTCTCTCTGAGGAAGTCCTTTGTTCTGCCTTCCTGGGCCAGGCCTGGCTGGACCCCAGGAGGGCAGAAACCTGTCTGAGGGGTTGGCAGCAGCAGCAGCTGCAGTGAAACCCCGGGAAAGGCAGTTTGGCAGTACCCTGGTCTGTGCTAGAGACTCGGGGGATCATGGAATTGTCTCCCCAATGCCAGAATGGCATTGGGGTGACAATTCCATGATCTTAGACATGTTACATGGCAATGTTCGGAGTTACCATTGTGACGCTACACATATGTAGTGACCTATGTATAGTGCACGCGTGAAATGGTGTCCCCGCACTCACAAAGTCCGGGGAATTTGCCCTGAACGATGTGGGGGCACCTTGGCTAGTGCCAGGGTGCCCACACACTAAGTAGCTTAGCACCCAACCTTCACCAGGTGAAGGTTAGACATATAGGTGACTTATAAGTTACTTAAGTGCAGTGGTAAATGGCTGTGAAATAACATGGACGTTATTTCACTCAGGCTGCAGTGGCAGGCCTGTGTAAGAATTGTCAGAGCTCCCTATGGGTGGCAAAAGAAATGCTGCAGCCCATAGGGATCTCCTGGAACCCCAATACCCTGGGTACCTCAGTACCATATACTAGGGAATTATAAGGGTGTTCCAGTATGCCAATGTGAATTGGTGAAATTGGTCACTAGCCTGTTAGTGACAATTTAGAAAGCAGAGAGAGCATAACCACTGAGGTTCTGATTAGCAGAGCCTCAGTGAGAGAGTTAGTCATCACACAGGGAACACATACAGGGCACACTTATAAGCCCTGGGGCCCTGGCTGGCAGGGTCCCAGTGACACATACACTAAAACAACATATATACAGTGAAATATGGGGGTGACATGCCAGGCAAGATGGTACTTTCCTACAAACCCCGCCAGGTTGAAAGGAACTGATGTGTCACCACTGACGACACATCACCTCCCCTGCAACCGTAAGGAACCAATGCTGCACTGGGTCCATCAACGCCTCACCTCTCCGACTCCAAGGAATGTCTTTTGTTCCCTCGGTTTCCAGGGTACTGTACCTGGAGTCCGTGAGACTGTGTGACAGGCCCGCACTCCCTCACGAGTGACGTCAGACTGTTGGAAGCGACTCTGTCAAGACGCTGACATAGCCCCAATTGGAGATATCGTGTTTCTAGGCGCTATACTTAGATTTCATCTTTGAAAATTCTTATGTTTTCTTGTGTATGTTGGATTTTTGTCGTTTTGGTCTTGTTCTATTCAGCTAAATATTGGCTATTTCCTTAACCGGTGTGGAGTACTTTTGTTGTGTTTTCAGTGTGTTTCAGTGTGTTACTGTGTGTGTACCAATACTTTACACATTGCTTCTGACTGCTCATCCCAAGCTACCAAAGGGTTGATCAGGGGTTATCTTAGCTGTGTGACTTCCTTACCCTGACTATAGTGAGGGTCCCTGCTTGGACAGGGTGCAATCCACTGCCAACTAGAGACCCCATTTCTAACAGGCATATTGGCTAGTGCCAAACCACTGATAATATATGAAAAGTCAGTGTTATGGAAAGAAGCAGTGCAGACACCTCTAGATTAGATTTACTGGCTTTTTTGATAAATGCTACTTTCAAATGATCCATCATTTCTCCAAAATGATCAGTTTTAGACAGCGTAACTGTGGGCATTTATCTGTTCGTGGAAATTTGTGCTGGAGAGTGTGTCTCTGAGCACAAATCTCATGCAAGACAGAGCTTATAAACCTCTGTGTCACATAGCATAACATGGCATCATCATCATCACCCTGGCATCATCTGTGTGCACAACGCTGCGCTATAAATGTTCAAAAACATTTGTGCAACACAAACCTTTTATATTTTGGCCTCGGATGGGATCCTGTATTACAAATAGCTGAACATACCTTCACCAAATTAAACTCAGGCATCATCGTCGCGCTAACTCCCATTAGTTTGCTGTTTTTGGAAATGTTGAAATTCTGTTCAGCACTATTTAGATTTTGGAGCTCATGTTTCGAGAACATTAGGTACCATCGTCCGACACCACAGCTTCAAAATAATCGCAACGAAAGATGGCAGCTATGGTCTATGTAAAAAAAAAAAACAATGACAGTACATTAAAAGAATACCTCTGAAAGTCAGTAAAATGTGATTTGGATAGTCACAGGGAAAGCCATACAGAGACTTGCAGAGAGATTGAAGGAAATGTGGAGCAAGTGACAGAGAATGTTGGAGAACGTAAGGTGAGCAAAAAGATTGGTGAGTGAGTGGTTGGTAGAGAGACGGGTCGAGAGACTGAAAGTAAAAATGGAAAGTGGGAACTATAGGAAAGGTAGATAGTAGCTAATGTATGGAACTAGATAGGAGAGACATACAGCGATTGAGAGAAAGCAGGAGAGAGAGACATATTATTAGTAGATGAGGGATGGAGGGATGAGTAAGAGAGGGGAGTTAGAAACATGAAGAAAAAGAGAGGAAGGCAAAAAGGAAAGTGTAACAAGGATAAAAGAGGAAAGGAGCAAAGATTATTAGAGAGCGAGAAGAAGAGTTAGAGATGAGGATGAAAGGAGGGAAATAAATTGACAGAGAGATGGGTGGCTGGCTAGATAGTGACCTCATTACAGAAATGAGAAAACAGCGTTGTAAAGTGAGAGACTTTATTTTAGTTTTTGTATATTCATCAGATGCCAGCAATAGAGAGCTGAACAAAACAAACCCAAACATGAAACATAATCACAGTGTGCAATTCTAATAAAAGGAGAGGCTATGCACACATCTTCATCTGCATAATTAACCAAGCAACTGCACAAAGAATAGGGGCATCTTGGGGTGCTCCCAAAACATCAAGCTCAGGTAAGATTGAGATGTTCAATGGTAGGCAATTCCATAAAAAAAAGCAATGGCAGTCTTTTAGAAGGCTCTTCTATTGTGTTCTGCGTTCTGAGGCAAGTAGTCTCAATGTGAAGAATGAATTCACTCCAGGATGAAGATTTAGAGTTTGGCAGACAGGGTATTCCCCCACACAAAAATAGTGAAGTGTCATGTGTGCCAAACTTATGGTCTATCCACTATTTAGAGTCAGGCAAACCACCATGTTCCAGTCAACAGAACCCCTACTGGCTCTGGCAGTGTAAACTATAGACCAAAGTTCCCACAGACATCGGGCCATCATTCAAAGTACCCCAGATCATCCGCCTGATTTAGGGTCAACGTTATAGTTTGTTTCTTATTCACCGCTAACAGAGGGAGCCTGTTGGTCAAGAACATAAAAAAATTGAAATGACCTTCACACCCTGGAAGAAAGCTCACAGGGAACCAGTCTCATTTGCTTTAGAAAGGCAGAGGCAGTGGATACATATGCTGATTTGGCAGGAGAAAATATAGTTCACGTACTACTAAACAACCCTCTTGGTCTGCCTGAGATTGCCAGTTTATGGAACAAGTAAGTAGGCTAGACCAAGTGAATGGGCTTACAATGTGATGGCCTTATTTACAGTTTGGCAGGCAAGAAACACCATTAGAATTTGTAGAATTTCCCGTCTAAGTTAGGCTAGAATGCACTTGTAAAATGGTGGACAGGATATCTGCCACGCTTGTGATGGAGTATTCCATACACCAAACTAACTAAATAAGCCCCAAGAGCATAGCTTAACAAAGTAACCTGCAGGTCCCAACCACCTGGTGAGACACTGATAATTATAGAATCTTTATGAGAATCAAGAGCCTGATTTAAATCTTGGCGGACGCAATATCCGTCACTGTTGCGACAGAGTAACCCCTCCACCAAGATCGAAATCCGGCCCCAAGTATCCAGTGACCAAGTGTATGACCAGGTGTCAAAAACTGTTCTTAGATACCCAATTAAAATGCAGGACCTTCAGAAAATGTAAGCAAAATTTGAAGCATAGGTGAAGGTTGTTGTTAGAATGCATAAAACCTAACGACTTACCTCACCTCTGTTGAACAGGAAGCAAGGTGAAAGAGAAAGAGAACAGCAGGTAATATGTTTTTTGAAGATTTACGTTCATGTGATTGATGACCTACTGAATCTGTGCCTACATTCATCCTTTCACAGACTTTGGGGGTCACTTTGAGTTTTGCGGTCGGAAAGGCCGTCCGCCAAACTCCTGCAGCAAGGTTGCTACCAGTGCGGTCACCTTCCCACTGGCCCCATTTCGAGTTCACCACTGGCCCAGCAAGGAACAGCCCACAACATTGACGCCTGCTCATAATTGAGCTGACGGCAATGTCACGGTGCGTAGGGTGAACCAGCACCTGTTTGTGTAGTTCACTGAATGCAGACAGTGAATTGCGCGACAGGGCTGGCCATTGGCCCCCAGTCTCTGTCATCCTTTATATGGCGATGCTACCACCATGTAAAAGCTGGCGGAGAGGGGGTCTCAATTCCCAGGGCGGCACAGCATGCAGCGCTGTGCTGGCAGATTAGGACTGCCAGCCCTGCCAGCCCTTCCTGTGGAGAAGAACTGGCGGTGCTGATGGTCCGACAGTAACACAACAGCCAAGGTCATAATGTGGCGGTCTGACGGCCATCGCAACCCTGGCGGTCTAGACACTGCCAGGGTCATAATAAGAGCATTTGTACTACCTTTCTCTCTGAAGCACTCAATGATGATTCCCACTGAAGTTTCTAATATTTTCCTAGGCATTCATTTCCATGCTCCTTTCTTAACCCAGTAAAACGTTGCTCATGATTGGAGAAATATAGTAATACGTGGCTTAAACAGCTCAGTCCATTTAGCCTGTGGGTACTGGAGGAAGATACAGGCTGTGCCCAGATTTCTCAGTCAATTCAATCATCCTTTTGTTAAACACTGTCTATTCAAAATGATTTGTAGGATTTTTTGCCTAGAATAACTCGCAGTAGCAAAATTTAGATTCTATCCTTTGCACATCATCATTGCACTGAATACACATATACATTTGATATTATATTTACTGTGTGCCTTAATAAAATTAGCCTGGGTGAGTATGTGGATGCATTAATGAAATGCAGCCACCGAAAGACTGAAGCTTTAGAAATGTGCATATTAATGCTCATATAAAAAGCTTATATATATTCATTATTCATGTTTTACATTTATTCTTTAACTTGCATTTATTGCAGAAAAATGTTTTCCTCTTCTTCACGTTTATGTTTAGTTTGAAAGCTAATGTATTTGAAATACAATGTTTAGCTAGAGTCAGGCTAACTATAACTGAATAAGCCTTTACAAAATAATTTCTAATTGTGACATTGTTAATATTATTGGCAGAATATGTCACTCTATGCAGGATGCTTGAGTTTTGACACCCGTATTATGGCCGTTCTAGAACTGCTTTGTACTCCAATACTCGAGTGCTAACATTTTTTTAAAGTGGGGTGTCCATGTGGTTCAATGCCAATACTGTTGCCTTTTCAATGTGGTTCCCAGTTGGTTCATTTCAGATGTATCTCACTTGAGATGTTTTGAGGATTGTTGGGACATATGAATCTCTTCTTACGACTGAGAATGTTGATGTACAATGAAGAACATTAATTCTAAATAAAATTCGACATATACAGGTTGGTGGACATATTGAGTCAGATACTTTGTAGTAATCCAAATTTTGAATCATTCTATGACAAATTACAACATCTTTCCGTATACTTTTAGTGACTTTTTGGAATACTATGGATCACAATATTCATAAGGAGGTACAATTAACAATTTAATTCATGTCAGTGTGGAATTCTATCACTTGCAGAACCGTTCTCTTGCTCCCAATTTTAAATTATGGATTGTCTATGGCTCTCCTTAGAATCTTCATCACTTTTCATCTTTGGTCACTCTTCTAATTTCACTTGGACACTAGGTTGGAGGTTTTGTTTGGATTGGATTTTACACATAATGTGGTGCAGGCTATGGTATGTAGCTTGTCTTTTTGCACAGCTCTCAACAGCTGCTAACTTGACACTTGTATTGTCACATATGGTGTCAATATATTGAGAGGTTTTAATCTTTATAATTTTTGGTGATTTGTAATTACATTGTTTATAAGAATATTTTAACATTTATTGTTGGTTAATCAGCCTTGATAAAGTCCTTAATAGGACGAAACACGTGTCGGCTGAATCCTGAAAATACAAGCAAGATTGTTCTTGGATGGACTTATTTTTGATTCAATTGTTCGATTGGCTGAATTTTGAAAATACAAGTGTATTGGTATTTAAATGGACCCATTGTTAACTCATTTGTCTAAATAGGTTGGTTCTTATACCAACACATTCCAGCGTTGTTGAAATATGGGTAACATGGGATGCATTTCAAAATGAATATAATCATGTTCATTAAATATTTTTTATTTGTACTTGCCACATACTAGTTGTAGCATTTCTTAAATCTTTTGCTTCTTCTTGTATTTAATTATGTCACTGTAATTTTTGTTACTGTTTATAAATTCTTGAATCCATTATAATTGACAGCTAAGTGCGTGTATATTCGTGTGCTCCACTAGCTGGTTTTTGTGTGGTCTAATTAACTGGTGTAGGTTCATTCCTATCCCTGTATACGTATTTGGCAACAGATACGTTTATCTAGTGGATGAGCACCATCATTGCACTCACCAAACAATACAGGAAGGTGCGGCCATTGTAAGGTTATTGTTGCCATAATTGTTTTTTCAATATAACTGAATAAACCCCTTAATTCCGAAATGTGTTTTGCTTGGATAGTGTGTTCCCTTTCTTTGCATGTGAGGTGTGTTTTAAGGCTTTGACAAGCCAGAGAAATGGAGTATTGTCTTATGTATTTGTTTGCTGATAGTAAGGTCTGAGAGAAGAAATCTTGGCAAAGATCTAATGAACGGCTGAAGTTTCCTTTTCATCATGTACCAGAAACAGGGGATGTTCAAACTTACAATAACTGTCTGAGTTCGGTGGGATGAGAAATTCAGGTTTTGTTGTGAATGCAGACAAAGCATCCAAAAACTGATTGGTCCTGAGAGAGAAGAAGATGACATTCATATTGGAGTTTCTGTTTGTTTTATTTAATGCTTTTGTTGTTTGAAGTTAAGACAGATTTCCCTTACACATCGAGAGGTACAGGCCTTCTCTGCTTCCCTTATTCTTGCAAGTGAGAAGCGTCATGCTAAACACATTTCTTTTCCTGGAGGACTTCTACTGAAGCCTTCAGCATGCTGACACCTTCTTGCATTTCTGAATTTCCTTAAGATTCCATCCCAAGCATCCTCAATCCTGACTTTGAACTTTCAGTATACGATTTTAGAATCATTTCATGTTTAGAAGAGAGAGAAGGCGTTTATTTATGGAACACCTATTTCTAACTCTCAGTTTCTATATTGTTGAGGTTGTCATTGCTTTGTATCTTAATTTGGTGTGACTGGACTTATTGCGATAATTCAGCTTGCCAGCTGTAATTCTGTACCTTTTCAACATTTTCATGACATGCTTATATCTTGGATTGAATATTGATTGGAAGCAAGTTACCTAACTTCAATTATGGTTTCTTGGTCCTTATTGTGTGGACAAATGGACTTCACAGAAATCTAAATTGTTTAATATTGTTGATTCCCTCAATGTCTCTGTCAACCTCAAAAAGATCTATCAGATAAGAGATTGTAATTCACGCTACAGCACGCTCTCAGACTAAAATTGTTCAGCTATTATACAATATTGCTGGGTGATCTACCATCTGATTTTCAGTCCAGTGTTAAGAAAATATCTTCCAAACTCATCAGCAAATGTGAAATGAAAAGGGAAGTAGACTCCTACAACATCCTTTAAGAGATAATATGGTAGAGCAAATTAATTATAATACACAGATCACAACAAGGTGACTGACACCTTGAGACAGAATTGTGTGCCATCTGCATAGTGTTAGACATTAGTGACCAGGGTACAGAGGAGTATTCCATGTCACTCGATGTTGAGATTGAAAAGGTGCTGAGCCCATAAGGAACCCTTTGCCACACCACAAAGGATGGGCACCAGAGCAGAGCCAAACTCACCCAGCTTCACTGATTGATATCAGCTAAATGCTATAGCTCTGACCTCTGACTCTTCAGAAGCCTCATTAATATTCTGTTGCTAAATACTTCAAATCCACATCTAGCGTGAAGAACACTTCAGGATGCACCTGCAAGGAAGCTGTTTCTGTGCTGCATCCTACTCTATAGTTTGACTGACTGGACCCCAAAGTCTAATGTGTCTAGACACCGTCTCACATGGCTCTGATTTCTTTAATTAAAAATGTTAATTTTGCTACTTGGTGAACAAAGAGGACATCTTAATGTGAAGGGCTACCCAACTCAGTTGCACGTAGATATACTTTGGACAATAGCATCACCAGGCAGTCATAAGCACTCACAATAGAAGGAATATCTGAGAGTCTTACATATGTCTGTTGAAGTTAAATGAACAACCATAACATGTGTTTACTCCCTAGGACTAATCCTTATGGGAAGGCTACTAGAACTGACTTAAGTACCAACCATAGCAGTAGGGGCCATATGTACGAACACATTTTCCCATAAGGACAGAATGGGTAAAACCCTTTGCTGCATCTGGCCCTAGGTGTGTTACAATCCGCAGTGCCTTCCAATCTACCAAAGCCATACGTCAGAAAACTTTGTGAAAAAGTTTATGGGAGGAAATAATTTACATGCATCCCTTTGGAATTTAATAGGATTCAACAATCAAGGCGAGATCTAGACTCCTTTACTGGAAGCACTGAGCTGAGTCCCTGTGAGATGAAATGTAATGCTTTGCAAAAGGGAAGTAGGTGGCAGAGTGAAGTAGGTGGGCGAGGCCATAGTTGATTCTAGTAACGGATACACAGGATATCGACAAGGGTTCTCCTTCTAGATCATTATTCTTGTGGCAAGGTTTGGGAAGAAATTACCAAAAAAATGAGCTTCCCTGTCTTTTCTACAGAACACTGTGGCCCTCATTTTAAACCTGGCAGTCTTCTGACCGCTGGAGTTAATGTGGCGGTATCACCGCCAACAGGCTAGTGGTGTATTCTGCCACATTATGAGATTGGTGGGTTAGGTGCAGCTAACCCACCACTTCTCCACTCATTGTTATAATTAGGGCCTGTGTCCCTGGGCAAAAGAGAATCTCAGGTAGACCGGTTTAAAGGTTTACAGGGTGCCCCTCCTTTATTTATCATAAACTCATGATTAAAGTTTGACTTTTTTTTTCACTTTAGATCATTTTCATTTGAGAGTGGGGCCTCTTACCTTCACTAGATCAAATAGTGATCTCTTGGTTAAGTTAATTGAAGAATATGGCTCTCACCAAGTACTTCAGTTGTGCCTGTGGAGATTGCCATCACTTGCTACTGGGGGCCAGGACACTTTCCTGTTGGTCCTGCAGGTGGTCGACATGAACTACTTCCTGTCAACAAGTGTCTTCATTGCGGGTCGTGTAAAATGTGAAAGCAGGATGGGCAACATGATATCTGGCATACCCCTGTCCTTGAGTACTAGTACAAAGGTACTCCCTACCAATTTAAGAAAGCTGCAGTATTTCACTGTGACAACGAGTGAGTTGTGGGTCAAACGGGTTAAAACGGTGCAGTGAGGCACAGCCAGAGAGACACGAAGAGAGAAGAGAAAGGTTGTTGGGAGAGAGAAATAGAAGCCGAGGTAGAGAGCGAGAGAGAGGCGTGGAAGAAGAGAGAGAGAAAATAGAGAAAGAGCCGTAGACAGAGACAAAGAGATCAAGAGAATACTTAAGGAGGGGTCAGTAGTTAGAAGAGTAAGGGAGGACTTTTTTTAATTTAAAAAATATAATTTTGCTAATTGACGAACAAAGGGGGAATGTGTGATTGACGGACTAGATGAATACACAGTATGTAGACGATAGACTTTCCACATTGGCGTCTGGAGGCAATTAGAATCACTCGAAATTTAAGCAATATTGTAGAATCTTACATATGCCTGGTGAAGTAAATGAACAACCATAATATTTGGGACTCTCTAGGACTGAGGATTAAGAGAAGGCTTCTAGTACTGGCTAAACGATGCATAATGTCAGTCGGGACTCTCCAAGTTGCAGTGACTCCTAGCTACTAAAGCCAAACTTCAGAAGTCTACGTGAAGTGTGTGGGATTGAATAATTTACATGCATGCCTTTACAATTTAATAAGATTCAGAAATCAAGAAAGTCAGATAAGATGACAGTCAATGACTTTGAAATAGGTGGATGAGGACATAGTTAATCCCAGAGGTGATTATTTAGGATAAAGACAAGGGTCGTTTTAGTAGCTTATTATTCTTGTGGCAAGGTTTGGGTAGAAATGTCCTGAATAAGAAGCGTTCATGTCTTTTTTTACACAACGTCATGTGAGGAGTGAAGAAAGAGGATGCCAATGGGTGAAGAGAGGACAGAGAGAAAGACAGAGAGAGGTGGGTAGGAGAAAGAAGCGAGAGCTCAAAGAGAGGGCGAGAGAGGAGAGTTGAGGGAGAGAGAGAAAGAACAGAGACAGCAGTAGAGAGAGACAAAGGGACCAAAAGAGTACATAGGAAGCAGGGGAGAAGTGATGAGTTTGGTTGAACAGAGAAGATTCTATTGAGAGCTGAAAAGAGCTCAGAAAGCAGCAGGGGTCCAGAGGAGATGAGAAGGGGAAGGGAACTAAAGAGAGAAATGAAAGGAAGACGATACTGAAAAATGCAGGTTTAGAGGTAGAGGAGGGAGGTGATCAGGGAATAAGGAAGGAAAAGATGGACTAAACAGAAGAAGTATACAAATGAAAAATAACTAGAGGAAAGAGTGTGTGAAGGGAAAAGGAAGACCAGGCATCGAGACCAAGGGAAGGAGAGAGGGAGCCAAAGGAGAGAAATGTATTTATTTCGGGGTTTCCATAGAGTGCATCAATCATCCCCAGGGGGATATCACCGCGCTAAAAAGCTCGTTATCGTTCTTGTGGGTGAGTAACGCCACCGTAGCCTCTCTACATGCTGCAAGAACATTAACCCGAAAACAACCAAGTTTTAAAATTCTTTCTAGATTGAGGATGATTATCTGTAAAGTGACGATCCAGGGGTAGGGAGTTCCACTGGACTGCTGCCAGGTGCAAGAATAAATGTCCACCTCTTCTTGTATATTTGGCTAGGGCCAAATTGGAAACCTCAAATTCCGTGTCGACCTATAAAATTCAGCTTAGGTCTGTTGGATCTGAGGGCCAGTGATGTACAGGGCCTTATGAGCATGGCACAGATGTTTAAAACTGGCTCTTTACCGAACTGGAAGCCAGTGAAGGATATTTGACAAGCTGATGGCGAGACAGATCTAAGCACATTGCAAATTAGCGTGGCCGTGGCATTTTGTATTATCTAAAGTCTTGAAAAAAGTAATCTGCCATGCCCATAAAGACGCCATTATCATAGTCCAACTGACTAGTAATCAAGGCTTGGACTACGGTTTTCTGCCAAGCATCCGGAACTCAAAGAAACAGTCTTCGCAGTAATTTGAGAATGCCAAAGCATTTACCACTAGTGGCCTTAATGTGTTCTAGCATTGAAAAGCAATCGTCCACAATCACCCCCAGGCTTTTAGCGTACTTTTTTGGCCTGGGCATAGCCCTCAACGTATCAGTCCACCAAGAGGCATCCCAAAATAGATGGGCACCTCCAAATAGGAGGATTTCAGGCGTGTCTCTGTTTAATTTCAAACAGTGACTGCTTTTTTATGAGGCGTTCCCGCAGCCCATCCTGAGTTTCCTCGTGTTTCTCTCCCAGCAATAAAATCAGCTGGATATCGTCAGCATAGGAGTAGACATCAAAGCTCCATTTCCTCACAATTTTTGCCGGTGGAGCCACATAGATAGTAAGTAGTGTTGGGTTCAAAAACGAGCCCTGTGATACTCCACCGACTGATTTGTGGGATTGAGATCTGCAGCACCCGAGCTCCACTGAGTATCATGCTGTTGACAGCAGCAATGTGATTGGAGGGGAGTCTGGAAGCCTGTGCGCTTTCGGGAGTCTGAGGAGGAAGGAGTGAAGGAACTGTCTCTCCAAACATAATAGGTAAGTTGTTTTTTATTTTATATTTTTTTATACACCTCTGCCTCACCACCCCCTTTGACAAGTGACCGCCACTGGTGTGGGCACACCCTCAGATGACTCCATTACCAACCCACCATTCCATTTACATTTCTCACACTCCCTAGTCATGTTTTGATCAGGTTACATGGAATTCAAAAGCAATGCACAAGAGTAAGTAATTACCTGCTTATGTGAGTTGGCACTGATGACGCAGAAATGAAGGTTTTACATTTATTAGCGCATAAACGTAGTGCCGCAATAATCAAGTGTGACTTTAACCGAACTAATAAAGATTGTACGGGGACAAATGTGCCCTCAGAGTAGTTCGCCAACATTTATAAGCGTGCTTTATATAACGTGATGTATTAGAATTGTACTAATCTGACATAACCGTAAACGTGTGCCATGATTTGCTTGTTTGAAATGTTTTAGCTTAGCATAACTTTAGTGGAGGCTTCGGCCTAGTTGCCTTGTCCCACGGTTTAGATGCTCGTGTTTTTCTAATGTGCTAATAAAACGTGTATTCTTGCTTGAAGCTGTACTTTTCCAGTGAGATCGGTTCACATGCTTATCTTTAAGGTTTCGTGCCAGCCTGGCATCTTCTTCTTTGCTCCAAGGTCAATCTGCAGGTGCAGACAATGGACGCTCTGAAAGTGAGTTAATTGGTAAAATATGTTGCAACTTACGTTCCCGACGCCAAGGATAATGTATGCCTAGGTAGAAGCTTGTAAATTGTTGTTTTTGATTGGACAATTTGAAGCCAACCTATGAACCCTCCAATGGAAGACCCTACTGGATTTGAACTGTTGTTTATTTAAACCTGGTGCACAAGAAGAAAGCAGCCATTTGCCAGCAGTCATTTTGAGGACATTACCCATCGGCCATTACCAGCCATTAGCCATTTGCCAGGGCCATTACCCATTGCACCCATTGAGAACATTAGACATTGCAGACATTATGGCCCATCTTGCTGACCTCGTCATTTTGCCATCTTCTACGATGCCAATTGATGTTCGATGAGACTTTGATGCTTTCTCTAATCGAGAGAAAGAGACTTTAAGAAATTCTCGCCCTAGAGACTTTAACTTTGATTTGCCCCTTTGCATGAAGTAGTAGTTTTGTCCTTTTATCTTGCCGCTGTGAGGCAATTGCCCCGTCCATCCTGCCCCTTTGCCCCGTCCCATGCTGATCGGAAACCGGTACCTGTGAGACGAAGACTTCCTTGAATGCTGATTGAATTTGGTAAATATGAAAGGAAAATGTACAATTGCATTGTGTTTCTTTTTAGGTAACCAACTGCTGATTTTGATAAGAGCCCTAGTTAGGAGTTTTCCAAATTAATGTTGCTAAATTGTTTTTGCATGAAGTCCCACATGCAGATGCTAATTTGAGGTTAGATGAGGATTCATTTGTTGCACGATGCAATTTGAGACCTTGTTATGCTGACTAATGTATGCAATTAGCTCATTACAGATTATAGTTTTAGTGGTTTGTGTTGCTATTATCGAATGCATTGTTATTCAAATGCTGCATAGATTGCATCTTTTTCGCCGTTATGGACAGCTATTAATGTTCATTTACATATATCATTTGGTGTTGAGACACATTTATATCGTGCTAGCTTTGTTAATATAGGGAAATAAATTCATTAACTTTGAATAAACTGGTGTGGTTATTCATGGCCGAAAGGTCATGGTTCGCCGAAATGTTTTCTGGATTAATTGTGAAATGTTATGTTGATCAAGGCATTGCTTATGTTCGTTATTGATTATTGATTTGATTAAATTGATTACTCTCGGGTGAAGAGAGAGAGCCCCACTTGGTCAAAAGATTCATCGACCCAAGAGCGTCCAAATACAGGTAATTTATTAGGACGGAACGCTCTAACAGTAGATGGTAGCAGAGGACGGTTTCGCCCTTTGGGACCCCACTCGAGAGGTAACGGTTTCGCCCTTTGGGACCCCACTCGAGAGGTATATGGTGTTGAATTAACGGTTGCGCTCTTTGAGACCCCACTCGAGAGGTATATGGTGTTGAATTAGATTTTTCTTGGGTAAAACAGATTGAGAGAATGATGATGCCCTAAGTCCCCCACGACTTTCCCGGGATCTCGGAGCTTGCGAATGGAGAGAATGGAGGTGTGGGATCGGCGTTGGCGGTACTAGTGACAGTATGAGTGAAGTCAGGGTTTTGCGCTTGCACAGCTTATTGCCGCAGATTGTTTGAAAAGGTTGCGAGGATTTTAGAGAATAGCGGAGGTGCGACTCCGAGTGTGAGAGTAGGGAAGTCGTCGAACTTCATATGCATGTGGCGCTTTGTGCAGGAAAAAGGACCACGTGGTTGTTGTTGTTGAGACGGGCCCTGCGAGGTCAAGAGACTCCGGAGTATGTTGAAAAGTGTATGAGACAGTTGTTTTATGTTGTGGTCTGGTCGGTTTAATAGGTTGACCGGGCGTGGTCAACGAGTCGGTACGTGTGTTAAGGGAGTGAAAGAAAACTTTGACTTCGGGCTTTGACAAATTCTAAGTGCACTAGAATAGATCATTGACAAGTTGAGAGCAGAGTCTGCTGGTCAGATTTGCTTGCGAAAGTGGGGACCGAGAAAGATGGAATAACTGCCGAGGCTAGTGAAAAATCCCTAAGGTCCTGAAGCGATTGTGTTACCCTTCCTGTAGTAAACCGACAGATCTGTTTTATTATTATTTGGTTGCTCGCGATACATGCTAGAAGTTGTTACGAGAGGAGCTGAGCGAAGGAGGACAAGCCGCGAGGCTTTGTCAGCCGCAGTGTGTGTGAGTGTGACGTCACTAGGAGCCGCGCTGGGATAGGTTGGTTGCAGAGAAGGGTCGCGCACGGATTGGACGCAGTCCGTGGGGCTCGATTGGAAGGGGAAAGGCAAGCGAAGAGTATTCCGGGAATTAAAGTCACTTATTGATTACAAACTTTGTGAAATAAAAGACGAGAAAATGAAATTTTTTAAAGCATTAAAGAGTGCGATGAAGGGGGAGTCTTACATTAAAGCGAGCGTAGGAGAAGAGACGCCACCCGAAGGTACACCAGCTTACATTGTAATGGAGGAAAGGGGGTAGCTCCGTGCCTTTGGCTAAAGCAATGGCACAAGCTGACAGAGAAACATGGGAGCGTAGCGTTCCCGATCCATGGGACATTCAATATAAGGATCCTAGAGAATCTGAGATTCACGATGTACGACATGAAGGTACCTCCAAGGCCAGCACAGTTTGAGGCTCTAGCGATTTGGGAACTAATGGCTAGACAGCAACAGCAAAAGAAGTTCGAGAACAGGATAAGAAAGGTAGAAAAGACACTAGCGGACGCTAGGTGGGATAATGCACAGAAGGTGTGGAGGTCAGATAACTTGCAGGGGATAACATTGTTTCCCGCAATTGCTAAGGAAGAAGAGGCGACAGGCAAGAAAGCTACCTGTAAAACAAACAGGAGGTGTTCCAAAGATAGAGAAGACGAGTCAGAGGATGAGGAGTTCATCATGCAATTGCTGAACGACCGTCCACCACCTTATGTAGAGAGTGAACAAGGTCCAAGTACCAGTTCTGCCCCTCCGGCACCAGTACAGAATAATGAAACTCCGAATTCAGAAACGCCATCGGGATCTAAGGACCCGAGTTTACTGTTCACCCCGCAGATACCGCAGGTTAGGAGAATATATCCAGATGTGCCTATATTGAAAACAGCAGAAAATTATCAGCCGCAGGTCCCAAGGTACTACAGCAGTGGCAACAGTACGGGAATGATTCTAGATCCAACCGTAATGGGAGTACAGAATGGTCGCAACCCAACATTGGCACAAGCTGAATCAACCCAGTTCTTGATGCCTCAAAAGCAGATGCAGGGGAGAACCGCACATGCTCAGATGACGGGGAGTCAGACGGGCATGCCGGCAATGATGACCCATAGTGTGGGAATGAACATGCCTCAGAACATGGGGAATGGACAGAACCCAGATGCGATATCCCTACCCATTACTGTAGGTCCACCGGTACCTTTGTACATTCAGCCTAACTCAGGTATGAGCGGTCAAGGATCAGTGGTGCAGAGTGGGACGGAAAGGAGGTGCATAGAAAACACTCCAGAGACAACTCCGATAGCGGCTCTGCCAACTGGATCTGGGTCCTTGATGGAGTTTAGTCCCATATGTGCTCAGTCAACAGTGGTGAGGTTGAGTCCCCCATTGATGATACCGATATCATCGAACACTGAAAAGTTGCCGCAACCATCAATGGCAGTCGATGTGAATGCTACACTGATGGGGTTGAATGCGAAACAGCTGACACAGTGGTTCAACACTTTGAATTCCACACAAAGCTCAGCCAGTGGGAAGGGAGAAGACTATCTGAATAGGGTCAGGTTGAACATGGAAGCAGAAGAATTGATGGAAGGGACTATGGGTTTGAATAGGTTAGAGTCCTACTCGGAAGAAGAGCTGAGGTATCTATGTCCTAGGATTACGAGAGAAGTGAACAAGGTACATAGAACGTTGCAAGAAATAGCTGACAAAAACGGGGTTGAGATAGACAAGACAAAACACTTGAGCAGGAGCTATAGATTGGATTTCGGGACCACAGACTTTGAACACATGAGGTCAGCAGGCATGAAAACGCACCTTAGAGAATTGCTGCAGAGTGCACAAGTGTGGAGGTGCTTAGACAAATGGGAAAGCAGATGGGCAAAGAAAAAGGAAAAGAGGAAAGACAGTGTCCCAGAGCACAAGGAGAAAAGACCACAGAGTAGTGATGCAATAACCATGTTACCAATGAGGGAGACAGCAGGGGGAAAATTAATACATGTACCGTGGCACAGAAGCGACATTCAGGGGGTCATTCTGACTCCCGCCGGGCGCGGTCACCGCGCGCCCGGCGGGAGCCGCCAAAATACCATACCGCGGTCGGAAGACCACGGCGGGTATTTTGAGTTTTCCCCTGGGCTGGCGGGCGGCCTTCAAAAGGCCGCCCGCCAGCCCAGGGGAAAACGACCTTCCCACCATGAAGCCGGCTCGTAATCGAGCCGGCGGAGTGGGAAGGTGCGACGGGTGCTACTGCACCCGTCGCGTATTTCACTGTCTGCTATGCAGGCAGTGAAATACAAGCGGGGCCCTCTTATGGGGGCCCCTGCAGTGCCCATGCCATTGGCATGGGCACTGCAGGGGCCCCCAGGGGCCCCGCGACACCCCCTACCGCCATCCTGTTCCTGGCGG
The DNA here is from genome assembly GCF_031143425.1 of Pleurodeles waltl. Lineage (NCBI taxonomy): Eukaryota > Metazoa > Chordata > Amphibia > Caudata > Salamandridae > Pleurodeles > Pleurodeles waltl. The sequence goes on along the minus strand of NC_090448.1, from coordinate 318,114,746 downwards.
GCGAACCGCCAGGAACAGGATGGCGGTAGGGGATGTCAGAATCCCCAAGGCGGCGCAGCATGCTGCGCCGCCTTGGAGGATTCTGACGGGCAGCGGAAAACCGGCGGGAGACCGCCGGTTTTCCTGCACTGACCGCGGCCAAAGCGCCGCGGTCAGAATGCCCTGCAGGCACCGCCGGTCTGTCGGAATGACCCCCTCAGTCTTTTACGGATGATTTTCCCAAACTGAGAGAGAAACCGATTGAATGGTATCAGCAGACTGATAGGTTTGTGAAGCTTGCGAAATGTCTTTGGGAAGACCTGAACACCCTCTTTGAGATTGTGGTTCCGGCAGATTTGTGGGAAGACTGCAAAAGGGCTGTAGGTTGGCCGACAAGTGAACCAGAGAGAGACAGGGATACGGGTGCACCATCACCTATGGTAATGAGCTTGTACTATAAGGTGATTGAGCATTTGAAGACGAAGGTTGCCGCGAAAAATGTGGATTGGCAGAAGATTGATCGAACTGCCCAAGAGGCTAAAGAGTCGATTCATGGCTACTATGAGAGGTTGTTGAAGGCGTTCAAGAACTACAGTGGCACGGAAACAATAGAGGCGAGGGACATGCTCCATTTTGTGTTTAGATTTGTGGAAGGGCTGAGACCAGAGATAAGTCAGATGATAAAGACGCATTTGATTTGTTGGCAGTCGAAACCGATTGATGAGGTGTTGAATTATGCGAAATACTGTAGCGACGAAATTGAAGTGAAACAGAAAAGGTTGAAAGAGAAAGTGATGGTGATGCAACTTAAAGCAGCTCAGACAGGGTTGCAAGGGTTCCAACAGCAGATACCGCAGCCGCAGGGGAATATGGTGTTTCAGCCACAGGCAAGAGGCAGAGGCAGAGGAGGCTTTGGGAGTAATGGTCCGGATTTGAACACTGTTGCGATTCCGAATGGTGTGCAGGCAATGAAAAGGGTGATGCCGTGTCACGTGTGCGGAATCGTCGGACATTGGAAACGCGAGTGCCCGATGGTGGTGCAGGAAGGTGCAGGTGTTGGTCAGCAAAACAATGATGTCAATGCATTCCAGACAATGAGGGGACCGAAAATGAGAGGTCCAAACCCAAATTTTCAGACCATAAATCAGCTGCAGGGATTACAGCCCATGCAGCCGCAGCAGATGCAGATGCCCCGTATGCAGATGACGCAAATGCAGCCAGTGCAACAGCAGTTTCCCATGGTACCTAATCAGCAAATGCAAATACCTTTGGCACCAATGAGTCAGCAGCAAGTGATGGTTCCTCCACAGGTCTCGGGTCAGGTGATGAGTACAAATGACACAGTACAACAGTTCCCATTACACAGTGAGAATGGAATAAACAATGTATGGGAGAGTGAAAGTTCAGATGAGGAGGGAAATTGTGTGCTTGCAGCATCCTTGGAAGTTGATCAAAAGGGTCCATATGTGGAGGGAAGAGTTATGGGTCATCGTGTTTCATTTTTGGTTGACACAGGAGCCACATGTTCAACTGTTAGGAGCATTGAAGTACCAAATTTGCCACTCTCAGGGAGAACAGTTCAAGTAGTGGGAGTAGCAAACAGGCACCTGACGAACCCAATCACAGATCCAGTACAAGTCAGAATTGGTAACTATCCAGGGTTACATAATTTTGTGGTATGTGACTCAAGCCCGATAGCACTGTTAGGGAGAGACCTATTGTGCAAATTGGGATGTTCGATTATGTGTTCGAACGATGGAATTAGAATTCAGACGAGCAGTGATGGGGAAGAAGAGGACAGTGTAGAAGGGGATGAGATGGAAACTGTCGATGAAGAATATCCTCTGATTAACCTTTTTCCGATGATAACTGAAGAAGATATTCCAGCTGAATTACGGGAAACAGTCGGAAAGGAAGTGTGGGATATGACAGGAAAAGAGGTGGGATTGGTGAAAGGAGTGGAACCAGTGAAAGTGACCGTAAAACCCAATGTAACCTTTCCCCAGACCCCACAATACCACATGGCACAAGACACCCTCATGAAAGTCGCCCAACTCATTGACGAGTTTGTAAAACAGGGAGTGCTGAAAGAAGTGTTAAGCAGTCCATGTAATTCACCAATCATGGGACTAATAAAGCCGAGTGGAAAGGTCCGAATCGTGCAGGACTTGAGGAAAATAAATGACATCGTAATTAAATGCTGCCCTGTAGTACCGAACCCAGCTGTGATAATGTTTCAAATCCCTTGCGATGCCGAGTGGTTCTCAGTCATCGACTTGTCACAAGCATTCTTTTCGGTGCCTCTTCATGAGGACAGCCAATTTCTCTTTTGTTTCAAATTCTTAGACAGAGTTTACAGTTGGTGTCGAATTCCTCAAGGGTTTTCTGAGTCACCGTCAATTTTCAATCAGATTCTAAAGAAAGACTTGGAAGCGTTAGAATTGCCATTCGAGTCAACCCTAGTACAGTACATTGATGACTTACTGATTGCATCTAAGACAGAAAGTGGCTGCACAGCCGACACCATTGCTCTACTGAACCATTTGGGAAGGAATGGACACAAGGTGTCTCCTTCAAAGTTGCAGTTCTGTCAGAAGAAAGTGAAATACTTGGGTCATCAAATAGAGAAAGGGTCACGGAGAATAATGAAGGAAAGAATAACAAGTGTGCTTCAAATGAGTCCACCAAAGACGAGGAGGGAGGTGAGGAAGTTTTTGGGGATGGTGAGCTACTGTCGCCAGTGGATTCCCAACTTCTCAACTCTAGCAAAGCCTTTACTGAAACTGACCCAGAAGGATGCCTTGGATGAAATTGAGCTGAAAGGAGATGAGATGGATGCTTTTATTGAATTGAAAGAATGCATGTGCCGGGCTCCAGCTTTAGGTATGCCTGATTACACAAAGCCTTTCACATTGTTTTGTCATGAACGTGATGCATGTTCTTTGTCTGTCTTGACCCAAGCCCATGGTGGCATAAACAGACCAGTAGCGTATTTTTCAGCTACTTTGGATCCGGTCGCAGCAGCACTGCCAGGGTGTTTGCGCGCCGTAGCAGCAGTTGGTATCAGCCTCACTCAGAGTGAAGGAATAGTGATGGGACACCCATTAACAGTCATGGTCCCTCACTCAGTTGAGATACTTTTGACCCGCTCCCGAACGCAACACATGACTGGAGCAAGACTCACAAGGTATGAAACAATAATTCTGGGCTCACCGAATGTGCAGCTGAAAAGGTGCACTACATTGAATCCAGCAACCTTGCTTCCCGGTGAAAATGCTGAAATTGAGAACGCTGAAGACGTCGAGCACGACTGCCTTCAGGTGACTGAATTTTGCACAAAACCCCGACCTGACATTAAGGATACTAAGCTTGAGGAAAATGACCAAATTGTTTTTGTTGATGGGTCATGTTTAAGAGATGCATTGGGAATATTGAAAGCAGGATATGCTGTGTGTACTGTAACAGGTGTCTTGGAAGCGTCCTGGCTTCAAGGAGTCTATTCCGCACAAGTAGCAGAGCTTGTAGCCCTTACAAGAGCATGCCAACTGTCTACATTGATGAAGGTTACCATTTACACTGATAGTCAGTACGGGTTTGGAATTGTGCACGACTTTGGGCAACTATGGTCACAGAGAGGTTTCCTGACCTCTTCAGGGTCCCCAGTGAAAAACAGGGAGAGAATAAGGGAATTGTTACACGCCATTCAGATGCCAGCCGAAATTGCAGTGGTAAAGTGTAGTGCTCATACAAAAGGACAGGACTATGTTTCCCTGGGAAATGCATATGCGGATCAGGTCGCAAGATTTTGTGCCTTGAACTGTATGTTGCTCAGGGATGAATGGAATTTGATAAGTGAGCCAGAGCTCGAACCAGCTGAAGCATTTGCCTTGAAGGTTGTGGATACAATGGATGAACTAAAAGCATTACAGAATAGCGTCAGGGAGGATGAAAGAGCTTCCTGGATTAAGTCACAATGTACAAAGAGACCAGATGAGTTATGGGTTTCAAATGAAGGAAAATTTGTTTTACCAAATAGTCTCTTATCGCAGCTAGCGCGGTTCTATCATGGGCAGGCTCACCTAGGGAGAGATGCCATGATAAGATTGTTCAAAACTGATTGGTTTAACCCCAGATTCCGTCAAGTTGCAGAAGCAGTTTGCCATCGTTGTGTCATTTCTCAGCAGATGAACCCAGGAAAGGGAACGGTTGTGAACGTGAGCCACATTGGCAGGGCGGGTGGCCCGTTCAGCAGAATGCAGATGGACTTTATTGAGATGCCTGTGCATGGAGGTCTGAAGTATGTGTTGGTGATTGTGTGCATTTTTAGTCACTGGATTGAAGCATACCCTACACGTAGAAATGACAGCCTTACAGTTGCAAAACTATTGTTGAGGGAGTTGATACCACGTTTCGGATTCCCGATCTCTTTAGAATCAGATAGAGGAAGTCACTTCAATAACGAGGTGATAAAGTTACTTTGCGCAGCGCTGAACATTGAGCAAAAACTGCATTGTAGCTATCGCCCTGAAGCCTCAGGACTGGTGGAACAGATGAATGGTACACTGAAATCAAGAATGGCGAAAATATGTGCATCGACAAATTTGAAATGGCCTGACGCATTGCCTTTGGTGTTAATGTCAATGAGAAACACCCCTGACAGAAAGACTGGATTGTCCCCGCACGAAATTCTCATGGGCAGGGCCATGAGACTTCCTGCAGTTCCCGCAAACGCGCTTTTGAATATTACAGATGATATGGTGTTAGACTACTGCAAAGGTCTGGCTGACGTGGTTCGCTCTTTCTCTCACCAGGTGGAAGCAACCACCTTGCCACCGATCCAAGGTCCAGGACACACACTGAAAGCAGGTGACTGGGTCGTGATAAAGAAGCACGTGAGGAAGTCGTGTCTGGAACCCCGTTGGAAAGGCCCTTTCCAAGTGATCCTGACGACCACTACCGCTGTGAAGTGTGCGGGAGTTCCCAACTGGATTCACGCCAGTCACACAAAGAAAGTGTTGTGTCCCACAGATGAGGAAGTTGAAGCGCTGAAACTGCCAGTACCTGATAACAAAGTGCCGAGCGCTGAGACAGAGCAAAACAGAACTAAGAGCGAACAGGCAGAAATAGAAGAGAAAGGAATATTCTCTGAGGACGAAACAACCGATTCACTTGGGGAAGACCAAGGAGAAACCTCAGACAGCGACGAAGCAGCTGAAGGTAACAAAGAGCCTGAAGCAGCTGAAAGTGACAAAGAGCCTGAAGAAAGTAACGGTGACAAAGGGTTCGAAAGAGGTGAAGAAGCAGGAGAGCCTGATCAGAGGAGGGCTTTCCCAGAAGCAGACGGTACAGAAAAAGAAAAGGAACACCTGACTGACTCCCCAGAAGGAGGGGACAAGGCAGAACAGAACGAAACTGTTCAAACTTCCTCAGAAGAGATCGCAGGTCCATCAAGTGGACACAGTGCAAAGAGAAGACCAAGTATATCACCAGTAAAACTAAGAACTAGAGAAACGTTGAACGACAGTGAAGGGCCAAAAGTGAAAGAGAAAAGAAAGGAAGTGTCTGTCGTGATACCAACATCAAGTGAAGAAAAAGACTTGGCCAAAGAGGAAAGTACCAGTGAGGCAGAATCAAAGAGAGATGCAAAATTGAAAAGGAAAAGGATACCAAACAGGAGATATTCCGGTCCAGAATGGGCATATGTAGTCAATGACGATTGGACCGACGAATTTGTATCTCTTAGCCTTGAGAACGAAGAAGAAGAGATACCAATAGAAAAGAAAAGTTTTATGGACACTATTGACTGGAAAAAAAAAAAAAAAAAAAAAACTGATAAATGACATTGCTTGCTATAATCTAACGTGATACAACCAGCTGAGACATTGCTAAACCGGATGAGACATTTGCTAACTTGATAAGACTTTGATAACCTGATTGACTCTTAAACCCGATTTGAGACAACGTTGCTAACTGATAAAAGACTGAGTTATTGCCGAATTGAGACAAATGCTGCTAACCGATAAGTGACTGGGCTCCTGAAGAAAACTGTGAACATTGCGCTCGTTCAGCTTTGTAACTAATTGCTAAATCGTTTCTTTATAAGTGCTTCTAGCTCTCTGATTCTATACAGATCATGACACAAAACAATAGAGTGAAATATTGTAAATATGCGTGTATAGGCTTGATAACTGCATGTGTACTAATAATAATGGCAATAGTGCTTGCAACGCGTGGTAAGGGTGAGAATGAGAAAATTGATGCTTCTACTTCTGCTCCTGTTACTGTCACTGAACTAACCGCATTGAAAAGACTAGAATTAGATGAGAGACACTTGCATGATAAGAAGGAACTTTCGTATAATGTTTTCTATCGCCTACTAACAGAATATGTTGAGACTATGGATGCGAAAGATTGTTATGTGTGTACACAGATACCGACATCGGTAACGGAAGGGGTGACTTATCACCACATGCCTCTTACATATGGGATTACATGTAGTATAGTAACTTCTAGGTTTTATGGTCAAACTAACATACAGTATTTTTATTCAAATTATGATGTTACCTTTGCATATGTTCCTATAATAACGCAACTAAGCCAGATTGCTAAAGATTGGGATGCTAAAATAATGAGGGAATTTTTCGAGCCAATGCAACCTTTTGAAACAGCTCACGCTCATAGGGAAAATCTTACCTGCTCGCTCTCTGCAGTAGAAATAAGCTTTTTAGATCGCACAGATGATAGAAGGGCACAAATGAATGCGAAATTAGAAAAGGAGCTAAGTAAGAGGACTTCAGTAGATAATTATGCTTTTGCCGCAATAAAAACACAAGGGAGAATAGCTTTAGACGCTTGGCATGTAGGGAAATTTTGTATATGTCGTGGTGAATCTTATTATGATAACATTTTCGTGGGAGCGAGTGAATGTAAACATGCGTTTATCTTTAAGGTCAAATGGACATTCATGCTGAACGGACTTGACCCTGTCATACCTGGTGTATATTACATTTGTGGGCATAATGCCTATTATCGTCTTCCAAAAGGATGGTGGGGGAGATGTTATTTGGGTATAGTGTTCCCAAAGGTTTATCAACTGGATGACCTATCGGTGATTCCAAAGACGTCTGGATCTCATCGTATCCAGAAAAGAGAGACCGCAGCTGCTGTGGTAGGAGATATATTTGGAGCCATGATTCCTTCATTGGGAGTTGTGTTGAATTCCATCAAAATAAGAAAGTTGTCTACTATAGTGGATAACATGTTGACAAAGTTTTCAGGTGCTATAATCCTGATGGATGCTGAACTTGCAGCAGAAAGAGCTATGACTCTTCAAAACAGGCTTGCCCTAGACATTCTTTTAGCAAAGGATGGCGGCGTTTGCAAAATGCTTGGTGCGCGTCACTGTTGCACGTATATACCAGACAACAGTGTGAAGATTAAAACAATGCTTGCAAATCTAACAAAAGAGAGTGCAGACTTGAAGGAATTGAAAGAACCAGGAGTTTGGGAGAAGGTTGGAAAGGGAATTGCTTCAGTGGGAAATTGGCTTGGTGGCATTTGGAATGGAATATTACTAAAAATAATAGAGGGAATACTAATAGTACTAATTTGCATCTTTGGGATTTGGGGAATAAAAAGGGGAATACTAATGATCATGGCAAGAATTAAAAGAAGGAAGGAAGAGAAAATGATTAAAAGAATGGCAGAAGAATACAAGGCAAGAACAAGGGGAACTAAAAGGCAAAGAGAACTGACAGAATTTTAATGGAATAAAATTTGTGGGAATGGTTTTGTGTGATGACAAGTAGTCATCAGAGGAGGGATTGATGACGCAGAAATGAAGGTTTTACATTTATTAGCGCATAAACGTAGTGCCGCAATAATCAAGTGTGACTTTAACCGAACTAATAAAGATTGTACGGGGACAAATGTGCCCTCAGAGTAGTTCGCCAACATTTATAAGCGTGCTTTATATAACGTGATGTATTAGAATTGTACTAATCTGACATAACCGTAAACGTGTGCCATGATTTGCTTGTTTGAAATGTTTTAGCTTAGCATAACTTTAGTGGAGGCTTCGGCCTAGTTGCCTTGTCTCACGGTTTAGATGCTCGTGTTTTTCTAATGTGCTAATAAAACGTGTATTCTTGCTTGAAGCTGTACTTTTCCAGTGAGATCGGTTCACATGCTTATCTTTAAGGTTTCGTGCCAGCCTGGCATCTTCTTCTTTGCTCCAAGGTCAATCTGCAGGTGCAGACAATGGACGCTCTGAAAGTGAGTTAATTGGTAAAATATGTTGCAACTTACGTTCCCGACTCCAAGGATAATGTATGCCTAGGTAGAAGCTTGTAAATTGTTGTTTTTGATTGGACAATTTGAAGCCAACCTATGAAGCCTCCAATGGAAGACCCTACTGGATTTGAACTGTTGTTTATTTAAACCTGGTGCACAAGAAGAAAGCAGCCATTTGACAGCAGCCATTTTGAGGTCATTACCCATCGGCCATTACCAGCCATTAGCCATTTGCCAGGGCCATTACCCATTGCACCCATTGAGAACATTAGACATTGCAGACATTATGGCCCATCTTGCCGACCTCGTCATTTTGCCATCTTCTACGATGCCAATTGATGTTCGATGAGACTTTGATGCTTTCTCTAATCGAGAGAAAGAGACTTTAAGAAATTCTCGCCCTAGAGACTTTAACTTTGATTTGCCCCTTTGCATGAAGTAGTAGTTTTGTCCTTTTATCTTGCCGCTGTGAGGCAATTGCCCCATCCACCCTGCCCCTTTGTCCCGTCCCATGCTGATCGGAAACCGGTACCTGTGAGACGAAGACTTCCTTGAATGCTGATTGAATTTGGTAAATATGAAAGGAAAATGTACAATTGCATTGTGTTTCTTTTTAGGTAACCAACTGCTGATTTTGATAAGAGCCCTAGTTAGGAGTTTTCCAAATTAATGTTGCTAAATTGTTTTTGCATGAAGTCCCACATGCAGATGCTAATTTGAGGTTAGATGAGGATTCATTTGTTGCACGATGCAATTTGAGACCTTGTTATGCTGACTAATGTATGCAATTAGCTCATTACAGATTATAGTTTTAGTGGTTTGTGTTGCTATTATCGAATGCATTGTTATTCAAATGCTGCATAGATTGCATCTTTTTCGCCGTTATGGACAGCTATTAATGTTCATTTACATATATCATTTGGTGTTGAGACACATTTATATCATGCTAGCTTTGTTAATATAGGGAAATAAATTCATTAACTTTGAATAAACTGGTGTGGTTATTCATGGCCGAAAGGTCATGGTTCGCCGAAATGTTTTCTGGATTAATTGTGAAATGTTATGTTGAACAAGGCATTGCTTATGTTCGTTATTGATTATTGATTTGATTAAATTGATTACTCTCGGGTGAAGAGAGAGAGCCCCACTTGGTCAAAAGATTCATCGACCCAAGAGCGTCCAAATACAGGTAATTTATTAGAACGGAACGCTCTAACAGCACCAACAGCATCCCTCTGTCTTTTCAGGCGGGGAATGGTGCGGACAAGCTTGCATTTGGTGGGCTGGCCACATCCACTGCGCGGTCGTGCACTCGTCTTCATAGACTCTTTTCATAAGGGATGGACCGCTAACATCCCATAAAGGCGGTTGGCTCAATAGTATTCGTGTTTGGAGTGATTCCAAAAGCTACTACTAATCCAAACAGTAGCCCACCCTAAAATTTCTTTAAAACAGTGCCCCCAATGTTGTTTTGTATCTTTCCTCTAAACTACACTTCCCTCATGCATCCATCTTTAAAATGACCAAAAATGCAAAAGGAATTTAAAAACATCAAAAATAGCAGCAGTAACACAGTACAAATGTGCAAAATAAAGTGCCTTATGTGCAAGGGTTTCACAGACAATTTTCAAAACGAATAGTAGCAATTCTAAGCAGTCGGGCCTCTTCTTTATAGCCCCTTCTCATAAGAGCTGGACCGCTGACCTCTAAAGATGCAGGTCGGTTGAATAGCCTTCGTGTTTGGAGTGATTCCAAAGCCTACCACTAATTCAAACAATAGCTGCCCTAAAATGTCTTTAGAATAATGTCTCCAATGTTGTTTTGTCTATTTCCTCTAAAATACACTTCCCTCACCCCTCAGTCTTTAAAATGACCAAAAAAGCAGAGGAATGAGGAAGTATGAGTGAGAAGGAGAGGGAAGAATATGAGAGAAAAAGAGCTAGATTAGCGGAGAAAGAAAACAGGAATAAGGAGATGTGTTTGAGGATGAAGAAGGTGTAAGAACATGGGAGACGAGCATTGGAGACTGCACTAGCAGTGGAAGTGGGAGGTGGCCTCATAATGAATTTGGTTTAGGCATGAGTATTTCTTTCTTTCTTTCTTTATTTGTTTGTTTGTTTATTTTACAAATTAAGCAGTGCTACCACCCAATAGCTGCTCATGCTGGGCAGACAGTCCCTTATAGAGCCAATCAAAAAACATGAGAGAAAAGCCTCCCCAGAAGCACTGTTATGACGGCTGAGAGCAAATTTTCCCAAGCCTTTTATATAGAAAATGTTAATTAGCCTCTTGAAGCAAAGGCATATATATGAATGAATGAATGAATGAATAAATTAATGAATTAAAATTGTATAAAGTGTGCAAATGCTTGTAGGCATCTAGGTGCTAGTGAGAAATACTGGGCTGCAAATAACTGGAGTATGGTCCTGATTTAGATATTGGCGGGTGAAATACTCCATCAAAACTGTGATGGATATCCTGTCCCCCAAAATCCGAATTCCTTAGAATATAATGGGATTTAAATTTCGGCAGACGGGATATCTGTCACAGTTTTGAAGGAGTAAATCGCCTACCAATATCTAAATCAGGCCTTAAGTTTTGTACGTGTTGTAACAGATGTAGGAAACTATGGGTTTGAAAACACACAGGTTTTAAGTGAGTTCCAAAAAAAGAGTCACTTGGTTCTGGGATCTTAAAGGCAGATGTACACTATTTCACAGTTTGCAGTGGAGACAATAACATTTCTTCCCACCTTACGTTGCTTTTTTGATTTTAGATACCATAAAACTGTATGAAAAGGTGGAGTGAAATGTGGCATGTCTTGTGGGGACATGCCACTGGAAGGCATGCTTTAGGTATTTCAGACCACAATCATGAAGGGCCTTTTGGGCAATACACAGGGCTTTGAAAACAACCCGCTTCTATACTGGTAGCCATTGGAGTTTAGGTAATGAATGCAAAATAGACTGAAACTTCAGAATCACTAAGAGAAGGTGTAGAGCAGCATGCTGAAGCAACCTGAGTTTTTTCAGCATTCTCTGTTGGACATTAACATAGAGAGCATTGCAATAATCAATTTTTGATAAAACTAAGGCTACTACCACTGTTTTCTGAAGGTTAGGAGGAATACAAGGAAAGACTTTCTTAAGTATTCTCAGGGCATAAAAGCATGATGAAGTAACATGATGAGGCCTTCAGACTGGGGTCCAAAAGGATGTATTATTACCAAACAGCAAAACCTCAGTTTTACCCGAATTAAGTTTATGGCAGTTCTTATTCATCCATCTTCCAACTACCAACATGCAATCTTGAAACCTACTTGCAACCTCAGAGTATTCACTTGTGAGGGAAACCACAATCAGGGTGTTGTCTGCATATGATACCAAGGAAAACCAAAAGGCACACATTAATCTGTGCAGAGGTATGATGTCAACATTGAAAAGTGTACACCTTAAATATTAGCCCTTGGGGAACTCCACAAGGGAGTGAAAAAGGTTTAGATGTACGGTACCCAAGAGCAACTGACTGTTCCCTATCAGAGAAAAAGGCACTGAATACAGCCAAGGCAGAATCCTTATCGCTACTCTCCAGACGGGTTAATCCATGTTGAACGAGTTCAACAAGTCTAACAGGATAAGTGCTTCCTTGCCCCCACTAGCCACAATTGCTCTGCCTCCTTCTGTTGCTACAACCAGGGCAGATTCATTGCTGTGATTACATCTAAAATCGAATTGATTAGGATCAAGTACATTGATGGTGTTTAAGAATGAGAAGATCTTCAAGTTAATAGCTTTCTTAGCTAATTTGGCTGGAAAAGACAATCAGGAAATGGGATGTTAACTACAAACCTTAGACAGATTCAACATGGGATTCTTTATTAAGTCTAATGCCATAGTAGCTGGTAGCCCTATTCCAGATTCTTGGCGTGGTGCAGAAATAATTCTGATTCACAAAAAGGGTGATGTAGGTTCACCTGCAAATTATCGACCAATCAGCCTTATCAATATCCTTCAGAAGACGTTTGCTAAGCAAGTCTTAGATAAGCTTACTGATTGGATTCAGGATAATCAAATGTTATCCCCCTTACAGGCCGGCTTTCGGCCTAAAAGTAACATCATGGACCAAGTCCTCAGGCTGTCATTACTATTTTGGAAGTATGTCACCCTATCTAAGCAAAAATTCTATGTTGCTTTTGTAGATCTAAGATCTGCATTCGACTTTGTCCCAAGAGAGAAACTATGGGGGGTATTAAACAAAATCGGTATCCCAGGAAACTTAGTGCATTTAATTCAAAGGTTACATGAAAAAACATTTGCACAAGTTAGATGGGGCAATCGGGGGGAACTCACCGACAAAATAGATATTAGGAGAGGAGTGCGCCAGGGTTGTGTTCTTGCCCCAACTCTTTTCACATTGTTTATTAACGAGGTGGTGCAAGTCGTTACCAACTGCCAAAATGATGCTCCATCCCTGAATAACCACAAAATTCCAATTTTGCTATTTGCTGACGATTCCCTCCTGATCTCCAGAACTCCTATGGGTCTCCAGGTACTTGTGGATAAGTTCAGTTTGTTTTGTGGTGACTATGGACTTGAACTTAATCACAGCAAAACTAAACTTATGACCCTGAGCTGTGGTCCCACTAAGAGATATTCAATTTTCTATAATGGAACCCCCCTAGGCATGGTAAGCTCTGTAGATTATTTGGGGGTGAGAATTAGCAACAATCTGCATTGGGGGGCCCAAATTGATAAAAGTTTAGCTCTTTTGGCCCAGAGATCTGGGGCTATTCTACGCTTCCACAAGTCTACCTCTGAGAGAGTGATTACTCCAACCATTCAAATTTACCAAGCTAAGGCACAGAGTGCTGCGGTCTATGGGGCAGAAATCTGGGGGTCCTCGAACACTGGCAAGTTGGCAGTGGGGAAAAACAACTTTGTAAGGTCAACTTTGGCTTGTCCTCGTAATACCCCACTGCTGGCAATGTTCTGGGACCTTGGCCTTTCATGCATCTCAGATGTAATTGCCCTACGACCATTGCTTTTCTGGGTCCGTGTATGGACTACCCCTGAGCTATCCACATATAAGGAGTCTATTCAAGACATTTTAGATAGACCAAATGTTCTTACCATTCCTTGGTTTAATCACATCTCAAAATGGTTTTATAGATTGGGTCTTAGCGAGTTTTGGAGCCATCCAGAAAGTATAAGGAAGGATCAGAAGAACCATTTGAAAACTGTTTACTGGATATATGTCAGGGAAAACTACCTGCTGTGCTCAACACACGGCAGATTGACCTCACAATTTTTTGATTTCAAATGGTATCCGCATCTGGAACCATTTATGGATACAATTCTTGACCCACTAAGTAAGAGTTTATACATTCAGTTCAGATATGGTTGTCTGCCTCTTAAATCTTATGGTAGTACACGGAGTTTGATTACAAGATCTGATTCTTGTCCTAGTTGTAATCACTCTTCAGAATCCATTGTACATTTTATGTTTATATGCCCTGCATATATGATTGCGCGACGGAAGTGGTTACGACCTGTGTGTAGAAATATGGGGATAAGACACTGTATGACTGCCTTAAGGATCATGATGAGGGATACTTCCCTCTTTCTATCTTGTGCGGTTAGCAAGTATATTGTAGCTGCTTGGCATATACGCATTAGTTCCCTGGGGAAAAAATGATGATGAGGTACAAATTTTAAAAGAAAACTAAAATAAGGAAAAGTGTTTTAGTTGCTAATTTTAACTATGCACCTAAGACTGAAATAAAACCCCATGTTTAATTTAAATGATAGATACCAGGGGGTTAGGTGCATTTTGGAAAGTAATTTTATGTGTTTTAAGGATGAACATATGTTATTCTATTTTATTCTCATCTCTCTTTTTTAACTTTTTATTTTTCTTTAATTGTTGGTTGTTTGCTTTTATGGTTGAAAGAAACCGAATAAACTTATGTGAACTTGAACTTGATTAGGATCAAGTACATTGATGGTGTTTAAGAATGAGAAGATCTTCAAGTTAATAGCTTTCTTAGCTAATTTGGCTGGAAAAGACAATCAGGAAATGGGATGTTAACTACAAACCTTAGACAGATTCAACATGGGATTCTTTATTAAAGTTAATGTAGAAGTCTTTTTCCATATCTGAGAAATTATCCTGATTTGAACATGCTCTGTAGGAACATTGTGAGATGAGTGACTACTGTCTCGGATACTAAATGAACCTCTGTAGATGGACACAGAACTGAAGGGGCCCCGGATGTGCTTGATTCAATGAGTTTTATAACCTGTTCATTTGTTAAAAGATAAAAAGCATTGAGCGTCATAGTGGCCAAATAGTTATTTTCATAATTCCCATCAAAAGGATTAGTTTGAGGAGTAGCGGTGAACTCATTGTAGACCTCATTAACTCTTGAATGGAAGTTGTATGCAAATTCCTCACAAAACGTTTGATTCATGTCATATGTGACATTATTTAACAGAGAATTACATTTTTGAAAAAGTTCTCTAGCAGAATTTTTTGCTGATTCAGACTTTCCTGGTATATTAAATTGATTTTTCAGTTAAAACCATAGTTTATACTCCCGGACAGTCGCGGCTCTTGGGTGTTACAGGGGGCAGATCGTTGCGCGGGGGCCTCCCTGCTCAGAGCAGCATTAGGAGTAGCTGGGATCGCCCAGCCTGTGCCAGCTCTCTCCAGCCTGGCAGCACAGTGCTGGGCTGGAGAGGGCCTACTCCGCGTGTGAGTTTGGCCGGCCCGAGAAGGCCAGCCAAACATACATGTGCACTGAGGGGAGTGCACAGTGCACTCCCCCTCACCCCTGTCATTCCCAATGCCCCACCCCTTTAACAATTAAATGGTAATAAACTTAGTTTATTATCTTTTCATTGTTAAAGGATTTGCAGCGGTTGCTGCCGGCAGGGGTGTGATGCTCCTCCGCCATAGTGGAGGAGCCACCACTGCTCCTGGATACATTAATTGTATCTATCTTTCTTGTCAGAGTCATGATCTTTTCTCATTTCTATTCCTGTCTATGACAGAGTTGCTTTTGGAACTGTAACTTATCAGAGTACCCAGGGGCTGTGGGTTTGCTCCTATGACACTTTCATGATCTTAAAGGAGTCATCTGCACTACGGCTGTACCAATCCACTTGGAGTAAGTTAAGGATGACAGATCTAAGGCATTGTCTAAAGGAGGTGGGGTGGTGAACGGGGGGAGGAGGGGGTGGCGGGGGGAAATATTAACAAAATAGAAAAAAAACAAAAAAACGTACTTGCACGCTGTGCTCCCCCACTCCTCCATCTCCTCAGCATGCTGCAGGCACAGGCTCCCAGCCTGCCCTGTGGCCAATCCTGATGCTGCTCAGAGCAGCATTAGTATTGGCTGAGAACGCCCAGCCAGGGCGCTCCCAGGCAGACTGGGAGCCTTTGCCAGCACAGTGCCGAGCTGGAGAAAGCCTACTGCACATGTGTGTTTGGCCAGCCCAAGAAGGCTGGCCAAACATACATGCGCACTGAGGGGAGTGCATAGTGCACTCCCCTCGCCAATCTCATCCCCAATGCCCCACCCCTTTAACAATGAAAGGATAAATAACTTAGTTTACTATCCTTTCATTGTTAAAGGAATGCAGAGGTTGCTGCTGGCGGGGGAGGATGGGCCGACGCTCCTCCGCCATAGAAGAGGAGCCACCACTGGTCCCGGATACATTAATTGTATCTATCTTTCTTGTCAGGGTCCAAATCTGTTCTCCATTTCTGTTCGTATCGCTGGCAGAGTTGCTTTTGGGACTGTACATTATCAGAGTACCAAGGGGCTGTGGGTTTGCTCCTATGACACTTTCAAGATTTTAAAGGAGCCATCTGTTCTTCGGCTGTACCAATCCACTTGGAGCAATTTAAGGATGCCAGATCCAAGGCATTGCCTAAAGGTGGTTGGGTCTCTGATAACGTTCTTTTAAACACATCTGCATCAATTTTATTCCAGGCCAGGGATTCCACAATGCTGCAGCTGTTACTCATCTGCATCTGGGCAGGCGTTTTGGGGTCTATTTCCAACTCTGATGACGGAGACAGGACGAGGCTGCAAAGACCACTGCAACAAGTCATTCTCTCTTTTTTCCCTTGCCACTGATAGCGTGATAGATAAGGATGACATTTTCAACACACAATCGCAGCAGAATATTGAAACTCCGCTATGTCCACTAGGATGGACCCTTTTCTTGAACTGAGGCTGAAATCACAAATTAAGTAGCATTGTCATGGCAGTTTCGCAGATTTTTCTCAACCGTGATGACATAGAAGTATAAGGTGTGAAACTAAAAATGTTTATTATTAAATTAGAACATATTACTACCTCAAGAAAAAAAATTAATCATAAATCAAGATTCACCCGAATATAGTAATGTTCACTACACTCAATAAGATGCCAATAAAGGCGAGCATTTCATTATTAAAGGCAACATATGGAAATGAAAGTAAAATCTCTTTCCCATAAAGGAAACTTCCCAATGCTAAACTAAAGCAGTGGGCAGGTTGGGGAAATCCGAAGCAGAAGGTGACAGCAAATATAGCAATGACAGAAAAATCAAACAAAGTTTCAGTTCTAAAAAGTAATCTGCTTGCTCTCAAGAATATTTCTAAAAGCAAAAATATATAGAGCAGTGGTGTGAAGAAAAGGGAAAAGATGTCCCCCGCTAAAGTGGACAAGGGCAAGTGATCTAACTAGTTAACAAGCTTCACAAAAGTAAAACATGTAATTTTATCAAGATTGATACATCACATGGATTCCCACCAAGCTAGGACCAAAAACCCATTCAAAACCCAAAACTGAATTGGGTGTTGGCCTCTTTTTTCACAAATAATACAATACCAACTTCTTCACTCATCATGGTCTTAAAGATAACTTACAAAGAAGTATTCACCTCTGTTATCTTCCTCCACCTCTCCCCCGTTTTAGGCAGGACGGTGCTGGCAATAATTGTCCACACTAGTTAAGGACTGCTCTATGACCTTAAAATGTAATTTAACAGAAATTGACATTTTGTAAATAAGATGACGACTCTTGTGCCTGAAACTAAAAGAAGGTTATGCACAGCAAACGACAATGCAGTGTTTAACTTTATAATGGAGTGAAGCACTGAGGCCCACTCACGCTAACATTTAAATGTACATACTATTGAAAATGAATAAAGCACATGATTCTTCCACTGTACTAAATCTCAATGTAAAATAACATAAAATGATATGCCAATAAGATGAACACGCAAATAATGATCATAAATGTTACAGATCAACATATTTAAGCAAAATAAATGAGGGTGACTTTGATTCACCACCATTCACAACAACTGCAGCATATGAGTGTTGCTCACAGGAATATTTGCATCCCATCCACCCACCACTTTTTATAATTGGATGAAGATGTGTTTTTGTGACCTAAGCAGGAAAGGAGTTTTTAGGTGCCTCTTTCTGTCTTTCCTCTTTTTTGCTTTTGCCATACTAGGAAGTATGGGGTAGGTGGTGTAGTGGTAGTTTACCTACTTCTACTTGTTTTTAATATTGGTATCTATTGGCATTTGAAGGTTATCAACTGGCATGTTTCCCCAGATGTGGTGGGAGGATGGTAGCCTCTTGTTTTAGGGATAGGTGGTTTTCAGCCATAATTCCTTGACAGGGAACCTTTTAATCCATGCAATTAGATGGAGTAGGATAGAATGGTGTGCCTTGGATTGTTGTCCAGGATACCACCTCCCAAAAATAGGTGCTCCTTGCATTTGTCTGGAGCACAAATGTTATAATGAAGTAGTGGCAATCAATTTTACTAGTCGGTTTTGTCCGATTTCTTGAAAGTTATGTAGGGTTCTGGGAAATATCAATGCAAACCTCCTATATGAATTGAGGATTTCTGTGACTAATTTAAATTTACTTTGCATTCAATGTAGCCCTGTGCTTATCCACACATATGAGTCCATGTATTATTTGGGAGTGGCTAAGAAGGCTGTTCATGTTGCTGGGTCATTTTCATCCTTCAAAGGAATCAATGCCCTTCGAGGTCAGCTGATCTTTGGACTCTGCATAGGGTGTGGTAAAGCCATTACTAAAATTTCAATACAACCCAACTAAGTTACACAAGATGACCAATGTGGCCATACAAGGGAAATTCCAGTCAGGAATAAAATTAAAGGGATTTATTACAAACTCAAGCTTAAAGTCATGTTGACAATTCGCAAGACCTAGTTATATGGATACAGATCTCCAAGGGTTGCCCAAGGCAACAAAATAAGTTCAGGCAAACTAGCATTAATAACACTAAGCATTCAAGAAGAAGAATGCAAATCATTAACAGGAATATCTGTCATACAGAAATCAAGCATTGCTCGGGTTTGGCAAACATCAGTCAATTTAAACAACAGAGTATAATTTTTGACTTGGATCAGGGAATACCTCAGTTGGCCAAATCAGGGGAAGATGAGTGGGATAAAACTAATGCGGGCAAAGGACAAAAGGAATAAAAGGGCAAAAACAATTTAGAGAAAGGTCATCACTGCCAATAAGCTAGTAACTAAGGCAGGCCAAAGGTAGGTAGGGTAAGAGTCAGCATGTCAGAAGGTCGATCAAGAGTCTTCTGCAGGGGTTTAGTAGGAGATCTGTAAGTCTCAATAAGGCATCTCCAGGAGAAGAAGGCAGAGAGGATGATACCTCTCCAGGGACTCAGCATGTGGGGTTCTTTTTCTGCTGGGGGTCTCTCTGGGATCTCTGTGGGATCTGGAAAAACATCTGGAGATCTGACCAAAGTCCAACTGGTCATCGACATCTCAGAGTTAATAAGGCATTCTGATTCGCCAAAGGTGACAGTCCACATTACGTTTAAAGGGCATCACACAATAAAAATCGATCGCACAACTCCAAACTGCAACTTGAATAATTCTTCCTAGGTCTATAATGGGAACATCATCCATTACTGTAGCTCCACACAGGTTTGCAACATTTGTTTATAATGTCAGTTTACAGTTCAGGATGTTTTACACTCAAGGTCATTGTTTCACTTCCCTCTATGTCTAAAACAATAGGGGTATATTACCAAAGCCAGTCTTCTCATGGGGACGATGTCTGACGGAAAGATTCACATTAAAAAATGAATCAGCATTCTCTGCACAGTCATGAAATTCAGGGACTAACAGGACTTACTTAGAATAATGCAAGTGAATTAATACATGAATAAATCAAATAAAGCACATTTTAATATGCAACTATAATTTCTACATTAATAATTCTTCAATAGTGTTTACATTTCAGCAACTTTAAATGGAATAACTGTTAATTTATTTTAGTCAGTATAATGCAGAACTACGTTTCTCTATTTTTGCACGCATATTTAAATCATTATAATTAGAAATGCAGTATTGTTTCAATACAATCTATTAGTCTAGAGTCTAAATTCCATCATAATGTCAGATTAGTCCATCAAACAATTCATTTTACATTGATGATACCACCTATGTCGAACTCTACAGTTTAAGCGAATGCACGTTTAAAATTACTTTGACAGTGCAGCTTCTACATTCAATCCATTAGAACTTTAACATAAGGTATAAACTGTCACATATAGATGACTTCTGTGTCATGAGGGACAGCACTGGGATTTCAACTACATCAAGGTCCACTGCCTAGTAGTTTCCAACCTCTGAAGTGATCACAATGCTTTGATAGGTTAATGGCTGCCCTTGTCATTTTGGAACCATTCACTTAGTAGAAGATATGAGGGAGAGATTTCACAGCACATGTGGTAGCTGTGGGCATTAGATTGAGCAGTCAATAGTCCCAGAAATTTCTGCATTTTCCCCACAATATCCCCTTTTGTATTTAGCAATTTCTTTGGGCATTTCTGCCCCAGTCCCTTAATTGTATTAGGTTGTTCTTGCAAATGCAACAAGGAATTTCTGCTGCTCATGTATACATTTACTGTTATCAAATTTATTCACAGAAGAGATGCAGCTTTATAAACATCGGTGAGCAATCATTTTTTTAAATCATTGCAGCAGCCCCATCGCTTTATACTGCACACTGCAAAGAAATGGTCAGGTCGTAATGCTGCAAGGAAACCTGGCCAATGACGCAATTTGCTTTATATGTGCTAATAACTAACATTCCAATAGATAGAGAAGTATACAGGTGCCTGTCTCTTTTATGAGTGAAGGATCATTGAAATAAATAAGGCTATGGACTCACTAGTGCCTACAGAAAGTAAAATGTAGTTAAACACCAGTGATGATCCGGTGACCAGATATGGGTGTCCATTGGCCCAGATTAGGCTACCGAGTTTGTCAACCGCAGAAACTCTACATAGTATTTATGTTGTCCAGTCAAGGAGCTCTTATTAACTTCTATAAGAACAATGTGCTTGACAATGATTGGGACTCCACTGAAGTTCATTAGGCCCAGGGACTGAGAGTGCCATGAAAGTCCATGGAACATTGGCTGGCCATGCTCCAATAGAAACTCAGCCTGGTGTGTATGACATTAGTGGGAGACCTTTGATGTCCATCAATTCAATGAGGTTGACAAGAACTAAGACTCCATTTTAAATGTTTGGGGTATTTCTGATCAACAAATCTGAACTCCCTGGAAGAACACCTGGATCAGTGAACTTCGACATCAAGAAGAAGCACTGAAAGTCTCATAAAAAACTGATCCTGTGAGCAGTGCTTTAAATGGGCCGGTACTGTCCGGTACTGAGTACTGGCACTTTTCTATTTTGAGAGGGAGTGTACTGGCACATCTCAAGAAAAACGTAATACTTTGAATTGGAGAGTACCAGCACTTCTCGGAAACAAGCAGGTACTCTGGTACAGAGTACCTGCACTTTATTTTTTCCATTTCAAGCACTGCCTGTGAGTGTGAAAGAACTGAATCCTGTGAGATCCCTGATCCTACCAATGAATGAAGCCGTGTTGAGGTTTTGATACCTTTGAGGCCAGCAGTCATCAACACTTCCTAAGCTATATGAGGGTGACATAAATAGTTTTTACTCCTTGAGGAATAGTAGATCTACATTGAAGCAACAAGAGTGAAAGCTCAACTGAATGATGAATGAATTAATAAATGCCATCTGTACAGCACATTGTAACCATAGCAGGCCGTCCTGGTGGTAGAACTGTATCTTTAGCCATCCTTTCTTCATCTCACAACAGCTTCCTTTTCCATATCACTATTCTGGTAGGTCGTCGAGCCAGGCGAGAGCGCTGCTGCCCACCACTCAGCCTGTCCAAACTTTGTTTAATTGCTAAGTTTGTTCCCTGACGCACTGCAAAACTCAGCAAACTTTCTCCCCAGTGGCTTGGAGTGGTTATCTGTGGTGGACTTGTTGGCCTACGGAGCTGATCAAGGGCAGGAATGTTTCCTCCGGGCTTCCTGCTCAGCCCTTTCCTCGGTCCTCATTATATCATCGCTTCCAGCCAGCTCCGTTTCCAGAGAGCTGTATGTTGTTCTTAATGAGATCTCGCTTGTTTCCTCCCCCAGGCTACGAGGACATGGGACTTGGGTCTCACAGAGCCGCCGGCAGCTCCGCTTTTAATTTGTTTTGTAACCAAAAGAAAAAAGAAAAAAGAGAGAGGAAGAGGCAAATTGACTCAAGCTTTCGACATCCTTATTTAGAGTTATTACTTGAAAACTGAGCATGCAACCTGCACACAAATTTAACTCTTGCTTGTCAGGGGTGAAAAAAATAAAATATCCAAGGGATGTTACTTTCACCTTTTGTAGCCACACTCCCTCGGGGCCATAAGCAAAGAACCTTTTTAGCAAAATGCACATTATGCGATTCTGCAAATGTGCAGTGAATGCACAGCAAGAAAAAAGTACATTGCATTGAACAAATAGCTCTTTGTGTCTTTTAGCCAGTAGTTCCAGAACAGCGCCTGGAAGGAAGTCTGCGCTTTACAAGTATTCAAAGCACATCCTCAAAAGTTGATTTGCTCATCCTGTTAAGCAGGGAACATGGCTTTTTGTTTTAAAGCTTTGTTTCTCTTGGCTTATCCAGGTTGTCTTTAGCACATTGAAACCCCTTGGAGTGTGCAAGAGCTTTGCTAAAGATGCTACAAGACTAATTGGATGCACAACCTCAAAAGATGCATTACACAGAAGCAATTAGCAAAACACACAATTATAAATCGGTACAAAGGAGGGCAAAGCGTAAAGCTAAGGTTTACTTAGTATGAAACCAGGAGAATGGCTTTTATCAACAGGATACATTATTCTGTACAGAAATACCTAGTTGTAGTCGGTGGTTTGACTCCATGGCTGAAGGTGCCAATGAGGTTGGTTCTCCACACTGCACTAAGCCTTTAAGTCTAATTTGGTGACCTGTAAATACAGACATTGGCAGAAGTAACAAGCATTGGCACATCCAATAGGTCTCGACTATGTGAGATCTATTGGCTTTATCATTTATTTAGCCATTAGTACCGCAGCACAGCTACTGTGTTGCGTGGCTGAAAGTAAAAATAAAAATACTATGATACGGTCAATGCTGGCGTCGTCAAAGTGTATTTTTGTATTTTCAACCATGCTGCTCAGCAGCCACATTGATGGTCAACATTTCCTTTGCCAATGTCCTTTTTATGGCAGGACAGGAGGGGCAAGCAAAGCATGATGTAGTGTAAGGGTTAGGGAGCCGAGCAGGAACGCGGCCTGATAGCGAAAAACAACAAAAGAAAGTCAGGGGAAAATGTGCTATGACACGGCCAGAGCTGTCACCGACATATCTCGCTTTTTTAATTTAAGAGTGTGGGGTATGCCAACACAGACAGCGGGAGAAGGGGGCATGCAGCACGAGGCACTGTGAGAGGAGGGCGGAAGCAGTCTTGGAAGACGTCAGATACGGTGGGAGGGGGAAGCAAGGAAGGAGTGGAAGGAGCACGCAAGGGGCAACCAACACGAGGGACAGCGAGAGGGGAGCGGGAGGGGATAAGCAACACCATGGACAGCAAGGGGAGGAAGGTGAGGGGGGCACTACGAACAGCAGCATGGACGGGAGAAGCATTAGAGAGGAAGGATGAGAAAAGCAGCAAAACGTGGGAGGGGCAAGAAATGACAACTGGACTAGCATAGATGACGGGGCAAGCAATTAAAATGTAAAATAGTACCTCAAAAAAGCATAAGCAGCGGAAGGACATAGGGTTGAACAAGGAAACAGTACTTCGGTCAAGGTCCATGGAAGGAACAAACACACAAGAGGAAGTGAAGCCAGCACACGCTGACCTATGAGAAACAAGGATATGTGGCTGGCAATGCACATAAGCAAAGGCTACTCCTTCTAAATACACACAAATGTACACCATACTGTCTTCTACCCCAACATAGTCAAACCCCAGACCCTGAACACATGACTAGTATGAAATTACTCACCTTTTTTGTCAGAGATATGAAGATATATACATGCAATAAAAGTATAATACAATATGTTTAGAAACTTGCCATACCAGAAACAAAATCTAAAGAAACTACTTTCACTTTCAGGTCCAGATGAGCTCTGAGAATTAGTTTCCTCTCTGAAAAATAGCCAATGCTGTCCCTGAGTAAAAAGTATGTATGTTCCCCAACAGATTGTATGCACCTATGGAGTCACATAAAAAGTGTCTGAAACAAAGCTATTTTAAGCTAAATACAGTACAAAAGTTGTGAAACATTTACACAATAACAACTCCACGAAAACCATTCAGGACCTACACATCTCATGCGCCCAGTGCTTCCCACAAAAACCGTGCGCTGCTGCAAAATTCTGTGCTATACTGTGAAAACGTGTTTATTAGAGTGTTTCATGGTAAACCAAGATTGGCTTTACATAACAAGAGGTACCTCAAGGTATCAGAAATGCATTGTGGCCATTGCCCAGACACTCATATACCTGGCATTCTGTTCAGCTACCCTTTTGTGCGCTGTTTAAATGCCAAATAACAGCAACATGTTCAAATACCCACTATTCAGTAATCCCTCTGGGACAGTTTATGTTGCCAGCTTCTCTCATGTTCCCTCTTCCCACCGAGCTCAACATGCAAAGAGGATGTCAGTGCCGGGATCTGGATTTCACAGAACAGAGGAAATTTACATGAGAGGGGTTAGTAGGACTGACACAGAAAAAAAAGTTTGATCACAATACAGATTCTCAAAACCTGGTACACTACCACCACTGCTTTAAATGATACATCCAGGTCAACAACGATAGTTCACTGCCTACTAGAGGACACCGTTGGTACGCCCAAGTCAGGTCACATGATAGGTCCTGCACCTCACATTACCAGGGACATCTATAGGCCTCTGTGCACAGGCTAGGTTAGCATGATGCCAGGGCTAAAGTAAAAATTAGGATACAAGTTTCTCATGCAGACAGGCACTCCAGAACAAGGGGAAAATACCGGCTTACCAATCAGGGAACATCCCATCCCAACAGATGTATCAGTAGGTAGAGGGTTTGCTGAGGAGAAAGAGGATGGACTTTTCATTGTTTGGGTATGTTGTTCTCATAGGCAGTAAGGGAGTGATCTTTCATTGTGCAGGGAGTATTGATGGGCTTGAGATGGCAGTAGGATGGTGAGGGACTTTTTATCTAAGGGTTGGGGAGGGTGATAGGTTGCTGGGTTTCTCATCTTTAGGTTATATTGTTGGGGTTAGGGAAGTTGTGAATCAAAGGTATTATATATTGTATGTATGCAGAGCGTATGTTGGGTAAGGAAGTGAGGTTATTATTATTTGAAATAAATATTTTTTTATTTTGTTGAAGCGTATTTTGAGAGGACTACTTCTAGGTGTTATTTTTTCAAATCCAAAACTGAATGGCATCTATCAGTCTCATAATGGTCATTGAAGCTATCCGTAGAAAGGGTAATGTTGGATATGTAGGTAGTAGTGCAATCTATGATCGTCCTTGAGTTTGAAATTTGCTTAGTTCTTCTGGACACATTTGCCATTGCTTTCCCCCATCTGCTCCACCACTGATGGTGGAAATGAATACACACAATGCAATAACCCATAGTGTTAAAGAAAGAGGGTTGAGCAAAAGCAGTTGATTGGATAGGGATGGGATTTAGACAAAGTAAATATCTGGTTTGAAACCACAGACATCACTTATGTGTGCGTGGAAGAAAAATGTCACTTGTAATGTAAGCAAAATTCTATTATTGAGCACGCCAATCATGCATGTTCTAATTTTGACAACTTACATGACTTACACTTGCCCCTGCTAAAAGTTGATTATAAAATATGATGCAGTCGACAGCATTTTACACTCCTGAAAAACAGCTTTTATTCAACAGTGTGCATCTGTTCTCTGCCTCTATTACTTAATTTATGCCACTGTTGCCCAATATATTAACTGACCCACTCAGTCTTAAAAATGTAACACAGTGGCATATAATTCATCAAAACATACATAAATAAAAAAGTAAACTTTTGTCAACACCAACGCGGTGCGTGTTCTAGGGCCCGCTCCAGCCAAGCACGAGTCACTGGGCGCTCCTTTATGGTTCACTATATGCCACCGACATAGGGGTGTTGACCCTGTGGTAAACATCATTTGGTTCTGTCTGCGCATTGGTGGTTTCAGTGCAACAATCACATGAATTAACATAGGCAGAGTGCATTGCCAGGATGTGTGCTCTGTCACTTTAAACAACATTTTTTCTTCTCTATTGCAATATTTGTGTTCAGGACTACAAGCCCCAGCTGCCCAGGAGGTGGCCATCTTGGGCATGGCAGTGTCTATTTAGAGCGGCTCCACCCTGTGGAAGCCACTCACTATTGCAACACTCTTGCCGAAGCAGATGTTCCAGTCTGTTTCCTCAGCGCTTGGTAGTCCTGCAGCAGCCTAGCAGTATCCCCTGGCAACATACTGGAACGCACATCCTTCCAGACAGCTGCAGTATCCCAACCCGGCTCCCCAGTGCTTAATTTGTAAATAAAGAGGTGCCGGTGCTCAAAGCCCTTCTCTTAAAAACGAGGCTGCTGTAATTAAATGTGATCGCACTGAATATGGAGGCAGCGTAATCCTGAAGCCATCTCGGGACTCTTCAATCCATTTACGACCACCCCAGCCCCTTCAGTTCATCCTGCAACTTTCTACTTTCTCCCTTTATGACGCTTTTTAGTTTTTCCTTCTTCCGTCTTTCCCATATGCGTCTTTTGCTCGCAGCAAATGCTTGAGGCAGAAGAATAAGCCCCGGCCCTCACAAATAAGCGCCGGTGCTCAGCACCGGAAACAACAAGCACAAATTAAGCACTGCGGCTCCCACTGCAATTTTCCTGACTTCGCCAGACCTCGGTATGCAAAGTGCTGACGTGCTTTGAGCAGTAAAAAGGAAAACGAACTCTCGTAATCCTCATTCATTTGACAAGCGCTGTGCACATTTAACAGCTGATTAAGCATTTTGGGCACCCTTGGCAGAGTGCCAGTCATTCACTTGTTTGACTCTATGTCTTGTTTTATAGTGATATGTTTGGATGGACCCATACACCCTAACAATGGCCGCAGGGGAGAATCCGGTCAATACCCCTCACGCCAGGTGCTAATGGTACTGGCCAGCGGCGGCCGGCAGCTTTAGGAGGGAGAGGGGCGGGCGGGGCACACACACACACACACACACACACACACACACACACACACTCATTCTTTCACACACAGACACGCACGCACGCACATCCATTAACAACACTCATACCATTCAAACATGCATGCACGCACCAAACATTCATTTTTAAAGATCGCACACACTCATTCTTTCACACACACACGCACGCACATCCATTAACACTCATAACACTCAAACATGCACGTGCGCACCAAACATTCAGTTTAAAACATCACACACACACACTTACCTTCAGCCTCCAGGTCCCAGGAGGGTTGGGACTGCTGCCTTTTCTCATTGGCTGACTTTAGGTTAGCCAATGAGGGAAGATAGCAGTCCCAGCCTAGTTAGAGTGGGATGGGGTCAGTGAGACTGCTGACCCCACCCCACTCTGTGACGAAGTGTCACTGATTGACATTCGCCCTGGGCACCTCAGGGCTTAAACCTGAAGCGCCCAGGGAGAGTGTCAATTGGTGACGCTTTCCTTGTCACCCAGGGGAGGACCTCGAGGCACCTTTGCTGAGCCGAGGAGGTCACGCCCATAGGAGCTGTGACCTCCTCAGCCCAGCAAAGTCCAGCTCAGGCAGCCAGGAGTGTGTGCAAATCACGCATGTCTGCTCATGGCTGCCTGAGCTGAACATGGAGAATGTCTGTCAGGCTGACGTTTGTTCAGCCTGACAGACACTCTTCATGAGGGGCAAAAGGTGGGCGGGCGTGGCCCCACCGCCCTAAAGGAGGGGCCGCCACTGGTACTGGCAAAGACGTAATGTAAAGGAATTGATAAAGCATCATGGGGAGGTTTTCTTCGTGGCTAGTTGACCACAAATACAGTGTGTGTAGTACTTTGTGTCCTGGTTTCCCGCAGTACTGTATGCTGCACCCTCCCACACAACAAACTGGCGATGAGGATGGTGGCTTCAACCAACACCGTGCTCACCAGAATCCAGATACTGCCTTTGCTGCAATGCTCTGGCTCTGCCCTGCTGAGCGCACCTGCTGGATCCTATGGTGGCGTGCCCCAGACCTGGCCCAAATCACCAGGTGTGTCGCACGCTGCCCGACAGCCTTTGCCGAGAGTGGAGGTGGCTGACCGTGTCCCCAGGCGGCCGGTCGGGCTCCAAGCGAAGACGTGCCGCCATCTGGCAGCTGCACCACATGCACACGGCCCTCCAGCAAGTGGTGGCTCTGCCTCACCTTTCAGCAAGTGTGTGGGTTCCTCTCCAGTGTGCAGAAGTGAGAAGGACATTGTAATGGCACAATACATGCACAGCCACAACGCAATGAGCCCATCCAATCCAGCGGCCTCGGGAAAAAGTTAATGGAGTATCTTCTCCCCGTTCAACAAAAACTAGAATAAAATACTAAAACAAGAAAAAAACTTCTCAGTGTAATGCAATAAGACAAGAAGGGGAGAGTGGCCTCATCAGCACACACAGAGACAAACCCACAAAATTAGAACAACTAACTGTCAGTGCACCAGGACACACCACTGTTGTACATTCGGCCTACTAGCTCACAGCTAAGTCAATGCTCAAGGCTGGTTCCAGCCACCTGAGCAAAGCAGTCTACCTCTCGTGACAACCACACCCCCTCAAGCAGTACGCACAGAAATTTCTTCTCATCTGTTGGATCCAGTACTGATATCTCATGGCTTCCATCCCGGCTCTAGAACCGTTCGTGGCAGATGGTCCCCCTTCGGAGCAAGCAGCTAGATGGAAGGAATGGGTAAAGCGATTGGAGAACTACTTCAGTTCGGTGGTGCTGGACAATGATGTACGATGCCCTGTGCTCCTACATCTAGGGTGTGCCACAATTCACAAGCTAGGGAAATCTGTAACTGAGGAGGGTCCACCGTTTACGTATCAGACCTTGAAATGGGCCCTCACTGCACACTTCAAACCACTCGCAAACCCTGACTACGAGCGGATCCTTCTTCAACAGGCCAGGCGGCTTCCTGATGAATCAGTGGATACCTTTTACGCAAGACTCAAAGAACTCGCAAGCACCTGCACTCTACCCAATGCTGATGATGAAATATGTGCCCAGTTCATACAAGGATGCCACTCAGTGAAACTGAGAGAAAACATCCTGCAGGTTCAGGGTATGTCCTTTGCCGAACATACTCACCGTGGGATGATCAAAGGAGCTGCCAAAGGTGCAAGCGGCATATATGGAGGCGTCCTTGCCGTGACAGATAAAGATTGAACCAGTCAATCCTATGACAACAACAGGGACAGACAAAAAGAAGGCCCCCCCAAACCGGCCACAGTCGCCAGAATATGCTACAAATGCGGAGGGTCAAACCCTCATCAAGGATCATGCCCTGCCCAAGGAAAGCGGTGTGCAACAAACCTAGCCTCTTCGCAAAGGTCTGCCACTCCTCGACATCCCAAAGGACTAAAAAAAACAAGTCAGCCAATACTGCACAAACCTCCATGACTCCAGAGGATAAAGGAGACATGGACGATGATGATAATGTGGAAGGAGTGGTACATGCAATCCATGCCATGCAGCCTAGAGGGCACCTTAGACAATGTGTCCCAAAATGCACCATCACTCTTGCAGGCTATCAGATCTCGGCGCTCATCGACACGGGAGCATCAATGAACATCTTACCACAGTCGGTATTTAAGACCTACCCATTTCACTCACCCTACGTCCCACCACCACTCAAATCTACGCATTTGGATAATCAACACCACTCCCTCTAGCCAAGGTGTTCACAACAGAAATATCTCATGAATCGCAGTCAGCACAAGCCCAGGTGTATGTTACCAAGACAGGATCTGGCATGCTGCTGATCTGTAAAAATGGTGGAAAAGGTCAACCTAGTGTCCTTCAGTGTGCACCTGGGAGTTGTGGATGCGTTGGTGTCTGAATTCTCGCAGCTGTTTGAGGGTATTGGATGAATCCATTCAGCCTGTGGCACTGAAACATTGCACCGTGGCATTCCACTTACATACCAAGGTGGAGGAAAAGTTATAAAATTTGGAACAGGCGGACATCATCAAACGAGTGGACGACCCAACGCCATGGGTCTCTCCAAGTGTTGTTACTCGCAAACCCAAGAGCCAGGCAAGGTCAGAATCTGCATGGATATGTGCTTATCTAACATGGATATCCGACGTGAACACCACCTGACACCCGCTGTGGATGACACTGTCGCAGTAGTGAGTGGGTCACAACGGTTTTGCAAAATGGACCTCCAGGCAGGGTCCCATCAACTGCTGTTGGCTCCGGAGTCAAGAGCCATTACCACATTCTCGACCCACGACTGGTTAAGAAGGCATGAGCTTCTTAGCTTTGGTGTGTCACGCACTGCAGAAGTCTTTGAAGACACCGTTCGAGGAGTGTTGGTAGGATGAAAAGGGGTCATCAATGTCAGTGACGACATTTTAGTGCACGCTCCAACGATCGAGGAACATCAAGAGCGACGGAGAGCCACATTCAGACGACTACATGACAACTGACTCACTCTCCACGGGGAGAAGTGTGTGTTTCTCTAGAAAGAGATTTCCTTCTTTGGGTACCAATTTTCAGAAAATGGAGACATGACTAATCCCGATAAAGTCAAGGACATTCAATGGGCCGCCTCCCCCTCCACTATCTCCAGAGTCCGGAATTTCTTTGGGATGGTCACGTATTATGGGAGATTCATCCAGAATCTGACCTCCCTTACAGCACCGGGAGGTACAAACTGCGTCCCCAGCCCCGGACCTCCACCAAGCTGAGAGATTTTGTGCTGACTCGAATTAATGTTTCTTACTTCATGGTAGAGGCTAAATATGCTCTGTACTTCTTCTACCTCAGTCTATGCAAATGTTTTGAATGTTTGATTTTATTTTGATATAGTTTTGGTTTGTATGGGTAAAGGAGGAATGTTATGTTTGGATGGACCCTTACACCCTAGCAATGTCCAAGGGGGGGAATCCGATCGATACCCCTCCCTTCAGGTGCTAATGGTACTGGCCATGACATAATGTAAAGGAATTATTAAATCATCCCGGAGAGGTTTCCTCACAGCTAGTTGACCACGTATATGATGTGTGCAGTACTTTGTGTCCTGGGCTCCCACACTACTATAGGCTGCGCCGCCCACACAACGTATAGAGTGTTTTACAGTCTTGGGCTCTGACTCATTTCATTTTCTCTTCTGAGAAAAGATCAGAGTGAGTTGTAGTGTGCATGAGTGGGTGCAGGAATTATGGCATAATCGTGCACCAGTGTCTAGTGTGAAAGAATACTCAAAGGACCATACTTAGTAGAGAGGGAGTCTGCATCTGCAAGCTAAAACCTGACTATGAGTCATCATCATATGTGGGCCAAAACATCGCACACATAAAAAGCTTCAGGGCACTAAAGTGTTAAAGAGAAAAAAACAATTAAGGATGAACTTCATACCTATGGTTATTTATGTTTGATTATTGCACACTAACCTTTTCTTTTACAGATCTCCTTCCCCGTTGTTCCTATCCCACACTGCTTCCCTCGCCTAGCCAAGCTAATCTTCAGCGCTATAAAAGCATGCTGAGTTGGAGCTGCCTGGAGGAGGGCCTTTTCAGAGTTGTGTGCAGATCCGGAGGACCGACCACAATGACACTTTCCTAAGTTAGATAGCTTTCTAAACTTAGGCTCTGATTTATACTTTTTTGGCACCATATTAGTGTCATTTTTTTAAAGCAAAAGTGGCGCAAACTTACAAAATACAATTGTATTTTGTAAGTTTGCGCTGCTTTTGCGTAAAAAAATGACACTAATGCGGCGCAAAAAAAGTATAAATCAGGCCTTAGTACTGTACTGTTGCCTCACAAGTACTGCATTTCCTCTGGCCATCAGAAAAGGGATCCACCAACATGGCAGCTCAATAATGTCCTCTCACATGCGTTTCCCAAAAAGCCCCGCTGAATGTCAGTGAAATTAGGGAAACAAAGGAAACAAAGTCAGGAGATTGGAACAGCTCACAATAGCTTAAGCTAAGTATGGGAGACACTTTTTGGTGGACAGAAGATAAAAGATCAAGGGCCAGATGCACGAAGCATTTTTCAAGTCACAAACGGACTGATTTGCAGAATCGGCCTGTTTGCAACTTGAAAAATGCTTTTTGGGATGTACGAAGCCCAAACTGCGATTCAGTAACTTGTTACCGAATTGCAGTTTGGGTTTTGCGATTCGGTATTAGGAAGGGGCGTGTCAAGGGTGTCCCTTCCTGATACCGAATCCAAATGGTATGTATGATTGTTTTGTAACCGCAAATGCGGTCACAAAACAATTGCAGTTAGCACCAGTTTCAAACTGGTCCTAACCCATTTGCGAATGGGTGAGGACCCCTTCTCCTTTGTGAATGGTAGTGAAAATATTTTTTCAGAGCAGGCAGTGGCCTGCTCTGAAAAAATGAAAAGAAAACTTTTCATTTTTGTTTTTGAAATGCATTTAGTTTTCCTTTAAAGAAAACAGACTGCATTTTTAAAAAAACTGCTTTATTTAAAAGCAGTCACAGACATGGTGGTCTGCTTTCTCCAGCAGGCCACTATCCCTGTGAGGGCAGCCCTTCCAAATTGGGGTCGCAAATTGCGACCTACCTCATGAATACTCATGAGGTAGGTCATTTGCGACCCCATTGGGAATCGCAAACAGTGTAAAGTACACTGTTGTACATACAGTTTTGCGAGTCGCGAGTCACTAAGACTCGCAGTTTGCGAGTCGCAAAACCGGATCTTTATACCTGTGGCCCTTAGTCCCACTCTCCTGCATAAAATATGTCATATGATTGTTGATGATGTAATGAGAAGTGAGTTCGCTAATAATTTGCAGAATATATTATATTAGACTGGTTTAGCTATGAAACATGAAAGTAATTTGAAACGATAAGTTTCCATTCCAGAGTAATGTGCCTCTCCTTTTTTTCCAAAGTATTCACGTCAGTGTAATCCTCTTAATCTTCAATTCAACAGAATGACCACCTGGCATCTAGTCTTTGAGTTGACCTGGCAAAAGTTTTTCTCGGTGATTGCAAAGATCTAAAAAAATTACGCTAACAGTAAAGGAACAATCAGTAGTTTAGACAGAACCTGCGACAATCGCAGAGTGCACCCAAAATAAATACCAGAGATCATGACAAGTGCTATAGATGAACTGGTGGTGCAAATAGCTTCTGTACTTCTTTTTCTTCAGGCAAGGATAAGTTTGTCATTAATGACAGCTAATAAGTGAAAACCAAAAATGGAAAACAGTTTATATGCAAGGTGTTAGTAATAATAATTTTTGTTGATCGATTTTTGCTTTTAATTTATTATATTAGTTGTAATTGTGGCAAATAAAGAAAGTTAGTGGTCAACGCACCTTTTTTCGTCAATCAAAGACTGCATCTTCAGGTTCAACAATGACATCTGAATACCTCGTTACTTCCTGTGATGCTTTTGGTGATGGCATAACAATTTAAAGCATGATTAGTCTCTCTCATTTCAATCAGGTAAATAAACTGATTCTTCCAACACTGGCAATTGTCTCAGACACACTGAAAACACGTTTCAAGGACACACACTGGCTGTAGAGCACGATAGATATTTTATTGCTAACCTGCTGATTTCTGGCCACTCCTTCACTTTCTCATGCCAGTGGCAACGACACTTGACCTAGTGGAATTGTTCTTTTATTCAAATAATCGTGTACCATCTTCTCTAATGTCAGCTTTGGCAGCAGATCATCTTGAATATCCTCCAAGTCGACAGCCCTAGAGCTCATGTAAGCAACCTACAACCGGGATGGGGATGCTGAGGAGGTCACTGGTGGTGACTATAAACCAGAAGGTGGAAGTGAGTAAGCTTAACATAAGATTCAGGGTGTCATAGACTCTAAATGCCACTGGAAGCAGGATGCAACTGATAACGCGTCCAGCCCTTATAAATTACCTGTACCTGGACACGTTGGAGGTTGGTGAACCTTTTAGCCGAGTTGGGCTCTCCTCATCCTAGAATAGTCGGGTCATTTAAATCAATAATCAATAACTATTGTAATCGGTACTCAATACTCAATTAATAGATCGAAATAACACATTAGAAATCAATAACAGTTGGTATTTTGGCGCACCATGACCTTTCAGTCATGAATAACCACACCAGTTTATTAAAAGTTAGTGAATTTATTTCCCTATATTAACAAAGCTAGCACAATGTATATAAGTCTCAAAACCAAATGATATATGTATACGAACATTACTAGCTGTCCATAACGGCGAAAGAAACGTAATCTTCGCAAAATCTGAATTATAATACATTCAAATACATTACAGCAATGCAAATCACTACTATGAGTAACTGTATTTGACAAATTTCATACATCGGTCAGCATAACAAGATTTAGCATGGTGCATCGAATGAATACCTCGACTAACCTCTAATTAGCATTGGCATGTGGGGCTTCATGCAAAACGAATTTAGTCAACACAAATTTGGAAAATGTCTAGCTTGGGCCCTATAAAAATAGCAGTTGGTACCTAAAAGGAAAAACACAATGCATAATACAATTATCCTTTCATACTTACCAAATACAATCAGCATTCAAGAAAGTCTTCGTCCCTCAGGTACCGGTACGATCAGCATGGGGCAGATTTTAAAGGGGCAAAGTTAAGGGCAAGCTTCCTTGCAGCGGCAAGGAGAATGGGGCAAAGTTACTGCATGGGCAAGACGGGGCAAATCAAAATTAAAGTCTCTAGGGTGAGAATTCTTAAAGTCTCTTTCTCTGGAATAGAGAAAAGGGCATCGGGATGTCGTCCAAAATGGAGTCCGGCATGTGGCTTCAAATTGTCATCAAGGAAAAATGTCTGACTTCCCTTTGTCCAGTGAGTTTAAGTAAGAAACATTCCAAATTCTGCAGGGTCTTCCATTGGAGGGTTCATAGGGTGGCTTCAAATTGACCAATAAAAAATGTCTTTCCACTCGTGTTCATTTATGCATACATTGTCCTTGGAGCCTTGGAACACAAGTTGCAACATGGTTTGCCAATTATTTTGGTATCTGTACCCTTATTGTCCGCACCTGCAGAGACTGACCTTGCTTCAAAGGGGATGAAACCGGCCTAGCACGAAACCTTGGAGATAAGTGTATTAGTCATCTCTACTGGAAAAAATACAACTTTAAGCAAGAATATATGTTTCATTAGTTCAAGGAAAAGCCACGCAGTTAGAATTTGAGACCAGGCAACTAGGCCAAAGCCTCTACTAAATTTAAGCCAAGCATAAAACAGTTTCAACAAGAAATCATGGCACACATTTGCAATTATGACGGATTACTACATTTTTCAATTCTTCATGATTAATAAAGCTCGTTTATGATGATGGCGAACTACCCTGAGGGCACAATTTCCCTCGTACATTATTTTCTTTACTAAAATCACACTACATTATACGATTTTGGTTACATGATATATGAATATATGTTGGACCCTCTTTTTCTGCGTCATCAATCCCTCCTCTGATGACTAATTATGTCATCACATCAAATCTACCCACAAATTTTATTCTATTAAAATTCTGTTAAGTAAGTTGGCACTTCAGTCAACTCCCTCTTTCTTTTTGTTCCCTTTGATTTCTCCCTGTATATCTCTACTATTTTGTTTTCTATTTTCTCTTCTCTTTTCCTTTTGTTCCTTGTTTTCAATATTTTAGTAGCTTTCCATATTCCCCAAATACCTAATAAACAAATTAATATTATTAATATTCCTTTTACTATTTTCAGTAACAATCCGTTCCAAACGTTGCTGAGCCAATTTCCCACAGAAGCAAATCCTTTTCCAACCTTCTCCCATACTCCTGGTTCTTTCAATTCCTTCAAATCTGTACTTTCGTTAGTTAAATTTGTAAGCATCTTTCTAATTTGTCCACTGCTGTCTGGTATATAAGTACAACAGTGACGTGTACCAAGCATTTTGCAAACGCCGCCATCCTTTGCTAACAGAATGTCTAAGGCAAGATGATTTTGAAGAGTCATAGCCCTTTCTGCAGCAAGTTCAGCATCCATCAGGATTATAGCTCCTGAAAATTTTGTTAGCATGTTATCCACAATAGTAGACAACTTTCGTATTTTAATTGAATTTAATATCACTCCCACTGAAGGAATCAATGCTCCAAATATATCTCCCACCACACCAGAAGCTGTCTCCCTTTTCTGAACATGATGTGATTCAGACAGCTTTGGAAATTTCTTTAAGTCGTCCAGTTGATAAACCTTTGGTAATACTATTCCCAAATAACATCTCCCATAGCATCCTTTAGGAAGACGATAATAGGCGTTAAGTCCACAAATATAATATACCCCTGGAATAACTGGGTCTTGTCCATTCAGCATGAACGTCCATTTAGGTTGAAACAAAAACGTATGTTTGCATTCACTCGTTCCCACAAAAACGGTGTCATAATATGATTTATGTCGATGTATACAGAATCTCCCTACGTGTAATGTATCTAAAGCTATTTTCCCTTGCGTTTTTTATCGCGGCAAAAGCATAGTTATCTACAGATGTCCTCTTATGTAATTCCTTTTCTAATTTCTTCTTCACCTCCTTCCTCCTGTCGTCAGTGTTATCTAAAAAGCTTATCTCCATCGGTGAAAGTAAGCATGTGAGGTTCTCTCTATGTGCGTGAGCTGTGTGAAAAGGTGACAATGGTTCAAAGAAACCCCTCATCAATTTTATATAATAATTTCTTGCTACTTTGCTCAGATACTCTATTATGGGGATATATGCAAATGTAACGTCCTGATTGGAATAAAAGTAGTGAATATACTCCTGGCCATAAAATCTGGTCATTATTAAACTACATGTTATTCCATACGTAAGAGGCATGCTATGAGATGTTACTCCTTCCACTACTGAGGTAGGTATTTGTGTGCACACATAACAATCTTTTGCATCCATTGTCTCAACATACTCACTCAATAAGCGATAGAAAACGTTAGACGAAAGTTCCTTTTTATCATGCAAATGTCTTTCGTCTCGTTCGAGTTTCTTCAAAGGAGTTAGTTCAGTAGTAGGTTTAGAAGTAGAAGCATCATTCGTCTCTCTCTCATTCTTTCCATGCATTCGAAGAACTATTGCTACAATGATTAGTACGCATGCGGTTATTAGACCAATACAAATGCATTTACAACACTTCATCTTATGTCCCTGTGTAGTGTAGCCTGTCATGATCTATATAGAATCAGAAAGTTGAAGACACTTTATCAAATCAGATTTGCAAATATATATAAAGCTGAACGAGTTCAATGTTCACACGGTTTTCTTTAGCAGCTTAGGGGTATATTTATACTCTGTTTGCGCCGGATTTGCGTCGTTTTTTTTTACGCAATCCGACGCAAAACTAACTCCATATTTATACTTTGGCGTAGACCCGTCTAGCGCCAAAGATCCTGGAGTTTGCGTCATTTTTTAGCGTGGACACCTTCCTTGCGTTAATGATATGCAAGGTAGGCGTTCCCGTCTAAAAAATGACTCCGAGGCATGTGCGCCGTATTTACACTCCCGGGCAAAAATGACGCCCGGGAGTGGGCGGGTCAAAAAAAATGACGTCCAGCCGCTTTAGCGTCATTTTTTAACACCTGGTCAGGGCAGGCGTTAAGGGACCTGTGGGCTCGGAAGGAGCCCAGAGGTGCCCTCCCATGCCCCCAGGGACACCCCCTGCCACCCTTGCCCACCCCAGGAGGACGCCCAAGGATGGAGGGAACTATCCCAGGGAACTTAAGGTAAGTTCAGGTAAGTATTTTTATTTATTTTTTTGTGGCATAGGGGGGCCTGATTTGTGCCCCCCTACATGCCACTATGCCCAATGGCCATGCCCAGGGGACATAAGTCCCCTGGGCATGGCCATTGGGCAAGGCGGCATGACTCCTGTCTTTGCTAAGACAGGAGTCATTTGAATGGGGGTTGGGAGTCAAACAAAAATGGCGCTAATCGGGTTGAGGCGAAAATTTTGCCTCAGCCTGACTTGCCCCATTTTTGGGCGCCCAAGCTCCATTTTCCCCTACGCCGGCGCTGCCTGGTGTAAGTCATTTTTTTTGACGCACACCAGGCAGCTCCGCCGGCTAACGTCATTCCATAAATAAGGCGCCCACATGGCGCTTTGGAATGGCGTTAGCCGGCGTTAAATTTTTTTGACGCACAACTGCGTTGGCGCAGTTGTGCGCCAAAAAGTATAAATACGGCCCTTAGTCTCTTATCGGTTTTAGCAGCTTTGTCTCAAAATTGGTTTCAAAGTCAATCAAGTTAGCAATGTCTTAGCCGGTTCAAAAGTCAATCAGGTCATCAATGTCTTAATTCGGTAATGTTCATGGAATTTCACTTCTCAAGTACCAAAGTGTTGTTCTGCTTCTTCGTTCTCAAGACTGAGTGATAGGAATTCTTCTGACCAATCGTTAGTCGCTAAGTATGCCCACTCCGGACCAGAATATCTTTTGCTCGGTATTCTTTTCCTCTTCAATTTTGCATCTCCTTTTGATTCTCTCTCGCTGGTACTTTCTTCCTTGGCCAAGTCTTTCTCTTCATTTGGTGTTGCTATTGCGACAGACACTTCTTTTCTTTTCTCTTTCACCTTTGGCCCTTCACTTTCGTTTAATGTTTCTCTAATCCTTAACTTCACTGGCGATATGCTCTGTCTTCGTTTTGCACTGTTTTCACTTGATGGACCTGCAACCACTTCTGGAGGAATTTGAACAGTTTCGCTCTGTCCTGCTTTGTCTTCTCCCTCCGGGAGGTCAATCAGATTTTCCTTTTCTTTTCCTGTATCGTCTGCTTCTGGGAAAGCCCTCCTCTGATCAGGCTCTCCTGCTCCTTCACCTATTTCAGGCTCTTTGTCACCTTCACCTGTCTCAGGCTCCTTGTCACCTTCACATGTCTCAGGCTCCTTGTCACCTTCAGGACCCTCGTCACTTCCTGAGGCTTCTCCTTGGTCCTCCTCAAATGAATCAGTTGCTTCTTCCTCAGAAAATATCTCTCCTTCCTCTATTTCTACCTGTTCGCCTCCAGGTTCTCTTCGCTCTGCCTCGGTGCCTGGTACTCTCTCGTCAGACACTGGCGATTTCAGCGCTTCAATTTCCTCATCTGTGGGGCACGTCACCCTCTTCGTGTGACTGGTGTGAATCCAGTTGGGAACTCCTGCACACTTCACAGCGGTGGTAGTTGTCAGAATCACTTGGAAAGGCCCTTTCCAACGGGGTTCCAGACACGACTTCCTTACGTGCTTCTTTATCACGACCCAGTCACCTGCCTTCAGGGCCTGTCCTGGTCCTTGGATCGGTGGCAAGGTGGTTGCCTCCACCTGGTGAGAGAAAGAGCGCACCACATCAGCTAGACCTTTGCAGTAGTCTAACACCATATCATCTGTAATATTCAAAAGAGCATTTGCAGGAACTGCTGGAAGCCTCATGGCTCTGCCCATGAGGATCTCGTGTGGGGACAGTCCAGTCTTTCTATCAGGGGTGTTTCTCATTGACATTAACACCAAGGGCAATGCGTCAGGCCATTTTAAGTTTGTTGATGCACATATTTTCGCTATCCTCGATTTCAATGTGCCATTCATTTGCTCCACTAGTCCTGATGCTTCAGGGCGGTAGCTACAATGCTTCAGGGCGGCAGCTCAATGGTCAGCGCTGCGCAAAGTAATTTTATTACTTCGTTATTGAAGTGACTTCCCCTATCTGATTCTAAGAAGTTCGGGAATCCGAAACGTGGTATTAGCTCTCTCAAGAGTAGTTTTGCAACTGTGAGACTGTCATTTCTGCGTGTAGGGTACGCTTCAATCCAGTGATTAAAAATGCACACAACTACGAACACATACTTCAAGCCTCCATGCACAGGCATCTCAATAAAGTCCATTTGCATCCTGCTGAAGGGACCCCCTGCTCTTCCAATGTGGCTCAAATTTACTACTGTTCCCTTCCCTGCGTTCATTTGTTGGCAAATGACACAACAATGGCAAACTGCTTCAGCAACTTGACGGAATTTGGGGTTAAACCAATCAGTTTTAAATAGTCTAACCATGGCATCCCTTCCAAGATGGGCTTGTCCATGGTAGATTCTGGCGAACTGTGTCAAAAGACTGTTTGGCAGAACCAATTTCCCTTCACTTGAAACCCATAAATCATCTAGTTTCTTTACACATTGCGATTTGGTCCATGAGAGTTTCTCATCTTCACTGACATCATTCTGTAAGGACTTCAATTCGTCCATTGTATCTACAACCTTTAGAGCAAAAGCTTCACTTGGTTCAAGTTCTGGCTCATTTATCAAGTTCCATTCATCTCTGAGCAATATATAGTTCAATGCGCAAAACCTTGCGACTTGATCCGCATATCCATTTCCCAGAGAAACATAGGGGGTCATTCTGACCCTGGCGGCCGGTGGCCGCCAGGGCCACCGACCACGGGAGCACCGCCAACAGGCTGGCGGTGCTCCCACGAGCATTCTGACCGCGGAGGTTCAGCCGCGGTCAGAGGCGGCAAGTCGGCGGGCTCCCGCCGACTTACCGCTGCTCGGGGGAATCCTTCATGGCGGCGGAGCGCGCTCCGCCGCCATGAGGATTCTGACCCCCCCTACCGCCATCCTGTTCATGGCGGGAAAGCCGCCATGAACAGGATGGCGGTAGGGGGGGTCGCGGGGCCCCTGGGGGCCCCTGCCGTGCCCATGCCAATGGCATGGGCACGGCAGGGGCCCCCGTAAGAGGGCCCCGCAAAGTATTTCAGTGTCTGCCTTGCAGACACTGAAATACGCGACGGGTGCCACTGCACCCGTCGCACCTTCCCACTCCGCCGGCTCGATTACGAGCCGGCATCCTCGTGGGAAGGGAGTTTTTCCCTGGGCTGGCGGGCGGTCTTTTGGAGACCGCCCGCCAGCCCAGGGAAAAACTCATAATACCCTCCGCTGTCTTCTGACCGCGGAGCGGTATAATGGGGGCGGAATTCTGGCGGGCGGCCTCCGCCGCCCGCCAGAATCAGAATCACCCCCATAGTCTTGTGACTTCGAGTGTGCACTGCATTTTACCACTGCTACTTCTCTTGGTAACTGGATGGCATGTAACAATTCTCTTATTCTTTCACCATTTTTCACTGGTGATCCTGAAGAGGTCATGAAGCCTCTCTGTGACCACAACTGTCCAAAGTCATGCACTATTCCAAATCCGTACTGGCTGTCAGTGTAAAGGGTGACTTTCATTAATGCGGAAAGTTGGCAAGCTCTAGTAAGGGCTACCAGTTCCGCTACTTGTGCAGAGTAAACTCTTTGAAGCCAAGATGCTTCCAGAACACCCGTTACTGTACATACAGCATATCCTGCTTTTAATATTCCTAGTGCATCTCTCAAACATGAACCATCAACAAAAATAACTTGATCATTTTCTTCCAATCGGGTGTCTTTGATATCAGGTCTTGGTTTTGTACTAAATTCAGTCACCTGAAGACAGTCGTGTTCGATGTCTTCAGCATTCTCAATATCGGCATTTTCACTGGGAAACAAGGTTGCTGGATTCAACGTAGTGCACCGTTTCAGCTGCACATTAGGTGATCCCAGAATTATTGTTTCATACCTTGTAAGCCTAGCACCAGTCATGTGCTGTGTTCGGGAACGTGTCAAAAGCATCTCGACTGAGTGAGGGACCATGACTGTTAAAGGGTGTCCCATCACTATTCCTTCACTCTGAGTTAAGCTGATACCAACTGCAACTACGGCACGCAAGCACCCTGGCAGTGCTGCTGCGACCGGATACAAAGTAGCTGAAAAATATGCTACTGGTCTGTTTATGCCACCATGGGCTTGAGTCACGACAGGCAAGGAACATGCATCACGTTCATGACAAAACAATGTGAATGGCTTTGTGTAATCAGGCATACCTAAAGCTGGAGCCCTGCACATGCATTCCTTCAATTCAATAAAAGCATCTATCTCATCTCCTTTCTGCTCTATTTCATCCAGCGCATCTTTCCGGGTCAGTTTCAGTAAACGTTTTGCTAGAGTTGAGAAATTGGGAATCCATTGGCGACAATAGCTCACCATTCCCAAAAACTTTCTCACCTCTCTTCTCGTCTTCGGTGGACTCATTTGAAGTACACTTGTTATTCTTTCTTTCATAATTCTTCGTGACCCTTTCTCTATTTGGTGACCCAAATATTTCAATTTCTTCTGGCAGAACTGTAATTTTGAAGGGGACACTTTGTGTCCGTTCCTTCCCAAATGGTTCAATAGGGCAGTAGTGTCAGCTGTACAGTCATTTTCTGTCTTAGATGCGATCAGCAAATCGTCAATGCACTGTACCAGGGTTGATTCAAATGGTAACTCCAACGATTCCAAATCTTTCTTTAGGATCTGATTGAAAATTGATGGTGACTACGAAAACCCTTGAGGAATTCGACACCAACTGTAGACTCTGTCTAGGAATTTGAAACAAAAGAGAAATTGGCTGTCCTCATGAAGAGGCACAGAAAAGAATGCTTGTGACAAGTCGATGACTGAGAACCACTCAGCATCACAGGGAACTTGAAACATTATCACAGCTGGATTTGGTACTACGGGACAACATTTGACTATTATGTCATTTATTTTCCTCAAATCCTGAACAATCCGGACCTTTCCACTCGGTTTTATTAGTCCCATGATTGGTGAATTGCATGGACTGCTTAACACTTCTTTCAGTACTCCCTGCTTTACAAATTCATCAATGAGTTGGGCGACTTTCATGAGTGTGTCTTGCGCCATATGATACTGTGGGGTCTGGGGAAAAGTTACATTGGGTTTTACAGTCACTTTCACTGGTTCTACTCCTTTGACCAATCCTACTTCTTTCCCTGTCATATCCCACACTTCTTTTCCGACTGTTTCCTGTAACCCAGCAGGAATATCTGCTTCAGTTAGCAGAGGATACTCTTCATCGACAGTTTCCACTTCGTCCCCTCCTACACTGTCCTCTTCTTCCCCATCACTATTTATCTGGATTTTGATTCCATCATTTGAACACATAATCGAACATCCCAATTTACACAATAAGTCTCTCCCTAATAGTGATATTGGGCTTGAGTCACACACCACAAATTTATGTGACCCTTGATAGTTACCAATTCTGACTTGCAGTGGATCTGTGATTGGGTTCGTCAGGTACCTATTTGCTACTCCCACTACTTGAACTGTTCTCCCTGAAAGTGGCAAATTTGGTACTTTGATGCTCCTAACAGTGGAGCGTGTAGCTCCTGTGTCAACCAAGAATGAAACGCGGTGACCCATAACTCTTCCCTCCACATATGGACCCTTTTGATCAACTTCCAAAGATGCTGCAAGCATACAATTTCCCTCCTCATCTGAACTTTCACTCTCCCATGCATCGTTTATTCCACTCTCACTATGTAACGGGAATTGGTGCACTGTGTCATTTTGGTTCATTCCTTGACCCGTGACCTGTTGAGGAAGCATTACTTGTTGCTGTTTCATTGGTGCTAAGGGTATTTGCATTTTCTGATTAGGTACCATAGGAAACTGCTGTTGCATCGGCTGCAACTGTGCCATTTGCACACGGGGCATTTGCACCTGTTGCGGTTGCATGGGTTGTAAACCCTGCATCTGATTTACATTATTTTGATAATTTGGATTTGGACCTCTCAGTTTCGGTCCTCTCTTTTTATGAAATGCATTGACATCATTGTTTTGCTGACCCACACCTTCCTGCACCATCATTGGGCACTCCCGTTTCCAATGCCTGACGATTCCGCACGTGTGACATGGCATCACCTTCTTCATTGCCTGTATGCCATTTGGAATCATAACAGTATTTAAATCAGGACCATTATTTACAAAACCTGCTCGGCCTCTGCCTCTCATCTGCGGCTGAAACATAGCATTTCCCTGCTGTTGCTGCTGCGGTATCTGTTGCTGAAAACCTTGCAAACCTTGCAAACCTGTCTGAGCTGCTCTAAGCTGCATCACCATCACCTTTTCTTTCAACCTTTTCTGCTTTGTCTCAATCTCATCACTACAGTATTTTGCATAGTTCAACACTTCATCGATCGATTTTGACTGCCAACAAATCAAATGCGTTTTAATCATCTGGCTGATTTCGGGTCTCAACCCTTCCACAAATCTGAACACAAAATGGAGCATGTCCTTTGCCTCAATCGTTTCCGTACCACTGTAATTTTTAAACGCTTTCAACAATCTCTCATAGTACGCATGTATCGACTCTTTAACCTCTTGCGCTGTTCTGTCAATCCTCTGCCAATCCACATTTTTCGACGCAACCTTGGTTTTCAAGTGCTCAATCACCTTATGGTATAAACTCATTACCGTAGGTGATGGTGCACCTGTGTCCCTATCTCTCTCCAGTTCACTCGTCGGCCAACCTACAGCCCTTTTACAATCTTCCCACAAATCTTCCGGAACCACAATTTCAAATAAGGTATTCAGGTCTTCCCAGAGACATTTTGCGAGTTTCACAAATCTATCTGTTTGTTGATACCACTCGATCGGTTTCTCTCTTAATTTAGGGAAATCATCCGTAAAGGATTGAATGTCGCACCTGTGCCATGGTACATGTACAAGTTTTCCCCCTGCTGTTTCTCTCATTGGCAACATGGTTATCAGGTCTTCATTCTGTTGTGCTTTCTCATTCCACTCTGGGGTATTTTCTTTCTTTTTGTCATTTTTCTTAATCCATCTACTTTCCCACTTGTCTAAACATCTCCAGACCTGCGCGCTCTGCAGTATCTCCTTAAGGTGTGTTTTCATCCCTGCAG
This sequence comes from Pleurodeles waltl, assembly GCF_031143425.1. Lineage (NCBI taxonomy): Eukaryota > Metazoa > Chordata > Amphibia > Caudata > Salamandridae > Pleurodeles > Pleurodeles waltl. The sequence goes on along the minus strand of NC_090448.1, from coordinate 318,070,087 downwards.
ATCTCATGTGTTCAAAGTCTTTTGTCTCAAAGTCTAGCCTGTAACTTCTGCTCAAGTGTTTAGTCTTACCTATATCGATCTCGTTTCTATCTGCAATTTCTTGCAACTTCTTATGTATGCTGCTCACTTCTCTTGTAATCCTAGGGCACATGTATCTCAGCTCTTCTTCTGTGTATGATTCTAATCTGTTCAGACCCATTGTTCCCTCTACCAGTTCATCTGCTTCCATGCCCAATCTTATTTTATTCAGGTACTCTTCTCCCTTCCACCTGGATGTACTCTGTGGGGAGTTCAGACTGTTGAACCATTGTGTTAGCTGTTGTGCGTTCAATCCCATCAATGTAGCACTTACATCAACTGCTACTGATGGTTGCTGTAACGTTTCAGTCTTTGAAGTTAGCGGTACCATTATTGGTGGATTTGACCTTACCACAGTCAACGGAGCGCAAATTGGGATTGGACTAAATTCCGACAAGGACCCAGATCCATTTGGCAGTGTCGCTATCGGAGTTGTTTCTGGAGTGTTTTCTATGCATCTTCTCCCCGTCCCACTTTGTATCACTACCCCTTGGTCGCATACGTTTGGGTTTGCCTGTATGTACAATGGTACTGGCGGACCCACAGTGATAGGCAGAGATATTGCATCTGGATTCTGTCTGTTCCCCCAACTCTGTGGCATGTTAATCCCCACATTATGGTTCATCATTGCTGGCATACCTAACTGGTTCTCTGTTACTCGAGTATACCTCAGTACCTCTTGTGTCTGCTTTTGGGGCATCAAAAATTGTGTTGATTCGGCTTGAATCAATGTCGGTCTTTGATAATTTTGTCCTCCCTGGGCCACTAAATTAGAAGTTATTCCCAGGTTATGCTCATCACAGCAGTGCCTTTGAACCTGCAGTTGATAATTATCAACAGGTTTCAATTTAGGCACGTCAGGATATATTCTCTGAACTTGTGGTATTTGTGGTGAGAAAGGCATATCGGAACTGCCCTGCCTCTGAGATATTCTCAAATTCGGTGTTACATTACCTTGTATTGGTTCTGGAGGGGCAGTACTAATGTTTGAGCCTTTTTCGCTTTCCACATATGGTGGCGGGCGATCATTCAGCAATTGTGAATGCTTCCATGCTTCTCCGTTAATTTGCACCATTGCTTTAGCCAAAGACATGGTGCTACACCCTTTTCTTCAATCACGATGTAAGCCGGTGTACCCCCAGGCGGTGTTTCTTCTCCTACATTTGCTTTAATATAAACATCTCCCATCATGGCACTCTTAAATGCTTTGAAAAATTTCATCTTTCCGTCTTTTTATTTTTTCTAAAATATGTAATCAATAAGTGACTTTAATTCCCGGAATACTCTTCGCTTGCTTTTCCCCACCAATTGCGCTTCGCGGACTGCGTCCAATCCGTGCGCGACCCTTCTCACCAACCAACCTATCCTTCATTCGGCTTCACTCAAAAACTAATTTCTGCAACATATCACGAGCACTAACCAAAAGAAGAAAACAAATCTGTCGGTTTACTACAGGAAGGGTAATACAATCGCTTCAGAAACCTTAGGGATTTTTCGCTAGCCTCTGCAGTTATTCCATCTTTCTCGGTTTCCCGCTTTTGCAAGTAAAATTTGACCCGCAAGCTTTACCCTCAACTGATCAATGTACTATTCTAGTGCACCTTAGAATTCGTCAAATCTCAAAGTCTAAAATTTTCTTTCATTATTCAATATTCATACCGACTTGTTGACCACGCCCGATCAACCTATTAAACCGACCAGATCACAACATCAAACAAGTGTCTCATACACTTTTCAACATACTCCGGAGTCTCTTGACCTCGCAGGGCCCGTCTCAACATCAACAACCACGTGGGCAATTTATCCTGCACAAAGCGCTACACACATGTGAAGTTCGACGACTTCCCTACTCTCACACTTTGGAGTAACACTCCTCTAAAGTTTCAACTGGAGTTCGTAACCCCCCTAAAATCCTCACAAACTTCACAATTAATCTGCGGCAATAAGCTATGCAAGCGCAAAACCCTAACTTCACTCATACCGTCACTAGAAACGCCGAAAACATTCTCACACCTCCATGTCCTCCATTCGCAAGCTCCGAGATTCCGGGAAAGTCATTGGGGACTTAGGGCATCATCATCTCTTCAACTTGTTTTATCGAATAAAATTCTAACTTAACGCCGTCTATTGTTCGGATGGGGTCCCAAAGGGCAAAACCATCAATCTCTGCTACCATCTACTGATAACGCATCCAGCCCTTATAAATTACCTGTACCTGGACACGTTGGAGGTCGGTGAACCTTTTAGCCGAGTTGGGCTCTCCTCAGCCCAGAATAGTCAGGTCATTTAAATCAATAATCAATAACTATTGTAGTCGGTACTCAATACTCAATTAATAGATCGAAATAACACATTAGAAATCAATAACAGTTGGTATTTCGGCGCACCATGACCTTTCAGTCATGAATAACCACACCAGTTTATTAAAAGTTAGTGAATTTATTTCCCTATATTAACAAAGCTAGCACAATGTATATAAGTCTCAAAACCAAATGATATATGTATATGAACATTACTAGCTGTCCATAACGGCGAAAGAAATGCAATCTATGCAAAATCTGAATTATAATACATTCAGTTATAGCAATGCAAATCACTAATATGAGTAACTGTATTTGACTAATTTCATACATCGGTCAGCATAACAAGATTTCAAATTAGCATGGTGCATCGAATGAATACCTCGACTAACCTCTAATTAGCATTGGCATGTGGGGCTTCATGCAAAACGAATTTAGTCAACACAAATTTGGAAAACTTCTAGCTTGGGCCCTATAAAAATAGCAGTTGGTACCTAAAAGGAAAAACACAATGCATAATACAATTATCCTTTCATATTTACCAAATACAATCAGCATTCAAGAAAGTCTTCGTCCCTCAGGTACGGGTTCGATCAGCATGGGGCAGATTTCAAAGGGGCAAAGTTAAGGGCAAGCTTCCTTGCAGTGGCAAGGAGAATGGGGCAAAGTTACTGCATGGGCAAGACGGGGCAAATCAAAGTTAAAGTCTCTAGGGTGAGAATTCTTAAAGTCTCTTTCTCTGGAATAGAGAAAAGGGCATCAGGATGTCGTCCAAAATGGAGTCCGGCATATGGCTTCAAATTGGCATCAAGGAAAAATGGCTGACTTCTCTTTGTCCAGTGAGTTTAAGTAAGAAACATTCCAAGTTCTGCAGGGTCTTCCATTGGAGGGTTCATAGGGTGGCTTCAAATTGACCAATAAAAAATGTTTTTCTACTAGTGCTCATTTATGCATACATTGTCCTTGGAGCCTTGGAACACAAGTTGCAACATGGTTTGCCAATTATTTCGGTATCTGTACCCTTATTGTCCGCACCTGCAGAGACTGACCTTGCTTCAAAGGGGATGAAACCGGCCTAGCACGAAACCTTGGAGATAAGTGTATTAGTCATCTCTACTGGAAAAAATACAACTTTAAGCAAGAATATATGTTTCATTACTTCAAGGAAAAGCCATGCAGTTAGAATTTGAGACCAGGCAACTAGGCCAAAGCCTCTACTAAATTTAAGCTAAGCATAAAACAGTTTCAACAATAAATCATGGTACACATTTGCAATTATGACAGATTACTACATTTTTCAATTCTTCATGATTAATAAAGCTCGTTTATGATGATGGCGAACTACCCCGAGGGCACAATTTCCGTCGTACATTATTTTCTTTACTAAAATCACACTACATTATACGATTTTGGTTACATGATATATGAATATATGTTGGACCCTCTTTTTCTGCGTCATCACAACTATGGTGATTGCCGCTGTGGTAGTAGTGTAATGTTGTTCATGCAACTAATGCACTCTGTACTTTTTATGAGGGCACTTTTACAATTCTGCTTTGCATACAAATTGCAGTCTTTTATTTTCATATGCATGCACTCTCTTCATGATTCATACTGTATGCTTTTGACAGCTTGCTTTGAAAGAGGAGCAAAAGACAGCGGTCCAAGTGTGCAACATGGATCAGGCATGGAGGCACAGATCAACTACTCAACTGCCACTATCTCTATGGCAAGCCTCTCATTACACTCCTGATGCAGATGTTATTTTTATTTTATATTTTCAAAGTTTTGCATGAGAAGTTAATGTGATGGAAGAGGTGTTGTGCAATGCCCATGAGAGTGTGCAGCCCACCTGGAGTTCCTCTTAGCACATTTTTGATTTTAGTGGCCTTAACAAACACAACATTCACACACAGGATCTGAGGGTTCCCCTTTGGCATGGCTTGTGACCCACAGCAGAGCTCTGTGGTCTTGAGGTGCACAATATGTGTACTCTCCTTTTTATGAGTATGACTACTGTCATCTCATGGCACTGTTTAAGATTTACAGTGGTGGCAGCAGAAAGATTTTTAATGCGGGATAAGCCTTTTACCTGTGCCATTGCAGGAAGAGTGCCTACTGGCCTCTACTGCTCAAAAGCGGTCTGTCAGACTCCTGCAACTATGACCTCTTCTCTTCTATGAGGCACATGGATGTCACATGTGGGCATACAAGATGTGCATGGAGGAGATGAGCATGAAGAGTGTGTGTGAAGATTTTCTGTTGATGTTCGGAAATCTATTTTGATTTCCAATTGGTAAGTGGTACATAAAATGAAGTTTGCAGGGAGGCTGATAGATATCAGAAATAGGTTGCAGGGCTTTCCTAATACATTCCTGAGGATTCTGTTGCTCGCCAGACAGTAGGATATGGAGGGTCGCTTGTGACATGTAGGAAAACCCTACATGTTTTCCTGCTCTATATTTTCTTGGAAGGGTAAACACAAGTTAACAGGTAGTAAGGACAGCCTCTACCTCCTGCGTGCCCTTGTTTTGAGTTTCCCATGTCAGGAGACTCCCAAAAGCACACAACTTTCCTGTTAACACATGCTCACGCCTATAAACAAAGACTAAAGCTGGACCACTCTGGGAGTAATAAGCAATAGACAGAAATCACTTAAAATCAGCCCCTGTGCTGGACCTTGGAAATACGTAAACTCAGTAATCTTAATTTAACTATGAAACACAGCCACCAGAGGCTAGATTCCACCACATGATGCGGTCCTGTTCTGTAGTGCTAGATTCTTGGAGTGCAGATTTGACCAGGGTCGAGCAAATAGTGGAAAGTACTGAGCTATTGAGTCTGTTTCTTTTTGCCCCTGTTTACCTTCCCAAAGAAGAAGAAAACATGGAAACAAATTTCTCGACCTGACTCTAGTGTTAGCTAACAAACGTATAGCTACTACTTGGAGGTCCCCTCTGAGTTCAGGTGTGCAGATATGGACCAGGCTGGAATGAATTGGGCTGAGATTCAGTTGGAAACAATCCATATGGAAAAACACACTTATGGGGGAGACCCTGCAGATAAAGAAAGATTGGCCTGTCCTTTCCTTTTATGTGCAGAGTTCTCCGACTGTGGAGCTTCTGAAGTCTTAAAATTACTATAAGTAAAGAAGTAAATAATACTAGTAAAAATAGTAAAATTGTAGTTTGTGAACACCAAAAAATAGTAAACTTAAACTAGTATTAGATTAGCTTTACCCGTCATATTGCAAACCCAGAATATTTATAGAAGAACTATTTTTGAATATGTTACAATACAGGCAACTACCTACTTTAGGACGGAGTGGACAGGGAAATGAAACACAGTCTGCTATTATTATTATCATTATTATTATTCCCGTCATAGACATGTCTTGTGATTTGCACTCATAAGGGCAGTTAAATCAGTTGCATTGCCCTCACCAGTTAACAGAAATGACAGCACCCATTATATAGCTTAACATTACCTTCTGACATTTTGTGTACAATATTGCATTGTGTGGTTGTAGTAAAGTACCTTTTTTCTTAATGTATTAGCAGAACAATAATTTAGTAATCCCCGTTAAATGTTTACTAAATTCTGAGTCTCTAATTATACACCAACTCCCTGAGGAAGTCTTCGATTGTTCCTCACTGAGGGTAAAGTGCCAAAGTGTTGTGATGCTCAACTTAGAGCTCAGTACTAATAGGAATCCCAAAGACATCAGTGTTAAATGCCCTAATTTTCACAGTCTGAGATCGGTAAGCCTTGTCTACCCTGAGAAAAAAAAGTTGCCACAGTGATTGTTCACCCAGGGGTATTTTGACACTAGGAAGGAGTTAGAGAAACCGATCTGATACTAATTCTTTATTGCAATATTATATCTCAAAAACATGACTCAAGGGCACTGCAGAACGTTTCATGAGCACCAGATTTGACTACGGATGGTTAGATCTTTTGAAAAGGCACAGGATATATGTGATTTGCCAGGACTCACATGATGTTGTGCCAGCGCCCGGATTACACCTGGTTCCCCATTTCCAAAGTCAGGAGTTCTGTCCATTAGGCCACATATCCTATAGAGAATCGAAGCTCAGTGGATAAACAAATAGTGTTTGGGCTTCTTTTTAACTGAAAGATTGAAAACAGTGGTCCTGATGTCTAAAGGAAATGCATTCCAAGCAAGAGGACTAGACAGGAAAAGGAAGACTTCCAAGTCCTTATTTGATAAACCATGGAATATTCAGTGGATTGACAATAGGCAAAGGAAGAGTTCTCACTGGAACATAAGTGCAACCATTGTACACATAAAAACATGAGCACTGTGGTTAACAGTATGAAGCACTAGAGAGAGGGTTTTAAAATCTTCCCCGGAATGACTAGGCAGCTTTGAAGTTGGCAAAGAATGGTTAAGCCCTTATATAACCGAGAAGGAGATGGGATGTAATAGCAGTTTCATTTTGCCTAAGAATATAAACTGCAAACTTCAAAGGTAAGAAGGGGGTTTTGTTCAGAGCTGCCACGTCTGTAAAGTGTTGGCAACACCGAAACTGATTATTTCAGATATTAACTGTTTTTCACTCAAAGGTTTTTAATAAATAGGTTTGACTGAGGGCAAGGTTTCGGTCAAAGGGGGAGTGGCCAGAGATTCGTGCTGCTGCGTCTCTAAAATTTTAGTGTTTTAAATTTTAAATTTTAACCAACTTGTAATAACTAGTGCATGGTGTCTAACATACAACTTTGGAGAGGGACGTCCGTCTTCAGAGGCCCAATCAGTAAACTTGAACAGGAATTAAGAATTATCTGTGTACATTTAGAATAGGGTTCTGCAGGATTGGTTGACAGAGGCTTCTGGCTTGAAGAAGCAGGGAGTGCAGGTGGACTCTACATTAGTTGTAGAGTATAGAGGAGGTGAAAGATCATAATGCCGTAATTAGGGCATGGCCAGGGAGAAACAAGATGCCAAAACGAGCATATGGTCTCCCAGGTAGAGTTCATACAATCACTATAGCAGGAGCCAGTGGTCAACCATGTCAGATGTTGCCAATACAGTGAGGAGAATCAGAAGAATGGGGCTGCAAGAGCTGAAGGCCAGGCAAAGATCATCAATGGCTCGGACTACTATGTCATCAGTTGTTCATTTTTGATGGAAACCAGCAGATGAATCAGCCAGTGAATTGTTATCACCAAAAATAGAGTAGACTTGATTGGTAACCAGTATCTGTTAACAAAACTAGCAGTTTCATAATCTTTGTTGCCTGACCTGGAAACATTCTTTCCAGGTCATATAATGTGACGTTCGGCATTTATAGCTTTCAGATGGCTTCGCTCATGTTTCCTGCTGGTTGACTGTGTAACAAAGTTAAAGAGTAAAAAATGTATTTTAATCACACAATCTATAAGCCTCATTGTCAATCTATCAGTGCCATGGCTATGGCAGATAGTGCCTTTCTTTTGCACCGCAAAGTCACTCTGAGCAAGGAGCTGCTCAGTCATTCGTGGAAGCAGGTAGAGGTTGGAGTTCCAAAGAGTTGGAATGTTCATTATGTGGAAATATTTAGAGAGGCCATAATCTCACTATTGCACCGTTACCTTTTTCTTAGCTGTAAAAGACTGGCTAAAATGAGTACACATCTCCCAATGGGTGATCAGTATGAATTGGACTGTGTTCATGTCCTCATGATATCCTGTGCACTGAGATTCATGCATTTGGCAATAGAGGCCCTTTCGGAAGCACCAGCCATCCAACACTGCATGGAAAATGTTACAGCTATTGTCAATTGAAATTAATCCAACACTCAAGCCACATAGTTTAAACCTTTACAACCATGTCAGCAATAAATTCTAAAAGGATGTTGACAGCTGTGTGTGCTTTCTCAATGCTGAATAATGTGACTATTGCATGCTGACAATGTGTTGATAGCTCTTGTGAATGTTAAAGAAATTCCAAACCCAGCATACATTGTTCCTGGTACTGTCAGGACAAAGTGTTTTCATACTCCCAGACTTATTATGCGGCCTTGTCTAGCGGCACAAGAAAGGTAAAGGTTGTTGCTGTTGTTTTTGCTGCTACTGTTTCTGGTTTCTGAGGCATAAAACTAGCCATTTAACAAGGACTGGCGACCAGGAGGAGACCCATACATAGAAGTTTAAGCATACCTGGCAAAAGACCTGGAGTAGCGTAAATGTGGGTTTACCCTGTATGTTACAGAAGTAACAAAAAAATGTATTCAGCAACATATATTCTGTGAGTCCTATCATTATTAATGTAAAGTGAAGCATCAAACCATATTATTGAAGGTGCATTCACTGTAGAAATTAGGGTTTCATATATATGTGTGAATTCTAATGTTTGACCTTAACATGAAGATTTGTAGTTCTCATTCATATTTACACTCGTATCTTGAAATACTGCATTTACTGAAAGCACATTGCATATGCAATCATAAATTAATTTATTCAGGTTTGCATTTATTGTGACATTATGCTTGCAGTTATAATTGAATATTAAAAAGTTCACATTGACATTGATTTGCGAAGTTAGCGTGATTAGGCCTTCACTTTAACATGAAATGTACTCATTTGTGCTATGCATGTTTTTCCTTTGCAGGTGTGCATTTGTGATTTCTTTGTTAGAGAAATTAATACTATGTAGTATAGATAGGCCTGGGAAGATAATTTTTAGCACAGATTGGACGATTTAATGAGTAGAAGAAGCCTTTAATTTTTTGCGTATCTGACACAGAGAAACTCAAGGTTAACCTAGTTGTTGGAGCTCTGTGGGATGGGAGTTTCGTTCAAAGTTGCAAGTGCGCTCTGTGAGAAAGAGAAACAATTGGATTCCTGCTGACATGTTGGGAGATACTGATGCTCCTGGAACTTTCCATCTTAAGTTATTGTTCAAATTGTTAGAGTTACAGCAGATTCCTTTAAATTTGAAGAGGTGCCAACCTCTCAGACCCCTTTGCTTTTACAGTGCATAGCTTTATGCTAACATAGGTTTTCCTTATTTCTGAAGACTTCTACAGGATTCTTTGCAATACTGACACCTACCTTGCTCTATCCCAAGACCTTATCCCATTTACCTTAGACCCTAACTAGATGTCCTTAATTCTGTTTCTGCTGAGGAGGAGCAATCTAAATTTCTTCAAGGAATTTCAATTATTTTTTCTTAGTTTCTGTATTGCTGTGACTGTAATCCTGACGTGCATTATGCTATTGAGACTGATATTCCGGTGCCTCAGCTTGCCAGCTCTGATTTTTTACCTTTACAATTTGATTCTGTTATGCATCTATACTGGATTGATTACTAATTTGTTATAAACTTACTAAGTTTCACTATGGATTCCTGGTCCTTTTTGCGTGGCCAAATTGGCTTCACAAAAATAGTAAATTGTTGATCTGCTGTAACTCCCTTACCTCCTAGTACACTGCAAGAACCAGTAAATGAAGACACCGTCTGCTTCCACATGCACCCTCTCAGACAAAACTGGCATTATTTTTTCTGTCTCCCTGCTGTAACTTGACCCTGTGCACTGTCTCCAGAGTCAAACTGGCATGTATTGGAGGTCAGTCCTTTTCTTACCTCTGCCCCAAGCCATGGAATGACCTTTCACAATCCCTGAGAAACTGCATCTGACCTGATTTAGTGGTGCCCCGCATGACCCTGACCTGTAGCTAAAGCATCAGAAACCATGTGGGGCAGCTGTTGCGCTATGTAAGATTTTAATAATAATAATCATAATAAAATAATAATAATAACATTACCCCTACTTCAATAGAAGTCAGTAGGGGAAATAAATTGCCCCTACTATTTTTAGGTTGAGCCTAGGCACCACACATGCGCTGTGTGCAAGACATGCTGTATTCACTGAATGGGCTATAGGCACACCCCTCGCTAACAATTGGTTACTTGTAGTGTCCCTCATACAATCCTGCTCTTCAATGGCCCCTTTGTTGTATTTTCCCCACCTTTTGGCTCTTTGTTTCTGCCCTGGAGACTGACCTTGTTACATGGATCAGTTGCTGATCATAATTAATATATTTCATCTCTTAAAGTGCAGAAAGCATGTGTGGCATGTTTGAATTGCACAAATGTTGTTTATTTGTATGATGTGGGACGCGGTTTGGCTTCTATTTTATCACCCGCTTCAGGGACGCTGCGCTTCAGGTCGTCATCTTCTTTCCTCACGGGCACTGGGCGGGGGGAGGGAGGCATGGCGGCTTAGTTTACATTCCTCCAGCAGCCCTGAAATCTGCTTTCTACGATATAAGTTATTTTTCCCTCCTGAAAGCACTGTTGCTGTTTCTTCGTCAAGTGAAAGTCCTTCTCAGGACTACGGTGGGCTGCATGAGGATTTCTCTCCTTCTGCGACTGTGTCCAGCCAGTGGTGTGGTCTGAAGTCCTACTGCGAGGAGCAGCCTCCCGAAACTCCACCACCCCTGACTTTCATAGTCTGCAGAGGAGGCTTGGGCCGGGAAGCACAGGGAAAGCAACGACATAGGAGTTATGTGGGGACAGAGATCTGGGTGCCCTCACCCTTCTCTTTCCACATCAAAACATAGTGCACCACACCAGCTGAGGTGCAGATCAGACTTAAAGAGTGCCCCCCCACACTCACATTGGAGTCTGTTGAGCTGCTGTTCATGTGTGTTTAAGGAAAGCATGCCATGCTGCTTTAGCTTGAACTTCTGCCCTGCACCATGTGTGTATGTGTGTCATGTAGTTCACAGTGGCAGCCCGCACAATACACTTATACCATGCTGAATGGTTCTGTTCATGTGAGAGAGCTTGTGGTACTATACTGGTTCTATGTGTGAGTGTCAGGAAGTGTACACTGTTGGTATCTAAGTGTACTGAAATGCTTTCAACACACGATGGCCGTGTGACTTATGGAATATATTTTAAAAACTGAAGGGGCGGCACATTTTGTTGCAGTATTACTGTATTATGTTGATGTTTTTACAATATTAACACTGGTTGTGTAGAGTTAAGGGGACCTGTCACTGCATGGTAACACGTTTGGGCACTTTCTTTTAAGTTTTCACCTGTTTTATAGCACAGAAGCCCAGCTTTGTGTGTATATGGCCATTTACCAGTGGCATGTGAAATAACAGTAGATGTGGTGGCACCCAGGATAATGTGCTGCATAGCTAAATACTTATAAGGTCCCGAAGGAGAGACCTATTGGCTGTGTCAGTGCTTGTTTCAAATATCCCTCTTACCTCTTCTAAAATGTTGTCATGTATGGATTAAGAGAAGATTATAATTGGAACAAGCATTCAGATTACCAGACTGTAAGGCAAGGAAGCATCAAAGGAAAATTACTGATAGTCCCCATGAAGAGAGCAGAGGGAAAGGGAGAATGTGGAAAGTACAAAAAGGAAACAAAATTGCTTTGGTATATTGAGAGCTTTACCTTTGTGAAGAAGAATACCTTGCAGTAGGAAAGGACATCACTGATCATATGGCAACCAAAACCATCTAGTGGTGGTAAGTCGCCATCACAGAGGACAAGTAAAAGACAAGGACTTAAACTCTTTGAAACACACAGGTTAATCCCTCCGATTCTCTTAGCTCACTGGAGACATCACTAGTGCTGGCATCAGCAGTGGTGTAGCAAAGGTGCCACGTGTCCTTGTGCAAGCAAGGAAAATTGTCCCCCTGACCACCAAGTCGGTAGTAAAATACACCGATAATCAGGGTTCAGTGGGCCTCTCTTGATACTTGATGCAACTACACCTGCACCATTGATAGCTCCGCCCTTAGGTGTCAGTGAAAATCAAACCTTTCAACCTCAAGGGATCCCAGCTGACTAGGCTCCCCTTTCCCATGATGGAAAGCACTTGTACCCTGCAACTTTAGCTACAGACAGGCTAGGTGGCTTCTTATTATGCTTTGTTGCCCACCCTTAGAACCTCACATTGTGCTAGAATTAATAGTTTATTTACAGTTTTATTTTGATGTTCTGTAATATTATGTTATTGGAATGCGTAGTACATGCCTTCCCAAGGGAATGTGGTCCAGTTATTTCTAGGGTCCTGCAGAGGGCCCCATGCATTGATTTGAAACGAGCCCCTCTTAATCTTCAGCAGGCCATAGACATCAGCATTCAGTGGGTCGTCACGTAACAGTGATGATGTTTGTTGTGTCCACAGAAGAAAGGAATGAAAAGAGAATCCTGGGCCCCATGGAGAGAGGGATGCAGTCCAGTCTCTGGACGGGAACTTTTGGACCAGAAGGAGACGGCCGTGAAAGGGATAGGCTGGGGGGGAGAAAAGGGGAGGGTCTAAGTGTTAGTTTATAGGGAGGAGTTGGAGTGGGGATTGGCCTCTTCTGCGCAGCCTGTCGTGCTGCACGGAGGTTGGACACCCACCCACCCTACAGAACCACAGTAAGGTGTGCTGGAAAGGGGTGAGTGGATGGAGGAGCTGTGTGACAGGGTGTGGGGATTTGTATGCCAGGGTTAGGGCAGGTTGCTAGTTACGGGCAGTAGATGGGGAGGGTGGAGGGTCAGATGAGGGCCTGGCCACCCCTACAGCAGGGAAAAAGAAGCAGGTGAAGGATGACAGAGTGGGGGATGCGCGATTCAGACAGGAGACGAAAACAAAAAGGAGATGGGTGGGAGAATGGAACGGGCTGATGGGTGAACGGAGGAAAAAGTGGGGAATGAAATGAGAATGGAAGACAGGGGAGTTCAAAAGGTAAAGAGGAAAAGTGTTCAATTAAAGTTCCACTTATGTTAATGTTATGTTATGATGAGCAATCCTGTCCTAATAAATGGCTTTTTACACTAGTATAATGGGTGTCTCCCGAAGAGGACATGTTCAGCAGGTTAAAGATCTTTCCCCTTCATTGACTGACTTTGCCTCCATCCTATGGCTTCTGCTAATTACTCAGTCTCAGCTGTATGTGTGACAATATAGCAACTCGGTTTAAAGGACTCACCCTTTCAGTCCACTCGCGAACTAGTATTCCAGGTGACACTGTTCATCGTGACTTGTTTTTTTGTGCCCTAATAAATCCCGGCGGTCACATTAATTCACTGCCTGAAGGTTCTGGCTGCTCTAAAAAGGTTGCCCTTTGGCCTTGCACGAAGTTAAGGATCATCACGTGTATCTGTTTCAAGTCAGGGTGAAGCAGAGAAAATGAGCTACAGCAGTGACTTAAAAACTGTGGAAACCACTTTATGGTAACAGGAAACCGTGTTTAGAGTCCCCTGTTCCCGATGCAAAGCAGGAAGCGAATCCTTGATTTTGTGAGGCTGCGGTTTGCAAGTTTACATTAAATAAAATATACACGAAACTCCCGAAGTCTGCCGGAGTGTGTTCAGCCTTTAAGCTTCATGCACTCCCGTTGGTCGCCACAACGAAGGCCTACATCCGCCCATCTCTGGGGCGAACAGAAGTCATCACATTTGGGACTCAACTAAGATTTCACTTTGTTTGGTGCTGCTGTTGCATTGAATAAACAACTAGGGGCGGTTTATATAAACTTTACACGGCCCAAAGCAGACCAAGGGGCTGATTATGAATTGAGTTGAGCAGTATCCCTTGGTGGGATACCACTTAACTAAATTATAACTGGCCCGGTATTCCCACGCCTGGATTTCCCAGGTGCAAGGGAAACAGCTCTAGTTCTTGGCCAGAAAATGAGGCCGGCTTAATCGCTAGTGCCATGTGCTGCAACTGTAAGTGCATCCCAGTACTGAACCCTGTCCCCCACTCTGGCTACTCCCAAAGCACTGTGAGAACAGTAAAAGCACCGGCCTTCTCCTCACATTTACCACCTGGTTAGAGCAGACCGCATACATGTCAATAGACCCAATTTAGGTGGGAGACTTACGATTTTTTAAGTCAAAAATGGCTATATTATGGCTGTCTCCCACCTGAAATTGCCTGTCCTTCAATAGAAGTCAAAGGGAGAAATACATTCTCAGGATCAATATTTTTACAATCTCCCTCTTTTACAATGTTGCCATGTATGCAGATGGTAGATGTGATCATAAATTGCCCAACCCCAAGAATTGCGAATTTCATGTAGATTTGTGACCGGAAAAACCTGGTACATGCAGTTATACCAAATTCAATGAGAATTAACTTGGACTAGGCAAATTTTAGTAAGGAGTTACCAGTTGGAATTAAAAATTCCGGTCACCCAGTATGTTCTCATCTTTATACGCCCTACCTGAATTCAGAGTACATTGTTCTTTTGCACCCTTTTCTGCTTGTGTAATCGTCAATCCATCAACCAGGGTTAGTTCCTATTCTGAAGAGTTTGAAAACATAGGAAAATCAATTGGCTGTATTTTAGCTGTGCTTTTATAATGCGAGATGGCAGGTGTACATTTGACTTCACTTTCAAATAAGAAAGCTGATACTTGGTTTGAGTCAATTTCAGTTTCCTCAGATTCGTATTATGATACGATAATAGGCTGGGCTTGGATGTTATTTATATAATTTCCTATGCAGAAATGAAACTTAATACCCCCCAAATTATCCAAAATTACACAAACGTGAGATTGCATTTTGCATTGAAATATATAGTTCAAAATCGTATGCGACCCAAACAACCGCCGCTCTCACTCTGAGTTGTTCCTGTGTTCCAGCCATAGAATTTTTACCCAAACAGCACCTTAATGACACGACCTTGCCTGAAGTCAGGCATTTCAATTTACAAGTGTAAACCAAATTGCTGGAATTTACTTGTGATTAGGCCAGCTCAAATTACATTTCAGCAAGATCTATAACAGTGTAGGAAATCTGAATTTTCTGTGTGTCACCCCTGATCTTTTGCCTTTTTCTGAACCCCATATTTTTTCTTTGCTGTAGAACTCTGTGCACCGTACCCCTGCTAACCAGTGATAAAGTCCCTGTGCTCATTATTTTAACTTGGTAAAATTGGGATACTCCTAATTAGTATACTTTAACATATCTATAAGTTACCAGTCTATGTTACAAGATGTACCCAGGGTCTGTAAGTTGAATGTCATTTGTGGGCTGCAGTACTCATTGTGCTATCCACTGCAGTGGCAGTGCAAACACATGACTGCAGGCTTATCATTTGTAGCCTAGCTGTTGCAGTTTTAAACTGCAAATTTGATCTGTCAAAAAAACTAATTTTGGCAAATCAAAACCTTACTTTTAAATATGTACAGGTCACCCCATTTAGCCCTTATTGCTCAAAGGAAGGGTACATAGTATTTAAAAGTAGGACATGTAGGAATGTATCGCTCAACATGTCCTTTTATTGAAAAAGCCACAAATATCAATTGAGCAAGGCTGACTGTTTCATAAGGAAACACTGATTTACATTATTACATTTAATAATGCTGTTTTCGGTTAGGACACAGCTGGAAAAATAATAAAACAACTATCTTAATAGTTATTAAAATTCCAATTCAATAGTGAAGATTGACTGTTAACAAGTATTAAGGAATAGTAACTTTTAGGATGTTACCTTTTCTCTGCTTTAGGATCCTGAATGCTAAATTTGCTTCTGCTCTCTCACTTCTGCCAGCCAGTAATTAGTAATCTAAGAGTGGTGAAAATCTCTCCCAGGACAGAGAACAAATGCCTGGATGTGGGGAGGTTCGGTTATGCCCTTGACAAATGGACCAGTGGGTTTGGTGCCAGGAAATGTATTGACTTCAGAGGCATCCCCTGTCATAGCATAGGCAAGTTGTAGCTGACACATGGTCAGAGCCTTTCCTTTGTCCTCCTTGCCAAGCAGGCTCCAATCACAGTAGACCTCTTTATGACATTTCAGTGTCAACCCCCTACCTTGCATGCATTATACCTGGTGCAGGTATAATGTGATGCAAGCTTTACAAAGTGACTTATTGTGTAAAGGGCATCAGTTTGTAAATGTGGAGCACTGTAGAGCACTGCTTGCGCCACTGTTACAATAAACAAATGAGGCAACGGTGGCCTTGTAAAAGAGGCCCTCGATGTGTTATTCCTCTTGTAACCAGGACAAAGAAGCAGACTCCAAGCAGACTCCAAGCAGACTCCAAGCAGACTCCAAGCATCGGTTGACCTCCTATTAAAGCTACAGGGACACAACAATCTACAAGAGGCCTTTTCCTGCGACTGCTGAGCTAATCAGTGGCAACTGGACCTTGACTGGACCATCCTATTAGCCTCTGCTTGCTACCATGTGATTCTCTAATTGCCTGGGTGTTCTGTGCAGGCACTCACCTTAATTCCAGGCATTCCGATGGGGTGATGACAATTTCCAAATACTGGTGAGGATTAACATGACTGCAATGAAAAGTACATTGCCCTCTTCCAAGTCTTCAAGGGTAAGGGGGTTTTGGGAAGCTAAAAAGAGAAACTACAAGCTTCTGTTTCGTGGACTGCAGAATCGGACTGGTGGACCCTGGACTGTGTGTCCTGTTGGGCCTCAGGACATCTGATTTCTCAAAATACTGGGATCTTGGTGTTTAGGATTCTGGGCTGCAAAATAATTACTTCATTAATACATTAAACTTGCATAAACTATTGTACATGTCATAATGTCAGTTATCTTTTACACATACATTTCTATAAGGCTGAACAAGTTTCTTCCTCTTTTTACAATACTTTCAGAGTCTCTGAAGCAATGTCCAAACTCAAAAACAATCAACTTGACTAAAGGGCTTCTTTGTGTTCTGGCGTAATCTCTTGCCAATAATAGTTTTGATAAACTTGCTCTATTTCCAACTTCTCATTCTAAGAAGAGCACTCGTTACAGGAAATACGTCTTTCCTTAAAGTCTGTTTAGCGATATCTTGGATTCCCACCCAAACAATAAATCATGCTGGTTCTTATTGTCATAAATTATCTAAAAGACAGAGCTCTGTTTTGTTTCTTTTAAGCAATTAATCTTTCTTTACCATGAAATGAAGTTACTTGCTTGAAAAGTTCAGAAGAACTGGGATTTTTCACCTTTCTTATTTTCTCTCTTTTACAGGAAATACAGGATCATCAGCAGAAGATGGAAGAGGAGAGCAGGACTTCGCAGGAAGCCAACTGGAGGGCAAGAATAGCTGAAACTCGACTGGAGGCTGTCTGAAGGACGAGAAATGCTGGAACTTGACTGGAAGCTGGTTGGAGAACGAGGAACATTGGAACTCGACTGGTGGCAGGCTGGAGAACAAGGAACTTGACTTGCATTGGAACTCGACTGGAGGCAGTCTGGAGGACAAGGAACTTGATCAGAAATGGGTGAGCAGAGCAATAGGTATGAAGCCAAGCACGGCCTCAGACTCACAAGCATCCTTAAACAATCAAATGTGAACATGTGGCTTTTGCAGTTGATTGCTTGTTAAAGAAATGAGCAATTATCTTCCTTATTGTGGCACATGTTCAATATAGATCACTTTGTGAAGAGCATATGTTTTCGAAGTTACAGTTGAAGCAAGTGGAAAGGCAGTTGGGTGCTTGTTGAGGAAATTAGCAATTATCCTCCTGATTGTGGCACATGTTCAGTACAGATCACACTGTGAAGAGCACATGTTTTGGCAGTTACATTTGGCACAGGTTTAGCAGGTGGGATACAATGTGCCTAATCAACAAGCATTGGTTATAATAAATGAGACATTTAACAAGCATTGGTTATTGCAAACTTGATATGCAAGGATGTAATGAATGTACCCAAATAAGGCTGAATGTTGCAAGCAATAGCATTTTACTGTGATTGAGCTCTTGGATGTGCTAGTGTAGCCACAACACTGGATACCTGGGAGACTTTGGAAATGTACTCCTGTGGTGGAACGGTACTTAAAGGAAAACAGTCAGAAAGTAAATTCTTTGACCAGAACAAACATGGCTGGCATATCTGACCAGTGCCCCGTCGTTGTCAGCACCAACTTGCTACTAGGAGCCAGGCTAAAGCATCTATTGACTATCATTGACACTTTATTATTTTTTCTGCTATTCCCTTTTAAAGTTCCTAGTTCTTGGACTCTGTATCCATCGACTATCATTCACAATTTATGCTTTTTGGTGCTATTGCCTCTTAAAAATGTAAAACGTTATATCTCTGGTTCCTCTCATTAGAGTTTTGTCATTGTTGCATCATTTTGTTTAATAAATTTACCTCTAATTTACTCTATTTGTCTAAATAAGTTTGGGACTTTTATTGTTTTGGTGCTGTATAAATACCGCATAAATACTTACACATACTTACCCATTGCCTTAAGTTAAGCCTGCCTGCTCTGGGCCATAGCCACCAGGAGGTTAATCTGAGGTTAGTTTGTCGAGTTTGCTCTGACCATGGTTGTGATTGTTCCTTGGGGTGAGTAATCACCCACCACAACTAATAATCAAATCTCTTACATTGGTGTTCAGAGGAGAGATCCAGGACTCATGTTTTTGATTTAGGTTAAAATCAAAAATCTCCTTTATTATTTGAAATCAAAATCAGCTTTCTATTCTTGAATTGACCTCTAATTTTTGTATTTACTCCTGTCATTTTTGCAGCTGTGAGTTTTGCAAGCATGGAGGCAGACCTGAGCAACATGAACAACCACAGCCTGGCTATCTGAGAAAAATGTGGAAAGAAAGAGGACCAAGGCGGAGACAGCGAGTCCAAGATTGCTCACAGAGCTTTGGAGGAAGCATGCCTGTTACAATCCACCCCACTGGAGCAAGAGGAGGAGAAGAAAAACAAAATTGACATTGAAGAGGGGCCAGAGGAGGATAAGCCCAAAGGAGCTAGATCATCTGCATTGTCGAGATAGGAGCTGCTTCCCTTGCAGCTTGACCCAATCAGAGTTGGAGGACAGGCAGGAGGAGAGGACCCTGAAGCTGCAACTGGCTACTGGCACAATCTGTAAACGAAAAGTAAATGCAAAATAAACTAATCCTTGGGAACTCTTTCTTTTATGTTATCAAACCTCAATTCATGAATGCGATCACTACAGATGTCTGTTTGTGAGACCAGAGAGTCACGGAACTGAATCCAGTTTGGTACAGTCCGGAATTGTGACATGTGAATTTATATAATATTATGAAGTTCCAGCCTGTAACACAAAGCACTGAAAATATGTAAGTCATAATTTAAATATTGTATTATATATATAGAATAAAGCCAAACAATGGAGCTAAATGCAGCACTTATTTTGTGATAATGTTTATTATTTTATCAGTTTTGCACATGCTAACCCTGTGCAGGTAAATGTTTCACCTCATTAGTGCCAGTTTAACACCTTAATAAAGCAATTAGGCAATAAGCAACAGAAAGGTGACAGTCTACCATTGCGATGTGCCTTCCACTGCATGGCAACATGTGTTGTTGCCTTTTTAGTAAGCGAAAATAAAGGCCCAGCCCGGAATGAAACTTCCACAGGGAGAAAAAAAGTTTTTGTGTGAAAAACCCTCACCTACCAGGGTTACCCCTTGGTGACATGCTTCATCATTGGGATCCTCCCGTTCTGCAGCAGAACGAGGCGTGCTGCGATCGACGGAATACATGGAAGCACTGTTGGCTTCAACAATGTAAATGCTAGAAAGGGATAGAAATGGTGGGGTCTTGGTGAGTTAAACATACTACCCTCTGGATGATATTACTAATTTAATACGTCTCACAGGGGTGGTATGATTAAAAAGGAGTGTTGGGAGGGTGAGTATATTATGTACCTTACCTCCTAGGTGGTCTACATGTGTTGGAGTCTACCCCTAGGCTCTTCATCAGGACCGAAGTGAACTCCCCAGTATCACTTCTTGTGCACCTACCACTAATAAAAGCACTATTCCTACTTGCTATGTGGAAAGGTAATATACCCATAATACCGTTGTTACGCTGGAAGAAAAAAGAATAAAAGCATAAATGCATCTCTCAGGGGTGTGGTGCTATTGCCACCATCACCCAGCCAAACGGCACTTGTAATCCATATAGAAAAACTAATACAAGACATACTACACATAAGAAACACTACAACACACTTAAACACGTGAGGCACCTCTAAGAAAACACACGTGGTGCATGTGTGACCTACTTTTAGTATCTATGCTATTCACATCTTAGGTCCTCCGGGAGGGGTGTGTGCTTGTAGTCACACACTGAAAACGTTATAATGGACAAAAGTCAGACTCACCGAGTGTGTTGCTACCACTGCAGGTGGTCAAGGGCATTGTGCGCACTTACTTCATCAAAGCAACACTCCCGCTAGTAGCCTAATTCTCACCTCACTGGGGCCCAAATAACACCCCAATCCCAGTTGGGATCTGGTATTTATAAGAGAAAGCTGCTCACGCGTCCCAACTTGTGGGCGTGTCTGGAACTAGACCAACGACCTCCCAAGATGGCGGTCGTCGGTGTTCACACAGAGGACTGCGAGGGCCACAGGTTATGGGTACCCCTCATGGTGCCTGTGACAAAATTAAGCGTCAGGCACCAGATATCTGAAATCGGAGGTAAGGATGGGGGAAACACAAGGGAGTTTTTAGCAAAATGTCATACATTGGAGCTAGAAACACAATTTTTGTTAAAATCTGTTGAACATGCAGCAGATGGTGAACAATGTGTCAAATGCAGCAAACTCATAGCCAGGCGGAAAATGCTGCACCCTCAAAGGTGTATAGTTTCAGTGGTCCTGAGTATAAGATTGGCTTCCAGAAAATGATCTAGAATTTAAGATTTAAGATAAAACAAGTGCTTTCAAAGAAAACCTTATATGAATAGGTAATTACACTATACCTAGTGCAAACATTTTTTTAAGTCCACGAAAAGGAAGCTTCCCAAAACTTAACATCCTTAGCCTCTCAAAAAGAATAGTGACTTCCTAAATTAAAGCTTGTACTCTGCTCCAAATAGCCTTTACATTTGGTGACTAAAAAACATTTACATTTCTTTCAGATTGCAGGTACCCTGGGGAGAAGGCCTGTTTCTTCTTTAGTTCCTTGTCCATGAATAGCCTCAAGGAGATAGCCCAGATGAAAGGGTGCTATGTGTGGGCTTTGTTTTTCTTTATAAATGGACAGCCAAATGGACAGCCATGGCTCTCTTGGAGAGATGCCCTGAAGAAGGTGGAGATTCAGTGGCACTGGGGCAGTGCACCCTAGTTTTGCCTGTGCTACTAGCATGATGACAGGTGGGAAACCTTTTTTCCTTATTGACATGAGGGTCCAGGTTACCCTTGCTGCGCAAGAAAAGGGTCAAAAGCAACAAGGTACTAGATGTGGGATTTACTCTTTTTTTACATAAAGGGGCAGAGAACCTGGTTTAGGCCTCATGTCTAGAACTGATGTGCAAATGGAGAGAGTAGGGAGAATAGTGGGTATCATTTGTGCCTCAGATGCAGTGAAATGGAGGCCCAGAGGTGTGAGGCATCTTTTCTTGCTTATGTTAGGGCCGAGCGCAACATTGTTTGGGTCTCAGACCAATTGTCCAAGAGAAGCGAAAATTAAAGCAGGGGAGACACATTAGTATAGCCAAAAAAGTTCATGGACAATGAAGAAAGTTTTAAGTAGTATCAGAGAGTCAAAAGGAAGCCAATTAACTTTTTTAAAAAGGGGAGATGAGTGGTCAGAACCTTGTGCATCAGTAGCAAGGTAGACTGCATCATTCTGGACCAGCAGAACAGATTAAAGTAGGCCTCTGAAAGGAATAAGGTGGAGAGGTAATGCAAGGACCATCACAGTTGATATCCTACCCTGAGTCATTGAGAATGTTTTACACAAATGTAGTGTGAGAGAGTAAAGATGATTAAAGTGCAGCCAAAAAGAGAAGGCAATTTTCAATCAAAGGTTTTTCATTACTTTAATGGGGAAGATCAATCACCAAGGTCTTTGGTCCATTTTTTATCACAGTAAATCTCATCACTACCACCTACCAACATGAACTTTATCTAGTTGGTATTGGGCTTGAACCAATGCTAACCCAACGAGGCCCACATCTCCAAAATATATTTGCAAATGTTGGAAGTAAAAACATGTGAGCGTGGTAAAATGGAAACCGATAGCAAGATGAGGAAAGGGTGAATCTCAAATCAAATATTGACAAGACTTGAGAACAGCCAGCAGTCCTACAGGACACTACATGATACTTGTTTGTTAGAGGAGGAGAAACGGTATAAAGCAACAAAAGAAAGAGACTGCTTGACCAATACGTCTCTATGCCTGGTCTTACGTGATGAGCTATCACAAAGGAGAGTGGTCAATGTTGTAAAATGCAGTTAATATCTATGGCAAACGGAACTATTACTTGTGCCTGCCAAGAGGAAATCCAACTTGGAATTTATACAAGCAGCTCTTGGTTTCCAGGTAGTCACATGGGTAAATGCCCACAATGGACTCAAAAACTTTAGTTGCAGCCAGAAGCAATGAAAATAGAATATATTAATGCTTTGGATGCCCAGGGAGCAAGGGTGGTTGCTTAAGAAGAGTGTTAAGTGTGATATAATTAAAGGCAATGGGTTCCGTTTCTATGTTTAAGGATTGATTTAAAATAAGTATGAAAACTGTCCTAACTTAAAGAAGAATGAGTTGGAGTTCCGAGAAGAACACAGGTCCCATGGAGATCCAGAATTGATTTTCATCAAGCTACATTCTAATATAAAAATAAACTAAATAAATATGGGACCCTTTTTGCAATCTTAAAAAAGACATGAATGGCAATTATATGATATGCACTCTGTGCAACGGGGTGGCTGTCGGTCAGTCTAAATTGTGATAACGATAAAGGTAAGAAAGTTAAGGCTTGGTATGATATGCATGATGAGGCTGTGTCTTTCTGAAGAACCAAAAGAACTTGTTTTTAGGTTGTGGAGTTTTGTGACCCTCCACCTAATTTCCTGGACAGAGAAGGAGCTCATCTCATGTAAGTCTTTTGCATGGAGCCTAATGCTACCTTTCTGGCCTTTTTCAAAGGGCTAAGTGGAAAGAAAGAGGACAGAGGATGACTACATAGTGTGACATTTATCTGTAGCAAAAATGTTTTTTGAGAAAGACATTATAGCAGCTTGCAAGCTCATACTGAGTAGGCCTCTACAATTTTTTTGTTATGCTGGCTCAATCTCATGTAAGCCTTGAATTTTGTGTGGCATTAAGGGGCATATCTAAGGAAAGTGGCACTGCACATAGTGCAGCGCCACTTTCCTTGGCCCCTTAGCGTACCCCTATCGCCACCATGTGTGCGCCATAGCTAAGACCATGGAGCAGGGGAGTGAGCAATAGCATCATTATTATTGATACTATTAATGTACTCTGCAGGAGTAGTGCCAAAATATTGGCTCTACTCCTGCAGAGGGCATAGGGGCCCATTATAAATAATGGGAGCCCCCTTTTAACACCTGATCTGAGCAGGCGTTTAAAGTGTCATATAAAATGACGCAAGGAAATCTGTTTGATTTCCTTGCGCCTTTTTTTTGCCCCCATAATGTGAGAACGCCCCCTTTGCATACATTATGCGTGGCTTAGGCATAATGTAGCGCAAAGGGTTACAAAGTGGCGCAATGCATGCATTGTGCCACTTTGTAAATATGGCGCAAGGATTTTGGCCTCCTTGGGCCACAGTAGTGTAAAAAAAAATGACGCTAATGTGGGAAAAGGTGGCGCTAGGGGCTTATAAATATGTCCCTAAATGTGTAACATTTTCAAACGATTTTTGGCTGCAGGAGACTGGTTTGAGTAGAAAGAGGTTCGTTAATAGGCATCTCTCCACAAACAAGACGTGTGCCTGAAATCCAGATTCCTGACGGTATCTCATGTTACTTTTTTGTGTGAGATACGGGTGAGCATGTCTGATATGGAAATATTTGACATACATAACAACGAAGAAATCTATTTTTTTATGAATCCAGGGACATTGGGGTAACGTTCTGCATTATCAGTGCTGGACTGGCCTATAGTGCAATCAGACAGAGCCTAAAGGCCTGTTTTATGGTCTGGTGCGCTGTTTTTGCTGTTGATTTCCCTGAATTAAAACAAGTATTACCTGCAGCTGTCTCAAAACCCTGCAGTCTTCCATATCTTACAAAATACATAGACAGCCTATCTTTACAAGTTTAAAAAATACCGTAGTTTGAAAACATGATCACTTTTTTAGCTATTATAAATCAGTAAACGAGGACCACTTTCATCCTGGAGTCCGGGTCTATTTTCTGTCCCAGGCAGGCGCTGTTTATTATTGTCTGAAAGTAACGACTCGCCTTCTTCGTTACACCGCCACTGTGCCAAAGGTGGCGTCTACCTGAAGTGTGCAATGTATAAAGCCAGGGTTGCAGGTAGCACGTTGAGGCTTCTGTGTATGTTCTTCCGTGTTCCCAATTTCGTTCCTGGGTATTGACTGAGAACCTGTGCTTCTGTGATTACAGCTGTAGTAGGGTTATTGTTTTTTCTTTTTTTTATTATGTCTGATTTCCTAGTAGCAACTTTTTTTTTATTAGTAAGTTTTAGGATTCCTGACAACTTTATTGCTTTTTATAATGCTGGTTGTCTCGCAGCCACAATGTTCTCTCTAAAATTGAATATTTCAGTGCTCCTGTAGCTCAATTATTGTGCGTTTTTGTCAAGAAATCAAATAAACAATATTTCTGCCAGGAGTATCTCATATCCAGAAATGTTGAGCAATATTTCAGCTATGACCGGAGGGGTATTTATTTGTGCTCGTTTTTTCCTGTTCAAGAAGTATACCACTGACACGCAGTAATCATATTTTCTGAGACAGTTCATTGGGTTAATGTACCTGCTTCGGGGATATGGGTGCAATTTTAAGATAGTATGTGTTTTGTCAAGAACACAGAGTCTGTCTAGCTGTGACTGATTGTCACTGCCTGGCTCAACACCACTGCTAGAGGGGGTGCTTGACTGTCCCTAGATTCCCCCAGCTGAGTGAAGCCTTGTGCCAATTGTGTGGCGCCCACCAAACATTGAAGCACGAATTGAACAGTGTTGGCACACTGAAGAGGCACATGGTTAAAATCCGTACCACTCCTTTACGACTACGATTTGTAGAATATTTTCAAACATCAGACAAGGTGTCAAGAGATATAGTAAGCACTGCAATTATGTGCAAAGTTCTGTGATCAGTAATGGACAATAAATTCTATATAGAATGCATGGACAGTCCTATAAGCAGCAGGCAGAGAATAAAGGACATAACTGACAACATAAAATAAGCCTTGCAAAATGTAATATTACTTCAGTCATTTTGTTACATCGTCTGTGGGTTTTCAGCACATCTTAGCCCAACGCTCTTTGAGGAGCTGGCGATGCTGCATTCTGTTGGTAATGTTTTGTTGGCAACGTTGTTCAATACTTTGAAACTGCATTAAAGTATATTCAGAAGCTGCAAACTGGGTGTGAATAATAAAAGCAATATGTTATAAGCGTCCATGCAAGAAAGTGACATCAGACAAACTGAAAAAAGTACTGACAGGGCCAAAGGTCGCTTATACTCGAGGTCACGAGAATTATGCGACAGAGGAGGGCCAATTTATGCAGCAGACTTGAATAAATTATGCAACAATGAGAGGCAAATTATGCACATAATTTGTTATTTTGTTATTTGTACACTTGTTGACACGTCTGAGCATTGGTTGACCCCGCTTGGTACCAGTTTAACACCCAAATATACTAATATGCAACAGAAAGGTGACCAGTCAACCTTTGCAGATAGCCTCTCACTGCTCAGTAGTACATTTTGAACCATTTGACCTAGAAACATTTTTTTTGTTAAAATTTGCAGCAGATGATGGATTGTGTGGCAAATGCTACAAATCTACACATAATTCCAGTGGCCCTGCTTATACTGAACCGACATAGGTCTGTTTATGTAGCTATCTGGAACCATCTCGGTGTGTGCATCGAAATTCTTAAGTTCTTTTAACGAGCTGGGATGAGGTTGCAGTGTGTTTTAAGACCTGGCGAATGTGTGCTAACCACAGAGATGTGGTGCATTCTGCAGTCTGCAGCACACATAGAAAGACCAAAGGCCATTGAAGATAGTTTTTTCTGCAGGAAGGTGTCCCTTCCTGAAGAAAAACAACCTCCCCTGCAGTGCAGCCATCCTTGCACCATGGTGAAAGGGTGGCTGCGATGGCGCTTGGCAGCAAATTTAGCGTCGGCACAGGGGGAAACACAGGGGTGCGCCATATTCTATTAAATACTGCACATCCCTGTGCTGTGAAAATGACATAGCGCAGCACTGCCAAATGTGACGCAGCATCACACTCCATCATTTTCTTTCAAATCTAGGCCAACATCTCAAAGAGACAAGGCATTCTGCTGTCTAGGTGAGGCCTAATAACTGTAACACGATTACCATTTAAATTTAAAAAAAGTTGCTACTCTTGTGAAGAAAACTCCACAAACATGGTTTACAGAAGTTTTGTACTGCCCTGGATTTTCAAGTAACTCTTCTGCTATTCCAAGACAAATGGCTATCTTTAGTGATGGAAAACATTCCTAATTACAACAAAAAAACAAGCAGCCCCAGGGGTGTGGCAGGGAGCATTCAACGGCAGGAGGAGGAGAGTGATTTGAGATACACGCACTTCTGGAGTAGCGGATGTGCACAGATTACCTTGAATTAATCTGTGCTTGGTCCATGCTCCACAGCAACCAGCAGAAGTGCCATTTCGGCTGCACTAGCCGATTCGGAGCTGGTAGAGGAGAATGACATGAAGACAACAAATGGTAAGCACTGGGCGGGCTCCAAGGCCTTTTATGTATACAAGAGTGTCTCACAAGCGAGACTCATGCACTAGCACATGCTATCGCAGGTTCAACCCTAAAAAGGATCTTTCAAGCGTATGCAGTAGAAGGACACTAATAATTGGCCAAGCCCCAGTGGAGGGACAAACACACAAAGAGGAAGTGAAGATGGCATGCGCTGACTAAAAGGAAGCAAGGAAATGAGTGATCATGAAGCCAACTTCCAGTAAGAAATGAGTGGACACTAAGGGGGTTATTACAACTTTGGAGGTGGTGTTAATCCGTCCCAAAAGTGACGGTAAAGTGACGGATATACCACCAGCTGTATTATGAGTCCATTATATCCTATGGAACTCGTAATATAGCTGGTGGTATATCCGTCACTTTACCGTCACTTTTGGGACGGATTAACACCTCCTCCAAAGTTGTAATAACCATAACCCCCTAAGTCCTCTTTAAGCTAACAAAATGTCATGCAAGCGTGTTTTAGGCGAAACCTAAAAATGATGAACATCATTAAAACCCAGTATTTTCTCCCCTTTGGAACATTAATTTAAAGCAACAAATCCACAACCAGCATATTAAACGAATTTTATTGTTGTGTGCACTACTCCGGAATGTTGTTTACAAGAAAGGGAGGCAGAACTGCTGTGTTATAAAAGAATACTGACTATTTTTTAAACAATCTGCTTGAAACCCAAAGCATGTACAACTGGCCTGTATTTCTCAGAGCAAATTTGCAATCCCAAGTTCTTGAGAGGTAAATACAGCTATATACATACAGAGGAATTTCACGGTATTTGCTGCCATTGAAAGGGGCACATCTAAACTCCAAAAGACGGCCATGTTTGCCTTAATGTAATTGACATGAGAACCAGACTCATTCAAGGCACCTGTACAAAAACATCGCCAATTTAGAACCACTATAGCACTCAGAGCTACCATTGCTGGTTGCTGTGTGGCTCATGAGACAGACAATCCTCGAGACGGCGGAAACAGTTCTATGGTTTTATTAAAGCAATTTGTTTCTCTGGTTGGTGTGCGATGTGGCGCAATATACCATTTACTGTTATATAATACTGTTATGCAACCGCAGTGGAGCAGTTTACCATAGCTCATTTCTCTCTTTTTTCAATTTTGCTGAAAAGCTGCTCTTATGAAAACCAGTTGTGGCACTTCAGTTTACCCAGACCCTCCGGGCTCACACCAGCTGGCTTCACAGGGACAGAACTTTTCGTGTTTTTTCAATGATGCTTTCTGACTCTCAGTTGAAAGTGCTGCCGCTTCACCCGGGGCAGAATTCAGACACATTAGTAAGTAAATTAGGCAGTGTTATCTAGTTTGTGCGTGGAGGTAGCAGCTTGAAAGAGGCTCGATTTTCTACCTCCCTTAAATAATACAGGTTAGGACTGAAAAACATGTGCCTGCCACCTTCTACCCTTGAGTATTGCCGGAGCAGCTCTTACATATTCAGTGCTTAATTTGTCAAAAGCATAAGTGGCATATTTACGAGCCCTTTGCGCTGCCGTAGTATAATTTTTTTTATGCAAAGGTGGCTTTTCTCCTGTGCCGTATTTACAAAGTGGTGCAATGCTTGCAATGTGGCACTTTGCAAACCCTTGCGCCACATAATGCCTGTGTCATGCATAATGTGTGCAAGGGGGGGGGCGGCGTTCTATCGCAGGGAGGCCCTAAAAAAATGACTGTCAAATTTACAACATTTCACTGCACCATTTTTTCCGTCACTTTTAACGCATGCTCAGAGCAGCCGTTAAAATGACACCCATTTTAATTAATGGGCCTCCCTGTGCTTTGCTGCGCTAGCATCACAATTTTGCGCAAGTGCAGCAAAGCACCACAACAGATTCGCACCGATCCGAGGACCACCCTCAGAGGATCCCTCGTCTACCGTCCTCCCGGGCCACGCGCCCCTTTCAGCGACGCCATCGCCGACTTCATCTCCCCGCACGCCCTCGCCTCGCCGGACTACATCCTCCTAGGTGACCTCAACTTCCATCTGGAACAAAACAACGACCCCAACACCACCACCCTGCTCGACAACCTCGCCAACCTCGGCCTCAAACAACTGGTGAACACCGCCACCCACATCGCCGGACACACGCTTGACCGCATCTTCTCCGCCAGCAAACACGTCTTCTTCAGCCACGCCTCTGCCCTACACTGGACCGACCACAGCTGCGTCCACTTCACATTCCGACGCGAGACCCGCCACCTCCGCACCCAACCCATCCCTCGTCGACAGTGGAACAAGATCCCCGAAGAGCAACTCTTCTCCGCACTCGCCGCCAACCAACCCACCCTCACCACCGACCCCAACGACACAGCCCTCAACCTCACAAACTGGATCTCCAACTGCGCAGACATCCTTGATCCCCTCAAACGCACGCATCGACAGACCAACACCAAAAAACCTCTCTGGTTCTCTGACACCCTCAAAGAATCAAAGAAAACTTGTCGCGCCCTTGAGAAAGCCTGGCGCAAGGACCGCACCGCTGACAACATGACCGCCCTCAAGAACGCTACCCGCGAACACCACCACCTGATCCGCGCTGCCAAAAGGAACTTTTTCACCGACAGACTGGACAAAAACAGACACAACAGCAGAGAACTCTTCAGCATCGTCAAGGAGTTCTCCAACCCCAGCGCCAACGCCAACGCCGTCACACCCTCACAGGATCTGTGCGAATCCCTCGCCACTTTCTTCCATCGCAAGATTAGCAACCTCCACGACAGCTTCGGACACCAGACCCAACCATACACCACCGAACCGGCATCCACGGCCATCACCCTCAACAACTGGTCCCACATCAACACGGAAGAAACCAAATCCGTCATGAACTCTATCCACTCCGGCGCCCCTTCGGACCCCTGCCCGCACTTCATCTTTAACAAAGCCGACGACATCATTGCCCCGCACCTCCAGACCGTCATCAACTCTTCTTTTTCTTCTGCTACCTTCCCCGAATGCTGGAAACACGCCGAACTCAACGCCCTACTAAAGAAACCTACGGCTGACCTGAGCGACCTAAAAAACTTCCGCCCCATCTCTCTTCTGCCTTTCCCAGCCAAAGTAATAGAGAAGACCGTCAACAAACAGCTGACCACCTTCCTGGAAGACAACAACCTGCTCGACCCCTCACAAACCGGATTCCGAACCAACCACAGCACTGAAACCGCCCTCATCTCAGTCACTGACGACATCAGAACCCTGATGGACAACGGTGAAACAGTCGCCCTCATTCTGCTCGACCCCTCGGCTGCCTTTGACACCGTCTGTCACCGCACCCTAATCACCCGCCTCCGCTCCACCGGGATCCAAGGCCAGGCCCTGGACTGGATCGCCTCCTTCCTCTCAAACCATTCCCAAAGAGTTTACCTCCCTCCGTTTCGCTCAGAACCCACCGAGATCATCTGCGGCATACCCCAAGGCTCATCACTCAGCCCGACACTCTTCAATGTCTACATGAGCCCCCTCGCCAACATCGTACGCAAGCACGACATCATCATCACCTCCTACGCTGACGACACCCAACTTATACTCTCCCTCACCAAGGACCCCGCCAGCGCCAAGACCAACCTACAAGAGGGTATGAAGGACGTTGCAGATTGGATGAGGCTCAGCCGCCTAAAGCTGAACTCTGAAAAAACGGAAGTCTTCATCCTCGGCAACACCCCGTCCGCCTGGGACGACTCCTGGTGGCCCACGGCCCTCGGCACCACACCGACCCCCACAGACCACGCCCGCAACCTCGGCTTCATCTTGGACCCTCTTCTCACCATGACCAAGCAAGTCAACGCCGTGTCCTCCGCCTGCTTCCTCACCCTCCGCATGCTCCGCAAGATCTTCCGCTGGATCCCCGCCGACACCAGAAAAACCGTGACCCACGCCCTCGTCACGAGCCGCCTGGACTACGGCAACACCCTCTACGCGGGGACCACAGCCAAACTCCAAAATCACCTGCAACGCATTCAAAACGCCTCGGCCCGCCTCATCCTCGACATACCCCGCAGCAGCCACATCTCCGCACACCTGAGACACCTGCATTGGCTCCCTGTCAGCAAAAGGATCACCTTCCGACTTCTCACCCACGCACACAAAGCCCTCTACGACAAGGGACCGGAATACCTCAACAGACGCCTCAGCTTCTACGTCCCCACCCGCCTCCTCCGCTCCTCTGGCCTCGCACTCACTGCTGTCCCTCGCATCCGCCGCTCCACGGCGGGTGGGAGATCTTTCTATTTCCTGGCGGCCAAGACCTGGAACTCCCTCCCCACCAGCCTCAGGACCACCCAGGACCACTCCGCTTTCCGGAGACTCCTAAAGACCTGGCTGTTCGAACAGCGATAACCCCCCCCTTTTTCCCCTAGCGCCTTGAGACCCGCACGGGTGAGTAGCGCGCTTTATAAATGTTAATGATTTGAATAGCTTCAAACATTTTGACGCTATTGTTTTAAGGACTGTCATGGTGTGCCGTATTGTAAATACGGCACCACCATGGTGTCGTTAGGTGGGGCAAGGGCGATGCAGGAAAAGTGGTGCATTGGGACTGATGCACCCCTTTCTTGTTAATATGCCTCTAAGTGTTTTGATCAGAAACCTGCAGCTGATGCTCACAAATGTCTATCTAAGTAGACTTGATTCCACCTCATGCCTCTTTTAATCTTGGCCCCTGTTATACCTCTGTAAACAAATTGTTGTCCAGAGATTTCCATTTTTGATTTGTGTTTTTGGATCATTAGAGAATAATTGAGCTTGGGTAGACATTGATGATACAGGCCAAATTTTTCTAGATGACTTTTTTAAAAATGGCAACTATATTACAGTGATGATGTAATATTTCAGGAACCATGACATCTATATACTTAATTTTGGTGTCAAAACATAGGTTTTGGGGGTCAAGAAGTCTTATAGAGACAGAAAATAACTCCTCAGAGCAACCTTTCTGCTAGTTTCCAAAATGGTGGCTATAATAGAGGAAGAAGACACATGAATAGAAATGAAACAAATAATAATGGTTTTAACCCAGTTATGCGTAAACCAAACAATGTTTATGATCTGAGTATAAAAAAAACAATGTTTATCACTCATTTTCATAGTTCATTTTATTTATTTGTTTCTGCAATCGCTTGTGGTTCATTTGCAGAATGATGAACATTTGAGAAGAGCACATCGACAGGGACATATTTTTGTAGCACAGGTTTTGCAAGTACATGTACGTATAAGGTCTGTGGGTGGAGGCTTTAGACATTTTTTAGCTAGCACCCCATCAATATCTTCCCAACCAAATTCACACAGATCTTTCTCTACATATGCATGATCCAAAACATTTACACTTCTTCAAATCAAGTAGGATGCTCTTTTATGTGTCCACGCACAGAATGTGATGTCGGTGGATGGTCACTTAGCAGGACGGATTTCTTGAACTCACTGTACCGAAGATCGTCAAATGAGTGACAGTCAGAACTCATTTTCCACACATGCACAAGGTATTTTTTCTGTCTTTAAAGTCACATTCTTCACTCGTCTAAGCAAATCCTTTTAGAAATGTTACAGAATCAGCAGTTAAAGCTCCAAGATTTTTTCCAATTTTGCTCATAGTGTTATCACCCGTAAGAATATGTGCCTTGATAAGAAACTGGGCATCTCTGGGTCAAGCTTCTTGTACAGAATGTATGTAGCAGGATTAAGTGTCTTTTCTTGCCTGTTCCATAACGTGTCCATAACTCTGACAATCCTTGACTTAGGAACATTACAACAAATCTAAGTAGCACAATCATAGCATCTGTCATTTGACAGTACAATGACTCGATTGGAACCATTTCGAACAGCCCACTCAACATGTGGCACAACTCGAAGGTCAGCTTCTTCCAATTTGCTTTTAAATCCATACCTTTTGTATATATTTCTGCAGGCATCAACCTCCTCATTGACAATCATTCCACTTGCAATAATTGGAAATTCAGCAATGTTTTGGCAGGTTCATCTTGTTCGATGTTGATGACCAGAATTTACCAAGGTGGAGGCAAGGTCAATTGTTCCACTTGTAGACATTCGTCTGATTCTCTCATGTTCTTTGACAGATAGTTCAAGTTAACTGTCAAAGACAATGAGCAGTTCTTTCAAGGTGCACACTGACTTTGGTATCTGTTGAACAGTCTGAACGATCTCTCTCGTCTTTTGCATTAATGAAATCTGGACCAGTCCCAATTGTGTCACATAGTCCACAACAATGACAGCTTTCAATGGAAACCCCTTTTCGAATTGAAATTCTTCAGGTGAAAGTTTTTTTTGAGCTCTTGTAAGATTTTGTGCTTCACTGGTTTGGCTGCAGCATCCCTATCAAATAATGCGCTTGCTGGAAGAAGTTCATGCAACAGAATGTCCTTGATAATATCACCCTTTTCTTTTGCTACATCCATCTCTCTATTTGCTTACAAAAGTTGTTTTTTGTAACCTTTTTGTAGTGGTGGGGTGGTGAAACTCTTACTATGGCAATTAAAGCGTGGAGGTTTAGCTTTGGTAATTAAACAGCTTTTTCTCTTTCCATATAAACCTCAGTTGCTTCTATTCAAAGTATAGTCTTGATCCATGTTCCAGGAGATATAGTGGACGTGTCTTTATATCATCATCCACATATGGTTTGGTCATGAAGTTGTGTAGTCAGTAGCACAGGCTCAATCATTTCAAAGGGCTTTCCTTGCTGCTGCATGAAATGAAGAAGGCTGTCAACATTTTTACTAAAATGTTCCCCTCTCTTTTTCACAAGTTCATGGTGAGAAACAGTTTCACGATGGTCCATTAATTTTGAATTTGTTATCTCTCTGAAAACATTGCAAATAGAAAGGACTTCATGGTGAGCTAGATGCCATTGAGCATCATAATCACTTTTACGTGCCTGACCAACAATTACCTTTGAGCTTTCCAGTGATCTCTGGATCATCTGTTCCAGTTTCATATCTGGAACCTCTCTGTCTCTGTCTTTCACCACAAAATGGTCTTCGGATACATTTTTTGTAGAGGTAAGGTTATTCCACCTCTAGCTTCTTCACTTTTTCCAAATACCAGGAACCATATCTGAGGTAGTTCATACAATCAAATTTGCGCAACACAGTAATCAGTGAATCTACATGCAGACCTTCCTGATCAGCATGTACCAAGTTTTTCACTAGAGCTATCATGTGTAAAACATTTCCCCAGTACTTGCAGAGTTCTGATTATTCTTCACATTCTTTGTGAAACTCCACAACTTGTTCCCATATTTATAAGACGTCTGCGTTGCGTCACTTTTAGTCATGCACCAGCAGCACAGGATGGTGACCCATATGTACAAGGCCACACAAGCAACTCTGCATGGCTATTCATGGCCTTTTAGCTAAGGAGAAAGGCGACTCAATGCAAGTCGTGGCGTTGCCTTACTTTGTGGCATGGAGGCCTTTCCATGTGTATTGTATGGGTGTTCCCACACAACATCCTTGGATTTTGATGCATTCCAAGATTTACATGGTTTTGTAAACCTGGGAATGCATCAAAAGCCTATGCCACCCCATGGGTGGCATAAAAGTGATGCAACTGGAAGAAATATCTTTATTTCTCCATGATTGTTCCTCTTTATATGTGTACAGCATTCTGCAACACACATAGAACGAAGGAAATACCTCCATTGATTGTTTTTGTGATGTAAGTTATCCCATCCTGCACAAAAACAGTCATCCCCAAAACATAGGCACTATGTTGCATGGAGGTCTGCGTCGGCACATGTTTAGAAAAAAACGAGGCAAACCCAGTAACCGCAGGACACAGGTATGTAAATATAACCAAACGTTTTTAGGCCCCAAGGGGGAAGTGTAGCCCTTAACTTCCAAGGCAAGAATTTGTGATCCTTGTATACAAACAGGGTTAGTCTATTATATATTTATTTTATTCAAACAACATTTCTTCACAAGTAAAATCATCAATCAATCTATTTAGGTGCTCCTAAAATAACAGAGCAGTCAATGTGATTGACGTGATAAAAATGTGCCAGGTGTGACATACAATATGTATAATATCGTGGTTAAAAATTTAGTGATATTCAAAAAGACCCCTTCAATCCAGGTGTCCAGAAGTCACTCATCCTCACACAATAATCCACAATAAACTATATCGAGGTTTTGACCCCATATATATAAGAACCAATCTTTTGAGGGTCATCATCAGGACAGAAGTCATATTTTTTAGGTAGTGTCCTCAAAACACAAGATATTGAGACTTTTAATGTGACTTTCTTTCCACTGTTTCCTATTGACAGTAAATGTGTACCCCTAAATCCCAAATCATGTCCGGTCTTATTTCAATGACGAATACTCCTGATGCAGATTTTCCTTTTTACATCCATGAAGAATTGTTTCTCTAATACAGAATTATTCATGCAGCAAATTTAATCACCGGAGACAGATGCCAACTGTTCGACTTGGCATCCTTGGCGTGGTCTCCCCTAACTTTTTGCCTGTGTTTCCCAGGTTGTTGATGTGTGCTGGACTCTGTTTTCGCTGTTTTTGTTACTCTGGGCACTTTACCACTGCTATCTAGTGCTAAAGTGCAAGTGCTCCTATGTAAAATGTGTATGTAATTGGCTTTCCATGATTGGCATATTTGATTTACTGGTAAGTCCCTAGTACAGTGCACTGGAAGAGCGCAGGGCCTGTAAATCAAATGCTACTAGTGGGCCTGTAGCACTGGTTGTGCCACCCACATGAGTAGCCCTGTAATCATGTCTCAGACCTGCCACTGCAGTGTATGTGTGTGCAGTTTTAAACTGCCAATTCGACTTGGCAAGTGTACCCACTAGCCAGGCCTAAACCTTACCTTTTCTTACATGTAAGACACCCCTAAGGTAGGCCGTAGGTAGCCCCATGGGCAGGGTGCAGTATATGTATAAGTTAGGACATATACTAATGTGCTTTATATGTCCCGACAGTGAAATACAGCCAAATTCGTTTTTCACTGTTGTAAGGCCTATCTCTCTCATAGGTTAACATGGGGGCTACCTTTAAATATGATTGAGGAGCAGATAGACATGTGGAGTTTGAGGTCTCTGAACTCACAATTTAAAAATACACCTTTTAGTGAAGTTGGTTTTGAGATTGTGTGTTTGAAAATGCCACTTTTAGAAAGAGAAACAGAATCCAGGCTTTCCCGACTACCAGGCTGTGCATTATGGGATTTGAAGTCCCAGGAAGCAAATGTAATACTACAAAAGTATAACATGGCGAAAGGAGAAACAAACGGGAGTCAACAAGGGACTCTAGATAAGTGTTCAGGGTGATTCCCAGGCTTCCAACAGTCCCCTTACAGCGCCCCCTAGAAATGGGACGACATAGTCGTAACAGTATCATGTGTGTTGGATGTTCCAGACAAAAAAGACCTGTATTCAAAATCAAAATTATCAAAAGCAGCAATTGTAAATGCTTTCAGGGTAAAGTGACTTGAAAGTGGGGTGCTGTCGGATTCACAAGATTTTACAGCATGAGCTGCTAACAAGTTCCTGCTCCGTTCTATGTCATTATAACTTGTTGATAAACCAATCATATTCAATGAAGTGATTATCTCTCTACTTTAGCACTTGTCATAAATTGCATGGGTAGTCATCATGTGTAGCAGAGTTTTCGTTTTGTCATGATGTAATTTATCAAACAGGATTTAGAAAAGACAGTACATTTGTACAACATAAGCCTGTTGGTTCATGGGATTGTCTTCCACTTTTTCCCTTATAACTTCAAGGCCATCCTCAATGTTGTTGGCTTCCGTTCTGAGCTCAAGAATTTCAGTTTGTAACAGTTTTGCTTTTCTGATATTAAACAATGATGTAAAAAATGTTAAGACATTATCAGGCATTCTTGTTGACTCCCATGGTTTGCGGAGCTGTGGGATATCACAAAAATTGTCATTAAGTCTAAATCTTTCAGGATATTCCTTAAAATAGTTCCTGCTGATTTTACTGCATCCTGTGATCTGATTTTGGCACCAAAAACTTCAGGAGTTAAATCAGCTGAGAACACCATAAGAGGCTCATTCTTTTTGTTAGACTGACAAAAACAAATTCTGTCATTGTACATTCTCACTAGAAAAATCTTAATTTCATTATTATGGATTATTGCAGTTTCATCAATTCTGACCATTATTTCTCTGATGTCACTGAGTGTGAACCCGTAGCCAGCACTCAAGAGTGGCTTTAAAACTTATTTTGCTTTTTCAAAGAGTGCAAACTTAACTAAAGGCTGGCAGTTACGCTGCGGTTGAGAGCTCATTGTACATTCATATTTTCAAATGTATGCACTCATGCAGTTAGGGTGGGCATACAAATCTGCTGCAAATACTCTACCAAACTCACTGCTTCTTTATTTCACTATTATAGGTTCTTTTTCATCCTTTCTTTCTCCCTTTGTCACAATTTCCCTTTATTCCCTTCTTCCTCATCTCCTCCTTTTGTGTTTTTCTGAGCCAAACTCTGATGAGGAAATCTAAATTCAAGTCCACAAAAATGAGTGTCAAGGTATCCCATCTGTAACTACTGGCTCTAATGAAGCACTGCATATGCTTCAATCATATAATATGATATATGGGAGCCTGCAATCCCTGTAAAAAAGCCTGACTCAACACAGAATGCAATTTAATTGATGCTGTTGTTTGCATCATAACTTGCTGCTTAGCATTGCACAACATTACAGTAAACCAGGGTTTGCCTGGGTACACCACAGTGACTGTTCGGAAATCTCACACCCACACCTCACAATCTCACTGACCAAGCTATGATATCACCGTGCAATACTCTTCATAAAAGAGTTACATGTGATTCACAGCAGATATATGGAATGTAGGGACACGTACTAAAAGTTAAAATGCTAATAACGTTTGCAAATTGGGCTCCACTTTTTTGTATGAAGTCTTTAATTTTGCAATGCGACCTATATAATAAAAATTGGCATTGCAAAATATCCAGTCGAAGTTATGTAGCATAATGACCTGCACGATGAGTACTTATTATGTAGGTTTCTATTTGTAACCCCACATGATTGGCTACTAACACAGTAGTGATGGATGGCCTGCTAGGAACGGCAGACCACTATACCTGTGTTTGCTTTTGATGACGCAGAAATGAAGGTTTTACATTTATTAGCGCATAAAACGTAGTGCTGCAATAATCAAGTGTGACTTTAACAGAACTAACAAAGATTGTACGGGGACAAAATGTGCCCTCAGAGTAGTTTGCCAACATTTATAAGCGTGCTTTATATAACGTGATGTATTAGAATTGTACTAATCTGACATAACCGTAAACGTGAGTTATGATTTGCTTGTTTGAAATGTTTTAACTTAGCATAACTTTAGGGGAGGCTTTGGCCTAGTTGCCTTGTCTCACGGTTTAGATGCTCGTATTTTTCCAATGTGCTAATAAACGTGTATTCTTGCTTGAAGCTGTACTTTTCCAGTGAGATCGGTTCACATGCTTATCTTTAAGGTTTCGTGCCAGCCTGGCATCTTCTTCTTTGCTCCAAGGTCAATCTGCAGGTGCAGACAATGGACGCTCTGAAAGTGAGTTAATTGGTAAAATATGTTGCAACTTACGTTCCCGACTCCAAGGATAATGTATGCCTAGGTAGAAGCTTGTGAACTGTTGTTTTTTGATTGGACAATTTGAAGCCAACCTATGAACCCTCCAATGGAAGACCCTACTGGATTTGAACTGTTGTTTATTTAAACCCAGAAAGTAGCCATTTTTGCTATTACGGACATTTTCCATCGGACATTGCCCATTAGACATTTGCCATTACCCGCCATTTTGCAGACATTGGCCATTATGGCCCATCTTGCCGACCTCGTCATTTTGCCATCTTCTACGATGCCAATTGATGTTCAATGAGACTTTGATGCTTTCTCTAATCAAGAGAAAGAGACTTTAAGTAATTCTCGCCCTAGAGACTTTAACTTTGATTTGCCCCTTTGCATGAAGTAGTAGTTTTATCCTTTTATCTTGCCGCTGTGAGGCAATTGCCCCGTCCACCCTGCCCCCTTTGCCCCCGTCCCATGCTGATCGAAACCGGTACCTGTGAGACGAAGACTTCCTTGAATGCTGATTGAATTTGGTAAATATGAAAGAAAATGTACAATTGCATTGTGTTTCTTTTTAGGTAACCAACTGCTGATTTTTGATAAGAGCCCTAGTTAGGAGTTTTCCAAATTAATGTTGCTAAATTGTTTTTGCATGAAGTCCCACATGCCGATGCTAATTTGAGGTTAGATGAGGATTCATTTGTTGCACGATGCAATTTGAGACCTTGTTATGCTGACTAATGTATGCAATTAGCCCATTACAGATTATAGTGTTAGTGGTTTGCGTTGCTATTATCGAATGCATTGTTATTCAAATGCTGCATAGATTGCATCTTTTCCGCCGTTATGGACAGCTATTAATGTTCATTTACATATATCATTTGGTGTTGAGACACATATATATCGTGCTAGCTTTGTTAATATAGGGAAATAAATGCATTAACTTTGAATAAACTGGTGTGGTTATTCATGACCGAAAGGTCATGGTTTCGCCGAAATGTTTTCTGGATTAATTGTGAAGTGTTATGTTGATCAGGGTA
Source organism: Pleurodeles waltl (assembly GCF_031143425.1). Classification (NCBI taxonomy): domain Eukaryota; kingdom Metazoa; phylum Chordata; class Amphibia; order Caudata; family Salamandridae; genus Pleurodeles; species Pleurodeles waltl. Next base: position 318,030,419 of record NC_090448.1, on the reverse strand, counting down.
TTGCTTACGTTCGTTATTGATTATTGATTTGAATAAATTGATTACTCTCGGGTGAAGAGAGCCCCACTTGGTCAAAAGATTCATCGACTCAAGAGCGTCCAGATACAGGTAATTTATTAGGACGGAACGCTCTATCAGTAGATGGTAGCAGAGGACGGTTACGACTTTTGGGACCCCACTCGAGAGGTATATGGTGTTAAATTGATGGTTACGACTTTTGGGACTCCGCTCGAGAAGTATATGGTGTTGAATTAGATTTTTCTTGGGTAAAACAGATTGAGAGAATGATGATGCCCTAAGTCCCCCGCGACTTTCCCGGGATCTTGGAGCTTGCGAATGGAGAGAATGGAGGTGTGAAATCGGCGTTGGCGGTACTAGTGACGGTATGAGTGTAGTTAGGGTTTTGCGCTTGCACAGCTTATTGCCGCAGATTGTTTGAAAAGGTTGCGAGGATTTTAGAGAATAGCGGAGGTGCGACTCCGAGTGTGAGAGTAGGGAAGTCGTCGAACTTCATGTGCATGTGGCGCTTTGTGCAGAAAAAGGTCCACGTGGTTGTTGTTGTTGAGACGGGCCCTGCGAGGTCAAGAGACTCCGGAGTATGTTGAAAAGTGTATGAGACACTTGTTTTATGTTGTGGTCTGGTCGGTTTAATAGGTTGATCGGGCGTGGTCAACAAGTCGGTACGTGTGTTAAGGGAGTGAAAGAAAACTTCGACTTCGGGCTTTGACAAATTCTAAGTGCACTAGAATAGATCATTGACAAGTTGAGAGCAGAGTCTGCGGGTCAGATTTGCTTGCGAAAGTGGGGACCGAGAAAGATGGAATAACTGCAGAGGCTAGTGAAAAATCCCTAAGGTCCTGAAGCGATTGTGTTACCCTTCCTGTAGTAAACCGACAGATCTGTTTTATTATTATTTGGTTGCTCGCGATACATGCTAGAAGTTGTTACGAGAGGAGCTGAGTGAAGGAGGACAAGCCGCGAGGCTTTGTCAGCCGCAGTGTGTGTGAGTGTGATGTCACTAGGAGCCGCGCTGGGATAGGTTGGTTGCAGAGAAGGGTCGCGCACGGATTGGACGCAGTCCGTGGGGCTCGATTGGAAGGGGAGGGCAAGCGAAGAGTATTCCGGGAATTAAAGTCACTTATTGATTACAAACTTTGTGAAATAAAAGACGAGAAAATGAATTTTTTTAAAGCATTAAAGAGTGCGATGAAGGGGGAGTCTTACATTAAAGCGAGCGTAGGAGAGGAGACGCCACCCGAAGGTACACCAGCTTACATTGTAATGGAGGAAAGGGGGGTAGCTCCGTGCCTTTGGCTAAAGCAATGGCACAAGCTGACAGAGAAACATGGGAGCGTAGCGTTCCCGATCCATGGGACATTCAATATAAGGATCCTAGAGAATTTGAGATTCGCGATGTACGACATGAAGGTACCTCCAAGGCCAGCACAGTTTGAGGCTCTAGCGGTTTGGGAACTAATGGCTAGACAGCAACAGCAAAAGAAGTTCGAGACCAGGATAAGAAAGGTAGAAAAGACACTAGCGGACGCTAGGTGGGATAATGCACAGAAAGTGTGGAGGTCAGATATATTGCAGGGGATAAAATTGTTTCCCGCAATTGCTAAGGAAGAAGAGGCGACAGGCAAGAAAGCTACCTGTAAGACAAACAGGAGGTGTTCCAAAGATAGAGAAGACGAGTCAGAGGATGAGGAGTTCATCATGCAATTGCTGAACGACCGTCCACCACCTTATGCAGAGAGTGAACAAGGTCCAAGTACCAGTTCTGCCCCTCTGGCAACGGTACAGAATAATGAAACTCTGAATTCAGAAACGCCATCGGGATCTAAGGACCCGAGTTTACTGTTTACCCCGCAGATCCCGCAGGTTAGGAGAATATATCCAGATGTGCCTATATTGAAAACAGCAGAAAATTATCAGCCGCAGGTCCCAAGGTACTACAGCAGTGACAACAGTACGGGAATGATTCTAGATCCAACCGTAATGGGAGTACAGAATGGTCGCAACCCAACATTGGCACAAGCTGAATCAACCCAGTTTTTGATGCCTCAAAAGCAGATGCAGGGGGGAACCGCACATGCTCAGATGACGGGGAGTCAGACGGGCATGCCGGCAATGATGACCCATAGTGTGGGAATGAACATGCCTCAGAACCTGGGGAACGGACAGAACCCAGATGCGATATCCCTACCCATTACTGTAGGTCCACCGGTACCTTTGTACGTTCAGCCTAACTCAGGTATGAGCGGTCAAGGATCAATGGTGCAGATTGGGACGGAAAGGAGGTGCATAGAAAACACTCCAGAGACAACTCCGATAGCGGCTCAGCCAACTGGATCTGGGTCCTTGATGGAGTTTAGTCCCATATGTGCTTAGTCAACAGTGGTGAGGTCGAGTCCCCCACTGATGATACCGCTATCATCGAACACTGAAAAGTTGCCGCAACCATCAATGGCAGTCGATGTGAATGCTACACTGATGGGGTTGAATGCGCAACAGCTGACACAGTGGTTCAACAGTCTGAATTCCACACAAAGCTCAGCCAGTGGGAAGGGAGAAGACTATCTGAATAAGGTCAGGTTGAACATGGAAGCAGAAGAGTTGGTGGAAGGGACTATGGGTTTGAATAGGTTAGAGTCCTACTCGGAAGAAGAGCTGAGGTATCTATGTCCTAGGATTACGAGAGAAGTGAACAAGGTACATAGAAGGTTGCAAGAAATAGCTGACAAAAACGGGGTTGAGATAGACAAGACAAAACACTTGAGCAGGAGCTATAGATTGGATTTCGGGACCACAGACTTTGAACACATGAGGTCAGCAGGCATGAAAGCGCACCTTAGAGAATTGCTGCAGAGTGCACAAGTGTGGAGGTGCTTAGACAAATGGGAAAGCAGATGGGCAAAGAAAAAGGAAAAGAGGAAAGACAGTGTCCCAGACCACAACGAGAAAAGACCACAGAGTAGTGATGCAATAACCATGTTACCAATGAGGGAGACAGCAGGGGGAAAATTAATACATGTACCGTGGCACAGAAGCGACATTCAGTCTTTTACGGATGATTTTCCCAAACTGAGAGAGAAACCGATTGAATGGTATCAACAGACTGATAGGTTTGTGAAGCTTGCAAAATGTCTTTGGGAAGACCTGAACACCCTCTTTGAGATTGTGGTTCCGGCAGATTTGTGGGAAGACTGCAAAAGGGCTGTAGGTTGGCCGACAAGTGAACCAGAGAGAGACAGGGATACGGGTGCACCATCACCTATGGTAATGAGCTTGTACTATAAGGTGATTGAGCATTTGAAGACGAAGGTTGCCGCGAAAAATGTGGATTGGCAGAAGATCGATCGAACTGCCCAAGAGGCTAGAGAGTCGATTCATGGTTACTATGAGAGGTTGTTGAAGGCGTTCAAGAACTACAGTGGCACGGAAACAATAGAGGCGAAGGACATGCTTCATTTTGTGTTTAGATTTGTGGAAGGGCTGAGACCAGAGATAAGTCAGATGATAAAGACGCATTTGATTTGTTGGCAGTCGAAACCGATTGATGAGGTGTTGAATTATGCGAAATACTGTAGCGACGAAATTGAAGTGAAACAGAAAAGGTTGAAAGAGAAAGTGATGATGATGCAACTTAAAGCAGCTCAGACAGGTTTGCAAGGGTTGCAAGGGTTCCAACAGCAGATACCGCAGCCGCAGCCGCAGGGAAATATGGTGTTTCAGCCACAGGCGAGAGGCAGAGGCAGAGGAGGCTTTGGGAGTAATGGTCCGGATTTGAACACTGTTGTGACTCCGAATGGTGTGCAGGCAATGAAAAGGGTGATGCCGTGTCACGTGGGCGGAATCGTCGGACATTGGAAACGCGAGTGCCCATTGATGGTGCAGGAAGGTGCAGGTGTTGGTCAGCAAAACAATGATGTCAATGCATTCCAGACAATGAGGGGACCGAAAATGAGAGGTCCAAACCCAAATTTTCAGACCATAAATCAGCTGCAGGGATTACAGCCCATGCAGCCGCAGCAGATGCAGATGCCCCGTATGCAGATGACGCAAATGCAGCCAATGCAACAGCAGTTTCCCATGGTACCTAATCAGCAAATGCAAATACCTTTGGCACCAGTGAGTCAGCAGCAAGTGATGGTTCCTCCACATGTCTCGGGTCAGGTGATGAATACAAATGGCACAGTACAACAGTTCCCATTACACAGTGAGAATGGAATAAACAATGTATGGGAGAGTGAAAGTTCAGATGAGGAGGGAAATTGTGTGCTTGCAGCATCCTTGGAAGTTGATCAAAAGGGTCCATATGTCGAGGGAAGAGTTATGGGTCATTGTGTTTCATTCTTGGTTGACACAGGAGCCACACGTTCAACTGTTAGGAGCATTGAAGTACCAAATTTGCCACTCTCAGGGAGAACAGGTCAAGTAGTGGGAGTAGCAAACAGATACCTGACGAACCCAATCACAGATCCAGTACCAGTCAGAATTGGTAACTATCAAGGGACACATAGTTTTGTGGTATGTGACTCAAGCCCGATAGCACTGTTAGGGAGAGACCTATTGTGCAAATTGGGATGTTCGATTATGTGTTCGGACGATGGAATTAGAATTCAGACGAGCAGTGATGGGGAAGAAGAGGACAGTGTAGAAGGGAATGAGATGGAAACTGTTGATGAAGAATATCCTCTGATCAATCTTTTCCCGATGATAACTGAAGAAGATATTCCAGCTGAGTTACGGGAAACAGTCGGAAAGGAAGTGTGGGATATGACAGGAAAGGAGGTGGGATTGGTGAAAGGAGTGGAACCAGTGAAAGTGACCGTAAAACCCAATGTAACCTTTCCCCAGACCCCACAATATCATATGGCACAAGACACCCTCATGAAAGTCGCCCAACTCATTGACGAGTTTGTAAAACAGGGAGTACTGAAAGAAGTGTTAAGCAGTCCATGTAATTCACCAATCATGGGACTAATAAAGCCGAGTGTAAAGGTCCGAATTGTGCAGGACTTGAGGAAAATAAATGACATCGTAATCAAATGCTGCCCTGTAGTACCGAATCCAGCTGTGATAATGTTTCAAATCCCTTGCGATGCGGAGTGGTTCTCAGTCATCGACTTGTCACAGGCATTCTTTTCGGTGCCTCTTCATGAGGACAGACAATTTCTCTTTTGTTTCAAATTCTTAGACAGAGTTTACAGTTGGTGTCGAATTCCTCAAGGGTTTTCTGAGTCACCGTCAATTTTCAATCAGATTCTAAAGAAAGACTTGGAAGCGTTAGAATTGCCATTCGAGTCAACCCTAGTACAGTACATTGATGACTTACTGATTGCATCTAAGACAGAAAGTGGCTGCACAGCCGACAACATTGCTCTACTGAACCATTTGGGAAGGAATGGACACAAGGTGTCTCCTTCAAAGTTGTAGTTCTGTCAGAAGAAAGTGAAATACTTGGGTCATCAAATAGAGAAAGGGTCACGGAGAATAATGAAGGAAAGAATAACAAGTGTACTTCAAATGAGTCCACCAAAGACAAGGAGGGAGGTGAGGAAGTTTTTGGGGATGGTGAGCTACTGTCGCCAGTGGATTCCCAACTTCTCAACTCTAGCAAAGCCTTTACTGAAACTGACCCAGAAGGATGCCTTGGATGAAATTGAGCTGAAAGGAGATGAGATGGATGCTTTTATTGAATTGAAAGAATGCATGTGTAGGGCTCCAGCTTTAGGTATGCCTGATTACACAAAGCCTTTCACATTGTTTTGTCATGAACGTGATGCATGTTCTTTGTCTGTCTTGACCCAAGCCCATGGTGGCATAAACAGACCAGTAGCATATTTTTCAGCTACTTTGGATCCGGTCGCAGCAGCACTGCCAGGGTGTTTGCGCGCCGTAGCAGCAGTTGGTATCAGCCTCACTCAGAGTGAAGGAATAGTGATGGGACACCCATTAACAGTCATGGTCCCTCACTCAGTTGAGATACTTTTGACCCGCTCCCGAACGCAACACATGACTGGAGCAAGACTCACAAGGTATGAGACAATAATTCTGGGCTCACCGAATGTGCAGCTGAAAAGGTGCACTACGTTGAATCCAGCAACCTTGCTTCCCGGTGAAAATGCTGAAATTGAGAACGCTGAAGACGTCGAGCATGACTGCCTTCAGGTGACTGAATTTTGCACAAAACCCCGACCTGACATTAAGGATACTAAGCTTGATGAAAATGACCAAATTGTTTTTGTTGATGGGTCATGTTTAAGAGATGCATTGGGAATATTGAAAGCAGGATATGCTGTATGTACTGTAACAGGTGTCTTGGAAGCGTCCTGGCTTCAAGGAGTCTACTCCGCACAAGTAGCAGAGCTTGTAGCCCTTACAAGAGCATGCCAACTGTCTACATTGATGAAGGTTACCATTTACACTGATAGTCAGTACGGGTTTGGAATTGTGCACGACTTTGGGCAACTATGGTCACAGAGAGGTTTCCTGACCTCTTCAGGGTCCCCAGTGAAAAACGGGGAGAGAATAAGGGAATTGTTACACGCCATTCAGATGCCAGCCGAAATTGCAGTGGTAAAGTGTAGTGCTCATACAAAAGGACAGGACTATGTTTCCCTGGGAAATGCATATGCGGATCAAGTCGCAAGATTTTGTGCCTTGAACTGTATATTGCTCAGGGATGAATGGAATTTGATAAGTGAGCCAGAGCTCGAACCAGCTGAAGCATTTGCCTTGAAGGTCGTGGATACAATGGATGAACTAAAAGCATTACAGAATAGCGTCAGGGAGGATGAAAGAGCTTCCTGGATTAAGTCACAATGTACAAAGAGACCAGATGAGTTATGGGTTTCAAATGAGGGAAAATTTGTTTTACCAAATTGTCTCTTATCGCAGCTAGTGCGGTTCTATCATGGGCAGGTTCACCTAGGGAGAGATGCCATGATAAGATTGTTCAAAACTGATTGGTTTAACCCCAGATTCCGTCAAGCTGCAGAAGCAGTTTGCCATCGTTGTGTCATTTGTCAGCAGATGAACCCAGGAAAGGGAACAGTTGTGAACGCGAGCCACATTGGCAGGGCGAGTGGCCCGTTCAGCAGAATGCAGATGGACTTTATTGAGATGCCTGTGCATGGAGGTCTGAAGTATGTGTTGGTGATTGTGTGCATTTTTAGTCACTGGATTGAAGCATACCCCACACGTAGAAATGACAGCCTTACAGTTGCAAAACTATTGTTGAGGGAGTTGATACCACGTTTCGGATTCCCGATCTCTTTAGAATCAGATAGAGGAAGTCACTTCAATAACGAGGTGATAAAGTTACTTTGCGCAGCGCTGAACATTGAGCAAAAACTGCATTGTAGCTATCGCCCTGAAGCCTCAGGACTGGTGGAGCAAATGAATGGTACACTGAAATCAAGAATGGCGAAAATATGTGCATCGACAAATTTGAAATGGCCTGACGCATTGCCTTTGGTGTTAATGTCAATGAGAAACACCCCTGACAGAAAGACTGGATTGTCCCCGCACGAAATCCTCATGGGCAGGGCCATGAGACTTCCCGCAGTTCCCGCAAACGCGCTTTTGAATATTACAGATGATATGGTGTTAGACTACTGCAAAGGTCTGGCTGACGTGGTTCGCTCTTTCTCTCACCAGGTGGAAGCAACCACCTTGCCACCGATACAAGGTCCAGGACACACACTGAAAGCAGGTGACTGGGTCGTGATAAAGAAGCACGTGAGGAAGTCGTGTTTGGAACCCCGTTGGAAAGGCCCTTTCCAAGTGATCCTGACGACCACTACCGCTGTGAAGTGTGCGGGGGTTCCCAACTGGATTCACGCCAGTCATACAAAGAAAGTGTTGTGTCCCACAGATGAGGAAGTTGAAGCGCTGAAACTGCCAGTACCTGATAACAAAGTGCCGAGCGCTGAGACAGAGCAAAACAGAACTAGAAGCGAACAGGCAGAAATAGAGGAGAGAGAAATATTCTCTGAGGACGAAACAACAGATTCACTTGGGGAAGACCAAGGAGAAACCTCAGACAGCGACGAAGCAGCTGAATGTAACAAAGAGCCTGAAGCAGCTGAAAGTGACAAAGAGCCTGAAGAAAGTAACGGTGACAAAGGGCTCGAAAGAGGTGAAGAAGCAGGAGAGCCTGATCAGAGGAGGGCTTTCCCAGAAGCAGACGGTACAGAAAAGGAAAAGGAACACCTGCTTGACTCCCCAGAAGGAGGGGATAAGGCAGAACAGAACGAAACTGTTCAAACTTCTTCAGAAGAGATCGCAGGTCCATCGAGTGGACACAGTACAAAGAGAAGACCAAGTAGATCACCAGTAAAAGTAAGAACTAGAGAAACGTTGAATGACAATGAAGGGCCAAGAGTGAAAGAGAAAAGAAAGGAAGTGTCTGTCGTGGTACCAACATCAAGTGATGAAAAAGACTTGGCCAAAGAGGAAAGTACCAGTGAGACAGAATCAAAGAGAGATGCAAAATTGAAAAGGAAAAGGATACCAAACAGGAGATATTCCGGTCCTGAATGGGCATATGTAGTCAATGACGATTGGACCGACGAATTTGTATCTCTTAGCCTCGAGAACGAAGAAGAAGAGATACCCATAGAAAAGAAAAGTTTTATGGACACTATTGACTGAAAGAAAAAAAAAAACAAAAAAAAAAAACAAACTGATAAATGACATTGCTTGCTATAATCTAACGTGATACAACCAGCTGAGACATTGCTAAACCGGATGAGACATTTGCTAACCTGATAAGACTTTGATAACCTGATTGACTCTTAAACCCGATTTGAGACAACGTTGCTAACTGATAAAAGACTGAGTTATTGCCGAATTGAGACAATTGCCGAATTGAGACAAATGCTGCTAACTGATAAGTGACTGAGCCTGAAGAAAACTGTGTGAACATTGCGCTCGTTCAGCTTTGTAACTAATTGCTAAATCGTTTTCTTTATAAGTGCTTCTAGCTCTCTGATTCTATACAGATCATGACTAGGTACGCTACACAAAACAGTAGAGTAAAATATTGTAAATATGCGTGTATAGGCTTGATAACTGCATGTGTACTAATAATAATGGCAATAGTGCTTGCAATGCGTGGTAAGGGTGAGAATGAGAAAATTGATGCTTCTACTTCTGCTCCTGTTACTCTCACTGAACTAACCGCATTGAAAAGACTAGAATTAGATGAGAGACACTTGCATGATAAGAAGGAACTTTCGTATAATGTTTTCTATCGCCTACTAACAGAATATGTTGAGACTATGGATGCGAAAGATTGTTATGTGTGTACACAGATACCGACCTCGGTAACGGAAGGGGTGACTTATCACCACATGCCTCTTACATATGGGATTACATGTAGTATAGTAACTTCTAGATTTTATGGTCAAACTAACATACACTATTTTTATTCAAATTATGATGTTACCTTTGCATATGTTCCTATAATAACGCAACTAAGCCAGATTGCTAAAGATTGGGATGCTAAAATAATGAGGGAATTTTTCAAGCCAATGCAACCTTTTGAAACAGCTCACGCTCATAGGGAAAACCTTACCTGCTCGCTCTCTGCAGTAGAAATAAGCTGTTTAGATCGCACAGATGATAGAAGGGCACAAATGAATGCGAAATTAGAAAAAGAGCTAAGTAAGAGGACTTCAGTAGATAATTATGCTTTTGCCGCAATAGAAACACAAGGAAGAATAGCTTTAGATGCTTGGCATGTAGGGAAATTTTGTTATATATCGTGGTGAATCCTATTATGATAACATTTTCATAAGAGCGAGTGAATGTAAACATACGTTTATCTTTAAGGCCAAATGGACATTCATGCTGAACGGACTTGATCCTGTCATACCTGGTGTATATTACATTTGTGGGCATAATGCCTATTATCGTCTTCCAAAGGGATGGTGGGGGAGATGTTATTTGGGTATAGTGTTCCCAAAGGTTTATCAACTGGATGACCTATCGGTGATTCCAAAGACGTCTGGATCTCATCGTATCCAGAAAAGAGAGACCGCAGCTGCTGTGGTAGGAGATATATTTGGAGCCATGATTCCTTCATTGGGAGTTGTGTTGAATTCCATCAAAATAAGAAAGTTGTCTACTATAGTGGATAACATGTTGACAAAGTTTTCAGGTGCTATAATCCTGATGGATGCTGAACTTGCAGCGGAAAGAGCTATGACTCTTCAAACAGGCTTGCCCTAGACATTCTTTTAGCAAAGGATGGCGGCGTTTGCAAAATGCTTGGTGCGCGTCACTGTTGCACGTACATACCAGACAACAGTGTGAAGATTAAAACAATGCTTGCAAATCTAACAAAAGAGAGTGCAGACTTGAAGGAATTGAAAGAACCAGGAGTTTGGGAAAAGGTTGGAAAGGGACTTGCTTCAGTGGGAAATTGGCTTGGTGGCATTTGGAATGGAATATTGCTAAAAATAAAACAGGGAATACTAATAGTACTAATTTGCATTTTGGGGATTTGGGGAATAAAGAGGGGAATAATAATGATCATGGCAAGGATTAAGAGAAGGAAGGAAGAGAAGATGATGAAAAGAATGGCAGAAGAATACAAAGCAAGAACAAGGGGAACTAAAAGGCAAAGAGAACTGACAGAATTTTAATGGAAAAATTTGTGGGATTAGTTTTGTGTGATGACAAATAGTCATCAGAGGAGGGATTGATGACGCAGAAATGAAGGTTTTACATTTATTAGCGCATAAAACGTAGTGCTGCAATAATCAAGTGTGACTTTAACAGAACTAACAAAGATTGTACGGGGACAAAATGTGCCCTCAGAGTAGTTTGCCAACATTTATAAGCGTGCTTTATATAACGTGATGTATTAGAATTGTACTAATCTGACATAACCGTAAACGTGAGTTATGATTTGCTTGTTTGAAATGTTTTAACTTAGCATAACTTTAGGGGAGGCTTTGGCCTAGTTGCCTTGTCTCACGGTTTAGATGCTCGTATTTTTCCAATGTGCTAATAAACGTGTATTCTTGCTTGAAGCTGTACTTTTCCAGTGAGATCGGTTCACATGCTTATCTTTAATGTTTCGTGCCAGCCTGGCATCTTCTTCTTTGCTCCAAGGTCAATCTGCAGGTGCAGACAATGGACGCTCTGAAAGTGAGTTAATTGGTAAAATATGTTGCAACTTACGTTCCCGACTCCAAGGATAATGTATGCCTAGGTAGAAGCTTGTGAACTGTTGTTTTTTGATTGGACAATTTGAAGCCAACCTATGAACCCTCCAATGGAAGACCCTACTGGATTTGAACTGTTGTTTATTTAAACCCGGTGCACAAGAAGAAAGTAGCCATTTTTGCTATTACGGACATTTTCCATCGGACATTGCCCATTAGACATTTGCCATTACCCGCCATTTTGCAGACATTGGCCATTATGGCCCATCTTGCCGACCTCGTCATTTTGCCATCTTCTACGATGCCAATTGATGTTCGATGAGACTTTGATGCTTTCTCTAATCGAGAGAAAGAGACTTTAAGTAATTCTCGCCCTAGAGACTTTAACTTTGATTTGCCCCTTTGCATGAAGTAGTAGTTTTATCCTTTTATCTTGCCGCTGTGAGGCAATTGCCCCGTCCACCCTGCCCCCTTTGCCCCCGTCCCATGCTGATCGAAACCGGTACCTGTGAGACGAAGACTTCCTTGAATGCTGATTGAATTTGGTAAATATGAAAGAAAATGTACAATTGCATTGTGTTTCTTTTTAGGTAACCAACTGCTGATTTTTGATAAGAGCCCTAGTTAGGAGTTTTCCAAATTAATGTTGCTAAATTGTTTTTGCATGAAGTCCCACATGCTGATGCTAATTTGAGGTTAGATGAGGATTCATTTGTTGCACGATGCAATTTGAGACCTTGTTATGCTGACTAATGTATGCAATTAGCCCATTACAGATTATAGTGTTAGTGGTTTGCGTTGCTATTATCGAATGCATTGTTATTCAAATGCTGCATAGATTGCATCTTTTCCGCCGTTATGGACAGCTATTAATGTTCATTTACATATATCATTTGGTGTTGAGACACATTTATATCGTGCTAGCTTTGTTAATATAGGGAAATAAATGCATTAACTTTGAATAAACTGGTGTGGTTATTCATGACCGAAAGGTCATGGTTTCGCCGAAATGTTTTCTGGATTAATTGTGAAGTGTTATGTTGATCAGGGTATTGCTTACGTTCGTTATTGATTATTGATTTGAATAAATTGATTACTCTCGGGTGAAGAGAGCCCCACTTGGTCAAAAGATTCATCGACCCAAGAGCGTCCAGATACAGGTAATTTATTAGGACGGAACGCTCTATCACTTTCCCAAAATGCAATTATTTTTTAAAGCAGCGTGTGTTTCTTAAAAGAACCAGTTCTGCTTTTAAAAAATAAAAGTTTCTTATTTGAGAACACATCAAGAAGGGAAACAATGGTCCCTTGAATCAATTGCCGAGGTCACCGGAAATTTTATAACAAGACCGGAGGCTCCTATTATGCTCATCTTTTCTTGTTTAATTAAACAGCAGCTGCAGTCAAGAACAACAATTCCCATGAGGCTAGAGAAAAATGGCCAAAGGGAACAAACAAATAGTCACGATAACACACCATTCAGAAGCCGGCTGGCCCTATAATACTTATCTTGACTGAGAACAGCTCTCTTTTCTTGCTGCTCGCAGTCAAGATAAGTATTTTTCATTCTCTATATATCGCAGCGTTTTGTTGGTTTAAACGTATGTGTTTATGTACTTACTTAATGTGTATTTGCATTGTGCTTCATTTTTTCCAAGTCGGCTTGTAGCCGCACGAAACCACTGCGGCGTGCGCGTCTTGCTTGTTTCATTTTTACTGTTTTCTCCTCAGCGCGACCGCCATCTTTCATCGACGGTCGCGGTGAGGAGATAGCGCTGTTTCTCAACTGTTCACCTCCTTGTGACTCAGATGAGCGTTTCTTTCCCCGAAATAGTTGCCTTTCACAAGGAATATGTTCCTGTCGGTCCTTACGAGAGGGCTCTCTGCTTCTGCCACTCCCCAGCCTCTGTTTCCTGGTATTTTTCCCCGCCCATAGGCGGAGCCTTGGGTCTCTCTAGCTCGGTAGGGGAAGTTTAACTCTTTCCTCACCGTTTTGTGGTTCAGTCAGCTGTATTCAGCTAGTACATCTCTGAACAATGGACAGCTCACCTATTTCTATTGCTGCCATTGAGGAGTAGGAAATTATAAAAGAAAATCTTAATTATTTTATTCAGTCATCGGTTGAACAAGCAGTCTCTGCTTCTGCTTCTCTGGACAAATTATCTAAAACTTTGGAAAACTGCTTTTAAATTAGTGTCCAAGATGATTTTGGCCCAATCTGCGGGGGATGGCAGAAAACGTCCTGGTCCTTCATAAAAGAATAAAACGACGCTATTGAGTGGTGAGGTTTCCTCACACAAAGGCCTCCCTTTAGGGAGGGGTTAACTTCTAAAGTGTCAAAAAAATGCGTATCCAATGCTAAACATATTACTCCTATAGTAATTTCAAAAAATGTGGACACTGATGATGATGAGTTACAGCACAATAACCCGGATTTGGATGTTTCCGACAAAGATAATACAGACTTTGTCCCTTCCCCTCCTCCTAAAAAAGCCAAAATTGATTTCCTTTCGGCCTTCAAGGCATGCAGAGTTACAGACACAGAGGGAGAGCCTATGTTTGATCCTAATGAGATTCAGCTTCCGCACTCTACCGAGTGGCTTCCTGCGGAGCATGTGGCAGAGTATTCAACCTCCAGGTTACGTACCCCTCTAGATAAACAGGTCCGTGCAAAGCTCAAATCAGAGTGTCCCCGTCCTTCCCTTCCTTCAAAGATTTCAATGACCCCCATTATTGACACTTCCCTCATTACTTTATTTTCTAAATTCGGTAAGGACCCACGAAAAGGAGTTGACAAGGCCTGGTCCACTTGTCAGGACAAGCTATTGGATGTTGTGGGTCCCTTGTCCCACATTTTCGATATGGCAGAAGCAGCCCGTCTAGACAATGCTAATTTGGATCCTGCTGAACTGTCGTTGTGGGTGCAACAGGCCGTTTGTTTATTGGGAAATGCTAATTGCGCTATAATCCACGAACGCAGAAAAGGACTTTTACTCAAGCTGGACCCTAAGCTTGTTAGTTTAGCAACTTCAGATCCTGGTGTCAAAGCTGAAGGTCTCCTCTTTGGAGATTCATTCATCAAAGAGCTTAGTAAATACGTAGCCACGTTTGCATCTTTAGACAAAGCACAACAATCTTCAAAAAATATGTTTTCCACTCAGTTTTTCGCCAGGGCCGGCAGAGGCAGGAACTGCTTTGCCAGCCGGTCGTACAATAATCAAGGTTCCCGGGGCGCTTACTCCAACTCCTACCAAGAGTACAGACCTCAATTATATCCCCAAAGGAACTGAGGATTCAGGAACAAGAGCAGCAGAGGCTCCAGATTCTCTTCCCAACCCAGTAGGTCATACTCCTCTTCTTTTTCCAGTGGTAGGTCGTCTGGCATTTTTCTTTCCAAAGTGGCAGTCTCTCACAGCAGATCCTTGGGTTTTAAACACTGTCCGGAGATACACTATAGAGCTTTACTCAGAGCCTTTTCAGTTACATTTTCCTCATTCTCCCCAGTTCTCGTTGGAAATGGAAAATCTGATTTCCACAGAAATTCAATTGCTTCTCAAAAAACAGGCTATTGTCCCTTGCCTTCTCGACCCTTCGGGCTTTGTCAGTTCAGTCTTTTTAGTCCAAAAGAAAAACAAGAAAATGCGTCCCGTTATCAATCTCAAATGTTTCAACCAATTTGTAGTTTATCGTCATTTCAAGATGGAAACCATTTTACACCTCAGAGACTCTCTTTTACAAAGCGACTGGATGGTTTGTTTGGACGTTCAGGATGCTTATCTCACAGTCTCCATTCATTCATCTTCGAGAAAGTTTCTGCAGTTCCAATGGCTCGGTCAAACTTCTCACTTTTCATCTCTCCCTTTCGGCCTGTCCTCCGCCCTTGGTGTTTCACAAAGCTTATGAAACTGGCAGTAGCCTTTCTCAGAGCTCGGGGAGTCAGATTAATAATCTATTTAGATGACATCCTCCTTATGAATCAAAATCGTTCGACCCTTCTCTCTCACGCTCAACTAACCTACTCGCTCCTCTCAGATCTAGGTTTCATTACCAACAACGAGAAGTCTTCCCTGGTTCCAGTCCAAAGAATCAAGTTCTTAGGTTTCTTAGAGGATTCCTTTTCGGCCACTCTTCTTCTGGAATCAGCAAAGATAAAGTCTATCAAGTCAGAAATACTTCACACTTTGTGCAGTTCTCGAATTTCCATCAGATCTCTAGCAAGAATAGTTGGTCTTCTATCCTCTTCAAACCAAGCCATTTTTCCAGCCCGTTTCATTACCGAGCTCTATAAAGATAAAACATTTGTCACCTTCAAAAAGGGTTGGCCTATTCGGATTCTGTCGTCCTAGATCAAGGCTCTCGTGCAGAACTGCAATGGTGGATAGACCATTTAGATGCTTGGAACGGCAGGACTATCTTCGCATGAGCCCCAGATCCTGTATTAGATGCAAGTCTGCTGGGTTAGGGAGCCCGGTGTGGACCAGTCTCGACTGGAGGCACATGGTCTCTAGAGGAGTCAAAGTTGCACATAAATTGTTTAGAGATGCTTGCTGGGTCCTTTGCGATCAAAAGCCTCGCAAGAGCCAGGGTTTGTTGTTCAGTTCTTCTCAGGATGGACACTATTTCAGCGGTTCATTACATAAACCACCTAGGAGGAACAAAATCCAAACCTTTAGCGGAATTAGCGAAAGGGTTTTCGGGATTTCTGTCTTCAAAACAGAATTTCAGTTCAAGCAGAGTACTTACCAGCAATGTTCCCTCTAATTTTTTTCCACTGTGTGCGGCAGTGTGCGGTCTCTGTGCGCTGCAGCCAAGGATACGTGTGCCAAGAAATTGACCATTCACGTGCGCGCGGCGCATAACTAGCCAAGATCTTTGGCATTAGCCTCTCCATACCACTAAAGCAAAAAAGGGATATCATTGCTCCATGCAATAGGGCATCAAGGCAAGGGGGCTGTACCAGTCACATTCCTAAACAAATGAGAAAAGCTAGAGAGGCAACATGTGAGTAGCCTTTGGGGTTTTAACAGGATTACAGTTGACCATTCACATATTTCACTACAAACGACAAAAACAGAGCCATGATGATGTTCCCATACTTCAGCTAGGACAGCCTCCAATTATTTACCCACGAGGGTTCAGATATCAGCAGACCCCAATAAAACCGGGCACCTCCTCCTCGTAAAGCAAGCCATAAAGCAGGAAACAGGGACAGGTGTGTGTGTAAGATTAGGCATGGTTTGTGTGTGATGAAAGGTTTATGATGTGTTGTGCCTTGATACTAATCTCATTCTGCCACTGGGAAAGAAACTGGCCGAACAGGTTTGGCTTCAGGCAGTGGAGTCAGCTTGCCCAGGTCACAGAGGAGTCAGCAAAGATGTACGTGTCCTTCAGACTCGTTTTCAGCATTAGACATTGGCCTATGTGAGGGCAATCATAAAATGGCTGTCGTTTAAATGGAACAATATGCAGTATCATATACAAGGTCATTCCATTGATGAAACGCGATAAAAACACTCGTACATATCCTATTTGCCATTTGCGGCTCTCTGATACTAAAATCGGCATGATAGGGCCATGCCTCCAGTGTGGTTCCGAAATTTAAAGTACCACAACACCCCAAGGACATGACCTGTTAAGTGCCACCTACACCCCAGTTAGAGAAAACAGAAATCAGGAGGTTGAACCATTATGAAACTTTAATGAATACTCTCAGAGTGCTGCAGAGTACCCCGCACATCAAATACAGCCAGTTGTACAATTGGTTAACATTTACAGTTTGATGAACACACTGCTGATGAATGCCATGATGCCCTTGCCAAGATACAAGCTGAGAAATGTTCCTACCCCACCCACACACGGACTGTAGGAGAAGCCGCATCAGAGTTTAGACAAGTCAGGTGTCAACGTTAGATGTGTGACATGTTTGTTTTTCTCGCCGGTCCTTGCCATTATTCCAGTGCTGATAAACTCGGTCTAAATCAACTTTCCCATTTGAGAGGTAAGCCTTTGTCCTCATCAGCATATCTAGGTGACTCTCCTCTAGTCTGTTTCTTAATTTGGACTTGATTGAGTTCATGAGGCTGAATCCTCGTTCGAAGACTGCCTGGAAAGTTCCACAGATATCAACAAGCTGAGATACAACACTATACTGTGCAGCATTCCGCAGAGTGAAATTCACCATGTCTTGAAAGGTCCTAAACAATCCGTTTTTTATATGCGCTGCCACCACATATTTATAATCTCTGTACTGCCGAACAACATCACCAGGGGTGTCACAATCACCCAGGACCAAGACCTTCTTATACTTCTCAACAAGTCTTTGTACATTCTCAGTCCCAAAATCAAACTGTGATTGTGTTGTTACTGTATGGAAATCAAAGCTTGTCCATTCCTTCAATTCATCTTCTGGGAACCTTCTTTCCATGTGCTCACAAAGAAGTTTAATGAAAGATAACATCGGCTCACTATCATACTCTCTGTCCTCTCTGCACAAAGCCATCAGATCTCTTACTGTGTCGCTCCAAAAGACAGTGTCGTCCAAGTACTGTTCCTTTATTTGGGTAATTTTGCTCTTGCATACTGTAGAGCTTCAACGGTGGTCAAAGAGCTTTTCTGAAACAACTTGCACAAACATGTAAGTTCACCCAGAATGTCATTCAGTGCTGCAAAGGAAATATGGTAGTTTGAATCCGATAGTTTTTTGTAGCAATATTTAGCAATTGGGTCATTCTCCTCAACTCTTTCATGATCAAAGTATTTTGAGAGCAACCTCATAATTACGCAAGAGTGGACCAACAGCAAAATGCCTTGAAAGCCACCGCACCTCATTGAGTGGCCGAAAGGAGACCGCTTCACATTCAGTGACCAAAGCAATTTCGTCCAGCTTGGACTTTCTTAAAGGTGAGCGGGAGAACACAGTGTAGACAGTCCTCAGTAATGTTTCCATTTCCCTGATCATCAGCACTTTTTTCCAGGCATCATCAACTCCCAAATCTTCTCAACTAGATGAGGAATAGATTGTTTGAGGCGGGTACCAACACCATTGTTCTTTCCCAGCATCACTGATGCATCATCTGATGCAAACATGACCATTTTCATAAGGTCCAGCTTATTGGCAGTGTAGAACTCTTTTACAGCTGTATTGATAGCCTCCGCATTGCATGCACTCAGAGTTACAATTCCCCCAAACACTGTTTTGTGCTCTGTTGATGTTACAGATCGGAACTTGAAGTAGAGGATGAGCATTTTTGTAACTGAAATATCTGTGCTCTCATCAATTATCAATGTGTGATACCGAGCACTGCGAAGTTCTGCCATTAGGTCAGAGCGTATTACGCTGTTGATGGCCTCCAAAAACTCAAAGGCATAGTTCTTGCTTCTCCAGCTGTCTGCTATCTTCACATACAATGCGACGTGGTCATGGATGTCTTGAACAGATAACATTGATGTGTTCATTTTGACTGCTAGCAACACATTGTTGATGAGAATCTTTATCTCTTCAGGCAGGGATCTTTGCCTTTCAACTACTTCTAGTCTGTTTGCTCTGTCACTGGCGGTTTCCGTTAGCATGGTGCGCACTCCAAAACCCAGCCTGGCAGCAGCACTTTTATTTCTCAGTGTCACCAAAGCAGATTCATGAACTCTGCTACATAAATGGCATTTCAAGTAGTCCAGCTTCCAGCCATCACTCCATTTCTTCCCAGTAGAAAAGTCCCCTGCGATCTTTGCTTCTGCACATACTTTGCAAATCAGGCCTACTTCTGAATTGTATAGAAATAGCTCTCCCAGTTGTACGCAAACCTTGCTCCTGGACTTCTGTGTCTCAGTCTCCACAATTTCTTTCAGTCATTCTTCTTTGAACACAAGACAGCATTTCTTCCTTTGTGGTGAAGCACTGCTCTCTGATGAAGTCACAGCTTTGCGCTTGAACATTTTGGTGGCAATCAGTCTGAGCCTACTGTGCCGCAAATCATGCAAAAAAAAAAAGGACATTAATTAAAGTGAGGAACATTATTTAAAGTTGGTTTTTATGCTATTGAATGCAATCTACCAGACAAGACTGAGCTATCTCTTGGAAAATGTAGCAAGCAATTACCTGGGCCTTTCTGTTTGATCTCACACCTGCCTGTCGATGTAACACTGTCTAAAATGTCTGCAATAGAAGAAAAAACATGGTTACAGCACATGCTTGTGTTCAAGATGTACTGCAAGGGAAAACTACTAAATATTTACCTGGTCTTTCTGCTTGTAGTCACGTCTGCCTTTTCTAACCAATGTTAGAACTGTCTAAGAAGCTTGCAAAAGAACAAAAAAAGGGTTTAAGAATGTTTTCATTTTATAATGTACTAGGTGCATCACAAGTGAAATCTACCAAATAATGACCAGTACTGTCTGAGATGCCTGCAGCAAAAGAAAAGATGGTTAACAGTTGGTTACATCATGTTGTCATATTATAATGTGCCAGGTGACCCAGATGGGGTACCTACCAAATAATTACCTGGTCCTTATGCTTCTACACATGTCGGTCCATTCAAATCTTTAACTTGCTCGGTCCGACAAACCTGTAATAGAAGCAAAGGTGTGGATCATGAACGGGATTTATGTAGAGACCCTTAATCCCACCTGGAACGTCTACAGATTTACCTGGTCTTCCTTGGTACTCACGCCTGCCTGTTCAAATGCAAATGGTGACTGGCTGTAATTGGAAAGAAGATATTTAGCTTAGGCTATAGGAGTTACAAAAACATTATGCATGACAGTTCCAGAGCAATTGAGTAGTTACCTGGGCTTTCAGTTTAGATGAACTCTGGTTCCATATTATCGTCTGTTTGGAAACCTACATCATGCGTTAGCCCTTCGATGATGCAGCCTTTACAGGCCTCAAGTTATCTGCTCAGCCACTCGCTATGACTAATCGGATTTATAAGGGTGAGACATTTTTAGACCTACTGGCTCGTTCTGGCAAGCGGACAAAAAAAAGTGTTCTGTCCATTCAGACGGTGAATGAGCAATGAAGGTGCCTTTACGTCTTGTTTTTGTCTTGTCACATTTGCTGTGCATGATGCAGGGAGCGACGTTGCAAGAACGTTGCAACGTGCGCGCTTGCCAAAGGGGCCTGCGCGATGGGGGAAGGAAAGGTGCGCGCGCGCCTTACAGGGAACATTGCCCGCGGCCTTTAAACGCTGTTTTCATTGACTTCAATCCAGATTCAAATATGAGCATTTTCTGCAATAGGAGAGCACGACTATCGCTCTAAAAGGCTTATTTGCGCTGAGAAAGTGATAATGCATATAAACAACTATGAAGTATGACCATGATGTAAAAGTTGATAACAGCACATTTTCTACTGTTCTGAAGCATTTCCTAGCTCACTAACCATTAATTTTCAACATAAATATCACTTGCTCGCTTGTATGCTAAAGTACGCCAAATGTTTAAAACACTCCCTGCGGCCTTTAAACGCTGTTTTCATTGACTTCAATCCAGATTCAAATATGAGCATTTTCTGCAGTAGGAGAGCACGACTATCGCTCTAAAAGGCTTATTTGCGCTGAGAAAGTGATAATGCATATAAACAACTATGAAGTATGACAATGATGGAAAAGTTGATAACAGCACATTTTCTACTGTTCTGAAGCATTTCCTAGCTCACTAACCATTCATTTTCAACATAAATATCACTTGCTCGCTTGTATGCTAAAGTACGCCAAATGATGTTTAAAACACTCCCCGCGGCCTTTAAACGCTGTTTTCATTGACTTCAATCCAGATTCAAATATGAGCATTTTCTGCAATAGGAGAGCACGACCATCGCTCTAAAAGGCTTATTTGCTCTGAGAAAGTGATAATGCATATAAACAACTATGAAGTATGACAATGATGGAAAAGTTGATAACAGCACATTTTCTACTGTTCTGAAGCATTTCCTAGCTCACTAACCATTCATTTTCAACATAAATATCACTTGCTCGCTTGTATGCTAAAGTACGCCAAATGATGTTTAAAACACTCCCCGCGGCCTTTAAACGCTGTTTTCATTGACTTCAATACAGAGTCAAATATGAGCATTTTCTGCAATAGGAGAGCACGACTATCGCTCTAAAAGGCTTATTTGCGCTGAGAAAGTGATAATGCATATAAACAACTATGAAGTATGACAATGATGGAAAAGTTGATAACAGCACATTTTCTACTGTTCTGAAGCATTTCCTAGCTCACTAACCATTCATTTTCAACATAAATATCACTTGCTCGCTTGTATGCTAAAGTACGCAAATGTTTATAACACTCCCCGCGGCCTTTAAACGCTGTTTTCATTTACTTCAATCCAGATTCAAATATGAGCATTTTCTGCAATAGGAGAGCACGATTATCGCTCTAAAAGGCTTATTTGAGCTGAGAAAGTGATAATACCTTACCTGCAAACCTGCGTCCTGAAGATGTCCTTCCTGCTCGTCGGCGGCAAAGGGTGACCCTGTCCTCGCGCTGTGTCTGTTTTGTAGACGCAGCGCTGACGTCCTCTCTGCCGCACGATGCAGGGAGCGACGTTGCAAGAACGTGCGCGCTTGCCAAAGGGGCCTGCGCGATGGGGGAAGGAAAGGTGCGCACGCGCCTTACAGGGAACATTGCTTACCAGGCAATCTCAACTCAGTGGCAGATTGGCAATGTCGCCGTTTTCGAGACTCAAGCGATTGGAAGCTTCACCCCAAAGTCTTCCAATCCATTTTTCACGAGTGGGGTCCTTTTCACATAGATCTCTTCGCATCTCGTCTCAACTCACAACTTCCACAGTTTTTCAGTTGGTGTCCAGATCCCTCAGCGTTAGCCTTCAATGCTTTTTCTCAAGATTGGTCAACCTCCCTCAATTATGCCTTCCCTCCTTTCATCATGATAGCCCGTCTGTTAGCTCAGGTTCGTTGTCAACAAGCTAGGTTGGTCCTCATTGCTCCTTTTTGGCAGTCCCAAGTTTGGTTCCCCACTCTGCTGGAATTATCAATAGACCCCCCCTTTCTTATTCCCTCCTTTCCGGATCTACTCTCCAATCCCCTCGGCCTCCCTCACAACCTCATCCTAGACAATCTCCTGTCCCTTTCTGCTTGGAAAATGTCAGGGAATCCCACTCTTTCCCTCCTATTTCGTCAGAGGCTTCAAACTTCATCGAACTTTCCTGGGCTCCAGAAACAAAAAAGGTACACAAATCAGCCTGGTCTCTCTGGCATAGCTGGTGCTTGGGAAAACGTGTTGATACCTTTACAGCAGATGTAACTTTTATAGTCAATTTTCTTGCAGCAGAAGCTAGCAAGGGTAAGACTTACCGTACTATTAATTTGAATAGGTCTGCTATTTCTTCTTCACACTCACACATCAACGGCAAACCAGTCGGAGAACACCCTTTAGTGTATCGTCTCTTAAAGGGAGCAAAATGTTCTAATCCTCCTAAGCCTAAATATAGTTCCTTATGGGATGTAAATGATGTATTTAAACTGTTTGTTTCTTGGCCGGACAATGCTTTGCTTCCTCTCAAAAAATTGTCAGCTAAACTTACCATGTTGTTATGCCTTGTTTCTGTCAGAGTCACCAGATCCTCCGGGTCTGTGCACGTTCCCAACACTTCCACCACAAGACAGCTCCAATACTCTGATTAGAATTGTCGCAGAGTCTTAGAGAGTCCAAGTGGGGAAAAGGGGATTAGGAAGGGAACAGCTGTGAAGGAGAACTGTAGGAAGCAAAAAGGTTAAAACACACAATTTCAAGATTATATCATATTAATCAGTACTAGGCTAAGACTCTAAGCATTGTCATTCTGAAAACATGGATAACCTAAGCATAGGCTTAAATAACTAGGCTTCAAGATGGCTGGATACCTGTGAGGGAATCAAGAAAGGTTAAATGCAACTTTCAAATTCAAGTATTATCTTTTGCATGAGGATCAGGAAATAATCTGAATGATTTCTAAACCATCATAAGAATCGTGTTTGAGAAACTTATTATGTACATACAACATTACATCTAGAACTCTAGCATTTTTGTTTTCTCTAAATTGCCGGAACATGAATTGCGCGCATTGCAGATTTTTACAAAGGTTGTAAATACCATGGAATGATTGTGCACCATGAATAACATAAATTAGACTCGAGAAATAAATCACGCGTCTTGCCAACTAGAAAGCCACCAAGTAAATGCCATGAAGTGGTAGCGCATAATTAACACCGTGATTTTAAACACAGGAAATTAATTGCGCGTATTGCTGATTCGAGTACCTCCAAGTAAATGCCATGAAATGGTAACGCATAATGAATATCATGAATTAGACACAAGAAAAGGAATCGCGTGACTTGCCGATTCGAATGTCACCATATGAATGTCAGGAAATGGTAGCGTACAATGAATAACATGAATTACACACAAGAAATTAATTGCGCGTCCTGCCGATTTCGAATGCCACCATGTAACTGCCAAGAAATGGTAGCGCACAATGAATATCAAGGGTTAAAGCACAAGAAACGAATCACGCGTCTTGCCGATTCGAATGCCACCATGTAACTGCCAAGAAATGGTAGCGCACAATGAATATCAGGGGTTAAAGCACGAGAAACGAATCGCGCGTCCTGCCGATTCGAATATTAACATGTAAATGCCAGGAAAAACCCAGAGCACATTCACACACACAAGATAAAAAATCTCTCAACATGAAAATTAGGCCCAAGAACTTGGACGCCTTTGAAAACGGGATCAGGGGCCTAGCCCGACCTCCGTCTTACCGCCATGATCAAGGATCACCAATGTAAATGAAGGGCAAAGGCCTGGAAGATCAAAGTAGGCCACCGGAACAGGAGCTCAGGAAGTTGCTGCTGCTGTGCACCGGGACCTCTGAATAGTGAGCACGTGGAGCTGGGCTGGCTCCCTTTTATAGAGTCTTAGCCCAGCCCACCAACCACACCCAGGCATGCTGCAGGGAAAGCTTCTAGAAGGCCCTGGAAGGGACAACACTCTGACACAGTCTGAAAGCCTGCAGCAGTACATTGCATGTGAACAGTCTTTATATGCATGCGGAACATAAGTCTTCAGGATTAAACTCTGCAATGCAAAAGGTTAAACAACATCATATCAGCACAATGCATAAATTATGTTAGCTTGAAATTGTTAGGTTTTTGCATTCTAGTCGCCCGTAGAGCACGCACTGCCCTGATGTTGACAGTTTCTTTTAAACGTCTTTCTGTTGTTAGAGCGTTAGATATTACAGCCCGCCATTTTATCGCATCAGGTGTTCTCTTCAATGTTCACAGACGTACAAAGACTAATCTTTCCTCAGTCTTTTATCATTATTTTCCCGATCACCCCACGTTATGTGTGGGCCAATGTTTAAAAGCTTATGAACAACAGACAGTCGATTTGAGATCTTCCTCTGCATCTCAGCTCCTTATTTCCTTCAGAAAACCTTACAAACCTGTGTCCTCTCCTACTCTGGCTCGTTGGGTCAGATGGATCATGAATTTGGTGGGTATTGATATTTCTGCCTTTGGGGCCCATTCCGCTAGAGGAGCTATGGCTTCCAAAGCTTTTTCGGCTGGCTTCCGTCTGGAGGACATTCTCTGATCGGCTGACTGGTCTAATGATAATGTTTTCAACGTTTTTTATGGTAAACCTGTTCCACATGCTTCTCTAAACATTATTGATTCGCTTTAAAATAGCATAATAGGAGCCTCCGGTCTTGTTATAAAATGTAGATTTTCCCAGTATGTTTGTGAAGGAAAGTCTTAATTTTATTTAAGACACGGTGTAGGTGCTGAGCGAGCGCCTCCTTTGGAGTTTGTGTGACTATAAGGGGACACTCCCCCTCCTTTTGACCTGGGGCCAGTAGCCCCTCAGGATTAGAGCCACCATAGGGTATCTCCCCCACAGGTAGGCCCTTTATCTCTATAAAAATCTGCACTCCTCCTAGTGGAGTAGTCTTTCTCTTGCTTTTGTAATGCATGATAATGAGGGATCCCAGGCCCTGAAGAATGCCCCCAGACCTCCTTTGGCTCTTAGCAGCGGGCAGAAACATGTTGGCCAGTAATTATTAGATAGGTGACCCAGTGAGTCTTTACTCTCATATAGGTGTCCCATCCTCTGTTCTTAACCTCACCAGCAGTCACCACGAATAAAGGTGTACTTTTACATAGGTAACTGACTAGGGGTTTTTACATTTTCCCTAGCATAGCTGGATCCCATATACTTCCAGATAATTCGAATTTCCGCACTCCCTCCTGTTCTTTTAACGGTGAGGTTGAGTCCGCCCAGGCGGTCATATGATGAAGCAAGACACTGTATAGTGTGTGAGACCACCTAGTCCGTAAAGGAAACTTCCCTTGCCACATAACTTTCAACAGCACTCAATACAGAACTCATAGTGTGAGATTGAGGAGCCCTAGGCAAATCTTTTGCCAGCAGTTCCATCTTATAAGTGAACCCCATACTCTTTGTGTTTATGGTTCAAGTTTTAGGGAGACAGTATGGGGTGGTCCTCTTTCTCTCCCTGACTCTCTTTTTGTGTTAAGATATTAGGACAGCCACCAGCCTTCAGACCGCCGGGATCAGAGATCCTGGCGGAGCTGTGCCAGGGTTGTAATGTGGTGGTTGGACCGCTGCATTGGCGATGGTCCTGACCACCACCGCGGGTGTGGCGGTCTATAGATCGCCACACTCATAAATGGGACTACGTCTTGCTCCGGACACTACTGAATTTACTTACATTTAATTTCCTTGTCTCTACCAATTTTACTCAGAGATTGTCCAAAGCATTCACAACCCATTATGTGATATGATGTTTCATAATGTTGATCTCCGAGCCGCCTCCTCTTCTACGAAAACTTTTCACTGAAAACTGGATGCATTCTTAGCTATATTTATTTGACTCCCTTAGTGAACTTGAATAGTTCAAACATGTCCACTGGTTTTCTCTTTTCAGTAGTTTATATACCTTTGTTTTGACAACTACAAATCTATCACTGCCCTTTGAAGTTGTGAAGTGGTGTACAAAATTTGCATAATGTCCCAAAATTTCTTCAAGATTACTAGGAAGAACGTGCATTTATGCAAAATTCATACCATCATTTTGTGCTATATTTTAGGATGAAATACATCCTAGCGTCAAATTTTGACATGAAAACGCATTTTGTGCGAAAATC
Organism: Pleurodeles waltl; assembly: GCF_031143425.1. Classification (NCBI taxonomy): domain Eukaryota; kingdom Metazoa; phylum Chordata; class Amphibia; order Caudata; family Salamandridae; genus Pleurodeles; species Pleurodeles waltl. The sequence continues at coordinate 318,004,066 of NC_090448.1, read as the reverse complement.
AGTGCAAAAGCACACACGCACCACAATTACAGCCATTCACAATGTGTTGTTCCTGGGAAAATGACTCATTCACGGTGACAATAGGCATATAATTATGCGGAGCGGCATAATGACTGTAAATAAGGAATTTCACATAGCCAGTGTACTGTGAAATTCCTGAAGTTTCATTAATTATGTCACCATAATCTAGATTTCATCCCGGGTTAGAGATGGGGTCCCCAGATGGGCACAGTACTTCATCTAGACCTTCAGAGTGGTGTGCTCTGCCCGATGACCACACAACTATCTATATTGTGCTCGTAATTCCTTAATCTGTGCATCGCAACATTTATTTCTCTGATTCTATTGTTTATCCAGTGCTGAAGTCATCTAATATATTAACATCAAGACCCATTTCATGCTTGTTGACCTCTACGTCCTCCACTTCCATCCTGTTTTGCTCTTCAGAATGTCTTTGCCCATCGTGTAAAGATAGCTGTTTGGCTGCATTGAACCCATCTTTAACAACTATCGCATCAAACTAACGGTTCTCTTTATTGGAGAAGGTATTTCCCACGCTGTAGGAAAAAGAGTAAACGTACGAAATTCTCGTTTCAGTATTGCATCATTCCTAATAGTGTCAATCCTGAAGTAGAGTGTTAGGCGATATGTTTTTCTACTGAAACATTTTAGCAATTCAACTTTAAGCCTGTTGGCCAATTGTTAGCAAGAAGGAGTAAACTCAGTGCAGCAACACAGATTACAAAACAATGCTGCAGGGTTTTTATCCCCTGTGCCAGTGTTAATATAGATCATCATTATAAGAAACACACCTGCCACAGTGGGTAAAATGGCTAATAGTTTTCTATGGTATGGCTTATCACCCACAACAACCTGATCAGGAGGACTCTCCAGGTGTTAACTAAGGTACCCTTTGGTAGAATAGAGGCAAGATCAAGATTTATCGTGAGGATGGGCAACTTTGATACAACACAACTAGCAAAACACATATAAGGTATAATAAGTGTAATATTGAAATCAAATTAATTACAAGCTAAAATGTAGTTCATAATAACTAGAAAATAGTAAAAAACAAATGATGAAGTAAAACCAGAGAAAAACATCTTTTGAGTAATAATGATATCTTTGATATAACATTTCCCTAACCATTCACTAAGCAGTTTCAAAGAAAAGGCAAGAAGGGTTCAATACAATAATATTCTTTCACAAGAAATGCTTGCCAAAGGGCCTCAATTACCTAAATTCTCCTTTAAAGGGCCTGAACTAGCCAATAATGTTCACATAGGTATGTGGTGCTGTGGAAAAAGGTGACTAACTGATCTGATGCCCACATCATCTTTGGAATGTTATAATGGGTTTTCAAGTCTCTCTCATGGCACCTCATCCTATTGATAGGTAAACACTGTAACTTTCAAATAGTCTCCTTCCCATTAGCCATAGAGATCCTTCTGTGCCTAAGTGCAGTGGGTGTGGTGGGGAAAGGCTTAACAGCATATGGGACTTATGCTGTCCCGGGTTGGTTGCAAATATATAAACTCGGAGACACAAAGGGGCATATTTGCAACAAAGTGGTGCACCACTTTTCTTGCGCCCACCTGCATCCCCCTAACAGCACCATGGGTGCACCGTATTTACAATATGGCGCACCTTGGTGCACAATACCACAATAGCGTCAACATTTTTGGTGCTATTGTGCCGCTTTGCTGCACTAGCGCCAAAAACTTTGACTCTAGTCCAGCAAAGCACAGGGAGGTCCATAGGAGATTATGGGTGTGTCATTATAACTCCTGGCAGGCGTTAAAAATCACACCAAAAATGGCGCAGTAAAATCTATTTAATTTCACTGCGCCATTTCTACAGGCCTTCGTGCGTGGGAGCACCCCCTTGCATTGCACCACTTTGTAAACCCTTGCCCCACATTATGCCTGCGTCAGGCATAATGTGTGCAAGGGGGGCATTCTGGTGCAGGGAGGCCTGTAAAAATAATGCAGTGAAATTTACAATATTTCACTGCGCCACCTTTTCCATCATTTTAAAAGCCTGCTCAGAGCACGTGTTAAAATGACGCACCCATTATATTTAATTGGCCTCCCTGTGCTTTGCTGCACTAGCGTCAAAATGTTTGACGCTAGTGTAGCAAAGTGCCACAATAGCATCAAAAATGTTGACGCTATTGTGCTAACGGCTGCCATGATGCGCTGCATCATAAATATGGCACAACCATGGTGCCGTTAGGTGCCGTTAGGGGGGTGCAAGAAAAGTGGTGCATCATCTATGATGCGCCCCTTTCTTGTGAATATGCCCCATTATGCCTGGCGCAAGCATAATGTGGTGCAACGGTTTACAAAGGGGTGCAATGCATGCATTGCACCACTTTGTAAATACGGCTCAGGGAAATTGCCTCCTTAACACATTAGCATAAACAAATTATGCTAGTGTGGCGCAAAGAGGCGCAAGGGGCTTTTAAATATGTCCCAAACAGTCCACTGAGTGCCAACCAAGACCCTTTCCCTCCTCTTCTACACAGCCATACACTGGATGGTGAGAGATTCACGGTTATTGAAGTGTACTGCTGCAATCTTTGAGTCTGTTATTATGTTATGCTAGAGGATTTGTACCATGATGTCCACCATTTCCTTCTACTCTTTGAACTTTTTTGAAGTTTAAAATCTGGTGATGAGTTACCCAAATGCAGGGTGAACCCTTGGTATTCTTTTGCTTGTGGTTTTTCTATAGATCTTTCCTACCTTTAATTGAGGCCCAAATGCACTCTTGGGAAATTGTTTCATGAGTCATGACCCTCAGTCTAAACCTGTGTTTTAGTTCGAACCCCATGTTTAATTATTCTTTCTAATGCTTAGGTACTTCTTACTTCTGTTTTGTCATAAGTTGCAATGTGCTCGTGCTCACCATCTGCTACCTGATAATTTATAACTGTGGGTTTTCAACATCCTCACGTACAGACAGACACAAACACCAATACATGCACACATATACACACACACACACACACACACACACAGACTACTGTTTGCGGAATTATAGATGGTTTTGTGTTCTGACTCTCATTCTCTTTGTTCTCTCTCTTCTCCTGATAGATAAAGTGCAGTTTATCATGATGTAGGTCTCCATGTGGTGGGAGTAGGTCTGGTCTTGTGACTCATCACTAATCTGTACAAGTGTGCAGAAATGAGGGGAGTTTGCTGTGTCAATCACTTTGTCATTGGGGTCTGATATGCATCTCGATAGCTTCACATTGTTGATTATACTCTTTCTTCTATTCTGTTGTGTGTTTCCTCATGTTGTGGTGCCGAAAGGTCCGACCCATTGTCCAAAAAGACTAGCTAAGTGATGTTTCTCCCCAATGGCACTGTTACTAGTGTAAAGGGTTCTGGCAAGCATTGTATGCTGTTCCCAATATCATCTGTTCCTCCACACTCATGCCCTGGATGACACAGGCCAGGTTGTAAGCCTTTCTGACCTTGTAGTACACTTAGCTGTAGACACCAAACAAGTTCCTACACCCACATAGGCAGATATTGTATGAGTTTTTATGTACCACACCATATACCAAAAACATACACAAGACATTCCACTGGCTCTGTTCCCAGGATGGCTGGAGACTTAGGTTTATCATTCAATTTGTGGGGACAGTGTTTTGTAATGTTGGTTTGACTAGTGCACATGTCTCTTCCCCATTGTTGGTCTTTTTTTTACATTTGGAAAAGTGCATACATTTGTGGATAGGTTTACTATTCTAACTCTAGTCCTGCCTACATTAGGGAACGTGTCTATACTTTTGGATTGAGTGATTATATGTACTATTCCAGCTCCAGTCCCACTAACAATGGGGGTAGTGTACATAATTTTGGGAGGGTCACATTTACTATTGTACCAACATTACCATTAATATTGTGGAAAGAGCATATTTGGGATGTCTGATTTACTATTTCGACTCCTGCCTTATTACAATTGGGAAAAATGCAAATTTTGGGCTTGGTGAGGCTGTTTGACTGTCCTAACTAAAGATAAGCAATGCACCAAATTAAATAATTATAATTTATTGCCATACCAATAGACACAAAAAATGTATTGTGATTTATTATAACTTTAAGTTATAAAACTAAACAGATTTAATATTAATTAGTAAATCATAGTTTTCAAACTGTCAATATATATTTTAATAAAAGCTAATGTTAATCAAATATTGCATGTTTTTGAATGTAAAACTGTAAAAAACAAAAAATCCTTTTATCAATAAAATATCAATTTCTCCAAAAAACATATGTATTAATTTAAATACTGAAGACAGGCTGTTTTAAATGATTATTGGCAAATTATAATACTAATGAATTAATATAATTTAAATCCCCCAATATGTACGCGAATTAATCTTCTGAATAATAATAAACTACCAATCCAATAATTACAAAAGTAGGAAATCTCTTTTCTTAATTTTTACATGTGTAAAACAAAAGAAAATGAACCCTGATATTTATTTAAATATTGTTATGATTTGTTTCAAATTGCTAAATATGATACTAAGCAATTCAGTTAACTAAACAATTTAATAATTAGTAACTTTACATTACTTAATGTAATTAAAATAAAACAACTCCCTCTTGACCCTATTAGCCCCTCAACCTGTTACATATATTTTTTTTAAGATACATTTATCAATATTTTGATATATCCAAAGAATTACAATTAATTATATATATATTAATATTAATAAAACACAAAGTAAGGATACAATAATATATCTTAATCAAACACTACACACCCAATTGCTTAATATATCCAGCACCTCAAATTAAATAACATTTGTAAAATCGGATTAAATTAAATAACAATAATTTAGCATATATTGATGTACACATTTTACTAAAAAGTAACCAAATAACACAGTGTATAAAAATGATACATAAAGCAATATGTTAGTTTACTCTTGAATATCGACGCAGTTCTTTGCTTATTGGGTGTAATACGGCATGAATGCACAGTGTCGAATTTACAACTAAACAATCTCACAGATCTATTCACAATATAATTTCTGACTTTACACAGTTCATAATGACATCCAAATAGATTCTCTCTTGCTCATTTTAACCATACTTCTCATATCCTCATTATATTTCCTTAGAAACTGGTTGGAAGGGTCCCAGGACAATTGGGGTTAGCTCCAATTGTGACAGTTGGTGTCTTTTTACCATTGTTGTCCTGGGCTCAACCTAATATTGGACAAAAAACGGGCACCAAGCAGAATCCTTTACCACTTGACTCTTAGTGTAAGGAATAAGGGTAATCCAAGGCTTAATCAGGGAGGTGGTGTTAGCTATAAACCCAGAACTCGGCAAAAAACCCAATCACAATTATTTTTTTAATTCAATGCCAACACATATGTGAATTAATGCCCCGCCAGTTATTTCACTAGAAATTGGAAACGTACATTAATCTTCACATAACAATGTGATACCAAATATCAGGTTAATAAAAAATACATAATGGAACAATAAACAGATCTCAAAAGTCTCTCCTCCACAAAATGATTTTATGAACTTGGTAAGGGTAAACAGGCAATAACTCAAAAACCACAGACTGTTATGATTTTCTAGCCATGTTGGAGTTAGCTCTACTTGAAAATGGCCACTCACAGGTAACATTTTCCTGAATCAGATGGTGCCTGTAGATCTTAGGGCATGGGCACTTACTCACAACCTCAAATAAAGCTCACACAAGTGGAGTATTTAGGAGCTGTTAACTACACAAGTGCTGCACCAATAGACATACGAGTTGTGAGGTTCAGAATCCATTATCCTCACATAGCTAACTCACAAAGCGAGAAAGGTGACATTATACCTCAAGGTCATGGAGAAGGCAGGCTAGGTGGACACTAATTGGAGAGTGGGACACATTTAAAGGAATCTCACTACAAAGTCCTTGCCGAGTAGGTCCTTCGCCTGAGCCACAGTCAGTGAGGATGCTTATGAGTTCCATCCCTTCTTGTACAGTTATTTCCTTCCAGGAAGCAGTGCTGTTTTTCCATTTTTCCTGAAAGCTTCCTTCTGCAGGATCGCGTTCAAGTACCATCCACCTCAGCAAGCAGGTGTCTTCGCTTAAGGCACGCCAGGCAGCACTTCTAGCAGGATGCAGAGCTTCACAATCGGTTCCCAAACTAAAGGGAAGCTAGCTAGCAGAGCCACTAGCCCTTGTGTCCAGTAATCTTGTCAGACCCCACTGGTGGTTGAGCTCCTCACTTAGTCAACAAGATCTCCTTTCAAAAGGAGAAAGGTAATGGCCCAATATGTATTCAAATACTTACCACTTATCTTCTATTCATTGTTCATAATTTGTGAGGCTCATCCATCTTAAGCTTCCATGAACAATTCATGATAATTTCATGACGTTTTACATGCACTCCCAAGGGCTGGTTTCAGCCAGCTCGTACTTTGTAGGTCTAGCATTTGCCCAGACTGTGTTATGTAACCAAAATTGTATAATATACTTAGGGAGACTTCCAGCCAGCTCTCTACATCCAGTTGTTTGTTGCAGTGTCATGTACAATGTTCTTCCAGCCACAGCAGCATATAGCATGAGGCATTGGGCCAGCTCGCTTCAGTCACTGGCTATCTTCACTGTTAGTTACAGCATTCTGCGCTTTCAGAAGCATCAATACAGAAACAGTAGTTCCCTTTAGTGGCAAAGAGAGGTAAATTGTGCTTCTTGAGTCCAAAATATAATTTTGCTTTAAGCCAAAGTGTTTCATAATGATGAGGGCCCAGTTCTCCTTCCTGCAACGATAAAGGTTTACCAAAACCATGACAAAATAAGCATTTACAAAACCAAAATGCTGTCAGCCTTTGCCACACCTATTGGCGGCTGCTAATGCGTTTTTTACATTTGGCCCATATGGGTCACCCACATCTATGGTCAAACAGATGCAGACAGGAGGACGGACTGAAGCTATAATTCTTGTGAGAGGAGAAGTAGGAGGCAAACACAAAGAAGAGCCTTTGGAACCCCAACCCACCACATACTGAGCTCTACCACAGGAAAAATCGGTGGAAAGCGATAGGAATGGTCCAGGTATTGCACTCAGGTCGCACAAAGTGGATCCTCCATTTTGAGTTGCCATTCACATGAAAGAATCCCAAAATAGATTCCTCGCTGCACCGACTCAACCACTACACCCATCTTGCAACTTGCATTGAAAGTGTACCTGCACCCCCCATCTCTGTCTCCCGCACATGAAATGAAGGAGCTGGTCAGTGAGGAATGATAGAACCTTTTATCAGGAGAGGGCTTTAGGCATCCATCCCTGAAAGGAGACAAGAAAAGGGCCTGCCCATTCCGCAGTAAATTCATTCTGCCACCACTGTGAGCCCAGTCAGAGGACAGTAGCTGCTCTCTCTGAGGGGAGCACTTTGGATGCCTCTCCTGACCTCAGAGTCACGCTCTGGGTTCTCAGTCTGTATAAGCAGGGAGGCCCTCAATGAACATGCATGACTGTCATTCACCAGGGTGAAAATCAAATAGCCTGAAGCAACATTCCAGTGACTTTACAGCGGTCAAACATAGGACAGGGAAGCATGCTCTACAGAGCCATGCAGGGACATTTGGATCCGAACAATCTCTTTATTTATGCTCCATCACTCTTACCCATCAAAACGTCATGTTTCCATGCTTTGCTTTAGCCTTTAACAGTATATTGTATTGTCATAACGATTCCTAAAATGTAGTCCCACTTTCCCTTTCACATTTCTGAAAAGTTCACACCTATTAAGAGCGTTGCTCTTTCACAAAGTTGCTCAGTATCATCTGCCCTGAAAAAGTGAAAAATGTGTGAGTAAAACCACAAATGAGATGCTTAAAGGATACGATTACAACATCCGCAGTCAAGAATAAATAAAATCTAATCGTTTCTTATTTTGACGAAAGGGTCTTGTAGCCCACACATCTGTTGTGTTTTTTTCAGGCAATATTGTTTCTCAAAAATGTGATCTTTTACTTGCTGGTAGCAGCGCTTAATTTGTAAATGAAAACGTGCAGGTGCCCAAAGCTCTCCTCTGAAACACACAGCTGCTGCAATTCAATGTGTGAGCAGAGACTATTGAGGCAACTTAATCCTAAAGCCATCTCCAGCTTCTTTGATCCATTGAAAGCCACTCCCTGCCCCTTCAGCTCACTCTTGCAGCTTTCTGCTTTCTCTCTTTGTGACGTTTTTTCGTTCTTCACTTCCTCCATCTTTCCCATACTTGTCTTTTGCTCGCGGTCAATGACTGATGCAGAAAAATAAGTGCCGGCCCTCAAAAATAAGTGCTGGTGCTTAGCACCGGAAGCCACCAACAAAAATTAAGCACTGGCTGGTAGTCATTTCACCACTGTTGCCTCGTGGTAAAGACATTCTTGACTAAGCCCTATGTAGCATGCTCCATGCTTGTATCACAACAGTGCCTTTACAGTTGGATATCTTGCTGAATAAAGCTCATTCCCTAACTTTTTATCTTTACCATTCTTTCCCATAACGTACCTTTCACCACTTGGAGAATTCTAACATATCCCCGAAAAATAAAAGAAACCTATTACAAAAGGACAATTACATTGCCCATTTTGCTTTATCTATACAAAAAATGAAGGATCAAACCCTGCCCTTTGCTTATCAGAGGATAACATTAACGTGTATGATCAAGTTAATTTCACACATTTTATATTCTCTAGATGTTTTGAAATTATTTTCTGTGAGACTCTAGATACCCATTTTTGCATGTATTTGCCATGTGATGCAATACTCAAAAATATTCTAATAACATTCATTTTATCAAACACTTTTTAAATGCACGTTTTATATAATGAATTCTCACATGTGTCATTTGGGACATGACCTATAGGCAGTTTGGCTCCTGTGAACTTAATTTCCTATACCTCATTGCTCTACAGATGTAAGAGGTTGCCATTTACTGTAATAGTCTCATAGAACTGTGCTTCCCAAATAGGATACAACTTTTTAACCCTTACTTGTTTAACTCCGCTAACTAGTGTTTTGGACGCTGCCTGGACCTCTATAAACCATACACAAGAACATGCAGTCCTAAAAAGGCTTGTGGTGCCTCCTGCTCTCTTAAATATACAGTAGTAGTGTCAACCATCCCTCTCTCTCTTCTAGTTGTCTCTAATCTGTCCACCAGAGAAGATAAAACCTCCAGGCATCATGTTGCCAGGAACTTTCTTTTTAGTATTTTTCAGTCCAGACAGACAACCCCTACCTTTGTAACTCTCACTACCTTCCACTATTTAACATTTCCTTATTAGGGGCAGACAGCCTCTGGCTTTGGATATCATGCATTCTACCTCTACAACCCCAAAATTCCAGAAATAGGAAGGGAACATCACACTGGTCCACCTCGCCTATGCCTAGTGATACCACACTGTCTACATCTCTCTAACCCTCTCACCTGGGATAGACAGCCACTACACCCTCTACATAGCTTTAAACCCATCCACATGAGGAAAGTGGCCTTAATGACTGTATTTCTCTTCCTCTATCAGCAGAGGTCAGACATTTCACATGCCTGAACCCCTGTGCCTCCATCCCTCTAACCCCACTTCCCAGGAACCAAACCCCACTCAAATATCCTGGTCTTCACAGTAAGAGACACTTTATAACTCTACCTGCCTCTATGTCTCATATCACCTGTAATATCTTAAATGAGATGTCATCTAACCGAATAGTACATAACATACAGCGCATTCAGGAAGGCCTCTTTCAATGAACTCAACAAATTGCAAAGCCACTTTTATCAATATTTTGCCCGCCTCGCGTGATTACACTGCTCCAATGCATGACAATCGTTTGCATAAACCATTTGTTCTGTACTTTCTTCCCGCACCATAGAAAACCGCAAACCTTTAGCTTGCCAGCGCTTTCTTCTTGTAGGTGAAATAGAGTGACAGCAAAATGATTACCCTGCAACAAGCATAGAAAAGGTGTGGCACCAGAATACAATTTGCACAAAACAGCTGCACACTGTATTATAGTAGTAGGATTGCTTGCTCAAGACATGAAGAACCTATTTGAAAGCTGAATGACTACCTACACCTAGTCTACAAGTGAAACTGCAGCACACATGCATCAGTTGGGCAGAAACAGTGTGTCAGTGGTAGCACATCCTGCCAAAGGTATGCATAAAGAGTGTGAGAATAGCATTGCTGCTTGCACCAGGTGCACAGGTACAATGTGACAGCAGCTGAACTATCAGCACAAGTGGTAAAAACACAGCATGCAAGAAGCTACATATACTGGTGTTAGGAGGTGATTTAGACATAGGAAGGTGACCTTTCAGCCTGTGAGGATAGCAGAGGGTGTGGTGGAGGGCCACCAGCCATATTCTGAAACCAACGTCTACATAGTATGGATCTCGTTGTCTACAATGCAGCTGCAAGGATATTCTATGCCTTGTAGACCAAACTCATTATAAAGTCCAAAGTGTGATGATCAGTGATGCATTGACAATCTTTATCTGCACAGTACAGGAAGAGATATTGAGTGAAATATGCATAGATGCAGAGGGATGGCAGCAGTTGCACCACCTTCAAAGGATGTCAAAAGAAGACAGCATAGCAACAGAAGTACTATTCACCGGGTATACATTGGAGGTAGGTGAATGGAAAAATGCAAAGCTTCTGTGCCTGTGGCTCCCACAGCCAGGGTGTAAAGGCATTCAAATTACGGTAGGTAGACCTCCACATGCATTGACAATCATTTCAACCACACCTTTTCGGAACCCTGAGGATGGTACGGGTAAGCGAACCTTAAATAATGGACTTCTATGGAACAAAAGTGGTAACATGGTAGCAGATAGTGTGAGGCAGAATTGGGCCAGGAGACGTGTATGAACTGGGGCTCTGACGTCTGTCAAACAGCTGCCCATTGTGCCCCCCCCCATGCAGGATTGGGAACAGTTTCCCAGGACACAAAGAATTGCTGAAGTTGTCATTTTCTTTTTTTTAACCTTTGCAAGCTATGTGTTTCAATAAGCTTGCAAAGTTTTAAAACATTTTACAAAATTGAGAGTCTCACAATTTTGAACCTTCTCAACACCTTGGTGTACACAGACTGTGAGAGCAGCAGTATCAGTGACTCCTGGAGCCCAAGAAGAATCGCTAAACTTAGGTCCATCTTTCCGTCTTTTGGTCGGAGTTTGGTTGGATCCAAATCACATTTTGTGAGCGGCTGCCTCTAAGGAAAATAAAAGGGGTGCGTATTTGATTCGTCACATGGTATTGATATATAAGTGGATCCTCTTCTATGATCCACATGACTGTTCTTTTGAATACTTACGCACTTATGTGTTAGTTTGGCACAAAGTACATATTCCAAAATAATATACTCCGTAGTGCTAAAGCTTAGTTGTATGTTATGTGTGTATATTTCCCAAGAGTCCATTGCAGAAGTAGACTTCAAAGCAAATTACTGAATGTTGGCATGTGTGTGCGGTCAAACACACAAAAGGTGATGTAAGGAATTCTTGCAAATAGTTTAAAACACTGTGTATCATTCTAGCCTATTGTTATTTGCCCACTGTGTCACTCTAGACCAATGTTTCCAAAACTGTGGAATAGCAAGGGTGCGCTTCAGAGACAGAGGTCAAAGGTCAGACTGTGTCTTCTGCTGCTTATATTTTAACACTGACTGGTGTTTACAAAATCCTTCTCTCACTTGGCAGTCAAAGAGAAATAAGGTGAATTATGTGGCAATTCTGCTGGGGTACTTGAAGTGTGAAAGGAAAGCTGGAGGATGCAATGTTTTCCTAACACACAACATGTAAATACCTATAAATGAATTGTATATATTCAACAGTTAGGAAAGCAAAATGAAGCATATTTGTTTTGTAATTGTGAGGTATGATGGAAACAAAGATTAAGATCAGAACAAATCTAGACACTTTACTTAGTGATGCCCAAATAACAAATATTCACTGAAACCCAATTTCCACACATTATCATTTGTGTGCAGTATTGTTTTATCTGTAAAACCGTAGCCTGTGCAAACTTAGTGACCGTTTTAATGGAAAATGTGTTGTTTGCAAATAACAATGCGCTACTACAGAATTCTTTGTTGCCATAAAAAATCACCCTCATCATGTCCATTAAAGTGAGGTAGGTTCCAAAAGTTTGCCATACTAAAAAGCTAAAAAGTGGGTTGTGATTCTAAAAAGTTTGGGAAGCATTGCTCTAGGTAGAGGCCTTCCTTATGCAAATCTGTACGTCACTGGTCCTCATGGAAACATTTAATCTGGAACTCTTTCCAGAGTGGCACCCCGGGCCAAAAAACAATGGGTTGCAATGCTATCCAGAGCAATTGCCAGTGGTTTGAACTATTTGCAAGCATTGCTCCGATCATCTTTATGTGTTTGATGTAATGGCCTAAGTGGCCAATGGTATGCCCAGGAGTAACTCCCTTGCTGTGTTATCAAAGTTGTAACTTTCTGACGAGGCTGAATGTGGCCAAAACCAGTCTCTGGTTGTTTTTGGAGAAGCTGGATCAATACGGACTTGCAAAAAACAATTGCTTGGATTGCTATTTAGAGTGGTTCCAAGTAGTTTTAGGCTACATTTTTAAGCATTCCTCACATCATATTTTGTGTATTTGATGTTTTATACGATGACTGCTACATTTGAAAGGAGAAACAATACGTCTGCCTGGTAACACTCTCATATGTGCAAATTACTTGCTGTTTCTCTTGAAATATCAGAAATATTATGTTTTAACTTTGCACTAGCAAAATTAAACGGTCTTGGACCACAGTTACATTTTTAACTGAAAAATGAGATTTCCCTAAAGTGAATGGATTTGTAAAGATTGACTGAGGGAAGCTATTCTGCAGGCTGTTGAGTGTACGCCAAACCAGTGAGGCATAAATGACTAGAGGATGTTCTTTCTGGCTGACCTGGTGATCTGCAGATGGTTTGGCACCAGCAAAACTGATCTATAATGAAAAAGTATGTGTATTTACCTCTATGTTTTCTATCTATGTTGATATATTTATGATAATTGAAAAATGAACTGGGTTATGCCGTTAGTCACAGTCCAAGAACAGGGAAAATACCAGTTTCGCACTACAACGTACACATTGCAAATGTGCTAAAATTCTTCACCAGATACTTATTTTAAGCTTTTGTAAAGGGCATCATGCAACCAGAAGTCTCAGCAGAGCAGTTTGACAAGGCAGGACCGTCAGGTGGGGAGGTCGGAGGGGTTGTACCACATTTATTTGCCTTAAGCCTGCTCATTTCAGGAACCTGTTCTACCACTGCTCATTGTATTTACATAACAAAAAAGCAGGCCTTGCCCACTTTGGTGAAAAACCCCTGGAGCAGCAGCTAACATCAGCCACTAGTAGGTAACGTGTACAGGAACTGCCTCAAAATGTGTCCTTGCTCATTGTTTTTCTTTTGAACCAGATACTCACGCACCGCAGAGGGACCCCGCATGACATTAATGATCCTGGCCTGTGGATAGATGAGGGATAATGAGCACAAAAGACAGAAGGAGGAAGGCAAGAGCTGGTTCGGTCCAGAGTTAAGGAACTGCCAGTGAAGCTGAAAAAAGATAGAAACGTTGTTAGTGACCTATGGAAGTCCAATGCGAGAGTGAAGGGTCCTGTTTTAAGCATCTGACCAAATTATGGTGTCTAGAATATTTTGAGATACAAATGAGCACCACCAATATTTACTATTGAACCAAATGTATGTTTTGGTTACTTTTATAGTGTTAGTTTTGTTTACAGACGTTTTATTCATTTTGCTGCCAAAATTCACGGATACATGCTTCTCCAAATCTAGTACTGTTTTAAGTATTATGGCCACAGTTAGGCTAATATGAGACAAAACCCAGTATATTAAGTGATCTGCGACTAAATCATTTGTATCTAGAAGGCAGCGGCACGAGAAAATGAAAGTTCTTTATTGTCACATTCTTTGAGGATTGGTCGGAAAGTCGAGGTGCATTGCTGCATTTTGCCCTGTTGAACAGACACAGTGGGGGTCATTCCAACCTTGACGGGCAGCGGAGGCCGCCCGCCAAAGTTCCCCCAACAGAATACCTCTACGCGGTCAGAAGACCGCCGCGGTTATTCTGTGTTTCCCGCTGGGCTGGCGGGCGACCGCCAGAAGGCCGCCCGCCAGCCCAGCGGGAAACCCCTTCCCACGAGGAAGCCGGCTCCGAATGGAGCCGGCGGAGTGGGAAGGGTGCGACGGGTGCAGTTGCACCCGTCGCGATTTTCAGTGTCTGCAAGGCAGACACTGAAAATCTTAGTGGGGCCCTCTTACGGGGGCCCCACGACACCCCTCACCGCCATCCTGTTCCTGGCGGGCGGAACCGCCAGATACAGGATGGCGGTGAGGGGATCGGAATCCCCATGGCGGCGCAGCAAGCTGCGCCGCCATTGGGGATTCCCATGGGCAGCGGAAAGTCGGCGGTACAACGCCGACTTTCCGCTTCTGGCCGCGGCTGTACCGCCGCGGTCAGAATGCCCGGCGGAGCACCGCCAGCCTGTTGGTGGTGCTACCGCCGACCCCGGGGTCAGAATGACCCCCATTGTCTTAAAATAGATTCTCGGGCTGATGAAGGAGTTTTCGTAATGTATTAGATTAAATGAAGGTTGGAATGGGCTGCATCATTCTGAGGTTTTTGAAGATTTCCAATATCCTTCTTTTTGGCAAACATACATAGATTGTTTTGCAGTAACCTAGTCGAGAGAACCAGGGCAATGTTGTAAGGCAAGATTACACGAGCCTGGATTCCACTTAAGAGTCAAAAGCCGAGTAATGTACTCTTAGTTAAGTTCATTACCTCTTCACTAAACAAAACCCACCCTCATGGCAAAGGCATAATTCCTCTTCAACTATCAACCGTTTACCATGTGCACAGCTTTTCTTCACTAAACACAGTCCATGACCTAGTTTTGCTAAACAGATTGTACACTTACAGCAAATGAACCCCACACAAGCTTACAAACCTCTGCACAAAACGAATTTTCTAAGGTTTTCACTAAAAGTTCAAAGCCGAGCCTGCTGGCAGTGTGAAGACTTGTTTGAACTCTTTTTTTCTAGAAATGGTGAAACAGGTTTGGCAGTAATCTGCAGAGGGGGAAAGCCTGTGCCTGTTCAATCGTGCCAGCGTCACTGCAATTAGCAAATCTTGCCTCAAAGCAAGCTCCCCTGCGATGTGCATACCTCAGCTATCAGCAATTCACACTTTGAAAACTCGCCAGTATGCATAGCTGAACTATTATCTCATCTGCTGTGAGTAGGCCTTGCCTACCAGTCTCTCTGTGACGTGATCCTTTCACCTGCAAGCTTCTTTACACTGTGAAAAATGTCCCTACCATCTCCTTTGAATCGGTTTACATGTACTATACATTAACAGAAATTCTATTGAAATGAGCAAACTTTTCTTTCCAACTCCTGTGCCGTGCCTAAACAATGTCTCCAGGTTTTTGGCGATGTACAAACCTTATCTGCCAGCTCTTGGAAGTACTGCATCCTTTCCAACCACCTCCTAATCACACTGTGCATGCCTTGTTTGCAAAGGTGCAACCCTTCCCAGCCATCTCTTCGGCACTATCAGACCTTGCTTACCATCTCATTTGCAAACGTTACCTACCAGCTCCTCTGCATGGCTATATCTTACCTTCACAATCATCTGTAATGTGCCAAACAGACTTCTATCTCATTGGTAATCGGGGAACTGTGACAATCTGCTCCTCTGTCATGATTAAAATCTTCTCTGTGTTGCAAAAACATGGCCTACCATCTCCTCTTTCATGTTCAAAGTCCACTTACCTGCTTGTCTACAGTGAAGAAACCTTTTAGGTCCCTTAGTCCTTTTTACGTTGGTCCATTTTTACCTCGTGGCCTAGTGGTGCTTTAGTGATACCAAGTGGCAACTATTAGAATGCATTTTTAAAGAAATTGACTATTCAGCAGGAAGTTGTTTTTGCAGGCTTTTTAATTTGCAAGAAAAAGAAATACATCCACTGAAATGTATGGTGGAACAAACGTCCTGTGGGTTCAGTGACAAGTTCCTTTGATCCACTTCATGCAAATCAATACCTCACGGCGACGGTGCTCCGTAGTTGGTGGTGAGGTGCTAGGCAGGCGTCGGAGCGCCGCTGCATGCCCCTGCCCTTCCACAGATGGGACTGCCACATGCGGAACCCACCATGCATTTCTCAGCCATGCAACTGGCGGCTTGGATGGAGTCAGGGATGGCGATGACTGGGGACTATTATGGTAACATCGGTTACCACCTGGCCAATTCCTTACCTATGAGGCCATGGTCTGGACATTCAAGAAACTGTGGAATGCAGGAATGGACAAGCCCTGGACACAAAGGGTCTCATTTACGAGGCCCTAGTGGCACACTGTGACACCGAAGTGTAATTTTTTTGATGCTCCAGTGGCGCAGCGTGCTAGCTCAAATTTACAAGGCCACGCAAAGCCACCTTATGTGGTATTTCATCGCCCTGTAAATATAGACAACTTTCACACATAACACTGCGTGAAAGGGCATTCCATGGGCGTTGCTTGGGGTGTTCCCATGCAAAACCCATGGAACCCAGAGGAATCTGACACATTCCCAGATTTACAGGTCTGAGAATGCATCAGATTTATATGCCACCTCAGGGGTGGCATAAGAATGATGCAACGGAGATAAATATCTTTATTTCTCTCTGTTTTTTCCTCTTTCTATGTGTTCTGCATTCTGCAGAACACATAGAAAGCGGAAAACACCTTGTGATTGTTTTTGTGCAGAAAGGTGTCCCTTCCTGCGCAAAAAGAATCCTCCCTGCAATGTAATGGGCCAGAGATGGGGACCACGCACTCGTTAGGGAGGAGGCAAAGGGGTGCAGACAAGGCCAATAGCACTGCTGTAGCCCGAAATCCTGGAGGCATTGGAGCACCCTCGGGCCACGATCCATCACCCTCAGCAAGTACTGCATCCATGATTGGGGACGGAGTGGCTGATTAGGGGAGTGAGTCGAAATGCGACTGCCACCACGTGTAATGGTGGTCACTGTGAAGGGTCGGTCGTGAATGTGGTAGAAAGCCCTTGTGTGTGTAATTGTAGGATTTGGTGGGCAGGAGTGCGCCCTATTGTGAGGGAGGGCTCAAATCATACTTGTTGAGGGATGGGAATACCCCCCCTCCACACACCTCCGCCCCAATCAACCATTCCTCCGGCACCACTACTTGCAATGAACTAAGAGCACACTTGGAACCCACCATTTGTACTGTAGGCACTGTTGCTTATTTTGTTGTTTATGTTTCACGTTTATTTTGGTTTGCCACCATTCTTCGAATAAGAAACATATAATGTGCTGGTCTTCATGCCTCAGAGTGGGAAGATAATTGTGTGGGGGAGACCAGCACGTGGATGGCAGTTCATTAGGTGTGCTGTGAACTTTGTTGTTGTACTGCAGATACCACTTCCTGAAGGGGCATGCCAAAAATGTGCTTGGAGATTTTATTCTGCTTTGTCACAAAAAATCATGAGCATATACCAATAAGGATATTTTTCTTAAATGCAACTCAGTACCTTACCATCTTTAAGTGAATCCCTGACCATTGATTAACACAACACATAAAATAGGAGAGTAGAAATGGGATGAAACGATGCTGTGAAAGGTGCTGGTTTCATAAACCGACACTGGCGCACACCCACTGAGCCCACTTTGTCCCACTCCCTTGCATCTCCCTAGCTGACCACTCTGCCATGCCACATGTGTGAACTCCACACATTCCCATTTATCACAGCTTTGGGAAGAGTCTAATCTCCATTACACAGCAACTCTGTTGCAGGATTTGATGACAAGAAATACCCAGAGTCTCAATGGCATCATCATAGCTTTACCACCCATAGGCCAGGTGTGGCCCTCACTGCTGGCACTGATTCATTTTTATGGTCCAGCTTTGCAGCATATCTGTCACCAGACAATTATTTTAGTATCACCAGGAAAGAGGCTTTGGTTCCACCCACATGCTAGTAGCCAGGAATACATGTTTTATTAGGCATAAGTTGTGCGCGTCTACAGAAAAGTGCATGCCTTCCATACCACTGTAATCATTTGGTTTATTTATCTAGCTGTCTAAGCTTGAACCTTCATGGGTACATCTATGACACTGTAATGCTATTGAAGTGTCTTAGATAACTAGATAATTTGTGGCATTTTTCTCTGGCAGCCACGCAGATGGGAAGAGGGCAGTCATTGGCCTACATGGATTTTTAGATATGGCTTCACGGTGCAACTGCCATGATTGATTTATTATGAAATGTTATGATAAAAGTACTAGCCCTGACATATTTATTGTGAAAAGCATATGTTAAAATCAATAGGCATTTAGGTGTGGATTGTTATCACCTTATTGTAAAGCTAAAAGACAGGCCCTTTGTTGGGTGTAATCTTACAGATTACCACAGTAGGCAAGGCTTTTGACATTGGTCACCCACTCTGGCAATCCCTGGGGGGATTCACTGTGATTTTGATAAGAGTTGTATATAATGTTGCAAGCTGAATTGTTCTACATAATTGTTATTTTTATCTAGATGCATGATAAAACAGTATGGATTAGAATGTTTAGTTTATTTTTATCAATAATGAACACGTTTTTATTTTCAGGCATTGGTTGATTGTCAATATCAACATTTCAGAGTGATCACATTATTGAAATCTAATCAGTTTAAATCTAATTTGCTAAGTGGTTATGATTTCATGGCCAATGAACTATATCTAAATATAGCTGCCGTTTTGCAATATTGCAGAACAGAGTGTTTTTTTCTGTTCATTTTCCCTCTCTTTTCATGTTTTAAAATTTACATTTCTATGTCTATGCTTGATTATGAGGAATCACAGGATGGTTTATTAAGGGGTGGTGTTATAGTGCAATTTGATTACACTGAGAAAGGCGGAAAGCCAACATGCGTCTGTAAGACGTACCGAATAAACCAGACAACTTTAAAGAGCACCCCATGAGTGCCCGTCATTTCTTTTTGTTTGCAGGTGAAAATGTATATACATTCACTTAAAAAACAAAAGTTACAGGGATGTTATAGTTAGGTTGATGTTTTACCCACACAAACGTATAGAAATTCAGCAATTATAGTTATACTTATTGCAATACTTATGTTAAGAAACTATAACTCATGGACTAAAGTTACTTAACAGCACAAGTTATAGTTTCTTCAGCTAAGCATAACTATATGTATAACTATAACTGCTGAATTTCTATGGTTTTGTGTGGGTAAAACGCCAACCTAACTATAAGGTCCTCCTAACATTTGTAATTTCAGTACATCTCTATGTTTTTTTAAAACCTAAAGTAATATATAATTACCGTGAGTTAATACACCCACCACCGCGCACAGCCATTGGCCGTGTGCTGTGGGGAGATAGTGACCTGCTGCCAACCCCCCTTTCATGCACCCAACCCGCACTGCCCGTGGCCGTCAGCTGTGCGCAGCAGGGTATGGTGTGTGAATGGATGAGGTTTTTTTCCACTGGACTTCGGATAAGCAGGTCCATTGCAGATTTACATTGTGTGTCGTGTTGGGCTCTGTGGTAAATCTGTGGATTCACGGATTGGCTAAAAGAAAAAAAATGCTAAATCTTTTGCCCATGAGGAGTCCCTCAGAGACCCCCCTTCATGTGTCCTATGGTATCAGGATACCTCTATCCTGACCCCTATTGCGTGTTTTTATTTATGTTTTCTACCCAGGACCCCACACAAGAAACAAAATGGTGGCCACAACTTTCTTTCAGGTTGTGGCCAGCCAATCAGGGCCTCGCTTTTTGCAAGGATGCATGGGTACCTAGGGATCCCTTGGTGATACCCACAGATCCGCCAAGGATTCGCATCCCTAGATATCTATATTTTCTTCCTTTAATAACTCCAAAACTACTAAACAGGTTTGGACCAAATCACAAAAAGAGCTCTTTCTGGACCAAGATCCACCTTTCTGCAAAATTTCATATAATTCCGTTCAGCAGTTCAGGCTGTAGTCAAGTCTAAAAACTGCAAAATCTCCATAAACATAGCGGGGAAAGCTTTTTGGGACCCCCCCTTTTGCTTGGCCCTTGCCTAACAAATTACCCTGTAACTTTTCAGACAGCGCTGAAGTAACTGGTACACTAGTTTTTAAAATCTTGTGAAGATTCATCAAACAATACAATACGTTTGTGTGTGTGTATATATATATATATATAGTGGGTGACACTTGACAAGTATTTTGGTGCTGGATTAAATAAAACATGTGAAATGCAAACAGGAACTAAATCACTGACATAGAATACCTTAACATTATTTACATTAATTGTTCAGAAATCAATCATTGTTATTTGCTAGTATAGATAAAGACATGACAATAGACCCCAATAGGGATCCATTTCAATGTATTTGTTTTAATGACTAACCGGTCTGACATGTGGAGGGACTGGGCCCACTTAAAGCCCTGTCAGAGGATGAATGGAAAGATGAGTCAGTGGATTGAGGAATTGGTGCAAGAGTACAAAGATGAGTGACAGAGTGTGAGTATGATGACTTATTTAGTGTCTACAGCCATCAGACACACAAAAGGCACATCCATTCATAAGCCACACCTATTAGCATTGCCAATGCTTGTCTGTAGCTTTGCTTCTAACGACTAGTCACCCTCTCCCCCAGCTATCCTGCAGCCCCCAGACCTATGACTTGTCTCCATCCACTCACCCCACCATGTTCTGTATAAATGGGATTCGTGCTGGTCAGGATTTTAAGCAGGGTGACTTTTGCCAGTTCGCAGACCAGGCAGTAATGAATAAGCAATGGAATGGGTCTCGTGTTTGCTTGAGTTAGAGCTATTCACGTTTTAAACTCCTAACCGGACTTTTCTTGCCACATAAACTGAAAAGTAAAACAGTTTCACATAAGCCCACGGGCACCATGAAGCATGACGGAGACACACAAAAGGAAACAGAAGTTCCCTTGCAGTGAAACGTACCTGCAAAAGTGCAATTATCTATGTAACCAGCAAAAGTGCAATTAGCCATGTTACTGGCAAAAGTGCAATTATCTATGTAACCGGTAAAAGTGTAATTATCCATGTAACAGGGTCGATGTCATGCAAAGCGCTTGACTACTGCCCAGCTAGCTCATGCTGCCTACGAAATAAAGAGAAAAATTAGTCCAGAAACCATAGAGAAAAAATGCAGCGTTTGTTTTCAGTAGTTGGTTGTGCACCCGGGGCGGGCTAAACCCCAGAAAAGGCATGACATATGCATGCCTTTTACTAATTAAATCAAGCTAATTTTAAAAGGAAAGCCTACAAACCAACCAAACTGATGGGTGTGGTTAAAAACCCACAGGGATTACACCAGGGACAGAGCACTTTGTGCTCGACCCTAAAAATTGTCTTTGAAACTGGTCCTTACCAGGCCTTATATTCACCTACTTAACTTTATAAGCAAAAGTACTGATTGATTTATCAAAATGAGTGTAAAAACAATTAAGATAATCCATGCTTGTGATGCAGTCTCTATGTATACTTAACTTCATCTTGCATTCTCAAAGAGTATTTGTTTCTTCCAAATATGACATTGTTGTAGCTTTTATGCAACACAAGTCTCTTGGATAATGCTAACTGGGAACTAAATTACCTTCAGGTGCCTATCTGGCTTGAAGAGCAGAGGGTGTGTGTTCACGATAGGGCACAATTTAGCTCTGGATTTCTGGCTGCTGTCAGTGTGATTTTCTCATTAAGGGACATATTTAAGAGCCCCTTGCGCCACCGGAGTATCGCTTTTCGTGATGCTCCGGTGGCACTATGCCTGGAGCTGTATTTCGAAGTTGGCGTTAAGTGCCTTTTTGTGGCTTAACGCCGCCTTGTAAATACGGCCCCTTCACACGCAGCATTTTGCATGGAAGGTGCGTGCAATGGGTTTTGCGGTGGGCATGCCACAGCAACACCCATTGCATTTTGACGCTGTCCCAGATTTACGAGTTTTCATAAATCTGAGGCAGCGCCAAAATCTTATGCCAAACCAGGGGTGGCATTAGAGTGGCACAAAGATGAGAAATGCTGAATTTACAGATGAGAAGAGAGAGTTGGTGGGAGTAAGATTGAAAGAGAGCGAGTGAAAGAGAAGCGATGCAAGGAAGTACATGCAGCTGGTGAGAGTGAAAAGAGAGCAAACATGAGCGTTTGAAACACTCCGAAGACCACAAGTCCTTCCATAGGCTTTAGTAATGTTTAATTCACAGTCTCATATTTTAAGGATTTAAATCATTTAAATGTAATCCTTGAGAACAAAATCAGTGTAATCAGTGTACCTTCCTATTTAGCAGATACTGCTAACAAGCATCAGATAAGCCAATAGATCTGACTTGTTTTAGGGATATGTTCATGCTTGTATGACATGTGTGTGCAATATCAAAAAACTCACAGGCACCCAGATAGTGGTCCAGTGATACGCAAAGTAAAGGACCGGATTTTACTTCATACTTTTAAAGCCACACCGTCAGTTACACAAGGCACACATCTCTTGGAAAGGATTCCTAGTGATGTGCCTTTGGCCATGCCCCTTTTATTGACCACTGTTTTTTTCATCCTACTTATAGTACTGATGCGGAGAGCTACTACCATGCCCTGATCTCATTACCTCAGGTGCCCTCAAACGTCTAAGCACCAGCTTTCCACGTAGACCTTGTACCCTCCTTCTGCCGTTGCCTGACACTGCCACTAGTAGGGGCAGATTCTGCTGGGGGAAGGGAAGGGAGCACTGATGCTGTCCTTCTGTCCGTTGTCTGCACAGAATGGAAGCTAGGGAGCCATTGTGGCTTGATCTGTACGTATTCAGTGAGTGCTGTAGTATACACTGTTGCTGCCCTTCAAGACCTCCTTCCACTCAGTGACCTCAAACCCTTCAGTCCTCACCACAGATCCTATATTTCTCTTCCCTAGAACCTTTGCTGCTTTCTTCCGGATCTTACCCTTATCCCCATGTAAATTCTAATAGCACCCCATGATCTTGTGCTGCTCTTCCATTTACCCTGCACTCCTGGAAACCTCTGGACACTTCTCCTCCTGGACTCTGCATTGCTCTACCAGAACATGCACTACACCTATTTGGAACCTACATTACTGCCCTCCATTTGGCCCCTCACTGCTCTTCCCTATTCACTGTTGCTGCTCAGGCCTTTCAGCTGCTCTGCCCCAGGACCCTCCAATGTCTCAACTTTGCACGTCCCAGTTTGTGCACAGCTGAAGTCTGATCCCTTTGCTGCTCCTGGCTCCCTGTAACCCTCACAACTCGCTACCTCTTCATCCTTCATTATCCCTCTACATTAGATATCATTTGATCCTCTTTACCATATGTAATTTAGTTATGTGATATGCATTTCGAAGCACTTAGTGAAGCTGTTGACATGCTGTTTTATTCTAACAATTGAGGAAAGTTTTCTGTCAGTTAATACTATTGATACTTTTATAATTTTACATAAAAATGTGTGTGCTGACTGCATATCAATCTGTGATGCCATGAACCATGTTATCATGCATAAATTATCACATAGGGCCTGATTTTTAGCTTGGCAGACAGTTCCCCAGTTCTCAAATGTAACAGTGTATTCTGTCCGCCAAACTCTCGATCCAGCTGGTCAGTTCTGAGTCCGGCTCATCGTCAGTTTTCCAACAGCGTTGCCCTAACCACTTCCCTGTCACTAAACTTACTTTGAAGGCCTGAAAGAGCAGGAATCCTTCAGACGGTCTTTTCCCATCCATTAGGAGCAGAAACAAATAATGCCCCCCAGACCCTTACAGAAAACTCCCAGGGAGTGGGGGCCATCATTTTTTTCGTTTTCAAAACTCCTGATTTGGGAGTTTGGTTTTGAAAAACAAAACAGGTCAGTGCACAGCCACCAGAAGCACGGCGGGCCAGCACCCAACATTTTGGACCTTCATAGTGATCACCGCAGTGTGGTAGTAATTTCTTAAATCCAGCAGTTCAGTCGGGATGTCGGAGGAGATGACCTCTGCCACCCTGGTGGACGGCGGGCCACCCTCAGTGTCCGTATCAGGTCAGTAGTCTGGACTGATGGTGAAGGTTCACCATTGATCCGTAGTCCTTTTGCAAGGTCTTTTTATGATGTCCATGTAATATGGTAAAACGACTCAATAACTCAACGAAAATGTGTACCTTTTATTTTTATTTTTGGTTTTACAACACCTCTGGCTACAACTATCTTGTCCTACAATACATTTCTTTTAATTTTTTCAGTTATTAAAGTTTGAATTTGTATTGTTTCTGGTCTCTCAGGAAGCACCTTGTCTGAATGTTGTTTAACACAGCTGACCCCAGCACTTCCTTCCCATTTCCTGTGCGTGGTAGACATTCTAGTGTCACTGATGACGTCAGTACCAGGTAATGAGCCATTAGCTGAAATTCAACAATGGATACAATACAGCTGACTCCAGCTCGTCCTTTCAATTTCCTGTGCTTGGAAGACAGAGACAGTCTCTTTTTATTCTTGTATCACTGATGACGTTGGCACGGGGGAACGAGCCATTAGCTGCCATCTCCTACAGTGATACAATATTCATTTGTTGACCCCAGCAGTCAACTCCTCTTTATGTTCACATTTTATACACAGATAATTACCAATAGCTTACTTAGCTTTTCAGCTAACCGATTGCAGAGACATCCGATTGCTGCCTTTTGTAATTGCCTACTTATATTGTGTTAGGAACAGGCCTAGTTCTCGTTCTGCCGAATGATCCCCCGCCCCAGTTGTAGAATCCAGCACCATTTTCACTAAGCACCTGAAATATATTGATAGCTGATTTTGTTGAATTCATTTTTTAATCTGGGTTTTCACAAAACTGTTGTTAAATAGTCCTATTTCTAACAATATTGGTAGGGTGGCCTTTGGATCTACCCCTTTCAGCCACTGGCTTTCTTTGACCAGCCGCTTTTAGCCATTGGTGTAAGACTTTGTCAGTTACGTTTTGACTCCACCTTCTGGAGTATTCATCTATCACCTAATGCTATTGGCTCTTTCGAAGTATGCTTCTGCCACAGGTCATGTGCTTGCATTGAACTGCACCTGGGACTACTCCAGGGGTGTTTCCTATATGAGAGCATTGTTGGGGGATCCTCACTAGTCTTGGAAGAAGGAGGAGAAGGAGATTGGAAGACTGGTGTGAGACCACCTGTTGCCCAGTCTGGAATTAGCAGTGCAGCACAGCAGTGTACAAATACATGCTGCGCATGTGTGGTGGACGACTTCTATATCGACCCAAATTCAGCATGCACAGTGTATGTCAGTGAGGCAGAGGTGAGGGCAGTCAGTAGCTGCCATAACATTTCCCTTCTGGACCCTTATCATCTCTTATCTCACAACCTCCCTGCCCACTCCCCCTCACAGGCTGGTCTTATTAGCACTGGTAGCTAGGTGAGGCACAGTGAGGCATAGCACTGTGGGGCCCCTAGGCAAGTGCTAAGCACAACCTTGAGACATAAACTGTGATTCTAAAATCACTGCCTGCGTATCGGGAGAGGTAAGTAGTCTGTGTGCTAAATGCATGGAGTGAACATTTGTACAAATACATGTGTGTCAGAGTGCAATACAAGCCCATGCAAATGCAAATGTTAGCGGTCCTGACCAGGTATTTTGAATTACTGATCGAATGGAAGCTTGTTGGTAAAGGACAGTGCTAAACGCTTTTCTTTTAATAGTTCCAATATATGTTAAAGGAAAAGCAAAAAAATGTTTTTATGGGAGAATGGGGCTGTAAAAGGGAAATGTTCACACCCATTAAAAAAAAAAGTGAAAAGTCAAGGTGAGATAGTTATTTATACCCCTCCACTTTCAAGGTTCACCAACTGCCTCTGTACTACTCTACAACTACAGTCCTCTCTGTTTGCTTCTGTTTACTCCCTCCTGTATATCTCCCTCTGATGTGCTACGGCTGCATGCACTAGCGCAGTGGTTCTTAAACTGTGGTCCAGGGACCACTGAGGGTCCGTAAAGCTTTGTCAGGGGGTCAGCGACTGATTAGAAAATTAAATTACATTAACAAAATAATAAAGTGTATATAAATGAATAAGCAAAATGTGAAAGTTAACATTTTGAAACGTTCCGTAAATGTGAAGGAATTTTAATTTGGAGACTAAAAATTATGTTAGTGTCCTCAGATTGATTTGCAGAAGAAGTGCAAATGCATGAAACAGAATAAAGTATAGGCAATGATGGCCTCAATGAGCTTTGGAAAACCTCCAAACTTCTCATTAAAATTTAAATTTTGATATCTGTTTTATTCGTTTGTGAATTAAATAAAATATTTCACAATTTGTGTATTTGGTTGACGAATGCCTGTTTATGTATTTTATGTGCATTGTTTTGCAGTTCAAATCATTGAAAATGCTTACTGGGGTGCCCGAATTCCAATAATGATTTAGTAGGGGTCTCGGGTCCACTAATGATTATGTGGGGCCCACACATGTGAAAATGTTAGGAGCTAGCACATAAAACAAATACCTGTTATATTTTATGTCTAACTAACATACCAACTTTAAGCACTTTCCAAGATGTACTGAAGGTTTCCACCCACTCAGCTCTTGCTAACATAACACAGGCATCAAAAATCACTTTTTAAAACTTAGAAGAAATGGACAAACTTACTTTAGTATGTTTTTGTCCTGATTATGACACGAAGACAATGGTTTGTAACGTTGACTTTGACAAGTGAATTGTGGATTCGCCAGACCCAGGTGGAAGGACCTTTTCTCTTACAAGGCATTCCAGAAGCCAAGTAATTGTCTCTTGTGTATTGTCTGTGCTTGAATTCTCTAAACTATCACAAGCATCTCTTGTGAACACTGACCCAACACTGTGTCTACGTCTCTTGCAATACAAACCTAATTCTTGTCTCCATCTTAAGGAACAAATAATTTAATCTTTTGTCTTACATAGTTCTAGTGTCTGGCAAGTTTTATGATGGAACCCTTTTGGCTCCAAACGGATTCTGTAGAAATGTGACCTAGTTGTTAGAGCGGAATTCAATGAAAGCTTGGTCTAGAAGCTTGACTTTGCAGTTACACACAGAAGAATAAAGACATGCACTATTCATCTGCATGTGTGGCCTAGTCATAGGTGGGTACCCAGGCTTGGGAGGACACTACAACTGGTGACGGGATAGGAGATAAGTAACCTGAAGAATGAGTATGCCCTCCCAGACAGCTTGCCGGGCTCCAAACAAACTGCTTGTGTGTGCCATGTGTGTTGCTGTTGAAGTGTGGAAGAGACGCTTCATGCATGTGGAGTCAAAGTGCAGCTCCAGCTACTGTGAAGCAGCTGAAGATGATAAAAGCATTGTAAAGAATCTACACGTCGTTGGGCAAGAACCTGCCGGTCAGGCCATATATAAAGGTACCACACTGCCACGCAAGATAAAATTGTACATCAGACGGAGCATTAACGCTGAAGGCAGATACAACCAGGTTTACAAAGCGCAGTCAAAGATAATCATAACTTGCCAAATAATGCTGAAAACAGAAGCACTGCAAGGCGGAGATCAACCAGGTGTCATGAAGTGCAAACTGACATTTAGAAAAGAAGGAATAAATGACTTACCCAATCCACTAAAGAGAGTCATCGTACCACAGCACTCGATGACGTGGTTGAAGGAGAAGCACCAAGAGTTGTGTTTAAAGAGCAGTCCATACTCAAAGCGGTTTGCCCACAAAGTTGCCAAGTGAGTCTTAGAACAACTCATAGGCCTTCAAAGAATGAAAGAGCTGAAATTGACTTTCGGAATACTGAAATTTTCAGATGGCAGCTAAAAATGAAGCCACAGTTCTCAGTAATGTTAAGGACGATCCAGAGCCCAGCACATCAAAGACTTTAGAGAAGGCTGTCATAAACATGATTAAGCAACTGTGTCAGACAGCCCACTCCCTCAACATCAGTATGT
The DNA here is from genome assembly GCF_031143425.1 of Pleurodeles waltl. Lineage (NCBI taxonomy): Eukaryota > Metazoa > Chordata > Amphibia > Caudata > Salamandridae > Pleurodeles > Pleurodeles waltl. Next base: position 317,976,060 of record NC_090448.1, on the reverse strand, counting down.
TCCACACTGGTTTACACTGCTGCAGCCTTCCTAGAACCCTCACCACCTTTTGAGACTGCCAGAAAGCAAACTATTGGTGATAGATGGACTTCTTGGATAGATAAATTTAATGATTTCATTGATGGACTTGAAGAGACTGATAACAGATATAAAATATCTCAAAAACCTTGCATGTGATGGTGTGAAAGAAGTCATAAAGAAAATGCTGAGAACTGGCAAAGAAGTCACATATCGTCAGATTAAAGCAGTGATAAATCTCAAATTCAATCCAGTACCAAACATTGAATATGAAATATATATTTTCAGTCATGAACATCAAAGGTTTGGTGAAAACATCGATGAATTTTTGGAGAGACTTGATACACTCATCAAACACTATAAGTTCAATGAATTTAATGATGAACAAGCTATGGGTCTTAGAGTTATTGATGGATGTTTGTCAGATTCAGTCAAATGATAAATGCTGAGAGAAACTCTCAGCCTGGCGCGAGTGATACTGGCTGCCAGAGCTGAAGAGTGTGCTGAAAGAAAGATGCTGACATGGAGACTGGAGGTTCCCAGAGTGTATCAGTCATGAGTGTGAAAAGTAAGCCAAAGGAAAAGACTAAAGGACACAAAGTGGTGTCTACACGTAAAAATAAATGATATCTTAAATGTGGATTTTCGTTTGCACACAAAGGTAAATGTCCCACCAATGGACAGATATGTAAAGGCTGCGGGAAAGAGAACCATTTTGTAATGGTCTCTAAAGCAAAGGAAAAAGTTAGTGCATCTGGGTGCAAAGACAAAATGGCTGCCAGAATGTTCCAGAAACAATGCTCAACACATGCCACCGAGGCCAAGCGGTGACATCAGTTGAGACAAGTCAACACTGAATGAAGTTGATCATCATCTAAATCATTGTCAAACAGTTCTTTCATCTCAATATCAAGTGAAAGTGAGAAAGATGGTTATGCCATGTCGGTGTTTACCTCAGAGAAATGTGTGCATGTTGGATTGGCCGCATGTGAAGAAAAATGGAAGTCAAAGAAAAGTTGATATGTCAAGGCACCAAAATCAAATAAACACTGTCCAAGGTTACAATGAAAATAAATGGTTGTTCTACACCTTACATTATCAACAGTGGTGCATCGATAAACATAATGCGTGAAGAGAAATACAATGAACTATCTCCATTACCGCAGATTACGCTATTGAAAACCAAAGTGTTTACATGGGCTGCATCCCCACCCATAAACTTCAAGGGTCATTTGTAGCGACAATAAAATACAAGAAAATTAAGGTGCAAGCCCTAATCCCTGTGCTTCAAGGGATGGTGTCAAGTGCCTGTCAACTCAGTTTCAGCACAGCTGCTGAAATGGGACTGATTTCTTTGAAGTACAACATGAATGCTCTTCATACAATAGTAGGTCAATTTCCTTTGATGTTTCATGATTTAGGAAAGTTTAAGACTATGAATGTAAAGCTGTATATTATTGAGGCTGTCCCTCCTGTTGCTAAGAGACATACACCAATTGCTTTTCATTTCAAGAAGCTGCTTAAAAAGAACTTGAATTGTTATTCAAGCATGACATCATTGAGCGTTCTGCTGGTCCAATGCCATGGATTTCTCTTATAGTGGTAGTGCCCAAAAAGGACAGTGAAGAAGCTGTATGCATGTGCATTGACATGCGTAAGGCAACCAAGGCAATTGAAAGAGAATGACATCCAGGTCCACACATTGCTAACAAGATAACGCAATAAAAGTGTGCAAAGGTCTTTTCTCTACGTGATTTAAATAAAGGTTATCATCATTTGGAACTTGAAGAAAATGTCTGATACATTACAAACTTTTGTACATGTATTGGTGTGTTTTGATACAAAAAACTTGGTTTTGGTGTGTCATCAGCTGCATAATTTTTCCAAGATGTTATTCGATGAATCGCACAGCCTGATGTGAATGTGTTCAAATATAGCAATGACATATTAGTTTTCAGAGCTATACAGAAGGAGCGTGATGGAGCTCTCACAAAAATATATTGTTTACATACTGATGCGGGTATGACTCTGAATGCAAATAAGTGTGTGTTCCACAAAACAAAGCAAAAATTCTTTGGCTATATCTTTTATGATGGGGGTATGACACCTCATCCTATAAAAGTTAAAGCACCATCAAATGCTGATCCCTTACAAGATGTTTGTATGTTACGTTCATTTCATGGCATGGCCAGTTACTGCTTAACAAAAAGAGCGCTCCAAAACTGAGTCTGGTTTCCATATTTAGATGAGAGAGTTGAAAAAGATCTCAAGGCCTGTCATCTATGCCACTACCTTTCTACAAGTGTTACTCAACATACTCTGAACATGTCAGATCTTCCTAAGCATCGATTGGAGGCAATAGTCATCAATATTTTTGGTCCACTCAGTAATAAACTTCACTTGATATTTATTGTAGACTCTTGTTTCCCATTAGTCAAAGATCTCTTATCCGCAACTCACAAACAAGACATTGAGAGACTAGATGGCATACATGTGAAATTGGGCATTCCAGCCATTTTGAAGTCTGATAATGGCCTGCCTTTTAAGAGTCAAGAATTCCTTAAGCATCTGGACATAAAGTATCAAAGAGTACACCTTTGTGTCAGCAGGCCAACTGACTCATTGAGCGTTTTACTAGTACACTAAAGAAAACAGTACAGCGTGCAACTCTTGAGAGGCTCAGTTTGAAAACTGTATAAAATTCTGCCCTACGAGCTCATTGTTCAACACCTCACTCAACTACAGGTACAAATCCTCAATTTTGATGCTCAGGAGAGCAATGACAACCAAGTTACCGCAATGGACCAACAAGAGAGAAAGAAGTGAGAACACGATTTGTACAAAGGACTTGCTTAACAAGCAGAAATGAAAGCCTGTATTGACAAGAGGCGACATGGAGACATGGAAAGAATATCACTTTTAAAAGAGAAGATTTGTTGATTGCCCAACAGATGTGAAGAAGGAACTCTGATGATCCATATGTGCTGAAAACTCCATGTGGTGTTTACCAAGGGATACATGGGAACTGCTCAGCACCCTGTGAAGTCTGCTACCAGAAACTCTTCTCACTTTACGTCTTTGATTCATCAGTCTTCAAATCAAGATGGTGAAGGAAAGACTGAACCTGAGAACTCAGTGACTGCTGTTGCCTCATCACTGTCTTAAAAAATCCTTGACAATGAAGATCACAGCTTCCAGTAACAAGATCAGGTCGACTGATCAAAGCGCCAAGAAGGTTGATTGAAGAGATGTAGTTGTACATGCTTATATATATTTATATATATGTATACACTGATACTGTAAAACATTTTGTTTTATTTTTTTTATTTAATAGAGGGGGAGATGTTGTGGGTTTTATGATGGAACCCTTTTGTCTCCGAACAGACTCCACAGAAGTGTGATGTAGTTGTTAGAGAAGAATGCAATACAAGCTTGGTTTAGAATGCTGAGTTAGCAGTTACGTGCAGAAGAATAAAGACTTGTAATATTCAGCTCCACGTGTGAAGTAGTCATTGGTGTGTACCCAGGATGGGGAGAACACTGCAATAGTTTCTATATATCTTTATCATTTTTAGGTCAAGCGTAGCAGCACGCAAGCGCTGCTTTTCTGATGTATTGGTATTTATCTGGGCTTTTAACCATGCCCACCACACGCCCATCTCTATCACTCGTTGATGTGCTTTCCTTTTCAAAAATCCTTTCTGTTCATTGGTAACTGCTTTGCATTTGTCCCTCCTTAGGGCGGTTTGGTTACCGGCTTGGCCATTGACCCTGTTACATGGATAATTGCACTTTTGTCGATATCTTTGATTGCGAGCGCGCTTCTTTTTCCATTTGTCTCTCTCTTTGCGCTCAAGATGGTGCTTTGATCGGCTCCCTTATTTCAACGTTTTTATTTTTTATTTTCAGTTTGTGTGGCAAGAAAAGTCCAGTTAGGAATTTACAATGCTAATGGCTCTAACGTGAGCAAACGCGAGACCCATTGCATTGCGAATGCTTGTTTTTAGTGTTGTAACAGGCATATTGTATGATAGACCCCATCCTGGTTGTTTTATTTGAAGAGATAAATATTTATTAAGATACTGTTGTATCAGTGCATACATATGCATATAAGTGAACCTTTGGCTCCTTAAGGGGCATATTTATACTCCGTTTGCGCCGAAATTGTGTCGTTTTTTTTACGCAATTTCGACGCAAAACTAACTCCATATTTATACTTTGGCGTTAGACGCGTCTAGCGCCAAAGTCCATGGAGTTAGCGTCTTTTTTTAGCGTGGACACCTACTTTGCGTTAATTATATGCAAGGTAGGCGTTCCCGTCTAAAAAATCGACTCCGAGGCATGTGCGTGGGATTTATACTCCCGGGCAAAAATCACGCCCGGGAGTGGGCGGGTCAAAAAAAATGACATACGGCCGCTTTTGCGCCGTTTTTTAGCGCCTGCAAAAGGCAGGCGTTAAGGGACCTGTGGGCTCTGAAGGAGCCCAGAGGTGCCCCCCCATGCCCCCAGGGACACCCCCTGTCACCCATGCCCACCCCAGGAGGACACCCAAGGCTGGAGGGACCCATCCCAGGGACATGAAGGTAAGTTCAGGTAAGTGTATTTTTTAAAAAATTTTTGTGGCATAGGGGGGCCTGATTTGTGCCCCCCTACATGCCACTATGCCCAATGACCATGCCCAGGGGACAGAAGTCCCCTGGGCATGGCCATTGGGCAAGGGGGCATGACTCCTGTCTTTGCTAAGACAGGAGTCATTTCTATGGGGGTTTGGGAGTGAAAAAAAATGGCGCAAATCAGGTTGAGGCGAAAAAATTGCCTCAACCTGACTTGCCCCATTTCTTGACGCCCAAGCCCCATATCCCCCTACGCCGGCGCTGCCTGGTGTACGTCGTTTTTTTTAACGCACACCAGACGGCGCCGGCGGCTAACGCCGGCTAACGTCATTCAATAAATACGGGGCCCGCCTGGCGCTTCAGAATGGCATTAGCCGGTGCTAATTTTTTTGACGCAAAACTGCGTTGGCGTAGTTTTGCGTCAAAAAGTAAAAATATGGGCCTAAGTATATTTACTAAAGAGTTCAGATGACCCACTGTTACTGATATCATTGTATTCACTCGGGTTGCACACTTGCACACCAGAAGTCTCATTCCTTGCAAAGCCTCTTCAGGGGCGTGCTTCAGAGTTCTGTAATGACATCACACAATGCATCTAATCAAAATGCTCATACTACAGATTGTGCACATGCATGTTACATTTATCCACACCATCCTACATAAATTCACATCAAATCAATGTGCCAAAATGCCAACATCTACTACCCTATATAAGAGGAATTTCCATAGGGACTTATCATTCAAAGAACTCATACCATGCCTATCACAAACCGCCTGAGTACACTCAAGCAAAATGAATGGGTGTTGCATATTCATCTAAATTTTCTACATCTTTGAAAAAGATTTGCCTTTCGGTGACCCCCGTTATGCCTTCTTGATATTTGTCCTTTCCAGTAGTTTCGCTCGAATTCTAAATTACAGTCTTTGAAAAGTGCATTGCATGCTTTTACTGATTTCAAAATGTTGCTAAAATGAAAGCCCAAAGCTACCCAAAAGATAATAATCGTCTTGAATAAAGTTCATGACTTCGCATGGGTTGTTGTATGTGGTGTAAGACTGCTTTTGTGTAAGTTGGACCATTCTGAGCTGTGTTATGGAATGCGCAATTGCATTGGCCAGCAGTCTGATCAATGTGGGAATTTTTAATGGCCATCAAATGCAACCAGCAGAAAAACACGACATGGCGAAAACACAAAAGAAGAGAGCTGTCCGCTGGAGAAAAAAGAGGAAGTAGAGGGGTATGTTTGGGAGAAAGAAATGGGAGACAGATGGAGTTCAAAGGTGGAAGGGAATAAAAAGATGTGGAGGGAAAGAGAAGGGATGTGGCTGGAAAAAGAAATAACAAACCACACTAATGGCTTGTCCATACAAACGCCTTTGCAGAAAATTCCCTGATCCCTGGTTTGTGCTTTTCCATTTACTCTGGTCTCTAATGGAAGACTGCAGGCTCAGGCAACAAGGCACTGTGGGTTCCTCCAGCTTTAAACCAGTTTGGCTGGACTGAAGAGCATTGTGGGTGGACGCTACCGCAGTAAAACATTGAGACCTGGCATTTCCAAGCACGTGTGGGAATCACTTAGAAATGATAGAATGGTTTACCAGACGTTACTGCTGAAAACACCAACTTTTATGATGATTAATGTAATGTTGTTGAAAGCTGCTGGATTGATTGTAGGGGAAATTGATATGTTTGGATCATATACAGAACAGACTTGGCTTAAGGAGAGCGAGGATATGGGGACATAGAAAAAACATGCTGTACTCACAGAAGGCCAAAATTGATTGTTGGCTTTTAATATATTCTTACTATTATACTGGTTGGGAAAAGCACATGCATTGATTTTAGATGCAATGGTTCGAAAGACAACATTAAACTGGAATATACTTGAATTGAGTGAATTGTTCAAAATGATCCTATATTTTTTTAAACAGCATAGAATCTGTTCGAGAAAAGCACCATAATTTCTGGAGTGAAAACAGTTTCACTAATACCATTAGCATTCCTTGAAGTCAACATTCCAGGCCTGGTCTGTTACATTCACATCCGGTGGTAACATTGCATATCCGTTTAACAAGCCAGAAACACAAAGTCCTGTTCTCGGTAGATTAGCCAATGGAGGGGCCCGCGAAGAGAGAGACTCATTCTAGTCTCTCCTCGGGCACGTTCGGGAGGACAGAAAGTGGCGCAGGGGCGCCGGATTGGTTGAAGGTAAGTCGGGGTGGGGTTTTAATGAGGGTTTATAAGGGGGGTGGGAGTGTGGGTCGGCCTCTTCTTCCGCGCCGACCTGTACAGGAGGGGCGGAGGTTTGAGGCAAGTCCGTGCAGGCGAGAGAGAGTGCAATTAGTTTTTGGTGGGCCAGGACTTTTTAATTTCCCTCTGAGTGTATTTCGGTGAGCTTGGAACGTGAGGCTCCGCGGCCTCAACGCGCCAACAGCAGGTTCCTCAGGGTGTCCGCTGCCGCGCGAGGCCAGGCGGGCCCCGCGTCAGCTTCTCCACATTGCTATTTTTGGAGCGTGAGGCCCGGCGGCTTCAGCGCTTACGGGACAGGGGGCCCAGGGGCTCAGTTACGGGGGAGGCCAGGCGGGCCAGGGCAATTTTCCTAATCGGGGCAATTATCGCAGCGCGAGGCTTGGCGGCCTTGACGCGTGGAAGCAGGTGCCCTAGGGGCGTCGGCTGCGCGCTGGGCCAGGCGGGCCCCGCAATCTTTTTCACGGTTGCAGCAATCTGGTAGCGTGAGGTTCGGCAGCCTCAGCGCTTTTAGTGGCAGGGGCTCAGGGGCCATTTTGATCACGGGGCCAGGCGGGCCACGCGTTTAGATACAATTTTAGACATTTGAAGCGTGGGGCTCTGCGGCCTCAACGCTTTAGCGTCAGGTACCCCAGGGGTGTCTGCTGGTGCACAGGATAGGGCGGGCCCCGCAATAGTTTTATATTCACGCGGCTCTCGCCGCTTGGACTGCGCACCGCCATGGCATCCAGCTATGACGCTGAGGCGGTCAGGGCTGTGCTTTGTATTTTGGGCGAAGCCGGCCGTTCTGATCTACTCAGGCCTGGGGTCTTGGACCAGGCCTGGGCTGGGATGACACGGCCGACACGGGGTGCGTTAAGCTGGGTAGCGGCTGCAATTGCGGCTTGCGAGTCCCAGGACTTAGATGGAGACAAGGAGGGGGGGGGCCCAGGAACAGGAATCAGATACGGGGGTGGGGATGCTTAACGCACCCAGCCCTTTAATTTTCAGTGGGGACACTCAGGGCACACAGGTGCCAAGTCCAGGGGCCGCAGGAGAGGGTAGCTCAGGCACAATATTGGAAGGGCCCCCATGGGCAGAGGGGGACATTGCGAAGGGTGAGGTCCCTGTCTTACAGGCGGAGGAGAGTGAGCAGCCCTTGCCTTGGCCTAGTGGTGGGTGGGCCCCTTTATACCTGTCCTGCCCAAGGGGGGGTAACAGTCTGGGGGTCCCTGGGGCCCCAGCCAATAAGCGTGGGAAGTACACGGGAAAATCCAGGGGGGGGGCGGCCAGACCCAGGGTCGCCCCGAGACAGGACAGATCAGCAAAACACAAGGTAGGTGGGGAGGCTGGGGCCATTGGGGCCCGGACCCTTCCGTGCAAGGAGGCTGGGACCATGCGGAGGCATGGGACCTGGAAGCCAGGATTCGAGAGCAGCGCAGGGTTGTGGCGGAAAATGAGGCCAGGTGGGCTCAGTTGTGCAAGGACAGGGAAGAATCGAGTACCTGTGGTGATGCAATCAAAAGGGCTACAGAGGCCCCAGACGCCAAGGGGTCACAGCCATCTAGTTCAGGTGCCGGGAGTTGGGCCTGGGTACCACAGACGGAAGCGGGGCGGGGCCAAGACGCTTGTGCGGCCGAGGGGCCGGTTGGCGCTGGAAGCCCCAGTAGCGCACAAGGCCACGTGGGAAGAAGTAAATCAATCCCAGCAGCTGAGGTTGGCAGAAGAAGGGCGATGCCAACGGGGCGCAACGCGCCCACACACCTTGGTCCGAAGCACTAGAGGGGTCTGCGGCAGCCTTCTCTACACCGCTGGAGCGTGGGTACCACAATTATGGTTTGCGCCATGTGGGTCAGGAAACAACGGCTGCAATGCCAACAAAGTCACGGGGGTAAGTGGAAAACAGGTGTGAGGCGATGAAGAGTTGGAATTGGATTATGAAGAAGACGGGGATGATTGGGAAGACGGAGAGATCCGGGATGAGGAGGTGAGCGATGTCAAGAAGGGGGGCGAGGGCGCAAGTGCGGTGCAACCTCTTCCTCTGCTTTTGTTTTACAGGACACCGTTTTGGCTGAAAGGCCATCAGGAGTATGGCAAGCAAAGTCACGTGGTAGAGCAATAGGGAGAACACTGCGCAATTTGGGGGAGACTGACGGAGGTAAGGGGAGATGGTGGTCAGTTTGGGGCAACGGGGGGGTCGCAAAGGTGCCATGCACAAGCAGATCCATTGGTGTGGGGGATGGGTCAGTATTGGAGACAACAGGTTTAGGTTCAGGACAGAAGGGAGACGCGAACAAGGACAATGAGGCCTCTTCCACAGCAGTTACAACAGCAGGTAGTCAGACGACAGGGGAGGACACGGGCACAGAGGACAAGGAGGGGGGAAGTCATAGGAAGTAACTTCCGTATATGGCCATGCCCCTGGGGTCTCATGTGGCTGACAAAACAAAGACGAGGATATGGAAGCATGAGCATGTAGACGTTTTTAAGCTTCTGCATAGGGACATACAGGCCAAAGAGAGATCTAAGGAGGAAGAATGGGAACCAGCACGCAGGCCCAGGGTTCCTATCACAATGGACAATTGGACGTCCGCTTTTCTGATATTCGCTAGTATATGTTATGAAAAGTACCCGGACGGGGCCAATGAGCTTTTCAAATACATGGACATTATAAGGAAGGCACAGATGCATTTTGGGGGCTTTGCATGGGTGAGTTATGATGAAGAGTTTAGGGCTCGGGTGAGTGTAAATCCGGAGAAGCCTTGGGGGGGATGTAGATCCAGAGTTATGGATGCAATGGATGGCAGCGGCGCAGTCATCGGCGTCCACGCATACAGCGAGCGGGCTGCCGGTAGTGTATAAGCCTTTTCAGTCACGCCCGCCCCGGGATGGGCGGGCGCTGCTACAAAAACACCGGTGTCCACCACGGGTGCTTGTTGGAACTTCAACAAAGGTTTTTGCTCACAACCACAGTGTAGGTTTAAACATGATTGCTTCAAGTGCGGGCCGTCACCCAGTCATTCAATGTTTTTCCCTTTCCAGCCCGGCGGAACAGTGGAGGGCGTCTAGAGGAAGGGGCACACAAGGCGCTACTCCGCCAAAGGGGTCCTACGCCAGTTAGATTGGAGATTCTGTTGCCTTGGTTATGCATCTATCCAGATGCGGATAAGGCTCATCAATTGGAGTGGGGGTTTCGAGAAGGTTTCCGGGTGGGTTATCAAGGTCCCCGAGAGAGGAGGTGGGCAGACAATTTGCGGTCTGCTAAGGAGCAGCGTCAGATATTGCGTGACAAATTGGCAAAAGAGGTGGCACTGGGGAGAATAGCAGGGCCGTTTTATGATTGGCCAAGTGATCAATTGATGATATCCCCTTTGGGAGTGGTACCCAAAAAAGTGCCGGGCGAGTTCCGCTTGATTCACCATTTGTCATGGCCTGAGGGTGCGTCGGTCAATGATTTTATTGCGCAAGAGGACACCAAAGTGATTTACGCCTCGGTGGATGATGCAGTGAAGTTAGAGTTGAGGTGCGGGCGAAAGGCTGAAATGGCAAAATGTGACATACAATCTGCCTTTAGGCTGTTACCCATTCATCCAGCAGATTTTGACCTCCTGGGCATGCAGCTGACGGAGCCATTTGCATGGGCTATGCAATATCATGCGCTCTATTTGAAACATTCAGCACTTTCTTGCAGTGGGTTTTTGTCAGACTAAGTGGCCACCGGACGGTGAATCACTACCTGGATGATTTCTTATTTGTAGGGTCAGCCACATCTGGGGCCTGTGGCCAGACGTTGGCAGATTTTCAGAGATTAGCTCAGCAGACAGGAGTGCTGTTGGCCCCAGAGAAGACAGAAGGACCGCTATCAATTTTGACCTTTTTGGGCATTGAATTAGATGCAGACGCACTAGTGGCCAGATTGCCAGCGTCAAAAGTGACAGAAATAATTGAATTCATGGCAGTAGTGCGAACATTTCGCAAGATGGATTTACGAATGGCTCAAGAATTGTTGGGATACCTTAATTTCGCATTCAGGGTAGTGAGGGGAGTGAGTGAAGTGAGGGGAGGACGGACGTTTTGCAGGCGATTGGGGCTATCCATGTCAGGAGCAGTGCTACCACACCACAGGATAAGGGTTTCGTTGACCTTGAGAGAGGACATCAAAGTATGGGAAACCTTTTTTAGAAAATTCAATGGGGTACCCATGTCCTTCGGTGACATTGACACGGTGTGGCAGGTTCAAATTTTTTCGGATGTAGCGGGAGCTTCGAGTTTCGGCATTTACTGGGACGGGAGGTGGTGCGCCGAAGCATGGCAACCACAATGGCTGCAGCAAGGGAGGAGCATTGCTTTCCTTGAGTTTTTTCCACTATTAGTGGCACTGGCAGTTTGGGGTCAAGAATTGGTGGTTTTTCAGGTGGACAACATGACAGTAGTGGAGTTAGTCAACAGACAGAGGGCTAGGGACCTCAGAGTTTTGCGCTTATTGCGCCCGTTTATGCTTCGATGTTTATCTCTAAATGTTATTTTTAAAGCTGCACACATACCCGGGGTTTACAACGAGATTGCAGATTCCCTATCTCGTTCACAGTGGCGGCGTTTTCGCGAGTTGGCACAAGGAGCGGAAACGAACAAGACTGCGGTCCTGGCAGAATTTGGGAGTGGGGGGGCGTTATGATCACGGGGCTGGTGGAGATGTCTTTAGCGGCGGAGTTTCAGGCTTGCATGGTTGGAGTTTCAATCTTTTGAGTTGTTTGTGGGCAATTTCTGGGCTCAAGGTCTACAGGCTCTCGAGGCACGGGCTTTACGCTTTGTGCTTTTTCTGATTGAGGAGGGTTTATCCCCAGCCACAATAGGAGGGAAGCTGGCAGGGGTTTCATTTTATGGGAAACCTTTCTTTGGTTCTGAGCCAGCGCGTAATGATTTGTTAGGAAGGATGTTGGAAGGTTGGGGTCGGGTGAGGGCTAGTGCGGTTAAACCAGCAAGAGAACCCATTACTTTTGAAATACTGCTGGAGCTATTGCATGTGTTGCCAGTATGTTGTGCGGATGAGTACGATGTGGGTTTATTTTCCCTATGTATGGTTTGGATGTTTTTTGGCGCGTTTCGAGTATCTGAATTGTTGGGTGTAGGGAAAGAGATTGGGGTAAAAGTTAAGGAGGTTTGCATGCACAGGGAAAGGTTGGGCATTTGGCTCAGGCGTTCAAAGACGGATCAGTTGGGGAGAGGTAAATGGGTATGGCTGGATAGGGGGGGGACGAGTTGGCGTCCCCAGTAAAAGAATGGATGGCTTTTAAGCAAAAGCTGAGTAGGATGGGAGAAAGTGGGGTGTTTGTACATGAGTCAGGGAGGAAGCTTACTAGCTATCAGTTGTTGCAGGTTTTGAGGATGCCGCTTGGGTGGACGGGCGGCGTTCAGTGGATTTTGGCACACATTCGTTCAGGAATGGCGCAGCTACAGCAGCAGCTCACTTAGGTTGGGACTGGGCTAAGATTAAGGCCATTGGTAGATGGAAATCTAGATGCTGCGAGCGTTATGTCAGGCCGTGAGGGGCTTAAGGCGCAAGAGGGTGGTCCATGGAAGGAAGAAGTATTGGGGGGGTTAGGTTTTCATGACAGCCTTTACAGTGTTTTTTCTTTGCAGGATGTGTGGCTGGGCCACAGAAAGACAAGATGGTGACATGGCTGGTCGGCCATTCCTTCGTTCACTGGGCGGCGAAGTTTGCGGAGAAACACATTTACGGCAGGTCGATGGGACTGCCTAGCAGACACCACAAAGTTTTTTGGTGGGGGAATAGCGGCATGAGGTGGGGAAGTTTGCTTCCATTTATCACTGGTAACATGCCGCAATGTGAATGTCCTGATCTATTACTGATTCATCTTGGGGAAAATGACTTGGTGAAGCTTTCGGGGCTCACATTGATACAACTTATGCAGAGAGACTTGGAACTTTTGAAGCAGAAACTATGCGGGACATGTTTGGTGTGGAGAGAATTTGTGCCCAGACGAGTGTGGAGAGGGGCAGTTAATCATGGAGCCATCGAGTGGGCTCGCAAAAAACTGAACAGGGCGATGAGGGTATTTTCCTGGGCTCAGGGGATCAAGGTCCTGAGGCATGAGGACATTAAAGTACAAGATGAGACATTGTTCAGAGCGGATGGGGTGCATTTATCACAATTGGGAAATGCATATTATTTGACAGAGTTAAGGTTGATGTTAGGGGATTTATGGGGGGAGAAGCTGTGGTTTAGGGAGCAAATCTAAAAAAAATAAAAAAAATACCTGAAGTAGGTTGTTTTTCCCAGGGTGGGGCAGCAAAACGCCAAGTGGGTTTTGCTGGATGGCAGGAGATGGGGGAGGGTGGAGAGCCAGATGCGGGCTTGTCCACCCTTTCAAGGGGAAAAACAAGGAGGTGAAGGATCAGAGTGGGGGGGTATGTTACAAGCAAGGAGGGCATGAGAGGAATAGGGGAGTGTCTAGGGGAGGAGAATTGAAGGGAGGTTTTGGAAGAGAGAATGAGGAGCAAGGGAATTGTTAGGGTTTGTTAAAATGGTGGGATACAGTTTGAAGTTTATTGATGTGCATGTTTAAATCCTGTCCTAAATAAATGACCTTTTACACCAATGATGGGTGTCACTGTATGTGTGTCCCAATGGAGGGGCCCGCGGAGAGAGAGACTTGTTCTAGTCCCTCTGCGGGCACGTTCGGGAGGACAGGAAGTGGCGCAGTGGCGCCGGATTGGTTGAAGGTAAGTGGTAATGAGGGTTTATAAGGGTGGTGGGAGGGTGGGTCGGCCTCTTCTTCCATGCCGACCTGTACATGAGGGGCGGAGGTTTGACCACCCACCCACCTGGCATTTTAAAGAAGGTGAGGAAGGAAATACGACATTAGGGGCGTTAGGAACGGGGGTGGAAAGAGGGGGTTTGAAGTCAGTTAGGGCAGGTGATTTTATAGGGTTTTAGCAGGAGATGGGGGAGGGTGGAGAGCCAGATGTGGGCTTGTCCACCCTTCCAAGGGGAAAAACAAGGAGGTGAAGGATCAGAGTGGGGGGTATGTTACAAGCAAGGAGGGCATGAGAGGAATAGGGGAGAGTCTAGGGGAGGAGAATTGAAGGGAGGTTTTGGAAGAGAGAATGAGGAGCGAGGGAATATTTAAAAGTTAGGGTTTGTTAAAATGGGGGGATACAGTTTGAAGTTTATTGATGTTGATGTTTAAATCCTGTCCTAAATAAATGACCTTTTACACCAATAATGGGTGTCATTGTATGTGTGTCCCGATGCACAATTTGCACCTGATTGGAGGGAATCTAATTTGTGCATGGTTCAATCAATTACTGAATTTAAAAAAAATATATTTTGCTCAATTTAAACCGTGGAGACAAACTCCTGAGTCAATCATAATGTTCGCCCAACTTGCAATCTTGTTTTGGGCATAAATGGGAGTCTAAGGGAGTCGCTGCTGAATATGAGATTCGCAGCCCAAAGTTAAACGGGGACAAGGAATTTCTGCAACAATGCACCATACATTTGCGGAAAGCAGTCCCCCTGTGGTAACCCATGATTATGTCCCTTTTGCTGTTTTTACAACTTTCACTACACTCTGATCTGGCAACTTGCAAGAAAGGTTTAACCTGTTCTGCAAGTTTTCATCTGAGAAGCAACCGAAAGCCACTTACAAGAGCGAATGTCACACATTCTTACAATGCTCTCTGTTAAATGCATTTCGACTTGTGCTACTTGCAAATGTCACAGGATTAAAGAAAAGTCAGTATCTCAGTCATTTTAGGTGTGGCTTTTTGCACATTTCTTACCCAAATTCCAGAACTGACATTTCTGCGCTTTCTTAGTCAGAAACCTCAAACAGTTTAAGTTGGTGGATATCCTTCTTTGACTGATTCTAGTAACTAGAAGTGAATCAGGTAGATCTCCCTTACACCAAAGGACTAGGGCCCACATTTATGAAAAGTTTGCACTGCCTTTGCGTAATTTTTTTACGCAAAAGTGGCACAAACCTAGCGCCATATTAATATTTTGACACGTTTTGTGTCAAAATATCAGAGTTAGTGTCATTTTTTGGTAGCGCCAATCCATCTTGCGTCGTATTGTGACAATGATATACAAGGTAGGTGTTCCCTTCCAAAAAATGACGCTAGCCAACCAGTGCCATATTTACACCAGGACGCAATAACAATGCACAGAAAGGAAGCAGTCCCAAAGAATAACGCAAAGGCCAATTTGCGTCAAATTTTAATGCCTGGTCAGACCAGCCGTTAAAAAGAGGCCTACGCACCATCACTTAAGGAAAACACACATAGGTAGCATTGGCAACCTCCTGGACAACAGGAACTGTTATTGCCCCAGCTTGGCACACACCACAGACGTCAGCGATGACAACAGGTCCCTCCACCACCCCTGCAGCAACCCCAAAACCCACCACAACAGCCACAAAGGCAGCACAAAAGGCAAGAGAGGATCTTTCAACAGTGTACAAACATCTTTGGATACAGGGATCAAGATGTCATCAGAAATTACTGTCTGAACTGGGAGTCAGTAGTATATCTGCTGCACCACATTGCACCAGACAGCACTGCAAGGGTGGAAACTCCAACATGACCAAACTCCTCGCTGTCTTCCGTATGTTGGCATCCGGATCTTTTCAGACAACGGGTGCAAAAGTGGCTGGTATCTCCGAGCCATCCTTCTCGTCATCCTTCCAAAGGTTCTGGACGCAATCATATGTCTCACATCCCACCATATTTGCTTTCCCAACACTCAGCAACTGCAGCAGGAGACCAAGCGAGGTTTCTATCTAATTGCTGGGTTCCAGCAAGTGCTGGGTGCAATGGACAGCACCCATGTCCAACTGGTGCCACCTGCAGTAATGGAGCACCTATACAGGAACTGCACACAATACCCATTCCAATAATGTACAGGCCATTGTGGACCACTGTGGGCTCTTCTCAAACATCCTTGCCAAATACCCTGGCAGCGTACATGACGCCTTCATATTCCGGCATTCCACCATCAACGAGCGGTTCCAGGATGGGCAATATGGCAATGGCCTGCTCGTAGGTAAGCCACCATACCAATCAGTACACAGACAACACACCAACCTTGTAGGACAAACAAGACATACACCACACTAAACACACAGGGCAGGGGAACACAGATGTACAGGCAACAACACATATGCTACATGCCACACTATACTACAATCATTGCACATCACACACACATACACATGTACATAAAACAGCCACAACCTGACTGGAACACCACGGGAGGACAGGTGGAGCTATGTCCATTTGCATACAGAGTCTGGGCCCAAATCACTACTAGTGTCCACTGGTTGACACCTAAATACAGATCCCACACGCATTACACAAAATATTGTATAGCTCAACAATGTGAATGGCATAGGCCATGTCAAAGTAAAGAAAGTCACACATAGCCACAGCCCCACATTTGTCATGGGGTTCAAGTCTATGGCAGCACCAATATCAAATGCCACCCAAGTGTTGCCATGACCAACGACACATCACCTACACATTCCTGACATACCTGTAGTGTGCACATTCACCTGTCTGCTGTATTGTGTTGCACGCATAGCAATACAACATTACCTGACATTAAAAGACCATGGGGCAGAATGAAGAGAAGTCGTGCAGCACCTAGTTCAGTGCCACCTCGCATGCGTCCCTTAGTACCCCCTAACACCACCATGTTTGTGCTGTATTCAAGAAACAGCCCACCATGGCGCAGAGTTTGTGCAATACTGTGAAGATTATGTATGCCATAGTAGGACTCTGTAGGAGTAGAGAGGACAAACCTGACCTTTCATGCACCATGCATAGGGACCCTTGTAAAAGAATGGTGTGTCCCCTCCCAACGCCTGCACTGTGCAGGTGTTGAAAGTGTCTGTGATAAATCATGTATAGGAACATAGGAGATTACACCGCACCAACCTTTGCTCATCCGCCAATTGTCTGATTCACACCCTAGTACACTTGATGGCTGGCACAGCCATCATCTGCCAAAAAGAGTCACTATGTGTTGCACTGCATGCGTAGTGTTGCATGTTAACAATGAGGACAGAGTTTGGCTTTGTACCGCTACCATGGTGTCTCTACATATTACACCACTGTGGTGCAAGGAGTTGGAAGTTTCCACCAACAATAGGACACTGCCCCAATAAAGACAACACAGCACATATTTGCAGTGGGTAAACCTTCAGTTTGGATTGAATATTACAATCCCTAGGACCCTGAGCCAGGGTCCAAGATTGTCATGTCCATCAACACAGACCTATGAAACCATTTCACAAAACAGGAACATACACTATACCAGAAGCAAGTCTGAGTCATCACTGCACCTAAAACTAACAACTGTCAAGGTACATACCAAACCACTATCAAGCATTACAAGCAGATCTTCTCTCATTTCTTTGTAGCCGACCAAGGTTGCAGCATACAGCCATGGGTGATGACTCCATTTGGCAATCCCACAATGGTGGAAGAGTGTGCATATCATGAAGGGCACAGAAGAACATGAAATGGGTAGAGAAGACATTTGGGCTTCTGAAGTCAAGGTTCAGGTGCCTGGCCATGACAGGAGTAAGCCTGTTGTATGCCCCACCACAGGTATGTAAGATGATACTGGTATGTGCAATCTTGCATAATATATGTATACAGACCAATGTTCCCTGGTATGAGTAGGTAGATGTCCCCAATGAGGAAGAGAATGACAATGGCGCAGCACATTTGGTGGGGGAACTACAAAACACTGCTGCAGGAGTTTGCTGGAGACTCCAAATTGTACGGAACTTCTACACATGGTCACTTTACAAATATTATCACTTTGTAAATATCACCAGAATCTCCATGGTCTACTCATTCTCCACTAAATATACCATTGGAGTGTAACTCATATCTCAGAGAGCAGGAAAGAAACACAGCAGTTACAAGTATGGTTGCAATATAGTTTGTGATGTAAGAGGGTCAAGTGCCTCCATGTCACACATCAGTGTCACATAACTCACAGGCATGTGGCTCCCCAAGGCCTAAATCCATGCACCACAAAATATAACGTGGCATTAAGTGGGCAATGTGCAAAATCCTAGCCCTTTCCCCACATCATTGCCACGCCTGGCAGGATGTATGCAAGGGGGGCATACATAAGCTAGGGGCTGTTATCAAATGGTATGTAAGTAATGTAGGAACTGAACAGTGTCACATCACAGGCGGATCACTGCTAAGCCAGCACTGTGCACATGTTAGTCCTGGCATCCTTGGCGTGGTCTCCCCTGTCGTTTTTGCCTCTGCTTCCCATGTTTTGACTGTGTGCGGGACTCTGTTTTTGCAGTTTTTGGTACTCTGGGAACTTTACCACTGCTGATCAGTGCTAGAGTGCAAGTGCTCCTATGTAAAGTGTATGTGTAATTGACTTTTCCATGATTAGCATATGTAATTTACTGGTAAGTCCCTAGTTAAGTGCACTAGAGGTGCCCAGGGCCTGTAAATCAAATGCTACTAGTGGACCTACAGCGCTGGTTGTCCCACTCACATTGCCAGCCCTGTAAAAATGGCTCAGACCTGCCACTGCAGTGTCTGTGTGTGCAGTTTTAAACTGCCAATTCGTCTTGGCCAGTGGACCTACTTGACAAGCCTAAATCTTCCCTTTTTTAAATGTAAGGCACCCATAAAGTTGGCCCTAGGTAGCCCCATGGGCAGGGTGCAGTGTAAGTGAAAGGCGGGACGTACTGATGTGTGTTACATGTCCTAAGTAAAATACAGCTAAATTTAGTTGTCACTGTTGCAAGGCCTATCTCTCTCATATGTTAACATAGGGGCTGCCTTTAAATATCCTTAAAGTTCAGTTTCCCTTTGAGAGCAGATGGAAATGTGGAGTTTGGGGTCTCTGAACTCACAATTTAAAAATACATCTGTTAGTGAAGTTGGTTTTTAGATTGTTAGTTTGAAAATGCCACTTTTAGAAAGTAGACATTTTCTTGCTTTAACCATTCTGTGACTCTGCCTGTTTGTGGATTCCCTATCTGGGTCAGACTGGCGACTGACAGATGGGCTGTTTGTGAATCTCCTCCAGGCAGTGCCACAAAGGGAGCTGAGGTATAGCCTGCATATCCTGATGAGCCATGTGAGCTGGAGTGGAGGGGGAGAGGTCATTTACACCTCAAAGGGCTGTGCCTGCCCTCACACAGTGCAGTCTCCAACCCCCTGGTGTGTGTCTGGGGCCTGGCTTGGGCAAGGCAGGATCCTGTAAACAACAGAGACTCCACGTTGAAGTTTTCCTCCTTCAAAGACAGAAAGGTGTATAAGTATTGGACCCAAAACCCCAGACTTTCGATCACTTTTGGAGCCACGAGGAACCTTTGCCAAAGTGGAGAGCTGAAGAGCTGAGGTGAAGTGCTGACCCTGCCTCTGACTGTGCTTTGTTGGGCTATTCTGCAGTCGCTCATGCTGCCTGTGAAAGAGGACAAAGACTGGACTTTGTTGTGCATTCCTGCTTGAGGAAGAATCTCCAAAGGCTTGCCTCCTGTTTTGAAGTCTCAGGGCCATCAGAGACTTCCTCTGCCCGCACCTGGACTCCCTGCTGAGACTACTGCCCTGCCAAGTGGTGCCCTACCCAGTCTATGGGCCCTTGAAAGGTGAAATTGGCAGAACAAGAGCTGAAATCCACTCCCAGAACGACGTGCGGGGACATTTTTGACGCACCATCTGCAAAACTGCTGATAAACGACACGCCACCTGCTTCGTGGCTAAAATCAACACTCCACCCTCATCATGGCTGGGAGATCGACGCATCCCGGCTAGGGCAACGACCCACTTGCGGTTGCTGATAATGCTGCAAACCACACGCAGCACGGTTTTCTAAGACCGTGTGACCGGATTTCTCAAGCATCGCCCCTGGACGTCAAAGTCATTGTCAATCGACTCAGATCGGAAGTGCCCAGTCTGGAAATTGACACATCGCTCTCTTGCCAGGGAGAAAAACGATGCATCTCCTACCCCACCGGAAAGGAAACGACGCACAGCCTCACTTGCAAGTAAGGAATTGACTCATTGCTGACTTTTCTGACGCCTGCTCACCCATGCGGCTTTATTTTTTATGCAAACCAGGTACTTTGTGTAAAATCAACATTTCCATTGTTTTCTATGGTGTAAGACTCTTATTCTTTTAAAAATTCATATCCTGACTTGTGTATATTGGATTTTTTACGTTTTGGTCTTGTTTGATTTAGATAAATATTGCCTATTGGGTATGGGTTGCCATACAAATGAAGTATCAATGGGTGCTGAACCACTCTCCGAACATATGGCCCATTGTTAGGATTTAAGAATAAAATGGGACAATGGACAACCAAATTAATGACTGGGTAGAATGTAGGCAGAGCGTGTTCCACTCCCTATGTACACTCTATACACACTTGTCACACAAACTGCTGTCTTGACACATGCCTACAGCTAATCCAGATATAAATGTGAAGACTGATGTATGGGTGTATGGCCTAGGTAGCAAAGGGTTTGCACTTGCCAACAATGGTTGACATGTGTCATCAAGGTATCCTAGTATAGTCTGTATTACCCCATCACACAGCACATATCAGTACACGACACTCACATGCCAGACCAAGAGAACGTTACCAACAGTGACAAAATGCCCTGATATGTCTAGGGCTTCAACATGCCAATCAAGTGTGGGATGTGCAAGTATGTACAGCAATGTCCAAACATGTCACAGACCCATCCAAAAATGAATGGGAGAAGCAGTAGACAGATATGTTGCATGTGGCTAATAAAAAAAAGCAGCACTGAGATGACTTCATACACTAACATCATACACTCATGGTAAGCGAGACATAGGTTGTGGAATGCAGGAATTAACGCATACCCAAGTACAATGAAAAATGTGGATGGACGGCTGAGAAATACCCACAGATAATTGCAGATACAACATGGGAAGCCACTTGGAGACCACACAAGTGCTGTGGCAGGTGTAATGTCGTGTGTGTGGAAGTCATGTAATCTCACAAAGCCAGGCAATGGGATGGTAACTGTCATTAGCCAGTAGCAGACGATATGTGCATCTTCAATTTACACAAGTCACACGTTGCATCCTGTCCATGTATGACCAGACAATGTTGCTGTAGAAGATGTGTACAAAGTGTAAGCAGCTTAAATATTGGCAGCAATGTAGGACACAATCTATTCCTAACAAGGTATGCAGGAAAAGATAGAGAAGGTGCACTCATAGACCAATACTGACTGTGCAACACATCAATGTCAACATGTGATCACCCAACATATGCACAGAGAAGATGGCTAGGTCAGTAAATAACCCACTAATTTTTGCCATTACAATAACCTATTAATTGCCCATTGCATATCATCATGACAGGAGACAGTGACACCATTTGTCCCCTGGCTCATTTCTCAATTACAAGTTACAACAGATACAAGCACGAGCCAAGCTGCCCATGGAAATTACTAAGGGCATAAACTCATGTCTGTCAGACCATGCCAAATGATGAGACATGTTCTACATGTGCATGTAGCCAGTCATCAGTACATGATAGGGCAAGGCTGACATCAAGTACCTGGGAGGAAAAATAATATCCCTGTCCTTTTGATCACAATTGTGCATGTGTCTGTAGCATGGGACAGCGCATTGCTGTGCTGAAGAGCAATCATGAAGAGGCTAGACCCCCCCCCCCCAAAACCTCCTAACACCACTGCTCAGGCTACATTGACTATTGACATTGTTAGGGGACTGATGCATGTGTACAGTGGACTGAGTAGTGTGGAGCACCATAAACCTGTGCCTAAACATGCAACCATGGGTCTGTGTGGTCATAAAAACTCCCACAGTTGTGATGATGAGTAGGCTGCCATCTTTGCCAGACTGCAACACTGCTACACAGTGGTATGCCATAGTATGTGACAGTCATATCAAACATGATGTGGTACCTAGTTGGTGGAATGCACACATATGCCAGATATCTCAGCACACATGTACCACTTATATGGCACAGGCCTGGTAATGTGAATTTGAGTCTGCACAAAAGTCACCTTTCCAAAAATGTAAGTGCATAGGTATCAGAAGATCGATGACAGAATAAAATGACCTTCTGATATGTTCCGACATACAGAAACATTGGTGGCACTGATATGACTATACAGGCATTTGTCAAAATCTAACATGTGTCCATACAGGAAGATAGATATGTGAGGTTTCATATTCCAAGAACACACCGCTGTGGTCATATTTTAATGAAATGACATATGTCTTTCCACACATGCATCACATACCAACCTTCATTGACACATGTGTACACCATCTCCTGCATATAAGATGCATGGAGAACTATATGTCACACGTGTAGCAGAGCATCATGAAGGCTGAACTTAACTACACTACACACCACAGAGTGGACACACATGCACACACATTGCCGGGGGTAATGTGATTTCAACCCAGCCATAGTCCACTACATCCTCTGAGTAAAATTTTCATGGTTATCACATGCTTTACGATTTATTGGACATAGCCCATCATATCTATTGTGTTTTTGGGAAAAGTACATTTGCATATCAGACATTACAATGTGGTAGACCCACAAATATGTGTTGTAACACATATGTACACTCATAGTACACATGTGCTAATGTATGTGGGCATAGTCTAGCTACACATGTACTTATGCACATGGTATCAGTCACTGCTTGCATCACACACATATGCACACATATTGCTAACACATACCAATGTTACCGTAAAGATATGAATGGACATGCTCACAAAGGTAGCCATCCCATACTGACTACACACATGTATAGCCCCTGTGGCACGGTATGTGAATCTGAGTGAACTGTAAGCCTTTCCAAATAATTTCCATGCTTTCCTGTCATGTGTCAAAATATTTTGACGCAAACGACTATATTCCAATCTCTGCAAGGCCATAAAAATTATGTCTGGCTTCTGGGCATCAATCGCACGGCCATCGGCCTTGTCAGGCTGTATGGGAAGGAATACCATGCATGACTGTCATGCTGAATTTTTTTTAGACGCAAACGCCAAAATGTTATACTTTACAGAGCAGAAAAATGATGCCTGGCCCCTGAGCGTCAATTGCAAATCCACAGTCCTTGTCAGGCATAATGGGAAAAATCGACTCATGACCGTCATGCGTCAAAAAAACGAAGCATATCTGAAAATGTTATGCACAGGCCCAGGAAATGATGAAACAGGACGTCCTGCCTGCATACATGGTGCAGTGAGTTCCCTTTCACTTCACAGTCTTATTGTCTGTGACTGTGTGAGGGTGTGTGGAGATGGTGTTGTTGGTGAATTGGAGTTGTCGGAGTGTTTTGTTCTGGTTCCTGTTGATGCTGTGATAAATTTGTCTTTTCCTTAGTCTTTTGTAGTGTTTTTTTACTGTATCTGTCACTGTATTGTGGGGTGTTTGTCTAGGGGTAGTATAGTTTGTTGGGTATTTGGGGTAGAAGGGGTAGTTTTATATTTACTTTATTTTTGGGCTCTTACATTTGCAGTGTCCAAAAACTGCATTCTGTATGGGAAAGAGACGATGTCAAAGATGACGGCTGATGAACTAGGAGGCTTTATATGGCTCGTGGAGCATTACTTTCCAATGATGCTGGTTTTGGGTGGCCGCGTTATCCGGGGCTACCCCGAAGAGGCCCTGAAGCTGCGGTGGCCCAAGGTGCTTCACCACCTAGTCCAAATATTTGGAGGAGAACAAAATGTCCACTAGCTGAAACACCGTTTTTCTGACTTGATCTCAAGGGTGCAAGACTTACTGGATCACCTGGGGATTCAGATTGGTGAGCAGTTGGTAAGTATCCTATGTGCATAGCGACACCATTGTTTGCATGCGCATGACAGGCGGAGATAAGGTTGAGTGCAGCATCTTTTGTCAAGGGATCTGGGCAGGTGGTTTTGGGCCTGTAGTAAGAGCCTCAGCACCACATTAGGGCTGCCATTGTGATTTTCATGAATGAAGCAGAACCAGAGCAGAAGTGCCATCTTTCCTGCAGCATAATAACAAAGTGGTCTGATGCATGCATAGCGCTACTCAGTTTAGACCACCACAACATGAGGGCTGTGCCAGGCATCATGTATGGGAGGGAGGACCTACTCCTGTATGGGGGGGTCTAAAGTACAAGGGTATGGGAAAAATGATATATTTCCTATCACCATATTTCCCGCACTATGAACGGCTGCTCAGAACAGGTCTTAAAAGGGGGCATATCATTGTATATGATGGGCCCCAATGTATTCAGCAGAAGTTGTGCTAATGTTTTGTTTTTTGTTGCTACTCATGCTGAGTACATCATTTGCGTACCTATAAATTGGCACAAATACCCCCTACCTGTACCATGGTGCGCAGTATGTGTTATAAGGCGCACACATGGTGGGGAAAAGGGTGCACTAAGGGTCACAAGGACAGTAATGATGCAGTTAGTGCAGCACCACAGGGAGCTTGTCTATGCACCCAGTCCAGGCTACTACCACTTTCCTCTTCCTGTACATTGTGTATCACATACACCCCTAAAATGTGTCTATTACCCCACTCACATGTGCTGAATTTGTACCACAGACCATCTACATCTTAGAGACAGTAGGGGGCAGGCCTGCATCTGCACCAGCACTAGCACATTATTCAGAAACCTGCACCAACACAGGCATCCTTGGGCCACAGAGCAAGTGTGTCTGTGTTGAGGGGAATGTATATGCACATGTTGGTATCCCTGCCTGGAGAATAAATGGTATACCATGGCAACAATGGATGGCCACACAATATTGGCAAGACATCCGTAATGCCATTCAGTTAATGTGCAGGTAGGGGCAACTAAATGAACACAAGTAAACTGCCCTGGCATAATAGCTCAAGTGTGTGTGCCTTGTAATGTCACACACATATTAGAAACAAGGATGTATCAATGCATTCCTCAATACTTTGCAATACTCACACAGCCTCTGGGCAGTTGTCAGTCTTTTAGCGGTGATAACGAGTTAGATGTCTGCAACATCTGGGGCAGGGTCACAAGCTATAGCTGTCACACTGGGATGGCCATTGCAATAACCATCACATGGCCCTCAGATGCAGAATACTGTGTCATGCAGCCCCATATAGTCATGGAGGTGTAAAGCAACAAAACAGCTGCATAAAAATTCCATGTACATGTGGTGCAGTGAAATGCACCACAGGAGTATCTGGGAAAGTGATGCCAGGGTCTCCATTATCTTGCTTTATGTCTGACTGACAGATTATAGATGTTTGACAGTTGTTCTGATCTACCACTAGGTTGAATTGCTCACTCAGCTTAACAAGTTGTTTTTGAAACTGTCGGCCATGCACAGAAATGTCCAAATATCACAAAGCTATGTTTTCCTTTCCTGTATTGCAGGTGGGCCTCCACCCTACACCAGTGGAGAGGTGTCCAGGTTTGAAGACCCCAATCCTGCCAGTAAGTGTCACCTTGTGTGTCATGTGTGGCATTCCAGGGTTTTGTGTGAGACAGTCTGATGTGTGCAATGCAATGATTAAAAGTGTTGTGTGACCAATGCTATGAAATCATCTGAGTTAGGATGTTGACATCATGTCTGATGCAATGTAGAGGATTGAGAATGGCTTGATTGTTGCACAAGTGGCAATGTGGGCTGCTGTGGAATTGTGGGTGTTAGGAAATGGAAAGCATGCCCACATATACATTGATGTCATTCAGGATAGGTGTCAGAGCTGCTCTTTATGTGATTAGCAAGCCTGTTGCCTACAACCTTGTCACAGCACTTTTAACAGCACTGTGTGCCACACTTAGCTTTCAGTTACTCATGAAATGGAACAGATAAAGTAAATGTATTGAGGTCTCTAAGATGCTTACGTAGGAGACACTTGCACCGCTGTTCCCCCCAGTGCAGTACCAATCTTACTGAGGCCCTAAGAGAACCCATACAGTCACCATGTGTGTGCTGCATTGCGCATTTTGCACAACATAGCACAGGGTAAGGGGCAATAGTTACGGAATTTGTAGAAAACGTTGATGTGCTGTTCAGGCTTTCCCAAACTATATGGGAACTTTGCATTTATTGTAAATGTGGGCACATCATGATTAATGGTGTGCCTCCTTGTAACGTGTGCTCAGAGCAGGTCTTAACCCAGGACACATGAATGAAGCTTTACCTAACCTTAGAATTGCCAGTGGGAAGTTTCTTTCCCACCATCAGATGATCCCCCCACCTTGCATCCATAATACCTGGGCAAGGCTTGATGTAGCACCAGGGGTGTCGAAGTGGTGGATTGCATAGAAAGCGCTGCATATTGACAACGGCACAGAGAATCTAGACTTGTTGGGCCACTTGATCCTCACTATTTTATTCACACAAATGTTGAGCAAGGACTCAGTAGTCCACTCACCTCTGGACCCTGATGCTCAACACTGGATAGCCGTTCTCCCAGTGACATGTAAATGATACCCTAGATGGCTGGTAGGAATTAATTATAGATTTGAAGTCAGTCAGTGTTGTGGAACGTGTGGTGGGCTGCATGTGTCAACTGAGGATGCTATGTACATTGCATGTGTGTTCTACCTCCACACAATGCTGTATTTAATGCTTTATTCTCCTCATCTTTCAGCTGCCAATATGACCCCCTGAAGAACAACATGCTTTCCACAAGTGGGCTGACAGATACAGGCACCTATTGGAGGTGAATGCAGGGTACCAAAGGATGGAGAGGAGATTTCGGAAGGAGAAAACCTCTGGGGCATGGCGTGCATTTCCACATGGGGACCTCTGCAACAGCCACAAACAAAGCGAGCCATATTGGGAAAGAAATTTGGGGTCCAGCGGGCCTCAGTGGGTCCGACCCCCTCCACATCTGCTGCACCTGTCTCAAGCTAGGCACCCCTACAGCCACCTGCCTCCTGCTCAAGCTTTGAATCAGACATGTAACGGGACATGGCCGCCATGATGGCCAGATTGGAATAGTTGAAAAAAGAGAGTGCCAAAACTCAAAAGTTGCTCAAGTAGTGCAAAATGTTTTTTGCAAAAATTGTGAATTTAGATATTTATAAAGAGTTTTAGATGGGCACTGTTAGGTTAGTGAAATAGTGTAGGGGAGCCATAGGTTAGAGTAAGTAGAGTAAGTATAGTTGGGGGGGGGTTTAGTACATTTTTTATTGGGGGGTTATGTTGCGGTCTATATGTAACAAAAAAAATAAAAAATACACAAAATATAAAAAACCTTAAAAATGCTTTAAAAAACATATATTCGTATAGGGCATAGGTTAAGTTAGTGCATGTGTAGCCTAGTTTATGTTGTCCTACTTGTATCTTGTCTCTTAAGGTGGGGTGGGGGACAATGTTTAGAGTGTGGCATTACATATGTAAGATTAGTTTAGAATAGGTTAGGTAGGTGTAGGTGTAAGTTAAGTTAAGTTAGTTTAGGTTAGTTTAGTGTAGGGTACCTTTTAGGATAGGTTTAGATATGATGTGTTTATTATATTGTTATAAATCCTGTTAGTATTAGACTATTTTCTTCTCCATGTTGATTGAGTGTCTGGGTGTTCTCATGTGTGAACTGGCCAAGTAGGAGCAATGGCTTAGGGTATGTCTTCTGTCTCTTGTCTTTATTTCCATGGATTACCATGTGCATCCCCTCTGACCAAGGAGTTGTCAGATTGGCTGCTAAATGACATCAGCTAGTCAATACATTTGTCTTCCACTGTTCCAGCCATTCACATTGTGTATATAGACGTAATCCTGGACAGGTAAGTATGGAACTACAACTGTCATTGGTGGGGTCTAGCAGTATCATTGTTGGAAAGTGTGGCAGATATGACAATAGACAAATTTGGGACTGTATACTGCAACACTGACAGCTGCCCGTCACTGATTAGATTAGCCTCTTCTGAACCACACATATTAGTTGTACTGGTGCTCCCATCTGGGTAAATTACCATAGACTTGGTTTAGACCCATACATGCCATATGTCAACTTCCAAGGATATCTGTCTAATACATGTATTGAAGACTCTATAAGTTGGTTGTAGCCCACAACACCATCATTCACCTTTTTAATGTTAGGATCCTAGTGTGTGGCTTTGTGTCTGACAGTAATGCACTCATATAATTATGTTCTGTATTCATTGACATGGCTTCATACAATGCATTCATTTAGCTGAGTTGATGGATCACAGTAAACGTAGAAATGTTACATGTGAACAAGGTGCTTTATTTACGGGTGCAAGTGTATTTTCCAGTGCTAAACACGGTCCAGTTCACAGACCCCATGAGATATCCTTAGCCATTGTTGTACAATCAGAGTCCAAGGGTGAGGGACATGTCATGAGAAATGGTTAGGAGAAGTCTGTATTAGTGAGGAGGTGTCCAAATTGCCAATAGGTAAGATTTGAGACAATGACATAGCAGGCCAGTCAACAGTGGTTGAGTGAAGAAGGCACATTGCCTGATGTCACAACACTGGCATGATTTTAAGAAGAGAACTAAGGAGATACTGTCCATGTGGCACAGACTAGTGCTACTGGGTGGTTTTCCTTATGAATGTTATTCCTTCCACATCTTCATCCTCTGATGTGTGTGGTGCCTCCTGTGCTATGGGTGGTGCTGTTGTTGAGGTTGAGGGGCCGCAAACACACATGGGGATAGAGATGTGGAGTCAAAGGTCCTGGCAGCAGCCATTTGCGGGAACACATAAGGCATCACTGCAGCAAGGAGGAACACCTGATTTCTCAACACCACAGTGGGAGGGAGCCATGTTTTCCCTGAGGGAGGCCTCTTCCCGCTGCATGGACTCCAGGGTATTCTGTATAGCCCCCCAGCCTGTTGTCTATCATGCTACTGCCACTTTGGGATGGTAATTGTTGAAGCCCAGGCCTCACACCAGCAGCTATGTCATCCAGGGACTCATGGCGTCCACATAGTGGGGAGTGGGTGCCTCTGATGGCACCTGAGTTGTTATTAATTGGACTGAGGCACCTCTGCACTCCCTCTAGGCTGCCTGTCATGGTCTCCATCCATACCTGCACCTGCTTGGCCAGCTCCCGCGGGACACCTATCACTGTCCTCTGGAAGGTGATGTCTGGGTCCTCGGAGTCCAGAGTTGTGTCATGACTGGCTGGTGCTGTGCGTTGGTAGCTGGGTGGTTCATTTGGAGACCCCACAAGGCTCTTTGTCCTCTCTGCGACTGGAGGTGGTGTCTGGAGGGAACCTAGGACATCCTGGAGAGTCCCTCATTGATGGTCGGCAGCTGGTCATCCATGTCATCTGTAAAATCCAGGACAGGCAGGTCGGCAGGAGGTAAGGCATCATCCTCTGCAATATCAATCTTGGATTGTGGTGGCTATTGACATGGCACATGGAGGCTCAGTGACACGTTACAGACCCAAGGTTGTAGTTGTATATTATGTGTAGCATTGTCCTCCAACCATGATATTTTAGGCCATATTTAGGAGCCCCTAGCACCACTGGAACGTCACTTATTGTGATGCTCCAGTGAAAAGTGACACTCGGGTGGCACAATGCCCTACGCCGTATTTACAAGGTGGTGCTTAGCGACTTATTGTGGCTTAGTGCCACCTTGTAAATAGGGCCCCTTCACACACAGCACTTTGGGGCACATTATGAACGCAGCGGGAATCCCCGCCGCGTTCATGCTGGCGGTCTGAACACAGACCCCCAGCCCGTTGATGACCCCGCTGGCCATATTACCAACATTCCGCCAGCCAGCCCAGCAGAATGTTGGGCCTGGACATTGCCGATGGCTCCACATGGAGCCGTCGTCAATGCCGCAGTGCGGCGGTGCAGCAGCACCCGTCGCATATATGACTTCCTGGAAATCAGGCAGTGACCTGCACGATGGGGCTTTGCACGGGGGTCCCTGAGCACCCCTTCCACCACCCATTCCCTGGTGGGGGAAACTGTCAGGGAAAGGCTGGAGGGACACAGGTTCTTTATCCAGAGGGCAGCTCTGCCCTGTCGGATAGAGAACTCCGCCATCGTCAGGCTGCCTGGCGGCGGTAGCCTGGCAGTGGAGGAGGGCCACTTGTGGCGGTCCCCCGTGTGTTTGTAATTTGGCGGTCCAGACCGCCATGCCGGTGGCGGTAATTTTCACCACCGCCGGCATGACGGTCTGGACCGCCATGTTCATAATGAGCCCCTTTGTGTGGTAGGAGTGTGCAATGGGTGTTGCTGTGGGTGTGCCACAGCAACCCCATTGCATTTGATGCTGCCTCAGATTTACGAGTTTTCATAAACCAGAGGCATTACAAAAATATAACACCACTCCGGGGGGGGGGGGGGCTTAGCATGATGCAACAAAGTGAAATGCCATCTTTTCTCCTCATTTTTCACCTTTTCTATGTGTGCTACATTTTGCAACACACATAGACAAAGCTAATGGCCTTTTAAAATTGTTTTTGTGCAGGAAGGTGTTCCTTCCTGTACTAAAACAATCTCCCCTTCAACGCAGCCATCCTTACACTATGGTGCAAGGGCTGCTTAGTTGGCACACATCAGCTAATTTGGTGCCGGCACAGGGAGTAACACAGGGGTGCCCCATATTCTGCTACATACTGCACATTCCTGCATTTGAAAATGACGGTGCACAAGGCTGCCAAATTTGGGGAAGTGCTGTGCACCATCATTTACTATTCCATCTGGCCTTTTGTGCTTTGATCCCACACCACCTACTTCCTTGCAGGCTCATTGTCCCACCCACTGACACCATGGTGGCATGTAATTTGCATACCTATGCACAATGGTGGACATTGCCACAGTGGTGTAATGTGTGCTGTCACTCTTTTGGTGTTATGATGCATTGGCACCATGAATGATGGCACTAGTGCAGGATAGCACAGGTAGGTCCATTGAGTACATTGCTTATGTTAAATTCTCATCTGCCGTTAGCAGGCCCCACACGTGCTAATTGGAAGGGACAGTGAAACCATTATGGATTGTCTGCCCCATTAGATTGTCCCTTCCTAATTTGGGACAATTCCTTGCACACAACATATCTGCAACAGGAATGTGCAGGTCTAAGGATGTTGAATGTGGGTCAGTGCATGCATTTTGATACTTTGTTGATGTGGCACAAGGAGAATGTGCAGCTTGGTTCCACATGGGCTACTATTTGTACAACGATACAGTTGCACTACGGGCTAGTGACATTGTGCCGGTAGTGCAACATTGATGCTACTTGTGCCAGTTCTTACGCATGTTGATTGTACCATTAAGCAGTACCCACAACACACTCAATCTTGTCAGATGGTGGGATTGCAGCTACTTGAACTGCTGCACAAATTGTGTTCACAGACATGCATCATGTGTTGTATGAGTTGACTTTTGTGGTTATTCCCAAATGGCACATGGATCTATGTGAAAGTTGTTTTTTGTTCACCCTCCGGTGTTTGCGTTCCACATGTTGCACACTTTAGGCCTGTTTTTTTCTCAAATGGCACAGCGCAGTGCAGAAGCAATATGTGTTGCACAACACTGAGCCAGTTTTGAAACGGAGGGATGTGCCATGTTTACTGGAATACGGTACACTCCTGCAATTCCCCCTGCACCAATGCAGGAATGCAGGAATTGTTGCAGCATTATGAAGTGGTACATGCGTTGAGGGGATTGATGATTTATGTGCAGGGAAGTGTCCCTTCCTGCACATGTACAAGCTATTTTTGCAAGGTGGCATTTCAATGTGTGCTACAAGCTGCAGCACACATGAAAAGGGCAAAGAGAGGCATTTTGCCCTGTTACCTCATCCTGACACCATCCTTGGGTTGGTTTTGACTTCAGCACCAGTCTCTCATGTGGAAGTTGTGCTGGATCAGGCTCAGACAATGGGGGGGGTGAAAGGAATATATGGCGCTCTATAACCCACAAACTAGAAAAAGGCCCAATCTCATAACGCTAATGCTGAAAAGAGCTACACCCCCACAGAGGCCCTACGTGATAACCGAAGTTATCACTAACAATATATTAAAATCAGCCTGCGTTATAAAGTAAATCAAACTTAAATAGTACAGTTACTCATGAAATAAACATCTACACATGATCATTAAAGAACAATAATGTATTCTTGTTATCCAATACATTCAAATTAATCCAAACTCATATGCAATTAAATACAATGCAACACAAAAGCAAGAGCGTCACACTCATTATACAAGATTACAATTATATCCAAAGATCCTCAAAAGTTCTTCAACACTTATACAGTTAAATCCATGGTTAGATATTCAATTGATTAAACCGTCCATGAGCCAAATTAATTAAGCCGTCCATAAGCCAAGTCAACACGTGTTTCGTCTTGGGAGTACCCTTTGACTTCTTCAGGACTTCCTAAACGACGTTTGCATAAAATATACACAAATTAGCCTTCAAAGTAACACTTATTATTTGTTTTTCTTACAAATACCCTACTCTCCATGTGAAAACCGTAAAAATGCCTAACTTAATATTGCAACCCAGTAATAAGTGAATGTGCCCAATTAGTCTCCTGAGATTGCTATAGTTAATAGTGATAACGAAATAAATATAACTCCACTCGTATTATAAGATATAGACTTTTGTGCTTCAATTTGCATGATAGTGTTATAAATAATTATGTTCTACCTGTTTATTTGCTGATTCCCATCCAACCATGCTATTAGTGATTGTTAGTATAGTAATGTGTCACTGCATACCTTGAACGAGGAATTATTGCCCTTTTATTTTTTATATTCGTCAGAGTTTCAGATAATTACGGGTCTAAAATTGTCAAAAAGACTCAATATCAGCCATTGAAACATTTTGATAACTAAATATATTAGGGCGTGTAGGCCACTTCCTTATCTTACCTTAACTCAACATTCGAAAACGCTAGGTTGATATTTCAATTACAGCTGTAACGCTCCATCGCGAGTGTGCTTGGAGCCGGAGAAACTCGCTGTGTGTCTCGTCGGCCATAAAATAGACTGGAATAAGGACATAGAAAATTGACTAATCAAGTAATCAAAATCGAGGAGAGACTCCTGTGGGAGCGTTTTCCTGTTATATCTATGACCTGTTCTATAGAAACACGACAGATCAGTTCACAAATAAAAGGAACTCCTAATTTGAACATTATGACTGTAAATTAAATGTAATCACAAAAAGCGGGATCCTGGAGATGATTTTAAATCTATGGGCCACTATGTATAAAAAATATGTAAAAAGGAAGTATATAGCAAAAACAAAATAAAACAATTTTTCTGTAATGACAGAAATCTAATGGAACATGGCTAATTAAGGTTTACCCGTGGTACTAATAAACCATGACCTCCTTATGTTGAATTACAAAATTATTAATTCTCAATTGGGCACATATGTAACTGTTATCATACATGTTATTGCTCCACTAGGTATTATTAAACTACTTTATCCATCACCCAGAAAGTACTCCAATTCATGATCTGAATTCAGACCTAATTCCACTGCCCCTAATCACATTATCCACATTGACTCTTTTCTCCGTAGAGCCAATTCTCTATTCCCACCTCGTGGGTTCTGTACACATAGATCAAAACCGAAAAATCTAAATTCTTTATGAATACCTTGTTGTTCACATGTTTTCATGTGAAGGGCAATGGTATATCGTTCATCTTCTTGTTTTATCGCTCTCCAGTGTTCAGGAAATTCTCACTTTCAGGGGACGAATACTACTGCCTACATAAAACTTACCACATTTACAGGATAACATATAAATTGTGAATTTAGTATTGCAATTCAAATGTGACCTGATAATGTACTCTTTACCATTGACATCTTGGAAGGTCTTTTTCGCTTGCCATGCCCATTTGCACATCTCACAACATCCACATTTATAAAAACCTAAGTTATGAGAATCTAACCAATTAGGTTGAGTAGTATCAGACAAATAACTAGGACTGAGAATATTACTCAATGTGCAACCTTTTCTATAAGCTACCTCTGGCTTGTTACCAATATATTTATGAAGAGTATGATCTTGCATGAGTACAGCCCAGTGTCTCTTCATGATCCTCAATAGTTTATATGAATTCTCGGTATAATCAAGAATTATCCTAACTTTCTCAGAGTTCTTACTTCTATTCTCATCCCCTTTGGGACAGTGATGCAATAAAGTTTTAGGTCTAGATATTTTAGAAGCCTTATGTTGTGATTTTGTTATGACATCCTCTGAATAACTTCTATTAATAAATCTAACTCCCATGTCCATGATGCACAGTTGAAAGTCACTATTCAGACTGCAATTACGTCTAGCTCGTACCATCTCTCCAAAGGGGATGGCTTCTATTTGATGTTTCGGATGTGCGCTTTTTGCATGTAATATAGTATTACTAGACGTAGGTTTGCGATATAACACAGGCTGATTTTAATATATTGTGCTGGATCAGGGTCTATGACCATATGCAATTGGTGTTGTTGTGGCACAGCCACATTAATTACACGTACCTTCCAGGCAATGTGCTGCATATTTATATGGTGGAGTATAGCCATAGTGAGTGGCTTATGTTCATGTTGTGTATATGTCGGAGTGCATTGCACAACCAGAGTGTCAGTACAATTGGTTCTTTAGTGGGGATGGGGCGTTTTGATTCAGGGCCTATGTGTCCTGATGCAACCCTTTAGCATGCATTGAGTGTGTCCTATGTCCCTTCCCCTTCTGCCATTTGTGAGATTCCAGATACTTACCCTGCATTTGTGGTAGTTCTTGGTAGTCTGCTCTGTCCTGTCTTGCAATTCCTGTGACCAGCTCCTTCGGGGTGACCGTTGCCACCATCTCCTCCAGCTCATCCAAGTCCTCCTGCATTAGCGTAATTTTTTCTTATGACATGTAGCAATGGTTAGCACCATTTTTTACCCTAACCACTCCTTAGCACCGTTGTGTGTCATTTTTAAAATATGGTGCACGGACTGTGCTAGGGAATGACGGTAGCTTGCATTAAAGAATTGTGACACATAACTGCACTAGCGCAGTTGTGTGTCATTTTTCATAAATCTGGGCCTAGGAGTTCTAACTTAGCCCATGGCACAGTTCACGGGACAGGAAATGGTCAAAAACGGAATCCAATCAAGGGTAGTTTTCAGACTAAGGGCGAGATTTTAAAGAAAACGATGCAGTGTGACACTGTGCCACATTTGGCAGCGCCGCGCTCCATCATTTCAAAACACAGGGATATGCCGTATTTAATAGAATACAGTGCACCCCTGTGTTGCCCCTACACCGGCACTAAATTTGCTGCCGAGCATCAACGCAGCCACCCTTGCACCATGGTGCAAGGATGGCTGTGCTGCAGGGGAGATTGTTTTGTGCAGGAAGGGACACCTTCCTGCACAAAAACAATCTTCAATGGCCTTTTGCTTCTGCAGCACACATAGAAAGAGCAAAAAATGAGGAGAAATTAAAGCATTGCTCCTTGTTGCGCCATGTTGATGTTAGATTTTGGCGCTGCTTCAGTTTCACGAAAACTTGTAAATCTGGCTCAGCGTTAAAATGCAATGGGTAGGCACACCCACAGCAACACTGATTGCACGCCCCTTCCACGCAATGTAGAGTGTGTAAAAGGGGCTGTATTTACAGGGTGGCGTTGAGTAAGTACAGGGCAGTGCATATATATATATATATATATACATATATATCTTCGATATTTTAATCCTTGATATCTTGTCAACAATATTATTCCAGCATGATATTTCTTGTGGTCCACATTCAAGAGCACACTTCAATGGGGGGAATTACTTACTTTGGTCCCACAGATGAGTTTCTATGAGGATCTTGATATCAATACTCAACCTGCACAACAATCAGCAAAATATATTTGAGCTGCTAATGACCTTATAAAGCTATAAATAGATAAACCACGCTATCCTTTGATTCGTTTCAGCACAGATTTACAACCCAAGTTTCTCATTTGTATTCTAATGCCTTTGAGTTATTAAACTTGTAGCTAATTTTAGATGAAGAGCACACCATCACAAGTGCACCAATCTTCTCTGTTGTCTTGGGTCTTTGGACCACACCATAATACTAATTTGCCTATTATTACTTTTGATAATGAAAGTATAAAATTTGATAGCATGTGATGTAGCTCTACTTGCTTTGCTGAAGTATGATTTTGGCAGTCACTTCCCTCTACGCTAACTGGTCCCACTGGTAGAGGGACTTATTGACCACTTTCATCATTAGATAATCATCATTTCCAGTTCACCATCTGTTGCTTTTGTATGGCGTATCTCTCAATGGCTTGCATATAAGCAATGTCCACAACCATTCCTTATACGGATCATCATCCACCCTTTCACTCAGTCCATCTATCCACTCATCTATCCACCCATTTACCCTTTCACTCATCAAGTCATCCTTTCATTCATTCATCCTTTCTGTTATCATCATCCATCCATCCATCTGCCCTTTCACACCTCCATCCATCGTTCATCCCTTTCACCCATCCATCCTCTCGCTCATTCATCCATGCATCTATCCATCCACCTTTTCACTCACCCATCATTCACCATTTCACTCATCAACCCATCCATTTATCATCCATCTGTCCACACTTTCATCCTGCCATCCATCTATCCTCGCCTTCGCTCATTCAGCCATTCTTTTACTCATCTGTATTTACACCCAATCTTTCACACATCCATCCATCCTTTTGATTATGCATCCATCCACCCTTCCAACTCATCCACCCATCCATTCATACCATTCAGCTATCCATCATCCATCCATCCGTTTACCCTTACATTCATCATCCATCCTTTCACTCACTCATCCATCTATCCTTTTACTCAACATCCATCCACCGTTTCACACATCCATCCACCCACTCTGCCTCGCTTTCACTCAGCCATCCTTTCCCTCGTTCATCCATACATCTATTCAGCCACCACTTTACTCAGCCACCATTTCACTCACACATCCATCCATCCTTTCACCCATTCACCTTTCCACCCTTTCTGCACTAATTAAAAGCCTTTTATGCCTTATTGCAGACAGAAGGAACTAATCATAGACCCCACCCCCGCTATAGCTGGTATAGGGTTGACGACGCCCCTGCGGACACACCGAGAGCATATCACCGACAATTGACAATTGGAGCGCTCCGTCCGTGTGCCATTACAGCTACAGGCTGATTAATAAGTGGGAAGCAAACTGTTAGATAAAATCAGGGCACAACAAACAGCAGTGATGGAGAGGTTAGTTCAGACTGCCTAAATCTGGGTCTGGTCTGCAGCAAGTGCTGGAGAAGGGACATGTATCTAGTCCAGCTTCCCATGAGAGGCCCCAGACAGATCTTCATTGGTAAAAGCTCTATTCGATATTGGGTACGTACCAGTAGGCAGCAGTGGAAAGTTTTGTGGTCTGGTCATTATTTTATGAGGGTATTTCAAACAGTGATTAAGAAAATGTAACAGGGCAGCACTTATGCAACCGGATCAGGCACACTGCATGAAAAGCACATGCGTATGAAGTCAGTCTCAGCTAATGAGTGTGACTGGAAGCATGGAATTAACAGTGCCGATACAGGTTTCCCTGATTATTCTCAGAAAGGAAACCTCTCAATCTATTGGTCTGTTGGGGTCAGCTGTATCAAACTGGCCTGCTCCTTGCTATCAAACTTTATGGCTTGATGGAGCCAGTTCACTGTACTGTATTGCACATATTCAATTATCACATATCTTTATTTCTCTAATTCCAGTATCAGAAGATAGTTTATATTCAACATACCATTGGGCATTTTACTGCTTAATTTAATGGAAATCTATAGATAACTTTTTGGCTGTTTCTACATCCTGAATACCATTGCTGCCTGGTCCAGGATCCATTTAATTATTTATTGTCTTGATCATGGCTATTTGAAAAACTCCATACACAGGTGAAAGCAATGGCATGCAATGGATTTCACTTAACCTTACCCCATCAGAAAACATTGCCCTCTGCTTCCTCGTGATTTTTTGTTACTTACAAGGGAAGGCTTGACGTCTCATGTTCGTTTTCTTTCATTTTTTGACTCAAGCTTAATGAGGTTGCCCTTTTTGATATTATGTAGCCCATTAGAGATATGATCATGCTTGTCTGGCAGCATGGAACGTTTACATTTACAGATTTGCAGGTGTTGGACCTTATAGGTGACACAGGCAGGTCGAGGGAGCCAGTGGATTTCTTCGAGAGTATGTAGGAGAATGGCCCTCTATGTAGTGTGCAAAGCTAGGCACACTTTGCTGGGGGTCCAGGCAACCACACGTTGGTTTACAGATGTAAAAACTAGACAACCTAATGCTCTAATTTTTGTGTAGCTTGTTTGAGTTAGGCTAACCTTGAAGAAGTGCAAGGCATTTGTTGTACTCACAGTATCAATAAATGAGACCAAACACTCAGAAGAATAACACAAGCCAATTTACAAAAATACTTTTGATTTTTATACAAATTTTAAGACCAAGATAATCAAAATCGGGTACGTACTATTTATGTTATGAATTTTTGAAGTTTTAATAAAAATAACCTTTTTGTTTGTAATTATGCACCATAGGAATCAATGGAGAAAATAAAATACTTCAAAAATGCATAGAAAATCAGGAAGTGCATTTAACAATGTCTCCTTTTGCAGGCATGTCAAAGTCATCAAAGGGCAATATGGACCAGCTGGAGAAGTTCAGGCAGCTCTTGGTTTCGGTGGGAGCAGCTGCCGAATGTCATTGGAGCTGGTGCCAGGCCACTGTGGGGGACCACTTGGAAAAGCGCTGCACAGGTGGACTTAAAGGTAAGTCCGGTGGGCCCCCTGGAGTGTCAAGGTGGCAAGGGGTGGAGGATCCTTAAGGCATGGCTGGATCTTCAGTGCAGCGCACATGGTGGCCGGGTACAGAGGGAATCAGTGAGCCAGGAGCTGTGCGCAAAGGTGCCTTTGTAAGCAGGAGGTAGGTTTCTTTGAGGGTCACTTTCAGGTCAGCAGGGGCACTCTGGCGGGAGGTCCTCGTGGTTTCTGAAGTCCCTTGACTGGGGCTTATTTCTGGTCCTTTTACAGTCTGGAATGGACTGTCCTACTTGGTGTCCGATGTGAGATGACCAGTACCTAGGGGCACATTGCAGGGTCTGGCCTTTGGATGGCACAGTGCCACCAAACATGGCACACTGGCAGGGTTTATCCTCCTGGTCTGTCAGGTGGACTTTGGTCTAGCTGCCGAATCCGGTTCCTTGGTCAGTAGCTGGTCAGTGAAGTGGGCTTCAATGAGTATTTGGTTCCTTGTTATTGTAGAGTGATGCCTTCACTGTGGAGGGAGATCTTTGGTGATTTTTGAAGAGTGGAGGTCCTATGGTGGTTTGTAGAGTCCGGCAATGTCCAAGCAACCCCTCAGCGGTGATTGTCGAGTCCTGCACTCAGCAGGCAGAGTTTAGAACCTTTTCTTGGTGCAGCAGGACTTCAGTTCTCGAGCCTTGGATCTTATTTGTTGCTGGTCTTCGTTTGTCCATCAAATCTGATTTCTTGGTCTAGGGATGGTCACTAAATACTGTATTTAGTGGGCTTTTAGGGGTGTACCTGGTAATGACCAATGGGTCACTTACCTTAGGGTGGCTATGCCCACATGGGGCCAGCTGTATCAAGCTCCTGGTTTGCATTTCTTAAATAGCGAATTTTAAGAAATCGCTATTTTAGAAATGCAAAATGGGATGTATGAAAATTGCGAGTTGGTAATAGTGATTTCTTAAAATTCTCAATCGCTATTTGCGAGTTGCAAATACTGAATCGCAAAAAATAGCAAATCGGTATTTTCAAATCACAAATTGCGAAAACTGCAACCTGGAACAGCCTGATGAAATCACAACCAGGAAGTGAGTCAGCCCATGCTGTATCCAGAAGTCCCACCCACAGGAGCAGGCAAAGAGACCCAGCCAAGCCCCAAGGAGGCAGCCTTGAGTGCCCGCCAGGACCAAACAGGATCATGGCCACTGATGGGAATGTGGAGAAAGGAGATAGGAAGCACAAGCTCAAATTCAGTGAGCAGGAATTGGAGGTGCTCACTGAGGAGGTGGTCAGGAACCACGATAAACTCTTTGGGAAAAACTCACTATAGGTACCTGAAAGTGAGAAGAGGAAACTGTGGTAAAACATACAGACCAAAATATGCGCAGTGGGTGTTGCGCAGCGATTCGCTGAGGAGATACGCAAGCGCTGGTATGACTTGCATTCACGGTCCAAAGAGAGGGTAGCATGCAGGCTAAAAGAGGCAAGGAGCACCAGAGGAGGACCACCGACCCAGACACTGTCTACAGCAATGGAAGACAGGGTGGAGTCGACACTGCTTCCTGAAGCTGTCAGTGGTGTCACTGACATTGACACCTCAGACACACCCAGCACCAGCAAAGGTAAGGCTAGTAATGATGTGTTGCCACATATGAGCATGTACAAATGCCCCTTAGAAAATGGCTATTGGCACTATGCAGTGTGATAAGTAGTCCATGCCACATCTTACATACAACACAACGATGCCTTATGGGAGTGGTAGTCCACACCCTTAAAGTGCGAATGCCACATAAACAGAAAGATAGTGTTAAACCAAATAGAGAAACAACACAAAAGACTCTCAGTGATACTATGCCAGTGTACATTTAAAACTATTACGCAACTATTTGAGTACTATTCAAAAATGTCATGCTGCACATTGTTTTTGCAAATGTTCCAGGCCCTGACGCAGCAGAAGGTGGAAATGTGGGGGATAGCGAAACTCAGCCACAGTCCGACTCAAACACCAGTGAGTCCTTCATGCATGCTCCAACTAGACGCAGGGCAAGAGTGCTACCTCTCTATGAGTATAACCTGGACTTTGATGAAATGCCGGATGAAGTACCCACACCACCCACAGAGGCTAGAAACACTGAAAGACACCAGTCCCTGCCCCAGTGTCAGTCCACTCCCCTCAGGAGGCATCAAAAAGCAGGCAGACAGTGCACAGAGGAAGGTGAGAG
The DNA here is from genome assembly GCF_031143425.1 of Pleurodeles waltl. Taxonomy (NCBI): domain Eukaryota; kingdom Metazoa; phylum Chordata; class Amphibia; order Caudata; family Salamandridae; genus Pleurodeles; species Pleurodeles waltl. The sequence goes on along the minus strand of NC_090448.1, from coordinate 317,935,183 downwards.
CCCATCACTCTTTGGCGGCCTTGAGGCTTCCTGCTGAAAGTGCAGCGCCTGCAATGTAAACACATGAGGTCAATGCACAGGCAGTTGGTGTCAATCGATCATAACATGGGCGCAATGCACAGGCAGTTTGAGTCTCACAATGACAACATGGGAGCAATGCACAAGCAGTTCGAGTCTCTCAATGAAAACATGGGAGTAATGCACAAGCAGTTCGAGTCTCTTAATGAAAACATTTGCAAGCTGCATGTGGGACAGCAAACAGCAGCAGAAAATTTAAATGAGGCGCCATCACCAATTGATGGGCAGGTTGTATCGTTTCTGAAGATCTGTCAATTGGCTCAGTACAACAACTGCCTTGATATCACGACGTGCTGTGGGCATACAAGTGGAGATGGCACTTTGCAGTTGGTACGTTGCACAAGGATTGGTGCAAATAACCATTATTTTGGAAACTATGGAGACAGTACGGAGTGCTACAAACAGCAAACTGGGTGGTGGGGATAGTGAGGAGCTCTCTAGCCTCAGCAGTCTCACAGCTCCTGTGATGGATCCTAGGCGTTGCAGAACCAGACACAGTACTGTCTTTGAACCTGCTACAAGAGGTGCCACCGAGGTAATTGAGCACTCAAGTGGAGTGTGTGGATGTAGGAAGTAATGTTGAGGGGTACAGTGGACTAGCTTAACATGTAGCAAAGCAGTTATACTATGAGGCTAATAATGTGACACTGTTACTCGCACCTGTTGGTGTATGGTGCATAGCTATGTCCTAATCACACATACATTACCTAAAGTCAAGGCAATAAAGATGATACCTACAGCAATACATAAAATAGACGTGGTATTGTCATTCAGAACATCAGAAATAGTTGCTTTTGATCTCAGCACTTCTTTGTCTGCCCTCTGCTGCATTGCTTCTGTCTACTGGGTGAAGGGGTGGCAAGGGATCATCATCCTCATCTGAGGTTCGGTGGGTTCTACAGGTATGCCCCGTTGTAGAAATGTTGTGCAACACAGCACATGTAGCCACGATTTTGCATGTTGTTTCAGGGCTGTATTGTAGTTCACCCCCACTCTTGTGTATGCATCTGGTGTGGCTCTTCAGCAGGTCAAAGGTCTGGCTGGCATTGCAGGTCTCAGATAGGGCATCAGTATGAATGACCGCACCGTGTAGGCTCTGTCTCATGGAATGACAGGAGAGTAAAATGAGTAATTGTTATCCATGACAATCCATATACATCAATGCAACATTGTCAACTAATACATTACCCAGTAGGTATCCTCGCCAAACTCCCCAGCAAGTAGTCTTGTGTAAATTCCACTGTGCCAAAAGATGTAGGAGTCATGTGTGCTACCTGGGTATCTGGCCACGAGATCCGTTATAATGTTGGAGGCATTGCTTATTACTTGTATGTTCATGGAATGTGTACTTTTACGGTTCCTATAAACATACTCTGTGGCTGATGGTGGACAGATAGCTACTTCTGTCCCATTGATGGCGCCTATTACATGTGTGAATTGGGCAATCTGGTAGAAATTTAATTTTGTCTTTAGTAATTCCTGTGGGGTGTTGGGGAATCTTATGTGCTGTTGAATTTTGCTCTGCATTGCATTGAGAAAGGCATTGAAAAATTGTGAGAGAGCACTCTGTGAGACCCCTCCAGCTGTGGCTATGAACCCTTGATAGCTCCCTGAGGCCAAAAGGTGCAGGGAGCATAATACCTTCACATGGGTGTGTATGCTATTGGTCCTGTGTGTGTTGCGCTGCAGTATGGGTTGTAGATCAGCTATCAGGTCAAGTATAATGGCTGAGCTTAACCTGTACTTATCATATATCTCCTCCTCTGTCTGATCAAAAGGGGTAATGAGCACTCTACAAATGGGCTCCTGTCTCCTCCTCCCTCTCCTCAAACCTGCCAGGTCCTCATCCTCCTCGCCATCACGTAAAGTGCAGCCAATGTGGAAAAGAGGCTGAGTCATTCTGGGCTTCTTTATATAGGTTGCACCTGTTTACCACCTGATTTCATTTAGTGGTAAATTGCACATTCAAAAGGCCATTCTGTGAATATTCACTATTTGCGAATTGTTGATGCATTGCATTGCATATCGCAAATAGCGACATGATTTTACGATTCGCATTTTGCAATTCACAAATCTAGGTCGCAATTTGTGATTCACAGAATGTGATTCGCAAATTCATGTCGTTATTTGCGATTCGCAAAATGCAACATGCAAATCCATGTCGTAGTTGCAAGGAATCGCTATTTTAGCAATTCCTTATATTTACACTGAGAATACCTTTCATACATCGAGAAAGGCAATTTTGCATTCACAAACGGTGAAATTTACCTATTCTCACTGTTTCAAATGCAAAATCCTTTGATACATCTGGCCCTAAGTAACCACTTCCTGTGGTCAGAGGTCACTTCCCTACACCTGATTGGCTATGCAAGATGGCGGAAAATGAAATGCAGGGGTCACCTTGCATGCAACATGTTAGGGGTGGTGCAAGAGGCGATTACCACTCCTCCAGTCCTTTATGTGGTTTCCCACCATTGCTCCTGCCAAAAGTGGGGATTTGCAATGGGGGCAGCCATCTGCTGCTAGTAGCAAGTATGGGGGGGTGTCAAGTTTCAAGGGCTGTAAGCCCTTTGAAGCTCACTAGCAGGGCAGTGCACATTCCTGAGGGAGGATGTTTGCACCTTTACCCAGGAATGGCTTTATTATGGGACCCAGAGAGCAGGATCTCTCACCCCAGGGTCCAGAATCTTGTCTGCTGGTGGAAGGCTGGTTGTGACCAGCCAGCAACCATGCAAGGGTAGTTAGCTTTTGCAGGGGGTAAGCTGACCCCTGGGTACATTTTATAATAAATCCAATGCTGATACTAGTTTGGATTTATCATTCTGAGTTGTTTGACACCAAACAACCCAGGGTTCAGAGTAGCCATTATGTTGCTGTGAAACTCGTACTGACCAATGTCCAGCACATGTAAAATGGCTGTCTTGTTCACTTACTATGTCCCAGATTTGGCAAGGACACAGTAGGAGCATATTGCTCATGCATATATGCCCACACATACAATATATTGCACCCTGCCTTAGGGCAGGAAGGCCTGTCAGAGGTGTGACATATCTATAGTGCATGCAGTGTGTAGAGGACAGGCCACACAGGCTGTGTGCAATGTCAAGTTTGCCTTTTAGGATTTCAGCAGAATTCTCCTGCAACGGCAGTGCTGGGTGCTTCTGGATACATGGCCATAGAGGGTGGCACATTTTGTGCCTCTGCCATCAGGGGCCTATCCTTAGTACCCCATGCGCTGGGTACCTAAGTACCACTTACTAGGGACTTATAATGGCAGCTAAAGGTGTTGCTAATTGTGCCAATGCATCACAAACGTTTTAGGGAAAGAGATCTGGCCCAGGGAATCTGGTTAGCAGGGGCCCTGAGCACTAACAAGACTACATCAAATACCATGCAAAAAGTGGGGGCTACCCATGACAAAAGAGGCCTTTTCTCACAGAGCAGGTGAGATTCAACCAAATGTCAGGATGCCCTTGAACAATTAGGTTCAGTGTTGCCTTCAATCAAATGACATAGAACCAGGGTTTATACAGATGTACACAATTTCACTTTAATGAGAACATTTTTACTTGCCGAAGTTTAATGAAGTGCGTTTTTGTCTTTTTTGAGATTTGTTTTCAAGTTGAGGGCCCTTTTGATATGAAATTATATGGATTTGGCATACTTCACTAGTTGTGCTTTGCAGTCACTGTAGTTCATTGGTGAGAGCAATTCCTATCCAGGTTCTCATTGTTTGTGACTAGAGATTTTAATTAATTTGATTTTGATGAGATTGAGCTTCAAGCAAGATTCAGATAGCCAGGCTGGGTGGTGGAGTAGTGGGGAGGAAACTCTTTAGCAGGTAGTGTCACCTCTTGACACAGTTTTAGAGGTTGCTATTTTCTCCATAGTGATGGATCTTGGTGTTCGTGCCAGACAGAAAGACCTTCAGAAGTTTCATGTTGAGGTTTAAGACTTCTTGACATAACATGGTCTCTTGGGGCATTCCACAGGTCACACTGATTGGTGTGATCTGGAAGAAGCTTAACAGGATGAACGAGCCCTTTGTCCAGGCAGGTTGTGAGGTATTGAAGAACACTGCCATTGATGCCTAAGAGTGAGGACATTTTTGGCGTGAGTTCAAGGAATACCCAGTCTGTTGACTGTTACTTTGCATAGCCTCCATGGCCGACAATTCAGTTTTAACTGTAAATTGCTTTTATCAATCAATCAATCAATTATAGCATGTGTAAAGTGCAGCACTATCACTCCTAAGGGTATATGGGCATTGAGGGTGCTGTGTCTCTGTTGAAAAGCCACATCTTGAGTCTCCTTCTGAAGTCTGCCAGGGAGGGAGCTGTTCGGAGGTGGAGGGGCAGGCTGTTCCAGGACTTGGCTGCTGTGTAGGAGAAGCAGTGGCCTCCACAGTGGCTGCGATGTATACAGGGGTTGTGTGCGAGTTTTAGCGAGGAAGAGCGTAGTTGTCTTTCTGGGACGAAGAAGCTCTGTCGATGGTTGATGTAGGACAGCCCTAGGTTGTTGAGAGCCTTGTATGCAAGTGGGAGGATTTTGAATTGGCATTTCTTCTTGACGGGGAGCCAATGGAGGTTCCTGAGAAATGGGGTGAAACTTGACCCTTTGGGGAGGTTGAGGATTAGTCTGGCTGTGGTGTTCTGTACAATCTGGAGTCTTTTAAGTAGTTGGAAGGACACTCTGGTGTAGAGAGTGTTGCCATAGTCGAGGCAGCTGGTGACCAGGGTGTATGGGACTGACTTTCTAGTGTTGATCGGGATCCATTTGAAGATTCGGTGTAGCATACGGAGCATGTAGAAGCAGTAGGAGGTGGCTGAGTTTACTTGCCAATAGTTAGGTTGAACATAGCAGTGCGCAAGCACTGCTTTTACGACGTGTTGGTATCTGTGTGGGCTTTTAACCACGCCCACCTCCCCCCCATCACTTTCACTCTTTCGAGAGGTTGCCTTTCAAACATCCTTTGATGACATTGGTAAATGCTTTACCTTTGTCCTGCCTTTGGGCGGTTTTGTAACCGCCTTGGGGATCGACCCTATTACATGGATAATTGCACGTTTGCCAATACGTTTGACTGCAAGCAAACTTCTTTTTCCTTTTGTGTTTCTTCTTCACGTTGTTTTACTTTTCATTTTCAATTTATGTGGCAAGAAAAGTCCAGTTAGGAATTTACAATGCTAATAGCTCTAGCTCGAGCAGGTGTGAGACCCATTGATTTGCAAATGCTTGTTTTTATTAGATTTTTAAGATTGATTTGTATCTTCTGTTTGTTTTTTATGTCTTGTACCTTTCTTTTATGGCCATACATGGTCATATAAATATCTTTGAATTGAACTGAATTGAATTGAATTGTATGAGGGGATCATGTTAGGTAAGGCTGATGGTACTGAAGGCTGCCCAGACATTTAGATAGATGAGAAAATGTGTCAACATTGTCTGTGATTTGAGTGTGCTATCTACCTGTATAGCTTCTGTGTCTGCGTTACATTGAAACATAAACCCAAGCTACCATCTTTTGCACAGAGCTTCTACTCCCAGTGTTGGACCTGCCTCTCTCTGAAGAGTCGCCCACAGACTTTTTGCCTTCTCCCATCCTGTTTTGCTGAATTTGTTTTTGCTAACTTTAGGACTCTGTGTACTTTACCACTGCTTAGCACAGCTAAACTGTTTGTGCTCTCTCCCTAAAACATGATAAAATTGGCTTACACTCGATTGGCACATTTAATTTACTTAATGGGCCTGCAGCACCTGTGTTTTTAGTCAAACCCAGATATTTATTGTGCGTTGATGGTTCTGTACAATATGAACCTGTGGACACCAAATAAAGTTTAAAAAAAGTGTCTCAGGCCTGCCATTGCAGCCTGTAGTGCAGTTTTAAACAGTATTTTGACCCGTCAAAGAAAATCTTTTGCCAGAGTTAAACCTTCTTTTTTAATACTTCTAAATAACCCCAAGCATAAGCCCTAAATGTTCAGAGGGCAGTGTGCATGGTATTTAAAAAGTAGGGCACATGGGTTTAAGTTTTGCATGTCCTGGTAGTGAAAAAACACCTACAGTTGTTGTTCAGTGTTGTAAGGCACATCTCTCCGATTGGTTAACACTGATCAGTGGTGTAACAAAGGCCCCGCTGGCCCCGTTGGGGCCCTGAGTTCCAGAGGACCCCTTCAGCACAGTACACTGGCCTGACACCTCCTGAGTGAGTCCGGAGAGGGGCCCCCTCCATGTATAGTGCAGGGGGTGCCTCGAGTTTAGTTATGCTACTGACACTGGGTTACCTTATTATGTTTAAACAATGCTAACTTTGGATTTGGCGCAGTAAGAGATATGGTGTTTAGACTCAAATGAATAGTAATTTAAAATCCTCTTTAATGGTAAAGTCTGATGTTAAGTCACAGTTCTCAAAATGCCACTTATAGAAAGTTGTTTTTTCTTGTCCTAACCATTGTGCCTGCCTTCTGCCAGCAAACTGGGTAACATAACTGTGAATGGCTTGGCTGTTGGGATGTTTGTATTCCTCTCAGACAGTGAAACACAGGGGACTAGGTGTGGGAAGAAGGGGCCATCCTACCAGGTTCACTGGGGGCTGTCCTGTGCCATGCCCTGTTTACACCTCAAGAGCTTGCCTCCAGCACACACAGAGGGACCTGACACAAGTCTTTTGTCATCCCAGACAGTTTGGAGCCTTGACAGAGGAAGGGAAGCATTTTCCAGAACCAGATGTTGGGATAGGGCAGGGTGTTGCCCCACAGACAAAAGTTGCCACCAGGTATAAATATTGGACCTTTCAAACCACTTTTCAGTACACTCCTTGATGTGTGGAAGATTCTGCCCTGTTGCTAGAAGGACTGCCCTTCTGACATGCTGCTGAAAAGACTGCCTTGATGCCCTGCTGTCTGAAGAAGGAGGTCTGGATCTACTCCTTGGCCCCAAGACCCCCTGAGTCACTCCAAGAGCTGTTTGTCTGGCCTCCTGTGTGAGGTACAGGGACATAATGACCTCTTGAGACCTTGAACCCTGCTTTTGGACTCTGCTGGAGTGAGCCCTGACCCTCCAAGTGGTGCCTCCAAGGTCCTAGACCCTTGTAAGTGGTGCTGGTGGTTCTGTTCCTTCCTAAGCCTAAACTGGGACTTAGAAAATGTATTAAGAAAACTACCTGGAAACCTGACAGAAGACCGAGACCTACCTGCCAGCCAATCTGCCCAAGGTGCATTGCTGGTTGACCTGACTCTGCAGTACCCCCAGATATGTTCTTTTCTGCAGTAGCAAATCCTGTTAGTTGGACCTCTCGGCAAAGATATCCGACCTCATGGAGCCCTCTATGGCTCCAGCTTACAGCCTTCTTAGACCCAGTTTCCCGCTATCAGATACCCGTGGTCGGCACTTTACTCTTTTAGGTGCTAAATTACACAAAAAACTTTAAAAATTCATTACTCCTGTTCTCTTGATTTGATGTAATTTGTTTGGATGTCATTTTATTTATTAAAATGTACTCTATTTTTCTAAATTGGCATGAGATGTCTCATGTTGTGTTTTCACTTGATTACTGTTTGCTTTGTGCCAAGCTACCAAAGGGTTAAGCACAGGTAATTTAGTGACTTTGTAATGCTGCCTGACAAGGATTGTGATTGTTGCCTGAATGGGGCTTCCACAGCCACTCCACCAATAACCCAATTTCTTACACTCATGACTACTGTGCAGTAATACTGCATAACTTTGTAATTCGACGTACACAATCCCTGGCCAATGATATCTTGTGAAATAAATTAAGCTTTATATTTTAAAGACAGATTTATAGGGCGTTTTTGACTTGGTGGTAGTGAAGTGCTTTACTGAAGATTGAAACATTGTTGTTTTTTACTGCAGGTTACACAAACTCAAGTGGATGTTAACAAAAGTGGTATAATAAGATTGCCATGAAATGATGTTTTAATATACAAATGTTAAATGTTACACAACTATACAAATTTACAGACCTATGAGTTTTTCTATTTATGTAGTGCCTTAAAAATATATATTTTCTGAGCCATTTGAAAGATTGGAACTTAGGGCCTGATTTAGAACTTGTCAGAAGGAATACTTAGTCACAAACATGACGGAAATCCCGTCTGCCGTATTACAATCCCCATAGGACATAGTGGGATCATAATACGGCAGACGGGATATCTGCCATGTTTGTGACGTAATATTCCCCTCTGCCAAGTTCTAAATCAGGCCCTTAGTCACATCCATGGCTAGAAGCCAAAATATTCCCACATGGTTCAGGAAATCCTACGTGTGTGTGTGTGGAAAGTTTGCCCTGTGCTAAGGTTGCTGTTGTCCGTTCCTTACTTACCTGTCCAGATATATTTAGGCAACAATTTGCTATAGAACTCTATATATTGCGTTTTTTGAACAAACAAAACATATAGATGTACATAGACTGTAAAAACCTCTAGACTCTATTTAAAAGCTAGCCGTTTATTTACACATATATGTACAGTGACAACTGTTCCCTACTTCAAAGGTTGATGACAATGAGTTTCAAGGTAAATATTTAAAGAAACTGTACATTTGGATCAAACAATATTATTAGCAGTCAGAAGACTGCAAAATGAATGATCAATCAGTCATTAATCAATCAGGATTTGTAAAGAGCGACTAATCACCCGACAGGCTACCAGGTGGTTGCAGGTCCCCAAGGCTTATCAGAAGAGCCAGGTAGTGAGGGCCCTCCAGAATTCTGGATGTGAGGTGATGGTCCAGAGTTGCATGTGGAGGCTGCACAAAAATCAACAGAAGCAAGTAGAAAGCATTGAGAATTGAGGGAAAAGCAAGGAGAAGGCGCAAACAATGGGGGTAAACAAAGAGAAAGCAGTGAGAACTAGGTAAAAGCAGGGAGAAGGAACACACAAAACAGGGGGAAAAGCAAGGAGAAAGCATTCAAAAAATGGGGGAAGCAAGAAGAAAGCAGTGAAAACGAGGGGAAAGCAAGGAGAAGGAACTCAAAAAAACAGGAAAAAGCAAGGGGAAAGCACTGGAAACGAGAGAAAAGCACGGAGGAAAAATGGGGGAAGCAAGGAGAAAGTGAAAACGACAGAAAGGTAAGGAGAAGGCACACAAAAAATGGGGGGAAGCAAGGAGAAGAAAAGCAAGGAGAAGGCACTCAAAAAATGGGGGAAAAACCAAGGGGAGGACACAAGCAAAAGCATGGGGAGAGCTGAGCCTGAGCCTGAGCCTGGAACCTGCTCCAATGAAAATGCTTTATATTATAAAGCGTGAAAACTACTGATTACCCGGCAGTAATCTTGAATACTGTTTGTTTGCAAGCACAGGGCTACTTGGAATAGAAAGAAAGGACATGTATATGTTATAAATGCTAAATAACTTGGTTGTGAAGTTGTTTGCAATATAAACAGTAACAATTGCTTTAATAATACAGCTCGAATGGTATTAGTAAATAAGCAAAACAAAGAGACTGTCCTCTGAAAAAAATAGTTATTAGCTTATCAAGTATAGAGACGACTTTCAAAGCCTAAGGAGGTCTGCATTGTAAATACAACAAGGTGTTTATATCATAATGTTCGAACAATACTGTTTAACTGGAAAACAGCAGATAATACTAAGAAAAAAAGCACTTTAGTTATCAAGCAAGAATTTCTTAGAATTTTGAAAAATAATGAATTGGTGCCCTGTCAAGCAGAAAGCTGTCTGCATAAAGGAAATGAAAAACATGTACAATGAACATAGAGTATTATTAATTAGATACTCTTCATCTGCTTCATTTTATCCAAAACACCATGATAAGCTGGAATGAGTAAACTGCACAAGGAGCAAGTGATCGACTGAATGCAATTACCTTGATAATTAATATATATAATGCAAGGTGAACCATAACCATGAGTCTTAATGTTATCCATGTTGCATACAGTGGAGCTTTACCATTCAGGTACAAACAATAGACCCTTCTGATAATAACCTACAAATTACTATTTGATGCTTGTAAAATTTGGTGAAAGTGGTCATCCCTTTCCACAAGACTATGAATAAATGGCTGAATATATGAATTCATCACAAATGCAAAGATAACTGAGAGAATCGGGCACACTAGGATCATCTTGTGGGCATGGAAGTTGATAGAAAGATGTTCTGAGAAGAGCAGGATCCTGAACTGGTTCCTGAACAACAGACCTGGTGGAGGCTTGGCGCCAGAGGCTGGCTTTTAGGTAGCCTTATAAGTTACAGCTTGCTTGTTAAACCTGTCAAGCTTATTGGCCATGTCGCCTATGATGTTTTCTTGCTTTTTTGCTGCATGATGCCTACCTCCTAGATGCTTCAGGTAACTCGGGAATGTAAGACAGGTCGCAGCTACTCAGCAAGCCAATGTATGAGATCAGCTGTGGAAGGAGCAAATTAACAATTTTGACCCATATACGTCTACAGCATCTTCCAGACAGAGCGTGGACCTCGCACATGGTCTTACTGTTAATCAGAGTGGTGGGTAGCATCAGATCCTTGAAATAACGAGATTACGAATGATGGTGAAGGATCAGATCCGTGAAATGAAGAGATTACGAATGACTGCCAACAAAGTGGAACAACAGAATGACGAGTCACATAGACTAAGGTGGCCATTTTCAAACTTGACTCTGCTAGTTTGAAAACTAAATAACTGAACTCTTTTGATGGGCCCCTTTCAAATCTGGACAGACTAGCCTAGTAAATCAGTGAGTGTTGGGGTAGGGCGTATCAGAGCTCTCCTATACAGAGATGTCATATCTGGTCATACTTTGTCCATGTATACAGAATTCCATCCTTTTTACCAGAATCCAGTCTCAGTAGAGGGATGCATTTAACCAAATGGCTTCTTCGCACGATATTCATTACAGACAGACTCCTCGTGTCTTCCTTCGTCTCTTAGCGCACAAATCCCTTTGTCACCTAAACTCCTTGTAGGGTGGTTATATCTGCTCCATTAGTCCAACCGTGAGCCTTGTTGGTACTGGGATCTCCTTCTGATGCTGCTGCCTGTGAGTGTTTCGGTCTAGAGTACAGGATTCTTTGATGAAAGGGATCCCGCCTCCAGTGCTCAGAACTTCCCATATTCGCCCCATATTTGATTCACCAAGCAAGTGGTGGGACTACTAGGGTGTCAAAGAGGCAAAAGGAAAGCGCCTTCAGTGATTAACAGTGATGTGGCTGAAGCCCATCATCATCTTTTCACTGTGGTCAGGGAGGAGGATGTGCTATGCTTAGAAAGTCCTATGTTCAAATGTAGTCTCTCTTTGGTGACCCTGTGGCTCCTTCACACAGGGTATTGCCCATTCCCCCGCACCCTGAGATGTGTCATTGCATGCCTGGTTTCTGAAAAAAAGGGCTAGACTCCATTAAAAGTTCCACGCAACCACAGAATCCACAGCTCAGCCTGATGGAATTGATTCTATATGAAAGAAGAAGCCTGATAACCTTGCCCCTCTTTCCCCTACTAGTAAGACTGTCTCTCATCACCTACTTCCATGTCAGCTTTTTTCTCATCACCCTCACCCACAGATGACTTTCTTCCTCTGTTCCTAAGGTCAGCCTCACTCCGCGAGGATGCTCTCAGATTCACCCTCTTCGTTCTGCATGTATGAAGAAAGCTGTTGCTGCTGGAGCCGGCTTGCACGTGGTGAGTGTATGTGTTGCGTGTGTGTTTTGCAAGTGACATACCTGCTCTATGTATTATTTAAGCATCAATGTCTCTACTCCATACTCTCTGAGTTCTACATGAGATTGAAGTCTGCATCGATACTGTCCCTGCTACACGTGTCCGAGACTGGCTGAAGCTTATGTTGCTGTTATCCGTGTTGAACTTTTTATGCACTGCTACTCATCATCCTTCGCCAAGCTATGCTAACGTACAACAAAGGTAGAGGATAGGGAACAACAACGCAAGCTCCATTTTATTTCGGAAACAAGCACCCACTATTTCGACTCATATGCTGCCCCTTTTGTGCAGTTGTCTGATAGAATATCGATCACAAAAATATTTTGTGGACAAAATATTGTGTCAAAAATATCGAGGACCAAAATATCGAGAAGGTAAATGCAAATAGTTAAGCGTAGTTGTACTGTTCTTCACTCCACGTCTATATATATATATGTATAGATATAGATATATAGATATATATAAATATACAGTGTCAAGGTAAATATATGTGGAGTTCAGTACAGCAAAACTTTGTTCACCCATAGAAACTTAGCTTCATAATATTTTCATATTTTTGTCCTCGATATTCCTCACTCAATATTTTGTCCACACAATATTTTTAACATGTTTTCAACATAAAAAAAGCCACCTCAAATGTTTTCAGTGCTTGTCTGACTTTCCTTAAATCAGTGAATCAGTGGCAAAACAAGTGTACCCAGGGCCTTAATGCAAACAACGAAAATGTCCCCCTGCCCTTGGTGCATGTTGAAAACAATAATAACCAGGGTTCGTTGGGGGGTTTGGGGGGATCTCTGGCCTCCTGGCCTCGTTGCCACTGTTTGATAGCAACGCCCCCGCCACTATCTCTGCAGAGATGGTAATGTTACTTTCAAATACAAATGTGCAACTACAAGAAGTTAATAGTTGGCAGCGGCACGCGGGTAATGTTACAGGTTCACGTCTGTTAACGTGTTGTTCAAGGGTGACAGATCTGTCTCACGGTCCCAGATCAAGTTCTGTGCACATATAATCAACAAATCATCAAGTATAACATTATAGTAGATTAAAGGGCTCATGACGGCATCAGTCTGACAAATAATTCAGAGAATCCAGAAACAAATGTCAAATTTGAAAATGTAATCTTCAAACGCAGAGTCTCTGTGCCATGCCAGTATCCCTTTCTGCTGTGGACCATCTGTACACATGCCTGATCTCTTCTGTCATCAATGGAAGATTTCCAATGCATTGTGACTGGGCGTTTCAACAGCACTATCCCCAGAGGAAGACATTTCCTAAACTAAGTAAAGTAAGAATGTACATTTAAAGCAAAGATGGTAAGTATCAGCCTGTTTGGCCCATTGGAAATGGAACCTTGTTAGGGAAACCTCTGGTGATCGACAATAGGGGGTTTAAATCCCAGCCAGGTCGACTCAGTCTTCTATCCTTTTGGTGGTCAGTAAAATGAGTACAATTAAACAAATGTTTTTGCAGTGCTTAGAGATGGAAGAAGCAATGCTTAATTTGTGCTTGTTCTTCCCGGTGCTGAGCACGTCACTTATTTTTGAGGGCCGTAGCTTATTCTTCTGCCTCAAGCATTTGCTGCGAGCAAAAGACACATACGGGAAAGACGTATGAAAGGAAAAACGAAAAAGCTTCACAAAGGGAGAGAGTAGAAAGCTGCAAGAGTGAGGTGAAGGGGCATGGAGTGGCATTATATGGATTGAAGAGGCCTGGGATGGCTTCAAGATTACGCCGCCTCAGTATTCCATGTTCACACATTTAATTGCAGGAATCGCGCGTTTAAGAGGAGGGCTTTGGGCACATGCACCTTTTTATGAACGAATTAAGCACTGGGCAGAAGTGCTATGTGAAACGATAAATAGTACAAGTTATTTAAAAAAATGTAAAGATTAGGGGATGGCTGACACATGTCCATTGAAAGAGCCAAACAAATTCTGACAATTCCATACAGTAATATGTCTCATACTATTTATGTATAAATTTTGGGGGAAAGTAAGAACGAGCTTAAAACCTATATGTTTCCATAAAGGGTTGTGAAAAATTGGTTTGGTGTTCAGCCTTTTCTGACTCTTCGAGTAATCACCCAATGTCAGCCTACTTCTTAAATAGCGTTGGTAGTCATAGAGACATGTTTTACATATCTTATATTGCTCTTCAATTGGATCACCATCATTACCAACACATGAAGTAATAGTATTACATTCACTTCAGCTTACTTGAGGAAATCAGGCTATACTTGTCAGACCTTAGTCAGACATCCCATTTGAGACTAAGGCCCATATTTATACTATTTTAGCGCCGCATTTGCGTCATCTTTTAACGCAAAAGCGGCGCAAACTTGCAAAATACAATTGTATTTTGTAAGCTTGCGCCGTTTTTTGCGCCAAAAAGTGGCGCAAATGCAGCGCTAAAAAAGTATAAATATGGGCCTAAGTGACTTGATCGTCTGATGTTGCACAAATGGTGGTACCTGCCCTCCTCGTACACTTGGTCCAATGTATGCAGAGGTTGAGCATTCAAATCAGCTTTTGTCATACTGTCAGGTCAACGCACAATTTCACAGGACTAGCATTTCCAGAATATTCATTATACTGGGAGAGTTTACTTCCTTTGGTCAGTATTATTATCAGTAACTGAACAGGTTCCTGGAAACACCTATGTTCAAGAGGGAGAATTAATAGGTCACATTTAAGAAAATAATAATGGTGCGCCTCCTTTTGCTGCCTGCTCTATACAGGTGTTAAAAATGCCACAAAAAATGGCACAAAGAAATCTTTTAGATTTCTTTGTGCCATTTTTTTGGCCGCCCTAACGGGGGAATGCCCCCTTGCATACATTTGGCCTGGCGCAGGCATAATGTTGCGCATGGGGCTACCAAGGGGCGCAATGCATGATTTGCCCCGCTTTGTAAATATGGGGTGGCAATTTTGGCCTCGTTGGGCGCATTAGTGTAAAATAAATGATGCTAATGTGGCGCAAGGAGGCGCTAGGACCTCTTTAATCTGGGCCTATGTGTTTAGCAATAAAACCAATGTGATCAGTGCCTTGATGAAATCAGTAACCAGAACTGCTCTGATGCGGAAAGCTAGAAGACCATATGTTGAAGATGAGGTATGGGGTAGCAGCTCTAAAACCTAGCACACCACAGCAACCTGATGCGTAGGACGTAGATGTGCAAATTTGGACAACTTGGGTTTGGAACTTCCCCCGCCCAAAAAAGGGCATACGAGGAAAGAGTCTGGCTCAAACCATGTATAAGATGGAATTGCAATATGATAACTCTGCAAAACAAATATACTTCTTGGCAATCAGATCACTTTGGCAAGTTTTTCCCTTCCAACCATGAACATGTCACAATTCAACCAGTGTTGTATGGAATTTTCCATTAACAGAGCATATTATGTTCAAACACTAGAAACAATGTCTGGCTATTGTTCTTGATCTTTATCACCAAATAACACAATGGTTCATGCTACAGCCTCGGGGAGTGGTCAGTTACATGCCAAACAGCAGATAATCTTCAAATGCATAAAAATGAATTTGACCAGCTTATGGCAAGTCGGTGAGACCTGCAATTATACAGGTCAATGTCTGCCTTCGGAAGAAGCATTATATTCGACTCTCTCATCTATGGTGGAATAGTCCACTTGGCAGGTGTGTTATACACTGGGGTGCTGCCTGAACCAGGGATTTTTCTTTAGCCCACGTTGCCTATTGCATGCAAAATTCCATGAGCTCTAGGTGTGCATCAAGGTGCTCCGTGTCTTCCAGCATGATGGATGGAACAACAGCTTCATCTACTGTAGTAGGTCAGTCTGGATATAGCTGCTTGTCACACTGTTTGAATGTAGTGTTTAAGCAAAATTCGCCCTGGCGAGGTTCCCAGGATCATTCTGGATGGTAACAAATCAAGTCCCTTCTCAATGCTCACCAACCAGGTCAACCAGATCAACTAGGCCTAGGTACAGCTTTTTTTGTTTCCTTCACCGTGTTGCTTAAAATGTAAAAAGTGCACTCGTGCTTGGTGAGGCAGTCATATGGATTCAATAACTCAGCTCTCTCCTACAAGCTGCCTCTCCAGCTCCATCCAGGAGGGCAAAGCCTTCTCAAATTCGTCTACCAGTCTCTCAAGCATGGCATTGCAATCATGGCCAAGGCCTAATGCACCACATAAGCTAACCCTCTAATTATAAATATTTCGTAAACAGAGATATAATATTTAACAGATTTTTCATAGACTTAAAGAAATCCAGAATATCCTCTCAGATCCAGAAAAAAGACGTTGTATCCCATAAATCAATGGTCTACAGTCTCTACGAAGGTATAAAGGAAATAGCTTCAAATAGTTGGACCGTGGGAGGTGAATGTTCCTGCGGGAAGCAAACAACATAGTCTGCATCTACATGCCTGCAAAAACTCCTTTCATCAGCGGGAAAGACTTCTCTTTTTGTCCGAACCATACATGGCAGAGAAGACATTCTAATGCATCCTCCATACCTCAATTAAATCAAATTCCAAAATCAAACGCGGAAGGGCCTAAGGTTCACACTCCTCCCTAGAGAAGCATGCAACCTAATAACATTTTAAAAGAAAGTTGCTTTGCTACTCATAAGGTGTAATGCCCTGCATGTCTTGACAAAATTGACCTGATATTTCCAAAGTGTATTAGTAGTCTGTAAATACATTTTGCATGACTATATACTTCGCCAGGAGTTAAACAATTAGAAAATGCATTATTGTTATAAATTAAATTAAAAGTAAAACGTTTATACTCTTAGATACCTACTTAGATATATACTCTATATCGCTTTTTAGCACTTGTGACAATACTCTTATGTAACATATTCATCCTAGGTGGCAAAATCAAAGACGAGGGTCAATGAACTTCACGGTCCCCTTATGTGTATCAAAGAAGTGTCTTATATTAGGCGTATCAAAGAAGTGCATCATCGTGAGTGTGTTGATTTTAAGCTTGCCAGAGGTCTAAGGGCTCAATAAATTCTCTTTTCTCTAACTTTTGACTTCATCGGCTGAAACCTTTGCAACAGAGCTGCGTTTCTAGTCCATATTCAGAGTAAAGAAGATCCAATTGCCTCTATACAATATTTACCCTTGACAAGCCAAATCATTAACTTACTGAGGATATGACCAGGAGCCATTCTTGTTGACCACCGAAGGGCTTGAAAGAGCTCTGAAAAGATTAGAAGCCCTCCTCACTCTAAAACCAGGCACTGGGATGGGAAACATGCCTCATTATAAAACATCTTACCACGGTGGTTGAGAGCTCAACATCACTTTAAATAAAGATGACTGTTCTCCTTCTTCCAGCCATCCCCATGTGGTAACAGCTCTCATCAGGAACCAGTGAGCAACACAAATAGCAGTAACACTGTTTCTGGCCTACTATCCCTGCTATGTGTATGCATCCTGTAGGATATCCTACTGGGAGTGATGCCAGAAGCTGATGGAATTTCTTTTTTGATAAGAGTGCCCAGCTTTGTTACAGAGGTGTACACTTTGAGTTAGGAAGAGATCTGTTTTGATGTAGGAGTCTTTTCCAATGTTGGATTCTGCCTGTAAAACCCTCTGGGAGAGTTCTCTCTCAAAACAAGAAATCCATCACAGCAATGAGAACGAGGAACTGGAAACTTTAAAATTTTGTTTAAGCGTACCATGTACTGATATATTATTTTTGCCCTTTAACAACAAGCGCTCAACCCACTGGCCTGGCCAAGCAACATTAGAGCAAAGAAGCCGCAATACCATCCTTACCTGAAGCTGAAATGAGCCCCTGATTACCTGCTGCAAAGTGGTCAAAGAGTTAAAGTCTGAATCACCTTCCAACAAGACGTGCTTCAGGCTTGTGACAAGCCAGCTTCCCGAGACCAAAGAATTTAGGACCTGAAAAGGTGTTTACAAAGTGCTAGAAGAATTGCATCCACAAATCTTGTGGAAACTACTGACCAAGGCCTTCATCACGAATGACCTCTAAATTATGATTGGGCTGGTAACAGCAGTTTAACTTTGAAGTTTTTACTCTTTCAGCAGTATCTCTATTTAGGGCTAAAAGAAGTTGATATCTCACTGTGAACATCCGAGGAAAAATTTGAAATTATTGGAGAGATCAGAGCTAAAATGCGTATTGCTGGGGTAATTCCTCATTTCTTAGGGGAGCATCGAGTCCAACTCATAACTGGATGATATTCTCATTCCCGTAATGAGGGCCCAAGTTGAAGAATATCCTATTAACTTGTTTTTTTGTCAGGG
Source organism: Pleurodeles waltl (assembly GCF_031143425.1). Lineage (NCBI taxonomy): Eukaryota > Metazoa > Chordata > Amphibia > Caudata > Salamandridae > Pleurodeles > Pleurodeles waltl. The sequence continues at coordinate 317,917,143 of NC_090448.1, read as the reverse complement.
TACGTTGGAGACCTATACTCATTGTGGGGAGACCGCTATAAACCAGAACCAACAAGCATTGGCAAAACCAATGGGTCTCGCCTTAGTAAAATTATTTTAAGTGTTTTTTATACTTTGTGCAATTTTGGAATGTTGGAATAACTGAGTTACTGTATGTATGTTGTTTGTGCATTGTAAAGGTAATGGGTTGCATATCTGTAATTTGGATCCAGACCACAGAAAGCAAACTTTATTTTAACAAATATATTGGTATGCATTGTTATTTACAAAGCCACAAAAATCTAGAAATCTTCACATTTTAAAGCGTATATGCACATAAACGTGATTTTTTTTGTATTTTTTTGTTTTGAACAGTATTCAGTAAGGATTGACATATACAGTTCTATTCGCACATAATGTTTGTAAATTTCTGTTATGGTTTTGCGAGGACAACCAGCACACAAGTGGAAAAGTAACTTACCACAAGGGAGGCAGGTACTTACCTCAGACAGTACAGTAAAAGGGGAAAGGGGGGTTGATTTGGCTAAGGGGATGGGGGAGAGGTGTTAGCACAGGAATGAGTCACCAAACCGCAATGGAGGAGGTTGCAACAGATTTTGCAGTGTGAATAATCTTTCACGTTTATGCCAAGCAAATGGATGAAGCACATAACATCTTCTTCCTGATTTCAGATAAAGCATCAATCTAAAAGAATAAAGGGATTATTTTCAGTGTGCATGGCTTTGTAAAATGTGGTCAAAGGCGCTAAATGTCAAGTATCTGCTAAATGGTGAGGGGCGCCATTTTCATTGTCTTGAGGTTTAAGCTTCGTGGCAAAGCAGTGGAAATATGTTTCTATCACTATGCAAAGAACAATATACTGCCACATAGGAAATCATCTGCAAGACAATAATCTGTAAAAGACATTGTGAAACACGTGTTCACTGGCACCAATGGTCATTCGGACAGGTTACACTCGGCAGTGATGTGAAACATATTTAAAACCAGCAGGTATGACGTTACCACTGCAACATCCTGTGATTCCGGGGAAGTTACTTATCTCTCCTAGCCTAAAAAAGAATCTGTATTCCTCTTTCTTGTAAACGCTCCTACTTTGAAGTTAGCCAAATCAAAATAAACACCAAGTTCTCTGGAAGACACAACTTGAAACTTGACCTCTGTCTTTAAATGCACAGCAAATGTGACAAATAAGAACAAGAATTACAGGCCTGTTTACAGAAAGGGGGCTTTTGGAAGGATACTGGTAAATAAGGGTTTGGCACTGGGAGGGAGAAGTGAAGCAGGAGAGCCTAAGCCAGCAAATGGAATGCAAGAAAATGTGAGTTATAAACCACAAAGCCAATGGCAAGCAAATGACATAATGCATTCCCAGGTCAAGTTTCTGAAACTGCCCAAGATGTCTTTTGCGTACCAGACAGATGTGCTGTCTGTTAAGCTGTGACCTAAAAACAGCTTGAGAAAGTGTCACTGCATGAAAGGCCCCCTTTTAGGGACTTTTTACTTTTTGTGTGATACGAACAATGTTTGAAGCATGCCACGTGCATCAATCTGGGAAAATGCATAACTTTGTCAGACAAAGTAAGCTTTTCATTATCTTTGGACATTTTCTCAGGTACCTAGTTTGGCTTTCAGCTTTGCACTATTGGAAAATTTGAAAACTGTGATGTGGGCAAACCACTTTTTTCAGGCTGGCCTCTTTCTCTCATGGCTCAGCAACACTGGGGTAGAAATGTGCCACAATAACAATGATATGGCTCATTTCTGCTGTCTCCTTGTACTGGTCCACTGTGTGCTGCCCAGCACCAATGCAACCACCCTTGCACCCTAATGCAAGGCTGCCTAGGTTATGAGCAGAGTTGTTTTTGTGCAGGAAGACACATCTTTCTGCACAAAAACTATCCCTAAAGGCATTTTCCTTTTACTATGAGTGAACAAGCATTGGCATAGCCAATCGGGTTCAGCAATGGAAGTGCCTAATTAAGTCTATGAAAGAAAAACTTTATTATTGACATTACTTAAGTTTGGTTTCCCTATAAAAATTGTTCACTGCATAAAGCACTGCACATTGGTGTCACTCCATTTGAGAAAGCGCCTTTATATTCAAACAAATATGTTTAAACATTGAGTAATATAACACCTACTTTGAAGTGAATAGCTTGAAAATATTCATAACAGTTATCCCCCTCTGTCCTTCAATTTGTAAGGCACACTTGTGTTCCCCACCGATAAAACAGCTCAGGGGGTTGAGAGCCTACAGCGCAAGGCGCGCAAATCAGAAGTTTGAGCTCCGCAAATGTCTCCAGCTTTTTACTCCAAGGCAGATAAAAAGGAGTACCACTGATGTGCACGTTGAGAACGATTATTAAATGCCAAGAGAAAATTAATACTTTGATATGTCCTATACAAGTTACACACTTCACAATTATAGTTAACTTGCATTCTTACTGCGTTTTTGTCCCTTTGCTCAACAAAAAATATCACAACCCTGCACAATGAAATATGTTGGTGCACCCTGCACCAAATATGTTGGTGGGCGGTTGTCATGGGATAAACGCAGGTAGAGGTACAGTGCATATAGGCATCAATCACATGCAGTTGATACACAATGGGGGTGCTTGAGCAGACAGGTATATTGCCTGCAGCACAGACTGGGCATGCAATAAGAGTCTATGCAGAGCCTGGAATACATGCCAGGGAGACAGTGACTGCATGTAGCTGCACAAACCGGCGACACAGAAGACATGTGGGCAAAGAAGGGGACATATGGTAAAAAGCAGGGGGTCCAGCAAAAGAGTGAAAGCAGACTGGGGATACTATAGGCCAGCCAGTGGGGAACAGAGGCAAGGATCACATCAACAAGACACACATCAGGGGCACAGTGGAAAGGTAACCACTGACAGGAATTACAGGCACAGGAGTAGGGCTAGGGCTACAGTGCCAGGATGCGCAAAGACCAATGAAACATAGCCAGAGATTGTAATGATAGGGTGAGCACAAAAAAATTGAGACAGATCCCTGGGTACAGGTACACTCTGGGGGTTCAGTGGACGGATAAACTTACAGTAGTCTCAGGGCAGTAGGTATGGGAAGCAGAGACACAATGAGCAGATACTGGGGCACAGTGTGCAAAGGCAGGTCTACAGTAAGACACAGACCTTGTATTCTATGTTAGTTAAAGCAGACACATGATTACAGGTCACAAAGGCAGCGATCCCATGCATTGGATACATTCTGGGGGCACAGTGGATTGATTGGCAGAGAGAGGAACCACAAAGCAAAGGGGGTGAATTTGGGGGACGTGCAGACACTGGTGCATGGGGTATTGACCAGGCCATGAGGTAAGAAGAGAAGGATGAACACTCATTCAGGCACAGAGATTGGGATCCCATGCAGTAAACACACACAGAGAGTGAAGGCATACTGCAAGGAAGCAGGGATACAATGAGAACATATGAGGGAGCAAAAATGGCTGATGGTGATCAGATAATGGGCAGAAGACATGGTGGTTGGTGATAAGAGACAGAATGGGATGAATTTGCAGCAGGTCACATATATAGGGTATACACTGGAGGTGCAGGTTGAGGGTAATTACATACTGGAGGCATGGATACAGTGATAGGGTGAGTAGGGACAATAGATGCATTAAGAGTTTGACCAGATTCTGTAGAATGGATCTTAGAAGCAGTTATCCCATGCTTTAGGTAGGCTCTCAGGGCATAGTAGGCAATCGGGCAAAGGCAGAGTAAGATGACACAGTGAAAGGGGAAGCACAATGATACAGCAGATGAGCGCGACGCACTGGCTGGATGAACATGGAGAAAGTCTACAGTGATGTACAGCAACTGGTAAAACACAATTGGGGAATGCATTAGGGAGACGAGCAGGTAACAGGGCAAACAATGGGGCTGCTGGTATAGACACAGGACGGGGTGACCACAAACAGATGTACGGTGAATGTAGCCATCAGAGGTAGAAGATAAACACTGGAGCACAAAGTACAAGTGGTCATAGAAAGAGAGAGTTGTGGTAAGTGGCACCTGAGGAGCACTGACATGGTATGCACAAGTGTTTTAGCAGATAGCTGTGCAGAGGGCACTGAGGCAGTGATTACATGCAGTTGGCACACACTAGGGGGTCGATTACGACTTTGGTGGATGGAAAAGGCTGTCCGTCGAAGTCTCGACAGTCAGGTTGCTGTCAGTGTGGCTACCTTCCTACGAGCCCCATTAAGAGTTTACCGCTGGGCCAGAGGGAAATAGCCTACAACATTGACACCGGCTCATAATAGAACCGGCGCCAATGCTGTAGTGCTTAGGGTGCACTGCAAAACAGACAGTGAATATCGCGACGGGGCTGCCCAGGGAGGCCCTTGTACTGCCTATTCAAAGTGCATGGGCACTGCAGGGGGTCCCCTGCATTACATCTCCGCCAGCGGTTACATGGTGCTACCGCCATGTAACCGCTGGTGGAGAAGGGACTCGTAATCCCCAGGTCAGCGCTGCATGCAGCACTGCCCTGGAGGCTTAGAACTGCCAGCACCGCCAGTCCATCCTATGAAGGAAAACTGGTGGTGCTGGCGGACCGACCGTGGCGCTACCGCCGTGGTCATAATGTGGCTCTCGGACCACACATTGGCGAAGGTCCGAACGCCACCATGAGGGATCGTAATGACCCTCTAGGAATGTAACGAGTAGCAAAACAAAGACACAGAGGTGGGCTGAAGGGTTATTGGAATAGGCAGGGCATGGGTCATCCTCAATGTCTGAACTCACTGTCTTCCACCACAGCCTTTAGCCTGCACAGCGCCAACTTCCTCAGCTCAGCTTCTCGCTTCAGGGTTTGTGGGCTAGGCCAACCCTTGCATCATAAAAACTCATCAGAGGGAGTGTCGACCCCATTACCAGGTACGGCCCCTTGCTAAGTTAGAGTGTGTGTACCATACAGAGGAGAGAACATCAAAATATGAATAAAAAGAGAAAGATTAAAGAAAAGGTGAGACATTGTAAATGGGAGAGAAAATAAAGCGATGGGCAGGTGAAAGTCGGGCAAAGGATTCCAGGTTAGGGCACAGGTGGAGAGCAGAGTTTGGAGGAGGAGAGGAAAGGTGTGGGTTGGAAGTGGCGAAAGAGGGTGACTGGCTGCAGGATGGGAAGATGTGGTGAAAGAAATGAAGCTGTGTGCCGGGGCTGAGCAAGACCGAGGGCGCCATGCAGGAATAAAAAAGTAGTCCCGAAACAATGTGATAAAATGGCTGCTGCAGATGTATAAAGGTACTTGGTTGCTGCGTCTTGGGCGGGGCTAAAGTCAGGAAGAAGCATGACACAAGCATGCCATGGACCAATGGGTAGGAGGAAAAACAGAGCAACGTGGGAGCCAGCAAATGGCAAGCCTATGGGTGGGTTGAAGCCCACAACAGTAGATACAGCATGTCTCAGTTCGAAACAGTGCATGCACTTCGTCTACAACTGAGACCTAAAAAGGAAGAAACAAGGACAAATCAAAATATTTCTCCTTGTTACGCCTGGATCTGGGAGGAGTACCATCCTTAATACATTTCCAGGTTTGCAACTCTTTAGGTGGATGTGTGGGAATGCCCAGACTTTGAATGCTTCCCTGTCCCAAGGTAACGCAAGACAGTGAAATGTGCTTCATCATGTTACCTGTGATTAACTACACCACGCAAAGTGGCCTTGTGCGACTTAGTAAATCCCACTTAAGGGATTGCATTGCCTTGTGTCACTGTGTGTGATGCAAGAATTCAAGCCCTTAGTAAATTTGGCCCTGGGTGCCTTGCTGCAAGTCAGATCTTTGAAGGGCACTTACATGTTTTGATCATTTTTGAGATTGTACAAAATATTTAATGGAATGATTTTTTCTTTGATTCCAATGGTAGATTTTTCATTTTTCAATTTTTCTTGAAACTGTTGTCACTTTTCTGAAACGTTACATCTTCCTTATTTACACTGACCTCCTTGTATATATACTTGGTGTAAATGTTGAGTTTAGTATTGCTTTTCCTTAACAGTATTGTTGTTTGATTGGTTTATTATACAGGATACCACACATTTTGACTGGGTATCATCCTACTGCTTAAACCAATTTTAAATCTAGATTGGCTTTAAGGAAATCTGTTTACTTTTTCCTTCTTTCTGATTCGGATGCAAGGGACCTCAGGCAGAGCGCACATCATGACTTTGATCTCCCTCTCTCTTTTTTCTCTTGTTCTTTCATGGGCTTATGGAATGTGGAGAGATAATCTTTTCAGGCATTTATAAAAATGAGCATGGAATAACTTGACAGTTATGCTGAGCAGGCACAATTAGAGAATTATCTTGCAACTGCCAGAGTATCAGTAGATGACAAGTAAGGGAAGAATACAAAATGTGCTGAATTTAAACACTGCCGAAACAGAAGGGCTATTGGAAGCGTCTAACCAAAAGAAAAATACTCTCCCTCAAGCGGTCATTCTTTGTACACTCTTGAGTTTTCATGGGGTCCCTTTTTATTCAGGTGGCTTAACAAAAATTTTGAGGAGGCCTATGTGACTCAGAAAAAGTTATATGTGGAAGAACTGAGACAGTGTGCGCAGCGCACTGTTTGCCTTTTAATAAATTCAAATACAGCTCTGTCTGTGGATCGCAAGATGAGCATCTTGCTCAAATGAAGCAGGGCCTGCTGTGAATGGCCTCCTTTTTGGGATGCTTTAATTCAGCACATGTCTACGTTTGTGGGGGATTATTGCTCCATTCAGAATTCACAGTAAGGCATTAAGAAAGGTTTTAATTACCGTGTTTTTGGATTGGCGAACATGGGGTCAGTTTCCCAGCTGTGGACAAGGAATCATGAGAAGTTCATTCACACGTGGTTTTAGACCCTATTTTGCGAACCAGGGTTCAGCCCAACTGCCCGGCTTCTTCTGTCAGAGGCAGAGACTCAGAGGCAGGGGAAACTGTGGTGACTGTCGAAATAGAGGTACAGGTAAGAATATACCCTATTGTTATCCCGTTAAAATTGTGTGGCAATCTTGCTCACTTTTATCACAACTGATTTTGAATTAAAAGGAATCCATTGATTTTGGAAACAGATAACTAAATCTATTTCATAGAAGAATCAGTTCAGATTTGGGTTTCAAAGGGTACATTTTCAGTGAATACCAGTCAAGGTAAGTGTATTGATTTTGCATTAATACTCTCTGCGCTAAGACATATAAGTTTTTCTCAATTACTGTCATGATCTTTTTTAGGATTCTGAGTTGAATGATGCAGATTTGGGCCACTTTAGAAGTTTGGCATCTCGTGCCAGGTTGTCATCTAATAGGATCCTTAAGTTATGAATCACTTTAGTTAGAGCAGGGCTTGTGAACCTCAAGAAAGCTTGCACTTTGCTTTGCCTGCTGGGGATGGTAAAGGTTCGACTTTGGGAGGGTTCAGTCACAGAAAGTTTATAGTCATCCACGGGGGCACAATGGTCAGTGCTTTGGACCTCTCCACTCCTGCAGTTTCAATGTACCAAAGTGGCGAGGGTCAAGGCTAAAGAAATAATGGGGACAGAGGATATTTGAAATAGGTTGTAAGGTAGAGTTTGCATATATGACTAATAAGGTGGCAATGCAACTGCTCGAAATCTTACTGTGAAGAAAGATTTCATCCACTCAGATATTTCTACACCGCAACAGGCAACTTCCTGTCAAACAGGATTGATGGTATCAAAACCTGTGAAACAAGTCTAATATGACCAACATCCTAATCCTGTCTGAATCTACCAGTCTTTTCAGATCACCCAGACCAGAGAGCGCAACCAACATAGTGCAACATACCAATTTAAAACCCACTGCATAGTCAACTTATAGGCTCTATTTATTAACACAGTTCTACAGTTGTGTTAGAGTCCTGGAGTTTTCCTAGATAGGGCAGCAAAGAAAAAGGATGAAAAGTGTTGCACTCAAAAGTGTTAAGAGAGGGTTCTTTAATATTTCTTTGACACAAGCAGCTTTTCATAGGTCCAGAAAGACATCTTAGGACAATGAGCTGTTGATGAGGTAAAGAAGAAAGTCAGGGTTACCTTTGTGGACTCATTGCATTATACTTACTGGGCATATGTCATAGCTCACACCAGACTGACAATAGTTAATTACGTCCCCTGGTGTTTGCTGGTGAAAGGAATGAATGTTGCCATGCAAACGATTGAGTTGTTTAACTGAGGGAGCTTGAGGGGTGAACCTAGACCAGGAATAACAACCTTCACTATGAACTCCCTGGTCAAGAGGATCCGGTCTCTGGAAATATCATTGCACGTTTTCCACATAGATTTTGAAATTGGGTGGAACAAAGAGGCTGATTTATATATTGGCAGAGAGGGTACTCCGTCGCAACAGCCACCCAGTTGCCTCCCCATCAATATAGTAGCCCATACCCCATATTTAATTGCAGGAGGACCTTATGTTTGGCCACAGCAGAGACAATTCTGTCTCCAGCGTGGTTAAACTTCTCCAATGGCCATAGGGAGTGTGAGACGGTGGAGAAATGGTTACATGTCCGGTAGCACAATTCAGATAGGCGGACATGTGGTCATTTTTTACTGTTCCTTACCTTCAGATAAAACCTGGTGGTAAGGAACAGTAAAATCATTATAATGCTCCTTCTGCCATGGGAAAAGTCTCCTATAGGTAGGAGAGCATTATATTTTTTCTTTTCAAAAAGAAAATCCCGTGTTGGGATTTTCTTTTTTTAAAGAAAATAAAGAATACTGTTTGCTACAGGGCTGCGTCCTAACAACACAGCCCTGTAGCCAAGAGTAAAATGCATTGACAGGATCGGTTCTGACTGTGGTTCCTGTTCCTGACAATACCTTTACGGAAGGCCACCTGCTTAGCAGTCATTTAGAAATTTGGTGGGCGGTCTATCAGTCATGGGGACAGAGTAATTTACTCCGTCCCCAAAGCGAAACGGCGGCCTGCCCAAAGTAATGTAAAGTGGTCCTTAAGCCATCAATTGGACAACAACTGTCTTCTGACACCCAAGTTTCAGTTAAGGATATGATCCGGGTCTCAAAACAGTCAAGAGGTCAGCAAACTTTAAAACAATATTTTGCAGTATTTTGCAGCTCCCCTTGCATTACAAAGCATGACTTTGGAAGGCCCAAATGCAGAGAAAGACGTGTTATTGATAATAACACTTGCTCTATTATTCTGTGTTCCCTCATGTCTCCTGATAAAAATGGTTCTTCACTGCGTAAGCCTAGTGCCTGCAACAGGAAATGACTCAAAACGTAACGTGGTCACAGAACATTTTTCCACTAAAAACGGACCCTTTTTTACAATGTGTCCAGCTGTGGATTTTGGGCTCTAGTTTAGCCAACACCTAGTGAAACCTAGCAAACCTGTACATTTCTGAAAACTAGACACCTAGGGGAATCCAGGATGGGTGACTTATGTGACTCTCACCAAGTTCTGTTACCCAGAATCCATTGCAAACCTCAAAATTTAGGAAGTTCTTCCCCAGCAACCAAGACTAAAAATATCCAAAGGAAATCCCTCTGATGCCCACACCAGAGGGACTTCAAGTGCCATGTACGTGAGCGGCAGTGGGGGCCATCCGAGGCACATCAGCACTGCAGTGCCAGACAGCTCCCTGACATCCGACTCACAGAACAGGTTAAACAATCAATTCAAGGTGTAGTGATAGCTACCTGTGAAAAGAATACTGTCACCATGCACAAGGGATTGTGATGAAAACATAACACATGACTTTCCTAGTACCACCAAAATTCGTAGCTGCAAAGTTTCCCATTCTTCTGTGTGATTCCTCAGCTTATCCTGGCTTTTACCCATCTGGAATTTACTGTGGGGTTTTTGAACTCGAAGTTACAATTTCAAGTTCAAGAATACAATGCGATGTATGTTAAAACAACAGGACTGACATAAAACAAGGCACTTGCCAAGTGGACACTTGGCAGCTATGAACGTCCCACCACAACAGCACCGACTTAACATAGTTAAAGAGTGCTGGAAAGCAGTGGTAAGCATGTTTTAAGCATCAAGGTTCATGTGCCTTAGAATGCAGGGCTACCAACTATTCAAACTAGTCATTAAAATTTGTATAGGTTTCATAAGGTCATATTCGGTTCACAGAGTTGACTACCCCATCATAATATTCTGTAAGGAGAAGGTGAATGACCCCCAACTGTGTCCAGGAATGTGTTTATTAAAGCATTTGAAGATAGCACTCTTATTTTGTTGATCCACTTCATCCATGAATAGTTTCGTAAACCAGACAGACTGCTGAAAAAGTGAGTGTGAGAGGTAATGAGATGTGAGAGAGGGTAGTGAGATGTGAGTGTGAATGAAACTGCAATACTTAGGGCCTCTTTATGAGTTTGGCGGTCCCACTGCGGGAAAGCAGTGACTCGTGGGGAGGACAGCACCGCCATGGCGATGACGTCCCCCCCTGAGCATATCACAATGTTCCCGCTGGTCAGCCCGGCAGGAATATTGTAATACACTGTTCCCACTGGGCTGCCCGGTGGGAACAGTGCTATGTTATTGGTCTCAGCTCCCTTAATGGAGCCGAGGCCAATATTGTAGCACTCCAGCACCCTCAGAATCCGACAGCAATGGGCAGGGGGACCCACAGCACTGGCTTTCTGCTGGCTTTCCATGGTGGGGTCCCTGCCATGGAAAGGCTGGTGGAAAGCTGAGTTGTAATAAGCCAGGCAGTGCTGAGTTCAGCGCCACCCAGGCTGAGTACAATTCAGTCCGCCGTCACCACTTCGGGAGCCATGTTTCTAGCGGGGAAAGTGGTCTTCAGGTGGGTCTGCCCGCCAGGGTTGTAATGTGGTGGCCAGACTGCTTGGAGTGCGGTGGTCTGACAGTCACCGTGAGTGTGGCGGTCCGAGGACTGCCACACTCGTAATGAGGGCCCAAGCTTTTCTATGCTTGAAACAAACGCCCACTGGATACACTGCCACTAAGTACATACTACATGTCCTGCATTACAACTCCTTGAAAGTAAATATGTGCTTTATAATAATCACTGTAAAAAACATGTTTTGTAAACAATGGAAAAACACAGCTTTGTCTATTTTCGTTGTTAGGCAGCTGACTAAACACTGATTTAAAAAAGTTTGTAAAACACTGAGAAAACACTTTGAAGTTTACAAAAAATAAATACTGAAACCAGGACAGCCTACTTATATTATATTGGTTTCTGATATGTTACCGATATCTTGTCCTGAATGTCAATCTGTTTTGGTTAAAATATAGTTCCAGAGGGCTATTAATATAAGTAATTCACCCCTGTTGGTAGTTTTTGAGTTAGCCGGACAGGTTTTATGCTCTCAGTTATTTGGGTTCATATTACATCTCTGCCTGGACTATCGAATCTACTACTATCATATAGGTGACAAATATTACTGTATTTCACAGTTCACCAAAGACTACTCTGATGTATGTGCATGGACATCCCATAGTTGTACATGGCTTATAAATGGTCAGCCAAAGGTAAGTGTTTTTACCATACGTGTAAGAAGGGCACTGGCCCAAGAGAACATTGTACAATGTGAAAATATGCTGTTGAAAACCTTTTTCATGCCCTAGCAAATGGCTGGGCCACTGGAATTATGGAGGCGGGGAGGGCTCATTTATGCAGCAGGGCTGAGTAAATTTTGCAACAAGAAAGGGCAAATTATGAGGTGTAATGCGGCAGATTTTGTGCTAGTATTACTACATTATGTTCTCATTTGTACACTTAAAACTGACTGGGCATTAGTTGCACCTAATTTTTACCAATTTAATGCACAATTATAACAAGAAGCAACAGAAAAGTGACAAGTCAAACTTTGCACAGGGCCTTCCACGTCGTGGCAACATGTTTCACTGCATTTTCAATGACTAAGTAAAAAAGATGAAAATGCTGTGGCGGTAGAGAACTGCTCATGGGTTAACATCCTTAGAAAAGGAATTACATCTGTGCGGTGTGACCTGCTAGGATCATAGGTGATTTTATAGTGGGGAAACACGATTACAAGGGAATACACTACTTCACAGGGAGGAGACGCTGCTCTTGTGGACATACTTTCCTGGCAGGGAAAATATTTTGGTAGAATGAATGACTTGCATAGTCTATTTTTGTATCACAAATCCCTTTTTTCGTTGGTACTTTTTTTGCCTCTTGCCTACACATTCACGGCTGGAAACCTGGACTGTGTTATATTACTTAATGCAACAATTCACACACAGGGTTTCCTGGCGAACTCGAAGATCGCTATATCACATGAATATAATGTGTATTTGAAGGCAGTAAGCGGTTTACAGGGGCTCGCACTGCATATACAGTAGGGTTTTGGTATGTTTTCATAACCACTTTCTTATGAAGGGAAAACTTAATCGACTACTTCGATTTGAAATACACCCTGCAATGGATTGATAATACTGTTATATATAAGTAACATAATTTCCTCCAAAGTCCTCGGACGCCATATTGTTGCTGCTGATGACAGAATGTATAACATCACTAGTGGTCTAAATAATGGCCTCGGGGAAACTCAAAGGTGATGACTGAAATGCTTGCAAATAGTCCTCAGCCACTGCAGTCCCTCGCGGCCCCATTCCATGGTATTTCACCCACTATGCTACTCTAGAAAGACCAGCTATGTTCAAATTAGTCTTGGTCCTGCTGCAATCGGAACAATCCACCCAAACTGCTTAACCAGATCCTCTCTGAGTGAGAACCCAAGCAACTTCAGACAGGTTTCAGCCTACTGAGCCTAGTCGTTGAGGAATAGTTTGATTCTTATGGCAAAATGACACTGACACCCACGTCTGGCCAGACCCGTAGCATCCATGTGATGATATCACAAATGACATCTCACAAGGCACCTCATCATGAGAATACAGGCCTCCTGCAGAGTGCCCTTGGTTGTACCTTTGGCATCCGGGAAGAAGTTGGAGCATTACTGACTCTGAGAGCAGACTGGGAGCTATTTTAGAAACCCTGAGGTGCCTAATTTTAGCAAATAGAGAAATACTCCTTAACCACAGATTTACCACAGTTCTTATAATCCAGATCTGGTTTGTCGTCCATTAGCGTACGAATGAAAAATACCATGGACTGCAGGTGGGGCCCTATGAGATGAATCACAAGGGCATCAGTTTCCTTTCACGGGGGTTTATTTCCAAAGCTGCAGTACTGTTTCCGAAATGATGGTGGTTATTTGCTTTCTAGTTGTAGACTACACATTTACTGCATCTAGGGCCACATGTATGAATATTACGTTTTGGGAGTCCTTAAAGGAATATGGGATGTATTTCAAAAACAAAAATGAAAAGTTTTCTTTTCATTTTTTCAGAGCAGACAGTGGTCTGTTGGACCACTGCCTGCTCTGAAAAAATATTTTCGCTACCATTCACCTATGGGGAAGGGGTCCCATGGGGACCCTCTCCCGTTTGTGAATGGTTTAGCACCAGTTTGAAACTGGTGCTAACTGCACTTGTTTTGTGACCATATTCACGTCAGAAAACAATCCTACATCACACTGCGACTCGCAATTAGGAAGGGAACGCCGCTTCCTAATTGCGACTCGCAAACCTATTTTGCGATTCGGTAAGTAGATTACCGAATCGCAAAATAGGGTCTGTACATACCAAAATGTTTTTTTTCCTGTCGCAAACAGTCCGATTCTGCGAATACGGCTGTTCGCTACAGGAAAATGGTACGTACATCTGGCCCTAGTGAATAGATGCTGACACGTTAAGTGCCCTTCCAGATGTGCACATGATTTATGCATCAGCACAGGAAATATCTCTTTCTGAAGTACCATAAAGAGCGCAGTCTTGAACTTGTGCTAGATAAAATGACAGCGAAGAGCAACCTGTGCTCTACATTTACTTGTAAAATCTCCGGGATGCTATAGTGATGATGGCTGAAGCAAGTTGTAAACAATGAATGCGGTGATTCATGGAAGGCAGGTATGAGTGGGGCTATGATTCAAAGAGGCTGTTGATTCTGCATTCGGCATCTAGTTATCTCTGTGTCACTGCCGAGGCAGATACATATCTTGCCCTGCAGCTCTATCTTACAGCCGATGAGTTTCTGATGACCTTAATCTTTCTGAAACTGACACAGGTCATAGTCTTTTGCCCTGACTAAATTGAACAAGATGTTGACGGACAAGTCCACTTTTATCTTACATACCAGCACGAGTCATGTTTAAACACTGCGGGCCATATTTATACTTTTTGACGCAAAACTGCGCTAACGCAGTTTAGCGCCAAAAAAATTAGCGCCGGCTAACGCCATTCTGAAGCGCCATGCGGGCGCCGTATTTATTGAATGGCGTTAGCCGGCGTTAGCCGACCGGCGCTGCCTGGTGTGCGTGAAAAAAAAACACGTACACCAGGCAGCGCCGGCATAGGGAAAAATGGCGTTTGGGCGTCTAAAAATGGGGCAAGTCAGGCTGAGGCAAAAAAAACGTCTTAACCCGATTTGCGCCATTTTTTAACGACGCCCATCCCCCATTGAAATGACTCCTGTCTTAGCAAAGACAGGAGTCATGCCCCCTTGCCCAATGGCCATGCCCAGGCGACTTATGTCCCCTGGGCATGGTCATTGGGCATAGTGGCATGTAGGGGGGCACAAATCAGGCCACCCTATGCCACAAACATTTTTTACAAAAAATACTTACCTGGACTTACCTTAATGTCCCTGGGGTGGGTCCCTCCATCCTTGGGTGTCCTCCTGGGGTGGTCAAGGGTGGCAGGGGGTGTCCCTGGGGGCAGGGGAGGGCACCTCTGGGCTCATTCTGAGCCCACAGGTCCCTTAACGCCTGCCCTGACCCAGGCGCTAAAATCCGGCGCAAATGCGGGTTTTTTAGACCCGCCCACTCCCGGGCGTCATTTTTGCCCGGGAGTATAAATACGACGCAATAGCATCGCAGTCATTTTTTAAGACGGGAACGCCTACCTTGCATATCATTAACGCAAGTAAGGTGTTCACGCAAAAAAATGACGCTAATTCCAGGAACTTTGGCGCTAGACGCGTCTAACGCCAAAGTATAAATATGGAGTTAGTTTTGCGTCGAATTTGCGTCGAAAAAAACGACGCAAATTCGGCGCAAACGGAGTACAAATATGCCCCTGCATTTTTACAGTAAAAACTCTTAGGTAGGCAGGTAGACAGATTGCTCAGTCACAGTCGGAAAAGAATGCCTTATATGTCTTACACACATACTGCCATTGGCCATCATCTGGTGAAGGGTGGGAATTTCAAATTCACAAAAAAAACTTTTTCAATTCTCTGTACTGGACTTGTCCAATTGTGGTGCAGTTGTAGTACTTGTGCTTTCTTGGTAAACACTGATTTCTATATTTTTTATGTTTGAGTCGTGTGACCTAATTCTTAGAATTGGCAATAACCCTAAAGATGCTCCAATGGGAGTTTATGAAATGTTACCTATCCAAGTATAACAAGCATGTTCCAGGACAGCGACAAAGTGACTGTAGCATGAATGACCACACCAGTGCTTTATACCCCGAGAGCTGAAGAGACTTTCCTACTGGGACCACTTTCTGTCTTCCCCTTTTCACCCACAGCCCACAGTTATGTGAACCACCAGAAAGAAGTTCTCCACCTCAACTCCAACAGCAGCAAGCCTTCTTGAATTGTTGCATCTAGAGCAGGGGTGTGTCTCACCCCTAGGTACAGGTGCTTTGGGTTCTTGTCTACACTTAAACTAGTTAATATGCTGTGATTATGTTTCTTCTTCTCTGCATTTGGCATACTTTTTAATCTGTTTGTGATTTGTTTTTGATTGTGGAATCACTCTCATTTCACCTGGACAGAGTGTATGGGCATCACAGAGTCCATTCGGCTACATTTTCTATGCCCGCTACCCTTTGCTACTCCTGCTAGGTCATTTGAATTTTCTCATTGTCCCCAGTTAATCACCATATACCACAACATATTCAGAGCTATTCACAAAGGTAGCTTAAACTTGTGAGTGAGTTATTTATTAAAATTTACTCCTACATGTGTGAGTAACTTTAATACTTTAGGCTACTCACAAAATCCAAGTGTAACATCAGACAAAAGTATAGACTTACAGGTTTTCACTCACTGAAACAGTTAACATTCAAAAGTCCAAGTTACTTCTGCCAAAAAGAAACAGTAGTAATTTTAGCAGTACCGATGGCCAACTACTGGAACTGCAACATCATCCCACAGAAAAAAATGGAGGTAGGGACTTTAAAATAAAACCCCTTAGGAAATAATGTTAAATTAAATTATTTTAAATAGTTAAAATATGAATACATATGTTATTGTTAAACAATTATGTAACAAAATTGTATTAAATTGTTAATTATAAACCATTTAAACAACCTTTTTGAATTTATAAATTAATGTAACATTACTTTATACTAAAATATAATTAAAATATTTTTCATCAATTCTGTACATCACTTTTAATTATTGGTAATCCATAAAAAATATTCGCTGCTTTGTGTGGAAATTTAAATTCAGAAAAAAATATTTATTTAGGTAAATCTATTTAATGAATTAAATATTTAATTACAAATGAAGATAACAGTGCTGTAGCATTTTATGTACTTTGGCCTGCATAAAATTAATGTACCTTAATATTAAACATAAAACTAGGGCTTGGAGATCAGACAACATACTTACATTGAACTGAAAACATGTGAGCTATATGATCATCTGTTTGTGCCACATGAGATATATTGGCATGGAGAGAGGACAGTGGAACTGAGGTTTCAGCACCATTGCAATACAATTAGCAAGAAGAAACTGATAACAAAACAGGCCACCGTTTTATCTGTGTCACCTCTGATGACTTGATTGTCCTGGAGGTTGTTTATTCTTCAAAAAAGCACTTCATATCACCTTAAAAAAGAGTAGAATAACCACTACAATAGGAAGGATCTGGTACGAGACGTACGGGAGCAGCAGAGCACTGACTCAAATAGGAATCATATTTTCACAGGCAACTCCAAGTAGAGGTATCTCATGCATGTAATCATCCCTTGGTCTTAGCCCCACACCCCATTCACCTGAACTGCATGCAGAAGAAATGGGAGGTTGTCTCAGAACACACTTTGTCAGAGGAAGAGTGGGAGAACATTAGGGCAAAGGCTACAAAGGTTTCAATTTGTACTCAATCCAAGGAAAGTAAACAAATACAATATCCTGGCCCAGGATCGGTAGAGGGCAATGCTGGGGAGCTCAGACGTGTGCTGGCAGGGGCTGCCAGATGATGGAGACTTTACTTCATTTGTGGTGGATATGCACTCGGGTCAAACTATATTGGAAGGAATTAATGGCCCTCTTGAAGGCTGTAACAAGGATGATGTTACCATTAGACTTCACAATCATTCTCTTGGGCCATCCTGGAGAGGACAGAGTATATCTTATTTATACCGCCATGGGTATAGTAATAGGCACTTTTTTGTTGTAAGGAAAGGTAACACACTCCCATTATTGGAAATAACAATTTCCCACTCCCTTGGGGCTGTGGGTGACACACATTTGGCACAAAATGGATCCATCCAAGCAGATAAGATACGTGGTTGTGAGAAAATATGGAACCCCCTTAAAACCTATGTGAAGGGCCAGTTTAGGGTTTTGGGGTGGACAACATGCAACTATCATGATTAGGAAAGGTGGATTGCATAGGGTCTCTGGCTCACCTGCCTCATCTGCCTTAACAGACTCAGAGGAGACCCAATCTTCACCACACCTACTGGGTCCAAGGTTTCCGACAGGTGATCCCCAGTGCGCTAGATAGGCACTATGAGTAAGTAATGGGATTCTAATTGTTGATACTTTAGGTGAATCCAAGGATATAGATAAGCAACATGTACTCTCTGGGTGTCCCATATCGGCTATGGATGGCACATAACACAATCTTCGTCCAGTTCTTCCTCTCGTATGTGGGAATGCACAGGTGAAGTTCTGCAGTGCCACTCAGAGTAAGGGGAGGGTGATAAGGTGATTGTCAGGTTCCCCCTTGCACCTCCACCCACCAGCACATGTGGTTTGTTTATTTTTTATTTCTCTTTAGCCTTGTTCTTTTTCATTTCCGTTTATGCTATTACCATCGACTTCAAGTTGATGGTAATCATGGGCAATAAAAAAAAATACATCCCAAAATGCATTTTTTAAAGCGTCATGTAGCGCATATGTATCTAGGGCATTTTTGCACTTTACATGTGCACCTTGTTTTTTTGAGGTGCTTCAAGGGGGGGCCACAGGCCCATACGCACCTTTGGTTTTGCATTTCCTAATTTGTGATTCCCTATTAGGAAATTGCAAATTTGGAAATGCAAAATTATTCGTACCTATGCGTCTTTAGGCCAATAGGAACAATGTTGTAGCATTTCCTAAATAGCAATTTCCTAATAGTGATTCCTACTTTGTAAGAATGAAAAAACGGAATTTCATACATATGGCACTATGACACTCAACAATATTGCCTAAAATATCCAGTAATAAATACTCACTGTGTATGTCATGTAAAAATACTTTCTTTGACCCTGTTTATATATATCTGTTCTTCATACACATGACCTAAAGACATTCAAATGGAGTCTATTTCCTTCCTAAGATTTATTTGAATAAAGAACCTCAGTTGCTTAGCCTGACGGAATTCAGAAACAATTGTGTACATAAAGTAATATTATAGCAGTACTACTGTCTACAAAATGCAGTTTACAAACCTAAGGGTCAAAACCTCTAACCCCACCTCTCTTATATCACCTACGGGAGATCTCTGCACATGTAAGCTTACTATTTCTTATTAAATGTGGGTAGAACTATGTGGTGGATTAAAATAGGGAAAATCTTCTAAGTGGGAGGAGTTTAGGGGGATAAGGATGGTTTATAATATAATATAAACAACCACCCACAAAAGAGTAAGACCATTGCAATTCACAAACTACCCTTTTAAAGTTACTACTGCCCTAAAGTGACAAAACAGTAGTAAATGTACTCTGGTCCAGCCTTGAGGTAAGTCTAGCACCACAAAAGACCACGCACGGATTCTGCAAAACATTCCTATAGAAAATAATGCAGGCAGGGATATAATATAACATTCCATGGGAAATAATGTTAAAATAATTACATTATTTTGACTTTTAAAATATATATAAATAAATAGGAATATTTTTATCAATCATTTACCTGATGACATGATGCTTCTCCATTGTGTGCCTGGTGCTCCACAAAGAATGCCTTTCTTAAACCAGGAAGTGACCCAATCTCGGCATCACTTACTTTATCTATACAATAAAAAGGAGAAAGACAAAACAACAAAAACCAAAAATATAAAAAAGACATTTAAATCATACATGTGGATTGCAGTCAAACACCAATCTTGACCTCTTGATCTTCTCGATGGTAAATGAACACCATTGCAATGGACAAACAGGTTGATAAATCGCAACACATCAAAGATGAAAACTCTCAAAGCATAATAATGTCACTTATGCCAAATGGTAATCTTTTATAACTCATCAATTATTTCAGTTGCATTCCTTCCAAGCGGAAAAATAATACTTCCAACACAGTTGTTCTCTACAACATACCTTGGCCCATATTTATACTTTTTAGCGCTGCATTTGCATCATTTTTTGACGCAAAATCGGCACAAACCTTCACAATACAATTGTATTTTGTAAGTTTGCGATGTTTTTGCGTAAAAAAATTACGCAAATGCGGCGCTAATAAAGTATAAATATGGGCCCTTATTTTTAACCACAATGGGTACAATATCATACACAATTGAAAGCCCCAGTGGGTGCATAGAAACCATCAACATTAGACATAAGAGCTTTGAAGAGTCTCTCTTAAGTGTTTAATTCAACAAAATATCTGTCTTCAAAACATTTTACTGAGGATACCTGTAAAGAGAAAAGGAAACAATTACTAATATCTTGCAACCATTAGCACTCCATTTGCTAAAATCCTTTAACAATAGAATGCCTGCACTAGTATTGGCAAGTCTGTTAATTTCAGATAACCTAATAACTCTTCATGAGTGTTAGTACCTTTTACAACACAGATTACAAAACGGATAAAGTATTTGGGTTCAAGTTATCATAACAAGTCTCTATCTCCACCACATGGTTTCCCAGAGATTGTGTCAATACTAAAAAGCACTTAGACCCTCATTACAACCCTGGCGTTCGGTGATAACGTGGCGGTCATACCGCCAACAGGCCGGCGGTAATAACTTTGAAATTATGACCACAGCGGAAACCGCTCAGACAGACAGCCACTTTATCACACCGACCGCCAGGGTGAAATCAACAGGCACCATGGCGGTAACTGCCTACAGCCAGGCAGCAGACAAAGTTCCGTCCACTGTATTATGAGACACCAATCAGCCACCTTTTCCGGGGAAGTACCAACGACATCAAAAGCCTGGCCGAAACACTGCACAGAAGGGAAAAGACTCACCTCTGGAGACTCAAGGAAGAACCACGCCGCCATGGAGCCCGAGTTGCAAGCCTTCCCCATGCTCTTCTACCTGCTGCTCCACTATGAACACCAACGACTGCGAACACGACCACGGTAAGTACAGTCGCCTAGCACACAGGGGAGGGGGGAGGAAAAAGAGAGTGACACACACACACAACACGCGACACCCCCAACACCATACACACAAGCAGATGCAGTAACATAACATATTTACCCCGTACCCCTCAGGAATAATGCAAGGACAACTACAATAGAGTAAAAAGAGTGTAATAAGATAAATATTGTAGTAATACGTGCAACCAAATAAAAATGTATATACATATTCACAAATCAAGGGACACTGCCCAGTCCTCAATGTTGGTGGGCCACAGGGCCACATCACAAAGTCCAAGGCCCCACCTCACTCCTGCAACAACACGGAGGGAACACTGCAGGGGCACAGGTTGAAAATAGCCAGGCACCTCAGGGGGACGGGGAATGGGGGGGGCACCTCAGCCGGAAGATGGTACAATGCCACTGGTCCTGGAGGGGGCAACATGCCCTGTGCTCTGTCCTGGGGAGTGCAAGGCCACAGTCTCTCAAGTGGGTGATTTGCCCACGACTTGTCCTGGGGAGTGCAAGGCCACAGTCTCTCAAGTAGGTGACTTGCCCACATGCTCTGGAGGAGGTAACATGCCCTGTGCTTGGTCCTGGGGAGGGCAAGGCCACAGTATCTCAAGTGGGTGACTTGGTCAAATGCTCTGGAGGGGGCAACATGCCCTGAGGTTGGTCCTGGGGAGTGCAAGGCCACAGTCTCTCAAGTGGTTGACTTGCCCACATGCTCTGGAGGGGGCAACATGCCTTGTGCTCTGTCCTGGGGTGTGCAAGGCCACATTCTCTCAAGTGGGTGACTTGCTCACTGACTTGTCCTGGGGAGTGCACGGGCACAGTCTCTCAAGTGGGTGACTTGCGCACTTGCTCTGGAGGGGGCAACATGCCCTGTGCTTGGTCCTGGGAAGTGCAAGGCCACAGTCTCTCAAGTGGGTGACTTGCCCACATGCTCTGGAGGGGCAACATTCCCTGTGCTTGGTCCTGGGGAGTGCAAGGCAACAGTCTCTCAAGTGGGTGACTTGCCCACATGTTCTGGAGGGGGCAACATGCACAGTGCTTGGTCCTGGGGAGTGCAAGGGCACAGTCTCTCAAGTGGGTGGCTTGCCCACTGACTTGTCCTGGGGAGTGCAAGGCCATAGTCTCTCAAGTGGGTGACTTGCCCACATGCACTGGAGGGGGCAACATGCCCAGTGCTTGGTCCTGGGGAGCGTAAGGCCATAGTCTCTCAAGTGGGTGACTTGCCCACATGCTCTGGAGGGGGCAACATGCCCTGTGCTTGGTCCTGGGGAGTGCAAGGCCACAGTCTGTCAAGTGGGTGACTTGCCCACATGGTCTGGAGAGGGCATCATGCCCTGTGCTCTTCGTCCTGGGGAGGCTGGGGTTGGTGGGCGTCTTACCCACTGGTTCCGGAGGAGGCATCGTGCCCAGTGAGCATCATCCTGGGGAGGATAGGGTGAGTGGATGGCTTCTCCACTGGTACTGGAGGAGGCATCGTGCCCAGTGAGTTTCATCCTGGGGAGGATGGGTGAGTGGATTGCTTCTCCACTGGTTCTGGAGGGGGCATCGTGCCCTGTGATGCAGATCTCGGGGATTGCAAGGTCACAGTCTCTCAGCTGGGTGTCAGACCCACAGGATTTTCAGGGGCCAGGCCGAACAACAGCCCATGGACGCAGGACTGCACACTGTCCACCAGCGGTGACGTCTGCTCAGTAGTGGCACTGGTGGTGCTGCTGCTGCTGGTAGTGGTGGAAGGAGGCTCCAGCCAATCCCCTGCAGCCTCGGATGGCTGCCCACTGGGGCTGCTGGTGGCGGTGCTGGTAGTGGTGCTGGCAGTGGTGAGAGGAGGTTCCAGCCGATCCCCTGCAGCCTCGGACGGCTGCACCACCATGGTTGGTGGTGGGGGCTCCGAATGAGTCCCAGCACCAGGCCCCTTGTCTCTACTGCCTGCTGTTGCAGGCCCCTTGCCCTTCCTTCCTGCAGCTGGGGCAGGCTCCTTGCCCTTCCTACCTGCAGCTGGGTCTGGCTCCTTGCCCTTCCTTGAAGCGCTTGGGGCAGGCACCCTTTCCGACTGGCTGGCTGGTGGCAACTACTGTGCCCGTGGACTGGGTGGCTGAGGAGCTTGCCTGGGTTTTGACCACCCTGGCCTGACGTGAGGGATGAGGGGGAGGGCTAGGGAAGAGGTGAATGGTGGTGAGGGAAAGCTTCTTAGGGAAATTGGGGCGGGAAGAGTGAGATGGTTTGGGAGTGGAGGTAGAGGGAGTGGTGGTAGGAGGTGTCAGTCTGCTGTGTTTGGGTGCAGGTGCACGGACTGGATGCTGTTGTGAGGTGGATGGCTGTTGGGTGTCTGAGTGCTTGCGTTTGTGTACTTTAGGAGGGGGGACAGACACAGTTGGAAAGGACACAGGGGACATGTGCATGGATGTGGGTGTGGTGACTGCCAGTGAGGGGTGTGTACTGATAGGTATGCTGGTGATGGTGGTGATGGATGATGATGTAGTGCATGCAGGTGTGAGTGTAGACGCAACTGGCAGGGAGGTAGAGGAGGAGGAGGAGGGGGCACAGTGGAGGCAGTGGATGTTGGTATGTCTGCTTCTGGATGTTGTTTGTGTGAGTGCCTGTGGGATGAAGTGTGGTGCTTGTGTTTGCCATGTCCACTCTTGTGTGTTGCCCTGGGTGCCTGCTCATCTGACTGTGTGCTTGGGATAGGTTGGGGTTGAGGGGAATAGGATTGGGAAGAGGAAGTTGGAGGGGGAGAAGGAAACAGGGACAATGGCTGCCATCAGAGAGGAGGCCAGACCCTGGATCGATCTCTGTTGGGCTGCCAAGCCAGTGTGAATGCCCTCCAGAAATGCATTGGACCATTGCATTTAGGCTGCCAGGCCCTGGATGGCATTCACAATGGTTGACTGCCCAGCAGAGATGGATGTCAGGAGGTCAATAGCCTCCTCAATTAGGGCTCACTGGGGCAGGGCCTGAGATGCCTGGGGCGAAGGAGATGCCCACCCTCCTGGGTGAGCGGGCACGGGAAACTCGCTGAGGGGCTGCTGGGAGGGTGGGTACTGGTATGGGGGCGACGGCTGTACCTGTAGCTGGGGTGGGCACAGAGGTGTCCACCACCACCAAGGAGCTTCCATCGGAGGAGGGATCCGTGTCCGAACTGTCCCCTCCAGTCTCCGCCGTGGTGCTCCCCTCACCCTTCGTCCCACTGGTGCCCTCACCGTCGGTGGATTCTGGCTCCTGTGGGATGCAGCTCCCTCCGTCGCCGGTGCCTCTGCTTCTCCACCTTATGATGCTAATGCACATAAGGACAGGGTGACAAAACAGAAAGGGGGAGGAAGAGACAAAGGATACACTGGGTCAATGGCGGCAACAACACCACCGTTGGCGTACAAAACACTCTCACACACAGGGAACAGACCTACACATTAGGCAATGCACTAACTGTCACAATGCTAGTCACCAGCTCGTGGACAGGGACACCTAACGCATTTCGCAGCATACCTGAGACCCACAGACCCCTGCCCAGTAGTGGATGTCTACTAGCTTGTTTGGAGGACTTTCACATCAGAACCCTACCCTACATGGGACCTTCTCTGCTATGCCAGGCCTGGCCTAGGGGCACCCACAGGGCCCACCCCCCCACCCAGATACCACCCCCCCCAGGTGTAAGTTGTAAAATAGGGCACTGTACTCACCCCCTTGTGTCTGCTGTGATGCCCCCAAGCGCCCATCTAGCTCCGGATAGGCCACCGCCAGTATGCAGGCCATCAGGGGCGTCAGGGTTCGATGGGCACCCCTTTCTCGTTGGGAGGCCACCCCCAGCTAGGCCTCCACTGTCTTCTGTGCCCACCGTCTCAGGTCCTCCCACCGTTTCCGACAGTGGGTGCTCCACCTGCCGTAGACACCCAGGGTCCGCACGTCCTTGGCGATAGCATGCCATATACCCTTCTTTTGATGGGCGCTGGCCTGCAGGGAAATAGACACAGGGAAAGGGATTAGTCCGACTGTCCTGCCTGTTACAGTTATGGCCCACCATGCCCCTTCTCATCCCCATTAGCACAGACATGGCCCAGCATACATGTGGCATGCTATCCAGGACCCATCCACCAACCCCCCCCCCCACATGAGGCCTTCACACACAGCACTCCATGCATTCACGCCCCATGCATCGTAATCCCGGTGTACTCACCTGTTGGTCTGGAGGCCCATACAGCAGTCGGTACTGGGGTAGGACCCCATCGACCAGTTGCTCCAACTCCACCGAAGTAAGGCAGGGGCCCTTTCCCCATTAACACGAGCCATGGTAGGTTCCAGACACAGGTCACAGCAGCACTTGCAGTGTAGGTCCTCTCCTCATGAAGGTCAGGTAGCAAGTGAGTGAACAAATAGAAAATGGCGGTCATGTCCGCAGCGGTGCATACCGTCACTGCCGGCGAACATCACCATTGGCCACTGTACCCCATAGGGCCCAATGTTAACCAATGAGGAGTTGCACGGCGGTTCCAGGCCGCCTCCTGCAACGGCGCACAAAGTCAGCAGAATTACCTAATTTCCACCTGTCCCTCCACACAGGATAGGAGATGGAGACATCCCCTGTGTACAGACTCATGGTGGACTTGGCAACACTGGAGGGCAGGCACATTATCCTCACCTATAGACTTGACAGGGCCACAATCACAGTGCTGTGTGCACAATTGGAGCCTGACCTGATATCTGCTATCCGTCAGCCCACCGGGAACCCTCCTTTTGTGCAAGTCCTATCTGTGCTCCATTTCCTGGCAACTGGTTCTTTCCAAGTGACAGTGGGCTTGGCAGCTTGAATGTCACAGCCACTGTTCTCAATTGTGCTGACCAGAGTGTTGTCTGCCCTGATTGAACACATGTGCAGCTACATCATTTTCCCCCAGGTGGAGGATTTTGACACAGTGAAAGCTGACTTCCATGCAATGGGACAAATACCCAGCATCATTGGGGCAATCGATGGAAAACATATTGCATTTGTCCTCCCCCCGGCGAAATGAACAGGTGTTCAGAAATCGAAAGAGTTTTCACTCCATGAATGTCCAGATGATATGCCTGGTGGACCAGTACTTCTCCCACGTCAATGCACAGTATCCTGGGTCTGTGCATGAAGCCTTTATCCTGAGGAATAGCAGCATCCCAAATGTGATGGCCCAACTCCAGAGGCACCGGGTGTGGCTAATAGGTGAGCCCTGGTTCCCACTGAGTGGATGTTGGTGTATGGGTATGGTTTGGACCCTAAGGGTGAGTGTGTGGCCCTCGATATTTGCAGGTGACTCTGGTTACCCCAACGTCTCATGGCTACTGACCACTGTGAGGAATGCCAGGACAAGGGCAGAGGAACGTTACAATGAGGCACATGGGCGAACAAGAAGTATTATAGAAAGGACCTTCGGCCCCCTGAAGGCCAGGTTTCGTTGCCTCCATCTAACAGGTGGATCCCTGTGCTACTCACCCAAGAAAGTCTGCCAGATCATCATGGCATGCTGTATGTTGCACAACCTTGACTTGTGATGCCATGTGCCTTTTCTGCAGGAGGAGGAGGCTGGAGATGGCCATGTGGCAGCTGTGGATCTTGTGGACGGTGAAGATGAGGAGGCGGAGGATGAGGACAACAGAAGCGCAATTATTCGTCAATACTTCCAATGAGACACAGGTAAGACAGTGTTAACTCACATATAATTGACAGTTTGATGTGTAACATTGTCACTGGCAGGCTGTGTATTCCTACTTATATGCCCGCTCACTGTACCCTTTGGCATCTCTTTTTGCAGATGTTGGTGCCCCACTATTGCTCCTGGTGTGTTCAGTGCAGCCAACTACAGGTCTTTCATATATAAACATTACTGTAGAGTTGAATTGCAATGTTTGAACCTGGTTAAACGGATACATTTTAAAAACATTTGACATACACTGTAATTGTATTCTATCAAATTGTGTTTAATGCAGTGCTCTGAAGAAGTGGGGGTAGTGCAATGGGCTGGGGTGATGATGGAGGAAAGTCCAGGTTAGAGTCCAGTCTATTTGTATCACAGGTACTTTGTCCAAGGGGGCATAGGAAGGGGAGCAATGGCAGTTCAAGGTGGACAGGGTGACAGAGTGGGCCACAAGGGTGACAATCAGGAGAGTCTTATTTCCTGGCGGGGGTCTTGGCAATAGTCTCTGGCTTCTGCCTGGATCTCAGGGAACGTTTGTGGGGTGGTTCTCCTTCTGCAGAGGAAGGGGTGCTGGTGGCCTGTTGGTCCTGTGGCGGGGCCTCCTGCCCACTAGCGGCAGCAAAGGTGGAGGGCTGTTCAGTGGTCTGGCTAGTGTCAGGGGCCCGGTGGTGTGCCACTGCCTCCCTCATACTGTTGGCCATGTCCGCCATGACCCCTGCAATGGAGACTAGGGTGGTGTTGATTTCCTTCAAGTTCTTCCTGATCCCCAGGTACTGTCCCTCCTGCAGCTGCATGTTCTCCTGCAACTTGCCCAATATCTGGTCCAGCGTATCCTGGGAATGTTGGTATGCTCCCAGGATCGTAGTGAGTGTCTCCTCGAGGGTCGGTTTCCTGGGCCTGTCCTCCCCCTGTCTCACAGCAGTCCTCCCAGCTTCCCTGTTGTCCTGTGCCTCTGTCCCCTGAACCGTGTGCCCACTGCCACTGACCCCAAGTCCCTGATTGTCCTGTGTTTGTGGGGTGTCCAGTGCCTCTGTCCCCTGAACCGTGTGCCCACTGCCACTGACCCCAGGTCCCTGATTGTCCTGTGTTTGTGGGGTGGCCTTGGGTCCCTAGAGAGGTGGACACACTGCTGATTGATGTGTCCTGGGGACAGAGGTCTGGGCCTCCTGGGTGGGTGCAGTGGTGGGGTTTCCTAAGGGAGGAGGCTCTGTGGTGATGTGAGAGTGTGCCAGGGTAACTGACTGTCTGGAGGTCCCTGATGGGCCAGGTTGGTCATCCAGCTCCAGGCGACCAGAGTTGCTGTCATCACTGTGGGCTTCTTCTGTGGGGGGACTCGATGTTGCTGGCACCTCTTCTCCGGTGACATTGGCTGGGTTACCTGTGTTGATGTAAATGCAGTGTTATTGTTTCTGCATGTGAAATATTGTGTATGGGTGTGTTGCCCTCTATGGTAGTTATTGCCCTGGCAGCTTTGCCTTGTGTGAGTTGTTATTTGGTGGGCTAGGTGATTCTCTCTAGTGTGCATGCTGTGGTGATAGGTGTCCATGGAGGTCTGTGAGGGGTGTCCATGCATTGGTGTTGCATGCAGGGCTTGGGATTGGGATGAGTGGTTTGTGATGGTGGGGTGTGTGGGAGGTGGTGGAGTGATGGGGGTGAGGGTGAGGGTATGTGATGGCATGCAGGTGGGGGGTGATAATAGTAGAGAGCTGACTTACCAGAGTCCAGTCCTCCTGCTATTCTGGCCAGGCCCTCAGGATGCATGATTGCCAAGACTTGCTCCTACCATGTTGTAGTTGTAGGGGAGGAGGTAGGGGTCCACCGCCAGTCCTCTGTACAGCGAGTTGGCGTCTTGCTGCAATGGAACATACCTTCCCTGTAGGTCGTTCCACCTCTTCCTGATGTCATCCCTAGTTCTTGTATGCTGTCCCATGGCGTTGATCCTGTCCACGATTCTCCGCCATAGCTCCATCTTCCTAGCAATGGATATCTGCTGCGCCTGTGATCCAAATAGCTGTGGCTCTACCTGGATGATTTCCTCCACCATGACCCTTAGCTCCTCCTCAGAGAACCAGGGGTGTTGTTGTGGTGCCATGAGTGTGGTGTGAGTGGTGTGGGTGAGGCTTTGTAGGGTGATGTGTTGGGGTGTGTGTTGTGAGGTGCGTGGGTCGTGTATAGGTGATGGTGGTATGTGGCTGTGGTTGTGTGACTGGTCTTGCTGTCGCTCTCTGGGGGCAATTGTTTGTATTCGTAAAGGGTTGTGGGTAATGTGTGTGTTTGTTTTATAGTGGTGTGGGTGTATGGGTGTGTGGGTGTGGTGTGGGTATGTGTGTCAGGTGTGTGTTATTTAAATTGACCAATGTAGTGTTGTTTTGTTAGTGTGTGTGTATTTTGAGCGCGGCGCTATGTATCGGCAATGGTTTACCGCCATTGAATGTCCGCCACGGTGATTCGTGGGTCATAATGTTGTGGGCATATTTCTGTTGGCGTAATGGTGTGGGTTTTGCTACTGCCAGTTTATCACTGACCTTTGGGCTGGCGGACTTGTGTGTGTGGCTGTATAGTGACAGATTGGTATGTGTGGGTCATAATATGGTTGCCGTATATCCGCGGTGGCAGCGGTATGTTGGCGGCAGTAGGCATGGTGGTGAGTGGGATTTACCACCAATGTCATAACAAGGGCCTAATTCTTTACAGGTACTGTTGTGTGTTTCTCCTACATGTCTCAATTGAATGTGTGGTCATTGTTAGTGATTACCCTACAGTGCTTCTAAATTTGTTTTTTTTTTAAATAAACCCAGTGCTTCCCACATACCATTTTCCACATGGACATTCTAATACATAAATTGTATAAAGTGTGCATAAATGATATCACATCAATAGTGATCATGCAGTATGATGACTGCCATAGAATACCATTTAGAAGGAAATCAATGGTGTCAGAAACATATGAAGCTAAATGAGGAACAAATGGTGAAATATAGTGATCAATATACACAGAAGTGTTTTATACAAGACTTATGTTTGATGAAACAATTGATCTTCCTGGAAGTTGTTTGGAATGTTTGTGGTACTTGGGAAAAATATTGATGGTCGGTAAAGTGAGTTAGCAAATTTTCTAGCATTGAAAATCCTCAAGCCCTTTTAGGCCACAAACTCTCCTATCATCTAGACTGGAAAAACATTGATATACAAATGTTTGACACTCAGTTCTGGTAATTACTGAATTGGTATAATTCATATGAGGCATGGCCTCTTCCACGTGCATAGTTTTATGAATCAAAGCAATATTGCCACCTTTGACAGATATTTTATAATTATATTCTCATCATAAATCAAATCACAACTGTATTCATTTCAACTGCTTTGTTCTAATTTTAGCGGACTTTCTCAATGTTCTTAAATCGTGGGGACTGCTGAGTTGAAGGCATTAATTCTGTCATATGGTAAATTAGAAACAAATGTGGACTTGGGAGTCGGCCACTGTCAATGAAAACCTTAGTTGGGATGTCTAATTTCAACAAAATCTCTTTGTTTGTACAAGAATCACCTGTGCAAATTCTTCTAGTTCCAAATTTTGTAATACTATCAAACATTTTAAATCACCAATTCAAAATTCTGTTAAAACAGCGGTCTTTTAGGACTTTCTTTAACTGGTTTAAATCAATGGAATTTGTGCAGTTTAAGCTGTCTGCAAAATGTGGACATATCAATCTGAGTTTCACCAAAATCAAAAATCTGTTTAGGTCAACAAACCGAAAAACAAAATTTTGTATTCTTTGATTGTCAAAACTGGAAGACAAGTTTATTAAATAGTCAAGGATTAGCTTTTTACCTGTAAGTGTTTGATCCACAGGTTACTCTTTTGGTGTATGTTTTACCAAATCAGCATTCTCTCTTGTGGTACCACCTGCCTAACCTTTATTGCCTAATGCCCTTCCTCCTGTGTCTCATGTTTTCAAATTCTGTGTTCTCTTTAGAAGACAATATGCATCTAAAACATTAACCTGTGCTGCTTCCATTTAAACCCACAGAATCAACTAAGTCTACATTAGAGGAGGTACCACTGACATCAGTATTCCCAGGGGTCATAGCAGAATCATATGTAACTATTTCATTTAATGCTGCGTCAAAACATTTGGCAAAGGTGAAAATCCTTCCCGTGTATTTAATCTTCTTTGTCATGCATACATTTGTGTCACTTTTTGTCCTTAAATTCATGTTCATATTTATCCATTCTTATTTGCATTTGAGTTTTATACTCATTGATTTAAGTTTAGTTTTTTCTTTGGAAGGTTCCAATATCAAAGTTTCTATTTGTTTCAGCAATACCACTTTTTGAAAACATGCATATTTGTCTACAGTTTTCATGCAGTGCAGTGAACATCTACCACTGCCTGCTACCCACTCTTCTATTATCTCCAGATGTCGGTCTTCATAATAGTCAAAATCAGCACAAGTAGGCTTAGACGGGCCTTTATGCATTAGTACAGTAATCATAAATGGGAACTGCAGTCGCCCTCCAAAACTGGCTATTCCCCCTGTAAGTACGGCTGCCCAAGTAAAGTTCAAAAACACTTTGGCAACTTCGCTCACCAAAGTCTGTACCAGTTAATTATGCGACAGTGGGCAATGGCAGCAATGGCTGCTTCTTTAGGAGTCCAGTACATTCAGTTGTTTACCCTCCCTCACATGCCAGGTCCTGAACTGGGATCAGGTATTATCTTTACATTTGGATAAACAAGCCCAACTCCCTCATAGAAGTTAAACAGTTGGCATTCAAACAGGGTATGCAGCAATAATCCTTTATTTCATATTACACAGCTGTGATGTGTTTCGGCACAAATGCCTCCCTCAAACTAAGGTAGTGACCCAATCTTTGGAGCACTTCCTTAAATATATACAATGAAAACAAAATAAATATAATATAACCAAAACTAAAAATGGTATAAAAACATTTAAAATCATAGTGTTATTTATTGATGGATGCCAATCTCAAACTCTCATTGTTCTAAAAGTTAAATGAACATCATTATCATAAATGTACCAACAGGTTCACACATCGCAACATCTCATAGATTGAAATTAATGCTCAAATCACTTATGGCAGGTGGTAATCATTTATAAATCAACAGTCATTTCAGTTGTATTAATTCCAAGTGAAAAATAATACTTTTAGCCCAGTTCTTTGCTAACTTATTGTTAACAAAAGTGGGTACAATATCATACACACTTTTTTCAACTTTCATAAAAAATCTAATTAATTAATTAAACACAAAATTCAATTACATTTACTAAATATTAATTAAAAGTAAAATTGCCAGTTCGAAATATTCATAAAATATATTCTAATATTTAATTTTATTATTTCTTGGGTACAAATATTTGTGTTCATTTATTTTATATTTATCATTTTTGATTAAAAATATTTATTTTTAAAAATGAATACACTTAATTCATTTTTCATCTTCTTTCCTATAGGCAGATCTCCAATGTTTTGGCAGAGATGTCGCACACAGTGGCAGAGCTATCCACCAAAGTAGCAGAGACCTTTGCCTGCATGTGAAAAGTTACAAGTAGTAACTTTACACTTGAAAAGTTGACACCCAACCCTGGTTTTAGCAAGTGGAGTCATGCAAGCCTATCTTTGGATTCATTGTACATGCAGGGATGGTGAATAGCCAAAAGTAGTAAATTTAATGTAAGAGTACATTTGTGAATAGGTCTTAGTGCCCTAAACTGATCTCCCTTTTGAACTGGTAGCCAATGCAAATCTAACAAGGTTGGATACATTTTGGTTTGTTTATGCAACCCTACCATTATGAGAGGAGGCACACTTCATGAGCTGCAGTTCCCCTTGTTGAAATTTCCAGCCAGTAGGTTGTAAAGAACTGCAATAAACCAGTTGAGCAATTATAATAGCTTGTTGTTCTACATTGTAGAGAGAAGTTGGCATTTTTTCCTTTGAGAGTCTCTGAGAAATATTGAAGTGATGGTTAGAAGACTGTTTGTACAATTTTAGTGATTGAGTTTTTTGTCATTAAATAATCATTAAAGAGTCAATTTCTTGTAATCTAAACCTGCAGACAGTAAGGTGTCAATACTAATGAGTTTACCCCCTGTGGAATAAGCCAGTAATAGGCAAATAAACATCATAGACCATCAAGATTTTGGGCTAATCTTGATGGCTACTTGTTTCTGAGGTTATTGTGCAATGGAAGACATTGTGCCATATGCAGTACAGATTGTTCATGTTTGTGTGGCACCTTTCCTACATTTTTGGAATTCCATATGGTAGGAGAGAAAAGCGCCTCACATGGTAACACACATGTAACCCTGCCTTGAGTGCTCCAGCTAGAACAATGTCTGGATCCATGTGCACCATGACATAGGCTATTCTCACAGGGAGAAGTCTTAGTGGACCGGTAGGGGGACCCAAAGTGCTACCCTCATAGTGGTGAAAAGCTACTGCCTTTGCCAGGAGTTAAGTAGCACGAGCGGATGATGGCAGCATTCTGTGTAGTGATCAGTAGAAGTAAACAGGCCTTTTTATCTGTGTCACTGAAGTAAGGCCTACAGGCTCACTCATGTAAAGTCTGGCTGCTTTGTGCTTAACTGACCCTTGGTCTACATCAAGTTAGTATGTGGCGCTGTACAGCATGTGTGTGTGTTGAATACATGTGCTGGGTGTGCCTGTGAATGGTACAATACATGGAATATTCTGAAATACATTTTCGTAGACCCGGAGCTGACTGGTGGTGCATGAAGAGGTAATGGAATCTCCCAGACAGATCTGTGGATTGCTGCATTCCTGTGAGCTGGGTGGGACGCAAGCAGGAGGAAGAAAAGCCAGGCTCTTAAGTGCACTTCAACCGGTGCTCTTTGATTCAAAGAGAGGTCATTGGAAAAGGGTCTGGGCACACCTCAAAAAGGAGCTGGGGCTGATATGAGAAGCATAAAGAGTAGGGTTAGTGGCCCTGGGGTAACATTTAGATGCACATATCACTGCGGCTGACATCGAGGTGTGATCCTCTAGTCACTCCCATGGCCTGTATTGTGGAGTTATCAGATTTGGAGTCGCTCCTGCTGTGAAAGTCACTTTTCTGGAGGAAGGGCAAGGCAGAGGAGTAGGCACTTCAAAAAGAAGCAGATCCCCAACACAAACTTTAAAGACTCAGGGGGTCATTCTGACCCCGGCGGTCTCAGACCGCCGGGGCCAGGGTCGGCGGGAGCACCGCCGACAGACCGGTGGTGCCCCGCAGGGCATTCTGACCGCGGCGGTTCGGCCGCGGTCAGACAAGGAAAACCGGCGGTCTCCCGCCGGTTTTCCGCTGCCCTACAGAATCCTCCATGGCTGCGGAGCGCGCTCCGCAGCCATGGGGATTCTGACACCCCCTACCGCCATCCTGTTCCTGGCGGGTCTCCCGCCATGAACAGGATGGCGGTAGGGGGTGCCGCGGGGCCCCTGGGGGCCCCTGCAGTGCCCATGCCCATGGCATGGGCACTGCAGGGGCCCCCGTAAGAGGGCCCCACAAAGTATTTCAGTGTCTGCTATGCAGACACTGAAATACGCGACGGGTGCCACTGCACCCGTCGCACATTCCCACTACGCCGGCTCAATTCTGAGCCGGCGTCCTAGTGGGAAGGTTGATTTGCCCTGGGCTGGCGGGCGGCCTTTTGGCGGGCGCCCGCCAGCCCAGGGCAAATCCCAAAATACCCTCAGCGGTCTTTAGACCGCGGAGCGGTATTTTGGTGGGGGAACTTCGGCGGGCGGCCTCCGCCGCCCGCCGAAGTTAGAATCAGGCCCTATGACCCTAAATCACATTTTGGGGCATATTTCTGAAAAAATGGGGCATATTTATGAAAAATGGTGCACAACTGTGCTAACGCAGTTGTGTCATTTTTCTGAACACATTCCTTAAAGCCATCCGTGCCACCATATTTATGGAATGACACATAGTGGCGCTAAGGAATGGCTGGCGTTAAAAAAAAAGACGCTGGCCGGGGACGGTATGGCATTAGGGGGAATGGCGCTAGTGGGTCAGAAATGACGTTAGGCTGGTTAGCGGGAAAAGTTTTTCTGATGCACAAGCAGTCAAAAATGACTCCTGTCTAAGTTTAGACAGGAGTCATGCCCACCACCCCAATGCTCACCACAAGGGACCAGTGTTCCATGGGCAAGCTCAAAATACCCAGTGCCAGGCAGGGGGCCCCATGTATGGGGCCCCCAATGGCACTTTAAGAAATATAAAATATACTCACCTAAACATACCTGGGATGGGGTCTCCCCTCCTGTAGTGTCTCTGTGGTGTGGGTGGTGGTGTTACTTGGGCTTGGGGTGGGCATCCTTGTGCCCATTCCATGGTGTTTCACCATGGAAATGTGCCTACCTGCACCCTAATGCCTGGTCTAACCTATGCATTAAATAATGGCGCTAAGCGGGCTTAGCCCCATTATTTAGACCCGTCTACTCCTTGTGTGTCGTTTCTGCCCTGGGAGGTAAATACAGCGCTAGGGGGTTAGCGTTGTGTATCTCATTGATGCAAGGTGGTTTCTCCCATCCTAAACATGGAACTAACTCCAATATTTTGACACTATACGGGTCTAGCATCAAAATATAAATATGGAGTTAGGTTAGCACCATTTTAGCGCCAAAATAAATGGCGTTAAGGTGACACTAACCATCCATAAATATGGGCCTTGGTGTCTGGAAATGGACAATACGTAGGAGAGCTCATGGCCCCCAAAACTGTTAACTGTCAAGCAACCAGTGGGGCCATGCAAGGAGGAGAAGCTTTTCAGGACCATTGCCTGTTACCAGGGCTGGTGGCTAAGGCCTGCCAGTCTCCCAGCTGGGTGACTGGACATCAACCAGAGACATCCAAGTCCACCTGCCCCTGGAACCCCAGTGCCTGCCTGCTTGCCATTGTGCCCTTTGAGGAAGAGGAGAGTGCTGGAGGGAGCGAGATACAGTGGACAAGTGGATCCCTGTTGCGAAGTGTGAGGAGACATCTGCTACACCAATCGCAATGTCGCCTGTGTACAAGTTCAAGTCAGTGACCACGTATGCCAGAGGGGGTTGATGGGAAGCTAGACATGGTCAGCATCACTGCTGTTCCGATCAGGCTGTGGTCCTTGTGCAGAGTAAAGTCAGTGACCTTATATGTTAGGTGGGGCCACCATGAAGATTACTACTATGCTGATTGGGCTGTAGCCAATATGTGGAGTGAAGTTGGTGACCCCGTATGCTAGGTGTAGCCACCATGAAGATTACTGCCATGCCGATTGGGTCGCACCCTGTGTGTGGAGTAAGGTCGGTGACTCTGAATGCGCTCCTCTCCTCTGCCTCACTTTTTTCTTCACACCAACTTCACATCACTTACTCTAATCCTTTCCTTCCCCTTTTGTACCATAACCATTCTTTTACTCACCACCTTCCTTTATCATCTTCTACTTCTCTCTGCCCTGTTTGGCCCATTATACCTACTGGCTACCCTCTTCTCTTCACTCACCAACTCCTCCTAACCCAATCAAATCAATGCTACACCTTCGAGAGACTAGCAATTACCCTGAAATGTTTGCCCTCCCATCTCCTCCTCCATCCCTTTCCCATAATAATCACTCCTTATGATAACCAAACACCTACCAATATCTATTTTGCAACCACTCAAGTACAATAAACACAAACACCTGACGCTTTGCAGTACAATCTCCAATTCCAGTCTAGACCTTCTCTTCTTTACAGAAACCTGGAGCGGAGATGACGCAGTATCCAGACTTGCCGTATGGCTACTAAATCCTATTAATAACCCTTCCCCACACTAAACCAACAGTGGCAGAATAGCAGTTGTCTTCATGAGCTTCAAAGACATGACCAACTTCCACGATTTGTTCTTTGCAGAATGCAAAACATTACTCATTGACTGCTCATTTTTACAACCTGCTTGAGTTAATTTGTCATGATCTATCAGCCACTACTGAAAATCCCAGCCTTCTCAAATGCCTTCTTCAATGCTGTCAGTCACAACAATCTTTGCATTTTGGGAGATCTAAATATTTCTTTTGATAAACCTGCCTTACACGAGACCAGTTTCTTGTTGCATTATTCCAGAGCAACTTATTAAAGGCAAATCAATTAACTCATCATTTGTAATGACCACAGTGTACCATCTTCTTCAAAAATAATCTTCGTGCTAGTTCCAACATGAAACTATCAATGACTCCACTTAGACCATGGAAGAAACGTACGCTCAATGTACTCTGATAGAAACGTGTTATACATGTGGCTTTTCAAAACCTTCAACAAACTCTCAACACTCTCAACACCGATGGAAGACCAGCTGGTTCTACCAAGGTGTAGAGACCTTGAAGATAGAAAACAGATGTGACTCAATGTAAAAAATGCCACTTTAGACAATATTCAAATGACACTTAACAATATACAAATCTATCACAGGGAAGGCAAATAGACACTACCACTCCTATTGCATCTCTTTTCTGAAAAAGCATACCCATCCACAGAACTTTACAAATTCATCACCAAATTCTATCACCTAGAATGCATTGCTTCCAGGATTTCAACTTGCAGGGCCTCTAAGATGCACAAACCAATTACTACATCTTCAACCTACAGAAATACTCCTTGAGCAAGACAGTGGGTAAACTCCCACCTGAGTCTCCACCAATTAACAAACTGCATTTGGGACAGTAATCAGTTCTATATTACTCCAAACCACTCATATCCATGGTACATCACACCACCATGACCACAGACAAAGCACTCATGGCATTCAAGGTAAAGTTCTGAACTGGCTTCCTTCCTACCTCCCCAAAAGATCCAGCAATCCTTCATCTGTGCCTTCTTCTTCAGATCCTTTCTACTCCAGCATTGGTGCCCCACAGGTTCCATCATTTCTTATCTTCAAGGAATACTTGATCCCTCGACCATCCCTAATTAAACAATTCAATTTAGGTGCTTAAAACCAAGCAGATGACAATCACATCATCCTAAAGCTTGAAAACTCTTTGGAACCTAAATCATGTTCTATAGGCCAGTGCCTCTGAACAGTTGACCATAGGAGCCTACACAACAACCTCCAACTTACCTCATCAAAAACAGAGATATCTACCTGTGGAGACTTTGCTTTTTTATACCACTAACAGCTGGCATGAGGTGCTTACAGAGTCACCAACCATCTTGACATCAGTGAGGTTTCCAGGGGTACTCATGAACTCCGGCATTTTGCGGCACCACTAATAAAGCATGTAAACAAAGTGGCTTTTACACAATGAGAACTCTAATCTGTATTGTCCCTATTCCAGACTGAACAAGGTGTTCCATCCCCTTGGCCATTTTACTCCTAGATTATATAAATGTACCGAAGCTTTGAACTCCATTTTGTTCATTGCAAAGACTCAAGAGAATCCATGGGTGCCAAGCAACTCATACTTTATGGATTCATTACTGATTCTCTTCAGGCTGGATGCCCCTCCACTTGTAGCTACTGGCACACTCACATCATCAGCTCTGCCTAACTCTGTAGACTATGGAAGACATCGGACTCACCTTCCTCCAACTAAAACGCCTATTATAAGTCGTTTTGCTCCACCCTGCTTTCACTCCTAACCACTTATTGCCTTAAAAAGCACACATTGATGGTTGCTTCTGTCTCCTTACAGAAAAACCAAGTTGTGGAAATCATGATCAGTGAAGCTAATAATCATATGTAACCAACTATTATTCAGTAAAATGTTAAAGAACTTGCTGTTTCCAAACAAATAACGATATCATGCTTAGGCCTCCACAGGGGGATTGTACTTTCACAGATGCCATATCATATCTGTCCTAGACTTCTCTGCTGTACTTGTCAAAGGTACAGCTTGAAGGTCACCACCTCATGATTAGGGCATCACTTCGAACTGCATCCACAGGGTTCAATGTCTCCTACTATCGTCAGAGAACTATCCCACTGCCTATAAACCAGTCCCAAGCATCAAGATTGCTCCTTGCCCTACCGAAGTCTGCAATATACAACTATATGCAAATATCACTCTACAGGCCACATGTACAACAATATTTAGTGGTCACAAAGGGTCCAATTTGCAGAATAGGGCCGTTTGTGACTCCTAAAAAGGCCTTTTATGTACTAACTCAACTTTGTAAGTCGGTAACCTATTACCGAATCGCAAAGTAGGGTTTGCGATTCAGTATTAGGAAGGGTGTGTTAAGGGCGTCCCTTCCTAATAGCTACTCATACTGGCATGCACAAATGTTTTGCGACCAAAATGCAAATGCAAAACATTTGCAGTTTACCACCAACTTCAAATTGGTGGTAACCCATTCACAAGTGGGAAGGGGAACCCCAAGGAACTCCTTCCCCTTTGTGAATGTGAACACAAACATTTTTTAAGAGCAGGCACTGGTCAAACGGACCACTGCCTACCCTTAAAAAATGAATAGAAAACTTTTTGGTTTTGTTTTTGAAATACATCCCACTTTCCTTAAAGGAAAACAGGCTGCATAAAAAAAAATTATTTTTTGAAAAAAGCAATCACAGACATGGTCGCCTTCTGACCCCAGCAAGCCACCATACCTGTGACTATTGGCCTTTCCCAATAGGTCAAAAATTGCGACCTGCCTCATGAATATTGATGAGGCATGTCCATTTGCGACCCAGTGGGAATCGCTAAATATGTCTGAGACACATTAGAACATCACTGTTAAAGACTTCCTAATTGCGAATCTCAAAGATTTGCAATTAGGAAGTCGCAAACG
The DNA here is from genome assembly GCF_031143425.1 of Pleurodeles waltl. Lineage (NCBI taxonomy): Eukaryota > Metazoa > Chordata > Amphibia > Caudata > Salamandridae > Pleurodeles > Pleurodeles waltl. The sequence continues at coordinate 317,878,114 of NC_090448.1, read as the reverse complement.
GGACTCTTTGTACATGTTGCCCTAAATCTCTTAAATCTGTTCCTTATTTGGCAGTTACGCACAGGTCAAATTTAGCACAAAAATTTGTAGCACCCCTGAAGACTTCACAAAGGACACCGAAGCCCCTGTTTCACAGGCCACATATTCAACTCACACTCAACCAACCCTGAACAACAAAGTAGCTCGCTCGCTGAAAGGGCAGCATGTCACTTCCAGGTCTGAGTTGGCTTGCTGGCATGAGGCGGGGCTACACACAGTGGGAGATTTAGAAGAGGATGGAAAACTCATGACATAAGAAGCATTGATGGCGGAGGTGGGGTCTTCCACCTGGACAGTTCCTCTTACTCACTTCACTCCTTGGAACACTGAGAAGGGAGTGTGGCGACTTGGCCCAGGAACGCCCAATGCATTATACTATCCAATACCTCCATGTGTTGGGCTGTGGCAGACACCTTATTTATTGGCTAGCAGACTCATTGAGCATCCACACAGCGAGTCCACTTGCTTCTCTCTGTGCCCATTGGGAGCAAGATCTTGGCCACATCTGGATGGATAAAGAATGGTCAAATGTGCTGGAGAGCCATATTTATGTCCCTTAAAATGCCCAGTTCCACTTAATTCAGCTGTACGTTGTGCATAGGGCCTATCTTACCCCTGTCAAGATCAATAGATACTTTCACCATGTGGATGCTGCTCACCCACGCTGCTGTCTGGTAGATGCAGATCTCCTGCACATGCTTTGGTCCTTCCCTCACTTTCATCATTATTGGCAGGGAGTGAAACATTACCTGTCTCTCTTCATCGGTAGAGAAATACTAAATACTTGGGAATCATGCAAACTAGGCCAATATTGTAGGAGCAAACAATATAGAGTCACGTCCAGATTCACAGATTTTGATCTCCTATTGGCCAGTCGGCTCATCGTCTGTAGGTGGAAGTCACCTGATTCCCTGTCACTAACGTCCTGGACACAGTCAATTACAGTATGGGCGCAGGCTGAAATCATTGCTCTACATAGGGCGAACAACCTAGAGCTACGCAAATATGCCATAGCCAATGCCTGGGATGCTATAGTATATATTTATGGGGGGACGAAATTCTGTGGGAAATTGCACAAAATTATGCATAATTATGTGAAATGCCAAACTGTCATGTATCGCTATATCTTAGTTCTTAGTACAACGAGCATCCTCACATCAGTTATTAATGTGAGGACGCATTTTACACAAAAAAAAGCATGAAAAATATATTTGCCATGAACAATGCCACTCGCAGTCTGTCTACTTGAATTGTTCCTGTGTTCCTTCATTATAATTTTCCCACAAACTGTGACATAATTATGGGACGTAGGGTAATGAGTAATCTTGTGAATTTTACATGACACGTGTAACATGAAATTCCAAAAATGAAATTACATGAATTACACTGGCATTGTTAGACCTGGCATCCTTGGCATGGTTTCCCCTATCATTTTCCTTTTGCTTCCTGTATTTTTGACTGTGTGCTAGACTTCGTTTTTGCTGGTTGTGGTACTCTGGGCACTTTACCACTGCTGACCAGTGCTAATGTGCAAGTGCTCTCTGTGAAAATTGAATTAGGGATTGACTTTTCCATGATTGACATATTTGGTTTACTAGTAAGTTCCTAGTAAAGTACACTAGAGGTGCCCAGGGCCTGTAAATCAAATGCTAATACTGGACATGCAGCACTGATTGTGCCTCCCACATGAGTAGCCCTGTAAACATGACTCAAACCTGCCACTGCAGTGTCTGTGTGTGCAGTTTTAAACTGCCAATTCGACCTGGCAAGTGTACCCACTTGCCAGGCCCAAACCTTCCCCTTTTGTACATGTAAGGCGCCCCTAAAGTAGGCCCTAGGTATCTCCATGGGCAGGGTGCAGTTCATTTAAAAGGTAGGACATGTACTGACATGGTTTACATGTCCTGATAGTGAAATACTGACAAATTCGGTTTTAACTGTTCCAAGGCCTATCTCTTCCATAGATTAACATGGTAACTGCCTTTAAATATCTATTAAGTGCAGTTTCCCATTGGGAGCAGGTTGAGATCTGAAGTTTGGGGTATCTGAACTCACAATTTTAAAAATTAATCTTTTGGTAAAGTTGGGTTTTAGATTGCCAGTTTGAAAATGCCACTTTTAGAAAGTGCCCATTTTCTTGCTTAACCATTCTGTGCTTCTGCCTCCCTGTGCAATTCACGTCTGGGTCAGACTGACAGGTGGGGCCCTCTAGAAAGTGACACAAAGGGAGCTGGGGAGTGTCATACATATCCTGATGAGTCTCTTTGCCTTGAGTGGGGAGGGAGGAGCTGCCACCTGCACTTGAAAAGCCTGTGCCTGTCCTCACACAATGAAGACTCCGACCCCCTGGTGTGTGTCTGAGGCCAGGCCTGGGCAAGGCAGGATCTTGCCCACTTTGCAGTTTGCCTACTTCAAAGGCAGAAATGGATATAAGTAGCGGTCCCAAAACCTCAGACTTTTAGGCACACTTCTGGATCAAGAGGAACCTCTGCCAAAGAGAAGAGCTGAAGAGCTGGAGGAGGAGTATTGCCCTTTTGCTGTGTGTGCTGCTCTGGGTTGGCCTGCAGTTGCTGCTTCTGCTGTATAGAGGACAAAGACTGAACTTTGCTGTGTATCCTGCTTGTGAAGTTTCTACAAGGCCTTGGACTGAGCTTGCCTCCTGTTAAGAAGTCTCAGGGACAGCAAAGACTTCACCTACCAGCCTCTGGGTTCACTTGCTGTGGACCCTAACTCGCCAGGTGGTGCCTATTCCAGTTTCTGGGCCCTTGGGAGTGAAAGCTGGTTGAAAACCAAGAAAAACCAACTGCACCAATTATGGACGATGCCCGGAGTGATGCTGCTGCCTGACTCCATGACGCCGCCTGCAACCGAAGCTGTGGTCCGTGCTGGAGTGCGATGACCATAGCTGACATCGTAGGCCTGACACCGCCACAGCCCTGAAGACGTCCCGTGTCTTTGTGAGTCCTGAGTGCCATGTCACTGACGTCCGTTGTACCCGGCTCCGCCCGTATGCCTGTAGCCCCATGGTGTGACCGCGTTCCTGTGATGTCTTGTCCCACCAGACATCGACCCTGCCAGAGCATAAGGACCCGACGATTCGCATCACCGCCGCCTCATCTCCCCTGGTCCGCAACAAGGACCTGACGCTTTGCACCGACACCTCCGCTCCACTGCTCTGCAGCACCGGAAGCGTTGTTTCACCCGATCCAGTGATGCCTCGCTTCCTCGACTCCGTGCACTGGCTTGTTTCCTCACTTTCAAAAAGTGCTGTACGTGGGTGTTTTTTGCAACTCCGTGTCCGGCATCCTTGGAGTCGGATTATGGGGAACGACTTCCTCACGATGCCTTGATAACTCCAAAGTGAAGCATTTGTTTCTAAGCTCTATGTTGAAGTTTAATCTTTGAAAATTCTTTACTTTGCTTGTGTATGTTGGATTTTTGTGGCTTTGGTCTTGTTTTACTCAGATAAATATAAGTGCTTTTGTGGTGTTTTCACTGTGTTACTGTGTGTGTTGGTACAAATACTTTACACATTGCCTCTGAGATAAGCCTGACTGCTTGTGCCAAGTTCCCAAGGGGGTGAGCAGGGGTTATCCTAGGTGTGTATCTCCATTACCCTGACTAGAGTGAGGGTCCCTGCTTGTAAACTGGCTGCCAACCAGAGACTCAATTTCTAACAGGCATCATTTGAATTCCGCCCAAACCTATTATTTACCTTGGTAATGTAGTGGTAGTCGATATAGTGCATGTGATATTGTTGATCACAAATAGTAACTTAAGACCCATAAGACCTTAGGATCACTTATTGATCTCAACATTTGCCTTTTGGCCTTTTAATTCATATGTGTCAGAGATGCTTTAAGGCATGGGCAAAGTGGGAGCTGGCCCAGGGCCCCAGCCTTTCAGGGGGCACCCTGATATATCCATCTCTGTTCTGCAGAGAGACTTGCCCTAATGATCTTGAATAATTCTTCAACAAATTATCTTAAATTTATCTTAAATACCGTTTTCCTTTAATTAATTTTGAATGTGGGTGATCTGTGGGAGTCTATTACAGATGTTTTGCAGAGAAATGTGTTGATGTTTCGAGCAACATCCATAAAAAGTTTCCTTCAGATCAAAATAGAGCTTCACATAGGAGTAATGAGAGGCTGTCACACAGATTATTTGCAATAATATTAGTGTACTGCTGCTGTGTTATAATATTGAAAACACGCCAGTATCCCTCAATATTAGATGTCAACAAGTTTAGAATTTGGACCAATGTATCTAAGCACTCACAATGACTTAGCCAAAGAGGGCATGAGAGAGCTGATATTGGATCATAAATTCAAAGCTATTCTGAACAGGCGCCCCAAAAAAATGATAGGACCAGGGCCCCCAAAACCCTTAAGATGTCCCGTATAAAACGACAGTGGATTATTCTGTTAATTATGCTGCGCTAGGCACATATTTTCAAAAAATAAATCAAGCACATTTATTAAGATTCTGGGAGTCCATTTACTAACATACTTAACCTATTACTGTTATTGCTGAAGACAGAGTTTATTTAAAATAAATGACTACTTGCGAAATCTCCTGAAATAAATAATTTATAATTGCATCCAGGAAACAGATTAATGACATTGGGAAACATTTAATAGTAACAATGTGAACATTTGTATTTCAAAGCGCCGGGGAAAGAGCACGTTAAAGGTGATGCCTGGTGCACATTGTGCACTGCAGATGTTGATCCTTTGTTCCTTAGTCTTCTTAATTTCCACATAAAAGGACATGCTGGCAGTCGTGTTAATCATGCCTGACTGTGATTGGTGGTGATTTTAGCTATGCTATCGCTATCCTGAGCATACAGGAAGCCATTTCTCCTCCCACCATTTACGCCATTAGTTACTATCACATTTGATGTAAATAGAGAATCCAATGATAATGTAATTGTTCAGATCGAAAGAGATCCCTTAAGCCATGCTATTGATCATGTTGTTGATAATGTCATATGCAGTGTCAGCGGCTATGTTACATATCGCTATTTCGGGTGGCATATGTGATGCAATGTATGAACTCAACATCTGCAGAAATACTCTTCATGTACACGAGCACCATAGACCTGTCCCACAAACTCCTACCAGCACTCAGGTCTGATTACATTTTTTCTCTTGATGAATCCTTCAGCTTTCACATCAACAAAACCTTGTATGTTTCCTTTGGCATCCACTACTTCGCAAAGTAAAGCTGCTGCTGCTCATTGAAGAAATCATAGCTCCCCTTCACAAAAAATAAAACAACCTTTGAAAAGATGCCGGCCACCTGCAGTGGAAATGTATTGTGAACTCTGAGAGGAGATATGGCCACCTGGAGTCTTAACTTTAAAAGGCATTATATACAATGTGCTTACCATTATAAAAGTCTACAGGAGCAGCACAAAACGGCTTAGTGCAGTGTAAGCACCCATACAACCCTTAGTAAATATCTCCCTGCGACCTCATTATCGAGTTTACCTTGTGTCCACACTACAAGGCCTTAGGAATCACCAGTTGAGTTTATATTACATAACAGTGCTGCGGAACACTACAGTAGTTTTCATATTTATAATGTATGTCTTGCACTTGGATGTACATTAAGGGGCATATTTAGCTACACATGCAACCTAACGCAGCAAGCCACCTTGCTGCACTGCACTGCATGAAAGGGAGCAGGCAGGAATGTGCTGAATTTAACATCATACAGCACATTCCTGCTCAACTGCTACCTAGCGTCAATGCACGCACCCTTGAACCATGGTGCAAGGTCGCCTGCATTGGATCGGGCCCTTCGCTGCACAAAAACAATCCTCAGAGGCATATTCTTCTTTCTATGTGTGCTGCACAACACAGCATACGGAAAAAGAGGAAACAACGAGGAGAAATAAAGATATTTCTCCTTGTTGCGCCTCTTGGGGGGAGGTGTACAATTCTGACACATTCCCAGGGCCACCAGTTTTGCTAAATCTGGGAATGTGTCAGAATGCATGGGTGAATGCGTGGGAACACCCACGCTTCACCCTTGGCACTCTTCCCTGCCACAGTGTAGCGCAAGGCAGCAACTCACTCTGCCTTGTGTTATTCTAGATTTTTCAAGCCACGCAAAGCCATGCAAGGTGGCCTTGCTTGGCCTGATAAATCTATTTTTAGGTTGGTGGTTAACCAGCAACCCATTGCATGGTGCAGGGCCATGCAAAACCTTTCATAAATTTGGTCCTAGGGTTCTAAAGATAAACCAGTGCAAAATGTTTATTTATAATTTACTTTCCGGCACAAGCATTTATTTGCATTGGAAAGTAGCCATAATGTAACACAGAGGCTCTAGCACTCCATTGCAAGGCTTTGCATCAACGGGGCGCACCATGGCTAGTAAACTGGGCATTGCTGTGCAGTCACCAAAGGTTTTTGATGCAAAGCCCTATCTACTAACATTTGTAGACAGGGATTTGCACCACAAATAATGTCTCCTTGAGGCTGGCATTAAAAAACTATGTTTTCATTTCTTCAAACGTTTCACAGCACACATCGAAACTAGGAAACTTTTCTCTAAGTGTAGTATTTTCTACTCAAAAGTATACCTTTCCAGCACAAAACCTGTGCTTGAGGTCAAGCAAATACCTTTGTACTAGGGTGCAAAGGTGTGTTTGTATGGCTCTAGGCTGCCTGATTGTGTGCCAGAGCTGAGAAAAAGAAGAGGAGCACCATATCTTTGTGGACATGTCAATGTCCTGCTCTCCCTCTCTTAGAAAACGTAGCACAGCAACTGTAGTAGTGCTGCGTTGCATTCAAACTTTGAAAATCTGCCTCCCAGTGTTATCCAAGATCTCATTATTATGATGAGGTGGTACCTTCTATTCCGGGCCACATCAGAATTAAGAAGCACTGGTAATAAAGGGCTGAGTATGTAACATTTCTAAGCCTTATGTACAAAGGAAGTTTGCAGTCACAAAGCTTTTGATGCAGTAAAGTCGTATTTTTGATTACAATTTTAAAAATGCCACTTCTTAGAAAGTTTGCATTTTTCTGCCCTAAATGTTCTGAGGTCCTCAAGGAGTTCCCAGTTGCCTGGGCATGTTAATGGCTCCCCCAACAGGAATACATATTGGTCCCAGACAGTAAACAACATGTACAATGAACAGTGGCCCTCTCCCAGCTACACCACTGTGTAGCTGAGAGAGGGTCATCCTGCCAGAACGGGTGGGGCAGAGCTGTTCCCTGTTCTACTTACATTTCAAAGGAGCTGCCGCAGCACACTACAAAGAACTTGACACAAGGCATTTATCACTCTAGACAACTTGGGATCTGGACAGAGAAGAAGGAAATTCCAGAACTGTCTGGGGTGGGGGTGACTGCATATATTTCTTCCACTTCAAAGCTGGTACAAGGTATAAATAGTGGGTCCTCAGATCCACTCTTCAGTACACTCCTGAACCTGCAGAAGATTACAGAACGACTGCCTCATAATCCAGAGGCTCCTTTGCTACTTGAGTCCTGCCTTGTGTCTCAGAGGAATGCCGTGCTGCATGAGGCCTGCCTTGTTTCTCAGTGGACAGCCCTGCTGTTACCGGAGGACTGCCTGCTGCTTGAGGCCTGTCTTCTTCTTTAGGAGGAGTGCCCTGGTGCTTAGGGCTTGCCTTGTTCTTCAGATGACTGCCCTGCTACTTAAGGCCTGCCTTACTGCTTGAAGGAGAGAGGACTTTCTCTTTGAACCCAGGATTACCAGAGTAACTTCAATAGGCAGTTGGCTGACCTCATGTTCTGAGCTACAGAGACACAAGAGGCCGCCCTGTAACTGCCCAGCTGACCTGCTGCAACTGCCCTTGCCTGGGTCTACAACTGGATCTGCAATTTCACCTGCCTGAGCCCTAATGGCCTCGGCTAGAATGAGTTATTGATCTCCAAGAGTGCTTCCCCAGGTCTCGGACCCTTGGCTGGCAGCAGTTGAGGCCTCCTGTGAAATCCTGAAGTTTTGAACTCTGTGCGCTGAACTTTGAGAAGGTAGCATTTTCAATGGGACAAACCTGGTCACTATATCCTGCCCGCACTCCATTGCCGTCAGCCTGAATTTGTGACTTTGTCCTAGTTTAGCGCAGCCAGACCCCTACAGCTAGCGCTTTCTGTTTCTTGTTGCTATTTATACTTAAACCTTTAAAATTGCATAGCTCTAGTTCCACAGATTGGATTTCTCATTTTGATCTTGTTTTATTTATTACATTTTACTCTATTTTTCTTGATTGGTTTAGAATTTCTCTTGTTTTTCACGTGACTGCTGTTTGTGTGCTGCAGAAATGTTTAACACAGTACCTCTAAGTTAGGCCTGACTGCTTTTGTGCCATGCTTTCAGATGGTTAAGCACAGGTTAATTTAGTGACTTTTGTGGTTCACCCTGACAAGAATTGTGGTTGTTGTCCGAGTGGGGTTTCCTTTCCCCTCTACCAATAACCCAATTTATCACAGATGGATGCTGTTGCAGGGTCAGGGCTCCTGCCAGGCCCTGTGTCCAGATGCCCACTGCACACAGCAGAAGGTCATGTGCTGCTAGCTTATGAGGAACAGGACGTATGGCCTATAAGCCAGGCCATACTTCCAGGGTCAATGATCAAGACAGAAGGTGGATTATATTGGATTCACAGTTTCAGTTCTTAATGCCATGACCTATGATCCATGGACTGAAGTAACAAAATCCAAAACATGAGTTTAGTGCCACCTGTTGTATCCTATACGCGATCTTGACATGGAAGGTTTCTGTTGACATCATAAACTATGGGTGGTTTGTAAGTGTCATCAGAAACCACTGTACTATGTTTTTACACACTACAGACAGCATTTTGTTTTATATTATATGAATATTTGGAGCACTTTTCATGAAAAGAACATATATTTCAGGTAGGGAAACGCTTATCAAAAACAGTAATTGAAATGTTGACCTATACTATGTGTATGTCTGTAGTAAAAAGAAGAGATGTATTTAGTAAAGTAGTTATTAATACTAAAATGTTTTATAAAAAATAGGTTTTGCTTTGTTCTAACCGTAGAATCTGAATCTGTTGCCAGAAAGATAGAGCTAGCAACAGGCCATGGATGCAATTAGAATGTTCCATTTCATGTACAGACAAACATCTGATTCTGATTAAACAATAGGCAATGGTTAGTCAGTCAGTTTTTTTAACCTGCTTCTCAATGATTCCGCTAATAACTACCATTGCTTCAATTAGAATGTGTATATTTTGCTTCAGCGGCGGCCCCTCCGCCATACTGCCCCCAGTGAGCAGCTGCAAGGATAATAAACTGTGTTTATTATCCTTTCACTGTTAAAGGGGCGGGGCCAGTGGGGATGAAGGGAGTGCACTGTGCACCCCCCTCAGTGTGCATGTGTGTTTGGCAGCAGCACGCAGGTAAGTTTTTACCTCCCCGCCCCTTTCACGGGCAGCAAGCCACAACTGTTTTGCTTAGATTTCATGAAGAAGTTGTCGATAACACACTGGATAATGTTGAAGCTTTGTGCAGTTGCCTGACACTGCAGTTATCTAAATGCGCTGCTGCTTGCCTAAAGACTAATTAGCTGAGAGAAAGAAAATCAGAACAAATCTAAACCTCCCATTAGACGAAATCCAAATTTCACAGGTACCTTCTAAATTACATTGTTTTCTGTGAAATATTACATGTGGTTTATGTATGTATAAGTATATTTTGCACAACACCATTCAGTAGGTTTTGAGAAATTGGAAGGAAAAACGCTTTGTTAGGCAGATTTATAAGTATTAATTTCAAGTTTATCAGATTGTAATGCTTGGCCACCATTAGTGAATTAAAAGGAATCTGAAGGAACACAGAATATGTTCGGCTGTTTGGATCTAAGCATTTTGGTCCATCCTCGAGTTAATGATGGCCATGAAATCTGCAGACTGCTAGCAAGTATCAGCCATTGTTCGGGAGAAACAATTCCTGGGATCAATAGGATAGGTGAGCACATCTCAACCCCATGGGAGACCACATCGATACACAGTGGGGTGTAAAATCCTTGACCAGAAAATTGACTACATTTAGCAAAGTTGTTTGCAAACACTCTATTGGCAAAATACAATATTCTTCATTCAAAACAAATTAAGGCCCTAATGGCGAAATTCTTTGGAACTTATTGTGGAAATTTCTGTTCTAATATTAACCCTCCTGACAGACATTTTCACAATATTTTGTAGGTGCTGGAAATTATGGGGTTATTCTTTTCAGTGGTTCTCAGTGCACCAAGTCTTTTCCTCCTGCAAAAGGCTGTTGAAGCCATGTACAACAACTCCCGAGAACTGTAAGGTATGACTGCAATGGTTTGCTATGTTACCTCTCCAGATCCTGAAAATTACAAAAAATGCCTTTAACTCTCCAAACATGAATATATTTAGCTTCTCTCAAAAGAACTGCTGAAAGATTTAAAAGGTCCCCTAGAGTGACATTGCACTGATGTAGGTACCCTGAACTCCAAACATTGCCTGCACCATATCCCTAATTCAAAACCTATGGCTCAACCCTGGCCCTAACGCAAACCCTGCCCTGGCACTTTTACAAACTGCTTAGATTGTAAGCAATTATTTCCCTATGGCTACACGCACTGCCAATCAATATGCACCAATATCAACTAGTACTAGGGGCATGGCATGGCACTGGTACAGTTCATTCTGGTGCAGGCTGAAAGGGGTGAGGTCAGTATTACAATTATAGAGCAAGAACCAACATAAATGCCATCACTACCTATGTTTGCCTTCGAATATAAACAATGCATATTCTATGTTGACTGCATTGCTTGGCTAAATATAATCTTTTATCTTGGAAACACATGTTGTTAACCTCCAAGGTGTATGTAGTGCATGTTTATGCCTGTAGCCTGTGTGGGAGATGCATTGTGTGCACTACTGATCAGGAGCAATGGAGGCTTATGAAACTCGTTTTGAGATGCCCCTAGATGCCCCTAGATGCCTTTTGCACAAGATGGATGCGAGGTTGCTTTCCCAGACAATGAACATGTGTTGCCTACAATCCTGAAAGTGGAGGAAGAAGAACTAGACACCTATGTGGAGGAGAGAGAAAATAAATCTCCTTTATAAATTTGAGTAGGCATTTTGCTAACAGGAACTGCTGATTAGGTTTCCAAGAGCAATGTCTTTTCCCTCATTACTCTTCAATGTGGCTGTTAACCACCACGTGCAAAAAGCTCACACCTCCTTGTGACTCTGTCATGGCTACTCCAGATTGGAGCCTACTGTCCTGTGAGGATCTTCACCCTATGCAAAGGTTGTCTCTGGAAAGCACTGTGGTTAGGACACTTAAAAGTAGTACCACGATAAACCATCTCTAGCAGTGCAGATAGTGGATCCATGTCCCTTGTCTGCTTTCACTATATAAAATTGGGACACACTAACCCACTTGTAGTATCGATTCCAAGTAGTCTTTCACTAAGAAGGGGTGTGCTCTAGACCTGGGAAACCTTGACATTATGCCATCCTAATTTTGGAATTTTCACACTACTCTTGTTACATGAAATTCCAGAGATTAAGCCATTATGACACTTCACGTAATTTTGCACCATTTACAGTAAATCTTTACTGAAAATGCATCATTTGCTGTATAGCTTTACCATGAATGCACAGGAACAAAAGGAAAATTAACAGCTGTTTTTTCATGCTGCTTTTTTGCACAGTGTTTTTGCATGAAATACATCCTCGTTTCAAAAACTCACTCTAGGACACATTTTGGGATACAATATAGCATAAAATTACAGATATACATTTTGAGTAATTTCCTGTAGTTGTGCTGAAATTTTATACAAGTACATAAAGTTGCACCAGAATTTTGCACACCCTTTGTGTGCTCCACAGAGAACTCAGAGGACTGCTAAGCTGAGCTGGTGTCTACTTGGTAGTCAGCTTCTCAGAAGTGATAGGAATTCACTTGGTTCTGCTCTTTGCTGCAGGAGCTGATGACCTGCCCTGCTGTACCTAGAAGTCAGCTTGTCAGCTGAGAGAAGGAAGGAACTTGCCAACCCTTTAGGAAGTGTGATGGCCCAGGAGGAGCCAGGAGTAGCATGTCCCTGTTGCAGTTGAGAGAACTACAGAAAGTGATCGGGGTTCCTGATTTTCCTCTGCTCTTTACAGAAGGAGTTGTGAAAACAAGGTGTAGCCCAAACGAACGATGGACAGTGTGGCCTGAGCTGCTGTGTCCTAGTTGTAATGATTCAGTGTGACTGAGCTGCACCACCCAAAGTTACTGACCCAAGACCATAGTATTGTCTCCCATCAACCACGTGAGGTCCATCTGATGCATCACTGACATAAAGGACACAGCCTACATGTGGCTGCAATGATTCAAACCTGCGCAGTCAATATAAAGCAACACCCTGTACCGGCAGAAGAGGCCAGACTCAGCACTCTCCTGTGTCACAGTCAACAGGCCACAGTAGCCACAAATAGACGGCAGTGACTTCCAGCTTGTGCTTAGCCCCAAAAGCAAGGGAATGACAGACTTGAAAGTAAGCATGGTGGCTGCTAAAACAATGGCCTGATTTACAGACTGGTTGGGTGAGAACCATCAACAAAGACCATCAGACTCTATGCTATCCTAAGAGTGTTGGGGGAAAAACTATGCCTGCGCTGATTCTTCCTTAAGCATTGCCTAAAGTGGGTAATCCACTTTATCCAGAGGGTACTGCGGATTCTAACAGGGACAGGCGTCAACTTACCTTATTGCCAGGACACTAAGTTTCATCATGTATATATCTGTGTTTAGTATTAGTGTGCTTTGAAGTATTTCTTGAAAGACAAGAATTGGGTTAGACACTATTACACTGATGAGTATCTTTTGAGCGCTGTTCAGCTCACACACTCCTACACTACCTGTCTGAGCAGCATGTGCCCTCGCTACCACTGAGTCAAATGCTCAAGAGGTTGTACTTGGCCCAATTTTCAGAGTTGTAGTCAGGGGCGGCTACTCTGCAATGACAGAGGAGCGTTGCCCACTGGCTAGGAGACGGCATGTGAAGGGAGGGGAGGGTGTGGGCCACGGGAGATGGGATGAGAAATTGTGTGCCTAAGATGGCCATCCAAACAGACATGCGCACTACAGTCGGACTGGAGAAACTGCACAGGCTGCAGGGTTGTGTCTGAGCACCGGTCCAAGCCACTCAGACCAATCCTGATGCTGCTTTCAAGCTAGCTTGAGCATGAAAGCAGCACCAGGATTGCTGGTGAGCCTGTTTTGGTGTCCCAGCAAATGCTGCAACACCAGAACAGGCAAGAGGACGAGCGAGGCGGCAGGAGAGGACGGCGGTGGCGACAAATGGTAAGTCTTATTATAATATAATTTATTCCTCCATGTGTTCTGGAAGAGGGAGCAGAGAGACATCCTTTAAGATGGATGGGGTTTAGTGTAATGTTGGGTCTCTGTGGTCCTTGGGCTCCAGGGGGGCCCTATTTGGGACAAATGTGAATTTTATTACCCATGTCATGATAATTTATGGTGATGCCAACAATACAAAATTATATGTTAAACTTTAGCAGGGTCATACAACAGTTTAACCATGTCTTGACACTGGGTAGAGAGCCTGAGTCAGGTGTGGAAGTAGACAGAGAGAAAGAGGTTTAGAGAGAGATAAATAAAATATACTGAGGTCAAATAGAGAAAAGTTCACTTTCACAGGGGGCCCCTTGGAAGGTGGGAGCCATGGGTAATTTCCCATTTGCCCTTCATTAATACGTCTCTGATGGGATGCAGGCTCTAGGCTCTTTATGGAATCCCTATGCTCAGTGAGGATGCTAAGGTATTTTGTGTAGGACAGGTGTGCCCATCATTATCACCACCCAGATGATTCGCTAGAATGTAATGCTTGTTATGATTTGGGATGCTCCATCAGGTCAGTCTTAATCATAACTATCTGGTCAGGTTCATCAGGAATCTTGTAGTTTCAGGATGTCTGGCACAATGGTCCTCCTAATGACACTTGTGTCTTCTTTACTGGGCTACTTCACATATCCTATTTGAATTGACAAAGTGTGCTTAAGTGCGTGACACATTTTGAAAAATCTCATTCAAACTCATTGAATGATAGCAAACGGTTAGAGTGGTCCACTTATACTTTGGAAAACTAGACATAGCTCCATCTCCTAACCAAGGTAAGAAATGATCTGGCACTGGGAAAGAAGGATTTTGGAATTGAGCTACTTGGGCTTGAATAATGCTGGATTCCAGCCAGATTCTCTACATTTAACTCCTTATTTGGGTACAAACGTTTGCAGCAGTGACTTAAGTGGTACAGGGTCAGATTCACAGAATTGGGCCTCTGGTGGTAAGATACTAGGGGCCATATGTACGAAAGCTTTTTCACATAGACACAGAATGGGTAAAATCCTTTGGTACATTTGGCCTTAGATGCAGTGCATGCCTGCCAGCCTTTAATATTGATATGACTTTTTTGTCATAGGATTTCTACCATACACCATTCCTTCAAGCTGGCCTGAATAAAAGCCATGTAACAGTGCTCTGATGGTGTTTTACACAGGGGGTGCCACTAGGCTTCACCATTAGGTTGCTGTAAATAAGACAAAATCAACCAACCTGGTGCTCTCTCCATGGCCAACTGAGGGAAGTGTGTAGAGGGAAATCTGGACCTGCTGCTGATGTACAAGCCTACAGTGTTTTCTTTCTCACATGGTACATTTCCGTGTTACAGTAGTATTCAGCTTGTGGCCTCTGTTTTGGAGATCTCTCATGTACTAATTGTTAAGTGCAACCAGGCAGAAGTAGACTAAACAGACCTGAGGAGCAACTAAAATGGTCTCCCTTCTATAGCTAAGGGCATATTTACCAAAGAGTTGTGTCATTCTTACTTCATGGGGCGCAAGACCAATGCAAATTTTAAGCTAGATTTATCAAGTCACGCAAGGCCACCCACTGTAGCCTTGCACTGCTGGATAAATATAGAGAAACGCAACACAGCACAAGTTGCCATAATGCATTACTCTGCCCTGAGAAGGCATTCCATGGTCATTGAGTGGATGTTCCCATGCAATGACCCAGCAAGTCAATGCAGTCTCTTCCTCCTGCTTCAACACCCTCCACATGCTTCTGAAGATCCACAAATGGATCCCCGCTGAAACCAGAAGGACGGTCACCCAAGCCCTCGTAAGCAGCAAACTGGACTGTATCAATGCCCTCTATGCAGGAACCACGGCCAATCTCCAGAAAAGACTGCAATGCATACAGAACGCCTCCACACACCTCATCCTGGACATCCCCCGCCAAAGCCACTTCACAGCCCACCTGAGAGACCTGCACTGGCTCCCCGTCAACAAGAGAATCACATTCAAACTCCTCACCCATGCTCACAAGGCACTACACAACACCGGACCAGAATACATTAACAGACGGCTCTCCTTCTACACCCCAACCCAACAGCTTTGCTTTGCTGACCTTGCCCTCGCCACCGTCCCACGGATCCACAGAACGACCGCCGGCGGCAGATCGTTCTCCCACCTCGTGTCAAGACATGGAACACTCTTCCCACCCACCTACGACAGACACAGGACCCACTTACCTTCAGGAGACACCTCAAGCCTTGGCTGTTTGATCAGTAGCAGCCCCCCCCATCAGCGCCTTGAGACCCTCACGGGTGAGTAGTGCGCTTTACAAATGCTTTGATTGTTTGATTGATTGATGCATCCACCCATGGGATTTTGGCTCATTCTCAGATTTACCATTTCTAGTAGGCCTGGGAATGCATCAAAATGCTATGCCTCCCCTTGTGAGGCGTAACAATGAGAAATATCTTTATTTCTCCTTGTTACTTGCTATTTCTATGTTTGCTGCATTCTGCAGCACACAAAGAAAGAGGCAAATGCCTCTCAGAAGTGTTTTTGTGGAGGAAGGTTCCCCTTCCTGCACAAAAGAATCCTGGTTAGAATGCATGCGCCCTTGCACAGTAGTGCAAAGGTGCTTGTGTTGGCGTTAGGCAGCACATTGTGCGTCAGCACAGGGAAAAGACAGAAATACACGTACAATGTTAAGTACAGTGCATTCTTTCCCTTTCCCTTTCACGCAGGACACCGCAGAAAGGTGACTTATGTGCTGTACTCCGCTGCGCTACATTGCATCACTTGTTAATAAATATGCCCCTAGGTGCATATCTCCCTAATGAGAGTGTTTCGCACAGTGCCTGGCTGCTGTTTGACTTGGGAAATAGGGTACAACATTTGTTTCTATGCCTGTTTTTGGGGTTAGGTCTACAAGACCCAGAGTGAATTTCCAGTGTGATTGGCACCCGTTGTTCAACTTTTCAACTTGAAACGTGTTCAGTAATCCGGGTAGTGACATGCTTGAAATACTTTTACTTATCTTCTAGATATGGATGCCTATAATGTCATTTTGCCCAACTTCAAAACCATTCCTCCACTTTGTGTATGTCCTTACGTTGTAGCTAATTTGCCATGGTTCGTCTGGGAGCGCGGTCATGTTTCCATGACATCCGACACAACTATGAAAAGATGCCCTTGTCTCTGTGGCCTGTGCCACTTCCTCACACCAAACTTAAAAAAAAAAACATGTGCAACATTGTCTAGTTTATGGACTGGGACAAACATCAAATCTGATTTAAACTACCTTCACTGTCCCTGATTGACCAGGTGTTTGAACCCAGCACAGTCCATGATAGGCAGATGACCGCTGTTCAGCTCATCTCCACAACTAAATCCATATTAGACTTAGCGTAAATCACTTTATAGTGATTCTATAGTTCACCCTGCAGCAGGGACTGTGGACTCTCCCTGGATGAAAAACAGATGACAATAAAGAAGCAGATCCACTGACCCAGAAAAAAGTCAACTCTACTCAATCACAGAGCAGGTGAGCAGCCTTGGAGTCCCACTGTCTGGTGGACTTACTAACCCTGATCTAATGAAATAATTAGTCATGGAATCTCATTGGAAATCCATCGATCCTATGCCACAGCTACGCCAAACTCCTGATCATTGAATACCGAGTCCTCGAGTCAATGCCCTCGCATGATTGGCAGGTAAAATGACTGCAGGCAACTATGCTCTCTAAAGACCTTTTATGGGCAAATGTCCAATGCTAATGACCCCACCTGACCCAGAACTAGACACGTGCCCAGGTCTTTAGATATTGCCAACTTCCCTTGTCCCAAGAACCTTCAAACGTTTTCCAGTCAATGCCACTAGCCTACAGGAACCTGTGGGGACATTTGCATTCTGACAACTGGTGGGACTCAGGATATCAAACCTTAGAGTTTCTCTGGCAGAACCCACCCTCAACAACTGGACTCCTGGGATACTTGAGTCCTATGCCACCAGATGTTTTTGACATTAACTGTCCTGTTGTTAGATGCGTGCCATGAAAAGATTCAAGTGAAAGGGACATGGCAAAAAGTCCATCATAATTCACCAGCATCCAGATGCTGGTGTCCTTTGTCTTCCATTAAATCCTAACTGTCACCAAGACCTAAAGGAGACGTTGATGCACTGACAGAAATAAGAGAGAACAAGAGCATTGCCTGTATTACTCTGCCCAAAATAGCTTTGTTTGACCTGCCAACTTTGGGCCTGATTCATAATCTGAATTTTGTAGTAAAATAGTACTTAAAGAGTGCTACCTATTTACTACAAAATGTAATTCACAAACGTATAAGTGTAAATCTGCACCTCCACCTCTCCTGACTTTTCTATACAGAGATCAGTAGGTTGGCAGGAAAAGGGGCACACTTACTACTAATTTGGAGGAGGTTTAGAGAGGATTAAGGAGGGGTTTTGGGAGTCCGAGGAAGGGCTCTAGTGAGGGATGTGCACCAATTCACAACAGAGAAAGCCCACTGCACTTCTAAAATACTACATCCAAAAAGGACTGATAGCAGTAGTAAAATGTATTCCAGCTGAGATTTTGAGTAGGTCCACCCACTGGTACTAAACGACACTGCCTTGGAAAATAATAGATTTATAGAGTTAAAATAAAACCCCATTAGAAATGATATTACATTAAATAAGATTAAGTAGGCTTAATAAAAAAATAATACATTCATTTAATGTTAAAAAAGTATGTACAAACAAAACATATTTATTATTAACTATTAACGTAACATTATTTGTTATTAAAATATAATTAGATTGTATTTAATAAGCTCTATATATCACTTTTAATAATTTTAATGCATATTCAAATGACGAATTTTATTTCCTTTAGGTAGGATTTTGTTCAATTTAAACTACAAAAAATAATTTTGATCTAATTTAATAAAATCAAAATAATTACATTTAAAGTCAGTGTGGTGGGTTCTCTTACTGTGAGCAGAAATGAGGCTTCAGGTGATAATGATATAGCAAGGTTTAATAGATTTATTTTGTTATAGTTTAACAAATGGTTCTTTTGGTAGTCTTTTATCTTTGTTATCCTTAAGTCCTTCTTCGTCCCTTAGTTAACTGGTCTTCTTCTCTTTTTCTTTCTTTCTTGTTTCTCAGGTATGGCGGGATTCGTGGAGAAGAACGGCGTTGGCGTGGTTCCCCCGGAGAGAAAAAATATATATAAATCAGGTAAGGGTCTTTTCTTTCAGACCTCTTAGTTTGTGGGGTAGGGAGTGAGTAGCCCAGTGAGTAGTTGCCCAAAAGAAAATATATAGGCTTTTGGTAAAAATCCAAGAAAAACGAGCCTTCTGATGGAGGACACTATAGGAACCTTAAACTTATAAGACTTGGCCTGGAACTTGTGATTTTTTTAACCCGGCAGCCACAGACAAATGTGGAACAACCAAACTGCAATAGCCAAAAAAAAATTAAAAGAGAAAAGAAGGAAATTCCCTAGTATCTTAAAAGGGAAAGAGAGAGAAGAAGAAAAAAAACACAGAATAAAATAAAACGTACACGGGAGATGAAAGGGTGATAAAAAAATCTTTCACCAATCGGCGTACCCTCTCCTTTTATTGGCGGTTCGTTATTTTTTTCCTCGTCCGGCGTTTCGGTTGGGCTTCTTTCATCCTCCGCCCGCGTTGCAGTCTCCCCTTTTGCCTGACCCTCCCAGATATCCGGGCCGTCGTCCTGTGACGCTGCTTCCGGGTTCTGGATGGTGCCCCTGGAGCACTGCCCCATGCGTCCCGGGAGACCGACTTGTAGCGGGGTCGCGTTGGCTCCGTTACACATCCCTCCCCTCGAAAAAGGCTGATAGAGACTTTGCCCGATAGGATGTCTGGAAAGGTAATCCGCGGTTACTAATTGGTGTCCCGGCAGATGCTGAACCTGGAAGGTAAAGGGTTGCAACTTCATAAACCACCGTAGAATTCTTGGATTCATGTCTTTGTGGCGAGACAACTAAGTAAGGGGTGCATGGTCAGTCTGTAAGATAAAAGGATGACCCAGGAGAAAATATTGAAGAGTCTCAATGGCCCATTTGATGGCCAGACATTCCCTTTCTATGATGGGATAATGCCGTTCATGTGGGAGTAGTTTTCTACTGAAAAAGACAATGGGGTGTCTATTATCTTGATCGTCTTTTTGATATAAGACGGCTCCTATCCCTACGTCAGAGGCATCGGTTTGTAACAGGAATTGTTTCGCAAAATCAGGACAATGTAATACGGGCTCAGTGGTTAGACACTGTTTGAGAATTTCATAGCAATGTTGTTGTGTGGGGGAGAGTATTGTTATTTTAGATGGCTTATCTTTTTTTAAAAGGTCCGTTAAAGGGGCAGCTATGGTGGAATAATTTGGAATGAACCGACTATATTATCCCACAAAACCTAGAAATGATCGGATCTCCTTCTTTGACTTTGGAGTAGGTACTCCCAGTACGGCCTCCACTTTACTAATTTGGGGTTTGATTTGTCCATTCCCTGTGTGATATCCGAGGTATGCTATACTATCGTTTGCCATGGTGCATTTTTCGGAGTTCACTGTGAGCCCTGCTTCTTTTAATGTATGAAATACTTCATCTAGATGGTGAAGGTGATCAGACCATGACTCACTAAAAACATCATCAAGATATGCAGCCGCGTATAGGTTATGTTTTTGTAACAGTCTATCCATTAACATTGCAGGAGCCCCATGCAGCCCAAATGGGACAACAGTAAAATGGTATCTCCCCGAGGGTGTGGAGAATGCCGTCTTCTCTCTATCTGGGGATATAAGGGAATTTGCTGATATCCCTTGGTGAGATCTAGGGTGGTCATATATTGTGCTTTGCCCAACTTCTCTAACAGTTCATCCACTCTCAGAATAGGATAGGTGTTGAAGTTGGATATCTTGTTGACTTGTCGGAACTCTATGAAAAAGCAAACCGAACCATTGGGTTTGGGAACTAAAACAACTGGGGAACACCAGGGACTATTGGAGGGTTCTATGATTCTCATCTGTAACATGTTCTGAACTTCCTGTTCTACGAGGGTTCTTCGGGCCTCTGGGATTTGGTAAGGGCGAAGTCGGACAACTTTATCTCCTGGGGTTCTGATGTGGTGTTGGATTAATTAAGTTTTCCCTGGATTGGCTGAAATAAGATCTTTATGGTCATACAACATCTCCGCAAGTTATTTCTGTTGAATGGGAAGTAGCTGGGAGTTTAGGGGGGGAAGAGATAGTGAAGAGTCAACGGCTTGTGGGCATAAATTGATCTCAAGGCTTTTGTCCCTATTAACAAGGAACCCTATTTGTGGTGGTTCGGGGGTTTCCTCACTTTCTTCCCATTTCTTTAGAAGGTTAATATGGTAAATCTGTTTTTTTGGGGGGTCTTTTGATAATAATAATTCATATGTGACAGGACTTACTATTTTAAGGACCGTTACAGGTCCCTGCCATTTGGCTAACAGTTTGTTCTCTGAGCTTGGTAAGAGAATTAGGACTTTATCGCCCGGTTGTAATCGTCTAAGTCTAGTGTTTTTATCAGAATACTGTTTTTGTTTACCTTGGGCCTTCTCTAGATGAACCCTTGCGTCCTCCCATACAGTATGTAATTGATCCCTCAACTGTTGGCTGTATTCCAGCAGATCTTTTTCCTCACTCTTGTCCTCTTCCCATTTTTCTGCGGCCATATCGATTAGGGATCGTGGTTGATGCCCAAACACTAACTCAAAGGGACTATGACCGGTAGAAGACTGTTAATGGGTTCTTATCACATAAAGGACTAACGGTAGCTTTTTATCCCAGCCCTTCCCTGAATCGTTGATGACCTTTTTTAACAGTGTTGTGAGTGTCCGGTTCTATCTTTCCACAAGTCCATCCATCTGTGGATGATAGACGGATGTTCTTATTTGAGTTACCCCTAATATTTGACATATTTGTGCCATTAGGCGGGACGTGAAGGGAGTGCCTTGATCGGTGAGCAACTCCTTAGGAAATCCTACCCTTGAAAAGAAACCGATCATAGCATGTGCTATGTTTTTGGTAGTCATACTAGTGAGGGTATTGCTACAGGATATTGAGTTGTGTAGTCAACCAATACGACGATATACATATAACCTTGTGATGAAGGGTCCTATCAGATCCATTCCGACCCTAGAGAAAGGAATATCGATAATGGGTAAAGGGAAGAGAGGTGCTGTCTTTAGAGAGCCGGGATTTACAATTTGACAATGAGGGTACTGTTGACAGAAGCGACGTATATCTGAGAAGACCCCGGGCCAATAAAATCGACGTAAGAGGTACTCTTTGGTTTTTTCCCTCCCGAAATGACCGCCCCCCATTAAACTGTGGGCCAGGTGTAAGGTTTGTATCCGAAAAGGTTGGGGTACTACCAATTGGGTTTGTTCTTGATCACAGCGTTTTGTTACCCGGTATAACAATCCCTTTTGTATTATGAAATAAGGGCCCACCTGTCCAGTTTTCTCTGTTACTGCGACCTCCCATGCATGTTTTAGAGTTGGGTCCTCCCGTTGACTTATTCAGAAGGAAGGTATGGTAGCTAGCACTGTCCTTCCGGTAGAATCAGGTTTAGAAGACTGTTCTTGTCTCTGATAGGGTTTTCTTCCTTCCCTTTTCTCTCTCCTACTCATTTTAGGTTTCTCTTTTCCCGGAGAAATATCTATTTGGGAAAAAGGGGCCTCCTCTCACCATGATTTTCTTCCCTTATCTTTTTGAATACTATTCAACAATTCTGGGAAATTGTAAAAGTCTGTTCCAATAATGACGTCTTTGACTAAATGGGCAATAACTCCCATCGGGATTGTCACTTTCTGTTCATTCCACTCTATTGACACAGGGACTAATGGGTAAAGTTTTTGATCACCATGAATGCAACAGATAGATACATATTACTCCATTGGGGAAAATGTTTTGTCTACTAGATCAGCCCTGATGACGGATTGGCTACGGCCTGAATCAATGAGTGCCCGGGTGGTTCGTCCATTGATATATAAATCTTTGGTGTATCAGGGTGCGTTTTCTTTTCGGTATAAAATACCCTACCTCTTGTAACCCCAATTTCCATAGGTTCTGAGTTGTCAGATTTATGGGGACAATTCTGAGCAATATGACCCCATTCAGCGCAGTTGTTACATTGTGGTAATTGACTGGGGTTCTTTTCTAGGCTTCTGGGTGGGGGAAGATCTTCAAGGGATTTAACGGGCTTCGGTCAGTATACTGAAATGGAAGAACGGGGTACTGTCAATTGTCCTTTTGATATTCCAGTCTTAAACTCAGGTGCTCGATGGTATGCACAGGCGAGATCTATTGCGGTGGTGGTATCTATTTTGGGATGCTGTTTAATCCAGTTTCGGGTGGACGGTGGTAAGGCTTCCAAGAATTGTTCCAATAAAATAATTTAAATTATTTCATCCCTATCTGGGCTATTAGGTGTTAGCCACTTAAGTCTCAGGTCTTGGATCCCAAAATATAGGGCTCGTGGATTCTCCATAGAGGTCCACTTGGTTTTGCAGAACCTAATCCGAAAGTATTCCGTGTCATGTCCAACTCTCTCCAGGATTCCCTTTTTGATTTCAGGATATGGGGTAGTACTAACAGGGTTTATAGCCTGGTAGGCGGCTTGTAAGGTCTAGGTCAGGAGAGGAGCCACATATTGGCCCCATCGATCTTCCGACCAGGTAGCAGAAGTAGCGACACGCTCGAAATTTGTGAAGAACGCGTCGGGATCTTCGCCATCTTGATATTTTTGGAGGACTGAACTTGGTACATTGGGGTGTACCCGAGTTGCTGCAATTGTATTGGTTAACTTCTGTAACACAGTCTCATGTACTAGTTGGTTGTTGGCTATTATGGTAGCCTGACTTTTAAGAGCGTTCTGAAGTGTCTCCCTATCCGTTTTTGCTTCTCTTTGTTGTTCTTCCCATACCATCTGGAGATGACGTTGGCCTTTGGCCAGTCTCTGTATCATGTCTTCTAGAGGGGGTCTCGTTTCCATTTCGTTGTGTAGGGGATCCACACTCTTTTGTTTCAAAATCCCACTTTTGACACCATTGTGGTGGGTTCTCTTACTGTGAGCAGAAATTAGGCTTCAGGCGATAATGATATAGCGAGGTTTAATAGATTTACTTTGTTACAGTTTAACAAATGGTTCTTTATGTAGTCTTTTATCTTTGTTATCCTTAAGTCCTTCTTTGTCCATTTGTTTTCTGGTCTTCTTCTCTTTTTCTTTCTCTCTTGTTTCTCAGGTATGGTGGGATTCCTGGAGAAGAGCGGCGTTGGCGTTGTTCCCCCGGAGAGAAAAGAATATATATAATTCAGGTAAGGATCTTTTCTTTCAGACCTCTTAGTTTGTGGGATAGGGGGTGCGGGACATATCACCAGGAAATCATGAGAATGTGAGCCCAGTGAGTAGTTGCCCAAAAGAAAATATATAGGCTTTTGGGAAAAATCCAAGAAAAATGAGCCTTCTGATGGTAGACACTATAGGACCCATAAACTTATAAGACGTGGTCCTGAACTCGTGTTTCTTTGAACCCGGAAGCCATAGACAAAGGTAGAACAACCAAACTGCAATAGCCAAAAAAAAAATGTAAGAGAAAAGTAGGAAATTCCCTAGTATCTTAAAAGGCAAAGAGAGAGAAGAAAAAAAACACAGAATAAAATAAAACGTACACGGGAGATGAACGGGTGATAAAAAAACCTTTCACCAATAGTATCCTGAAGGGTTAAGCATCCAGGCACGTGCCTGCGAAAGCCACGTCCCTCCAGGGACGTGGCGGGCACTGGGGCGTTGCGAAGCATTCTGCGAAGGTTCTCCTCGAGGGGCCGTCTTCCGTGTCAGCGTTCCCTCTCCTCTTTTTGGCGGCTCGTTGGTTTTTAACTCGTCCCGCGTTTTGGTTGTGCTTCTTTCTTCCTCCGGCCACGTTGCAGTCTCCCCTTTTGCCTGATCCTCCCGGATATCCGGGCTGTCATCCTGTGACGTGACTTCCAGGTTCTGGAAGGTGCCCCTGGGGCACAGCCCCATGCGTCCATGGGGGACCGACTTGTAGTGGGGTCGCGTCGGCTCCGTTACAGACAGTTGACAATGCTGTAGATTGTTTTATTTTGTTCTACATTTAACATAAATATGTAAAATTACTTTACATTACTATTTAACATAACTTTAACATAAAAACATTTTTACTCATTTTTTCCAAGTTTAGTAAACTTTTTTTGCTTTGCTCTGTACTTTATCAAAGGGCAGAGGTCTTCAAACAGTAGCCCCCTCTTCCCCCGCCAGTGGCATGCAAGGAAATTACAATGCACTCACTTGCAGTGTCCTTTAGGATATTTATATTCCGTTCCCATCATTGTGCATTTTTAGCCTTATTTTTTTAAACAACGTGGGCTTGTACCACCAATGGCTAGTTATTGAGGTACTGAAGAGCCCCAGTTGCAGGAACAGTGCTGGACCTTTGGTAGAGGTGGGCAAGCCACTGGAAGCTAGGGACAGGCTCGAGCCTGGTGCCTGGCTCAGCTTAAGGTTCTCCTATAACCTTGAGCCCAAAACGAGCTGAGCTTTTATGTGGCTTCTGCCTTCATCCCTTGCTCTTCTACCTTCATACACAGAGTTGAAAGAGAAGCATTAGCATTTGAGGTGAACCATAATTGTTGGGGAGCTGCTGGGTCCTGGCAAATATCAAAAATAACTTTGGGTAAAAGTAAAAGTATTTTTGATCTCAAAAAGCCCACATTGGCATTGTTGTCTGTTTCACTGAAGGGAACTAATTTGTGCATGGAGGTACTCTTAGTGCCACAGCTGGATGTTGTCTAGAGGTGTGAAAAATTCTTGTAATTTGCTTTTAGATAATTACATAACGTTTCAGGAAAAATGTATGTGAAATGTAAAGGTATCATTTAGAGCTATATGTTAATGTGAAACGCGTCCTGTATCAATGTTTGCTGTGAGGATCAATTGCAAACAAAACAAGCATTGGCAAAGCCAATAGGTCTTCCCAGTCAAGAGCTGTTTGCTTTGCCAATGTGTTTTAGACATCTCGTACACAAGTGTGGCTGCTGTTCAGCATGTCTAAAAGTTAGTGGAGTAGTGTAGAGTGACATGGAGTGTCATAGAGTGCAATGGCAAACAGTGGAGTAGATTGTCTTAGAGGGGAGTGGCATAGAGTGCCCTGTATTGAAGTGGCATCGAGTGGAATTGGCTAGAGTGGCATACAGTGGAGTGGCATAGAGTAGAGTGAACTGGTGTAGAGTGTACTGGTTTTGAGTGTTGCAGTGTATAGTGGCATACAGTGTAGAAGCGTAGGGTGCGGCAGCATAGAATTCAGTGGAATTAAGTGTTGTGGAATGTAGTGGCTTAGATTAGAGTGTTGCATAGTAGAGTGCAGTGGCGTGGAGTGCAGTGGTGCAGACTAGAGTATAGCACCATAGAGTGCAGTGGCGCAGAGTGGTGCAGACTAGAGTGCCATTGAGTGATGCAGAGGAGAGTGTAGTGCTGTATAGTGCTGTAGAGTGCAATGGCATAGAGTGATGCAGAGTGGAGTGATGCAGACTACAGGTGCACAGAGTGCAGTGGCGTATAGTGCATTGGCATATAATGGAGTAGTGCAGAGTAGAGTGGCATAGAGTTCTGTGGTGTAGAGTTCAGTAATGTAGAGTTCAGTGTTGCAGAACAGAATGTCAGAGAGTCAAGAGGTGTAGTGTACGTTGGCATAGAATTGAGTAGTGCAGAGTAGAGTGGCATAGAGTTAAGTGGAGTAGAGTTCAGTGGCGTAGAGTTCAATATTGCAGAGTAGAGTGTCCTAGAGTGCAGTGATGTAGAGTGGCATAGAGTGCTTTGGCACAGAGTGCAATGGCGCAGAGTAGAGTGGCATGGAGTACAGTGGCATAGAGTGCAGAGGTGCAGAGTAGAGTATAGTGGCACAGAGTACAGTAGCACAGAGTGGTGCACATTAGAGTGCCATTGAGTGGTGCAGAGTAGAGTATAGTGCTGTAGAGTGCAGTGGCATAGAGTGCAGAGGTGTAGAGTGGAGTGCTACAGAGTGCAGTGGCATAGAGTGGAGTGATGCAGAGTACAGTGGCATAGAGTACAGTGGCGTAGAATGCATTTTTTAGAATGAAGTAGTGTAGAGTAGTGTAGCATGGAGTACAGTGGCATGGAGTGCAGAGGTGCAGAGTAGAGTATAGTGGCACAGAGTGCAGTGGCACAGAGTGGTGCACATTAGAATGCCATTGAGTGGTGCAGAGTAGAGTATAGAGCTGTAGAGTGCAGTGGCATAGAGTACAGAGGTGTAGAGTGGAGTGCTACAGAGCGCAGTGGCATAGAGTTCTGTGGTGTAGAGTTCAGTAATGTAGAGTTCAGTGTTGCAGAACAGAATGTCATAGAGTCAAGAGGTGTAGTGTACGTTGGCATAGAATTGAGTAGTGCAGAGTAGAGTGGCATAGAGTTAAGTGGAGTAGAGTTCAGTGGCGTAGAGTTCAATATTGCAGAGTAGAGTGTCCTAGAGTGCAGTGATGTAGAGTGGCATAGAGTGCTTTGGCACAGAGTGCAATGGCGCAGAGTAGAGTGGCATGGAGTACAGTGGCATAGAGTGCAGAGGTGCAGAGTAGAGTATAGTGGCACAGAGTGCAGTAGCACAGAGTGGTGCACATTAGAGTGCCATTGAGTGGTGCAGAGTAGAGTATAGTGCTGTAGAGTGCAGTGGCATAGAGTGCAGAGGTGTAGAGTGGAGTGCTACAGAGTGCAGTGGCATAGAGTGGAGTGATGCAGAGTACAGTGGCATAGAGTACAGTGGCGTAGAATGCATTTTTTAGAATGAAGTAGTGTAGAGTAGTGTAGCATGGAGTACAGTGGCATGGAGTGCAGAGGTGCAGAGTAGAGTATAGTGGCACAGAGTGCAGTGGCACAGAGTGGTGCACATTAGAATGCCATTGAGTGGTGCAGAGTAGAGTATAGAGCTGTAGAGTGCAGTGGCATAGAGTACAGAGGTGTAGAGTGGAGTGCTACAGAGCGCAGTGGCATAGAGTGGAGTGATGCAGAGTACAATGGCATAGAGTGCAGTGGCGTAGAATGCATTGGCATGGAATGAAGTAGTGTAGAGTGCAGTGGCATAGAGTTCAGTGATGTAGAGTTCAGTGTTGCAGAGAAGAGTGTCGTAGAGTCCAGTGGTATAGAGTGCATTGGCATAGAATGCACTAGTGCGGAGTAGAGTCGCATAGAGTAGTGTAGAGTAACATGGAGTGTCATAGAGTGCAATGGCAAACAGTGGAGTAGATTGTCTTAGAGGGGAGTGGCATAGAGTGCCCTGTATTGAAGTGGCATAGAGTGAAATTGAGTAGAGTGGCATAAAGTGGAGTGGCATAGAGTAGAGTGAACTGGTGTAGAGTGTACTGGTGTAGAGTGTTGCAGAGTATTGTGGCATACAGTGTAGAAGCGTAGGGTGCGGCAGCATAGAATTCAGTGGAATTCAGTGTTGTGGAATGTAGTGGCTTAGATTAAAGTGTTGCATAGTAGAGTGCAGTGGCGTAGAGTACCGTGGTGCAGACTAGAGTATAGCACCATAATGTGCAGTGGCGCAGAGTGGTCCAGAGTAGAGTGCCATTGAGTGGTGCAGAGGAGAGTGTAGTGCTGTATAGTGCTGTAGAGTGCAATGGCATGGAGTGATGCAGAGTGGAGTGATGCAGACTACAGGTGCACAGAGTGCAGTGGCGTATAGTGCATTGGCATATAATGGAGTAGTGCAGAGTAGAGTGGCATAGAGTTCAGTGGTGTAGAGTTCAGTGATGTAGAGTGCAGTGTTGCAGAACAGAATGTCATAGAGTTAATAGGTGTAGTGTACGTTGGCATAGAATTGAGTAGTGCAGAGTAGAGTGGCATAGAGTTAAGTGGTGTAGAGTTCAGTGGCATAGAGTTCAATATTGCATAGTAGAGTGTCCTAGAGTGCAGTGATGTAGAGTGGCATAGAGTTCTTTGGCACAGAGTGCAATGGCGCAGAGTAGAGTGGCATGGAGTACAGTGGCATAGAGTGCAGAGGTGCAGAGTAGAGTATAGTGGCACAGAGTGCAGTGGCACAGAGTGGTGCACATTAGAGTGCCATTGAGTGGTGCAGAGTAGAGTATAGTGCTGTAGAGTGCAGTGGCATAGAGTACAGAGGTGTAGAGTGGAGTGCTACAGAGCGCAGTGGCATAGAGTGGAGTGATGCAGAGTACAATGGCATAGAGTGCAGTGGCGTAGAATGCATTGGCATGGAATGAAGTAGTGTAGAGTGCAGTGGCATAGAGTTCAGTGATGTAGAGTTCAGTGTTGCAGAGAAGAGTGTCGTAGAGTCCAGTGGTATAGAGTGCATTGGCATAGAATGCACTAGTGCGGAGTAGAGTCGCATAGAGTAGTGTAGAGTAACATGGAGTGTCATAGAGTGCAATGGCAAACAGTGGAGTAGATTGTCTTAGAGGGGAGTGGCATAGAGTGCCCTGTATTGAAGTGGCATAGAGTGAAATTGAGTAGAGTGGCATAAAGTGGAGTGGCATAGAGTAGAGTGAACTGGTGTAGAGTGTACTGGTGTAGAGTGTTGCAGAGTATTGTGGCATACAGTGTAGAAGCGTAGGGTGCGGCAGCATAGAATTCAGTGGAATTCAGTGTTGTGGAATGTAGTGGCTTAGATTAAAGTGTTGCATAGTAGAGTGCAGTGGCGTAGAGTACCGTGGTGCAGACTAGAGTATAGCACCATAATGTGCAGTGGCGCAGAGTGGTCCAGAGTAGAGTGCCATTGAGTGGTGCAGAGGAGAGTGTAGTGCTGTATAGTGCTGTAGAGTGCAATGGCATGGAGTGATGCAGAGTGGAGTGATGCAGACTACAGGTGCACAGAGTGCAGTGGCGTATAGTGCATTGGCATATAATGGAGTAGTGCAGAGTAGAGTGGCATAGAGTTCAGTGGTGTAGAGTTCAGTGATGTAGAGTGCAGTGTTGCAGAACAGAATGTCATAGAGTTAATAGGTGTAGTGTACGTTGGCATAGAATTGAGTAGTGCAGAGTAGAGTGGCATAGAGTTAAGTGGTGTAGAGTTCAGTGGCATAGAGTTCAATATTGCATAGTAGAGTGTCCTAGAGTGCAGTGATGTAGAGTGGCATAGAGTTCTTTGGCACAGAGTGCAATGGCGCAGAGTAGAGTGGCATGGAGTACAGTGGCATAGAGTGCAGAGGTGCAGAGTAGAGTATAGTGGCACAGAGTGGTGCACATTAGAGTGCCATTGAGTGGTGCAGAGTAGAGTATAGTGCTGTAGAGTGCAGTGGCATAGAGTGCAGAGGTGTAGAGTGGAGTGCTACAGAGTGCAGTGGCATAGAGTGGAGTGATGCAGAGTACAGTGGCATAGAGTGCAGTGGCGTAGAATGCATTGGGTTAGAATGAAGTAGTGTAGAGTAGAGTAGCATGGAGTACAGTGGCATGGAGTGCAGAGGTGCAGAGTAGAGTAGAGTGGCACAGAGTGCAGTGGCACAGAGTGGTGCACATTAGAATGCCATTGAGTGGTGCAGAGTAGAGTATAGTGCTGTAGAGTGCAGTGGCATAGAGTGCAGAGGTGTAGAGTGGAGTGCTACAGAGCGCAGTGGCATAGAGTGGAGTGATGCAGAGTACAATGGCATAGAGTGCAGTGGCGTAGAATGCATTGGCATGGAATGAAGTAGTGTAGAGTGCAGTGGCATAGAGTTCAGTGATGTAGAGTTCAGTGTTGCAGAGAAGAGTGTCGTAGAGTCCAGTGGTGTAGAGTGCATTGGCATAGAATGCAGTAGTGCGGAATAGAGTTGCATAGAGTTCAGTGGTGTAGAGTTCAGTGGTGTTGAGTTCGATGTTGCAGAGTAGAGTGTCAGAAAGTGCAGTGGTGTAGAGTGGCATAGAGTGCTTTGTCATAGAGTGCAGTGGCATACAGTAGAGTGGTGTTGAATGTAGTGGGGCAGAGTAGAGTGCAGTGGTGCAGAGTAGGGTGCAATGGTGCAGAGTGGCATACAGTGGCATGGCGTAGAGTAGAGTAGAATGCATTGGCATAGAATGTTGAGAGTGCAGTAGAACGCAGAGTGTTCAATAATGCAGTGGCACACAGTGCAGCGACATAGAATTCAGCAGCATACAATGCATCGTTATAGATTATAGTGGCATCGATTAGGGTGGTACATAGTAGAGTGCAGTGGAATAGACTGCAGTGATGCAGATTGGAGTGGTGCAGAATAGAGTGGCATAGAGTGCAGTGGTGTAGTGTAGAGTGGCAGAAAGTGCATTGACTAATAGTGGTCCAGAGTACAGTGGCATAGAGTGCAGTGGCATAGAGTGGAGTACTGCAGACTAGAGTGGCACAAAGTTCAGGGTCGCAGAGTAGATTGTTGTAGAGTGCATTGGTGTAGAGTGGCATGGAGTGCTTTGGCATAGAGTTCAGTGAGCTACAGTGGAGTGGTGCTGAGTAGAGTGGTTCAGAGTAGAAAGCAGTGACATAGAGTGCAGTGGGGTAGAGGAGAGTGATGCAGAGTAAAGTGCAGTCGCGAAGAGTGGCATACAGTGGCATGATATAGAATAGAGTGGTGTAGAGTGCATTGGCATCGAAAGAAGTAGTGTAGAGTTGAGTGAAGTGGCGTAGAATGCAGTGTTGCAAAGTGGAGTGGTGCAGAGTAGAGTAGCATAGATTACAGTGGTGCAGAGTAGCGTGGCATACAGTGGCAGAAAGTGCATTGGCTAAGAGTGGTTCAAAGTGCAGTGGCACTTAGTGCAGCAGGACATAGTGGAGAGCTGCAGAGTGCAGTGGTGTAGAGTGAAGTGATGCAAAGTGAAAATGTAGAGTAGATGTTGATTAGAGTGGTGCAGAGTATAGTGCAGTGAAGTAAAGTGCAGTGACGTAGAATGAGGTGGCATAGAGTAGAGTGGTGCAGACTAGAGTTCAGTGGCATAGAGTGGTGTATAGTGGTGTGGCATAGAGTACAGTGGACTGGTGTAGAGTTCAGTTGCATAGAATGTTGCAGAGTTTAATGGTGCAGTGCACTGGTGCAGAGTGCAGTGGCAAATAATTAATCAGTGTTCAATACAGTTTTGTCGAATACACTGGTGCAGATTAGAGTGGTGCATAGTAGAGTGCAGTGGCATAGAGTGCAGTGGCATAGAGTAGAGTGGTGAAGAGTGGCAGAAAGTGCTTTGGCTAATAGTGGTGTAGAGTACAGTGGCACAGAGTGCAGTGGCGTATAGTGAAGATCCTCAGACTGCAGTGGAGTAGATGGGAGTGATGCACGGTAGAGTGGCATTGAGTTCAGTGGGGAAGAGTGCAATATTACAGAGTAGAGTGTCATAGAGTGCAGTGGTGTAGAGTGGGGTGGAGTGCACTGGGGTAGATTAGAATGGCAAAGAGCAGTGGTGTAGAGTGGTGTACAGTGGTGTGGCATAGAGTACAGTGGACTGGTGTAGAGTTTATTTGCATAGAATGTTGCAGAGTATAATGGCGCAGTGCACTGGTGCAGAGTGCAGTGGCAAAGAATTCATCAGTGTTCATTACAGTGTTGTAGAATACAGCGGTGCAGATTAGAGTGGTGCATAGTAGAGTGCAGTGGCGTAGAGTGCAGTGGCATAGAGTAGGGTGGTGAAGAGTGGCAGAAAATGCTTTGGCTAATAGGGGTTTGGAGTGCAGTGGCATAGAGTGCAGGGGTGTATAGTGGAGATCAGTAGACTGCAGTGGAGTAGATGGGAGTGATGCAAAGTAGAGTGGCATCGAGTTCAGTGGGGAAGAGTGCAGTATTACAGAGTAGAGTGTCATAGAGTGCAGTGGTGTAGAGTGGGGTGGAGTGCACTGGGATTGATTAGAGTGGCAAAGAGCAGTGGCGTACAGGGGTGCAGAGTAGAGTGTAGTGGCATACAGTTCAGTGACGTAGAGTGCAGTGGCATATAGTAGATTGCTTCACATCTGAGTGGAGTGATGCAAGGTAGAGTGTAGTGGTGAAGAGTAGAGTGGCACAGAGTGCAATGGCATAGAGTAAAGTGGTGCAGAGTACAGTGGCATAGAGTGCAGTGGTGCAGAGTAGGTTAGAGTGGCATACAGTAGATTGGCATAAAGTGCAGGGATGTAGAGGGTAGTGGTGCAGAGTAGAGTCCATTGACGTAGAGTGCGGTGTTGCAAAGTGATGTAGATTGGAGTGACATAGAGTGGAGTTGTGCAGAGTAGAGGAGAGTGGCCTGGACTGGAGTGGTGGAAAGTGCAGTGATGAAGAGTGCAGTGGTGCAGAGTTGAATGGCGCAGTAGAGTGCATTGGCAGAGAGTAGAGTAGTGCAGAGAAGAGTAGAGAGGTGTAGAGTGCAGTGGCATATAGTGGAGTGGTACAGAAAGGAGTAGACTGCTGTGGTATGGAATGGTAAAAAGTGGAGTGGTGCAGAGTACAATGTAGTGGCATGGAGCTGTGCAGACTAGAGTGGAGTGGTGTAGATTGGAGTATGCATGGTGTTGTAGCACACAGTCATTACAGGCAACTCATTTTCAATTGAAATGCCTATTACATTTGCACAGACCGTTTTAATAATAGAACTATACAGTTTACAAATACATGCACAGTTAATTTAAATGGTGTGTGCTAGGAGAAAACCCTTCCCTAACCCCACTATCCATTGTTACATAGATCCTTTCAAATGTGAAATCATAGAAAGAAAAGTAAACACCAAGCTCCCTCAGAAGACAGAGCCTGACATTTTAACTCTGTCTTTGAATGCACAGCAAATGAGACAAGATAAAAACAAAATGTACAGACCTGTTTACAGAAAGGAGCAGTCGTGGAAAAATACAAGGAGATATGACGTGAAAAAGCTTTGCTCCTTCGAAGGAATGAACTCACTCTGGGCAGCCTAAAACAAATAAAGCCAACAAATATAAAGCCAGAAAATGTGAGTTACAAACCACAAAGCCAATGGTTAGCAATGGACGGAATCTATTCCCAGGGAAGCTTTTGGAAAGTCGTCAAGATCTCTTTAGTAGACTGTCTGGTAGGGTTCGACCTAAAAAGCACACACAAAAATAAGTCCTGCAAACAACAGACACTTGCATTTTGGTTGGTTGTGATGTTTCTA
Organism: Pleurodeles waltl; assembly: GCF_031143425.1. Lineage (NCBI taxonomy): Eukaryota > Metazoa > Chordata > Amphibia > Caudata > Salamandridae > Pleurodeles > Pleurodeles waltl. The sequence continues at coordinate 317,844,593 of NC_090448.1, read as the reverse complement.
AGCTCCTGTGCTATGCTGTAGTTTTCCCACATGAATACACAAGAAAAAGTAATTTTAGGAAATACATAAAACAAGGTTAACATGAAATTTCCAAAATTACGCAAGTTATGCAGTCATAATATACATTTTCTCCATAACTAATGTTGTCACTAAGGGCCATATGTACGAACACTTTTTCCCATAGACACAGAATGGGTAAAAACCTTTGCTACATCTGGCCCTAAGTGGGAATGTAGCCAATGGCTAAAGTAGGTTCACCCATTTTCTCATTCTGCATGCTGTAGTAGGCTGTTGTGGGCATAAAAAATGTGACTGACACAACAACAGATGAAATGGCCTGGCAGAAACCCCTATAGGCAGGAGAGGCTCGTCCATGAGAGCAGCGGAGTGTTGCCCCTCTAGCAAAATGCCCCAAAGCAGCTGAAAAATAGAATGGTGATAAAGTGTATTTATTACCATTTTATTTTTCAGCTACCCGTCATGAACCGAGTGTCAGGACAGGGCAAGTGCTGCTGTGTGGCAGCAGGGAGCTGTGCACTGTGTTTTAAGTCTTGCGACGGCCAGCCTGACATGCACACTTAAAACTTCTCCAACCCAGCTGTCTTAAGACAGCTGAGTTAGAGAAAGCACAGGCCTCCAGAGAGGCCACTCCTTCCAATCCTGATGCTTCTGTCATGCTGTTTATCAGGATGAGAGCAGCGACAAGATTGGGTAGTGCAGTTTCCTGGGTCCAGAGCTTCAAGGAGAGAAGACACCAGAACGGGGAGCACATTGTGGCAAGTCCGCAAGGTAAGTGTCTTTTTTTATTATTATATTAACCTCACCCATATTTTCCCGCCCCACCATTCTAAACGCATGGCAGCTGCCACTGCCTATAAGTAAATATATATTAGATAAATAATTTTAGACACCCTACCTAAAAAAGTGAACGTGACTAAGAAATTATAAAGAGAGGCTAGAAAAAAACACTGCACTGCCTGAGAAAAATACTCAATGTCCTTATGACATAAATGGCTTTCTCAGAGACACGCATCCTTCCACTATAGAAATCATCCAGTCGTGGGGGGGGGGGCACGCTCATTAATTCTTCAGTGGGTAAGTTAAATTGGAGCTGTCAAAAGATCCTTATTTCAGGGGAACATTCTTGCTATAGAAATTATATTTATAGGGTGGGACTGTGGAAAGATGTTCTTGTCATGAAAAACCTTTTTGAAGTTGCCTATCAAAGCACAGTCATAGTCTGAGTAAAGATAATGTTATGGGGCGGGAGAAGAGGGGAAAGTTAGGGAAATGGGAATAGGTAACAAATGTTCTCATAACCTTCACAAACTTCTATAGAAAATGTAACAAACTTCATGATGTTTTGATGTTTTAAATTTTCACACAGGTATGTAAAGATTGTGTTTTTTGTCACAAAAGGTAAACTTTTAAAAACTTTTCTGAATGCATTTTCACTGTTCATCAAAAAAACTCATCATGAAGCAAACATGTGAAGAAAGCGTCTTAATGTAGCTTCCAGTTTGGCCTGGTTGATTAGAGTAAAAACCATCATGCAATGCACAAAAATCTTCAAGTAGACCAATGCAAGTGCAAAGCAAAAAAAATTGTAAGCTACACGAAGTGCAACAATTGTGAAGTTTGCTGGTGTAAAAATAAACATAGCATATTCCTATTATTAATACGAATAACGCATTATAATGAGGGCTCTTGGACTGCAGCATGAATGTATCTCCATTTGAAATATGTATTTCAAATATTATTCTAACACATTCCAGCAATAGTGGTGTGAGATTTAATGTTTTCAAAGAATGCTTATTTTGCTAGAAATTCTGCCTTGGTTGGTGGTCCCAAGAACTGTGAGCGATTTTACTTTTAAGTAATCTTCTTATCACAGTAGCTATTTCCACAGGCGGACAACTGGGGACAGACCATAACATCAGGAAGTGTTCTTAACACAAGAAAGGAGTCTATGTGAGGTGGTGAGCAGGAACTGTGGAAAGATGGTATTATCAAAGAGAGCTTGTATTATGTTATTTGTTAAGCGTAGAATGATTTCCTCATAAAGTGACTCCATGGGCATGTAGGTGGGTCCAGAAATGTTCTGGGAATGTGGAGACATGGACGTTTGTCAACAGAGACGTTTCAACAGGGACTGTGGACTAGTGTTCTTGGGTTTTTTCTTTGAACCATTTCCACCACAAAGGGCCTGTGGACCAGCGTCCCTGATAGGTGTTTCTTTGAACCACTTGCACCATGCAGAGACTGCGGACTGATGTCTCTAATACATGTTTCTTTGAACCACATCCACCATGCAAGCACTGTGGAAAGTTTTCCGCTGGAGATGTTTCTTTGGACTACTTCCACCAGAGGAACATGGCTGCACAGATTCAGATAATGTTTTGAAAGCAGGGGTCATAGGTTCTCATATTAGAATACATGGTAGTTAGTCACTTTTTAGTAATTAAACTGAATCCTTTATAAAAAATAAATGATTCGATCGTCAGGTGAAGTGAAAAGTAGAACCCTTCTGTCAATCATTTATAAATGTTTAAATCTGAGACGAATACGACGTTTTCAAAATCAGGATGCACCAAATGGCTTGAAGAAGATGCACAAATGAAAAAAACCTATCCATCCCACAATTCAAGTATATTTTTAAAGCCCAAGGCCTGAAAACATGGAATTGATAGTTTAAAGACATTGCCCTCTCAAGATGACTCTGCGATCCTGGCTCATATTTTGAAAACGTTTGTCCTTGATTGAAAAAGGTCACAATTGGCTTTACTGAAACATTACATGGCAGAAGGAGAGAGAGAGAAAGTTAATGTTAATTGAAAAGTATCATTATAACACAAATCTTTTCTATACTGACCTGACAAAGATGTTTAGTTTCTGCTCTTATTATAGAGCGAGCTCAACATTGGATGAGGAAAAGCCGGGGTTCTGGGGAGATATTTTTTTACTCAGATCAGAATGTAAATGACCCTAAATCTTCAACATCACCATCCAAAAGGGATATTGTGGGAGTGTTATTAGCATATCATTCCCCCATCTGTCACTCTATATTCACAACCGGGTCAGCGACCCCTCCACTTCAGTCGCAGACCCCTGGTGAGGAAGGGCAGGCCTGTTGGCCAAGAAATTAACTCTGCTGTTCGAAGACTGCTGAGTGGGCATTCCAGGGTCCTGAGGAGAGAAGGACTCGCCCGCCCCCTCTAAAGCGAATCCGCCTCTGCCACTGTTTTACACCACAGGAGGCCCAGGGAAACCCCGTATTGATAGCCAGCACGTGGGCGCATAACAAACTAGCCCAGTGTATAGAGACACAATGGCCACCACCTTCAAGGTCAGCTCGGGGGAGGAACCCTTCCGCCCCTCTGTAGTGGAAGGCCTGGCTTGTTTCTTTAGGGAGCTGATGAAAAGAATATACAAGTGCGCATCAATAAAGGCCCGAGATAACTTTACTGAGCATGAGAGAATTACTGCCCACTGGAGGGTTTTTAGAACCACGAATTTTTTGTGAAAGTAAGAGATTCACCATGTGAATGATGAGTTAATTTCTTTCGGTGAAATGAGCTCCCCCAATATTATAATTGTATAGTACTTGTTTCTAAGGGCCATATGTACGAACACAGAATGGGAAAAACCCTTTGCTACATCTGGCCCTAAGTCTCTGATATATATATATATATATATATATATATATATATATATATATATATATATATATACATATTCACTTAAACAAAGGTGTGCAATTATTTCATAACAGTTTTTGCAAATATTACATTGATATTATCAATGATGTTATCAAAGATGTCATGAGTGCTGTAATTTGTGGGTTAATTAGCAGTGCATGACGAGGGCACAAGTTATAGTTATTGTAGGGACCCATTATAGTTATTTGAGGTAACTATAACTGGTGAATTTCTATGGTTTTGAATGTTTAAAATGTGAGCCTAACTGTAACTTCCTGGTAACCATTTTTTTTTTAAGTGAATTTCTATGTTTTTTTTCAAATTCTACTTCCTAACTATAACATCTCTGTAACCTTTGTTTTATTCAATGAATTTCTATGTATTTTTTAACATATAGTAATTTTAATTACTGTGTGTTAATCCAACCAACCTGAGGCCAACCCCCTATAAGAACCCAACCTTGCACCGTGGACAGCCTTCACCCATGCACACCAACCTTTGCCCGCAAGGCCTGGCCTACATCCAGACCCTGCGGCCAACCCCCTCAAACACACAACCCCATGCTGTGCACAGCGCTTTGGGTGTGCGCTGCAGGAGTTGGCTGCGGCCTCTCTGGGTGTGAGAGGCGATATCTGGGGGTGAGAGCGAATGTGAGAGTGTCTGTCTGGGTGGGAGAGTGTCTACACCAGTGTTTTAGTGAGTGTATGAGGCTGTCACTGGGTCTGTGAGTAGGTGTGTGAGAGTCTGAGTGGGTCTGTGAGTGGGTGTGTGAGGGTATGACTGGGGCTGTGAGTGGGTGCACAAGGGTCTGAGTGGGTCTGTGAGTGGGTGCGTGAGTGTCTGAGTGGATCTGTGAGTGGGTGCATGTGTCTGAGTGGGTGTGTGAGTGGGAGAAAGATTGAAAGAGATGGAATGAGAGTCAGAGGGTGATAGAGAGTTTTTAGGCTTTGACATATGATATACTTAGAATGATCTATTTCTGGACCAATTGAAAAGAAAAACGTATTTGTCATTTGAAGATAGTAAGATCACCTTTCAATATGAAACTTAAACATTTGTAGTTTTTAAAAAAAGAGAGAAACAAGCACATCTGGACTCGAACCCTCAACATGAAGGTCTGTGATCTTCACACTGAGCTATTCATTTTTTTTCTTTCTTTCTCTTTTTTTTAGCACTTTATGGGCTACCTGAGCCCTTAAGAGCTCCTCTGTGGTCCCTACATGATTTTATTTCAATATTGTTTCAATGTAAAACAAGCTCTTTAGGGGCTATCAGGAACCGCGGGGAAGTATCAAGGCCTCCCCTGCGATCCCTTTGCTTCAGCAGCCAAGAATCTGCTTTAAGTAGCAGCTCCCTGGGTGCTGTTTTCATTCCTGTTCCCTGCTTGCATACCTGTGTGCAGGGAGCAGAGATGAAAGCTCCACTTTCTGACAGCAGGACCTGCTTGACTGGTTGACCGTCAGAAAATAGAGTGTTTGGAGTGACTTGGCTGCAGCTTCAAAGCTGCAGCCAAGCCACAGCGAACAGCTATGACCTTGGGGTGGGCACCACTGGGACATAGCAGGAGTCGACCCTGGGGTGTGGTGGTCCCCAGTGCCATAAGTGGCTCCACAAGGGGGACCACGCGGCCCCCCCTCCAACACAGGCATTTCTCTGGGAGGTGGGGGTCCCCAGGGCTGATAGGGGTCTGAAACTGACCCCCTTTACATTATTTCGTATGTGCCCCAAGGAGGTGGTGATTGCCAGGGCTGCAGTGGGAGGGGGGCACACGTCCCCCTGCTCATATTTTATTATAGCCTGTGGAGGTGGTGTCCCCAAGCCTGTGTGGGAGGCCATCGGGCCTCCCTCACATATTAAAAGCATTTTTGCTCCAGGAGGGTCTGGGACGCACGGGGCCACACGGTCCCCCAGCTCATATTACATTATTCACCTTGGAGAGGTGGTGGTCCCTGGGGCTGGGGAGGGTGGCCATCGGGTCTCCCTCACATTCCAAAAGCATTTTTGCCCCTGGGGGTGGTGGTCTCCAGGGGGCAGGGGAGGCTTGTGGTCCCCTGCTCATATTACATTATTCACCGCGGGGAGGTGGTGGTCTCCTGTGCTGTTGGGAGGCCATGAGGCCCCCCCACCTATTAAAAAAAGAGTGCCCCCAGAACCTGGCCCACCCAGGGGCTTGTTTAAAAACATGCGTGGGAGCCCACAATTGTTTTTTTTTTTTAATGTTTACAATGGATTTGCAACCCCATTGCACACTTTTCGGTAAAACAATTTTTATAAATGCATTTTAGCTTTGGGGGGTCTCTTTGGAACCCCAGCATCAAAGCTAAGAGGTCAGGGTGTTTATATCCTGAACACGTTTTTTTTTTTTTTTTCTTTTTCTGGGACTCAGCTTCAGATGAGTCCCAAGATGGCTGCCAACACTTCCTTGTTGAAGTGTTGGCAGCCAATCAGATCTCAGCCCCAGATCGGGAGGGGTCACAAATCCTTCACGTCCCTGGATATACAAATTTGGATCTCCCTAAATCTCTTAAAAACTACTGAACAGATTTACACCAAATAACAAAAAGGGCTCTTTCTGGACTAAGAGTAACCTTTCTGACAAATTTAGTGTAATTCCGTCAAGTGGATTTTGCATTATCCCTGTTAAACTTTTCTTATGAGAATTAACATTAAAAACACTCTCAATTTCACCCCCACTTTATCTCGTCCCCCGCTTGACAGATCAGCACAAAACTTTCCAGACACAGCTCACGTGACTATCACATTTTTTAGAAAATTTCATGAAGATTCACAAGTGGCAGCAAAGATACAGGCAAGCAAAAAACAGCCTTTTCTATAGAAACTAGGTCCTAACCATAACTACCTAGTGGCAACCGTCACTAGGTAATATATACACACACATACATATACACACAAACAGCGGTTGCCACTAGGTAGTGATAGTTAGGATCAAGTTTCTATAGAAAGATTGTTTTTTGTTTTGCTAATAACTTTGTCGCTGATTGACAAATCTTGGCAAAATTTTCTAAGAAAATGCGTATATAGATATATATAATATAATTAAAATACTCCTTATATTATATGATAAGGTATTATAACGTAACAAGCCTATATTCTATTAGTATTCCCACCAAGACACTATAAATAATGAAATAAAACAACAAAAAGAACATTGTAAAATCAGGACTGGATCAACAACACTCCAATGCTTGTGGAGCATGGGTGTAAAGTAGGAGGGTTTCTTTCTTCTGTATTTAAAAAGGCACTCTATCACAATGAACTCTTTGGTCTGTTGAAGGCTACGGCTAAAACACGTTACCATGTTAATGAGCATCGAGCACTTTAAAATGTAATAAATGGAATGATAAGGATTTTGAATCTCATCCTGGTGGTGCCGCCTTATTTCTCCGTCTTGGATTGGAATTTTCAACCAGCCTCGGGCAAGAGAGGCTCCTGGAGGGGAGAAACGAATGGTAATAGATATATATCTCTATGTATTTTCTTGGAAAGTTTTGTGAAGATTCGTCAAGTGGCGACAAAGTTATATATATATACATGTATATATATATATATATATATATATATATATATATATATATATATATATATATATGTGTGTTTTCCTGGAAAAGTTTGTGAATATTCGTCAAGCGGTGCTCTTTCTATAGAAACTTGGCCCTAACTATAATATATATATATATATAGATATACACATATATATGTATGTATACTATCTATACCTATATATCTATATCTGTACCTATATATCTATATCTATATATGTGTATATATATATATGCATCCACGATTGTCCCTCGTTGGCGTGTGTTAGCGTTCTTGATTCTTGCGGCAGTGCAGCTTTACGGTGGGACAGTCCGTATGAAATCCATAAAGCATTCCTTAAATTCCTACAGGAATGACCGCACTCCAATGTCTCGTGTTCCCGGGCGGGTAGCGTTCGAGTTGAATGCAATGTGAATTGAGCCAATAAAAGATTATCGAGAACACGAGACATTGGAGTGCGGTCATTCCTGTAGGGATGTAAGGAATGCTTTATGGAGATATATATATATATATATATATATATATATATATATATATATATATATATATATATATATATATATATATCATAAGTATCACTGGAATTGGCCCTACTGCTCCTGCTACTCCCCTCGGCAAAGAGCGGGAAACTCAATAACCGTCTACAATAAAAATTAAGGCCTATAAAAAGTAACATATACATGAGCTTCGTGCAATTGGGAGCACATGTCAAATTGCCAACGCTTGGTCAATAAAATGCCATTGATGTAGTCTGGGCTTGTCCCTTCCTGTCTTCTCTAAGCTGCATTTATGTTAATTTAAAAGGACTATACTTCTCATTACAATAGCACTTTAGGCTCGTCTCAAAACAGGCATGATTTGCCAAAGTAAATACATCAGTGACAAAATGAAAGGCTAATTACAGCCCTGTACGTGCAGTTTCCTGGTTGTTTTGTGCGGTTCTTTTGACTTTAGATTTCATGTTCAGACTGACAAACACTCCATTTCCCCGCCTGGTATTTTCCTAGAGGATTCCAGTAATTCCTCCTTTATGCTGATCTCCTTTGCACAACATGGGAAGGTGTAATTGTTGGATGTCTTGTGCAATGTGGGCGGGGCAAGAAGAAACTGTCAGTGCCAATGCTTCTTGGTGTTACTCGGGTGGCCGGGCCATTAGGCGAGGTGAGCCTGTCTCAACCTAGTTATGAGAACGAGGGGGCGCATGAAATGACATATGTTAGGTGGAAACTCTGGAAAATCAACAAAAAAAATTAAGAACTGTTGGTACATGCTCTCCTGTAAGGCAAAATGAGCGGTCGTATTTACTTACTATGTGCCTATTTACATGCAAAGCAGCATAGACACAAGGTACTTTTTAAACATGAATATATGAATGTAACTGTTCATGTTTAGCGCAAAACTAACAACAGCTTAATTTGTGCTGGTGGTCGCAGGGGTGGGCACCAGCACTCATGTTTTAGGGATTGAGTCTTATTCTCATTATCAGGCTTTGACCCATAGCTAGAGAGGAAGTAGGCAAAAGGTAAGAGAATGAGAAAGAAAAAGAGAAGAAAACTAACATATGGAGAATTCAGGGATGCAAAACAACCTGTAAGAGTTGGGTACAGAGGAAGGAAGTTTGGGATGGCAGAAGAAAGAGGCGTGAAGTGGAATTAAGACTAGTAGGCAGCCTTAGCATTACGCAACCCTGGCATCCAACGTAGTCGACGATATGCTCCTAATTAAAATTCAGGGCCACTGCCATTAGCTTTTTTTTTTATCACGGCATAGTAACTGCACAAAATCAAAGGCAGAGCTAAAAAAATATCCGTGGTCTTGTACTAATGGAGAAGTAAGTAGGCTGCCCAGCTAAGACCATTGGTATTATTTGCCCCAAAAGTATGTGGATCTTCGGATTTCTTCTTTGTGCTTTGGATTCTCATGGGAGCGCAAGGGCCTGCGCTATAATGAATGCCCACTCCCTGTGCCAGAGTGCAAGCTGATCAGCAAACTATCAACGCAACCAAAGCCAGCACAAGCAGCGCTCTGCCTGCACAGATGGATCCCAGTGTGCAGTTTGCATAGGCTGAGTGGTGATTGCGCCTTGTTGAGCTGAAACTCCAGTCAGCCATGACAGCCGTCACCCACTGCAGCCTCTGCTTGGCCTGCTCATTGACTGTGTGCTGACAAACCACAGTGTGCAATGCAGTGCACAGAACCTCACTATCCATCCTATCGGTTTTTAAGAGCAGGAAGTAAGAGGACAGAGCAAAGCTGGGAAGAGGTTCTATATGGCTTAGAGCCTTGCCTGATGGTAAAGAATGCCCTGGGCGCCAGCAGAGATAAGCAATGTAGTTTACTGTCATCAAGCTCACAGCATCTTTGTCCACCGAAACGCAACATTCTCTATTCGACAACAGAACCATTTTAGACAGAACTCTGAACAAAGTTTCACCAGATTCCAAACATGCATTTAAATGGCTATGAGGGCCATAAAATGCATTTGAGTTTTATCTGAGCTCATGTGCACAAAATATTCAAATTATTCTGGTGTGGTACATGTTTAACAGGATATTAGTCTTAGCTGGTGACTTTCTCTGATTTTTCTTTCTCAGCTTCTTACCACATTCACTTGAGCAAGCAATGGTAGGTATTCAAGGAGATTTATAGTTCTAGTAGTGCATAAGCCTCTCTTATAGATTATCACACCAGTTTAGCTCAGTTTTTCAATACACTTTTAGGCTTTAGGTTCTTGGATAGCATAGAAAGTGATCACTACTTTCGAGGGACATTACTGAGGGCAAAAGATAGTCAATCCATTGAAATATGAAAACCTAACTCCAATTGCTGTTGCAGAGAGCCATGGAGTGTTAGGAACTAATGTATTTATAGTACCATTAAGAAGCAAGGTAACGATGGTTGGGTAGTCAAGGAAAGTTAGAGAGGAAACAGATATTGTAAAACTTCTTGGAAAGGAAGAAACAGCAATTTGTCAAAAAGATCGGGAAACAATTGATCCGCATAAACCATAGTCCAGAGTAAGAATGTCAAAAAGTTTTGGATAATTATTTTCGCTGGCTTGATTTCAGAGGATGATTTAATGAGCTATTTTAGGAAGGAGTATGGTGATGACATAAGCTGTTCCTTGTACCATCTTGTTTGGCCTTCAAATATTGATTGGTTGAAACAATACTTCTTTATTATTGATAATCAGAAGACTTACTTCATTAAGAGCACAAACAGTGATGGAATTTCAAACCTCACACTGAAGAAGTAAAACTCTTGGCGGTGAAATTGCTGTTGTCTTTATTTTGGGCCAACAGCCAGTCACTGCAAATTCCAGATTGATGTAATGAGTCACATTACTGTGGGTCTCACTAGTAGACCTCTAACCCTCAAAACGTAGCTCTTTTCTTTTCAGAGAAAAAGAAAACTACAAAGTGACTCTCAGTCCTCCACTATTTAGTTTTGCTGTAAGATGAGGTCAATGTTTGCTGCCAGGCAACAATATTAGAGAATCTCTCATCTAAAAATAGCATATGCAGAGCCCTGTCCTGTACCCTAAAATCAATATGCTTATACAATAGTTGTTTTTTCACTCTGTATAATTATTTATTCCATTTTATTCATGTAGAAATTGTGTCTGAATGATTCTGAGTACTATATACAGTTTAACAATAATTACCCAAATGAATGCAAAGATGGGTCCCTAGATTTATACAATTGAGAGCCACAAGCACTGATGGCATTTCAAACCTCACATTGAAGAAGTAAAGCTCTTGGCAGGTGCAATCGCTGTTGCCTTTGTTGTGGGCCATCATGGTAGAAACTCCTATTCTTTCCTGCATGAAGTTATAGTTATGTGAAATTAAATAGGGATACCAAGCTCTGATGAACGCCTTTGACCCCCACGTAGGTGACAAATTGGGCAGAAACATGTTGGCAAATCAGTGGGTGTGAAGGCCAGATTACCTGTAATATTCCCAAAAAACGTTTTTATGATACCTAGGGTACCTAAGAATAAAGGGATATCCTTCACATTTGCACAAAGGTATTTTTGTGTTTTGATATCTGGATTATATACTTAAAGATATTTCTTATTTGTTATGAGGTTGAGTTCACCCTGGTAGTATCATCTTCCCAGAGTGGGGTGAGGACACCAATGGTGAAGCATGCCACATAACGTGGGTGAGGCTTCCCCATCTAAAAACACTGGATTTCAGTTCAGGCCCTCAGGACCTTCTTTTCTCCCCCCGCTTGGCCCCCCTATCACTTGTGTGACACAATTGCTCCAGGTAGGATTGTTTTGTTTCCTACCCTTTGTGTTGTTACTGATTGTTTTTTCTCTGGGGACTATATGAGTCTTTTCTTCTAATCTCCTGATGTGGTGAAAAGGTTACATAGCCACAACCATATTTAATCACACATCACTATCCAATCAGTTCAGAACGTACCAAACTTATAGCCTTTATAATATACCAAGGCACGCAATGCCTCCACACGTAGCTCATTGTACCATCAGCCTGATGTTAGAAACCCCAGTATTTCAGCACCTCGTTTAGTAATTGGCCCATCTGTCTAACCCTGTTCCTACAACTGTACCTCAAATGTCTATCTAAAGCATGTGGTCTAGTGGAGTAACAAGAGATTGGCTAATGCTTGGCTCTTTTATTGTTGCACAGGATATTAAACAATGTTTCTTGCTCAAAATATAATTGTACTGCTACTTTCCATCCCTCTCCTACAACTCAAAACATGCAAGATCATTTCTCCTTGTGGCCACTAGGAGTGTGCAGAATTAGTGTAATATGCTTTTGCATAAGTAAGGGATGTTGTGGGAAAAGTATGCAAAAATATGTGAAATGCAAATTTCTCGTTTAGGACCATATTTTAGTGTGAAATGTGCCTCCATGTCAATTTTTGAAACAAGGATGCATTTCATGCTAAACATTAATGCGAAAAATACAATTACCTTGAACAACAGCTGCTCATGTTCTGGTTGCTCGTGTTCCCACATTCCAGTGCAATTATATTGCAGTCAATTGCGGCATATTTACATGACGTGGTATTATGCTATCACTTTGGGTATATCACATAACAAGCATAACATAAAATTCCCGAAATTATGCAAATTACATTGGCGTCATTTACATTTCTCCGAAGACTCATGTCCACATTCCAACTGCCATATTTAGTAACAGTGTGTGCATCAGACAATATACACTTTTCCTTCTCTATCTTTTTAGAGTGTGTTTAAGGAAATCATGGCAATTAAGCACACATTAGCTGCACCAAACAGATTAGCCTGCCTTCTAGACCCAGAACTTGCAATACCCAGTCCATTATTTTAATTACACAAACAATGATCATGTTAGCATACAACCAGGCTTGTACTGTATATAACATTAAACTATGCATATAAATATCTTGCTACACAAGTCAAAAGGGGTGTTTTTGTCCATACATAAAAAAAATTAAGGTGTTCAGTGAGTGCTTGATTCATAAGAGAATGAGTGTTGGGACCCAACACATTGCTCAGAAGCCTGCGGCCTTGCTATTGAATATCAGTGTGCCACAAACCAAGGCTGCATAATCTTATTTCCACCTCATGACTCTTTCATCCTCCACCAGACACTCTCTTCTCCCTTCTCACATTCTTGCTGGATCTTTTAAACCCTGCTTACTACCTTTGTCACTATTTTTCCACCTTTTACCTTCTCATTTCTTTCTTTTGTATCTTCCCCCTTTCTTGCCCTGGGTTAAAGAAAAATAATAATGAGTGCATGTAGGCCCCATCTGCAACAGGTGCAGGGGGTCACAGGGGGGCCCCGGCACTGCCCATGCACTTCACAAGGACAGTGCAGGGCACCCCTGGCCCGCACCCTCACAATGTTCACTGTCTGCTTTGCAGGCAGTGAACATTGCGAGGGTGCTAGTGCACCCTTCATGCGACAGCATTGCCGCCAGCTCGATTACGAGCCGGAGACAATGCTGCAGCCTGTTTCCTGCTAGACCAGCGGGTAGAAACTTAGGTTTCCGCCCATCGACCTAGCAGGAAACCCATAAGAGCTCCTGTGGGGAGGTCGCTTTGTAGGCCAGAGTCGTGATCAACCCCTATGTGTGAATTTAAACAAGGGCCTCCTTTGGCAGCTGTTCTTTCCTTTCTACTTGATGACAAGAGGTTAATGTGTTTTTCCCTAAGCTTGGTGGTCCCACTTGTCCAATTCTTTCATATGCTTATGAAAATTCAAATTAGGGATGCAGTACCATTGGGCTGTTAACCTTGCTGAAGGATTAGGTACAAAAGAAATCAAGAAAAATATTGCAGAACTAAGATTATGATTTTGGAAACAAATCCTGTAAATCCGAACGATTAGTGAAATGCATAAAAATTGATACAGTTAAAGAAGTGGTACCAGGTGTGTCTTAGCATAACTGTTGAAATTGAATGAATAGTATGAAAGCACTGACACATTTCAGTTTGGGGCGGCAAGCTTTACCAAATAAAAGTACTGAATAATTTAATATGTTATGCTTTTGTTTGGTACAGAGACGCTGTTAAGCACCTTGAGCATCTGAGGAAACAGCTTTAGAAAAAAATCAGTGGATTAGCTCATTAAGATCCGTTCAACTGCTCGGGTCAGATCTGGGATGGAAACGTATTTGGAGGACAATGATAAATCGTGTTTTCTTTTTAGTAGATACTTGCAAAGACCAAAGCCTAAACAGCCCAATCATTGCCAAGGAAGGGTAATATATTGCTGGAATAGCTATGGGATACTTCATCATAATAAATTACCTTACTAACCTGCGGGGAATGGTCAGCACAGGGAAAACTGACCTTTGTGCATACTGGTCAGGGGCTGCAGGGTCGGCTTCTAAAGATTTTTTAAAAAGCAAGGCTTTCTGAGAGAAGAGTAGTTTATTTGCCCCACCCACCAATTTCGCACTTTTTGAAAACATTTTTGCTCCTTAATAAGAGCAAAGACTAATAAAGTGTTTAGATTTTATGCCTTAGAGTATCAACTTCATTTTTGCGTGAAATGACCCCAGTGATGGATATGACCGCTGAAGGTGCACTCAATCGTTTAGTTTGTATTTTAGGGTCTGAGGGACTATAAACAACATCAGTGCTTAGTTATTTGAATATACTCCCTAAATTGTAGCCACATGAGTTTTTATTAATCCATCTGTAGGACTGGTTGCCGTGTCAGTGAGCGGCAGGGTTTGAATGGAAAGGTCTCCTAAAATAACATATTAGTTGCAAGGACACATGAGATAACAACTGTGGGTGTCTGCCTAAATACATGGCTCCATCTATCACACCTCCTTATATGGATGAAAAGTATGGCAGTCATATGGATGACTTGCTCACCTCGCTTCTGTATCAACTAGAACCTCGTCTTGCAGACTCTTGGAAATGGACCTGGGAATTCTTATTATTGTTCTGCCATTCTGGGAATTGTGGATGGGAGGTGAAGTGTAATAGGGTAATTGTAATGCTTAAACAATTGATGAAACACAGTAGGATCCACTTTAAAGAGAATGGGACCGTTGCATGATAACTATTACAGCACTGTTTGTAATTTACTAAGGAGAAATTGAATAATTTTAAAGTATGTTTTTGCTTATAAACCATTACAATAACACATGAAAATTCTAATACACAAAATAGATTAAAATTGCTCCAAATATTTCCAACATTATTCACAATTGTGGCCAACATATCTAATTAAATGTCTCATGATAGCACTTGAAATGCAGACAAATTAGACTACAAAGGTTCTAAGATCATACTCTGAAACCCCTCCTTAAAAGTCGAGAATGTGCCTAAAGCATCTCAGGAAATGTTTCTAAAACACTCCTTGAAATATTATCACCGCAGCTAACGTAGGGCAGGAAGCTTTATACCAGTTGCAGACGCTTCAGTTCACCGTTTTTTACAGTTATAATGCTTTTTCTTATGCAGTATTCCCATTTTAGGATTCAGAAAAGTTTTCCTGACTCTATCTGAAAGGCGCTGGTTTTACGCATCCATTCCAAACACCGAATTGGTATCTTATGAATATACTGACCGAAATCAACTTGCAAAACATTTATATTTTACTGACACCTCTAAGGGGGTGGTAATGCGTTTCCAAACGGGCAGTGGCCCCTTTTGGATACTTTACCCTTTGTGAAGTAAAAAAAAAACCTTTGTTGGACAGTAGGCAGTAGTCCAGGGCATCACTGCCAATTCTTTAACAAATAATAAAAAGTAAACTTTTCTTTTTAAATGCAGTCCCTTTTGTTTAAGGAAAAAGGGCTGCATTAAAAAACGTTTGCATTAATAAAAATCAATCACAGACAGGGTGCTCTGCAGACCTCAGCAGATCACCATCCCTGTGGAGGCCTTGATATGTAGTGAGTCATAATTTGGAACCGACCTCCTTAATATTCATGAAATAGGTCCAATTCTGACCCCCTGCGATTCGAAACTTTAAAAAGCAAGGTTCCTGGTCGCAAAAACATTGGTCATAAATTGCAACCAGTATTTTGCGAGCACTAAATAGTACATCTGGCCCGTGGTACGTTGAAACATCCAAGATTTCACGAACACACATTCCCCAATGTCAACTAAGCTGTTCTGAAATCATGTGCTGTTGGTATAATTGAAATCTAGTGCTGCTCTTTTCTTAAAACATATAGAGGCATATTCAAGAGCCCCTAGCGCCACCTTAGCGCCGCCATAAGAACATTTTTTTTACGCTAAGGCAGTGTTAAAGTGGCTTTTTTGCTGCAGCATATTTACAAAGTGGCACAATGCATGCATTGAACCACTTTGTAATCCCTTGCGCAACATCATGGCAGCGCCAGACATAATGTATGCAAGGGGGCGTAATTTTTAACACCTGCTCAGAGCAGCTGTTAAAATGATGCTCCCATAGTAACCTATGGGCGTCCTTGCACTTTGCTGCACTAGCGTCAACATTTTTTATGCTAGTGTAGCAAAGCACCGCTGTGCTAATGACGGCCATGGTGCACCGTATTATAAATACGGCCCAACCATGGTGTTGTTAGGAGCTGGGGGTGGGGGGCAAGAAAAGTGGCGCATCATAACTGATGCGCCACTTTTTCTTAAATATGGGCCATCATGTAAATATGTCAGCTGTAAAGGCAAAATCATGCATAATACAGGATAATTTTGTAAACCTTCATCCATATATCCCATAAAACAGGCCTAAAGGAGCAACAGCACAACTTGCGAGAAAAATGATGAAAACTCATAACTTTCATGTTAATGTGCAGAGCATTATTTAAAAATATATAATTATGCGAAAATAACACGTGTTAGGAAGTCTACCACAATAAAATACATGGAATGAAGTCATTGTCTCCTTTTTATTGTGTGCAATATTTACTGTTCCTTGGCCTTTATCCTTCTACTACATATGCACTTTATTAACACGACATGTTAGTCAGTTATTGCCAAGGCAAACATTTCAGTAATATAAAGTGAACGACTAATTAGAGATTGTGTACACTGCCATTTCCTGGATGTTTGTCTTATGTGTGGCAAAGGCTGAGATATATTTATGTTTTGTTTCCGCTTCTTTTGATATTTGCCAAAGAATGACACTCCCCTTTGTAGGTCTCAGTTAAAGACAGCTGTTGCTGTTTATAGGCAAACGTATTGTTTCTAATACATAACATGCACTTAGAATGTGCTTTGACTAATCTCTTGCTCTTGATTTGCTGACTTTACTCATTGGGCTTGTGTTTCAGTCTCACCTTTTATGGATAGGTTCGATGAGTTGTGCCCTTCCCCGGCATATTACGGGGACTCTTTTTTATTTCTTTTTATTCCACTTTCCATGAGAAAGCATGTATTTCCTTGCTCTCCCCACCTTTTTCCAAAACTTTTGGCAATGCGTGCACAAATGAATTAATGCATGTGCTTGCATGCCATGGCCAGCAAACATTTGCAAAGTTAATAGCTTTGTTCTTTAATGCTGAGAACTATTAGCTTTACCAATGTCTTTTATCTCTCCTGCGGCAAGTGTATTTGCTTAAGTGTCTTCTAGATGTGCGGGAGTAGAGGACGGAAGAATCTGCCAATCACTTTAATGCATGTGTATTTTACTGGTCCCAGACACAATGCAGGAAGAGATTCTATTTTTTTCTTTCTTTTTATAATGTTCATTTAATGTAATGCGAATGCAAACATTCAGCAGACAGGATCTGGCGGGGAGGTGGAGATTCTAAATAAAATCAATTTATAGCTGGAAAATATGCATCCTTTTGTTCAACACAGCATTTAATTGACAAATTAAGCAAGAAAGCAAAGGCCCTTCATTTCTCCTCTTGGAAAGGGGGTTTTAGCTGAAACAATTATTTTAAATGAGATGAGTTTCAAATATTTGCCACACTAGGTATGTATATTGTGGAGGCTAGAGAATACCTCTGTGCCACCTGCTCACATGTCCTCAGTGCTTAATTTGTAAATAAAAACGTGCTGGTGCCCAAAGCCCTTCTCTTAAACACGCGGCTGCTGCAATTAAATGTGTGAACACGGAATACTGAGACAGCGTAATTCTGAAGCCATCTCGGGCCTCTTCATTTAAAGCCAGTCCCTGCCTCTGCAGCTCACTCAGGCAGCTCTCTGCTTTTACCTTTGAGACGCTTTTTCGTTTTTCTCTTTCTCCGTCTTTCCCATATTTGTCTTTTGCTCGCAGCAAATGCTTGAGGCAGAAGAGTAAGCGCCGGCCCTCAAAAATAAGTGCCGGTGCTCAGCACCGGAAACAATAAACACAAATTAAGCACTGCATGTCCTGCTTCCTCCACTCTGCTCGACAGTAGACTAATGATGCTGGAGGTAAGAGCTTGTGCTGGGACAGGATCACCAAGTTTAATTTTTTCTCTCCCTTCTTAGTGATATAGCAGTAGTGCTAGAGTCCCTAATGCGAGCAAGGAAAGAATTCCCACAGCATCGAAATTAGCTAGTAAAATAAAGTCAAAATTGGAGTGCACTGGGCATCTCAAACTCCTGAGTCAATGTGTCATTTGACCTTCTACACCAATGGCACTAGCGATTACAGATGGTGCAAATAGAACACACTGTATTTGGAGAGGCATAGTTTCTGTGAGGTGGAAGTCCATAACATTGCATCAAATGAGACACAGTCATCAATATATTTTAAAAAGGTCAGAAAACAGACATGCGGACACAACCATTGTACAAGTGAAAAACAGAAGAGCTGGCGGCAAATTAGGATCTGCTATTTTGCAAAAGATAGAGAAGTGGGCGGGCTACTTAAGGTAGACAATCCCTGTTTGGCTGAATGTATATGTATTTTAATGTTTGTAGTTTGTGTTTATGTCTCAGTCTTTTTTTTCTGGTGTGAGATCTTCCAGAATGTATTTTGGTTGCTCAGTCAACTTGCATGTGACTTCATTTTCCATCTGAAGAAATCTGGTTGTATTTTTTGGTCTAGTGAGTAAATAGCGACTGAAATCTTGCAATGTTTTGCACTTGGATGAAGATGTTGAAGGAGAATAGTTCTTAAGAGACGGTTTTATGACTCCACAAGTAGGTTTAGGTAAAACAAAATATGGCAATGGTGAAATTATGCTGTGGTATATAAACTAACTTGAGCTTGAAAAAATGAGTGACTTTTTATTGGGCTTTCAATATTTCCTGCTATCACTTTAAAGTTTGTCTTCACCCACCAATGCACCCACCAAGCCACTTCCTTGCATGCCAAGACACATTTTTTTCAATCTGTTCTGAAAAGGAAACAAATACATTTTAATCCCCATTTTCTAAGGAAGACTAAGAAAGATTGATCACGTTGGCTGTGAACTCAAGTGCTCAACGTAAGAAAACAAATATTGAATAGATACAAAAAGTGTCAGCGTGACAGCAGTGCTGTGACTGGTGTGAGTGCCCTACTTTGGCGCTTACACAGGGACTTGCACGCTGTGCACCATCTCCTCCCGGCTGTTCAAAACAGCTGGGTGGAGAAATGCAAAGTATGCATGTCTGTTTGGCAACCGAACACGGCCGGCCAAACACACATGTGCACTTATGGTGCACCAACCACTCCTCCCTCCAGCCCCCTCCAGCCCCGCCCGCACTGATCTGGCCCCCTGAAAACTAAAATGATATTAACGCTTCGTTATAATCATTTTATTTGTCCTTCCCCATCTGCTGTAAAAAGGAGGGGTGATGCTCCTCCACCTTAGCGGAGGAGCCGCCCCTGATATACATATTTATCACGAAAAACTCTTGTTTGGAAAAAACAAGTCCACAGACCATTCCAGATGCAGACAAAGAATGTGTTCAATTAGCAGCCACCAACCCCCCTTATTATTTTCCTTAACGCTTTATGCCCCTACCCACCCCAAAATCCTAAAATAACCCTACCATTCTGCACCCATACCCACCCCTAATCCCCAAAATATGTTTACCACCCTAAACTCTTCTCCAACCCAAATCCTAAAAATACCCTTACCACCCAATTTCCTTTCCCATCCCTGAATACTAAAAACGTCCTCAACACCCTATTCCCTTACTGACAATAAACCCCAGAAATATCCTTACCACCCAAATCCCATACATATCCCTAAACCCTAAAAAAATACCCTTACCACCCAATTCCCTTACCCACCCCTAAACCCTAAAAACACCCTTAACACCCAATTCCCTTACCCACACTAAAGCCGAAAAATACCCTTACCACCCAAATCCCATACCCACTCATAAACCCTAAACAAAACCCTACAACCCTATATCCTTACCCCCCCCTAAAATACACTTACCACACATACCCCTACCCACTCCTAAACCCTAAAATACCTGTGCTACCCTATATCCGTACCCACCACTAAACTCCCACACACCCATGGCCTAAACCGTTAAATGTATATATACTTACACACACACCCATCTCTAGTCACACAAACATATATACTTCCTTAAATAGACTTATCATGCCTGGTAATGGCATGCACTGTAAAGGACCCATGCATGGTAAAAGGATGTGTGGTAAAAGCTGCATGGTAAAGGCAATGCATGCTAATTACCGCATTGTAAAGGCCCCTGGGGAGGTGTAGCGTTTTGATGCATTCTCAGGTCTGCCACTAATGGTAAATCTACGAATGTGCCAAAATCCATGGTTTGATGTGTAAGAAGACCCACTCTTCACCCATGAAATGCCTCCCTGGGACAGAGGGACACAAAGCAAAGACTTGTGCTGCCTTGTATTACTCCAGATTTACCAAGCCGTGCAGGGCCATGTAGGGTGGCCTTGCATGGCTCGATAAATGTCATTCTAGGTTTCGCTTCGCCCTGCACCCGCTTTGTGTGGTTCAAGGATGAAGCAAAACTGTTGATAAATATGGCCCCTAATCAGCTTGCATGTGTTTAACAAAATGGTCTTAAAATGGTTCAACTCCTACCTCCCTGACAAGCAAAATGTATCTCATGGAAGACCTCCAGATCCCATTCCTAAACACTGATGTTTGATTGATGGCAAGGGCTCATGTTTTCTCGAATTATCTTCAGCCTGTACTCCCTAGGACCATTTCTAGTCCACCACAAAATAAAGTCCACCTGTACAGCGACAGAAATCAACTACACTTAAACATATATGGATGCAGCTCCAAGAAGTGTCTCAAACATGTCTCACTCTCATCAACATTGTATTGCATTGTATTGTAATCGTATTTATATAGCGATTACTACCCCTGACGAGGCGTTGAAGCGCTTTTCGGTGAGTAGCACGCTACTCTGGAACCCAACAAGAATTAGTGATGGATTAGTATCGGGAAATAATGAGTACAGTTTTAGTATTATTATGAGTTAATTTGAGCCGCGGATATGAGAGTTTGTTAGTTAGATTGACTGGAGTAATGGAGGGGTGGAGGAGGAAAGAAATCCAGAAGTGTTAATTGGGAGTATATCCTTAATTTACTTAACCCAAAGGCTTGGGATGAGTAAAGGGGTGTGGAGGAGGGAAGAGTATGTGGAAGGGTTAGGGAGAGCATAGTAGCAGGGTGAGATAAATGCAGGAGAATTTAGTAGGGTTGTGTGGGAGGTCATGGTAGTAGAGTGAGGTTTGGTGAGTTAGATGTGGAAGCGGAGGGAAGAGATTAGGCAGAGTTATTTAGGAGATGAAAGTAGTAGAAAGGATTTGGGATGAGTCAGAGTGAGAATGGAGGATAGTTTGATAGAGACATGACATATTATGATGGGTAGATAAGTGTGATAAGATGAGAGCAGGAATTCATAGATATCTAGTATAACAACCCACCCAGGAGCCATGCAATGACCCACAAACATGCCAAGCACAGAAGCAACATATACACATACATACATACATGTATGTATATACAGTGTATATATATATATATATATATATATATATATATATATATATATATATATATATATATATACATATATATATATATCTGCATACACACACACATGAATACACACACATATGCACATACAATACATAATTAGAACCATGGGTAAAATATACTTAGTCAAACAAGTTTAAAGAGTGTGTGTGTATTTTATTGTTATGACATAGTAGCAATACATATTTTCTAAAGAAACTATAAATAACTAGAAATATACACTGATACAATCTGAAAAAAATATTTATCAACATAGGCATATGCAGTTCATAGTTGTTTGAATGTGGTGGTTATGAAGGAAAGAGCCAACTCTTGAGTAGTTTTCTGAAGACAAGAAAGTCATCTGTGGGTCTTATAGTTGGGGGTAATAAATTCCATAGTTTGGCTGCTTGAACGGAGGAGGATGTACCACCTATAGTCTTTTTCTTCTATGGTGGTGTTCTAAGGCGGGGTGCCAATCTTGAGCGGAGGTTTCTTTCTTGGATGTATTTGGTAATTTTGTTTCTGATAAAAAGCGGTCCTGTTCCATGTATAGCTTTGTGGGTGATACAAAGCAGCTTGAAAGTGCATCTTCTGGCAATGGGTAACCATCAGTATATCTTATGGGTGTCTGAAATAGAACCACACTAAGACTAGAATAAATACTGATCAACTGCAGCCCAGGCAATCACAAGCCAATGAATGGAAAGCCAACATAAACCTGACAAGATTCACTTAAGAATTCATGGTAAATGCAACAACAGATTCATCATTGATAGCAATTTCCAACTCAGATCCATCATTACACACCCATACCCTTCTAGCTGGATATAAAAAATAAAATATTATGAAGATCAAGTGTATCCCTCACTCCTCTTAGCTCCACTACAGGTTTAAGCACACAAACACTCTGGTCTTCATGCATAAAGCCGAAGCACTTCTAATATAGGCTGCAATGCATTTAAACATTCTTCCTGCCAAGCACACCCAATGGTGTAGTCTGCCATAGCATGCATTTCAGACCCTTTTCAGGGGTGTGAAGTGTCATACAATGCAACTACAATAGAACACAATAATCATGATAGATATTGCTTTGATTCAAGAAAGGGTTGCATCTAGGCCTGATCATTGAAACAAGGGATGGAGAGGAAATGTTTGAGGAAGAGCCTCCTATTAGAGTGCACCTGATTATTATAGCTCAGATGCAGAGGTGCTATGTACAGCGTCCAGCAGCACAAGAAAGAACACTGTGCTGTGGTGCAGGCCCATGTTAAGGGAGGATATCACATTGCTGTGATGTTACGTTATCAGCACCATGTAAGGAATGGTAAAACAGCCACCTGGTATGTGTAGTCAATCTGTCCCTTACAGGTTCCTCTCGGGCTTAATGGCACACTTTGGAGGGTTGGTCAATCCATTCCTAGCCTGAGGAAGCAAATTCAGCTGTAGAGGTCAGGGTTGCTGCAATTCTGAAACATGTTTTAAAGAAAGTTCTGCAGTCATGTGGATCATTCTGAGTACTTCCACCAAGAATGCCCCCCAAAATCTTACTGTATATAATTGCTGTTTATATAGTGCTTGCCATAACCCTTCCAAGGCAGACACTTTGCTTCAGATGTATTTCCAAAAAAGGATCCACGATGCACTAATTTCGATTTTCTTGTAGAATGACCTTTGTCGCCAAAAGATTGGTGTGGGGTTGGTCATATGCTCTGAATTGTTTCTTCTCCTATCATTCTCTTGTCTGCAGCACCTCTTTGCCGTTACAGTTGAATACCTGCTTTTCCTAGCAGGGAAGCATGTGAATGATGTCGTAGAGGTATAACCCAAAAAAAATCTCTTGAGGTGACACCCTCAACCATCTGGGGACATCACTTCTCACTTACAAATAAAGAAATGTAGTTTAATAGATTCGGGTCATTTTTCCAATTGCTGGCTTTTCATATGCCAAGCTAATGCATTTTGGAAGTTCTACGTCTAGGCAATAGAAAGAAAGTAGACAATACATTTTAGAGTAAAACTGCAAACGCGGAACTCATGGATATGATCAGATTAGGTTTCAGGGCGTTTTGGACATGCCAAGCAAAAAAAAAAAGCACCCGTTCCTTGGGAGTCCCCTCTAAAGACATGCAGCTTGGCACCTGTAGTTTGAGCTACAGGAGGCAGGCTAGCAACATTCCCAGAATGCTTTGTGTCCCACATCAGGTGCTCAGCCGTTCTTGGATTTGTTTATCCTTCCTTCATTTGCTTACTATGTTGTTTTATTGATACTTGAATAGCTCACATCTGGAACTGTTCTGTCCTTAGAGTCAGGGCACCCTTTGCATCCATTTGAAATAGGCACCTCTTTATCTTCAGGCAGCCCTTGGTGGAATCTTCCTGTCCAGCTGAAAAGAATGTTCTACTGTCTCCAAAGGGTGCAGAAGGAAGCGCCTCTCAGCTTCCCCTCAACTTTGTGCCTAGAAAGTCATGCCTCTGACACGACCAGCGCATTACCCCTCTAGGGTTTTTCTCTTAATGGACGCCCTCTAGGGGCTACTTAACTTTGTGTTGTTTACTCTTGAAGAGGGAAGACTGCCCTCAGCGCCACAGAGATGGCTGCCATAACAAAGAAGGATTTAGGTTACAAAGGAAATTTCCGGGCTAGCCCCGGGTCGTGGAGGACAGCAATTTTAGGGGGCTGGAGGTGACGTGGCCGAATGTTTCTCCCACAACTCCCCTGCAAAAGTTAGACTCACGTCTAGGCAGAGCATTCCATTAAACTCTTTAATGGCGTCACGAGATTCTTTTCAATTCTTTGTCAGCAAACAAACAAACTCTCCACTGTACCGCCGCCCCCGCCACCCTCCTTCCGGCCGGCCAATCCACATCCCCAACTTGTACCGGACTGAGAGCCAAGCGGGGTGCACATTTCACATGGTCATGTGAAAGGATTTTTCGAATGCCTCGCCAGTGAATACAGTCTCGATTTTGCTTGCCCTGGTCAACCTTTCACCTTTTACAAGAGGTCGTGACCCGGGTCTGTTCAAGGGGCTCGAGGTGTGCTGACGGATACATTGGCAATCCATCTTTATTTCAGCAATAGGCTGACAAGATGCCAGTCAGAGCTAGGTGGAAAGCAATCCCACACTCCCTCAACATCTATGGGAATATTATGATTTTAGCCGAGGGTTTAAAAGGCCTGATTGACAGTACTGGTGGGCGAAGCCGTCTGTTTGTCCACACAACAAATGCCTAATGAGCAGCTGAATTCCAAGGTTTAGTGACATAAAGGACAGCGGGTAGAGTGGGAGGAACAACAGACTAAGCTTCAATGACGTGCTTTTTAATTGCAACAGTGCGACCGTCAGTGCAGAAATACAGCAGGGCAGGCACCGTCATTGGTATCTAGTTGTTCGTGAAACCCCTGCAGTGCCCGGGGGCGTAGCAGTCAATGGTGCAGCAGGTGAGGGGCACCGGGACCCGGTAGTGCGCTTGTCCCACTGTACTCCAAAAATATCTCTTTTGCTACCTAACCCGGGGCCGTGGGGGCATTTTCCTTGGCACTATTTGGTCCCATGGCAGCCTCAATATGGGCCCTCCGTGTTGCCCAAGTTGCATATTTCTAAGGTAGTCAGAGAGGAATCTCACGGGCCGTGCACCACAACGTTACAGCTGTGACTTCCAACTCACCCCCATTCCACATACATTGCATGATTAGTGATATTTATTGCATTCATAAAAACACATATATCATGGGAAGTCTCAATAGCTCTGTACTTTTACCATAGGCACTACTCGGCTTCCTCTTTTATACATTTCCCGAATTATTTTCTTGTGAAAAACAGAGGACACAGGGACAAGTGCACTCCAGCGCCTGCAGTTGTCGTAGTTTCCTTCTCTCATTCCCAGTGTTTAATTTGTGAATAAAAACGTGCCGGTGCTCAAAGCCCTCCTCTTAAACACGCGGCTGCTGCAATTAAATCTGCAACCACAGAATACTGAGGCAGCATAATCCTGAAGCCATCTGGGGCCTCTTCAATCCATATAAAGCCACTCCCTGGCCCTTCAGCTCGCTCTAGCAGCTTTCTACTTTCTCCCTCTGTGACGCTTTTTCCTTTTTCCCTTCATCCGTCTTCCCCAAATGTGTCTTTTGCTCGCAGCAACTGCTTAAGGCAGAAGAATAAGCCCCGGCCCTCAAAAATAAGTGCCGCTGCTCAGCACCGGAAACAACAAGCACAAATTAAGCACTGCTGATACCTTGCCCCCACCTCTACCATAGGTAATGTCCCACCGTGCTTTCCATATGGGGAGCAGGGCTAATGTGAAGTATTTTAGTGCTTTAGGCGAGATACATATTTTGCACTTCCGTTCCACACTGCAAAGCTCCAAGCATGGAAGTGGAGCTTGGGCCTTGGGACTGCCCTTACACTTTCTGCATTCCACTTTCTGTTCCTGTTAAACAGCTTCCAAAGAGAAAATATAAGCTAAAAAGCTTCACCCTGTGAATTAAAAAATAATAAGCTGATGCGTAAAAACAAATTGTTGACTTCTAACAAATAATGAATATTTTGTATCAAAATATCAGCAGACGGGCGCTAAAACAAATCCCATTTGTGAAAAAAAAAATCTGGGTCCTGTCAAAAATGACTCAATTTTTCCAAAACGATTTGACTTATTAAAAAAGGGATACGGTTTCGCAAAAAGAACCGATTTAACAAAAAAGATTTGAAAACCAGGTGCACATCTAGCCCTTGGTTCGCCCTGCTCATCTCAATGGCGGTGTTGAAGAAGTGGTTGGCCGTGGCTCATACCCGCGTAGGAGCCACCAAAGACTGTACTAGCTGAACGCAGGAGAGAGCAAGTGTTTGAAATACATCTACACAGCGCATGTTTCCACAAATGTTCTTGACACTAGAGCCACGGAGACCCCATCCGTGGAGCACCAAGGGCCACGGGGCAACAACTGCGGTGGTTGTAATTATTTGATGCTGGGGTCTATCATACTTTGGCTCTGTAGACTGGGCCAAGAATGCCCTTTCCACTCTTGACAGTCAGGGTGGAGAGAGCAGGCAGACAAAGGCACCTAAGGGAGGCAGTGTGCAGGACAAGAGCTCAGAACACAACTGTACTCCAGCATACACACAGTACATTTCCATCCCAGCGCTTATCTTTAGTTAAACAGAAAGTAAATTAATCTCAGAGCAAAACGGAATACTGCACAGTTCAATAGAGGGACAGTTACAAGTTTCCAGTCAAGCACTACACATTTTCTGGTGCCCTCTCCCATCTGTAGGAGTTTTGAATGTCAATTGTCCACAATAAGTCGTAGAGCATAGAAATAAATCAAGTACAAATAGCTTTTGCCCCAGGGAGGTCTTGTGGCAAAAAGTATATTTTTCATATTTCCAACTTATCTGTGTGCTCAGTCTCTCAGAAGGCTTACAGCTGGGTCCTGCTTTTTTCTTCTTGGTGGAGCTGCTGCCTGGTGAATCTAATGGGTTGCATTCGGTGCACCCATTCTTGCAGCAGTTTTTAGGGTCAAGGCTGCGAGTGCATGCACTAACGCATGCTTCTCGCTTGTGAGACTGTGTTATGTTCCGTAAAAGGTTTGGAGCCCGCCTGTTTCTCACCGTTTGATGATTTGAGTGGAACTGTTCTATACAACCTTGTAATTTGTCAAGGCATGCCTGACATCACTTCCATTTCTCTGTGTGGAGCAGGGATGAAGCACTAATTGATGCAACTTAATTAGTGCCCGTCCACTGCTCCCAACATGATCGAGGTGCTGTTTGCTGTTTTTAACTTCAAGTGCCCCGCAAATAGAAAGATTCTGACTGGCAAAAACGTGCCCAGCAGCCACAAAATTGTAAAGTTTTATGTTTTTTAAAGCTAACTTTCTGTTATCTTGCCAAGTCAACTTTTCTCAGTTTCTTTTCATATTTCCTTTTGTTTTTGCTCCTGGGCGCTGTTGTCAAAAGATGACAATTAACTTGTTCGAAATATGCAAGACCTATTGCATTTCAAATGCTTGTTTCAATTTTGGGGGCTGTGATGGCAGCCTCACTTGGGATGTGGTCTGCTTACCACAGGTCAGCGTGGTAGGCCTGCATGGTGGTGCTTATTTCTGGCAACTGGAGCCTACCAGGCCGGATTCAGAAAAGTGCCTCACTCACAGTTGTTGCAGCCTCTGATGCAGGTCTTTACAGTGTAGTCATTGTGGCAAATGCAGCTTCTGGGACTAATCAGGGATTATGCACTGGTATGACAGCAGCTCTTTTATGGTACTTATGGTGCCAGGAAGCAGCACTCTTGCAGGTACACAGCAAGGTGCTAGATGACACACATTGTTGTCTTCTTGTAGTTCACAGTGGAAATTACTCAGGAGGCCCCACCCAACATTGCTTGCTTCTTGCTTCCCTCCCACTGACAATCAGCATCTTCTGGGTGTTCTTGAAGCCAGGACACTAAGAAGATTTTTGTGTTGGGGGTCTGCTTCTTTTTGAAGTGCCCACTCCTGTGCCTTGTCCTTCCTCTAGAAAACAGTCTGAACAGCAGGAGTGACTCCAAACCTGATAGCCCCACAATACAGGTCACGGGCATGACTAGAGGTGAACACCTGGATGTCAGCCACAGTGATCTGGTGATCCAAAGATTATCCCATGCTCCAACCTCTACTCCTTATTATTCTTTTATAAGACCCATCTCCTTTGTTATACATCCCTAGGCCCCTTTCCCGTGTCCTCTTCCTGAATCATAGACCACCCTTTGAAGTGTACTGAATAGCCTGGCTGTTCCTCCTCCAGTATGTGTGTCCCACCCAGCTCACAGGAATGTAGCAATCCACAAATTTCTCTGGAGGGATTCTCTACCTCCTCAAGCTCCTCCAGTGAGCCCTGGATTTTCCAACATGGAACCCAGATTCTTCCATGTATTGTACCATTCACAGTCACACATACACCCATTATGTGCAAATAACAACATACACCTGCAGAGCGCTAAGTACTAAATTGATGTAAGCCAATGGTGAGTTAAGCACACAGCAGCTGAACTTTACATGAGTAATCCTGGAGGCCTCATTCCAGAGACAAAGGTAAGAAGGCCTGTTCACTTCTACTGATCACTGCATGGTATGCCACCACACTCACGCTACTTATATACTGGCAAAGACAGTTCACCACAATGAGGGTAGTGTTTTGGGTGCCTCTCTCAGTCCAACAAGACCACAATCCATGTGACAGGATTATATCATGGTGTGCACACATGATCTGTGTTTGCCTATGACTGCATAAATTAGCACCAGGAAGCTAGATAGTATTGTAGCCAGGGCACTCAGGGCATGGGTGCACGTCAGTCACCATGTTAGGGGCTTTTCCATCCTACTAACACCCTTACTACTCTTTTGCTGAATGGGCGTAGCTCATTCGAAACATTTGTTCTTTGAGTGATGCTAGGATTTTTCAGAACCACTGTGAGTTTAGTGATGTAACATAGATGACAGCACTCTCACTTTGGAAATTGTTCCAGCACCACTGCCTGTATATAGGGGTTTCCTTGGATTACATTCTGAATATTACTCTTACCATCATTAAATCAGTTCAGGCATTCCTATGTTGGTACTTAACATTGTAGAACTATTACCATAAAATCAGTATAGGGTTTCCAGTTTTTCCATGGACACCAAGGGTGAATTTGGTGGACCATCTGACAGTGTCATTTCAAAATGGAGTGAGGCTTTGTCAGGAATTGACAGGACTCGGTTTGTTGAGAGTATTACATTACAGTTTACCAAAACATGAAAATTAAAATTTACTGAAATGCATTTCGGTACAAATGCAACATTTGTTTAGGGCTGTCACAGCATCCACTTTTTATGTCTGAATGGTCAAAAGGCAGGCTTGCAAATGTGCAGTGCCAGTGTGGCCTTAATATAACATATGGAAATAATAAAATTGTGTGTGCAGGATTCCAATGAAAAATTCTACTAAAAAATAATGAAGTTGCTTATCATAATGTGAATGCTTACATTTTTAGGGTCGAGCCGGTGAGAGCATGTGCTAGTACATGCATCTTGCTTGTGAGACACTATTGTGTACAAAATGGGCTTGGAGCCTGCCAGTGGCTTACCATTTATTGGCTTGTGTGTCATTCTTCTCCACAGCCTAGTAATTAGTCACTGCAGGACAAGCATCATTTTCTGTGGAGCAAGGACCAAGACTGATCGATTCAACTTAATCAGTTCCGGTCCATCCTGATGTGATTGGGGGGCTATTTTGTTCTTTTTAACTTCTAGTGCACTACAATCAGAAGGCAACAGACTTGAGTGTGTGAACCCATGTATAAAGCAGATAATAGGAACAGGACTGTAATTAACTCAGCGTTCAGGAAAACTGAACCCACTTTTAGATGCATGCATGCATTATTGGTAAGCCATGAAGCTGAATCAGCATTTTCAAGGTCAGTCCGCAAATTATTTTTGAAGATCAGTGTGACTGGCAAAATCATGCCTAGTAGGTCAAAGAAAACTGCAAAGTTTTATTTTCAATAGTTAACTTTTTTCATTTAGCCAAGTCTTCTATTGCCACTTTGCAGACTCATGTTTTGTTTTGTTTTTGCTCCTGAGGGCTGTTCTCAAAAGATGATGATTATCTTGTTCCATATACTGCAAAACAATATTGCTTCTTTCGTATGTGTAATTTACGAACTTAATGCAGTAAAACACAATTGTGCATTACACCCCAATCCACCCTATTCCAATCCATCCAAATTCAATCCACCCTGCACCAATCCACTCAATCCAATCTTCCCCACTCCAATCCACCCAACCCAATTCAATCCAATCCACACAACTCCAAACCAATTCACCCCACTACAATTCAACCACCTACTACAATCCACCCCTTTCCAACCCAACACACTCCACTCCAATCCACTCAGTTATAATCCAAACCACTTCAATCCAATTCACCCCACACCAGACCACCCCACTCTGATCCAATCTATCCTAATATAGTCGACCCCACACCAGTCCAATCCACCACACTCCAGTCCAATCCACTCCCTCAAGTCCAATACACCATACTCCAGTTCACTCCAATTCAGTCCACTCCCATCCATCCTACCCATTCCATTCCAATCCAATTCAATCCAATCTACCTCATGACAACCCTACCCAACCCACTCCAGTTGACTCCAATCCAATTCACCCCACTCTAATCCAATCCACTCAGTTATAATACAACCAACTCCAATCCAATTCACTCCACACAGGACCACCCCACTCCAATCCAATCTATCCCAATATAGTCAACCCCACACCAGTCCAATCGACCACACTCCAGTCCAATCCACTCACTCAAGTCCAATACACCATACTCCAGTTCACTCCAAAATCAGTCCACTCCACTCCAATCCATCATAACCATTCCATTCCAATCCAATTCCATCCACTCCAATCCAATCTACCTCATGACAACCCAACCCACCCCACTCCAGTTGACTCCAATCCAATTCACCCCACTCGAATCCAGTCCACCTCACTGTAATCCAATCCACCCAACTCTAATCCAATCACCCCCACACCAATCCACCCCATTCCTATCTGTCCCACTCAAATCAATCCTAATCCAATCCAATCCACCCACCTCACCACACACCAATCCAATACACCATACTCCAGTCCAATCTACGCATTCCATTCCAATCCACCATAATCCAGTCCATTCCAATTCAGTCTACCCCACTCCAATCCAGCCTACCCATTCCATTCTATTCCATTCCAATTCAATCCAATCCAATCGACCTCATGCCAACCCACCTCACCCACTCCAGTTGACTCCAATCCAACCCACCCCACTCCAATCCAATCCACCCCACACCAGTCCACCTGAATCCAATCTGCCCCACTCCAATCCACCCCAATCCTGTACCAATCCACCCCACCTGACCTCACACCAATCTACCTCACTCAAATCCAATCCACACCACTCCAATCAAATCCACCCCACTACAGTTCAATCCAACCCACCCCATTCCAATCCAACCCACTCCCCTCCACTCCAGTCCACCCTGTTATAATCGAACCCACTCCAATCGAGTCCAATCCATACAATCATCTCACTCCAATCCAATCCAATCCACCCACATCAATCCAATCCACCATACTCCAACCCAATCCACTCTCTCCAGTCTAATCCACCATACTCCAATCCACTCCAATCCAATCCACCCCACTCCAGTTCAATCCCCCACTCCAATCCAACCTGCCCATTCCACTCCAATCCAATCGACCCCAGTTCAATCAAACCCACCCCACTCCATTTGACCCCAATCCGATCCACACCACTCCAATCCAACCCACTCTAATCCAATCCACCCCACTCTAATCCAATCCACCCAACTCCAATCCAATCCATCAAACTCCAATCAACCCCCCTCCAATCAATGCCGCACATTCTAATCCAATTCACTGCACCCAATCCAATTGAATCCCACTCCACCCACACCAATCCATTTTACCCTAATCCAATCCACCCCATTACAGTCCACCCCACTCCAATCCACCGCAATCCAAGCCACCCCACCCCACTCCATTCCAATCCAACCCACCCCACTGCAACCCAATCCAATCCACCCCACTCCAATCCAATCCAATCCAATCCAACCCACTCTACTCCACTTCAACCCACTCCTATCCAACCTGCCCATTCCACTCCAATCCAATCAATCCCAGTTCAATCCAACCCACCCCACTCCATTTGACTCCAATCCAATCCACCCCACTCCAATCCACCCCACTCTAATCCAATCCACCCAACTCCAATCCAATCCATCAAACCCCAATCAACCCCACTCCAATCAATGCCGCCCATTCCAATCGAATTCACTGCACCCAATCCAATTGAATCCCACTCCACCCACACCAGTGCATTTTACCCTAATCCAATCCACCCCATTACAGTCCACCCCACTACAATCCACCGCAATCCAAGCTACCCCACCCCATTCCAATGCAACCCACCCAACTACAACCCAATCCAATCCACCCCACTCCAATCTAATCCAATCCAACCCACTCTACTCCACTTCAACCCA
Organism: Pleurodeles waltl; assembly: GCF_031143425.1. Lineage (NCBI taxonomy): Eukaryota > Metazoa > Chordata > Amphibia > Caudata > Salamandridae > Pleurodeles > Pleurodeles waltl. The sequence continues at coordinate 317,811,897 of NC_090448.1, read as the reverse complement.
CTACATTCCAATCCACCCCACTTCACTGCGCCCCAGTTCATCACAATCCACCCCACTCCAATCCAGTCCACCGCAGTCCAATCCAATCCACCCCAACCCAACCCACTTTGCTCCAATCCAATTCACCTCAATCCAATCCATCCCACTCCAACCCACCCCAATTAATCCCACTCCACTCAAATCCACCTCAATTCAATCCATCCCACTCCACTTTAATCCACCCCACTTGAAAAAATCTACCCCACTCCAGGCCAATCCACCCTCTCCAATCCGCCCCACTCCACTCCAATCCACCCACTCCAACCCATCCCACACCACCCCATTGTACCTTACTCCATTACACCCCACTCCAATCCAATCCATCCCAATCGACCCCACCCCACTTCAATTTAACGCACCACACTTCAATTACATTCACCCCACTCCAATCCACAGCAATCCAATCCACCCCACTCTATTACAATCCACTCTACCCTAGTCCAATCCATTACACTCCATCCCACTCTACCTCAATCCAGTCCCAACCACTCCACCCGATTCCACCCCACCCCACTCTAATCTAATCCACTCTAATCCAATCAACCCCACTCCAATCGAGTCCACCACAATCTTCTCCACTCAATTCCAATTCACCCCACACCACTCAAATCCACCCCACACCAATCATCCTACTCCTGTCTATCCTACTTTGGTCGAATCTTCCATACTCCAATTCACCCCAATGTAATCCACCCCACCCCACACTACTCCAATCCATCCCACACAAATCCATCTCACTCCAGTCCACACCAATCTGGTCAAATCTACTGTACTCCAATTGACCCCAATCAAATCCACCCCATTCCAATCCAATCCAATCCACCCCACTCCAATCAAACCAAGCACATTACAATCCAATCCACTGCACTTCATTCCAATCCACCCCACTCCAATCCACCACACTCAAATCCAATCCACCCTACTCTAACCTAATCCACATCACTACAATCCAATCTACCCCACTCTAATCCAACCCCACTCCAATCCATCCCCTCCAGTCCACTCACTCAAATCCATTCTACCCCAATCCAATCCACCCCACTCCAATTAAATCCAATCCACTGCAACCCAACCCACCCCACTCCATTACAGTCCACCGCATTTCAATCCACCAGAGTCAAATTCAGTCGAACCCACTCCAATCCACACCATTTAAATCCAATTCACTCCCCTCCAGACCAATCCACCCACTTCAATCCACACCAAACTACTCCAGTGCAATCTAACAAACTCCACTCCAATCCAACCCACTGCAGTCCAATCCACCCCTCCCACTCCAATTCAGTTCGCCACAATCCACCGCACTCCAGTTCAATCCACCTCCGTCCAACCCACCCCATTCCAATCCAGTTCACCCCAATCCAACCCAACCCATCCCACTCCAATCCACCCCATCCTATCCCACTCCACTCCAGTCCACCCAAATGCAACCCACTCCACTCCAATCCACCCCAGTTAAATCCAGTCCTCCCCACTCCAAACCACCCCATTCAGATCCAATCCACTCCACTCCAAACCACCCCACTCCAATCAATCCAACCCACTCTAATCCAATTCACTCCACTCCAGACCAATTTACCCCGCTTCAATCCAAACCAAACCACTCCAGTGCAATCCAACCCACCCACTCCAATCCAACTCATTCCATTTCAATCCACCCCACTCCTCCAATCCAGTTCACCACAATCCATCCCACTCCAACTCAATCCACCCCAGTCCAACCCACCCCACTCCAATTCAAGTCACCCCAGTTCAACCCATCCCACTCCAATCCACCACAACCCACCCAGCTCCACTGCAATTCCCCAACTTCAAATTATTCACCCCATTCCAGTCCAATCTATCCAATCCACACCACACCACACCACTCCAATCCAATCAACCCCACTCAAATTCATCCCATCCCAATGTACCCCATTCTAATCCACCCTACTCTAATCCAGTTCACCCGACAAATTCCAATACACCCCACCCCACTCTACACTACTCCAATCCACCCAACTCTACCCCAATCCAATCCACCTCACTCTACCTCAATCTAACCCACTACACCCAATTCATCCCACTTCACCCCACTGCATGCCACTCCTCTCTACGACTCTCTATGCCACTGCACTCTATGAGGCTCTCCTCCACTGAACCACTAAACTCTACTTCCCACTCCACTCTACAATACTCTACTTCCCACACTCCACTCTAGGACACTCTACTTCCCCACTTCACTCTACATCCCTATTCCAGTCAACAACACTTTACTTTACTCCACGACACTCAACTTCTCCTGCTCCACTCTAAGACACTCTACTCCCCCTCTCCACTCTAAGACACTCAAAGACACTCTACTCCACAGACTCCTTTCTTTGACAGCCCACGCCACTAACCTTCAGCCATGCCGAAGAGCAACCACACTCGTGTACAACATGGCTCAAACACATTGTCAAAGCCAATAGCTCGTGCACAGGCTAGACCCATTGGCTTTGCCAATGCTTTTTCTATATGAATGTGCTGGTTCTATTCTTGGGGTGGTACAGGGGTGATTTTGTTGGCTAACAACTGCTTTTGTATGCATCAAACGAACTAATGACTATACAAAGATTTAAAAGAAAATAACAAAATGGCCATTTGGCTAAATGTTCTTAGGAGTGTCTTAAAAAAAGGAGGTGCTTTCTGTTGCCTGTTTGACATCGGTGTCCAGATTTGACCCATTTGTGTCAATGATCTCAAGCCAACAGTGTTACATTAGACCTCTTTTGTAGATGGCTGCATGCATGTTATGGTTGTAGGCATAATGTATATACGTAAAACTACAGGCTGCTGAATCGAAAGTGTTGCTGGCTAAAAATCATGACGAGGGTCCACTTGGCATCTCTGTTTACTGCTTACAAACGTACAGTTTGGCATTCACTTTGAACTCTGGCTGGACCTTTTCCCTCCAAGGCACTTGAGAAAGATCCGTTCCATGCTTTATCCATCTGGTTTCTTGGACCCACCACCTCCTGAGCACAGGAGTCTACGAGGGAGGGGTGCTGGATGGTTCACTTAAAACTCACATTACTGTAAGTCTAGAGGCTCCTATTTCTCGAACCCCCTCCCTCGCAGCAGAGGTATCTGGCCCCTTTCAGCCCTGTTTAGCCGATTTGCAGACGTCCCTCAAGAGTCAAGCCAGTAATTTGTTTAGCAGCCAGATGTGTGAGTGACATACCAGAGTAATATGCTCGAACCGCTCAATCCCACAGCTTCCTCGGCGAGCATCTCCAGGGCTTCTCACACGGATTGGGAGGGGAGGCAGAAATTCCCTCTCTGACAAGTGCACAAATCTGTGTGGAGAGGTGAGACTGCCCCAAGTGCAAAGCCCGCCAGAAAACAGTACTCTCAAGAATGCCTGGCAGTTCGGATGCAGACCAGGACATGCATGGTGATTTGAAAAAGAACAGACTTAAATTATTGTGGAAGGGTGGGACTACATTCCCATCCCACTTTCGTGCCTGTGTAACTACCTTACTTCTCAGACTGTAACTTTAGGTTTCTACTTGCTAAGTTCTTGGGACGATTTCTATCTCTATTCTTCTTAATTTTGAAATCTGTAAGATCCTCATTTTACCTGAATGAGACAGATGCCTCAGCATCATTTGTTAGCGCCGTGAAGTCCCATAGGTGGGCAATCAATGTCAATGAGCAGTGATAACTTTGCACCAGCACAAACCTACCTTCCCTTGGTGCCCCTACTGCTACCTTCCGTTACATTTTACGACACCAACATGATTCCACCAGTCTACTGCTGCGCACACTATCCCATACTACTACGGCTTCTACTACTTTTAGCAATATTACTCTTGCTGGTAACAGTACTGATGGGTGTAGCAGTACTTGTAATGACAGCAGCAGAGGCAGTACTGCAGCTACAGGAGTAGTGCAGTACTTGTAGTAATGGAAGAAGTGCCAGTAGTAGCATTGATAGAAATACTGCTAGCAGTAGAAGAAAGCCTTTGTAGTGGAACTAGTAATACACAAGTAGTAGTCGTAGCAGAGGCACTTCTAGAAGTAGTAGTCCTCCATGTTCTGCTAGTAATACTGTACTAATAGCTGTACTGCTCTTCTAGTAGCAGTAAAAGTAGAAAATATCTACTGCTAGTAGTAGCAGTCCCAGCAGGAGTACATGTAACGCAGAACTAGTCACACTACTACTTCTAGTCTAGTCTTTGTAGTAGTGCTAGCATTAACAGTATTAATTGTAGCATTGTTATTAATTGGAGTTTCACAGTAATGGCAATAGAACTAGTTCTACGTGTGTTAATAATATTAGTTGAAGCAGTAGCAGAGAAGGTAGTACTCACATTAAAAATTAGTCCTAGTATCTATTTCAGTAGTTTAGTATTGGCAGTAATAACAGAAATTGTTATAGTACATGTACTATCAATAGTATCTTATATAACATTACATATGTATTGTATGTTGTGCTTGTATCTGGCAATGTAGTGATTTTGCCTTGTTCAAGAGTGCATTTTCAGTGTTGGCTTGTCTATTTTAGTAACATTTTCTAGTCCCTGTAGTATGTTACTGCGATGCATAAGCATTCAACGGCTCATCGAATCATTTTGCTGTGTGCTGGGACAAACTAAACAAGCATGTATAGCAGGAATATGCGAGCAGCAAAATAATAAACTGTGGGGCATATTTACAAGCCTTTTGCACTTCCTTAGCGTCGCCATATAGTATTTTTATTACACTAAGGACGTTTTAAGGTGGCTTTTCTGAAGCGCGATATTTACAAAGGAGCTCAGTGCTTGCATTGCGCCACTTTGGACCCGTTGTGCCACAATATGCCTGTGTCAAGCATAATGTATGCAAGGGAGTTTCTCAGCGCAGGGAGGTCCGAAAAAATGGTGCAGTGAAATTTACAACATTTCACTGCATCCTTTTTCCATCATTTTTGATACCTGCTCAGAGCAAGTGGTAAAATGACATACCCATTTTACTCAATGGGCCTCCTTCTTCTTTGCTGCACTAGCATCAACATGTTTGTGTAGCAAAGCACCACAATAATGTCAAAAGTTTTGACGCTCTTGTGCTAACGACCGCCATGGTGCGCCATATTGTAAATACAGTTCAACCATGGTGTTGTCAGGTGCCGGTAAGGGGAGCGCAAGAAAAGTGGCACATCATCTTTGATGCACCACTTTCTTGTAAACATGCCCCCATACGTAGCAAACTTTGTCATGTTGGCATGTCCACAAGCTGATTTTGTAACTATTCCATGTCTGGGAGTGTGTTTCGTAACATTTTCTTACCTTGTTTAGGAATGGCCATGGGCAATGCTGTGGGTTATGCTATGGGATTTGACGACTGTACCCTGAAATAAGTAGAGAGACTTCAGTGAAGGAAATGTGGAACGATTTTCAACACTTCATGCAGAATAGCATTTGGCCTGCAGGAACACTCTATATTCCAAAAAAATATATTTTAGGCCTAATGCAGTAATTTGGTGCTACCACTAGGTGGCTCCCTAAGACGGTGGCCTAACATTGTCTTATGAATACACACACTGATACTGCCTGGGTGGGTAATGCAAGCAATGTGATTGCTCTGTCCCATTCCAGAATGGTCAATTGTTTCACAGTCCTTTCAGTAGGCATCGTGAGAAAAGATTTGAGGGATACTCAGTCTCAGGATCAAGCTGAGCAGCAGGTGGGAGGCACGGTTACGGTCCAGCTGCTGAACATTACACAAGTCTCTAACCAGTAGGGTAATCAAGTCATGCGACATTAGGGGCATGCATAGATTCTCAGTCTCAGATATCATACGTGCATCAGGCATTTCCCAAGAGCAACAGAGGAGGAGGAGGAAGAGAAAACAGAAAATCAGTCATCAAGGCCGAAAGAAGTAGCTGCAATAGTGATATGAAGGGCCAGTAAGTGTCTGGAGGTGGATTATAGAGGCATGAGCTGGATTCAGAACTATGCAGCCTTGGTATTCAGCGCGGATGACATTTAAATCACTGGCATGGGGCGTCTGTGCAGTGCTTTGGTCGCCAGCACTCATTGGTTTACAAACTGAGCACCGGCAATTAGTGGCAGAATTGGACCCAGAATAACCGTTGCACACAATAATTTCTCATTTTTAAGGAGACCTTGAAGGGCCCATTTGTAACCCTCAATAACTCCAATCAACGGCTTATGTTACTGGTAACCATAGGGGGATGTTGAGCCCGCAAATAATTTTTTTACTTTACCAGATAACTTTACTGAACCAGAATGATTGAACCCAGCCACAGCTAGAAAATGTATGCTGATTTTTTCTCTGCAGCTCAACTTTTTGCACAGTTTTACTATATGTATTATCAAATGCTGGCATCATATTTTTCTGTAAATTCACCTTGTAATGCACTTTTTTTACAGACTGTAGTTTTGAAAAGGAAAAGTACGCTAAAAATCCGATCTCAATAGGCCAGAAGAACTGCCAGGGTGCAAATTATGGCGGCAGTGAATTCAGTTGTACTAGGCTTGTCAATCTTCCCTTTTTTAACACTTTCAACTGGGGCTGTATTACTGTTGCCCCCTGGGCACTTTGGTATTACAGAAGTGGCCACAGACCCTTGTGCAGCCCCTTCTATAATACTGATAGCACTGTCACATATCTAGTACCAGCGCTATCATCAGAGGGCATACTGGTATTTCCATGGGGGCGTGGAACCATGCAAATGAGGGAAACACTTTGCCTCTGCGCCGGCGCCGTGGGCATAGAGGCAAACATGTCTTTAAAGGTGAACTGGAAGTGCAACACAAAATGTTGGTCTCCTAAAGCTCTCTGGGGAGAAGAGGGGTCTCATGGACCCCATGGACCCCTAAGGCATCCCCTTCCAGGCTGGTGCAGTCACTCACTGCACCGGCCTGCATAGGATCTCTAATCCCCCTTATAAGTGGAGGTGGGGTGCCACCTGCCCAGAGAAACATGGAGCAGCTTTTAAACAGCTGCTCCATAATTCTCTTAAATGCGCTGCCCCAAGGGCAGCACAAGTTTGTGGGGGGCAATGCATTTAGCATAATATGGTGCACTCTCCTTGTTTGCACCGGGTGCAACTTTTGAAAGATGCACCTGCGCAAACAAGGAGAGTGTGCTGTATTCTGTAATATGGCCCCTGATGTATTACAACAAGGGGCCGTATTACATAAAGTGCCCCGGGAGTGCAATGGGCATTTCCACCCACTTGGCAGGCCCCTGGGGAACTTTGGTGTTACAGAAGGTGACGCAGATGCTTGTGCGGCTCCTTCTGTAATATCGATAGTGCTTCCGTACATATAGCGCCAGTGCTCTCATCAGAGGCCGTTCCCTCATTTGCATGTGAGGGAATCTCTTTGCCTCTGTACTCAGGCCATTTTACCAATGTGGGCGCAGAGGCAAACGTGCCTTTAGAAGGCGCACTAAAAGCAGCCCCCTGAGGGAGAGAAAAGGGGTCCCATGGACCATCTCAGACATCCGCTTGCAGGTGGGTGCAGTGACTCACTGCAGCCCCCTGCAAGGGGATCTCTAACCCCCCTTAAAAGTGCAGGTGGGGTGCCACCTGCACAGAGAAACACAGAGCAGGGTTAAAAAAAGCTTCTCCGTTTTCCTCTTAAATGTTCTGCCCTGAGAGCAGCACGAGTTTGCAGCTGCCTTGGGGACAGTGCATTCACTATAATACAGCGCACTCTCTTTGATTGCGCCGGGTCCACCTTTGAAAGGAGAGTGCGCTGTATTCTGTAATACGGTCCAAGGTATCCAAACTGCCCCTGTGTGCTATTTCCCTGTTTGATTTTCACCAGATTGGACCAGAACAAAAATTGAAGTCTAAAACTACAGGTGCTCACAATTTGTGCTTTATTTGTGATACTGAATGAGGAGCAGACTGGAGTTGGTACTCAACTATAAATTACGTCAGAGATTGCAACAGGGAGCCTAGCTTTTTTTGTAAAATATACATTATGCAGAATTAGACGGGTGTGTCTCAAATTAGTGCAAAAGTCACAAAGTTCAAACAACAACAAGTCTGGCAAGATGAAAAACTTAGCAACCTTCGAGAAGGTGCAGCTTTCCATAGTGCATAAGAACTATGAACACCCCAAACTAGACGGCTCATTAAATTAAATAACGACATAAATGGAGATCTATCACGCTATAATGTTTCCTTTCCGAAGACAATATTTTCTAGTCCCTCTCTACAGCTCCCTCGGACTGGGGTTTATACATTTTTGCATATTTAGTGTATGTTCATTGCTTCTTGCTGCTCTGCCGCTCACCATCTTCTGTCCATCTCCAGACACATCTGTTTCTTTTTTCATGCTCTGTTGACCCGCCTGTCACACCTTGTTGTTAATCTTCTAGTTATTACACTTTGCATTTTTTCGTCGACCTCCTGTCATCTCGCATTATTTCCGGGTTCTCAAACTGTTTCACCCTCATACTTTTAGAGATAGGGTTTCCTGTGACGGTACTTGGCTCCTGTGATGAACTCGGTCTTATGATCCCCTGTCACTTGCCCAAAGGGTGTTGACCAAGATCAGGCCTGGAAAAAAAAGATTGTGGCAGACTTTCAAAGGGGCATCCATCTTGGTATGAAATGTGGTAGAAAGGGCAGTGTAGTCAGAGGCCTGACATAATATATATATTTCACTTTAAATATTGTGTTGAAAGCATTCGGTCTCCACGTTTAGTCAGACTCTTATTTATTTATTTTTGCCTTTGCTTCCGATGGGGAGACAAAATGCAGCAGATTGCGAAGGCTAGATCAGATGGGTTTGCCAATGCTTGTTTAACGCTAGTTGTATGTAAATAGATGAATTTGTTTCAGTATACAGGAACACGTAAGGAAGGCAAAAGATGAATACAATGACGTGTATTACCTAACTTGCCGTTTTATTATATTTAGCTTGTACTCGAGTTTAGCCCTAGCGCTGAAGGGGGAGGGGCAATAACCCCTGCTCAGCCCAATGCCTTTGTAACATGTGATAGGACAGCCAAAATGAGCATTTAGGGCTCCCCACCACATTTTACGGAGAAGTCCTATCACGCTGCTATTTGAGGCAACAAATGAAACAGCGCTGGTACCCCAGGAGATGTTCCCGATTACACATTAGTAGCGTACCTTTATAGGAGGCAACAGATACTCCAGCCACTCCATGCCACAAGCATCAATAGACCCTACATCAGCGCCCACCAAGTGAGAACCAATGGTCCTAGGTGCAAGGCTCCATAAATTAAACCCGATCAATCATCTGTGTAGTGGCAAAGGAGCAAACACTGCTTTAGATGACTGAGATGGAGTCCACACTAGGTCCCTTCTCACTTACCTGTTAGACAATGCCTCTCTGCATTAACATACACCACCACCTCCACCACCTTAAAAGAACGGGCACTCCAAGAGCTAAAGTGCACTTTGATAGTGAAGCAAGAGCAGTTAAGCTCTCCCTGCTGACATTCATGTGACCTGAAGATAAAGGTTAGAATCCGGGCAAGACCAACTCAGCTTTTCATCATTCCACAGTTATCACATTGAGTGCCATTAAACTGTTGTCGGAAGTTGGGGTACTGGTTTAGGAGGGTGAACCCCTACTCAAAGAGGAACCACAATCTCTGTCAGGATGAAACACAAGCAAACCCCAAATTACCTGCTATCTTGGCACAAAAGCAGTCAGGCTAAACTTAGAAGCAATGTGTAAAGTATGTATGCAGTACTTCAAACAGTAATAAAGAGTAAACACAACACAAAAAGAATCCCACACTACTTGAGAAAAATATAGCAAAATTTTAATAAATATTTGAGACCAAAATGGCAGAAATCCAGTCTGTAGAATTGGAGGTATATTTAAGTGAATATTGTGTTATAAAAAATGAAGCACCAACTGTGGTCATCTGGTCGCACTGGACTGGCACTAAGTTGCAAGCTTAGGCCAACTGCAATGAAGCGCGGGTCAGCTACAGGGACCAAGTTAGGCCTGGTGAACAAAGAATCTTAAATCCTGGTGCACAGTGTGCACAGCATTGCTTTGCTAGGCTTTGCACCGTCTGGTGTCAGGTCCATTGAAATTCTGCGACAAGACTTTGCCGGGCTTTACATCACTTTGTGTTGGTTCTAGTGAGGTGTGCCGCAAAGCTTAGTGGGGCATTGTGTCACTTTGTGTAGGCTGCAATGTAGGTGACTGCTGTGTGACGAGGCTTTGCGTCTCAGCATTGATTCCGATGGGGCTTACCTCTGTGCAGAGAGGCTTTGTATCAGTTCCGGTGGGATGACAGATGAACTGGCAGAGCACCTTCAGGTCCACTTACAAGAGTCCAAGACTGGAGTGGCAAGACTCACAGCAGACTGAGTCAAGGTGCTTGGTTCAAGATGGTCAAATCCTGTTCTGTCCCTGAGGCTTCTGATTAGGAGGTCAACAACTGGCCTTGGGAATCTCTCTGGTGGTCTTGGGTTCAAGATACATGTCCAGTCTTTCACTCAGGCAGCAGAGCAGCAGGGCAGTGACCTTCTTGCAGAGCAGCACAGGAGTCGTTCTGAGTCTTCCACAGGACCAGAGGCGTACTGAAGAGCTGGGTCTAAGATTTCAATATTTATACCAGGCACCCACTGTGAGGATTAGAAGGCTCCAGAGGTTTACACTTCCCTGTTGATGTGGCAGGCATCCCTTTCCTCCCTGCCTGGCTCCAGCATTTGTCTGCATCACAAAAGACAAGTGTCAAACCCTTTGTGAGAGTGCTCAGGCAAAGCCTTTGTGATGTGCAAGTATGGTAGGTGACGGCTTCTCCCACGTTTTAGATAAGAGTGGCCCATCCTGCCAACATCTATCTTTCCTTTGTCTCGCTGTTTGGGAGCAATACACAAGGACCAACTGCCAGATATACGTAGTCATGTGACCCAGGAACAGGCTGCAGGCACCAAATGGTTAGAAGAGGAAAATGCAAACTTTCTAAAATTGCCATTAGCAGAATTGTGGCTTAACAGCCATCTTTACCATTAAAAATTCCCTAAACAACAAACTCAACATTCCTACCTGCTCACCATTGAAAGTTATCACTTGTTAATAATAAGTTAACCCAATATTATCCTATGGAAGCTGTAGGCCTCAGAGTAGTGAAAACACATTTAGGAGTTTTCATTACAAGGACATGTAAAACTTAGAAGTACATGCCAAACCTTTTAAAAACACTGCACCCTGCCCTCTGGGTAGTGTGAGGCCTAGCCTAGGTGTGACTAATATATATTAAAATGGGAGGTGTGGGCTTGGCAAGAATTGTATCTTGCCAGGTCAAAATGAGAGTTTAATACTGCACACACAGACTGCAATTGCGGGCCTGGGATATATTTCAATGGCCATTTCAGTCGGTGGCAAAATGAGTGGTGCTGACCCACCAGTAGCATTCATTTACAGGCTCTGGGCACATGTAGTGCCATTTTACTAGGGATTTACAAGTGAATTAAATGTGCCAATTGGTTGCAAACCAATTTCACCTTGTTTAAAAGAGAGAGCACAAGCACCTTAACATTGGTTAGCAGTGGTAAAGTGTGAAGAATCCTATACCCAGTGAAAACGAAGTCAGAAAACATAGGAGTCTGGAAGGCAAAAAGTTGGGGAGAAACATGCTAAAGACTGTGTAGTATGATACTTGTTAATAAGAGCACTTTAAACAGCAATATGATGTTGTGTATTTGACCACCCACTGTGCAGTCAGCCTTTTCATTCGACCAGTCATTTCTATATTTTTCTCACCAATTAGTTGTTCTTTTTTTCCACACTTATTCTCCTGGATCTTGCACAGATTAAGAATAATCGAATGAGATGGCCCACAGCCAACAGACATTGAGAAAATATTTGCAAAACCTCCAGCAATGAAAGGTATTGTTATCCCTAGCTACTAGCCTCTACTGGGGATTTCTAGGAGTTGATATCAGTATCTACCTGCCATAGAGTGTTCCCCCCACATTCACCTTGTGAGAGTACCTTGTAGTCAGATAAAGAAAACTGGAGGGAAAAGATGCCTGAGAATAAAACATTACTTGGAGAAGACCCACCCAGATTACCTTCCCCCTTGCCCTCAGGAAGTAAGTCCAAAATCGAGTTCCTAGCAATCTGCCCAATACAGAGTGCTATATAGTAGTTCTATGAGGTGGGCACGTGGCGACATATGTTGGAATCACCATTGCTGAGGTATGCTGAACATTTTCACCAACACCCCAGCTCAAGTAGTGGGATGGCATTTTTCCTGACGATTACTTCATCTGCATTTGGACCATTACCAGCGGCATCTAAAGGAGATAGCCACTCTCCTTTTCCAGGAACTTTCTAGCTGAGATAATTAGTCGTACTCCTCTGTCTTGATTTGTGTAAACATGGAAGATATAATCCGTCGTTTTCATTGATGTGCTTTACTTTAAGGTCTTTGTAAATTCATAGGATAGGCTTTAAAGGTTTGCAGCCTTAATTAATGAGTATTGCTCATCTAAGTGAACCATTTCTAATCCCAGTGAGTGCCGCAGAGTGTGATTGTGCAGAGTAGTTACAAACCCAGAGCAGCTCTCCTTTGTTGCATTTTAACATAGGAATCCTTTCTATCAACCTTCTCAGGCTAGTTACTCAGAGATGGCTCGTGGCATCAGACATGCAGCAGAAGCACGGGTCTGTCAACTACAGCACATCACCTTCTCTCGAACATCACTCTATACACTCACGCTTCCCCCACCTTTAAGGTGCATCCCTCTTTTGTTCAAGCATACATCCTCAACAGCGGAGCACACTGCCTGAATGTGAAAGCGTTGCAGTTCCAAGAGACTAATGGGTTTTCATCCAAGTGACTGAATAGCCTCAGCTTGGGGCAGCTCATTTTACACCTCAAGGCAGAAGCACCTGGATTGTGGATGTTCACGCCACTGCCTCTCCATAACATTCCCCATTTGCCGAAGTAATTTAAAATAGCTGTCAATCTGCCTTAGTGCTCTGTAAAAAAATATTTTAATGGATATTTTATATGCAAAATATATAAACAAATGTACATCTTAGTTTTGGGTGTTCTCTAGAGAAAAATAGGTTATTACATTCATTGGAGTGCATCAACTACATCAAAAGGGCATACTTCCGTCTTGCTTGATTCAGAAGGCCACCCTTCTTTGCCACTGGGTAAAGAGACTGTCCACACTAGAATGACCTTCATTGCATAACCTCTCATGCATGATAGCAAACCTAGGTCCTCTTAACCTCATGCTTTATATATCTTCAAGATAAATAGATGTGGGATTAAGAAAAGTAACTATATATACTTACCTTGATGATATTATGGTAGTTGATATTTTTTCGATCGATGTTTATAACTTCAATAATCTGATGTACAAGCTGCTTCCCCTCCACAAAGCAGCTCCCATAGGAGTAGAGCATACCCCCTGTGCCACGAGACCACAACAACCCCTCTAATTAGACCACACACTAGCTCCACCGTCCTCAGAATCTAACCATACGTTTCCCCAGTAAGCGAACACACTGTCCAGTACAGCAGCGACATTCTGCCTCATTATAATGATTTTAAGAATGATTTGTTTTTAAAAAATGTATATCACAGATTGTGCCAATTAGTAGTACTTTAAGTAATAGTTGTTGTTCTGAGTCTATGTAATGGTAATGAATTTCTAACATTGAATCTGAAAAGGATAAATTATGCAAATCAGTATGTAAAGTAGGACATTCATGCAGGTCATATCCAGATGTTAGGAGACACCTCCCCCAAGCAGATGGGAGATACAAATAATTTACCGCACATGTTGAGGAAATGATAAGCTGTGGGGAAAGAAGGGGTATTCAGGGTTTACAAGCACCTGTATGTTTTCAATAAAATCATTTACAAGGATAGACCTGACACAGCATACATTTCCAGGATTATATACCAAAGAATACGTTGTCGGTATGGATGTTTCCCTAACAGACTGCTGAGATATGTTCCTTGGAATGAAACTGCTGGAAAAAATATGCCGCAGAAAGCATAGCTGAAATAAGACAAAGAACAGCATCCATGGATAATTTAAAATAGCTGGCAATCTGCCTTGGTGCTCTGTAATGTGTTGAACACATTTTCAGACAGGTATGCATCTGAGTACATTGCCACGATTAATATGCGCAGAAGGGATAACCGGATGAATACACCACAAAATACACTGCCAGGATAAATCCGATCAAGAATATACTTAGAGGATAATTGTGGCCAAGAATACATTTGATACGTTTTCCAAAGTTATTTTTAAGGGATATATTCCAGAGGACACAGGCTCGTGATAATTATTCCCTAGAATGATATTTCTAGGTACACATGCCCGGACTGAGCTACCAGAAAATGATATCCACAAAATATTTCTAGAGTAAATCTGTGTCTGATTGCATAATCAGGATAAACATACATTTTATTCTAATATGTGTTAGGATAATTTGAAGGATGATTAAAAAGCTTATCTTGGATAGTTCTACTTTAGAAAATATTGCCAGGATAGAATCCCATAATACAATACCAGGGTAACTAATGTATTCACAACATGTTTCCAGGATTCATACGTCCCATAACACATTGCTTGAATACATATGATCCCGAATACACTTGCAGCCTACAAATATATCCATAATTATGGGACACGTGTTCCAGAATGCATGTCCTGCATAAACATATCCAGAATATATTGTTCTGGTTATAAGATGACCCTGGGTCTGTGCAGTGGTACCTTCCCTTCTGTGGGAAGTCCCCCTGACCCATCCTAGTGTGCTCCATCTTCTTGACTCTCTCCATGTATCTCTGGTGACGTTCAATTCACCCTACGGTATAGAACTCACTGCAAGGGGCATGGCCTAAAAGATGGAGGGACAAGAGGGTCCATTTGAAGCCAGAGGACATCTGACTGACTGTTCTAGTAATCTAAGGGCACTGTCAGGGTGATACACTGTGGGTGCCAGCCATGCTATGGTGGCTCTTGCTAAGCTGATTAACCACCTAGGTGAGAGATCTTAACCAGTACTGGGATCCTTATAGGGACCTAACGAACTAGTTACAGTAATAACTGCTAGTGATGTTGATGTGATTCTTTTTTGGCATCCACTTAGCCTCTTATTATTGACACAGCATCTGGTGTTTGACATGTGGTAATTATACGAAAAGAAAACAATGTTTTCTATACTTTCCAGACAGCTGCAGCGTTGCATTAGCATGCTGTGTCATGTAACATTGTGGCCACTCATAGGTGTAGAAATTAATGTCCCTGAATTGTTGCATTTAAGCATTGCTGGTCACCACAACTCCCCTTGCCATTGGCAGTGCATTAGAAAAGTATCTGCATGGACAAAGCAAATAGAGGTGTCTAGCATACAGTGGCAAAGCAAGACCCATTGGCTTTGCCAGTGCTTTTTGTAGAGTTTCTAGAAATATATTCAAATGACAAGACGTAGTTCAATTAATATTTTTACCTGCAAACATTTCCTCCAGTTAGGCACTGTCAGAACTGGGGCCACACACTTGCAGCAATATAAGGACTACCACCCAACCACCATCAAGTGCCCAGAGAAGTTCATCCCAAATTTTCAGTCAGGATACACCATTCCATGTCTAGGACGGTAGCCTGTCTGGTAGCTATTGGGGACTAGATGGAATCCAGCTCATCCTGCAACTGTTTACAAATTGTGGTTTGCAAGATTTTGCTAATCAGTGGCAACTTGGAGATAGACTGCTATCTAGCAAGGTAAACTGCAAGAAGAAAAACCAGGGCTGGATAGGCCTTTTTTCTTTTATTCCACTGGACATTTCCCTAGTGGGTTGGAGCCCACTAGAGGCTGGTTTTGAAAGCCAAGGGCTGCTTCTGGTGCCACTGTCAGTTTCCCCATGAGAAGGCTTCAAGACCTAAAGAGAGGGGAGAGGGGAAAGAAGAGAGAAAGCGATAAGAGAGGGAGAGGAGAGATGAATAATGGGTGGATGACAAAAGAACTATAGTGTGAGAAGACGAAGGGACGTTGCTGGTTTGAACATTTTTGCCAGGACTTCGTTTGGTTTTCCAGCTATGCGTATAGCTACGTTTTCACTAAAAGATGACCATAGCTTGTTTGAGCTCCAAGTGGACTACCCCTCAATCCGGTTCACGATTTTGTGTAATGTCGCTGTGACTATCGTGTCCAAAGATTTCGATTTTACCCCAGAGATCAGGATAGGCCGAGTTTTTGAGCATCTTGACCTATTTTTGTTCAGTCTATGGCTTTGGACACTTCGACTTTGGATACGAAATCCATGATTGACAAGTATCAACCTGATAACTGCAGATTCTGCTAAAAAATAATACACTAAGGGCCAGATGTAGGAAAGGATTTGCGAGTCGCAAACGGCAAAAATTGCCATTTGCGAGTCGCAAATCGCATTTTCCTATGCAGAAATGCATTTTGCGAGACGGGACCGACTCGCAAAATGCATTTCCGAATCGCAAATAGGAAGGGAGGTTCCCTTCCTATTTGCGATTCGCAGTGGTATGCAATACCATTTGCGACCGCATATGCGGTCGCAAATGGTGTCGCAGTTACCATCCACTTGAAGTGGATGGTAACCCACTCGCAAATTGGAAGGGGTCCCCATGGGAACCCTTCCCCTTTGTGAATGGACCACAAATTATTTTTTCAGGGTAGGTAGTGGTCCAACGGACCACTACCTGCCCTGAAAAAATACCGAAACTAAAGGTTTTGGATTTTATTTTAAGTGCAGCTCGTTTTCCTTTAAGGAAAACGGGCTACACTTAAAAAAAAAAAACTGCTTTATTTAAAAGCAGTCACGAACATGGAGGTCTGCTGACTACAGCAGGCCTCCATGTTTGCGAGTGCCCATAGTCGGTATGGGGCCGCAATTTGCGACCCACCTCATTAATATTAATGAGGTGGGTCTTTGTGACCCCATACCGACTCGCAGACGGTGTCTGAGACACCGTTCTGCATTGCAAATTGCGACTTGCAATTTGCGAGTCGGTAGGACTCGCAAATTGCAAGTCGCAATTTGCAATTTTCCTACATCTGGCCCTAAAATAGAACTGAAGTTATGCTGTCCCATGTAAACGACCAGTGGTAGTAATACTTGTGAATTGGAGGTCCATCCACTTCCCTTGTCTCCCGCCCTCTTGCACTGTTTTAAGAAAACTATCTTCTCTAAATTTGTAGGACATTTTATCTGTTTTGTTGGATTCATTTCCCCTGGAGCATTAAGGATGGATAGAAGAATCTTATAACCTCTGACTCCAGTCCTCTTGCATTTTTACTCTGACTCTCGCCCTCTTGCATTGTTTTTTTTTTAAAACACTGCCTTCCTTAAATTTGCAGGACATTTGATCTGTTTTGTGAGATGAATTCGCCCTTGAGCATTACATATAGGTAGAAGAATCTCATAACAAGGGAATTATTGCATTATTAGGCCTGGGAGACTTATTTCGAACATATTCTAAAACATCCGAAATTTAAATTAGGTTTGACGTTATTACCCTTCAAACTTCTACGGAGTTTAAGTTGCCAAGTTCCAAGAAAGAGTCAGGAGAAAGCAATACAGCTCGAGTTTCAAAACAAAATTGGACTTGCTGTGCTTTTCTCACCCAGGCCTGCCATATAACTAGAATAGGACCCCCAGAGCTATAAAAAAAGTTGAAACAAAGTGCAACTTCTGGCCTCTCTGTGGTTCAACTATGAAAAATTCGGTCTCGCGAAACAAAGTCAGGATTCTAAATTACACATAAATATTCATGGTTTACTAGCATTTTCTCAGCTTAAGTTGCGAATAGTCACTATGAATTGTGTAAAACTTCACACAGGCCAACTACCACTGAGGGTCAGACGAACCAAGTTCTGAGGCACGGCTATCAATAGTGCAGCAATCTATCAATCAGTTTTTGTAAAAGGTGGCTACTCACCCGTGAGGGTCTCAAAGCACTGGGTGGGATGGGGGCCTCATCTCATCCGAAGAGCCACATCTTAATGTTCTTACTGAAGATGGTGAGCTTTGTCTGAGGTGTAGGGGGAGGTTGTTCCAGCAGGGGTAGTGGCACTGAGTTATAGAGGCCTGAAGGTCACTGGCAACCCCAATTATGGCTCAATTTTAGTACCTAACAAAATTTGACTGCCCACGTTGCACGCAGCGCAACCCCTCTGGCAGGGAGGGGCTTAGTGCTGCATTCCCTTAGCCCCCATGACCCCCTCGTGCAATCCAGTTGGGGGGGATCCCGCTGGTTCCCATGTGGGCAACCCACCGCCAGGAGGGCAGCCTTCACTTCTGGGGCATGGGCGCACACCTAGAGGGAGGGGGCTGCGCCGGACAATAAATACCTGGTGCCGCATCCCAACTTCCTTTTTTTGTGGTCTTTTTCTGTGAGGAGCAGAGACAGTGCAGGCCTTTTCATGGAGCAGCAACGCCCCCCCCATCAAGCCCCACTCCACCTGTGGGGAAGAGGAGGTGCAGGGCTTTTTATAGAGCTGCAACGTGCCTTACCCCTGTACAGTTGTCTCGGAATCGTTGGCAGAAAGGCAGCATCTTGTTGGTTTCTCACAGTGAGCAGTTGGCTGTGGTGTGCCACTGAAGTTATGCTGGCCTGGCTTTACATAAGGCTGGTGGGTCGGTCTCCTAAATTTGGCCCTTGGTTGCGGTCCGGTTTTGTGGGGGAGGCAATTGCTGGCTGCTCACCCCGTCCTAAGATCTGCCCTACTGCTCACAGGGTGTGTTGGGGAGGAAGTGAATTGCAGTGGCTCTCGTGGTCTCGCTGGCGGCTCATGTAATTTTTCCTGCCTAGCTGCTCCTCGGTATCAAGTGGGGAGGATGTAGTCTAAGGCATAGAGCTACCGACACTGGAGCAGTTGAGTCGGGTTTGTGTCTGGGCTTCGTCACAGCACCCCGGGTTTCAGGGCAGAGTAATTAATTTCACCAGGCCTAACAGAGAGAAGGGTTCGAGGGTTAATGGCAGCTTCATGGTTAAGTACTCAGTACCCTGCCTACACTGAAAGTTACAGGTTCACGTCTGATGGTCTTAAAACATTAAACTCATAGGCGTGTTCTAAACTTTGTTTCTCTCTGTTAACAATGTGTTTCCATGCAATGTGGGCACCTGTCGATAGCTCACTGAGTAATGGGGAATGTTACTGTGATGAAGACTGTGAGGGTTGTAGTGTTGCACCCATGATGCAACAGTGTCACGACCGCTACCACGTGGGTTCAGGATATGAAGGGTGTTTTCGTATCCTACCCCTGACGGTTGTCTTTAATGTGGTGACCCGCGGGTCACGTGGTCATGGGCTAATAAATTGAGCGCGGCCGACGGGCGTGGTCAGGTATGGCTCTGCGCGGCTACCAGGAGCACACCCGATCAGCGGAGACACGTAATACTCCACACAGGGTGTCCGAGTCATTTATTACGCACAAGCGTGCGCATTATATGGTAGCGTGACTCTGATTTGCCCAAAGACACAACAGGGGTACGCCTGCCGTTGGTCAGACTACAGGATCGCTTGAGCACGTGCTAATTCTTTAGGGTCATGGCGAGCTATCTGAGTAATATCAATATGTAATCATGTAAGAGCTCCAATACCTTTGGGTCGAGGTCACACTGTGGAAACTACAGTGGAAGTGTTCGGCGGTGACCACCAGTTATTGATAGTTTGTTTGACTGCCCCTGTGGCTGAATTTACCCCCACCCCCTCCTACTCAGTGATTCTTGCGAGTGTTTGAGGCAGGATCGGACAATGCTACTTTTGAAAGGAAGCTTGTGTGCGTCTCCCATAGGTAGCCTTGTGTAAGGTAACTGATACTCAAGGAAGCGCTCCAATTCTATATCAGGACCGGAGGCTCGGATTATGCTTTCTCTTTCTTTACTAATATTTCACAGCAGCCAATTAGAACACAGTAAACAAAAAAATATCATCTCCCAAGATGCTCTAGTGTATAAATCACATGCACCAATCACATACAGTGACCTTAGTCCATAAAAGCCATAACCTCAAACGTCATATCCTCTTTCTTTGCTGCTTCGCAGCAGATAAGTAACTTTTCACTTTATTCCATTATACATGCTATTTGTTTTATGGTATTATTGAAGTTAAATTGTGCAATTGTGGCAGGCGTCGCGAGTCCGCGCGCCTTACAGATCGTATTTCACTTGTTTCGGCTTCTCGCCGATTTAATTACTTCTATTGATTTTATTGATTTTCTGGTGGAGAGAAGCGGGAGAGGCAACCGGTGTTGCCAAGCGCACGCCCTTTACGAGCCGATCTCATTTCCTTTTGCCATTTCTGGAGATCGGCTTGTATTTGGACAGCGCACAAGGCATCGGAGCTTGCCTCGTGACAAGTAATCACCTCCTCCCGTACGCCCAATGAGAAATAAACTCCTACTGGGTTGTAAAATAAAAAAATTAGGCTTGGCCTAGAGTGAAATATCTATTTTTGATACAGGCTTTTCCTCCACTTCAGAGATATATATATTATTTGATTGGTGTATATATATATATATATATATATATATATATATATATATATATATATATATATATATATTTACATCTTGCCTGTGGATTTATGTATATATATATATTTTATACTGTCTAAAGCGCCTGCTGGGGTTTTTTCACTCCCCCTTTATAATATTTACTGACTACTGGTCCTATATAGTATTATAATGGCTCAATGGAGCGACCAGGATGCAGGGTTCTACCCTGATGATACTGACAACCAACTGGAGGTGACTTTGGTCGAAGCACTGGACTCCAGGGTGCAACAGTCAGTTAATGACGCTCTTGCAAGAGCACTTGGTCCTTTTTCCGGGCAGGTGTTAGAATATGCCCAATCTCAGGGTTGGATGACTGGAGAACCCCCCTCCATCCATGAAGACACTGATACGCCAGTACCTAAAAAATCCAAGTCTAAATCTAAGAACGTCTCGCAAGAGGCCCCTGTTGGGGAATTACATGCGGACATGTTTGACAAGTTGCGCAAGAAAAGAAGCGCAGAGCACAATTATAGCTCTCATCGTAATTCCTCCTCCTCGGAAGATTCTGATGATCCAGATTCGGACGACATTACCGCTCCAGTCCTCAGTAAAAAATCAAAAAATGCCCCCACTACTCCTCAAATTTTAGATTTTGACCCCTCAGAGATCATACACCCTAGATCTTCGAGTTGGCTGCCAGCACCTGAGGTAGCACTATATGTACACGCAAACTTAAGGAAAAGTTTCGATAAGGAGGTACGTTCTAGACTCAAGGCGGAATGTCCCAGACCAGAATTAGATAATAATGTGGCGGAAACCCCCGAAATTGACCCCACAATAATTACCTTCCTGAGGAAATACGCGAAAGACCCCAAAAAGGGTCTAGACAGATCATGGCGCCTCTGTCAAGACAAGCTGCTAGATATGTCAGGGCCTTTGACAAAAATCTTAGATTTGGCTACCGCTTCCAAGGAATCGGGCACACCAGTGAACCCTGACGTTCTTTTGGGATGGGCCCAAAGGGCAGTATGTCTTTTAGGCAACACAAACTGCGCTATTTCCACTGAACGCAGAAAATCCATACTAATGCAGATGGACCCTAAACTTGTAGACTTAGCTTCATCCGAAGCGGGTCCGGCGGCTGAAGGTCTCCTTTTTGGGGCATCCTTCATTAAAGAACTGGCCAAATTTTGCTCTACTTTTTCGACCTTGGATAAGGCGCAACTGTCCCTTAAAAAAGTTTTTAGAAGGGGCCTTTTTATCAGGGCTGGGCGTTATGGCGGACGAATGCCCGGCCGAGGTGGCTTTGTCAGTCCCCAAAATTACTACCTGAGGGGCAGAGGTAACTGGTCCGGAGATCAAGCAGACTCCACGTTCTATCCTTCACGGCCCGAGGAGGAAGATCCAGGTTCCGCAGGGGATACCGTAGAGGTCAGCAAGGAGCTATCCAAGACGCCTCCTTTACCGGTAAGAATTATTCTCCATTCACAGGTTATTCTCGGGGGAAGAGTCAAACTGTTTGTACACAAATGGAGAGAGATCTCAGGGGATCCTTGGGTTATTCAGACAGTGTCAGGCTTTCGCCTGGAGTTCCTCAACACTCCCTTTCAGCATACTCCTCCGGTAAACATGTGTTTTTCCCAATCAAGTCAGAATTTTATAGACCTAGAGGTACAAGCGCTGTTAGACAAAGGTGCGGTAATTTATTCAACCCCTCACCCTACCGGGTTCTGCAATCCTATTTTTGTGGTAGACAAAAAAGGAGGTGGTCACCGGTTAGTATTGAATCTGAAAGATTTCAACTCTTGGATTGTTTACAGACGCTTCAAGATGGGAGGGATTCACATGTTGCGAGACATCCTCTTAGAAGGGGATTGGATGGTTTGCTTAGATCTAAAGGACGCATACCTCTCAATCCCGATTTTTGCCCCCCACAGGAAGTTTCTTCAATTCCAGTGGAAGGGTCATTACCTGGAATTCACGGCTCTCCCGTTCAGCCTATCCTCGGCCCCTTGGTGTTTCACAAAACTCTTGAGACCAGTGGTGGAATGGCAGAGAACCAAGGGTGTTCGTCTTATCATATATCTGGACGACATCTTACTGATGGCGCAGGATTCATTGACGTTACTGACGCATCTGAATTGGACAGTCACTCTGTTACAGGAATTAGGTTTCCTTATCAATGCGCAGAAGTCATTGTTGAAACCCTCCCAAACGATAGAGTTCTTAGGTTTCAGTATAGATTCCATCCTCTCCCTATTGATACTTCCAGCTTCAAAAATTCGCAACATCAAGAGAGAGTTGAGAGCGGCATTACTCAGACCGACTATTTCTCTAAGGAACATTGCTCGATTGGTGGGACTATTAGCCTCATCCATTCAAGCAATATTTCCTGCCCCCCTGCATTACCGTGCTCTCCGGAGATTGAAGATCCAATATTTGAGACAGGGTCTGAGTTACTCAGCCCAGGTTCCTCTGTCTTCAGAGGTCAAAGAAGAGATTCAGTGGTGGCTTCACCACATGGAAGCATGGAATGGCAGGGCCATATTCGGATCTCACCCAGAAGTTGTCATAGAATCGGACGCCAGCCAGTGGGGCTGGGGGGCTCGTTGCGGCTCGATGGTGACAGGGGGTCGTTGGTCCTCAACAGAAAAAGATTTACACATAAATTGCTTGGAGCTCTTGGCGGGGTCATTTGCAATAAAGAGTTTATCCCGAGCAGGACAGACTGTTGCATTCTTCTGAGAATGGACAACATCTCGGCAGTACGCTATGTGAACAAACTGGGCGGAACGCGATCCAGATTGGCAGAGATAGCCAAGGAATTTTGGCATTATTGTCTGAGTCACAGAATAGTGGTGATGGCAGAGTATCTCCCGGGCGAGCAGAACATAGTAGCAGATTGGAACTCCAGATATCTGACGGATCCCAGCGATTGGAAGCTGGATCCACGGATTTTTCAACTGATTGTCCAAGTATGGGGTTGCTGCGAGATAGACCTTTTTGCGTCTCGCCTCAACACCCAGATTCCAAAAAATTTCAGTTGGAGGCCGGATCCTCAGGCCTTGGCGACGGATGCCTTTCTACAGAATTGGCACTCGTTCCGGTGTTATGCATTCCCTCCGTTTCTCTTGATACCCAGAGTCCTGGCTCAAGTGAGGAGACAGAAGGCAGAGCTGATTCTTGTGACCCCGCTGTGGAGGTCTCAGCCGAGGTTCACTATTGCTCTTCAATTAGCATGCGCACAGCCATTGCTCATTCCTCCTCGTCTGGACCTCTTGCTCAGTCCGGAGGGCCATCAACATCCCTTGATTGTCTCGGGGAAGCTAACACTGATGGCTTGGAGAGTTTCAGGGCAAGATGGAAAGCCCCAGGAATTTCGCAACAGGCTGAGGGTTTTATCAAGCGAGCATGGGCAAATAGTACCCACAAGAGATATGCTTCTGCATGGCGTAGATGGGTTAGTTGGTGCAATGGAAGAAGTCTTAATCCCTTGGAGTCAGGTATTGATATGATTATTAATTTTTTGGCTGAATTAGCCTCTTCAGGCCTGGCCTATAGGACAATTAATAATTTTAGATCGGCATTCTCTTCAGGTCATACACCTATTAATGGCAAACAGGTAGGTGAGCATCCGTTAGTTTGTAAACTGTTAAGAGGTATCAGATTTTCGAACCCTCCTCAACCTAAATACTCTGTACTTTGGGACGTGAGTATAGTGTTGAAATTCTTGGATTCTTGGCCCAGTAATAAATACTTGACCCGAAAACAACTTTCAGCTAAACTGACTATGTTACTATGCTTAGTCTCATGCAAGAGAGTCTCAGACGTTAAAGCTCTGGATCTATCGGGTAGGCTTTATTCTCCGGAGGGTGTAACCTTTACTATTTCCAGAAGAACTAAGAACAATTGCAGGTAAGTAACTTACCCTTCGTTTCCAGACAATTAAAAATTATGGGGGTCATTCTGACCCCCGCGGGCGGCGGGAGCCGCCATATGGCCGCTCCGCGGTCGAAAGACCGCGGAGGCCATTCTGGCTTTCCCGCTGGGCTGGCGGGCGACCGCCAGAAGGCCGCCCGCCAGCCCAGCGGGAAACCCCTCCCCACGAGGAAGCCGGCTCCGAATGGAGCCGGCGGAGTGGGTATGTGCGACGGGTGCAGTGGCACCCGTCGCGTATTTCAGTGTCTGCAAAGCAGACACTGAAATACAAAGTGGGGCCCTCTTACGGGGGCCCCTGCAGTGCCCATGCCATTGGCATGGGCACTGCAGGGGCCCCCAGGGGCCCCACGACACCCCTCACCGCCATCCTGTTCCTGGCAGTCGGAGCCGCCAGGAACAGGATGGTGGTGAGGGGGTCGGAATCCCCCATGGCGGCGCAGCAAGCTGCGCCGCCATGGGGGATTCCCAGGGCAGCGGAAAACCGGCGGGAGACCGCCAGTTTTCCTCTTCTGACCGCGGCCAAACCGCCGCAGTCAGAATGCCCTGCGGGGCACCGCCAGCCTGTTGGCGGTGCTCCCGCATCCAGTGTCTTAAAGATTATGAGGTTACTACCGAAGAGTTTAGACAAGACATGAATGGACAAGTATTGATTGCCCTTCAGAAACCTTTTAAACCGGTTGCTTCTGCTACTCTTGCGAGATGGCTAAGATGGCTTATGAATGAAGCAGGCATTGATACTAGTCATTTCGGAGCTCATTCAGTAAGAGGAGCCATGGCTTCTAAGTCATTTGCTTTAGGTTCTAGTTTAACGGACATTATGAAATCTGCAGACTGGTCGTCTGAAAGTACTTTTCGTAAGTTTTACTTTAAACCTGTTTTAGATGTGGCCTCTGTTGTTATGGGTCAGCTTTGAACTAGCATAATCCGAGCCTCCGGTCCTGATATAGAATGACAAATTTTCTAGATGACGCGTTAAGAATTTTCAATTCTATTAAGGACACGGAGGCGAGGATTATCCCACCCTTTCATGAATAATGATAATATTACTGTATTTGAAACTTTATTCATTGGTACCCTCCCAGTTGTTATATTGGGTCATGAAATGAAAAAAAAAAAAAAAAACGTTTTAAGTGGTTTATTATACCATCTAGTTTGCAAATATTACCGGCTGGTATTTTATTATTTTTCCTAGGAACGGATCAAAAGAATTCCTGAAGTTCTTCCCATCCAGATGTCTACGTTTCAAGAAAGCCGGCTTGAAGTTCAGTCTGGTCTATTCTTCGTTGGATGTTTTCCTTCCAAGATGAGAGTTCGTATCATCTAAGACTATGAGGTCGTGGGAGAGGAGTTACAGTTTCTGGTTGAAGCAAAGAAAGAGGATATGACGTTTGAGGTTATGGCTTTTATGGACTAAGGTCACTGTATGTGATTGGTGCATGTGATTTATACACTAGAGCATCTTGGGAGATGATGTTTTTTTGTTTACTGTGTTCTAATTGGCTGCTGTGAAATATCAGTAAAGAAAGAGAAAGCATAATCCTCGCCTCCGTGTCCTTAATAGAATTGAAAATTCTTAACGCGTCAGCTAGAAAAATTTTCATTCCTTTCTGCCTCGGGTCGCGCCATATGACCTGCAAATAAGGCACCCTGGTAGTAATGTGGGGATTCTCCTGTGCCTATATTTTGATGCCTTTCTGGAAAGTGCTCCATTGTTCTGCTGGTTCAGTTGCACAGGTTTGAATTCTTTTCGGGAGAGGACAATGCGCGTGGCTTACATGGGGGTGATTGGGTAATGTAAACGGTTCTCATGCAAGCGCTTCAATTGCCCGGCACTGAGGTTGCGATACATCGACAATGGAGGTGTCCTTGTGTAATGTAACTGTTACTCATGATAGCAGTCGCAGAAAATGCACAGGTTTGCGTTTTTGTAAAAGTCAATGAAAATGGCTCATTTGGTAATACTGAGGCCTTAAACAGTGTAAACGGGCGGCGGGAAGTAATTTAAACAACACTGGAGTCATTTCAAATGCATGCAAGAAAGTCAGACTGTTGATGAAAATCGAGGACGTGGGGATTACAGAAATGCTCCAGGAAGGTGAGGTAGTGATTCTTGCCTAAATCCTTTCAGACCCATTAAAGGCAAGGGTCCGATCACACCCTAGGGGTCAAAAGCAACTCTTCGCATAGTGCTAGAGCAGGAGAGGGGATTGCACCTCACTTGCGGGGGCGGGCTCGTGGATGCGTGCTGGTGCATGGTTAGGGCGGGGCAGGCCTGATCCTGGATTGTTGTGGGCGTGTTGGAGGTTTGGCTTCGCCCAGTAGCAGGGGCTGCGGTCTCCTGGGTTTGCATTTGAAATGAGGGAGCGTCTCGCGGCCTTGGCCGCTGGGTGGCTTTGACACTCAGGTGCGCCCACAGCGCTCTGGCGGTGGACCGGTTGAGTTTTGGGCATGTTGGGTTTCCGGAATTGCAACATTTGTGCTTTTAGGAAGAAACTCAACATGTTGCTCTTTTCCATGCACTTGAACATCTAATATGCTGTATTACCATTTCAATTGAATGAATGGCTTGATGCCACCCACACTTTTATGTAATAGTTTCTTACTCTTATCTCCCCTCTTCTTCTGAGTAGTTTTTTAAAATGTTATTTTGTCTATACAACGTTAAGATATACTGAGTACATGTTTGCTGAGCACAATTAAATATATTTCTGAGACCTCTGGTGCTTAGGTGATCTCTCTAAACTCTCCGTATTCTATCTACACCGAATGGTTAGATCAGCATTGTATAAATAAATAAATAAATAATGAAGGCGCCCTGCTTGAACCTTATTTATAGTGGGCCTAAAACATATGAGGTTTAATGTGTTTGGTGTTGGGGACCTGGCACCCAACGCACCAAAACCTAGGATGTGTTAGTCATTGTCGAATCCTAGTGAGTGAATTTGTAGGGTGCTGCAGCCCCAGGGCTGGATGTAATGAATTTCAAAGTCCTCCAAATGTTGCTTAATTGTTATATTTCAACATGTCTTCTTATTACATTCTTCAAGCCCTCTCCTACAATGAAGAGTGAGCTATAGGTTGCTTCCTTGCCTCAGATCATGTATGGAATGGCAATTTTGTAGTGGACAGACAGGCCACAAAAAGACGCACCAGGAACTCTAAGAAGTCTATTGAAGATTCCAGTGGCCATTCAGTGTCTTCTGGTAGGTCCTGGGCTCTCTGTTTCTCCCAGCAGGCCTAGTGCAGGTATTAACAGTGCCCTAGGCAGTGTTAGGTCAAGGAGTTGTAGCTTAGTGGCACAGTCTAGTGACTCCAGTGGAGCAGGCGACCTTTGTATGGGGGTTCGAATCCAGCCAATGCTCTTAAAGTACATTTATCATGCATTTTAGTTTAAAGGACCTAGCAACGAGATTGTTGTTTTACATTTTCTCCTTTTTTCAGGTGTCATCGTTGTTAGGGGCAGGAGAACTACACCTGGTAGGGGCCGTGGTTGCACCAACACCATGGACAGCCAGGGCACCCCTTCCCTTATTTCCTAGATGACATCAGTGGATCAATCTCAATCCAGCTCATCGCAAGCAGCAGGGTGGCGTTCATGGAAACCTCAGTTTAGGGGTCTAGATTGGGCGATGGGCATCATGAAGACTCAGGAACAAGAAAAGCAACTAACGGGGAGCAACAAAGAGCCGGCTGCCCCCAGCACCATTAAGCAGAACAGGAACCTCCCAAACCCAAGAAGGCACGGAGTCTAAGACCAACACCAAACTTGCCACCAAAAACACTTGTCGTGCCAAGCAGGAAGTCAACACGAACCACACCAAGGAGGTCCAAAAGCCCCCACACTGTCTGCATCCGCCAAATACTCAAGGCAGCCTCCAGGGATGAACCTGGCCAAGAAAACATGATCCTAATGGGTAAGCTTACAGAAGCTATGAAGGGGATCATTGGTGAAATCTAGCCAATAGTAGAAACCATCAGGAATTGCATCCAGCCACCGGACCCAGGCACAGCCAGCACAGTCAGCACACAGGTGAGCTGGGTTTGGAACTGCATTGTTGATCAGCAAGCCACCCCCTTAAACACAGTGTCCCCGGCAACACCCATGGCCACGGCTGCCAGCTCGGGCAATAGGGCAGGCCAACAAGCTATGTCACAACCCAGCCAACCCAGTGAGCACCACCCCAGCTGAACAAACAGCACCAGCGTTAGGACAGATGCACAGACACAGGGAGAACCTAACACCACCAACCTCCCCCCTCCACCAGCACCCACCCAACCCCTGGCCACAAGCATGTTAGGCCCACCTGTGAAATCAGTGGAGGCACTGGCACAACAAGTATCAGTGTCAGCGATAACTACCCCCATCGTAGTGTCACCATTCGAAGTGGTCCCAAAGAAGCAGCCCAGCAAATTCCGATTGATTCACCACTTGTACCCTGAAAGTAACTCTGTCAACAATTGGCTTGACAGCGAAGTCTGCTCAGTCACATACAAATCATTTGATGAGGCGGTCGACTTGGTGAGGAGGGCGGGAAAAGGGACCATGTTGGCAAAAGCTGACGCTGAGTCAGCTTTTTGGTTGCTCCCTGTCTACCCCGACAGTTTTCACCTCCTAGCCTTTCAATGGGCCGGACAATTCAGTTTTGACAAATGTATGCCCATGGGTTGCTTTGTTTCATTTTCTTTCTTCGAAACCTTCATCACGTTTTTAGAACGGGCGGTTGCAAAGGCGCACCAGAAAGGTTGGTCAATACACTATTTGGATGATTTCTTGTTCATAGGCAGGGCTGACACACCAGACTGTGGGTCGTTTTTGCAGGCATTTCAGGAGCTGGAAGAAGAGCTGGAGGTTGCACTGGCTCCTGACAAGACTGAGGGTCCGACCACAATGCAAACTTACTTAGGGATAGAATTGGAAATGGTCAAGGGCATGTCAAAGCTTCCTGATGAAAAAGTAAAGACACTGCTATTTGATACTGAGATGAGTTTTGGTAAAGAAGAAGGCAGCACTGAGTGCCATTCAAAGCCTGATAGGAAGGCAAAATTTTGCAGCTAGAGTCATCTGGGAAGGTCTTTGCTAGGAGACTGGCATAGGCAACGTCAAGGGTCACCATAAAGGCATATTTGTTTGTTAACAGGCGGAAGTTTTGTGAAATGCAATAGGTTTGCAAATACACAAGAATTGGCTACATTTAATTACAATGTGTGTGATTCAATTGTTTGTGTAATGCCACAAGTGTGTAAAGACACAACAAGGATAATTTATTAAGACACTTGTGATACAATGCCCTCTGCTTTACTTCTTACCAGGTGTCAAGGTTTGGGTCATCGGCCACTCTTTCATCGTAAGGGCAGCACAACGGGCTAAGGTGAGAAACTGGAACCATGGCTTTCTCAGCACCAAGATAATGTGGATGTGTTTTTCAGGCATGTTGTTGGCACACCTTTTAAATAAACTACGCCTGGGGCTGGATAATGATCCAAAGGTGATGTGCTTGTGATTTACTTGGGGGGAAATGATTTAACAACATTAGGCAGGCACCCCCTGCTCAAGGCCATGAAAGAAGCACTGGTAAATATCAGCAAACCGACAGAGTCTTGTGAGATCATTTGGTCAGAGATCACGCCGGTTTTGGAAGGGAGCACGGTCCAAGGTGGCAACAGAACTATCTTGCACGTGCATTAACAGTGCTATGTGGTAGTTCACAGAGCAAAGGGGTGGGGTTTCATGAGTCACGCCCTGATCAATATGCACACCAAGGGTTACTCTACAGACAGAGGATGGAGTCCACTTATCAGACATGTGCACCAATATATTCCTATTAGACTTGCAGGAGAGACTGGAGATAGAAGGATGCAGGTAAAGGGGTTGGCAGGAATGTAGGCAAGGCAGAAATGGGAGCCTTATAGCCGACATCAGCCTCTTGGCGGAGTTGCAGGGTGATCCGAATGACTTTGGTGCAGAAATCAACCAAGTTGGGAGCACAGAAGGGTGCTCCAGGCTAACTCCCCAAGAGCCCTCATGGCAGAACCCTGGACAAAAGCAACAGTGTCCTGTTAGTCTCATGGACAGTTGTAAACCTGAGCAACTGGGGGCTTGCGCTGTACCCCTCTGCCACTGGTGTGAGTTCAACACTAAAGGGTCCACAGGGTAGAATACCCCAAAAGGTAGAGTGCATGATGGTGTGTAGTCCAGCGCTCGTTGGCCAATCAGGTGGGCAGTCAGCATAGTTGGGTTCATCTGCTGGCCGTCCTAGAGCACCAGTAAGTTAACCCAATTTTGACTTGCCCAAATATGGAATTATAAACCTGCAGCCAAGCTCCCTCCAACAGAATCTGATGTGTCCTGGTTTTATTTCAATGGTTTAGAGTCAAGGTTTGCATGCATATCGGCCAATGCGCAATGTGGTGGACTATGGGATATTAGCGCTATGTGATTGCCTGTGTCATGTGCAGCGCACCCCTTTGGCCGGCAGGGGCTTAGCGCCACATTCCCTTGCCACCCACTGCCTCCCACCAGGCAATCTGGTTTGAGGGATCCAGCTGGCTAGAAAGGCAGGGTGCACACCTGAGGGGAGGGGGCTGCGCAGGACAATAAATACCTGGTGCCCGCAGCCCCACTTCCTCTGGTTTGCGGTCTCTTTTAGAAACATTCACCCTCCTTCTCCCTACGTCTTCATGAAGTTATGTATGATTGTAAATTGGCATAGTGGTTCTACTGTTTTGTGCTGCAGGTGGAGTTACGGGGTGATCCAAAGGACTTTGGTGTAGAAATCAACCAAGGAAGGAGCACAGGAGGGTGCTCCAGGCCAACTCCCTGGGAACCCTCATGGCAGGACCCCCAGACAAAAGCAACGGCTTCCCATTAGTCCCATGGGCAGTTGTAAACCTGAACTGGGGGCTTGCCCTGTACCGCAACATCACTGACGTGAGTTCAACTCAAAGGGGTCCACAGGGTGGAAGACCCCAAAAGCTAGAGCACATAATGGTGTGTAATCCAGCGTTCATTGGCCAATCAGGTGGGCATTTAGCATGGCTGGGTTCGTCGGCTGGCTGTCCTGGATCGCCTGTAAGTCAACCAAATGTTGTCTTCCCCACATATGCAATACTAAACCTGCCGCCAAGCTTTTTCCAGCAAAATCTGGAGTGTCTTGGTTTTATTTTAATGGATTACAGTCAAGGTTCGTATACATATCAGTAAATGTGCAATGTGGAGGTTGAGAGGAGGACTATGGAGTGGAGGACTATGGGATATTGGTGCTAAGATGAGGCACTCTTTTCTTATACACATTAGGACCCTTGGGACCCTTGCTACGCCACTGACAAAGATATAAACTGACATGTTACTATTAAAAGTATTTGGTCGCTTCTGAAGGAGAGAGTTCCCTTTACAGAATTCTAATTAGAAATAAAGCATGCGGCTGTGAAACAGCTGTCTCTCAAGTAATTGTCTTTACACACTTCAAAGCTTTTCAGGGCTCCTCCTTCGATCAAGTCACCTAAAAGGGCAGAGTATTGTGACTGAAAAGGTGAAACGCCTTATTTTTAAGCCTTTATTAATTAATTAGACTTTCAGATCTGTTCTTGCACATCTTTCACATGTAACTTTTAGTGTTTAAGTTGCTTACGAAATGGCAATAATACTAGGAAATGCTCCCACAACCTAGATTGCACTGCCGGTTTAGATTAGAATCAATCCTTTGTTTCTGGTATCTAAAAAAATAAAGCAAAAGCACATGTCAAAATGACCATGTTACTTGCTCTCTTTTTATTTATTTTTTACAAATTGCATAGGGCTTCACTATATAAAAATAATACTTAGAAATTGAAAATAAAATGATTTCTGTGGCTCACTAAATAAATTGACGAATTGCTCAAAGAAGCCAATACGTACATTATGCACCCAATCATGCACACAAAAATGTAAAAAAGAAAGAAGTTACGAACAAGCCTCTGTCAGGAAATGTCAAGCAGATCTCATCTGTGTACATGATTGAGGGAAATAAATGCCCCACTATTCCGGCAAGCCCGTCTGGGCCTGGACCACGTCCAGTACCAGGAACCTTGGCTCTCCAACCATCTACCGCTATATTCCAGAACTGAATTCATGGCCCTGATCACCACTCCACCCAGCAGGGACTGGTGCTGCACCTCTCCGTGCTCCACATCAGGCCCTTTCACCTCCAGACACTGCTGGCTCGCCTGCGCCACTGACCCTCAATTGCTCCCCAACACTGTCACACGCCTGCCCACCTCTACACCCCAACTGCACTGCATCCTGCTCAACGTCTGCTCCCTCTGTAAGCATGCGACTGAGGTATGAGATACCATCACCAACCTCGCTCCTGACATTGTCTTCCTCACAGAGATCTGACTCAATGCCACTTTCATACCCAACATCACCACAGCCACGCCAGACGGTTACACATCACTCACCACGACCACACAAACAAACCTGGAGGCAGAATTGCTATATTACACAAAGATACCTTCCACTGCACAACCACTACTGACAACAAGCTTAGACGACAAAACCACAATCAAAGGCACCCTCACCTACAGGCCTCTCGGACCGCAATCCAGCTTCTGTGACACCATCCTCGAACTCATCGCCCCCCAAGCCATCGTCACTGAACACTATGGTGGCGGTTGGTGTTGGCGGTTGGTGTTGAAGCGGCGGTAAGACCGCCAACAGGCCGGCAGTAAAAAACTTGTAATTACGACCGTGGTGGAAACCGCCAACAAGGACAGCCACTTTAACACTCCGACCGCCACAGCGGTACAGACAAACAGCGTGGCAGTCACCGCCAACAGACAGGCAGAGGACAAAGTACCGCCCACAGTATCACAACCTACCAATCCGCCACCTTTTCTGGGGCGGATTCACCACGGATAAAACACGGCGGAAACAGGATTCCGAAGGGAAAGCGCTCACCTCTACACAGCCCACGAGGAACTAGGACACCATGGAGCCAGAACTCCGAATTCTCCCTGCGATAGTCTTCCTGCTCCTCTACCAGGAGCACGAACGCCGGCGGCGAAGACCATGGTGAGTACTGCACCTACGACACAGGGGAGGGGGGAGGCAAAAAACAGGGACACACACACGCAACACCCCCACCCACACCCTCACCCACTACAACACACACACTAATACATATTAATACATGATAGTCACACCACCCCAACCCCCCGGAAGAATGCAAAGACAAAAGGAAATGAGTGTAACCATTGTAATATATTAAAAGCAAGTAGGCAAAAATATATATATATACACCATTAACAATATATATATATATACCAAGCAAAGTAGTCCAAGTAGTGCTCCAATTTAGTCCGTGGAACACTGGGCCCACACGGTATGGGCGAGGCCCACACAAGATCCCTGACCATGACGGAGAGAACACTGCAGGGGCATCAGAGAGCAAGAAAACAGGCACCTCAGGGGGAGGGAAAAGGGGGGGGCACCTCAGCCGGTTGAGTGCACGATGCCAAATCCACGAGAGGGCCACATGCTCACTGTTCAATCCTGGGGAGTGCAAAGCCACAGTCTCTCAAGTCTATACAGTGGGTGGGTTGCCCACTGTTCAATCCTGGGGAGTGCAAAGCCACAGTCTCTCAAGTCTCTACAGTGGGTGGGTTTCCCACTGGTCAATCCTGGGGAGTGCAAAGCCACAGTCTCTCAAGTGGATGACAGTCTCCACTGGTTCTGGAAGGGGCATTGTGCCCAGAGTGCTTCATCCTGCCAAGGACTGAGGTAGTGGATGTCATTCTCCACTGGTTCTGGAGGGGGCCTTGTGCCCAGAGTGCTTCATCCTGCCAAGGATTGAGGTAGTGGATGTCATTCTCCACTGGTTCTGGAGGGGGCATTGTGCCCAGAGTGCTTCATCCTGCCAAGGACTGAGGTAGTGGATGCCATTCTCCACTGGTTCTGGAGGGGGCATTATGCCCAGAGTGCTTCATCCTGCCAAGGACTGAGCTAGTGGATGTCATTCTCCACTGGTTCTGGAGGGGGCATTGTGCCCAGAGTGCTTCATCCTGCTAAGGACAGAGGTAGTGGATGGATCTCTCCACTGGTTGCCTGTGACGGACACAGTAGCGTCAGTGCCCTTGGTGCTCATGGGCCAGCGTTGCTTTATGTGGCGGTGCCCTGTTCAGCGGTGCTTGAGACGACGGTGCCCTTTTCAGCTGTGCTTGAGACGGCGGTGCCCTATTCAGCGGTGCTTGAGACGGCAGTGCCCTGTTCAGCGGTGCTTGGAGGGGCGGGCTCCTTTGCAGTGACTCAGCTGCTGGCGGTCCTTCATGGCCCAGCGGGGCTTGTGCTGGTGGTCCTGTCTGGCCCAGTGGGGCTTGTGCTGGAGCGGTTCTCTCTGGCCCAGCGGGGCTTGTGCTGGAGGTCCTCTCTAGCCCAGCGGGGCTTGTGCAGTCGGTCCTCTCTATCCCAGCGGGGCTTGTGCTGGCGGTCCTGTCTGTCCCAGCGGGGCTTGTGCTGGCGGTCCTCTCTAGCCCAGCGGGGCTTGTGCTGGCAGTTCTCTCTGGCCCACCGGGGATGATGGCTGTGGCTTCCTGGTCAGCGGGGATGATGGCTGTGGCCTCCTGGTCAGCGGGGATGATGGCTGTGGCCTCCTGGTCAGCGGGGATGACGGCTGTGGCCTCCTGGGCAGCGGGGATGATGGCTGTGGCCTCCTGGGCAGCGGGGATGATGGCTGTGGCCTCCTGGGCAGCAGGGATGACAGCTGTGGCCTCCTGGGCAGCGGGGATGACGACTGTGGCCTCCTGGGCAGCGGGGATGATGGGGGTGTCCTCCGCCGTGCTGCTCTTCCCAGACTTTCCTGGTTTCTTGTGGCCCTTCCCCACGTTGGAAGGTGTTGCAGCTGACTCCATATTCCTACCTGGACCCCTGGGAGCGGCTTTGGTGGCTGGAGTCTTCCCCCTCTCCCGCTGGGCACTGGCCAACTTCTGATGCTTCGTAGGTGGGGGGCTGTCTGTACTGTGGCTCCGTGCCACACTGGCTGCTCTGGTGGCCGGTGTACTCCAGATTCCGGTGACTACAGGCACCACTGGTCCCGGAGATGTTGTGGCTGAGGTGCTAGTTCGGGACCTAGGAGACGGACGGGGTGGGAGAGGTGTGGGAAACAGGCCAAGGTTGGACAGGAAAAGTTGTTTGGAGACACTGGGACGGGTAGCTGGAGGGGGTTTGGGAGGAAGAGGTTGTTGTTGTAGGAGGTGTTCGTTTGCTGACTTTGCGTGAAGGTGCTTGAGCTGGAGGCTGTCGTGAGGTGGATGGCTGTTGGGTGGGTGTGTGCCTGCGTTTGTTTATCTTGGGAGGTGGCGTCACAGACACACTGGGAGAGGACACAGGGGACGTGTGAATGGTAGTGGGGTGGTGACTGCACGTGAGCGGGGTGTGGTGGTGGGTGTGCTGGTGATGGCAGTAGTGGCTGTAGAGGTAGTGCGTGCAGGTGTGAGTGTAGACGAGACTGGGAGGGAGGAGGGAGACGAGGAGGAGGGGGACACAGTGGAGGCAGTTGATGTTGGTGTGTCTGCATGTGTCTGATACTTGCGTGAGTGCCAGTGGGATGTGTGGTGCTTATGTTTGCCTGAGCTTCCCTTGTGTGTTGACGTGTGTGCATGCTGGTCTAGAGGTGTGCTTTGCATAGGCGGGGGTACCGGGGATTGGGTCTGGGTGGAGGAAGTTGGAGGGTGGAGGCTAGACACAGGGACAGTAGCTGCCATTCGTGCTGAGGCCAGAGTCTGAAAAGCTCGCTGAAGGGCCGCCTGACCAGAATGAATGCCCTCCAGGAATGCATTGGTTTGTTGCAACTGCCTTTCGACGCCCTGGATGGCATTCAAAATGGTTGACTGCCCAACAGTGAGGGACCTGAGGAGGTCAATGGCCTCCTCACTGAGGGCAGCAGGGGTGACTGGGGCAGGGCTTGAGGTGCCTGGGGCAAAGGTGATTCCCACCCTCCCGGGTG
Organism: Pleurodeles waltl; assembly: GCF_031143425.1. Classification (NCBI taxonomy): domain Eukaryota; kingdom Metazoa; phylum Chordata; class Amphibia; order Caudata; family Salamandridae; genus Pleurodeles; species Pleurodeles waltl. The sequence goes on along the minus strand of NC_090448.1, from coordinate 317,775,460 downwards.
AGCGGGCATGGGGCAAAGGCTGAGGGGCTGCTGGGAGGGCGGTGCTGGAAGGGGGGGTGGCGGCTGTACCTGTAGATGGGGGGGCCACAGATGTTGCCGCCACCACAAGGGTGCTCCCATCAGAGGACGAGTCCGTGTCACTGGTCTCAGCTCCTGTCCCCGCCGTGGAGCTCCCCTCGCCCTCCGTCCCACTGGTGAACTACGAGTCCATAGCGTGGCCCTCCATGGCCATGTGGGATGCAGCCCCCTCGTGCTCCGGTGCCACTGCTCCTCCGCCTGATGATGCTAATGCACACAAGAACAGGGAGACCACAAAAAGGTGGGGGACGATAGAAGAAAGACATGTTGAGTGCATGCATTACCGCTACCGTTGGCGGACACGACAGACACACAAGCCCCCTGCACTACGATGCGCTCTTGGGCTCCACTGTTCAATTCCTGGGAAATGGCCTACCAGGCTATGGGCGACATCTGCACACATGGATGACACAGGGGCATGACTAGGTGTACTTGGCACTCTACAGAGGTGCGGTGGGGTGCCACATGGCCTGCCTTACGGAGGGACCTTGCCTACGGAACTCTCCCTGGCCTAGGGAAACCCACAGCCCACCTCCCCCACCCAGACCCCTCCACTCCGCGCTAAATCAGCAGGATGAGAGTGTACTCACCCCCTTGTAGCTGCTGTGATGCCCTCAAGCGGCCATCCAACTCCAGGTACGCCACCGCCAGGATCCTGAACATCAGGGGGGTCATGGTGCGACAGACACCCCTCCCACATTGGGAGGCCATCCCCAGCTGAGCCTCCGCCGTCTTCTTGCTCCAGCGGTGAATGTCCTCCCATCTTTTCCGGCAGTGGGTGCTCCGTCTGTGGTGGACCCCCAGGGTCCGGACGTCCTTGGCGATGGCACGCCAAATATATTTTTTCTGATGGGCGCTGACCTACATGAATTGTACAGGGGAAAGAGAAACTTATTACCAACTGCACCGTCACAGTCATTGGCCCCCATCCCTACCCTTGGCATGTGGCACATGCACTCACCGTCGTTTCATGCAAGCCGTACTCTCCCCCCTTCCTTCTTACATCCACCCCCCTCCACACAGGCATAGCCCATACAGCTTGCTCCCAGTGTACTTACCTGTTTGTCTGGAGGACCGTAGAGTAGTGTGTACTGGGGGAGGACCCCATCCACAAGTTTCTCCAACTCCTCCGATGTGAAGGCAGGGGCCACGAGTTTCTCCAACTCCTCCGATGTGAAGGCAGGGGCCCTTTCCCCAGACACTCGAGCCATTGTCTCTTCCAGACCGAGGTCACAGCAGCACTTGCAGTGTAGGTCGTCTCCTGTCGAAGATCAGGTATCGAGTGATTGAACAGAAGAAAATGGCAGTCACATCCGCGGCGGTGCGTACCGTCACCGCCGGCGTACATCATCATTGACTCCTGGGACCCATAGGGTCCAATGTTAACCAATGCAGCATTGCGCCGCGGTCTTCGACTGCCTACCGCAACGGTGTACAACGCCAGCGCAGTTACCTCACATCCAATTGTCCCACTTTAGAGGTCAGGCAGCCGCCATTTCAAGGGCCCACATGGCTTCATTTTCAACTGCGTCACACATACCTAGGCCTAGACTCAACATACATAAAGGCCACTTTTTAGATTATGATTGGTATTCTGTGTAAGCTGTGGGTACGTACCTCTGAGTTGTTTGACTCTGTGCTCGCTGTTGTCCTTCATAGGCACCGTCCGCTGGAACATGTGAGGAGATGGCGGCATCCTCCGATGTACAGACCGTTGGTGGATCTGTCGACAATGGAGGAAAGACATATGATAATCACCTACAGGCTTGACCGTTCCACAATCCAGGAACTGTGTACCCAGTTGGAGCCAGACCTGATGTCAGCTATCTGCCATCCCACTGGAGTCCCCCCTCAAGTGCAGGTGCTGTCAGTGCTCCATTTCCTTGCAAGTGGGTCATTTCAAACAACAGTGGCCATAGCATCAGGGATGTCCCAGCCTATGTTTTCCAACGTGTTGTCCAGAGTGTTGTCTGCCCTGCTGAAACACATGCGGAGCTACATCGTTTTCCCTCAGGTGGAGGATTTGCCTACAGTGAAAGGTGATTTCTATGCCCTGGGACATATCCCCAACATCATAGGTGCCATTGATGGGACACATGTGGCTTTGGTCCCCTCCCACAGGAGTGAACAGGTGTACAGAAACCGGAAGAGTTATCATTCGATGAATGTACAGATGGTATGTTTGGCAGACCAGTACATCTCCCATGTGAATGCCAAGTTCTCTGGCTCAGTGCATGGCGCCTACATCCTGCGGAATAGCAGCATCCCTTATGTGATGGGTCAACTCCAGAGGCACCATGTGTGGCTATTAGGTGAGCACCTGGAAGCAAGACAGTGGGAATGGTTGTCTGTGTCTGGGGATATCCCTACAGGTTAGTGTCTGTCTAACAGTTGTCCCTCGCCATTTGCAGGTGACTCTGGTTACCCCAACCTGTCATGGCTATTGACCCCAGTGAGGAATCCCAGGACAAGGGCAGAGGAACGCTACAATGAGGCCCATGGGCGAACTAGGAGGGTGATCGAGCGGACCTTCGGCCTCCTGAAGGCCAGGTTCCAGTGCCTCCAAATGACAGGTGGATCCCTATTCTACTCACCAAAGAAGGTGTGCCAGATCATCGTGGCCTGCTGTATGCTTCACAACTTGGCTTTGCGACAACAGGTGCCTTTTCTGCAGGAGGATGGTCCAGATGGCGGTGTTGCAGCTGTAGAGCCTGTGGACAGTGAAAACGAGGAAGCAGAAGACGAAGATATGGACAACAGGGACTCAGTGATCCAGCAATATTTCCAGTGAAACACAGGTAAGAATACAAACCTGCCTACTACATGTACTTAAACACTACTACCTCTCTACTGTTGTTTTCACCCAGTGTATGGTCACTTAGTTGTCACTTTCCCTTACGATTTCACAGATGTGGGTCCCAATGTGTGACATCTGCTTTGATTCCTCATAGACTACAGCTGTGTGACATAGGTATGTTGACATCCCAAATGAAAGAGCTTTTTGCCACAGTAATTACTAATACACTATTCCGAAATCACAGACTGACTCCAGATTGTTTTGTGCTTTAAGGGTGTTTATTTAAGTTCTCAATATTGGAGGGGGTAGCAAAATGGTGAGGGGTGATGGTGGAGGAATGTCCATGGCAGAGTCCAGTCTATTAGTCTCACAGGTGCATTGCCCCTAATGGGCATAGGAAGTGGAGCTGGAGCAGTTTAAGGATAGACAGGGTGACAAAGTGGGACAGTAGGATGACATTCAGGGTGGTGTAATTTCTTGGCGGGGGTCTTGGCATCGTTCTCTGTCTTTGTTCTGGATCTCAGGGACCGTTTGCGAGGTGGTTCTCCCTCTGCAGGGGATTGGGTGCTGGTGTGGTGGTCCTGTGGCGGTGCCTCCTGTCCACTAGCGCCAGCGGAGGTGGTGGGCAGTTCATCGTCCATGCTAGTGTCAGGGGCCCCTTTAGTGCCACAGTGTCAGAGTCACCAGATCCTCGGGGTCTGCGCACGTTCCCAACACGTCCACCACTGAACAGCTCCAAGACTCTGATAGACAAATCACAGAGGCTAAGAGAGTTCAAGAGGGGAAGAGGGGATTAGGAAGGGAAACAGCTGGGAAGGAGACCTGTAGTAAGAAAAAGATTAGAACATACAATATGAAAATTATATCTCCTGAAATCAATACTAGACTATGATTCTAAGCATAGTCATTCTGAAACCATGAACAATCTAAGAATTAAGTTTAAAATGACTACGTTTCAAGATGGCCGGATACCTGTAAGGGAATCAAGATGGATTAAATGAAAACTTTCTTATTCAAGTACTTTCCTTTATATGAGAATCAGAAAAAACGTTCGGACTAAATTTTAAACCAGTCATATAAATGTTTTTTTGAGAATGCATACTAGGACCATACAATATTGCATCTAGACACTCTGATCTTCTGTGTACTCTTAAAATGTTTCAACACAAATTGTGCATATTGTAGATTTATATACATATTTATAATAAAACACCATAAAAGAATTGTGCACCATGAATAACACAATATGGATTCAGGAAAAACAAATCACATAACTTGTCAACTCAAATATTACATGATAAATATCTTAGAATAGTGGCATACAATAAACAACATGATTTAAACTCGAGGAGAGAATCGTGCGTCTTGCCAATTCGTAAACCACAATGTAAATGCCAAGAAATAACAGCTCACAATGAATAACAAGATCAAAGTACAATGAAACAAATCGCGCGTCTTTTGCCGATTCTTAAGCCACTATGTAAATGTCAAGAAATGATAGCACGCAATGAACAACAAGGTTATAACACCATAAAGCGAATTGCGTGTCTTGCCGATTCTTAAGCCACCATGTAAATGTCAAGAAATGGTAGCGCGCAATGAACAACAAAGTTAAAACACCATAAAACGAATCACGCGTCTTGCCGATTCTTAAGCCACCATGTAAATGTCAAGAAATGGTAGCGCGCAATAATTAACAAGATTAAATTATCATTAAATGAATTGTGCGTCTTGCCGATTCGCAAGTCACCCTACAAATGTCACAAACACTCATGTGCATATTTCACACGCGCAAAGTACTCAGTCAAATCATAAAATAATTAGGCCCAAGAACATGAGAGTTCTCGATAGCGGCGTCGGGAGGCCAGCCCAACCACTGTCTTACTGCCCAGAACAAGGATCTCCAAATGAAGAATGATAGTTAGATGTCTGGAAGATCAAATAGGCCACCGGGACAGGAGCTCAGGAAGTAGCTGCTGCTCTGCACTGGGACCTCTGAATAGTGAGCACCTGGAGCTGGGCTGGCTCCTTTTTATAGAGTCTTGGCCCAGCCCACAACCACACCCAGGCATGTTGCAGGGAAAGTCTCTAGAAGGCCCTGGAAAGGGACCACACCCTAACTCACTCTGAAAGCCTGCAGCAATACACTGCAAATGAACAGCATTTGTAAGCACATTAAAAATAAGTCTTCAGGATTGAACTCTGCAATGCAAAAGGTTAAACAACAACATATCAGCGCAATGCATAAATTACGTTGTTTTGAGAGTGCTGGGTTTTTGCATTCTAGTCGCCAATAGAGTGCGCACTGCCCTGGTGTTGACAGTACTCCCCTCTCCCAGACGCACTCTAGGGCCTGGTTTGCCTGGATTAAGACGATGAAAGCGTCTCACAAGTACTGGAGCATGAACATCAGAAGCGGAAACCCATGAGTTACTTTCAGGACCTTAACCTTTCCATGAGATTAAGTACCATAGATTATGCCCTCGTAGTTTAGAATCCAACACTTTCTTAACTTCATATTCTTCTTCTCCCTGTACTAGAACAGGAGCTGGATGAGGGTGGACCTTTTGGACTGCCCTTTTCAATAGGGAAGTGTGGAACACTGGATGAATCCGTAAGGATCTGGGCAATTGTAGTTTATAGGTTACCGGATTGATTTGCTGAAGGACTGTGTAAGGACCTATAAATTTGGGATTAAACATGTGCTTCTTCTTGAAGTCTATATGTTTTGTGGAAAGCCACACTTTGTCACCTGGTTGATATTGCGGTCCCTCACAATGTTTCTTGTCATAATGCCTTTTGTATTTTTGTTTGGCTTTTTCTAAATGCTGTTGAATCAGTTTCTGGGTTTGATGCAAATGCTGAATGGTTTCTGACACAGCTGGAGTAAGACAACTTTCTTGAGGAATTGTGAAGGGCAGGGTGTCAGGATGATAGCCAAATAAATCAAAAAAGGGTGAAACGCCAATAGAAGTGTGGAATGAGTTATTGTAAGCTAACTCAGCTAACCAGAGCATAGATGTCCAAGAATGAAGTGCCTTTTCAGCGTAGGCACGTAGGTGTTGTTTCAAAGTCTGATTTAGTCTCTCCGTTTGACCATCTGTTTGAAGATGGTGACTAGTAGATAGCGTAGATGTCACTTGGAGTGTTTTACACCATGTCTTCCAGAAATTAGAGGCAAATTGCGACCCCCGATCGGAGAGGATAACTTTTGGCAGTCCATGATAACGAACCACTCTGTTCAGTAAAATAGTTGCCAGTTCACTAGAAGTGGGCAATTTTTTACAGGCAATGAAATGTCCATATTTCGTGACACTATCTACTACCACCAGAATTACTGAATGCTGTTAAACCACTGGCAGACCGGTAATAAAGTCTAAAGAAATGTGCTCCCATGGACGACTTGGGGTTTGAAGTGGATGTAACAACCCTTTTGGTTTTGAATGACTTGTTTTTAATTCGAGCACAAACTTCGCAGTTGTTTACCATTGCTTTTACATCTTTTGTTAGGGTAGGCCACCAAAAATAGCATTGGATCAGTTCAAGAGTTTTAGGAGTACCTGGGTGACCTTCCGTCGGTATAACATGCAACCAATGAAACACTATCTTGCGAAGTTTGGTAGTAGGTATGAACAAACGAGCGTCATGAAAGGGTAGTCCTTGCTTGATTGACCTTTTGGGATATACTTGGGCCCATGTTTGCCATTTTTCAACAGTGAAAGAGTTGCGAATTTCTTCAAAGAAATCTTCAGTTTTTATGATACATAGAACTTTTTCAGGAGCAATGATAGCTCTGGAGGCTTGAAATGCAGGCAACGTGGTAGACTCTTGACGGGACAAGGCGTCAGCTTTGCGATTATCTTTACCAGGCCGGAAGGTTACTACAAAATCAAATTCGGTAAAAACAGCATCCAGCGTAATTGCCGAGGGGTCAAAAGTCTGGCGGAACTCATGAATTGAAGATTCCGATGATCAGTATATACTGTGGCAGTGTATTCGGCACCCAACAAATGATGTCTCCATTCTTTAAAGGCGTCACAAATCGCCAGAAGCTCTTTTTCAGCAATGACATAGTTCTTTTCGGCTTCGTTCTACTTCCGAGACATATAAGCTACAGGATGAAGTTGACCAGTGTCTTTATTTTGTTGTGATAAGACGGCTCCTGTTGCTACATCTGAAGCATCAGCTTCCACTATGAAAGGTCGAGTCGCATCAGGATGAGTCAAGACTGGGGCAGTGGAGAAAGCTTTCTTCAAAGTCGAGAAGGCTTGATCAGCTTCTGGGGACCATACAAACTTTTCTTTCTTTCTTAGTAGCTTAGTGATTGGAGCCACTGTCTGGGAGAAATGATTTATGAATCTCCGGTAAAAATTTGCAAACCCCAGGAAACATTGTACATCACAAACAGTCTTTGGGATGGGCCAATCAGATACGGCTTTTACTTTCTTTTCTGCCATCACCATACCTTGAGGGGTAAGAATAACCCCTGAAGACTCTACTGTGGGAACATGAAACTCACACTTGGTTAGTTTGAAATATAAATGGTGCTTTCGAAGGGCTACAAGAATTTTCTTGACATGTTGGACATGTTCGTTTTCATTGTCAGAGTAGATCAAAATGTCATCGATGTAGACTATGGCAAATATGTCGAGGTACTCTCTAAGAAAGTCATTCAAGAAAACTTTAAATGCTGCTGGAGCATTACACAGACCAAAAGGCATGACGGTGTATTAAAAAAGGCCATATCTTGTCTTGAACGCTGTTTTCCATTCGTCACCCTCTCTCATTCTGACCAAATGGTAAGCACCCCGAAGGTCAAGCTTCGTGTAGATTTTTGCTCTCTTTACTTGTTCCAATAATACCGTAATTAGGGGTAAAGGATATTTATTCTTGATAGTGACTTTGTTCAAACCCCTATAGTCGATGCAAGTTCGAAGTTCTCCATTAGCTTTAGAACAAAAAACAAAGGCGAAGCTGCAGGAGACTTAGAGGGGCGAATGAAGCCATTCTCCAAAAATTGATCTAGGTATTTTCGTAAATGTTGATTTTCATGTTCTGACAGGGCATATACACGACAGTTGGGAAGTATCGCACCTGGGGCTAGATCAATTTGACAGTCATAAGATCTATGAGGAGGTAGAGTCTCTGCTCCTTTCCCATCAAATACATCTTTGTAAGATGAATATTGTTTGGGCAGCTGAATTTCTTTCTCCGCAGCAGTGGCTATGTAAGAGTTACAAACTTTTGGTACTTGAATCTTTTGGAGACATTGTTCGTTACATAGCGCAGATGAGAACACGATTTTTCGTTCTTCCCAATTGATCTCTGGATTGTGATGAGTTAACCATGGCAAGCCGAGGATAATCCCATATTGGGGAGCATGGATCACGTCAAGAATGATTTTCTCTTTATGTTTCTTTCTTTGATTCTTATCTTCACAAATCATCGACAAGGGGATAGTCTGAAGAGTTACTGGACCTCCAGTCAAGAGTTTTCCATCGACTGCCTGGATGATTTCTGGGGTCTTCTTTGCAATACATGGGATCCCGCATGCACAAACCAATTGGACATCAACAAAGTTCCCAGAAGCCCCAGAATCGACTAGAGACCTTTTGAAATAGATCTTTTCTTGACCTGAACTCTTATTTCCAGTTTAAGATGTCTAGATTGTGAAGGGTTCACGGTGACACCCAAAAGCAACCCTTCTCTGCATCTTGGGTGTTTTAGTTTTCCAACTCGACTGGTGCATTGGCTGCTACCTTCTGACCTGGACCTTGCTTGTTCTTTGGTTTGATTGGACAATCTTTGGCAAAATGACCCTTCCGCCCACAATAAAGACATTGTCCATTTTTTCTGCGTAGGTCCTTTTCATCTTTGGTCAAAGGTCTTCTGATGGTTCCAATTTCCATCGGTTCCGGCGTTCTCTCTTTCGGAGTTCTTGAGTCTCTGTTATCATGAACACGCCATGAATATTTTGCAATCTTATTGCACGTTCGTTTACGTTCTGCTAAACGATGATCAAGCCTCAAGACAAGGTTTATTAATTCTTGACAGTCTGTAGGTTGTGGGTCGATTTGCGCTAAGATATCTTTTAGTTCCTCTTTGAGTCCTTTGTAAAACAAGACCGCTTGTTTTTCTTCAGGCCAGGATGTTTCGGCAACCAGCCGATTAAAGTTGGCTAAATACGACACTAGGTCTTGATTCCCTTGGCGTAAATCTAATAAATCACGATCTGCTGACTGTGTTACAGTTCTACGATCAAAAACTCTCTCAAACTCACAAACAAAATTTCTCCAGTTGTACAACAAGGGACTATTTTTACGCACAAGAGGAATTGCCCAAGTAGCTGCATCCCCAGCCAAATATGATAACAAGAAAGCTACTTTGGACTGGGCATCAGGGAAAGTATGTGGTCTGCAGGTGAAGTGTAGTCCCACTTGAACCAGGAAAGATTGCGCTTTCAAAGGGTCACCTGAGAAACGTTCCGGGGGAGCTAAAGGAATTGCAGAAGGAACATTTAGGGAAATGTTTGTCGGATTACTTCCAGAAGCCTGAGAAGAAGTACCTGGCCAGGACACACCTGTGGGACCTTGTTCCTTCTTCTCTACCTTATCTTGCAACTGACTCACTCTCTCAGCTAAGCTAGTCATCAATTCTTTGGATGATACCACCTCTGCCTGGAGCTGGGTGATAGCCTTGACTAAGTCGTCCAGCGTGGCCATGCTGAGAACATACACAAACCAGGAGGATAATAATTTGTGGGCTCACTATTCTGTCAGAGTCACCAGATCCTCGGGGTCTGCGCACGTTCCCAACACGTCCACCACTGAACAGCTCCAAGACTCTGACAGATAAATCACAGAGGCTAAGAGAGTTCAAGAGGGGAAGAGGGGATTAGGAAGGGAAACAGCTGGGAAGGAGACCTGTAGTAAGAAAAAGGTTGGAACACACAATATGAAAATTATATCTCCTGAAATCAATACTAGACTATGATTCTAAGCATAGTCATTCTGAAAACATGAACAATCTAAGAATTAAGTTTAAAATGACTACGTTTCAAGATGGCCGGGTACCTGTAAGGGAATCAAGATGGATTAAATGAAAACTTAGTTATTCAAGTACTTTCCTTTACATGAGACTCAGAAAAAACTTTCTGACTAAATTTTAAACCAGTCATATAAATGCTTTTTTGAGAATGCATACTAGGACCATACAATATTGCATCTAGACACTCTGATCTTCTGTGTACTCTTAAAATGTTTCAACACAAATTGTGCATATTGTAGATTTATATATATATATATATATATATATATATATATATATATATATATATATATATATATATATATATGTATTCAAGAAAACTGGTGCATTATAATCGCACACCAAAGGCTGCACATCATCCAAAAAGAGCTCGTAAAATAGTAGAGTCAAAAACCACTTATGAATAATTTCATCGGCTGCTATTTATTGAAAAAGGTTTAAATGCAGGTAAATTTGACCCGCATAAAATGGTAAAAAAGCACAAAAAGGAAATCAATAATGTGCCCACCATGAACAAACACACGCTGTCCCAACCAGATGTCAACGCGTTTCGGCAGAAGCCTTCAACAGGACATTGGCAGACATTTTTACACCCAACTATTTAAACCATATAGTCCTTCTTTGTTGTTGACTGCATAGCTCGAGGGAAGTGCAAACAGAGCGGCCATTTTGTAACGTAGCAATTCTAAGTTTGAAAGTTAGAAACTAATAATCCTGTGCTTTGATGAGATAAAAACTTCAAATATAACATTGTATATTTCTTTCATGTTATTCTGCAATATCACATATATGATCTGGTCGCCTGTAAATGCATGAATAATATATAATCACAATTGATAATTGTTAAATGCAGGGAAAGGAAAGCCTCATGTATAAGGTTTTTTTTTCTCTCTTTCTCTTCTTTTTCCTTTCACTCTTAATATCAACATATTATCCACTTTTTACTTAATAGTTTTAAAAGCCTGATATATAAATGAATAAATATATAAATATATGTACTATAAATTAATTACAATACAATCAATCTATATACAAGCTATAAATAAATGACTAAATAAATAGAATAAATCCAATCGATTCTAAGAAAGAGATACCAATAAAAGTTATATCCAAGACGGACACATATATAAATGGATGTTAATAACCAAAATTCTATACAATTTATATAAATATCTCAATTACTCTTAATAACAATATCAAATTCCATTTTAAATAGATCATAATACAATTCATAAAATTTATCCTGATCCTCTGAATATTAATATACTCTAAAAAGGAAAGAATTATTATATCCACATCACAGGCAAATCTATCATTAATTTTGAAATTGCAAACAAGACCCAACAAATTCAGCAACAGGAATATATATATACACACCGCTAGACCCAGAAGCATATATTACAGTGCAAAGGTAAATTAGATGAGTGTAACACCCTAAAGTGAATTAATATGTGATAAATAAAATAACAAAATGAACTAAATTTCAATCCGGAAATTTCATTAACCAATAAAGGATCCTAAAAAGCAATATTTTTAAATGTCAAGTGAATTTCATGTTTTCTACTGGAAAAAGTATATATATAAAAATATATAAGAATGTATATATATATGTATGAAAAGGAATCTAAAATCTCACAAATGGACATGAAGCTCTGCATCCAAGTTATGACCCCAGGGGTTTTCTGTGCCTAGAAGTAAAATCATTTTAGACTCAGTTTGTCTCAAATGCGCAGTTCTGTTCCCTCCCCGGGGATGGGCAGCAATGGTTTTAACACCATAAAATGTTAAAGAGCTGCAATTGCCTTCATGTACGTCCCAAAAGTGTTTAGCTAAGGGGTAAGATGGATCATGATTCTTGATAGCTCTGAGATGTTGTAAGAACCTGACTTTCAATTTATGAATGGTGCTGCCTACATATTTTTTATGACAACCACATTCAATCACATATACGACGTATTCAGTTTCACATGTGATACGATCTGTTATATCACAGATTTTCCCTTTAAAAGTAGTATATGTGTGAGTATTTTGTGCATATAAACAGGATTTGCAATGTCCACATTTCCAAAAACCAAGACTTTTCTTAGCTAGCCAAGACGAATTAGCTTTGGAACTTTGGAATAGGCTTCTGGTGAGATGGTCACCCAATGATTGAGTTTTACGATATGTGATATGTGGATGAGGACCTACACTGTCCTTTATAGCAGAGTCATGTCTCAAAACATGCCAATTTTTTTGTATGATGTTATTTAGATGTGAATGTTGGGAATTGAATTCCAGAAACAGTCTAGGTGAAGATCCATCATTTTGATCTTGATTATTGATGCTACCAGATTTAAAAAGCAGTTTTTCTCTGGACATATTCAAGACCCTCAAATGGGCATCTTTGAGAATCTTTAAGGGGTACCCTCTCTCCAGAAATCTCTGTGTCATAGTAACAATTTCAGTATTAAAGCAGTAATAGTAAAACGCCATAAAAGAATTGTGCACCATGAATAACACAATATGGATTCAGGAAAAACAAATCACATAACTTGTCAACTCGAATACTACATGATAAATATCTTAGAATAGTGACATACAATAAACAACATGAATTAAACTCGAGGAGAGAATTGTGCGTCTTGCCGATTCGTAAACCACGATGTAAATGCCAAGAAATAACAGCTCACAATGAATAACAAGATCAAAGTACAATTAAATGAATTGTGCGTCCTTTGCCGATGCTTAAGCCACCATGTAAATGTCAAGAAATGATAGTGCGCAATGAACAACAAGGTTAAAACACCATAAAGCGAATCACGTGTCTTGCCAATTCTTAAGCCACCATGTAAATGTCAAGAAATGGTAGCGCGCAATGAACAACAATGTTAAAACACCATAAAACGAATCGCGCGTCTTGCCGATTCTTAAGCCACCATGTAAATGTCAAGAAATGGTAGTGCGCAATAATTAACAAGATTAAATTATCATGAAACGAATCGCGCATCTTGCCGATTCGCAAGTCACCCTGCAAATGTCACAAACACTCACGCGCATGTTTCACACGCGCAAAGTACTCTGTCAAATCATAAAAGAATTAGGCACAAGAACATGAGAGTTCTCGATAACGGCGTCGGGAGGCCAGCCCAACCACCGTCTTACCCCCCAGAACATGGATCTCCAAATGAAGAATGAAAGTCAGATGTCTGGAAGATCAAATAGGCCACCGGGACAGGAGCTCAGGAAGTAGCTGCTGCTCTGCACCGGGACCTCTGAATAGTGAGCACCTGGAGCTGGGCTGGCTCCTTTTTATAGATTCTTGGCCCAGCCCACAACCACACCCAGGCATGTTGCAGGGAACGTCTCTAGAAGGCCCTGGAAAGGGACCACACCCTAACACACTCTGAAAGCCTGCAGCAATACACTGCAAATGAACAGCATTTGTAAGCACATTAAAAATAAGTATTCAGGATTGAACTCTGCAATGCAAAAGGTTAAACAACAACATATCAGCACAAAGCATAAATTATGTTGTACTGAGAGCGCTGGGTTTTTGCATTCTAGTCGCCAATAGAGCGCGCACTGCCCTGGTGTTGACACACAGTGTCTCTCCTGGTGTTGAGTACTTCCTTCAGCACCCCTACGATGGTGCCCAGGGTGGAATTGATGGCTCTGAGTTCCTCCCTGAAGCCCGAATACTGTTCCTCCTGCAGGCGCTGTGTCTCCTGAAACTTGGCCAGTACCGTTGCCATCGTCTCCTGGGAGTGGTGGTAGGCTCACATGATGTTGGAGAGGGCCTCTTGGAGAGTGGGTTCCCTGGGCCTGTCCGCTCCCTGTCGCACAGCAGCCCTCCCAGTTCCCCTGTGTTCCTGGGCCTCCGTCCCCTGGACCGTGTGCCCACTACCACTGCCCCCAGGTCCCTGTTGTTGTTGGGGTGGTGGGTTAGCCTGGGTTCCCTGTAGTGGTGGACACACTGCTGATTGACGTGTCCTGGGGACGGAGGTATGGGCCCGCTGGGTGGGTGCTGTGCTGGTGATTCCAGAGGGGGGAAGGTCTGTGGTGGCCTGTGACTGGGTGAGGGGATCCGACTGTCCAGAGGTCCCCGATGGGCCAGGCTGGTCATCTAGATCCAGTTGGACAGAGGTGCTGTCATCACTGTGGGCCTCTTCTGTTGGTGGTGTGGACATGTGTAGACCCTCCTGTCCGGTGACGTTGGGTAGGGGTCCTACAGGGGTATAAAAGGATGTTTATTACATCTGTGTGTGCCATGGTGTGCAATAGGTGGGTGACCGTGTACCCCAATGCTTGCATTCCTGTGTGGGACCTTGTGTGATGATGTTTTAGGGGGGTGTATGGGTATGTGCAGTGGGCATGCTTTTATGATGGGTGTCCATGCTTTGTTGTTGCATGCAGGGCTTGGTGTTAGGATGTGTGGTTTGTGATGTTGGGACATTTATGAGAAGTTAGAGTGATGGGGGTATGTGCTGGAATGCAGGTAGGGTGGGGGATGTAATAGTTAAGATTTGACCTACCAGAGTACATTCCTCCACCTACTCCTGCGAGGCCCTCAGGAAGCAGAATCACCAAGACCTTCTCCTGCCATGTTGTTAGTTGTGGGGGAGGAGGTGGGGGTCCGCCGCCAGTCCGCTGAACCGCAAGGTGGTGTCTTGAGACCACGGAACGCACCTTCCCCATAGGTCGTTCCACCTCTTCCTGATGTCCTCCCGATTTCTTGGGTGCTGTCCCACTGCATTGACCCTGTTCACTATTCTTCGCCATAGCTCCATCTTCCTAGCTATGTAGGTGTGCTGCACCTGTGCTCCGAATAGCTGTGGCTCTACCCGGACAATTTCTTCCACCATGACCCTGAGCTCTTCCTCCGAGAACCTTGGGTGTCTTTGCCGTGCCATGGGGTGGTGTAGGTGATGTGTGGGGTGGTGTGTGGGGTGATAAGTGTGCTGATATGTAGTGGTGTGTAGTGTGAGGTGCGTAGAAGTTATGTGGCATTAGTAGTAGGATTGTTGATGGTGGTGTCTCTCTCTGGCCTTCTCTCTGTAATTGTGGTTGTAGGGGTTTGTGGGTGATCTGGGTGTGTGTTTTATATTGTATTGGGTGAGTGGGAGTGGTGTGTGTATGTGTATCAGGTGTGTGTATTTCGATTTGTCCAATGTGACTGTGTTTTGTAAGAGTGTGTGTATTTTGAGTGCGGCGGTGTGTACCGCCAACGGAATACCGCAGTTGAAAGACCGCCGCATGGATTCGTGGGTCGTGATAGTGTGGGCGTATTTCTGTTGGCGTGACGGTGGAGGATTTGTTTTCGCCAGTTTATCACTGACCTTTGGTGTGGCGGACTTGTGTGGGTGTCTGAATTTTGGCGGATTCCGTGCTGCGGGTCATAATAGCTGTGGCGGATTTCCGCTGCTGTGGCGGTGTGTTGGTGGTCTTCTGCACGGCGGTAAGTGGCTTTTACCACCAAAGTTGTAATGACCGCCTATATCTTTCTAGGAGACCTCAATTTCCACTTCAACTACACCAGTGATGACAAGACCACCAACCTCCTAGACATCATGAATGTCATCAGCATCAATCACATAGTCACCAACCCCACACACACATTGTAGAGAAGTTGTTCAACCCATCAGCAACGGAAAACAGTGCCACCCCATCTCAGGACCTAAGCGACTCCTTTGCTGGCTACTTTCCCAACAAAATATCCACCATTTTTAAAAAAACTACGCGCCCCAACACACCACCACCGGCACCATCAGCCTACTCAACTTCACTAACACCCCCACCAACAGCAGAATCTCCAACTGGAACCAGCTCACCACGCAAAGCACCACCGACATCATGAGATCCATCCATTCAGGATCCTGCATCGATCCATGCTCCCACCACATGTTCAACCTTGGCATCAGCACCATTGTAAGGAAACTCACGGACATCCTCAACACTTCCATTACCACAGCCACATACACTGAAGAATGGACACACAAAAGAGTCAAACCCCTCCTCGAGAAACCCTCCAATGACCCCAACAACAAAAAAAACTACCATTCGATCTCCCTGCTCCTCTTTCCAGCAAAGGTTAACGAAAAAGCCATCAACCAACAGCTCACAACACACTTAGAAGACCATGAACTCCTGGACACATCCAAATCAGGTTTCCTCTCCAACCACAGCACCGAATCTGCCCTGATCACCACCAAGGACGATAATAGAACCTCCTTGACCAAGGAGACTTGGCTGCCCTCATTCTCCTTGACCTCTCAGCAGATTTCAACACAGTATTCCATCACACCCTGATCAAAAGGCTCCACCAGATCGGCATCAGGGGCAATGCTGTGACATTTATTGCCTCTTTTCTATCCGTCAGAACTCAGAGAGTCCTTCCCCCTCCCTTCACCTAAAAGTCAAAGAACCTCATCTGTGGCATCCCCCAGGGATCATCACTCAGCCCCACCCTCTTCAACACCTACATGAGCCCCTTGGCCAACATTGTCAGAAACCACGTACTAAACATAATCTCCTACATAGATGACACACAGCTCATCCTCTCATTATTCAAAGACCTCTCCACCGCAAAGGCCAATTTCCACATCGCTGACTGGATGAAGGACAACTGCCTCAAACTCAACACCGACAAAACAGAAGTCCTGCTGTTCGGAAACACCACCTCACCTCGGGATGACTCCTGGTGGCCTACCAACCTAGGGTCCCCCCAAACCACACAAGCAATTCCCAAAACCTAGAAATCATTATCAACAATAAAATCAACATGAAGAACCAGATCAATAGAGTCTCCTCCACCTGCTTCCTTACCCTCTGCATGCTCTATTAGATCTTCAAATGGCTCCCGGTCACCACCAGATGAACTGTCACACAGGCCCTCATCACCAACTGTCTAGACCACGGCAACACTTTATACGCCGGACTCATGACACATCTCACAAAAAGACTTCAAATCATCCCAAACTCAGCAGCCAGGCTCATTCTGGACCTCCCAGGGTGGATCCTCACCTCACCTTCCCCCACCTAAGGAACCTCCACTAGCTCCCTATACACAATGATGCTAATTCAAGCTGCTGACATATGCCTATAAAGCCCTGCACAGGAGTGCAATATGATGCAAGGCTTGCCAAGAAGTCAACACTTGTGATCTGTTACCCTGCGCATGTACTCTTCTTCAAATGTTGAAAGCTGCTATTGTCATCATGTGGGGCATGTAGGCCATTATTTTGTAATTATTTTACCTGTCATTTCATAGGACCTCATGTATGGATGTTACATTTTTTTAACTGGATTCTTAACTGTAATGTCCAAGAAATGTTTATGTGCTGAAGTTTGATTGGACAATGAATTAAACACCTAAAGACGCCTTTGTGGTTTGCAGAAATAAAAGATTGTGTTGGAAGTTCCACAATTTGGACTCTTGGACGTAGCCTCTCAAGTCAGCTGTCCCTATGTAACGTTAATAAAGTTTGTTTCTCTCTTGTCTGATGGATTCCTGCCTCAGGTTTTATTGAGCTTCTACACAAGGACCTACATGCCTCAACCAACGCCTGAACTTTCACTGCACCTGTGCTCTACCTCGCTCTCCTTCGGGCACACCCCCGCAACTGCTGCAGCACCGACTGGGACTGCACTTTCTCCTTAATCGCAGCGAAAGTCTGGAACAGTCTCCCCGTCCACCTAAGAACTTCTGCCTCCACCCAGGAATTCAGAAGAAGTATCAAGTCCTGGCTGGTCGACTGAGGCCCCACGCAGCATCCCCAGCTACTGGAGACCCTCATGGTTGATAAGTGTGCTCTACAAATCCTGTTGAGTTGATTGTGTCAGTCCCATGGAGTCAATTAGCAGACTGGAACACCTTTTCACCTCCTATGAGGACAACATATCTGAAACTCAGCAGAATGTCCGCTTGCAACACATGAAATCAATGAAATGCTTTGTTCATTTCATTTCATGTATGTCGGCCACTGGCATTGGACAAAGCTGTCTGTTGATCGTACGCACTTGCCAATTTTCTCCAATCAGATAGTCCGGACATCTAAACTCAAGAAACATTCTTCAAAAGAAAAGCCCTTAATATTTGTTGGAAGAAAGCGTGATGTGGAGCATTCCAATGATGGATGAGAAGTTCAACCGTGTGCTCTCATCCTGTCTGACCGGGCAGGAGGAATTTTCATCAACCCCTGCTTGTAACCTTGGGATTAACTGGTGTTTGAAAATGCACGTGTGTAGATTTGTGCTCAAGAGTAGCTGATAGATCAATAGAATGATAGCTCTAGGGTGACCAGATCTTGAGCACCAAAAACGGGGACATTTTGCAAAAAGAGACCTACATTTTTATATCAACATAGCGTTGAAGAATGACATCTCTCATCAACATAGGAACGCAGAAGCACTAAGGAAATAAAGAAAATGTTTTTTTTTAAACCAGCATCATACCTGTTAATTCAATTGCTTACTTATAACAATTGCTAACTATCTTTGGAACACCTAAAAAGTGCCTCTCCCATATTCAGTGACCCCCTCTGAAAACCGGGACATAAACCAAATTTGCTGAAATCTGCTGGGACAGCTGGTGGAAATCCGGAACTGTCCAGGAAAATCCCACACATCTGGTCACCATAAGCTGCATTGATGAATACATCGAAGAATACAGGGTAGGGGTGCTGTAAGATGTTTGGGAGGTGGGTGGCCAAGCGTGGGTATGTGAAAATGAATCAGGTGATGATTGTGGGAAGACGGGGTTTAACCGCATAGGTGGATTGCTTTGGTGTCTGTGTTATGGAATATGTAAGTAGGGGCTGCTGTGGATAGAGATGGGCAAAAAGACAGCCCGGTGGGTGATTGGTTGACAGAGAGGAGAACAAACAGATTAATTTACTTTATGAATGGATTTGAAAAAGGTCCTCTTCAAAGACTCCAGCTCCTGCCCAATAAGAGCAATAAACCTTTCCTTTGGGTTAGGCTGAAGCCATCAGCCCTGGGAGCCCAACACAGAAGCACACCTGTGTTTGCTCTTCTTTCCGAATTTGCTTTTTCTTCAAAACGTTTGATCAGAAATGGATCGCCAGCAAGGGCAGACAAAAGAAATTATAAACCCTGTTTTTTCCAAGCCTGCTCAGTCCTGCCTCGGCGCAGCTGAGACAAAGGGACTTGAATGTTTGCTTAAAATTCTAGCAGTGTCGACTGTCAAACCTACAAGGTAACTGTGTTCTTAAGGAGGTGGGGAGGAAGGGAGGAGAGCTGTCACTCTCACGTACAATTCTGATTATTATTTTTAATCTCCCACCCATGATTAGCATTTCATTCAGAGAGTGAACAGGGTAAGTGGTCCCTAAGGACCAGGAACAGTGAGTGAGTTATGATGTGAATAGGTCTGCATGCAGGGACTGGCATGAGTGCTGAGACAGAGAGGAAGTACGAAAAAGGCTCCCAGTGTGAAACGTTTCAAACTATGATGTACGTGGCGACGGCAAGGCTGTGCGTGTGTACGTTAGTAAATAAAGAAGACGTGGCCCTGAATCAGAGATAACAAGAGGAGCCTGTTTCAACGACTGGGCCAGAGTGGCAACCGAAATCTGTCCTGGAAAAATTGTTGAAACCAAGAACCGCACTGCGCGGAGGCTGAGAGTAGAATGAACATTCAGGGATTTTTTTTTTTGCTTGGGTATAGCATTGCCACCATTTCTAGAAAAAAAAATCCCGGCCATTTCTTTTACGTATTGGCAGTATGGAGCAGCCAAGAGCTGAGAGGTGAAAATTAATTCCTGTAAAATTCTTTAGATGCAAGGCAATTATCCCACTGGTTGCTCTAATAATTATTTGGGTGGCGGGCACTAGGTGGAGCTTGTTGGGAGTGTGCACCACACAAAAAATTCACTAACATCTCTTATGTGTGTAAAAAAGTCCACTTTTAATGAACAGGTGAAGATCATATATAAATGAATCATCTGTTAACTCTGAATTCTCCCACCCACACCCTGCAGTGCGGTTTTATACAGTGGTCGTCGGTGTTTTTAGCACAGTGTGGGGCGGGACACGCGCACACACACACACACCCATGCACAGCACTCACAAATACCCGTACATACATGCATTCATACCTACACACATGTACCAAACATAAAAAAAAACCATACCTTTACTGCAGCTCTCCGTGAGGGAAGCCTCAGAGGTCCCACTGTTGGGACTGCTAACTTCCCTTATTGGATGACCTTACGTCAGCCAGTGAGGGAAGGCAGCAGTTCCTCACTGGTCACAGAGTGGGATGGCGTCAGTGAAACTGCTGACCCCACCCTACTCTGTGACGATGTGTCACTGATTGACACTTGGCCCTGGGCACTTCAGGGCTTAACATTGAAGAGCCCAGGCCTGAGGCAGTCAGTGTTGCTGCCCCTCTTTACGTGGGGGAGGGCCTTGAGGCACTTTTGCTAGGCTGAAGAGGTCACACCCACTGGGCTGTGAAATCCTCAGCCTGGCAAAGTTCAGCCCAGGCAGCCAGGCACCTGAGTATTTAGTGCATGTCTAGCTCCTGGCTGCCTGACCTGAACAAGAAGAGTCATACAGACCTTTTTTTTTTGTTCAGTCTGTCAGTCACACTTCTTTTTTGGGGGGATAGAGGTAGGGGGTGGAGTGTGGAAGTGGCCCTCTGCCCATACGAATGGGCCACAGTTGGTTTCATATAGGACTTTTGAGCTCTTTACATGACGATTAGTTTCTTTACACAAAGTCAGATTCATGTTTTTTTAGGCACAGAAAGTCGATGCCGAAGTCAAGCCTGGTTCCTGAGTTCCAAAGTCAGGGTCTGTGGCCGTAACACCACATCCTCTCCCCAGTAAGCAAACCTAACCATAACAGCCCCCTTCTTCTTCATCCTTTGTACCAACCTAAGGAATCTCTGCCACTGTGAATTAGCAAAGCATCCACAATGCCATTGTTCTCACCCGCACTTGCATTGCTCTAAACGCAAAGTTGTGGCGCAACACCTGGTGGAAACACCTGTAAAACTGTGCATAATGTCTGTTATTACTGTTTGCAACTGTCATGTTATCCACAACAAACACCACCACCTTGTTCTGAAAAACACTTACCCCAGAGAACAACTTCAACCACCAGTAGAATAAACTCCAAAAAGGTGATGCTAAGCTGCTTCCGAATCCACATCTCCGGCCACAGTTCAGCACACCGTTCTACATCCCAAAACAGATGCTCCTGCATCTGAAAATATTTCAATGGACCACTCCCATTCCTCCCCCGAGATCCACAATTAAACTCCACTGATATCTCACAAAAAATGTCTTGCACACTTTATGATCTTCCTTCACATCTCCTGATAACAGGGCTCTATGATGTTGCAACGTTGAACCAGACAGGGCCAAGTCCAATCTTCTGTATAAGGTACTAACAGCCCTTACTGCACTGCAAGCAAAATTCAAATGGCCCAGCTTACCCTGAATGTTCCTCATCATTGCTTTCTTTTTTAACAACACAGTGTTCAACAGCTCGAGTAATTTCTATTTGTTTTTCCTGTTGCAATCTGACTTCTATGGCCCCTGAGCCAAGTTCTACCCTTCAGAATGTCAGAAATACCACTGGGCCCACAGTTTTTTCCAGGGCTAAGGGAACCCACATGTCCTTCAGCAACTTCTGAATCAAATCAAACATTCTGCAACAGTTGCCAGACCCACGAAGGAAAAATCATCCAGGTTGAGACTGTCACCTCACCTGTTTAAAAAGTGGACAGCTATTGCAGGAAGGTGCTGAACTTCTCAAAATGCACACGTGCCACTGAACAATCCATCAGTAATGATTTCTCTACTACAATGTGTCCTAATAGCTTCATTCCTAGCAGCACAAAATCCTCAGGATTAGTGCTTAATTTGAGCCGGTGGTTTCCGGTGGTAGGCACCAGCACTTTTTTGGGGGGTCCGGCACTTATTTTCTTAATCAGGCATTTTCTATGAGCAAAAGACACTAATGGGAAAGACGGAGAAAGAGAAAGGTGGAAAAAGGTCACAAGGGAAGAAAGCAGAATGCTGCAAGAGTGAGCAGAAGGGGAAGGGACTGGCTGTAAATGGATTAAAGAGGACTGAGGTGGCTTCAGGATAATGCTGCCTCAGTATTCTGTGCTCGCACATTTAATTGTAGTAGCCGTGTGCTTCAGAGGAGTGTTTTGGGCAATGACACGTTTTTATTTACAAATGTAACTACTGATCAGGATGGACCGGCAACAGATGAAAAGCAGACTTAATAACTTATTTTGCACTAAAGGCCCCAAAACCTGAGTTCTTCAGCAATTTGACTGCTACATCCACAGTGGCATACTTTACACAGTTCAACTCATCTGATATAAAGTCAGTAACCGACTGTCCCTTCAGCCACAACTGAGACTGTATGAGCCAGAATTCTCCTGTACCTTCTTAGGGAGAACACCAAAGGGTGAAATTATTAAAATCTCCAATGGACAGTTTTCGAAAGGATCAGATACTCTGACATCCTTCACCTTTTCCCTGCACCTTCTCTGAATTTGCTTTTACTGACAGAAGATCTTCTGCTTACACCCGGATTCTTGGACCTTTGTAACCCAACCTGAAACCAGATTGAATGCCATGTATTAAGAGCATAGCATCCTGTCTAGTCAGAAAAACTCAACCAATACCACAGATGCTGTAACCTAACTGGCGTAGTTACATTTTCCCAGGTGGTTCTGACTTCGCCTCCCTCGATCCCTGTCACTTTTACCTTACCAAATCCCTTGTTATCAGCCCTGAACCCCCTCTTGCTCTGGATTACATTGTGTGATGGCTTGCTTCCTGTTACACCTTGAACACATTCCTAAAGAAGCACTATCCCCTGTTACGGACCCCTTTATTGAATGCCAAACAAGTCATTATTTGGCCAGCCTGTCCTCTGCCTGATCATCCCGCCCCATCCTGGTTGTGACGCCCATGAAATGGCTAATCTATCACTGAAGAACCACTCGCAGTGTAAATCGTATGCACTGGCCTGGTTGGAGACATCCAAAGCAAGCAAAGTTTGTTATTCAATTGACCCCATTGCCTATCCACATAGGCTGCCAAGCTAGGTTTAAACCTTTCATAAAACCTCACGCAGACCAGTCCTCCAAAGGTAATCTGTGCTTTGCTAATGACGTCAATGTATTTTGACAGTGCCATGCATTGCTCAGTGCATGTTTCACAGTAGACACTGGTTTGGATTAAGGAGCGCGCAGTCCAATTTTCTATTAGTACAGTCTATTTAATATGCTTCCAGGGGCTTGATAATCTCGAGACAAGGCATTTTTTTAACGTTTATTCTCTTTACTTTCTTTTTTGCCTGTTCCCTTATCAACCTCGCTATGGTTCTCACTTTCTTCCATGCTGTCTTTTTTTTTTTTTGCAAACTTCAAAACTCGCCTTGACCCATCATGTTTCTCCCTTTTTTTCAAACTTACTTCCTACTCCTTCCCTATGCAACCACTCCCTACTCCCGCAGACCTACACTGTCACTCTGCTGTACTGTGTTGCAACATCTTACCTGACCTCAAGATCACGGGCTACACCGAAAGCCTGTTGTCCTGGTACTGCCCTTTGTAATCTGGCGCTGCCGCTCAAGACTGTCCTTGGTGCATCCGCTCCAGGCATTGTAAAACAGCAATTCTTGCTGTCAGGTTAGGTTCCTCCGAGCCCTGTCATGTACCTCCAACTTAAGACCACCATCACCCTTCACTGCTCTTTCTCTCTCATTTCATTCTACTCTGACATCTCAACCTCTTCCAAATCACTTCCATAGCCACAAACCACTCATTTGCCACACAAACTCTACTTTTGCTAGGCACAACCCAATCACTGACACCTTCACTGCATCAAAACCGTCCCAGCTTGCCTCTGGCCTGCAACACATAGCCATACTCTGTTTTCCAACTGGGGCAACTGAATCACACAAGGCTTTCCCAATGCTTCTTCCCAGCATGGTCTTTCCTGCCTTTTTTGCACCTGCTGTCCTGCCTGATTACGTTTGCCTTGCCCCTCATACACTCCCTCACTGTCTCCACTCCCCACCCATACCATTTGCCTCTAGCCCCATTCTTCCCCTGCTGGCTACCCATGCCCCCGTTTGCTCCAGCAGCCCATGCCCACCTGTACTGTGCACTTTAAGTAGCTTTCTTATATATGGTCCAGGTCCACCTAAACCTTCCCCTTCTATGGTCTGTGCCTTGTTGGTAATGCATTCCCCTCTTTCTGCTGCAATTGTCTTTTTGAACAGTGTTGCAGCAGCCTCCTTGCTGCTCTCTGCCTTCCCACCACCACTCCCAGGTCATCACTCTCCACTGCATGTAGTAATTGTTCCACCAAGTAATCTTATCTGCCTCCCTGTAATCCAGCTGACTACTTCCTTAGTCCTTCATCTATTCCTGCAGCCCCAAGCCCGCATGTTATCTCGCTCACATGCATTACAAATTTTGCCATGCTCCTACTTTTGCCATGCCATGCCCCCTGGCAGCCAGTGCCCCTCACCTTGCCCACATTGCGCAAATGGTGACACTCTGCTGTGCCCAACCCTGCCTTCCCTCTTTTAAGCAGTACCACCTCAAATCATAAGTCTGCATTCTGCGATTCCCCAGCGCTTTTTCAAAAGTGGTGACCTATTCAGGTGTGTACCCGCGATGAGTAACCCACTCCCGCCCATCTGTCTGTCTACTCCTGTTGCCAACACATCCCAACTATCACCTTTCTTCATCTTGGCCTTCAGAGTGGAAGAGACCAATTCTGCAGCTGCCACCTCAGAAACTACACTCTTTGTGGAACCCACAGCTCCTCCATGACTCATGGCTTCACAGCGTCCCGCCCTGCCTCTTCGAAGACCATGCGAACCGTAATCACTTTGAGTCATACTCAACAACAACTAACTATCCCTGACTAAAACTGTCCTGCACCTGAGGCAACCGGCATACCCTGACCTTTCCGGTAAAAGACGGAGGCACCCCACACTCTATGCCTCTTACCTAATTTTGGGTCCTTAATCCTTCCCACCAATCACCACCTGGTGTGGTCTCTGGACAGCAGCACCTGCCTGAAAAAAACTAGCTGGGGGCATGGTGACAAAGTTGCACACTCTTCCAAGCCCTAATCCCGAGGCAGCTTTCAAATATGTTTATTTAAGTGTTTTCTTTATGTGGTTCTTGTGTATCCTGTGGATTACATTGCTTTTCCCAATATTTTTATTTGCCTAAACTTAAAAATACCGACCAGGACAGTGAGAAAAAAAAACAGGCCTTGTGGCAACACAACATCATGGCTGCCCGTCTAGGTCTGAATGTGGTCCTCTAGCTTGCACCACACCTGGAATACAATAGTGGCAATATGACCAGTGTAGCCCTTATACCACCCACCTTCCAACCATCCGGTTATCTGGGGTCATCAAGACAGCAACAGGAACATATAAAATGCTCTAAGAGTCAAGTTTAATCAGTAGGTTCCACTGCAGGTACTTAATCTAGCTCCTCTGTTGTAAATAGAAGTCTATGTAGATGTGAAGGATGAGACAAGCAGTTAGCTCTATGACAGACAGCGAAGGATGCAGAAAGCTCCTTCTGATACCCCTGGCATTTTGGTGGATCAACAGTATGGCGTTCCAGACACCTTTGTTCCCTCGAGAACTGGGCTTTAGTGTGCAAGGCTATTTACTGCAGCATGGCATCACTGTACAGAGAGCAGCTGAGCTTGTTGTCAAAGCGTCTTGTCTGGCTATTAGCCCCAGTGTCAGAAATTGAGACAGGTTTTTTTCCGAACATTTTATTGAATTTTAGCGACGTACAGTATGGTCCATGAACATTAAAATAAAGTGTAGTAATGTCCAGGTTTCAGCAGTAAAATATTTCAAAGCAGCAATAGAGTCACTTTTCCATGGGTTTCCACCATGACTCAGAAAGTACCATTTGGCTGCTATGTTCAATATGCATTCGAGGAGAATGAGAACCAGTAATCATGAGAATTCCTTAGAAAGCACAGAACATTGAATCTTAAGGTATCTGCCATATACGTACAGTAAAAACAAGATGTGATGTGGAGAGTAAAGAAAAGGCCTTGGAGAGGGGGGAGAGGATAAAGAAAGTACAGAAGCAAGAGAAGAAGGGGGAAGACAGGGTATGAAAGAAGGCTAAGAATGGAAGGTGTGTAGCATGGCAGGAGGTTCTAGTCCCAGATTAGAGCCTTACGGCAGGCTGTTAAACAGGCTTTAAAGGAACCAGGGGCTTTACTTAGTGTTGTGAATACAGATGCCCAATGTTTTCCATATGAGTTGTGAGGTGATAGGATTACCCACTAACTTCAATTGAGCTGCATGCGGGCTTCCCATGCCCACCAAGTATGATAGGAAGTGTTATTGGTGGACTTCCAATCTCATAGGATGACCTTAAGAGCAATGATGAGTAAGTCAAGTAGAGCAAGGTCCAAGTCTGAGAGCACAACAGGGATGGATGAGGCTTACGGTTCGAATATAACTGTTGGAAAGTTCAAGATAAGAGATTTAGCATAACTGGGAAGAAATGTCTTCCCAGTAAGTAGTTAGAAGTGTACATGAGAAAAACGTGTTACGGTTCACCTCATGCTGATTTTCAAGACCTTAGTTTAAGTTTAAATAGTCTACTAGGGGTCCAGTGGCAAAAATGTGATACATTTTTTTTCTTTGCAGTAACAAGAGGACAAGTTTATCTTGGAGTAAAAGTGAATAGATTTTAGTCCAGGATTCCTCCGTAGGAGGAGATTTGCCCCATCTGAAAAATAGGTGGACCATTTACTATACAAAACTGAATTGGATTGGTTCGATGCACTACCAGGCGTGTCTGTCTATCTCAGATGCTCCATGGCCCCCCGTGTGGATGCGTTCGAGAGAAGAAGATGGTTTGAACTAGAGGTTCTAGTTTAAAGATTTTCGCTTTGATTTTCTGAAAATCACAGAAATCTCAGTTGGAAATGGCAAAGTTCTTTTGGAGCTCACCAAATGATAGGGTTTTGGATTGTGCATACAGATCTGCCGGAAGTGAGTTACCTTTCCTGCTGTCACATCAATTACAAAATGAAACAGGAGACTCAAGAATCTTATTGTTCCAAAGTGAGATGTGGTATGAATTATTAATGTTGGAAGATAAAGCTTTATCTACCCCTAGAAGAGCTTTAATTGTGTCTTTGAGAATGCTATTGGATTGAACAAAAGTATGATGAGATATAGTTAAGTTCGCAACTAAAGGTAAGGATTTGCTAACATCTCATTCAATATTGAGCCAACCAGGCGCATTGATTGGGTCAATTCCGGCCATCATGTGCCCGGGATGCTAAGAATGCTGTTTGGTAATTGAGCCAGTCTGGTACATTGCAGCCACCATTTTTAGCTGTGCACCTGAGCTTTTTAAGGCTTATTCTGAGTTTCCTCTTACAACAGAGGAATTCTGAGGCAACTTTATCTGCTGTTGATAAGAGAGATTTTGGGAGGCGGATCTTCAGTGTTTCAAGTATGCCCCACCATTGGATATATTTTAAAGACCATGCTGTCAATATATCCTCAATTTAAAAAAATGTTTAAGTTCAGTTTGAGATATGGAATCCGCAAGATTATTACAATACCATATTCCTAAGTATCTGATGGATTTAGATTGTCGGTGGGAATTTGAGTTTCCCACACATGAGGGGTTCCAGTGGGCATTGAGGGGCAGGACATCTGTTGTATCCTAATTCAGGAAGAAGTCAGAGAATGTGTTAATTATAGTACTAGTTTTGGGAATTCTGGGGCTGCCTTAAATATTAGGATGTTGTCTTCACAGGCAGCCATTTTAAAGACTGACTGGCCAATGTTTAGCCCAGCAATTTCGTTAGAGTCATTTAACATCCATAACAAGGGGTCTATGGCCAAAAGAAATAATTACGGTGAGAGAGGGTAGCCTTGCCAGCTGCGTTGTTATTACAAGCTCAGACATCTCACCATTAATTCTGTATCTTGCAGAAGGTTTGGCATATAGGGACATACCAATTTTTCTAAATAGGTTGCCAAAATTATACCTGCATAGTGCTGCCTCCAGACATGGCTAGGGTATTTTGCTGAACGCTTTTTTTCCCATCTAGCACCATAGCTGTAGCAGTGGGTGAATGCAGGATAGAAGATTTTTTGTGATTTGACAGAACATGGGAATATTATCACTCACGAAAATCTGCCTTTGATCAATCTTGTCTGAGAAGTGTGAACTAACTTGGTGATAAAGGGGGCCAGGAGAGTAGCAAGTATGTTACCATAGAATTTAGTTTTCAGGCTGATTAAGAAAACGGGTCTAAAATTTTTGGGTTTTAAATGATCTCTCACATTTTTATTAATGACCATTTTTGTGGCCTTGGTCGCAGTGCCTGAAACTACCCCAGATGCCGTCAAATCTGGCTTTAGACGTGTCCAACTACGTTTACCGCACCACTCCTACTATCCTACTATTCCAATGATACCCTGCATGCCATGGGCAGGCGCCCAGCGACGGACTGCTTGAGGGCTGGGGGGAGGAAGGAAGCTTCCTCCATGTGATCTGTGGTTGCCCACGAATAAAACCCTACTGGTCGTTCATCAGAGGCACTATGAAAATTGTGATGGGAAACCCCATATCAGGTAGAGTCAAGTGTTGTGTACTAAATGTTTAGGGTGATAACTCACCACCTAGATACAGCAAACTATGGTTGTCTCTTGGCCTAGGAGTTGCTAAGAGAAAAATAGCACAAAAATGGGGGTGGCTGAACCACCGAATTTACAGGACTGGCAACAAGACATCGATTGGTGCATGCTTACAGAAAGGACGATTTACTAAAGCAGAGGATGCCCCCAGGAAAATAGAAAGGTGTGGTCCTCACGGAGAGCTGACAGAGGGGAAGGGGCTGACAGGAATGATCCGAATATTCTATGTGAATAGAATGTTAAATTGTGAAATTTTGCCACTGCATTCACCACTTTGACTATGTATCGAAACTGTCTTATACCTAAGATTACTAATTGCATGCCGATTTATGCCTGCTGTACGCTATTATTGTTTGTTTATGCCTTCTCTATCTGAAAACTAATAAAAAGAATTATAAAAAAAGAAACAACCCCAGATGAGGCGACGTGATTTAGGATGGAATCCATTGGGTCCATTATTATGGAGGCAAAGGTTCTATAACAATTGATGGGTAGACCATCTGGGCCCGGGGCTTTGCCAGAAGGAATACGCTTAATCGCCTTCTGAATCTCCCTTCTATTGGTTTGTTTACGTTCAGACTATTTGACGTAGAAACATCCTTCATTGGTAAGATTTGGAGGAATTTTTCCCATGCCTCTTTAGTGGTGGAAATCGCGGGGTGTATAGCTGGACGTAGACATTTTGGAAGATCCCAAGGATATCCTACGTTTTAGTTTTAATGTGTCTCGGTGACCCTTAATGCTCGTAATTAAGGAGGCATTTGTTTTAAAATTTAGATGGGCTATGAGTGATTTCTTAACTTTATTTAGATAAAATAGTTTTACCTTTTTGTGCATGGACCCACAAGGTGGGCTTGTTTAATGATTATGGCATTACATTCGCAGTTGACCTTTTTGAATGTTGTTAAGGCTGGTGGATCCCTAGAATGTTTAAATACAGCTTCCTGAGTTTTAATGTCAGCTGTCAGCTTTTCAAGGGAAGATTCGATGTCATAAGGGTGTCCCATAGTGTGGCAGGCAAAGAGACAGAGGAGCTATTGTCCTTTAAGAACAACAGTAGTTCTTTGTGTAGTTCCTGCACATCTGCTTCTTTCTTCAATACCTCAGTGTTCATACGCCTTGTGTGATTTTATAGCCTGATGGGGGGAGGATCTGGAGGTAAATGGTAATGGTAGCATTATCAGAAATTGTGATGGATTTGAGAGATGTGGATAAGGTGTCTTGTAGGGGAGAGTTATCATCGCCAGAGGGATTGTGAAGCTTCCATACACGACAAGGCCATGAGATGCACATAAGTATCACATTGCTTTATATGCTTTGGGGACCCTGTACTTAAAGGCAGAGTTTCTGTCTAAGGTGATGTCGAAAATGAATTGAAATCTCCCCCCAAAGCAATTAAAAAGTTGGGGTGGAATTTATGCTAATTTAGTTGACAGATTGGACCGAAACTGGGCGTCATCGACATTAGGAACATATATGT
Organism: Pleurodeles waltl; assembly: GCF_031143425.1. Taxonomy (NCBI): domain Eukaryota; kingdom Metazoa; phylum Chordata; class Amphibia; order Caudata; family Salamandridae; genus Pleurodeles; species Pleurodeles waltl. Next base: position 317,745,359 of record NC_090448.1, on the reverse strand, counting down.
TAACTGCATATAGTTCAGGGTTGCTGCATTGTAGCTGAATAATCAGCCATCTACCATTGTCATCATGCTCTGAGGCCATAATTTATACACCAGAATTTTATGAGATTAAGGTGATCACACCATAGGCCTGATTTAAGAAAAGTGGCGCTGTACCCATTGCATTGCCACTTTTCTTACTCCCCTTAGCGCCCCCCTAACACCACCATGTCTGAGTCGTATCTAAGATATGGTGCACCGTGGCGGTATCTAGGGGAACGAGCGGCAAACGTTTTGACGCTAGTTCAGAGCTTTGCAGGATTAGCGTAAAAATGTTTGACGCCAATCCTGCAAAGCCCATTGAGGCCCATTGTAAACAATGGTGTGCCTCCTTTTAACGCCTGCCCTCTGCAGGCATTAAAAGTGCAGAAAAAAATTATGCAAAGAAATCTTTTCCATTTCTTTGCACCATTTTTTCGGTAACCATAACGGGGAAACGCCCCCTTTGCATACATAATGCCTGGCACAGGCATAATGTAGCGAAAGCATGCATTGCGCCACTTTGTAAATTTGGCACAGCTATTTTGGCCTCGTTGGGCCACATTAGCGTAAACAAATTACGCTAATGTAGCGCAAGGAGGCACTAGGGGCCGTTAACTCTGCCCCCATGGTTTTTAGTGATTGCCTCAGAGCATGATAGATCGTTCACCCATTCACTACGAAGGGATATTGCCTGTTTATATCCGATCATAGTTTCTTGAAGAAACAGTAGGTCGTCTCTAAGTGAGTGGCAGTAGTCAGCAAGGTTTTTTGCATTTCACCAGGTGGTTAGGACCTTTGATATTAAGAGATATTACTGTCAAGGTGGACATAAGGAGTCCAGGCATAACCATGAGATACTGTTTGGTGTAGGATACAACAGAGGACTACTTAACAGGTGAAAGTCCGGGTACAGCAGTGAGGGTCACAAGGGAGAAAAGGAAAATAGAGCAGAGAGTGTCGCAAAATGGGGGGATACCATCCATGAGTAAACAAAACCCGAGATTCCCACTTCAAGCAGGGAGAAGATCCTCAATGAGGTGAGGTATAATAAGCAGAGCAGTGGGGCTCTCGTACAAGAAGAGCAAGAGCCCACTACACCACAAAATGAGATAAAAAGAATTGATAAACTGCCTGATATATGTAAGTATTTCAGAAAGGCTAGCATGTGGGATCATGCCACAACCAGACCAAGACAAATAATCGACCATGGAGATTCAGAGTGGTACATAGGCACCAGTAGCAGTGATTGGAACTCTCTGGTATGTGGGAGAGATCAAAGAACTGCACCAACAGGATCATATTGCACCCACTCACATTAAGGACCAGCCAACAAAGCAATTAGAGTTCTCAGGCAGAAGTTTCCCCAGCATGTCATTCAACCATCGGAGATACCTACCAAATAAGAGTAATAATACATGAAATACAAACAAGAAATTTTTGGACATTATCTCCCCTAACTATTTGTGCCTGCTGAAAAGGATAGGTGCTAGTGTCTAAAATATAAACATGCATTAATAGAACTGACATAACGTATTTTGCATAGTCAACCATCTGTCTTGGAGTCGGGAATAAGGACCAAAGAGATTCATGCTTGTGAAATACAAAGATGTTGTAATTACATGGATAACAGCTGTAGGAACTTGCTGATGTGCGGTAACAGGTGCGGTAGTTATAAGCACATGGATTCAGAGATATACCACCGCCAGAAGGGCCTGCTGGTAGATCAACTGGAAGGCTGAGCACTGCGTCTGATAACTGTGTCGATTGTACGACGAAACAACGACTTCAAAAACAACTACTGCCTTAACAACGAGGTCGGAACACCGACCTCGTTGCTACTACTAATGATTTTACCACGAATGCCTTAACAACGATATTTCATTGTGAAGGCATTCCTGATAAAATCATTAGCAATAGGCACCATTCACACTACATCCCTCACCCCACCCCCCAACCCCACCCCAAAACCTAAAACCCCCTGACCCCCCACCCACTCCCCAAAAACCAAAAACGCCCCACCCCCCAACCCCACCCTAAAACCTGAAACCCCCTGACCCCCCACCCACTCCCCAAAACCAAAAACGCCCCACCCCCAACCCCACCCTAAAACCTAAAACCCCCTGACCCCCCACCCACTCCCCAAAACCAAAAACGCCCCACCCCCCCAACCCCACCCTAAAACCTAAAACCCCCTGACCCCCCACCCACTCCCCAAAACCAAAAACGCCCCACCCCCCAACCCCACCCCAAAACCTAAAACCCCCTGACCCCCCACCCACTCCCCAAAACCAAAAACGCCCCACCCCCAACCCCACCCTAAAACCTAAAAACCCCTGACCCCCACCCACGCCCCAAAACCAAAAACGCCCCACCCCCCCAACCCCACCCTAAAACCTAAAACCCCCTGACCCCCCACCCCCTCCCCAAAACCTAAACCCACCACTTACCTTCGCCAACTCCCTTCTTTGTACCTTAACCACGCATGTTCGTTGTTCAGAACATACGTAGTTAAGGCACAAAAAACCAGAGTCGTGGTTAAAAAAAGCGTTGTTGCGCTTTCGTTAACCACGACTTTCGGAAAAAAAAAGTCGGAAAAAAGGCTGTTTCCCAACTGTGTCACCTATACCAACGACATAGCCACAGGCATCGAAGGTTAACATAGCAAGAACCCACACACTGATCCCTTCCCAACCATTTGTACCAGAAAATAAAAAAATAGAACACATCATAACACCCTCAAAACAAAATGATAATATCAATAACGCAGGTATTCGACATCAGAGTCACTTTGCAATACCATTCACAGTATCCTCAAAACAGAAAGCATGAGTAGATCGAACCATAACAGAAATGTATTAGGAGAGACCAAGGACATGAATCAAGTATTCTGTCCCATAGCTGCACACTTTGGTGGTGAAGAGTCAGTGAGGCTTATTATTGCTATCATCCACGTGGGCTTCATATATATTGTGAAAGAAAGTATCTAGTTCCACTGTCTCTGCAAAAATGTGGGTCTGACCCTTATAGATGATTTTAAATTTGCATGGACCAATGAAGGAGTGCTGGATCCTTCTGTCAGCCCAGGATTTCCTGAGCTCCAAGAAACCCCTTCTTCTGTTGACAGTCTCTCTGGCAAAGTCTTGGGCCATGGAGATTCTGGCACCTTGCCAGAAGAGTGACTTGACCGTTCACTGTGTGCTAGAATTAGTTTGATGTGTTGATGGCAGAGAGTTCTGAAGACAAGAGCACGTGAAGACATGGCATTTTTGAGCTTGAAGATGGGTATCCGGCATGCTTGCTCCAGCTCAAAGTCTTTAATGAATGTGATGCCGAGAATTGATGGGATCCAGGATTCGAGAAAAGTGATCACTTCAGAAAGACCAAATAGTCTAAGGTTAATGCATCTATTGTAATCTTCCACACGGTAATCTCCTGTTTGAGGTGGGCCATTGCAGAGTCGGATTTTGTAAAATGTTTGGAATGCGCCATGTTGCGGTTTTCAGTCAGCCATTTCTTCCCTTGGCATTAGACATTCTAACTTTGAGCTCTTTGAGGTCTTTCTTTATCCCAGAGACTTGTACCTGTAATAGATCTGTATTTGATTTTGTGCTCTGAGCGATGTTGTGCACATCATTTAATTTCTTGAGGATAGCTTTGAGCTTGGTGGAGTTGTCTTGCTTGTCTTACATTGGGGAGTCAGAGATCAGTCGTCCTTGTTTCAATCTTCTAAGGCTACCTTTCCCGTCTTTTTCCTTATAGTTTCTAGATTCCAGCATGTCTAGCAATACCGTGGATAGACACCAAAATGCACGCTTAGGAGAAACTGCAGCCCTTGTGTCTATGTTCTGTGCCTACTCGGACCGCAGAAGACATCTGAGATCGAACCAGGTACTCCTACGATTGCCACCCGTGATATTTTCAAACCGCATTGAGACTACCACACTTACGAGGTCAGGGCTGTGCACGTGCTCCTCCCGGCCACACTCGCAATCACAAATTTGACTATTTGAATGCCTTGAAAAAGCCACAGGCTTGCATGCCAATAGGGGACGAAAAACATGTTGGCTGTTTTGCGCTACGAGTGTGTGGAAATAATTATAATACATATTTATGAATAAAATAAGATTACATTAACTTTAAATGTGCCATATTTGTACTTAAGACTGGAATTGCCCCTGGATTCAACTATATTGACCAGTCCAACCTTGAACATTCCTTACAACCCTTGTGGTACGTGGGCTGTAGAAGGGAAAAGTTTAGTGTGCAGCTTTGACTCACAGAAAGATTGCTCTCAGTCAATAATATGGCAAAAACTATAACAAGTTACGTGTTGTTTTGCCAGGCAGTGGGGCAATTGGGCCTAGATTAATGATTACAGATGATTATGTAATCCGAGCCATTATGGACAGATATAAAAGTATCCTTAACTGCAAGGTCAATGAGATCCACTGGAACACACGTGTTGATAGTGCAATAACACACACTATCACTGGCAAGAGCGCTCAGGAGACATGGTGAGACACTCAATAAACAGGGGAAAGATAGTTAACCCCGTCAGGCAGCCCCACGGTATATAGTTCCCAGCAGTCACTTACAAGCAGTGAATAAATGGTATGGAAATGTGATGGAAGAGCAGGGCACTTATTGATTGTGCAGTATAGTCAGATAGCAACATTCAACAGTAGAAGGGGCATGCAGAAGCAACCAGAGAGCTTCATACCAAAGTGTCGTCAGACCCACACAGTAGAAAGAGCTAAATGAGGGCCACCTGTAGTTGCCACATGTGAGACCCTCCTGTAGCGAGAAGTCAACACGAACACAGCCATAGGGAGGGCAAGCAAACGTGGGAAATCTCTTTTTAAGGAGCCCTTCTTGAGGACCCAAAAAGAGGGTAGGAGGTACCTGGCAGCGACAGCTATCCCTCTTTCACCGTGATGAAACTCCCTCGCATGGATTGTCACCTGGAGACAGTAGGCTCCAATTTAGAGCCATGCCACCATCTTGCCAGCTACTGCTGGGCTGATGGAGCAAGGAGCGTTACTGTGCTCATTTACTGGGTCAGACCTGCCACCTGGATCGCTCCGACAGCGCCGGCATCGGTCTGCTGCTTAGGGCAAAACATGCCATTAAGGACTGGCAAGAGTGCGGCAAAGTGCAGAGGGCTTGCGGAGCTCAAGACGAATCTGCCATGGTGTGTAGACGTCAAGTCACGTCCAGACATATCGACATTTTTAACATATGACAGTGATGCAGGACCAGGTTCGTTCTGATGCCAGCAGTTAGTGATGGGCAGTGAGTCTGTCATGGAATGGCACGTACAACATTCAGTGACATACTGGCACTGTGGTGCCAATTGATCATCTCTAGGTCAAGGGCTAGCATTATGACAGGATGCTACTGATCAAACAGAAAACTGACACGATGGCAGTGCTGTCAGAGATTAGCCCCTTATAACAGATAGTACAGAGACAAATGACAGTCGTTAGTCAAATCCAACAAATTGCCAGGAGGTGAAGGTCGCACTCATTCCACACACAATGCACATTGTCACATAGTCAACAAGTAGTAGGTTTAACTAAGAAGTGTAACCCTGACTTAACACGATACTTGGTACATTTGACAATACTAATTATATGAGAGGCATATATAGGATGGATCAAAGAGACGTGTTTACAATGAACTGATGCAGGCATCCTTGCACCATAGTATAATGGTGTCTGCGTTGAAGGGAAGGATTGTTTATGTGCAGGAAGGCGTCCCTGCACATAAACAATCTACAAAGGCGATCACACATAGAAGTACCAAATCGTCATAATTTAATGATTGTTTGCGTGCAGGAAGGGATCCCTTCCTGCACATAAACAATTATTCATGGCGGTTTTGCTGATTCTATGTGTGCTGCAGAATGCAGCACACATAGAAAAAACAAAAACAAGGAGAAATAAAAGCATTTGTCTTTGCTGCGCTATGCTAATGCTATCCCTGTCCCAGATTTGCAGATTCTTGTAAATCTGGGCCAGTGTCAAAAGCAATGGGTGTTGCAGTGGAACGCCCACAGCAACACCCATTGTCTGCTCCTCTTCCGCAGAAAACTGTTTAGGGGGGGCATATGTATAAGGTGGTGTTAAGCCACAAAAAGTGGCTTAGCGCCGCCTTGTAAATATGTGTAATGCACAGCGCCACCGGAGCACCACAAAAAAGTGATGCTCCGGTGGCGCTATGGGACTTGTAAATATGCCTCAAAGTATCTATGTCGCCATCATCCATACCAGAGGTACCCAAAGACAGTCCAGGAGAGCAGGATCCATGACAAATTATGAGGAAATCCACACAAGCTAAATTTACAAACAGTGAATCTGACTAGACATTCATTTGTTTCATAGTCAGTTGTTGTCCTGAAAATGTGACATTGATCCAGTTCCCTTGAACGTTCTATATCCCTGATCCACACAAACCTTTGTGGAAGTCACATCATTCAAACAAACTGGAATGTCAATCTGCCTTAGTTACTTAATGCTAATAGTTACCTACCCGAAGATTGTAATGACTTATTGAAATGCAATGCAACTCCATTTAAAAAAACATCTTTGCCATGACACCTCAATGCCTGATTTCCCAAGTGCTATGGCCAGGACAGGGTGCTAAGGTAAGGCTAACTGTGACCCTGCTTTTACAACAAGGGACAGGTCATTGTCATTAATGGTATACATCTACTCAAAATATGGATGATCATATTTTGTGTCTGTGTTTGACCAAGCCTTTGCCCTAGCAAGCCTCATAACCTGTAATTCCATGGTGTCCATTCATAGGACCTCCTTATCCCTATGGAGGAGACAAAACAAACCTTGTATGGTTTGGGCCACTTCTATTCTATGTCCAGAATGCTACATTTGAGCATTTATCAACATCACCATAGGCTTTCTGTCACACCATTGCAGTCCACACACCCACGGTGCAACTTATGGCACACTCCGAAGAGCATGGCACCTCTGTAGAGAACAGACTTGCAACTATTCCTCACCCACAGTAAGACCAATTACATCAAACCTCAGTGCACCTACCAATCTGAGCCAACGTCATCCAGACACATGGTCGCAAAAGTTCAACTAATTCAGGGCAGCTGTTGTGCCACCCACAAAAGTATGGTATACCCAATGGACAATAGAGCTTTATGTTTGAATGCGCTATGGCCTTGTGGAATTGAGGAAATGTATTAGATAAATGTAATATTTTCAGGAACCTTCGAGCTCCCACAATGACAGTGTCTTTATCAGCCACCCTAGATACTAAAGGACACTCACCTCTGAATATTGCCTCTGGGAGCGCCTCTGGGAGCACAAAAACTGCCAAGAAAAGCTTGAGGACATGCCTGGTAGTTATGGCTGTAAGGGTATTGACTGCGTGTGTGTGTGTGAAAATGATGATATACAGCAGGAGGGCACTCAAAATAGTACTGAAGGAAATGTGTTTGAAAACATTGACTCTTCTACAGATGACACTGTCCTTAGGGGGCATGGTTTGTTGGCAGAGGCTAGGAAAAAACATGTCACAATGTGCCCTGTGTGATCAATATGAGTAGCAGGAAATCCACTGCAGAGGTAGGAGTGTGTTGCATGAGGTTCAGTGTGCCAGTGAGAGAAAATTAGCACAGTAAACAAAAGCACTGAAGCCCAGTACGCCTGCATCAAAGGGCAATAAGTGGCTGTTGGGTACAGGGTAGGCAGTGTGAAGTGAAAGTCTAACAGTGTTTCTGGAAGTGCATGATGCATTTTTATGCATTTAGATAGTACAATACACAGGGCCACTGAAATTATGCAAACCCGCATCGGTGGTGTTTTCCATATAATTATGGATTTATTGCATTTGCCACATAATCAACTATTTGGTGTGTAGTTTGCAGATTTCAACAAAAAGATATATCTAGCTCAAAGGGATCAATAGTTACTTAAATTGTGGTGACCACTTGTTGCCGTGCAGTGGAAGGCCCTAAGTGGAGGCCGATGGGTTATCATTCAGGTGCTTATTACTATATTTGGGTGTTAAATTGGCCCTAATGAGGTAAAAACTTTGCCCAGACAGTGTTAATGCCTAAAAATAAAACATATATGAAGCAATAGTATCAATCAATCAATCAATCAATTAATCAGGAATTTGTAAAGCGCACTACTCACCCGTGAGGGTCTCAAGGCGCTGAGGAGGGGGGGGGATGAGAGGGGTGTTGCTACTGCTCGAACAGCCAGGTCTTGAGAAGTTGCCTGAAGGTAAGAAGGTCTTTGGTCTGGCGCAGGTGGGTGGGAAGAGTGTTCCACGTTTTGGCGGTGAGGTGCAAGAATGATCTACTGCCGGTTGTAGTTCTGCGGACGCGAGGGATAGTTGCGAAGGCGAGGTCGGCGGAGAAGAGATGCCGGGTCGAGGTGTAGTAGGAGAGCTGTCTGTTGAGGTATACTGGTCCGGTGTTGTGCAGTGCTTTGTGAGTGTGGGTGAGGAGGTTGAAGGTGATTCTCTTGTTGACTGGGAGCCAGTGCAGGTTTCTCAGGTGAGCTGTGATGTGACAGTGGTGGGGGAAGTCCAGGATGAGGCGTGCGGAGGTGTTCTGGATGCGTTGTAGCCTCTTCTAGAGTTTGGCGGTGGTTCCTGCATAGGCGGCATTGCCATAGTCCAGTTTGCTGCTTACGAGGGCTTGGGTGACTGTTCTTCTGTTTCAGTAGGTATCTATTTATTGATCTTTCGAGCATGCGGAGGGTGTTGAAGCAGGAGGAGGAGATGGTGTTGACTTGCTGGGTCAAGGATAATGAGGAGTCCAAGATGAATCCTAGGTTGCGTGCATGTCTGTGGGAGTCGGAGCGGCTCCAACAGTGGCAGGCCACCAGGAGTCATCCCATGCAGAGGGGGTGGAGCTGAAGATGAGGACTTCCGTGTTGTCGGAATTAAGTTTGAGGCAGCTGCTCTTCATCCATTCGGCGATAGCCTTCATTGGAGGTAGGGCTTGGCGGAGTCCTTGGTGAGGGAGAGGATCAGCTGGGTGTTGTCGGCATATGAGATTATGTTGAGGTTGTGGGATTGGGCGTTGTTAGCGAGCGGGCCATGTAGACATAGAAAAGGGTCGGGCTGGGGAACGAACCCTGGGGTACGCCGCAGATAATTTCGGTGGCCTCCGAGTGGAATGGGGGGAGGTGGACTCTCTGGGTTCTGCCAGTGAGATAGGAGGTGACCCAGTCCAGAGCTCTGTCGCGGATTCCTTCATTGCTGAGGTGTGAGCATAGGATGTGGTGGCAGATGGTGTCGAACACGGCCGAAAGGTCCAGGAGGATGAGAGCTGCGGTTTTGCCGTGGTCCAGTATGGTTCTGATGTCGTCGGTGGCAGCAATGAGGGCGGTTTTGGCACTGTGGTTGCTGCGGACTCCGGATTGGGAAGGCTCCAGGGTGCAGTTCTCCTCGAGGAAGCGTGTTAGTTGCCTGTTGACAGCCTTCTCGATAACTTTTGCTGGGAAGGGGAGCAGGGAGATAGGCTGGAAGTTCTTGAGGTCCTTTGGGTCCGCCTTGTGTTTTTTGAGGAGGGCGTTGATCTCGGCGTGTTTCCAGCTCTCCAGGAAGGTGGTAGACTCGAAGGAGCTGTTGATAATCTTCTGTAGTTGGGGTGCGATGTCGGAGTTTGCTTTGTTGAGGATGTGGTGAAGGCAGGTGTCAGATGGAGAGCCAGAGTAGATGGTGTTCATGATTTTGATGGTGTCGTTGTCGTTGACGGGGGTCCAGGAGAGCAAGAGGTTGGTCAGAGGTGAATCTGCGGTGTTGGTGGTTGCCCGGGGGTTCTGGGTGCTGAAGCTGTCATGGATGTCTGAAATCTTGCGGTGGAAGTGGGAGGCTAGGGAGTCGCAGAAGTCTTGGGATGGCGGGATGTTGTTGGCATTGAAAATGGGGTCGGAGAGTTCCTTCACGATGTTGAAAAGCTCCTTGTGGCTGTGTGCGTTGTTGCTGATTGTCTTTGAAGGCTGTTCTTTTGGCGGCTCGGATGAGTTGGTGTGTCTGCGGATGGTGTTTTTGAAGGCTGTGTGGTTGTACAGAGTCTGATCTTGGTGCCACTTTCTTTTGAGTCCTCGGCAGGTTTGCTTAGATTCGTGGAGGTCAGTGGTAAACCAGAAGGCCTTTCTGTCTGTGCGTTTGTGGGAGGGATTATTGATTGGGGCGAGAGTATTGGTACAGGTGTCGACCCATTGTCTGAAGTTGCGGGCAGCTGCATCAGTGTCGGTAGTGTCGATGGGTGGGTTCCGGGAGAGGGTCGCGACAAGTTGGTCTTCGGTGACCTTGTTCCAACTGCGGTGCGGGATCCATTGTGGGTGGTGGTGTGTTGTGGGTTACTTGAAGGAGAAGTGGATGCAGTGGTGGTCTGTCCAGTGGAGTTCGTGGTGTGGCTGAAGGAGATGTGATTGCTGGCGAAGAAAATAGGGTTGAGTGTGTATCCTGTGGAGTGGGTCGGTGTCGTGACGAACTGTCTGAGGCCGAGATTGGAGAGGTTGTCGAGCAGGGTGGCGGTGTTGTTGTCGTTGATGTTCTTGAGGTGGAAGTTTAAGTCCCTGAGGAGTATGTAGTCAGTGGATGCGAGAGTGTGCGTGCTGATGACATCGGTGATGGAGCCGCTGAACTGCTGTCTGGCCAGGGGGCCTGTAGATGAGGGTCCTATGGTGGGTGGTGTTTGGGTCAGTGTGGATCTGGAAGTGTAGGTGTTCGGCAGTGCTGAGGGTGTCTTCAATGCTGGTCGTGATCCTGAGGGTGTTTTTGTGGATGATGGCGATGCCTCCTCCTGGTTTGTTGGAGCGGTCCCTGCGGGTGATCTTGAAGCCGTCCGGGATGGCTATAGCGATGTAAGGCACTGAGGAGGGGTTCACACAGGTCTCGGTCAGGAAGGCGACGTCTGGGGAGGCTGAGTCGAGTAGATTCCATGGCTCTACTGCGTGCTTGTGGACGGAGAGGGTGTTGAGGAGGATACATCTGAGATGGTTGCATCCTGCCTCAGTGGGTGGGTGGGTCGTTGGAGTGGAGGCTGGTGAAGGTGCAGTCTGGCAGGAGAAGGGTCCGTCGGTGGTCTGCGGGGAGGCTTGAAGCCAGGCGGGAGAGCAGCCGGTGTTGAGGGCGTGAAGGGTGGGGCCATCATAGTGAAGATGTGCATGGTGGTGGTGGGGGGGACGGGAGCCAGAGGTTCTGGTGCTGGGTGCGGTCCAGGCGCAGACGGCGGAGACTGGCTTGCCTTTGGTGCGCCTTCAGTGAGCCAGCGGCACGGCCGCCATTAAGTAGAGGTGGGGGGAGGAGGGGACAGCTGGGAGGCGGGGTGAAAAACTGTGCAAAAAAGGTGGCGGGCCACAGGGGCAGCAGCGGCAGAGGAGAGAGAGAGGGGGAGAGCGAAAGTGAGAGAGAGAGAGGAGTAAGAGAAAAACGAGGAAGAGAGTAGGGAAGCAAAAGGAACACAAAGGGACAGAAGAGAAGCAGAGCAGCGAGCAAAGCAGAGAAGGGAGGAGAAAAGGAGGAGAGAGGCAGAAGGTAGCCTAGTAGGTGAGCAGAGCTCTCCCACTAGACACCAGGGATGAGGTGCAGGCAGAAGCCTGCGGGTGGAGGAGTTCAGAGGAGCCAGGGAAAGGGCTCTACTTGCAAGGTGGAGCCATGGGAGGCAGAGCAGTGCACTGACCAGGTCAACACAAAATGTACTGCATTAAGTTGCGTAATTTACCTTTTCTTGCCACATAATGTATTCAACCCTGATACATAATTTGGGCCTCCTCTGCTGCATAATTTCAGTGGCTCCGATTATACATTATATTGATTCCAAATCTGTCAACTTGCAAGCCAGTTTTTTAGGTCGTCTCCACAGAGATTTTTTAGCTGCCTGGTGTTGAAGCCCTATTGAGAACAATACCAGAAATTGGTGTGAACTTTGGGTAAGCCCACTGCTTACCATAGGTTGGCTTTTTCCACAATGTTATCTTTTTGCTTATTATTAAAGGGGGTTCCTTCCTATTCTTGTGTTTATCCCTCCACTGAAGCACAGCTTCTTTGCCATCCTTTTCTTTGGATGGCTTATATCTTTCCTCTGTTTACCTTCAAGGGATCACTTTTCTTTCAACAATCCACGCAAGTGTGTGTGTTTATGGCTCTCTCTCTGGTGTGCTGCTTCTCCTCTGAAATCCCCACCCTGCAGTCTTGTGCTGCGCTGCCCCTCACCCTCCCTATTTTATCTGTACTTCTCCAACCCCTCCTCATTCCACTCAGGGTTCTCACACTTTTGTATTTTATTTTGTTAATTTCCCACCCACCCAGCTTATCTGTTACTCCTCACAGTACTCTTACCACTCACGCCATTCCCCCACTACCTACCCAGTAGAACCCATCACTGTCTTGTTTTTAAGGGTATGGCAGCAGAAATGTGCTGTGAGGCTGCTGTTTCCTAGAACAATATGCACGTTGATATACTTTTTATCTTCTATTTATTTACTTTTCCAAGATGGGCTTGTTAATGGTAAATGAAAACAAAGTGGCAGAAGCATCATGATGTATGCCGGCATGTGCATTATGATGAATGCATGTGCATATGTGATGATGGTGGGGCTACCATAGCCTTAAAACTCATATGCATGTGCGAGTATGTAAAATCACACTTTTTTTGGCGATGCTGTTCAGGTATTTGCTTTGCAAAGCGAATAGATCCACATTAGCAAAGCCATGAGAAGAGGACTATTGGTTTTGCCAAAGCTTGTTTAATACACACTTTTTCTAATACTGAGCTCACTGCTTCTGTAGTTTTCATGATTATGTGCTATTAAATGATTCCCCGCACCATCACGTCAGCAATGTCCATGGCATGCATATGCTGAGGGTGTCCAGTTTGATCATAAAGTCTAAACTCCGTGACTGATGCAATCATAACATTGCTTCCACTTATTTGTTGGTTTGAATGCTTTGAGGCAGAGTAAATAAAACAAATTCCTATGTTGCTACTAACAGTGAAGGTTGCCTCATTTTAGGATCTTTTATCTCCAGACCTCATAACTGCAGTTACATATTTCTAAGCAGATAAGCCAGGGAGTAGGAGTGCGCAAAATTATAAAAAATGAATTTGTAAATTGTCTGGAGTTTTTTTTCAAACGCTCCCATCACTTGTGAATACCTTTTTAATGACTACAACCCTGTAAGCTCTACCTTTATTAAGAACATCATCACTGTAATGGAACATTTCTGAAAAAAAGCTTGCTTATGAAACCATCTCACCTGCAGACCAAGTTTTGCAAAGTTGTCTTACGTTGCTATCTATGCAAGTGTGGCAGCTCTCAAAGCTTTATGCCTAAAATGTCAATTTTTTACACACCTATCACTGAAGACCTGAGGCACTCTGGAGACTGCTTTTTTGGCAGTGGTCACGTAGAAGAATCTCAGTACTGACATCTATCTGGTGAGTTCAAGTTCTAGCTGATCATACTTTTGTGGAGCTTCCAATAAGTGAATATACCATGCACTGACAGTGTCAATATTTGTTGTTATTGTTTGTCTCTGTTAGGCGTTGTGGTACTGGAGCCGAGCCACCACCAATTTAGAAGTAATCGTTGTGCAGCAGTGTAAAAACAATCATCACACTTTTAAGAAGCGGTAGTGAAAGTCTCGAAACGAGGGACAACACTTCCACGAGGAAGATTCTTACTAACATATGTGAACAAAGAAGCCCTATGATAAACTAATTCAAAACAAGACACCTGGGTTGAACAATCCAGTCTACCATAAGTTTACCCTGTCAAACACAAAATAGCTCCTAACCAAAAAATTTGACAAATAAAATCTAGTGCTGCACTGATTATTTCCTGACAAACAACAAAAAGTATTCTTCCGGCAGACACCTCAAATTGTGTGCTCTTAGATAATTTTACTGCCTATGCAGTTTCCTCTTTAGCACTAAGTATTTGATTTGTTTATTGTTTACCTCATATTTTGCCTCATTAAAACAATGCAGCTTAGACAATCAAAAAGATAACAGTTTAATGGGTTTGGTAAATGGCCCCGAATTAAGAGTGTTCCCTGAAACATGGGGCACAACATACAGTCTGGTGCTTTTTGCACAAATTCAGCCAGCCATGGTATTTACCAGGTATTTTCCCCTAGTAAACTGTAGCAGGTGTGAGTTGCCAAATTTATCCCTGGAAAATTGTGGGAGTGCGGTTTTTGCTGTGAAACTCATAATTCAGATTGTGCATATTAGGAGTTGCCATACATACTGGGACGAACCGTGCCAATCGTAATAGGTGCCATTATGTCTCGCTGTGATATCCAAAAGACGAGTTTACAAATGCAGGCATATATAGGGCATACTTATGGAAAAGTGGCGCATCATTCATTATGTGCCACTTTTCTAGCGCCCTATAGCGTCCACCTAACGACATCATGTGTGTGCCGTATTTACAACACAGCGCACCGTGGCGGTCTTGTTCACATTAGTATCACAATTTATGGCGCTAATGTGGCACTTTGCTGGATTAGCACCACAAATTATGGCGCTAACACAGCAAAGCACATGTAAGCCCATTGTTTTCAATGGGAACATCATCTTAAAACCAGGTTTGGGCAAGAGTTAAGAATGACGCTAAAAATGGTGCAGTGAAATCTAGTAAATTTCACTACACCATTTTTCTGGGCCTCCCCACGTGGAAACTCCCCCTTTGCATACATTGTGCCTGGTGCAGGCATAATGTGGCACAAGGGTTTACAAAGTTACGCAATGCTTGCATTATGCCACTTTGTAAAAATGGCGTGTGGGAAATGCCACCTCAACGCCACATTTGTGTGAAAATAATTACGCAAATGTGGTTTAAGGTGGCGCTAGGGGCATCATAACTATGCCCCTAAATGTCTACATTTGCAAACACATGCATGTAGTCAAATCTCCAGGCTCATTCATTCCATTGAAAAGAGCAGTTTGCAGTACCAAGCTGGCTCTGGATTCTTAGAGATGAAATAGTTGTCGAAAGATAAACAAGTACTGCTTTTGTGGAATTTTACATGCAGCCACTGATGCTGCTCGTGTTTTAAAGAACTGTCTTTTTTTCTTCGATCCCTGTTGCTGTGGTCTGCTCTGCCTCGTGGAACGTGCTTGTGGCCCAAGGACGCATCGGGATTACCTGCAATGGTGAAATTGATATATGAGTTGGAGAAGGCTGAACAATAGACAATGCACGATTTACGTTTTTGGGTGAGCACTAAAGGGGCATTCACACAGCTCTTTCTGGATTTTGCAGCGAACAGCTAATAATATTTGTTTTTCTTAAGAAACCGGGTTCTCTCTTGATTTGCTCCTTCTGAAGTCTGCTGGGTTACCCTTCTTCCTGTGACTAAGATCATCTCACTGCATGGAGATTAGGGCCGCCATTTAGAGTATGGCAGGTGGCGGAGGTCACAAACTCTTCCAGCCTGACCTGACTACCAGTCTTATTGTTGTGATCTCTGCCTGCCCTGCAGTCTCTTAATTGTTTTCCAGTTCTAGATAGGGTGTGCCGGTGAATCCGAACAGAAAAAAAAATATCAGACCATCCCTCTAATTAGAGCGGGCAGTCGCATGCACCTACATGGCTGTCACAGTTCCATCAGGCCTAGATGTAGGGTTTCTGCCAGCAGAGTCAGTGGGGTCACCACTGTTGGAGGGTCCATGTAAAGAGCAGTCTTTTCACACAAAGAATGGTCCTTCAAGTTTAAGCTTGTTTATTTAAGCGTAATATAAAAAGCCCACGGCCAGGTCAGCAGTTCCATCCAGATCCCAAACTGTCACTTGGTGAATGGAATCCACGCCTGGAACGCCGGCCCACAATTAAACACTAACTGAAATAAATATGCCTTGTGTACATTCTAATGCACGCGGAAAACCCGCGGCACGAGCCAACACAATACCTACTGAATTAAATTCAACACTAAATACAATAAAATATTAATACCATAACATCACAGTCCACCTGACTCAAACAGAGCAAGATGAACATCAGTGTGGAGGACCGGGTAGTCCTTCACGTTTGTGGCAAAGTATCCTATCCTCCAATCTCTAAATCAAGCCCTAAATTATCAGATGGAGAGGGTACAATAGGATTTTATTGCTTCTTGGGCAGCATTCCATATATATTTTTATTAGTGTTGTACAGATATATATGTACTGTTGTTACTTTAGTTTGCTCACAAAGGCACTCATTACGATTTAGCCTTTCTGTCACAATATCTGAGAAACCTCCTGTTTGTACAGTTGGCCTCCAAAAAAAGATCATAAAACCTGATCCTAAATTGGCCTTGGTGAAATTTACATTATGTCGGCACTGCCAACATTAACAGAGAATGCATGGTAACAATGTAAATGACAGTATGAGCATGTGTTGTTCGTGGTGCTTTTGGTTTTGTTAACAATGAAATGCATCTTTGTATCTAAAATGCATAAAGGTGCACGTCCTGCTGACATACAGTGCCAAATTCTAGTTCCCGTAATTGTGCGTAATCTCGTGTAATTTCTAATTTTGGTGAAGTTTCGCATAATTACACAAAAACAAATTACAAGAATTTCGCACAACCCTTACCCAAAGTAGCCTTAAATTCCTTAACTTCCCTATTACCAGAAATAGCAGTCATGACAAATATTCATTACCTCAACTTGTAATTCCTTTGTAGCAATAAAAATAGTATGTTCACTGAAATCTACATTACATTGGACCAGGGAAGCCTTTAAATGTAGCTCTTCTAAATCTTTCATATAAAGTTGTTCTTTTGTGATCCTCAGTCTTTCCAAAAAAGACTTAATCATTCCAACAATTCATTGTGTAAGACTTACAGACTGTTCATAAGTGAGTGCAGGTTCTCAGCATACCCCACACTCCAGATTGAGCCCCGACTCACAATGAGCAATTACCAAAGAAGCTGATTGCCTCTTGACAAAGCAGGACTTTAGAAATCCGAACCATTGTAGTTTGTTGTTCCAAATTTTAGCGGGTTAGAGAAACCCCTCAAATCAAAGAATCCAACAAAGAATGCATGAACCTTGGACTGCCTTCAGCACCATCTTTCCAGCCTATTGATCTATGTGCGACCATTTAATAAGAACACATATACGAGTTACTACCTTACCAAGCACGGCCTGTCCTTTAGGGTGGAGGGGCCATGCTCCCCCACCTTTTGCCCCTCATGAAGAGTGTCAGGCTGAACAAAGGTCAGCCTAACAGACACTCTTCATGCTCAGGTCAGGCAGCCAGGAGCAGCCAGGAGCAGACATACGCGATTTGCGCAGGCTCCTGGCTGCCTGAGTTGAACTTTGCTGGGCTGAAGAGGTCACAGCTCCTATGGGCGTGACCTCCTTGGCTCAGCAAAGGTGCCTCAATGCCCTCCCCCAGGTGACGAGGGAAGCATCACCCATTGACTTCGACCTGGCCGCTTCAAGTTTAAACCCTAAATCGCCAAGGGCGAGTGTCAATCAGTGACACCTCGTCACAGAGTGGGGTGGGGTCAGCAGTCTCACTGACCCCATCCCACTCTGTGACAAAGTTGGGACTGCTGCCTTCCTGGTCAGCCAGTGAGGGAAGGCAGCAGTCCCAACCCTCCTGGCACCTCCGAGGCTGAAGGTGAGTGTGTGATCTTTTTAAATGAATGCTTGGTGCGTGCGTGCATGTTTGAATGTTGATGAGTGTTGTTAATGGATGTGCATGCGTGTGTGTGTGAAAGAATGAGTGTGAGTGTGCTTCCCGCCCGCCACCCCCCTCCTAAAACTGCCGGCCACCACTGTACCCTACTCCAAACTGAACCCCCTCTTCACCCCAGAAACTTGTCTGACTTAAGATGCCTCACCAATATTGCATGACGTCGACCTTAGGGGATGCCTAACACTGAAAACCAAAAAGTTTTCAGTTTTGAAATGCAATGGCAGGCAAAGAGGTCTTCATATCCTTGAAGGGTTTAATCCTTACCTTTTCAGACAATCTACGCGATTTGCAATCTGCGGACTGCCTAATTAATATTCATTAGGCAGCTGGTACTGAAAGCCACTCTGAATCCTTATTTTGCAAACTAATGTATTACTACATTGGGCAGTTTACAAAAGAACTTGCTGATTGCAAAAAGTTAATGCACAATTTTCAACCACTTTTGCAAAGAAGTCACACGTCTGGCGCTATATTCCCTACATTTTCGGCATACTCTTCAATTGTATTGTGATCATATCTTGCCTTTTAGGTGCCCAGACTTTGAAGCATTGTTTGTCACTTGCTGGAAGTCTGTCAAAGACAATAAGCCTGCAACATGCATGCAAATTGTTTGAGAAAAGTTCGAAATATCTACATCCTGTGAAGAAGCTTACAAGTCTCCCCCAGTTGGCCTTCAGTGTAGGTCTAAAATGTAGGTAGCAGCATTACGGCAGGGGCCTGAGAGCAGTGCTTAATTTGAGCGGGTGGTTGCCGGTGTAGGCACCAGGACTTATGTTTGGGCACAGGCACTTAATTCTTCATCTGACAGTCCCCAAGAACAACAGGGGGGGGAGGGAAACGAAAAGACAGAGAAAAAGAAATACAAAGAATCTGCCACCAAGGGAAAAAGCATACATCTGTAAGAGTGAGATAATGGGACAGGGAGGGGCCAGTGAATTAAAGAGGCCCAATGTGGATTTGGGACTGTGCATCCTTGCTATTTGCTCTCTGACATTTTATAGCACCAACAGCTGGTGTCTGAGCAGCACTTTGGAACCGGCACTTCTTATTTTACAAATAAAGCACTGCCTGAGAGGTTTCTCTGAAGGAAATCTGCATGGAAGTCACATTGGCTTCCCTACATATGTTGGTCTGGCACTACAGATTTCAGGTAGACATAGACCAACTATATTCTTTTGCAGATATTGTTCTGAGCACAGTTTCTCTATAACTCTTAGATTTTCGGAAGTTATTGATTTTTGCCTACAAGACTGTGGGGTCTTTTTACTAAGTTTTAGTGCCATGTTTGCATCACAAAGGTGAAGCAAAACAATGCTAAATCTTTTTTCACTAATTGACTTTCCAGCGCTAAACTTGTTTAGCACTGGAAATTCACCCGAAAGTAGCACAAAACAGCTCATAGTGCTGCTTTGTATTACTTAGCATCAAGGGGGCGTTACGTTAAGTACTGACATAGTTAGACTCTCGCTCCTAGGAGAGACTGCTGGTTTAGGGGATACAGCATTTTTGTTTGTAGGCGACTGAGTCACTCTTACAACAAGTCGTAACTGTTGGCCCCACCCTCCCGGCTCACAAACAGTACTTCACCAAAAACCCAAAGAGTAAAAGGTGATTTCTGGCAATCTTACGCTTGGACTCTAGATTGCAACATCTCAGGGAGTTGTGGTGGAACGGAGATTACCCTTTTCTCACATTAGCAATAAGTCTCAGTCACACACAGGCAATGAAGGAGATGCAGGAAACTTTTAAACATATTTATTGAAATTACTTCATTCCAGGGTAAAATGCACGAGCTCCAATGATTAGGATAATGAATAAGAAAAGAACAGAATTGTGAAGTTGAGAGTCGTGAATACAAAGACCCTAACCATCTCACAATAAGCATGAAATGTAAAAACCCTAGCATGGAGAACCTAATCTCTAACCTAATGAGAGCTAGGTGTGATAAACCTAATTTGCCAGTACCGTGCCCATGAGAAGCACCCCCAACCCTCGTTACCTTGGAATGAGGTCTCTAGATCAGACTCCGTGGTGACAAGAAGGCTAGGTCTACATTAAGGCGATGTGCAGCATAGATGGCGTCATTGGCATCTGGTAGGAATCCCTCTGATAAACTTGTTTGTGTGAGGTGTATTTATACAGGCCATGTAGGACCCATGACACAGGTATGTTCCAAAACAATAGATTAGGAGGCATACTTGTGGTGGCAATTATGTAAACAATACCTTAAAAGTTATTATGCGATCAGTTCTGGGGCCGAGGCATACTTTATAATCTCACCATATAGCATTTAACATTGCATATTATGTACATTTCATGTATATAGACAAACAAGTAAAAACGTATAATGGTATGGATAATGGATGTACAAATGCTTTTTAAGAATATTATGGTTTGGATTGCAATTTGATGGAAGGTCTATCTATTGTAGGCTGTTGTTTTTTCACTTGGGTTCCAATTTAAATATAGAATGTGAATAATTGTACGTTTAAACCGTAAACCAACATGTAGGCGGCGGAAATTTGTTGAACATCAAAATAATTGAAGGAGTATAGATTTAATAATTCAAATGCTTATTCATTTTATTTTTTTGTTGTGTTGTTTGTTCTCTTTTTATTAATTTATGGTTATTTATATTTGTATGTTTTTAGCCCTGAAGAAGTCCTGAGGGACGAAATGCGTTGGCTTTGGCATTGTTTTTATTGCACATGGAGCTTTATATAGACACTCATAAGTGAACCAATAAAAATATTTATGTTCAAAGAAGATTTGATTGATGAAATAATGTATACACGTAGTATTTCCCAAGGATGTGAAGATACTTAAGGAGGTCTTCCTTCGTCTCCACTTTGGATTAAGTTTGTGCTGAGCCTTGGTTCATAATCCCTTAGAAGTGTACATTATGTTCCTGTCACCCATAAGTGAGAAGGGGACACGATGTGCCTACCTGCGTACATCACTTGATTATGACGCTGACAGTGATGCCTTCACAGAGTGGCACTGATAACGCAAAATCAAAACATTTCTCTAACTATAAACATGGCAGCCATTTAAAAAGAAAGAATAAATTAAATGGGCTAAAACAGAGCAAGCTAAGTAGGTTAAGAGTCACTAGGTGACGAAAGGAAAGCCAAAAGGATAAGCTAACCTCCTGAGCCCAATAAAGCTAACAGGCTCCACTACAGCCCTATTTACTTAAAAAAGGAAACAAGGCTTAGCATCAAACAATAGCACCCATTTCAAATAGGTGCTATGAAGTAGAAATGCTTTTTTCTGCTTTATTTTCTAATGTTTCATGTCTGCTGCACTGTTTAGCATACATATGAAGTGGTAAAGTGTTTAAAGTTAGTCTAAGCATAGTATTTTGTACTGGAAGAGTATCCTTCCTGTACAATATCTATGGTAGACTCACTGAGACACCCTTGCATGATGGAGCAAAGGTGTGTCCGTGGCGCACAGCTGAACATTTCTGCTCCGGCATTAGGGAGAAGGGAGGAAAGTGCCATATTTCTGTAAACATAAAGCTCTCCTGCTCTCTTCTTCTCACGCAGCACAGCACAGCATTTGCAGCTGTTGCACTGCGCGACAAAGTGGTAAATCTCTCCCTCTATGTTGTTTGTTTAAAAAGTATATAGGAAGCAAAACCCTAAATGTAGGGCTTGCAGGAGATACAAATGGTGCGCAATACACAGTCAACATAATGAACAATAAGTGCCACAGGCAGTGAAGGATAACCACCTCATAGACTCGTTTCCTATGCAAGCAAGAAGGTTACTTTGCTCTGGTAAAAAAAAACGATGATCTCAGATTAGAGCCTCTGCCTTTGGAGATATGATGCCCTACCTGTAGACCTGGGGTCTCCAACCTTTTCTGTCATATGAGCTACTTGTCAGTGCCATAACAAAACATGAGGGGACACCCTGCAAAGGACATGGGTGTGGACCCATTCAAACTCACTCATGAGCTCTCACTCCAGGGTACTGTGCTAAGGGGGCCCCCTGGAGCTCAGAGGGATCTACGAACCACGGGGGCCTTTGTTACACCAGAGCTTGCTTATGTTTGATTAAAAAAGGCTGGACTACTAATCTTAGAAGAATTATAATAGTGACCACATCAGACAAGATTACATTAGTGGCCACCATATACACATTGCAAGTAATCATTACCTCAGTGCATCAGAAAGAGTTACCAGCAGTAATGTAAAAAGGCGTTATCAGTTTCAAATGGCTCTTGCAGCCCTAGCTGCAATGCCCCTGGCATCAAGGTCATGATATTAGTAATTCATCTCCTCAGCACCACATGATTTATCACTCAAATATTAGCTTTAAATGTATTTTGAAAATAGAGCAGTTTTTCTGCAAACATTAGCTTACGAGTTCGGGAAATATGCAGATTTTCATGTCGAATATGCACCCCCAATTATAGCATGCATACATTATTTCAACCAAGAAGAAGATTCTAATTTAGAAGGCTGGGCTGCACACAGGAGAGTTACCGTATTTTCCGGCGTATAAGACGACTTTTTAACCCCTGAAAATCTCCTCAAAAGTCGGGGGTCGTCTTATACGCCGGTATACGGTGTGCTGAAACTTCAGGGACAGGCGCCCTGTAGCTGAGCCACCCTGCGTTGCATTTGGAAATCGATTCCAAGCGTATGATGGGTTCCGCATCCCACAAGATTCAGCTACTTGTGGACACAGAGCTGATTGGTCAACCGTGAGTTGAGCTGTCCTTACCGTGTGCCGCAATCCTCGCTGGCAGTTGTCTGGACAGGCACGTATTCCTGCATGTGCTCCAGGCTATTCCACTTGCACTGTTTTATGTTTACATGTTTGATGACAAATAGCCTTCTGTTTATAAGTGACAGTTTTCCTACTAAGTACCTGCATGTCATAAGCATTTTAATTAAAATTACCATGTTAAAATCAAATCTGATGTTTTTAAATTTTTATTTGGTGTGCGTTGGAAGAGGGGTAGTCTTATACAGCGAGTATAGCCCAAACCCTATATTTTAACATGAAAAGTAGGGGGTCGTCTTATACGCCCAGTCGTCTTATACGCCGGAAAATACGGTACTTACAGGTGACTGGGAAGGTACCGCTAGCTCGTTGGACCTTTCTGTCTTCAGAATACAAAAGAATTCTGCTTATTCGTTTTCGGGGAGCACTCCTAAGATATGGATCACTACTTTCCCGACAGTCGGAGCAAACCTCTCTTTTGAGACATTCAAAAAGAACTATCATAGCTGCTTTTCCAACTCCATTTTAACTGTATCTTATAAAACTGATATTGACTGTCTTATCGGCATTCCCGAGCCAGCCAGGTGATTAAGCCAGAGCATCAATATCCCTCCTGCATTTATCATTCAGCCAGGTTGAACGGTGAAGAGGACATGAACTTTAAGTTCTACATCAAGTTAATAACACCTTGCATTATGCAGAACGCATACTGGGGAATAGGTCCCAGTTACCTTCCAGCATGCAACTAAACTACAGATAGTAATTTGCATTCCAAAGACCACTTGTTCAAACAGCACACATTTAAGACACTAAATTATTGTGGAAGAATCTTCTGGCTCCAGGGTTCAATGTTATAGAACAAACTCAGCTCTCATGTTCAAATGGAATATAATTTTCTGCAGGTGAACAAACCCATGCTTTTATTTTTCTGATTCAGCTCTCTGACATGGCCTATGAAAATTCCCAAGTAAATAAATAAATATCATAAAAGAAATATATAAACTGGAGGTTATTTATAAATTCCTAATCGGGTAGTCATAAGTCCGTAAATGAAAAGGGGCATACTTATGAGAAACACACTCAACGCACCAAGTTAACTTTCTGTGCTGCACTGCGTGACAGGTAAAGGTGGAATGTGGCATATTTAAACCAATGCACACATTCCTTCCTTTTCACCTGAACTGGCACCATTTTGTCTGAGTAGCCCTAACGCAAGCACATTTGTACCATAGAGCAAGGGTGCCTCCATTGCCTGCAGGATTTGTTTGTGCGGGAAGGGGCACCTTGCTGCACAAACACAATCCCGTATGCCTGAAAGTCTCTGTTTGTGTGCTTCTGCAGCACATATAGAAAGAAGTAACAAGGAGAAATAGATATTTCTCCTTGTTATGCCTCCCTTGGAAGGTGTAGCCTTCTGGCATATTTCCAAGTTTACCAGTTCCGATAAATCTGGGAATGCATTAAAATCCATGAACATTGCATGGGGACACTCCTGCAACACCAATGGAATGCCTTCCTGGGGAAGAGTAAGGCAATGCAGCAATTTGTGCTGCATTACTTTACTGCAGATTTATGAAGCCACTCAGGGTCACACAAAGTGGCCCTGTGTGGCTTCATAAATCGCATTTGGGGTTTGCGCCATGCATGTACCACGTTGTGTTGTGCAAACACGACACAAACCCCCTCATAAATATGCCTCTAAATGTCAATGAAGAAAAAATGTCCATGAAGAAAAAATAGATCCTCTGTCAAGATTTTCTTAATACAGGCATTATTTTACAGTTCCAAAAACTTTCTAATGAGAGCTTTTTATAAACGTCGTAGTGCACATTAATTTCTCATAAATTTGCAAGATCCAATGTAAAAAAATGTTGTAATGGAAAAACAGCAAAGCCAGTGTGCTGATGGAGCTGGTTGTTGCAGCCAACACGTGTTTCATGTAGTATCCGCTTCTCAGGGCCTATAAAGTTATCATTGCATCATCACTGAAAAGTCTTCATTCTTTTAAATACATTTCGAAATGAGATGTCCAAATTTATAGCTGTTACTTTACCATTGCAACAAGTCTTGTGGTGTTTGCGATCCGATGCTAAGGGTTCAGCAGTCCACGTTGATAAATCGCTCAAGCTACTTGACTGATCATTTTGTTTTTATGTTCATTTGATAACTCGTATACGAATTTCTAAGTTGCCTCCACTTTATACATTTACTAGATAAAAACTGGTGGGCTATTCAGCGTAAAAGGTTCATGTACCAGGCAGGTGGACTCTGGCACCCAATCACTATACTTTGAAATAAATAAGTTCATACAAGCAATTTCTTTTATACCAGATCTTGGGGCAAACAATTGAAAATGTATTTTTATCATAAAGCGAAAAGTTTTTTGACTACAGTAAGTGAAACCTTGATTGTAGAAAAAAGTGAGACTATACTAAATTATGTCCTTAATAACAAAGAATAAAAAATAAAGTTTGCTTTGGTAAAACAAATGCATTGCCTGTGTAGAAATGAGACATTATTGAAGCTGTTTTTCAGAGGATGCAACTAATAATGGGCATTGAGTGGGATTAGAATGTTCCGGTTGAACAATGTTAAAGCTGTGCAGAGAGGTTTGGGCCTACCTTTATGATGATAAAACCCATTTTTTACAGGGCATGTGTATTATTTTCCATGTTCCACAGGAAATTCTGAACTACTTCCATATGTCTAGGGTCCCTGCGAAATAATGAAATACATTCTTAAGTGCCCACCTAGAAAGTGATGACCCTCACGATTTTAAGTGGACGTCAGATCTTTATCTCACAGTCCCACACGCCTCCCTGCCTATTCCCGGATCGCTTTTCTGCCAACCATTCAAATCTCTGCAAGAATATACGTAAGGCAGGCTCTTGTGGATCATAATGCAATACAAAAAGGAACAAAAGGAAAAAATGAAGAGCACCGGTACTAATCGAGCCCTTCGCTGTCTAAGAAAAGCCTCTCAGTAAACACAGAGTGCATGAATTGCTGTTGATTGGCTCTTTGTGGACGGGCTGTGAATCTTCATTTGCTCAGCACTTGACCCGCTTTAATTCACTCCTTAGCACTCCACATCCTTTTCCGGCTGAGAGCAGGGAAGAAACATACAGAGGCTTGGAAATCACATTTCAACAGGAAGTGAGTGAGACGCTCACAGGTGTACAGAACAGTGTAATTTTAATGATTTTTAGGCCTGGGCAAGACATATGGATCAGACAACATTCAAGTTTCTTGCACATTTTCTGTTATTTCAAGCGTGCATGACGCCAAGCAGAATTTTAAATTATACTTTCATTTTTTTAGAAATATGTCTTGTCTAGTGTCCCAAAAAATCCTAAGGGTGACACTGGGTACAGACAGAAAGTGTGAGAGGTACAGATAGGCTGTGAGCAGGAGAGTGGTTGAAGTAAAGAAAGCGAAACCAGCCAAAGATCTCTTTCGCAGAGATGTTGGGATCCTGGGCAATTGCCCACTTTGCCATAGAAGTACCTACAAAGGCTGCATTTACGCCCTGACACATAGCACTGCTGCAACCCTTCCATACCTGCAACAAGCACATCCTGGGAAATCATTTGTGCATTTGGACGACCCTCAAAAAGGGTGAAAGCAAAGGCAGGAAAGCCACCAAATTAACGAGAGCCAGCCAGAGCTGAGCCATGGGTCGGTTCTGGCTCTAAGATCCCTTGCACAAGTCAAACCCTGAACATATTTGACAGGTAAATCCTGCAACAAAAATCACGTCAGAGTAAGACAAACTGAGTTCAAAATTCAAGAAAGTGTACTACTTTAACACACAGGGCGTTTCACCTAAGTGTATCAGATTATTTGAAAAGTATTTATTAAAAGTGTGAGTTTTTAAATGTGAATTGAGAACTATTCATTCCCCATCCCTGATGACAATGCTATTAGTGAACTAAGATGCAGTCAGTTGTAACGTTGTAAGGTTTACAATACATGTGATCTTGATTCTTATTTTAGATTATATAAGCGATATAACAAACACAAGTTACACTTTTTTACAGGGCACATCCTGAAAAAAAAGGATGCTTGGTGATGTAAAGTATTTGGCTAGGATGTTACAATTTGATCAAGCAGGGAAGCTGGGATTAAGTCCATATTTTCCAGTTTCACACTGTGCAATTCAGTTCCTGGATTGGTGTTACTTTCTGCCATCAAAGGTTACAGTTTTGTGTTAAATTCTTGGAGGACAAGAATACCATTCGGGGGACAGGCAGAAACAGACAATTCTAGATAGCACAAACCATGCCCATTGACATAGCAGCGCAGAACAACAGATACAGACTACATTACATATTCTTTTTTTTTTTTGGTACAGAGAGATTTGCCAGGATTCACAGGAGGCTGAGCAAAGTCCAAGATTCAAACTTGGCTGGCAATGATATATGGTCAGCAGCAGAAGCCACCACCAGGCTGAATTGCCTGCTATGAAAGTTTGGCTTGTTTTGGGCTTGGGGTTCCCAGAGAACTTCAAGCAGAGCCAGACATTTAATACGATCCTGGTATGAGCTTTCAGTGGCTCACCACCTCTAGGTGAAATGTGTATTCAATTGCCCAACTTTTGGAAAGCTGTCTTTGGCTGACAAACTCACGTTAAACGTGAAAATGCCTTTAGGCTCCAAGATTCTGAGGTTTAGACTGCACTAACAAGCAATGGCAAAAACAACATATCTCGTTCTGCAGCCTATTGGATTTATCAGTGTTTATCTCCAAGATGTGCAGCATCGGGGACCTAGCTAAATACTTTCCATCAGTGCTATGCAGCATCCGCAAAAAAGAGAAAAAAGGCAGGATGGCAGTCACTGCTGGTGGTAGCATTATTCTTTTGGCACATGCAGGTGTAAGGACATGCACCAGCAATCACCACAGCGCATGTGCACAACCGTGAAATAATGCAGGTGCAATGTGCTATGAGCTCTTTATTTATGATCAGAAATGAAGGATGACATTTGATTCCGTAAATTAAAACGTGACTTTTTTTTAGCACAAATGTGCAAAATAAACAGGTTAGTGGGCACCTTTGGAGCTGGTGGGGGAAGAGCAAGAGGGAGGAAGATATGCAGCGTACTGGGGAGAGAGCAACAGAGGATGGGGGAGAAGCACATGATGGAGAGCACAATACGGAAGTCAGGAGAGTAGCAAACATGTGGAAAGAAACGCATTGGAGAAATAGTTGGGGGAGAGAGCAACACAGAGCATGGGGCGGGGGAGAAGCACAAGAGAGAAAGAGAGCGAGCAGCACACAAGGGAGACTGCAACACTGAGTAGAGGTGGCAGGGCTGGAGTGCCGGGCTGGAGAGAGCACAGTGCCCAGGTATGTTTGGCTGGCACGAGACGGCTGGCCAAAGATACTTGCGCACTGAGGGGGAATGCTGTGCACTCCCCCTCCGTCCCTGTCACGCCTGTTGCCCCGCCCCTTTCATAGTAAAAACATAATAACCTGAGTTTATTATGTTTTTACTATAAAAGTTGTGCAGCTGCTGCTGCTGGTGGGGGAGGGGGGGGGGGGCTACGCCCCTCCACAATAGCAGAGGTACCACCCCTGAAGCAATGCAATGTTTGATAGGCGAGACTTAAAAATTAAAAACTGAACGTTTCCCATCCAATAAATTAGCATAGTCAGAGGCTCTGATCTTATCTTGATTATGGAGTGGCATCTCGACATAGACTGTGACTTCCTGGTGAAATACACTCACAAGTGAAAACCTTTTTTTCTACTTTACATCATGACCCCAAAGTTTTCTTCCTTTGTTTTTAGGTAGCTCCCTTTTCCTAATTAATGTTTTTTTCTTTTATTTCACATGGCATTTTACCAATAGTCTGAGATCTTTATTATTTCTTGCTCTATATTCCTATGCTTCCCCTCTGACCAAGCCTCCTTCTCTCCTCCCTTCCTTTCTTCTTCCTTCCCTCCGATCCCGCCCTCTTCTCATTATTTTCTCCATTTCTTTTATCATTTTTTTCGTTTTACTTTCTTTTTATCTCACTTTCATATTTTGTCTTCTGCAGAGTCCTCTATTTTCTATCATTCTTTTTCTCTTTTTAATTGTTTGCTCCCATTTCATCAACCTCATTATATACCTTTACACTCATTTCAATACTTTAATTTCCTCTCCACCTTTTTGGTTTGTTTATCTTTATTCCTTCCCCCTTTCCTTATCCCTCAACTCCCCCTTCCCCTGAGCCCCTTCCGATTCCTTCCTCTCCTCTCTCTTCCCTTCCCCCTTCCTTGCCTTTCCTCCGTCCAGTCCTCCAACTTTCTGGGTTTGTCTCTGTTTTGTAATCCTTCGACATTTCGCTTATTTTTCTTCCAAGAAGGGCCTTGTTAATTCTTCACTGTTTAATTTATCTAGTGAGCGCATTCTATTTTTCTCTCACTTACTTTCCCTTCCTCCTCATATTCCCCTTGCCCTCCCCTACTTTCAGGCTTTGTGCACACACAGATAACCAGTGGGGAAATTAATTGCAAATATTTGTTTTTCCGATTCCCAATGGAAGAGCTTTCTCGCCGGCATTTCAAAGACATCTGCGAGTGAAGATTTTTTTTTTTGTAAAGGCTGTGAAGGTTTAACAAAAGCTTCTCCTGAGATGACGTTTCTCTCTCCAAATTTGGCATTCTCAAGCAACCAGGCTGTCCCCTCCAGCCTTCCACCCCTCCCCCAAATGACTTCGGCAGCTTTCCTGATAAATATTTATGCAGGACACACATGAATGGAAGGGATCCAGGGGGCTCAATCTCTTTCTCAAACTCCGTCTCGTCTCATTTCACTCGATCCCAAAAGGCATCGCTTCATGTCTTTCCACAAATTCCTTTACTGAAGGCTGCCCAATGTTTGTACATGTACATGTGCACGTATTTATAGCCGTACATATATATATTGTAATTACAGTTAGTTGTAATTGTATTTATATAGCACTTACTACCCCTTACGAGGCGTCAAAGTGCTTTTCAATGGGTAGCACGCCACTTGGAAACCCACAAAGGATAAGTGGTGGAATAGGGAATTGTGAGTTAATTTCAGAGATGGATAGTGCAAGACTGTTACTTGAACTTAATAGGATAATGGAGGGAAAAAAGAGGCAAGAGTATAGAAAGTGTTAGTTGGGAGATTATAGTAGTTAGTTGAGGTTTAAGATGAGTAAAAGAAGAGATGGAGGAGGGAAGAGTCTAGAAATGGATGAGGGATATCATAGTAGTAAAATAAGACATTGGATGAATCAAAGGAGGGATATATAAAGAGGAATTTAGAAAGGGTTGTTTGGGAACTCATAGTAGTAAAATGTGGTTTGTGGGTGATCCAAGGAGGGATAAAGGAGAGATGAGTCTAGAAAGGGTTATTTTGGAGATCATAGAAGTAGAATGAGGTTTGGGAATAGTCAGAGGTGAGTTAGCGGATATATTGAGAGAAGTATAGGGTTAGACATAAAGTAGTGCATTGGAGAGAGTAAAGGTTTTTTCTTCTTCTATAATAAGTGTAAAGTAACAAATATATAGATGCATAAGTACACAGAGAGGGTATACATTTATACGAAGATAATATTTTGAGATTTAAAGTGGTATTTTTGATAAACTCAGACTTTCAAGTGTTGCAGTACTTTAAGCTAATTTATTTGTGTATTTTTATAAATGTTTTAAAATGTTTTTTAATTTTATATTTTAATCAGCATTTCAATAGTGAGCTACTTGTAGATAAAATAGTTAAAATATTTACATATTGTGATAGAAAAAATAAAACGGAGACCCATAAGCATCTATTCAAAGAACTTATGAAAATATGAAAACTATATATGTATATATATATATATATATATATATATATATGAATTTATCAAATTATAGCGGTCGATATACACAGGAATATGCTGTACACAGATCTTATGTTTTGGGGTAATGAATTCCCTAGTTTGGCTGCTTGAACAGAGAAAGATGTACCACCTGTTTTTTTGGTATGGTGGGATTTTGAGGCGGGGTGCCAATCTAGAGTGGAGGTTCCTTTGTTGAAGGTGTTTTATTCCTGATGAAAAGTGGTCCTGTTCCATGTATTACTTTGTGGGAGATGCAAAGCAATTTGAACGTGGATCTTCTGGCAACTGGCAATCAATGTAGGGCCCACAAGGCAAGGGAGATGTGGGCTTGTAGCTTTACATATAGGTAGTCTGGCAGCAGAGTTCTAAATCTGGTGTAGTCTTTTCCTAGTTGATAAAGATGATCCTTGGTAGAGGTCATTGGAGTAATCAAGTTTAGACAGTAAAAAGGCGGTAGTAGCCTGGACCTTGTGTAGAAAGCCCAGGTGGGGGAAGGTGCATCATAGAGCTTTCATAGTAATGAAGCTTGAGCTTGCTAATTTGTCCACTTGGGCAATCGTTGATAATTTGGAGTACATGGTAATTCCAAGGTTTCTTACTTCCTTAAATACTTTAGAAGATGGTCCCAGAAGGTCAGGTCAGGTGCAGAGTGGGTCATGATTTTTCCAATCACCACGTGTGAGTATTTGTGTTTTGGAAGCATTCAATTTGGGATGGCTCCATGTCGTCCTCTGGTCAACTGAAGATTTTTGTGTTCTAAAGTCTTTTCGGCTTTCTAGTTTAATGAGTATTTGTGTGTCATTTGCATAATTATAGCATGTGAGCTGAAATTCATAGATCATTAGAATGACTTCATGTCGATGTTGAAAAGTATGGGTGAGATAATAGTGCCTGGAGAGAAGCTTGCTTTTGCGAAGTACGGTTTGGATGAGAAAGGGGGTGCATAGGTGACATTTGTTCTGTTTTGAAGGTAGGATATGGTCCAGTCAAGAGCAGTACTCTCTATGATGGTTTCGTAGAGTCTTTGTATTAGGATATCATGGTCAACTGTGTTGAAGGCAGCTGAGAGGGCCTAGAGAAGTATTGCAGTGATCTCATTCCAGTATCCTGTGTTTTTAAGGTCATCCCAGATGGCAGTGAGGGCAGATTCTGTGCTTCTTCCAGGGTGGAATCCTATTTGGTAGTCTGAAAGTATGGAGTTAATGTTGATAAATTGTGACTTCTGGGCAAATGTTACTATTTCCATCAGTTTGCCCAAGAAAGAACCATTTGTAATTGGTCTGCAGTTGTTGGGTCATGCGGGTCCGGGTTTGTTTTCTTTAATAACGGGCGTATGTATGCCTTTTTAGGTCTTCATGGAAGATTCCCGTAGTCAGAGAATTACTGATGATTCTTCTTACTTGTTTGGCAGCAAAGGTAGTTCTTGAAGATTTGTGGTGGATAAGGGTCGGAAGGACAGCCAGCTGACCTGCGTGCTTTGACCAGATCCACAAATTCACTTTGTGATATTTGTTTGAAGGAATCCAGAGGCTGGGTTAGTCTTCTGTTGGAGATGATTTTTGGAAATGAGTTGGTGCTGGTGGTTTTCCTGTTTTAAATGAGTCCAACATGTCTGCTTTGGTTGTGTAATGATTTGCCACTTTGTCAGTGAATCCTTGACTAATGGGATGAGCTTCTTCTGTGCATTTAGGGTTCCCGTATTTGGTGAGAGTTTTATTAAATTCTTTATTTGCATATTTCGCATTTTAAAAATGCTGTCTGTATAGTACGTTTGTTTATCTTTTTTGATTGTTTATTTGTATATTTTGTTAACTTTCTGTAGGTGAAGTTTGTCCTGATTGCTTTTTGTTTTGAGACAGGTGCATTGCAGCTTTCTAATTTGCTGTTTTTTCTTTTTATTTCTGTATTTCTCCAAGGTCCTTGTTTTCTTTTGTTCTGTTTTGTTGTTCTTAGTGGTATTAGACTATCAAAAGCTTCCTGTAGCCACTCATAACGTTTTTGAATGGAATATGTTGTATCTAGTTGTTGGATGTTAATTGTGGATGTTAATTCTAAGTATGTTAACTCTAAGTATTCAAAATTAAGATTGGTCCATGTTCAATAGGTAAGTGTATGTAAGGTGGTCTTAGGAGTGTTGATTTGTGGTGTTTTATGTTAGAAAGCTAGCACATGGTGGTCTGACCATGTGACTGGAGTAATCCTTTGAACAGTAACTAGTTCTGGATTTGCACAAATTACATCTAGGATGTGTCCAGTGATGTGTGTGGGTTTGTGTACGATTTGATGTAGGTTCATTGTGACTAGGCCAGGAATGATAGTTTTTGGATGGGGCATATTGTTTTTTTTCAAACTAAGGGGAATATTTTCGAGAGCCTTGCATAACATGTGCACCACGCAAAGTGGTACACCTGTGACGCAAGACTCTTAGTCAGATTTATGAAGCCATGCAAAGCCACATTGCACGGTTTTGAGTGGCCTCATAACTTTGAGTATGGCAATGCAATGCAAATCACTGCGCTGCCTTACCCTACGCAAGGGAGGTGTTCCATGGGCATTGTGGTGGGTGTACCCATGCAACTCCCATGGGTTTTCACGCATTCTCAGATTTACAAGAACTTGTAAATCTGGGATTGCATCAAAATCTGATGCCTCTCCAGGACAGGCGTATCGATGAGAAATAGCTTTATTTCTTTTCATTGTTTTCCCCTTTCTATGAGTACTGCATAGAGGAAAACACCTCTATGGATTGTTTCTGTGCAGGAAGGTGCCCCTTCTTGCTCTCAAACATTCCTGCTAATAACACAGGCACTGTTGCACCATGGTGCAAGGGTGCCTACTTTGACCCTAGGCTGCCCAAACAGCACCAGCGCAGGGGAAAAAGACAGGAGTGCACCATATTTGATGAGTACGGTGTATTCCTGCCCTTTCACTGTGACGTAGGGCAGCACAGCAAAGTGGCTTGATCTGCTTCAATATGCCAAATCCCCATAAATGAGGGCCCTAACGTTTAGGTCACCAAGAATGCTTAGGTTGCAGTGTAGTGTTATAAGGTTCGAAACTGTGTCTAGAAATGTGTCTGGGAATGTTGCCTTGCGAGGTGGTGGTCTGTAAAGGAGAAGGACGTAACATGAGGGATTTG
This sequence comes from Pleurodeles waltl, assembly GCF_031143425.1. Taxonomy (NCBI): domain Eukaryota; kingdom Metazoa; phylum Chordata; class Amphibia; order Caudata; family Salamandridae; genus Pleurodeles; species Pleurodeles waltl. The sequence continues at coordinate 317,711,928 of NC_090448.1, read as the reverse complement.
GTGTAGGGTTGCATCTGCTGTTGAGGCCTCACAACCTTGTATGGAAACATTGACACCTTTGGTGAGATTTATTATTTGCTTACATATAACAGCTAGTCCACCTCCTCTTTTGCCTATATTATTTTGTGTGATATTTTGTTAGCCTGGAGGAACTGCTTCATGCAATGAGGTGGCCAGGTCATCTCCCAGCCATGATTCAGTTATGAAGTGTAAGTCAGTTTGAATAGGCCATAGATGTGGTGCTTGTTTTTAGAGAGTGACCAAACATTCGTTAGTGGGCCGTTTAGAGATTGTATTCCGGTGGGGTGTGATCTTGTTTTGTAGAAGAATGGGCAATTCTGTTTGAACTTATAGCAAGTGTGTCAGTTGTGCTGGAATTAGCCGTATGAAGTTAGCAGTATTGTTGTTTTTCTAAACCATATCTGTCGTCCTCAGGCTTACAAGGCATTTTCATGGCTCTGTATGAGTAAGGTGGTGGAGGTGGTGGTTGAGAGTGAGGTGGTGAGCTATGTTGTTTTTGTAGAGTATCCTTGTTGTTTAATAGACATGGAGATACAAAGATGTGAAGCGAGGCATGTTGTTTATTTTCTTTGCATCTGTTTAGGGTGAAAGGTCTATTGGTTGGGGGTAGTGGTATGGCATGTGGGTAATTTTTGAGGCTCTTAATTGTGCAATGGATGAGAGGCAGGTGAATGAGAGTTGTTGTGTTGACATATTTGTGTTAGGTGTTGGTGAAGAGAGAACATTTGGTAGTAAAGGTGGTTTAGGATGTGTATTATTTGTTCAGTCAGGAGGGTGGGAGTGGGTATAAGTTTCTACTTTGTGACTCAATGTATTGTGAAATTGTGTGTGAGTCTTTGTTGTGCTGGTGTGCGTGTTCTACTTAGTTTCTGTGGGGTAGATAGAGGAGATATTGATGTAGTGGTTTTCTGAAAGGGATTTGTATGTAAAGTACTGTTGGCGAGTGGAAGCTGAAAGGTAAAAGGGGTAGCGATGTGTTTTGGAAAAGAGTGTATGTGGTGTGTGAAAGGGGATGGACAACAGTTATGAGTGCTTGTTGTAGATTTGTTAGCTGGAAGAGGTAATATTTGTAGTGGATTGGAGTGCAAGGATTGTTTGGTTGTGTGTTTTTGGTAAAAAGAGGAGGAGGGTATTGGTGGTTGATATGATAGAGGGTTGAAAATAGGTTTGGTGGTGACAGAAAGGGATCTGTTGGGAGCAAGTAGAGGGTAGAGTCAGAGTTTTGTATGAACAGGAAGTATATGTCTGGATGGATTAAAGTTATGTGTGTTGAGGCTTTGTGTTGTGTTGGTGATGTGTAGATTTGTTAGCCGTATACGTCAGAGTGGTGAGAGTGAAGGTGCTACATTACCGTAGTTGGAGTAGAAGGGTGCATAGGTGTTGTTTGGGGAGTTTTGTAGTGGTTGTTGTAACACTAAAATGTGGATAGGGTTTGTTTGTAGTAAATGAGTAGAGTGCATATGCTGAGAGTGTGTTATTATGTTTGAGTATTTTGACGAGTTAAGGGGGTGGCTGGTGAATGGCAAACATTCAGAGGAAATGCTTTCTTGTCTGAAGTTATAGTTTTTTTAATCTGACAAGATAACTCTTATTGCACAGTTGTAGTTTTTTTTCTAATTGTTTGTGGCTTTTCCACACTTGGCACATATTCCAGCAACTGCTGCTTAGTTTGCACATTCCAAGCTAAATCTTTCAAGCTCAAAGAAATTGAAAGTAGCTAAAATGTTGCCCAAGGGCACACTTTGTGCAGGGGTTAGCTGGTCATCTTCAGCTCTTGATAGCTGTATTCAGATATTAAAATGGTACTAGCAATGTGACACTTTTCATCAGACGACCCCATTTAACTGACAGGTAATGGGCTTTTGTTTGCAGCATGAAAAACCACGCAACATATTTAAATATATTTCAGACAGTATAGGAATCATGGTTGATTCTTTGGGTATGAAAATGTGTAACCATACTAATCTGTGCACGTTCATGTTACACACCACAGCCACTGTTCTCAAAGCAACATATATTTCAACGGTGCACTTGGAGTACAGTTCCGGCAAGCGAGACACCTGCACTAAGAGCCTGATTAGTACAGGTGTTATTTACCACGCCTGGTAAATAACAACACCATGGAGAATGTTATTTATCAGGAGCGATAAATAACACTGTTTAGGAGTCTGTGGGAAATAACTTGTGGATTTTGGTGTTTAAAGCACCAAAATCTGCATGATGTGGTAAATACTGTATGCTTCTACCCCTTTTAAAATTTCAATGAAGGTTAAGTTATTTAACAGATCTGACAATTGGATGCATTAAATACCTTCAAACTCGTAATTCCAGCCCATTCATAAACATAACCCATGAGTCAGAATAAAACGAGCAACTCCATAATCAAGGCAGTAGTGCATGAAAATAATACGGTCCTCTTCCTTTGGTTACATGCAAGATGACATCTTATTTGTGGGGCTATAACATGTCCACACCAATCGGATAGATACGTAATTTGTTTCCTTGGGAAACTTTTGCATCTTGTTTGGCTCTGGAATATATTTCATTGGTTTATCTTGAAATAACAAAATAGCCAGTTGAAGCATAATGGGACAAATGTACAAAGTCAGTTTGCATTTCTTAATGGTCCAAATCGCTATTTCGGTCCGTTAAGAAATGCAAACTGGGCTTTTCTTGTGTACAAAGCCCTTTCAGAAATCGCAAATAGGGATTTCCTATTTGCGATTCCTATTCTGATGTACCACGCATTTCCTATATGTGACTTGGGCATTTCGGAGATGCAATTACCATCAACTTGAAGTCAATTTTGCCAGGTGCAATTAAAAAAAAGCACTCCAAAGTGCTTTTTTGAAATTGCAATAGAGCATACACATGCCCCTTAGGCATATGTGTGCTTCACAGATGCACCTCTTTTTTGGGGTGTACCAAGGGGGGCCTTTTGCCCACTGCCAACCTTGCTTTTGCATTTCCTAAATAGCGATTTCCTAATAAGAAATCACTGTTTAGGAAAAGCAAAACTGGCCCATTGACTAAAATGCAATGGGACTTTACATAGGGCGATTCCTACTGTGTAGAAATCTCTATCAGGCAATTAGTATCTTAGTACATTGTATTTTGCATTTCTTGAATAGCGGTTTCTATGAAGTTGCTATTCACGAAATGCAAAATTGCATTTTCATAGAACTGCCCAAATGTCACATAACTTTACTTTTCTTGTTATATTAGGCAGCCATGCCTTCCACATAATTTGGTCTTCCTCTCCCATATAATTCCAGGAGACCTGGTTATAATTCCCCGAAAGCATTCCTCAGTACCTCCCATAGATGGCATCATGAATTTTATCACTGATTAAATAACCAGTGAAATCACTGGTTCCATCACAACTCATCAATATTGACATTATTGCTGACATAAGTTAGGAGCTTATCATTCATGACCGAGTCCACTAGGTTCAACACGCACCTTTTCCCAGGAATCTTCGGTTACAGGGCTAGCCTTTTTCAGGCCCAGTGATGAGCAGGAATGGCTACTGAACCTAGAACCACACTAAAAGCCTCATCTATAAGAATCTGACACATTGTCATTGATGCGTAATTTTTTCTGCGCCTGCCGCACATCCCCTAACAATGCCACGGATGCGCTGTATTTACAATACAGAGCTCCATGGCACATGTTTTCACAGATGCATCAGAATTTCTGAAGCAGCTGTTGGCGCTAAACGTCGTTAAACTGACGCAACTCTAGCAATGTGAGGAGAGTCCCATAGGAAAAAGCCCTGCATTAATCTACACCTGCTCTGGGCAGGAAGTACATTTTTGATGCAGTGAAATCATAGAATGATGTTGTGAAAAGTTGTAAATTTCACTGAGTCAGTTCTATGTGGATTTTTCCTTCGGAATGCCTACCCTGCATACATTATATGTGGCGTAGGTAAAATGTGATGCAGGACTTTACAAACTGACGCATTGGGCCCAATGCGTCAGTTTATAAATATGGAGCAGTGTAGATCACTGCTAGCACCACCATTGCAACAAAAAAAAAAGAAGCAGCAGGAGATTGTAAATGAGGCCCTAAATCTTCACTCTAGGTCATATGTATGTTTCACACCTGTACTGTTACCCACGAAAATAGGCCTGATTTACAAAGGTTAATTCTTTTTTTGGTATTCACAAGCTACAAGTTTCAATTTAACAATAATGATTTTGTGACTGAGGAGGCTCCACAATTGGAGCTGAGAACTCAGCACATAAAAAAAGAGAACACGTATATAATTTTTATGTGCAGCGTCTCCGCCATGAGTGTCAAGCCTCTGCAGCTGTAAAATTCATATTAGGAAAATTAAACTAGCAGTTTGTGAATACAAAAAATAGTAAACATACACAAAAGAGAGACGGGCCCCGTAGCGATGAGATTCAACGTATTGGTTGACAATCTTATAAACTTTGAGTTACACACTTGCCACGTCAGAGAAGGTCAATCGAAAGCAATTGGACTGAAACTCCAGAGATTGGTACAGGGGAGAAATGTTAAGGGGGTGCTCCAGTGTGCAATCAACGGGAACCCTTAAATTATGGACCAAATCCCCTTCATGAGTCCTCTATCCTTGATAAAGTGGATTGACTGTCTTTTGGGGATAGCACTGAAGTTAACTTGTAGTGTAGCCATTTTTTTATGTAGCTTCATGCGCGTTAGCTTAACATATTAGGCCTTGGGCACTTTGCCCTAGATACATTTTATTCAACCTCGCACTGTTATTTTACAATAACCAGTTTTACGGTCTTGTTTTTATTTCATTCTATCACACTGTTTAGCTTAGTTCAGCACTGTGTTCTCAAACAATACATTCTTGCTCACTCTGTGCTTCAGTCAAGGCTACAGTCTGGTACATTGCCGGTAAACATGGTAGAAGTTTAGTCTCTAGTGTTCGTAGAAAATACACATCCTTATGTAGGGACATTTTCTTAGAACATCTGCGTGTTGGTTATAAAAACACTTTCTAGTCCTAGTACACGTCAGAGAGAGATTCCGACCAGGAACCTACACCTAGATGCTGACTGCCCCGTTGCAGATGCTGATGCAGAATACAGGCCTTTGCTCAGGTATGAGGGTTGATGTCCTCCTGTGGAAACTTGAAAGGCAGGCTTAGAGCTTTACATGCTGTGCTCGGACTATAACGTAGAGAGAACATAATCTAGTTGCACTATGATAGCCTTATTCTTGTGCTTCACTCTCATTGTTACTATTTTAATCCCACTGTGTTGTATAGTTCTGGTTATTGCAGCTCACGCTATGCTATCTAAAATGAAGTCGTTTTATTAAACAATCTTTAAAACGTAAACTGCCTTTGACATTTATATATGAGACCGCACTATATCTGAGAGAACCGGTTGTGACCTGAGTGACCACGACTTCCCTGGGAAGTATTGAGATGTCATGCGCTCAGCTGCCCAATTGTCTCTTCCCTTTGGGAGAGATGAGGAACTGCTAGTTAGCCGGAGCAAAACCCGGATTTAGAGTGACAAGGGTCCTTCACTGTGGATCAGACTTAGTCCCCCACACTGTGAACGATCTTGCCGCTCAAAATCCAGTAGTCTCATTACGATAATGAGAGCCTACGCGACATGGCGCCGCCAACGTTTGGTCAGGCTCTAATTTTTGGGTCCACCGGTATATCTCGGTCTCATATAATATAATGACCCCTCAGTTACGTACACGGAGACGTCCTTGGTACTGAGGATTTCCACCACCGCTGCATAGGTAGCCCTATTTACAGCGGGTGGTTGATCAAGCTCGAACCTTAAAAGGATAGGCCCCGTCTAGGTGTGCCTTCTCTGAACTCTCACTGTTTTTCTAATGGCGAGTCCCCAAGTAGTACAAATTGCTCTTAACATGAGACAACCGCTCACAGCACATTTGCTAGCAAATGGCCTTACGGCCCAGGGTGATCCGATCACGTTTGTGGTGGACGCCCACGCATCCTATAGAACAGAACTTTTTTACTCTTTGGTCACATTTCCAGCAGTTGATGAGAACACAAATACATTTCATACATATACAGTTGTGAATGCGCCTGGACAGTACAGGGCGTACGCATACTTAGAGATACCTCTATCTTATCAAGAACATAATAATTGGCTTGATGGCGCCCTACCCCATACAATATTACCAGTAAGGTTAGGTCCACTAAGTAATGATGGTCCTACCTGGCCTTCATTGGCCACATATACACCGCATCCTGCGGTTGCAAATAGGGCGGTGGCTGAAGTTCGACGTTTATATACTGACTTAAGCGGCTACATATAGACGCTTAGTACAATTTGTGATGCAGACACTAAATACAAACCCAGCTCGTGCTGCTCCGGCACAACCACATGCAGTAATTCCAGGTATAAATCCTGTGACTGTACACTTGATTATGGGTAAAGTCCAAGCAAAACGAGAGGAGACTCCGTTTTGGCTGGCACAAAAAATGAATACGCTGGAAGCAGTATTTCCCCATACGGGACCTCAGGATAAACATAGGAAATTAACTATGTGTTTACCCTTTGGGGATGGTTCCCACAGTGGAACATTGTAATACATGGGGCACGGTGTTTGCCGTGCTCTATACGACAGCACGCGGTACACCGACACTAGCCAACCTACCGGAAGTGCTTAAACAAATTCAAGATGAATACGGGGCTTTCATCCCCGGCCTTAGATTTAGGAATGCAACTGATGGGCAATTTTGCCACGGTTTCTTCAATAATCCTGGGTAAATTTAAAGGGGAAGCAGTTGCGCTTGCAGTGCGTATGCGTCTTCGTGACGTCCCGCATCAAGATCAGGAGCTGGAACTGCCTAAAATAATAGCGGAAACATATTCCAGTATTGGTCGGGATAGCCTGGGGGCTAGACCGCAAAAACCTCAATTTCAGGGAAAAAGTAATAAAGATAATACCAAACAACAACCTGAGGGTAATAAGAAGGGCTGGGAGAAAAAACAACAGACACCTAAAAAAGAAAGGGGAGAATCTCCGCGACCGGAGATCCCGCTGAATAGGTATAATCTCAGAAATAGGGATAATATAAAAATGCCTGATAGATATCAATATACTAATACACGCCAATCTCGTTCCTTTCAGGACTCATGAGAAAAGAGAAATGAGAGAGGTGGGCGGTCAGAGCGGCGAACAGAGTACGTGAAACCCAGACAGGAATCACAACGCTCTTCGGAGGTTTCTGTCAAGAAGGAAGAGAAACCAGTACAACAAAAACAACAGTTTAAAAAGAAAAAGGTGGCTGCAGTCGCAGTTAGGCATGCCACTCAGGAAGAGGGTTCTCTTGAAGAACTAGAAATGGCCTCTAGCGCTGCTAGACAGCGCGGCAGAGGTCACAATAGTTTACCGGAATCTTCTAGAGCATCTGTAGGTGAAAGCAACTGATGACTTTATACAAGTAGAAACAGCAGATATGCGTGTCTCCGAACCCGATAGGGTGTATAAAGTAACTCTACAATTGGAAGGAGACACGCAATCTTCTGGGATCGTGCAGTTAAGATATATGACATTTTGCTGGCCAACCAAGATTGGCCACCTGATTTTGTCCGCACCTGCCCAGCTGGGGAGGAGGTTATTAAACCTTCCTTCCCGCCCCTTGTTCTAGAGGAACTCGCAGAGTCCTATGCTACAAAATGGGCTCTTGCACAGGCACCTGCCTTATTTAGAAATCACGTAGGGTGGGACAGGGATTCTCCATATCATGTAATTCCCATTAAAGGTGAACCGCAGCCACAACCGCAGTATCCCATAAAACATGAAGCAAGGGCACCGGTGAGAGAAATACTTACACAATTAGAATAATAGGGGGTAATTGAACCCTGTGTCTCGCCGATGAATAATCCCTTATTTCCTGTAGCAAAGCCGGACCATTCATACAGAACAGTCTTAGACTACAGACATTTGAACGGATATACACGTACATATGCTATACAAAACTCGCATAGCACTGCATTAATGAGCAACTTTGTGCGTAAAAAATATAAGACGACTTTGGATATCTCAAATGGATTCTTCTGCCAGAATATAGCTCCTGAAAGTTGTGATTTAACCAGCTTTAGCGCACTAGGCTCTCAGAAACATTTTTGTTGTTTGCCTCCGGGGTATAAGAACAGCCCAGGACTGTTTGCGGCTCGTGTGACTGCTGTTTTGCATGAGTTAGACCCTGAGGCATTGTAATATGTGGATGATATATATCTCACAGATGACGAGTTACTACAACATTTAAGACGAGTAGCCCGCATTGTTGTAGGGTTTGCCGAAATAGACTACAAATTTAACTTTAAAAAATCTAAAATTGCCTTCCTCAGCGTCCTGTTCTTGGGATATGAGCTGTCGAATGAAGGGAAGAGCCTAGCGCCACAATTCTTAGAAAAGTGTGCACAATTGCAACCACCAAATACGATTAAGAAACTCCAATCATTATTGGGCTTTCTGAATTTTGGCAGAACATACATTCCGGATTATGCTACAAACATAAAGGCGGTACCGCCGCCCGCCATGCGGTTACCACCATTTGGCCGCTCCGCGGTCAAAAGACCGCAGAGGCCATTCTGGCTTTCCCGCTGAGCCGGCGGGCGCCCGCCAAAGGAGCACCCGCCGGCCCAGCAGGAAAGGCCCTGCAACATAGAAGCCGGCTCCGAATGGAGCCGGCGGTGTTGCAGGGGTGCGACGGGTGCAGTTGCTAAGCAGACAGTGAAAATCATGCTGGGGCCCTGTTAGGGGGCCCCTGCACTGCCCATGCCAGTGGCATGGGCAGTGCAGGGGCCCCCAGGGGCCCCGCGACACCCGTTCCCGCCATCCTGTTCCTGGCGGTAAAAACCGCCAGAAACAGGGTGGCGGGAAGGGGGTCGGAAGCAGCGCCGCCATGGAGATTCAGCCCAGACAGGGGAAATCCGGCGGGAAACCGCCGGATCCCCTTTTCTGACCGTGGCTTTACCGCCGCGGTCAGAATGGGCAGGGAAGCACCGCCAGCCTGTTGGCGGTGCTTCCGTGGTCATCCACCCTGGCGGTCGATGACCGCCAGGGTTGGAATGACCCCCAAAGTCTTTATATGAATTAATACGTCCTGACTTTTCGAGCAAATTTTGGACAATAGAACATACACATACACTTCGAGAGTTACAAGCAGATATGCTTGCAGCGAAACATCTACACACATGGGACAATAAGACACATTTGGTCATCATGGTGATAGCTGGGGCCATAGGGTTTACTTATGTCACATTTAATGAAGGTGAGACAGTCCCAATAGCATACAAGTCTTATTTGTATTCCGCTGCCGAGCAACGATTTGCACCCACAGAGAAAATTCTCACTGCTGTACAGATGGCTGGTATTAAAGAGAGACCTCTGGCTCAGGGAAAACGCATTATTGTCGTTTCTCCTATTCCAGCCCTTGAGGCAGTTACAAAAGCTAGCGTCCCGAACGCAAAAGCACGCCACCCAAGATGGATTCAATGGGCCACGTCCTTGACAGCCACTGATGTAGACTAAATTTTTGACCCCAAGTTACAAACTCAGGAATTTCTACAATATGAAGTTGAATATCCAGTTCCCGCTGACACAGTGCCCCTTGATCAATATCAAATATCCATGCACACCGATGGCTCTGCGCAACCAGCGACTGGAACAAAACACCCTTCTGCTGCATGTGCAGTAGTGAGCGGATATATGGAGGGAGAGAAATTCTGCCCCCAACATACTTATACACAGACTTTAGGGGATTGTACAGCACAATTGGCTAAGCTAAAAGCTCTACTAATGGCTTTAGAACATACGGATCCGACACAGTTCACACTGGTTGTTTGTGATTCGTATTATTGCGTCCAGTCTTTTAATGAATACCTACATTACTGGCGCTTGAATGGGTTCAGAGATTCAAAAGGCAACACCATCAAACACAGACTACTGTGGGGGAAGTTAGCAGATCTGAAAGAGACGCTATCCAAAGTCCATGTTGTGCATACCCTTGGACACCAGCGCGTTGGAATACGCATTGCTGGAAATACTTTGGCTGATGAAGCCGCAAAGTCGGCAGTGGCGGTTGCCACTGTAGCTGCAGTGACTCGTTCGAGTTCCAAACCAGAAACAGACATTTTCGCTGCCATAAAAGCTACAGTTGATGGCGTGCCTTATCCTAAGGGATTTCCTAATAAATATCAATACTTCATGGGAAGTATGCTGAACGCTGAAGTTAAGATTCCAGGTGTAGGCGTACGCGTCATCCCCAATAAAGGTGTAAGACCAGAATTGATTAAAGCGGCACATGAGGAAGTGGCATCTGCACATGCTGGCGTAGCAGCTACAATTTCGCTATTACAGGCCCGCTATTGGTGGCCTGGTCTCTATAAAGAGTCCAAGCAGTATGTCCTTTGTTGTGACATCTGTCAGCAAATTAAAGTATCAACAGCTAAGCGCCCGCCACAGACACCCCTATTAATTTCAAACAGACCATTACAATGTGTGTACATGGATCATTGTGGTCCACTGACACCGGATAGTGCATACAAATATATCCTAGTCGCTGTTGATTTTTGCTCCAGATTTGTGTGGGTGTGGCCACATCGCTCGGCTGACGCTCGGACTGTTATGAAAGATTTGCAAGTCTTTGTCGGTACATATGCAGTTGCGGCATTCCATTCGGACCAGGGCCCTGCTTTTGTCTCAAGGGTATTCAGGGACACCATGGCTTCATTGGGGGTCCAGCTCCAGTACTCGTCTCCATTTCATCCCGAGGGAAATTCTGTCGTGGAGAGATTAAACCGCGATTTAAAGCAATCCTTAACAGCCAGAGTCTTAGGTACGGGTCGTAGTTGGCTAACCCAACTGTATGGAGTTCAGAGAGCACTAAATAACCTGCCTAGAAGGTCCCTGGGGGGTCATACTTCATATGAGTGCCTGTTCGGAACACAAATTTTTGTTCCGGATCTTGATGGTCCTGGTGTGGAGGTGGCAGAGACACCTTTTGACATAAATGATTGTGTCACTGTTTTACAGGAATTACAGCAGTTCCGTGAAGATAACTCTTCTAAAAGTGCTGCCTCCACAGGAATTAAGGATGTGCCCGTAACAACTACTGGCTGGATTCCCAGGGTTGGGGATCTTGTGCGTGAAAAGGTCACAGTGAAAAAATAATTTGGCACTTCTTATCGTGCACCAGTCCCCGTGTTGGGCATGCACGGTACCAGAACTGTTATTATACCCCCATTGCCAGGTGCCAAAGAAAATGGCTTTGTTTCCATTGTCAATGTCAAGTTACAACATGTGGCCGATTCTACACAGCTGACCAAGAGGAACGTCCAGTAGTTCCTGAATCCCTCTCACTACTGGAGAAGAAGTTCTGCTTCAAGTTGTCTATACCAACACTGGTGCCTCTCCGAGCTTGGGGAGGGTGGATGATGATTTTGCATTAGTTCCACTAACAACAACCACCTTAGAAACATTTGATCAAGTCACCATGACTACAGATGTGATGGATGGTGCTGTCTACAGTGTACCACTGCGAGAAACACCAACTCCTCCATTGACTACGGCGACGCCTTTTGCACGAACTGCCTCTGGTTACTTTGCCGACAACAACGATGGTCTATCGGACTCGTTTGCCTCTTCGACTACTGACCTGTCAGGTCCACGTAAGCTGATGCGTTGGCTTAAAGATACGTATTTTGTTTCTCCGTGGAACTATCTGTGGCTTTTATTGACTATGCTAGCATTTTTTATTAGGATTGGGTTTGTCATTACCTTTTTTCTGTTGATACATGGTCATTTTCTTCCTGAAAGATCAGCGGTTGAACAGGTGGAGGAGGTGTTGAAACCACATTTTTCATCACATAAGGTTCGAAGAGACTTGTCCTTTGTGAACATTTCTGCAGTGCCAATTCCAGATATGATTGTGTGGGATAAAGTAATGTTTGATATATATGGTCCCACTGAAATAATTCAAATACCGTATGTGCTAAAGTTATCAATGAATGATGTAGCAATACCAGGCATTGTATCTGATGATTGGGATGTGAAGACAGTTGACTCAATGATGACAGAATTGCAATATTATACTGTCTATGAAAATGAAAATGTTTACCAGTTTAGAGACAATTATGGTGACATGTTTTGCTATAATTATTATGGGCACCACTTCATACATAAAGCAAGTGCTCCCAAAACAATATTTGACTACACGCAATGGGAACATTGCCCGACTCCCCCGCAAGGGAGTTCCAAAACTTATTTTGATAAATTCACGTATTTTTCTGGGCACCACCAAAAGACTGCTGAGTCATATTATTTTAAGTTAACTCCGACAAAAGATAAACAAATGTTGCTGACCAACACGAAATTCATATATTTGGATTCCTTTGTTTCCCGATTGTCAATTGAAGGTTATGAACATTGGTCAAAAAATGTTGATTTGAAAAGTGTTTGGGGAACGAAAAATTGGCAGACCAAAGGTAGAGAAACATTGTTTAGAGCATGTCTCATTCCTGTTCAAATTATTTTTTTAAATGAAACAGTACAGCAGAGCAACTGCTTAGGTTTAGCTACAATCAGAGAAATAAACATGCCCAGTACACCTGCCCCTGAAAAACTTAACAATTGGCAGAAGTACATAAATGCCACCTTTAGTGAGCTTACTGAATGGGTCCAGAATGGTACATTTAACACTTCATTGACACATCCAGGCGGGTGGTTATTGTGGCCAGTAGATACCAACGGGTGTCATTAACGTTTTGTCACCTCCTCGGGGGGTTTCCGAACGAGTAGGTCAGACCCTTGCTATATATCGCCAGACATGCTGAAATAATTACGACATAAAGGGGGTTATTCTAACTTTGGAGGAGGTGTTAATCCGTCCCAAAAGTGACGGAAAAGTGACGGATTTACCACCAGCCGTATTACGAGTCCATTATATCCTATGGAACTCGTAATACGGCTGGTGGTATATCCGTCACTTTACCGTCACTTTTGGAACGGATTAACACTCCTCCAAAGTTAGAATAACCCCCATAGTGTGGGAAAATTGTGCCAGCAATGGCTGAAATCATCCTCGCTAGATGCAGTTAAGACACATCTCACTCTCCTGTCTAATGACACTGACTTACAAGATTTCTTGTCAGGCCCGAAGACGCCACGTAGGGAGCGTTTCTTGTATGAAGTTTACAATGAAATATGGAAGCTTTCTCAACAAGAGGCTGCAGCCCAGTTAATGCAGATAGATCAGGAAAATCTGAAAAAAGCATTAGCTGTTGTGGATAATGGCATTCACACCTTGTCCGACCACATTTATAAAATTAACAACATTGTTTCTTCTGCTATAGACATTATTCGATCTGATATGTCTTCTTTATATCATGGACAGAGTCAGACCAGGTCCATTATGCAGTTAGGTTGGACGCTTCAGACATTAAAGGGGGGTCGCGTTCCGTGGCAGCACATCAGTGCCAGGGAAATATTTTTCTCTTTTAATTTGACGCAACAACAACAACTAATGGCTAAGAAGGAGGCGACTTATGTCATGCTTAACATTGAAAAGTTAGAAAGATTGCCTTTTACTGTGGCTGAGATCCCTTCAGCAGAGTGGTTGATACACGGGGTTATTAACCTGCCTATTTCTACATTACAATTCACTTCTTGTTTAAAACATGTTCCTGTAGGCAGATATGAGAAGCTAGGAGATAGTTACATCCATGAGGTGTGGGAGCTTCCCTTCTTGTACAAATGCCTCAATGACATGAAAGAGGTCTTTCTTAGCGGCAGTGAATGTGAGACTTCAGTCAGCTATTCAATGATTTGTAAGCAGCTGTCCTTGCATGGGGCGTGTGACGCCTCTGTTGCGAATTTGGCTTGCTATCTGAAGGGAGTTCCAGTACCCTTGATTAAACGCACGTTCCAGGTGCTTTCAAACGGCAGCTACATCCTCCTCAATGGTGAAGACTGTTGTGGCATGCGGGCCGAATAGTTTACGTTGTTTTGGTCACTAAGGTCTTTACTTGCTGCGGGAACGTGTTGTTTCCCCTCACTAAAATTAGGGAGGTAGCAGATATTTGGCCTCACATTGCTACTTCCAAGGTGAATTTTGACAAGTTAAGTAGACTGAAGGCTTTATTGTTTCAGAAGCATGTGGCCCTTACATCTGCACACGAGACCTACGCACTTCAAGTGGCAAGGTCGTCGGCAGAAATACAGTCCCTGTTAAATACAAACTTTCTGAGCCAATTTGGTGAACTTGTGGGATGTATATTTAATGCTTCCAGCACGGGTGGATTAACACATGTTTTTTAAAGCCGTTGGTATTGGTTTCGTTCACACCTTCTCTTCCATATTTGGTTTAATACCTTTGGCTATTCATTCAATTTTCGGAAGCATTTTTGGGGGATTTCTGAGAACTTTGGCTTTATTAGCCGGCATTTTGCTGTTGTTTTTCCGCAATGGCTGTCCCGCCGCAACAAGGACAAATGAGGGCGCTCCCATCAGCGCAGCTGTGTCGTGAACGCATGATACAGTACTTTGGAGCAACACTCCTGGAATATTTGGAATGTAACTGGTCTCTGTCATTCAGACCAGTTTTGGATTGTGTGCAGCCCGTGTTTCGGTGCCGTTGGTGCTCTTTTGAACATGCACTGGACATTTGTCTCTCACAGCGACGCCCCCCAGTGGTTGATGTTGATCTGTTGATGTTCTCGATGAGGGCTCATTACCAGACATGCGTGCAGCGGCTGCGTTTGCTTAGAGAGGCTGCTTACGAGATACCCTTCCTGGAGGAAGTTGATATTAACTTGTTTATAGGCAATGCACGGGATGCCGTCTTAGTTGACACTGGGGCTTTGGAACACACCTGCTCCTTGATAGACTTTGGCATGGATTTTCCGGTTTTGTCATCTGCTGAAGTGGAGAATTTCCTGCTTTCCATGACCACTGCTTGATTTGGACTTATTCAAAATTGACATTATGCTTTGAATTCGGCTTTGGCCGCATGCTCATATTTTAAATTGCAAATTACTATGCTTGTGTGTCCTCTTAACTTGTTGAAATTGAATAGGGTTTTACTTATATTTTAGCTTAGGGAATTTTTTGCTTCAGCTTAAACCTCTGTCTACCGACAAGGGGAGGGTGTAGTGTAGCCATTTTTTAATGTAGCTTCATGCGCGTTAGCTTAACATATTAGGCCTCTGCGCACTTTGCCCTAGATACATTTTATTCGACCTCGCACTGTTATTTTACAGTAACCAGTTTTACCGTCTTGTTTTTATTTCATTCTATCACACTGTTTAGCTTAGTTCAGCACTGTGTTCTCAAACAATACATTCTTGCTCACTCTGTGCTTCAGTCAAGGCTACAGTCTGGTACATTGCCGGCAAAAGTGGTAGAAGTTTAGTTTCTAGTGTTCGTAGAAAATACACATCCTTACGTAGGGACATTTTCTTAGAACATCTGTGTGTTAGTTATAAAAACACTTTCTAGTCCTAGTACACGTCAGAGGGAGATTCCGACCAGGAACCTACACCTAGATGCTGACTGCCCTGTTGCAGATGCTGATGCAGAATACAGGCCTTTGCTCAGGTATGAGGGTTGATGTCCTCCCGGGGAAACCTGAAAGGCATGCTTAGAGCTTTACATGCTGTGCTCAGACTATAACGTAGAGAGAACCTAATCTAGTTGCACTATGATAGCCTTATTATTGTGCTTCACTCTCATCGTTACTATTTTAATCCTACTGTGTGGTATAGTTCTGGTTATTGCAGCTCACACTTTGCTATCTAAAATGCAGTTGTTTTATTAAACCAATCTTTAAAACTTAAACTGCCTTTGTCATTTATATATGAGACCGCACTATGTATGAGAGAACCGGTTGTGACCTCAGTGACCACGACTTCCCTGGGAAGTATTGAGATGTCATGCGCTCAGCTGCCCAATTGTCTCTTCCCTTTGGGAGAGATGAGGCACTGCTAGTTAGCTGGAGCAAAACCCGGATTTAGAGTGACAAGGGTCCTTCACCGTGGATCAGACTTAGTCCCCCACACTGTGAACGATGTTGCCGCTCAAAATCCAGTAGTCTCATTAGGATAATGAGAGCCTACGCGACAAACTTTTGTATGCCTGGGCTAAAGCAGTTATGTTTCAACACTGAAGGCAAGTCTGCAATGGGAACTGATCCTGATACATTCCCCATTGATTTCCTAGATACTACCAATGATGATTTAAAAGTACTGCAAGTGATTTATTATCCTGTGAGAACATCATGGGAGGGAGAACGGTACAAACTGTCCATCTGTATCATAAGAAGCAGTTCTTTGTGGCGCCACTGCCAGCCCTCCTAAGATGGGAAAGTTGGCAGAGCCACCACCATGTGAGGTCGTCCTAAAACCTGTAAGTAATGTGGGTGAAGGAACCAACGTTGCTCCCAGTGTTCATCTTACGTTGATGGCCTAGAATTTGGCTGAAATTAGACATAAACTGATTGACACTGAATGGTTGTCTTATATAGAGAAGTGTGATATATGCATGTTTCAAGAGACTTGGGCCACAGATAATGTATTAATTAATGGTTTTACCTCATACAGCATAGAGCAAAGCCACCAGAGAAGTTTGGGAGGCCAATGGGGGCTTGTTAAAGAATGACCTACCTAGCCCCGTAAGGTTATGGGATAGACTCTTCTGATGTTCTGGGTGTTACAATAATTTTTCTCTCTGGAGTTCGCATTGCCTTTATCAATATATATGTACGACAGGCTCCAGCAAGCAAAGAGCCCCCAACCTTACTTCACTGGAGGAGGCATTAGAAACTGCTCACTCTGATGTAAAAAATATCTTAGCAGGTGATTTTAACAGTTCATTCGAACCCTCTCCACTTCTGAGTGAGGTTACTGCCCTAGAGGATGAACTGTGGTACATCCCTCCCATAGCGGGAAAAATCAAGCTGCAATTATACAGCTACTGCTCTTAAGATTGTGTCACTGATGGTCAGACGGGGTTTAAGAACCTGTAAGGGCCGTACAACATCTAATCCTGGGATGGATATTACCTTTAAGAGGGGCAGCCACTCTAGCATCATTGATTACACTTTATTAGATGTGAGACTGTGGGCTCTCTTGGGTGACATGAAAGTTGAGAATCGCTTGGACACTGACCACAACTCCTTGATCTTATCGTTAACCGGGGAAGTATTGAGGAAGGTGACTAGCACTCATGAGACGATGGTCCCCGAACCTATTGTGGCCAATGATGGTCGCTATCTTCTTGGCCCTCAATGATGTAAAATTAAAATCTGTATTCAAAGATTTATGATCTCTTTGTAGCTCAGTTCTCTAGATATGTTGCATATCTGCCTTGAGACATCCCTATTTTGAATATGCACAATTAACTATTTATAGGATTGAAGGAATTGTTTCATAAGGCAAATCATGGGAAGGAGAGAAGGAGTAAACCCCCTAGATGGTTTAACACAGACTGTAAATCTGCAGACATTCATTTGAGAAAAGCTATAAAGGAGGGGGTAGAGAGGGAATAGTGGTAGCCAGACGAGAGTATGCTAGAGCTCTCAACATTGCAAAAAAGAGAGGGAGGATTTGATTTGCAGAAACATGTCTAAAACAGAGGATAGGAGAGACATTCGGTCTTTCTGGAAGATGCTCGCTATAGCAGTGTCTGCGAGCCCCCATCACTACCATATTAATTCTGACAGTTGGGTCTTGCGCTTTACCACCCTATATGCCCCTGAGGGTTTATCTGAGCTTGACAGCAGTGAGGACGAGGTACCTATTGAGGATTCCGCACTTGAGCATGAAAAAAGGAGCAAAAGAGGTCCAGTATTTTTTAGCCTCAATGATACAATTAGGGCAAAAACTGCCCTGAAAAGTGCCAAGGCCCCCAGTCCAGACAAAATTCCAGGTGACCTCTATAAATCTGAGACATTAGTTTGGAGCAGTTGTATAAATCTGCTATCTAATGCTATTTATATAAAGAAATAGCTATTTCTATAAAGAAAAGGATGCCACTTGTCTCTCAAATGATAGACCCATCAGTCTTATTGGCAACCTCCAGAAAATCTTTGCTAGACAAGTTTTAGAAAAATTGCTATTGTGGGATGAGGACGAGAAAATCTTGACCCCCTTACAGGCAGACTTTTGCACTAAGCCCAGCACCACTGACCAGGTCTTTAGGTTGGTGGGTCTGTATTGGAAATATGTATTATTAGCAAAACAAAGGCTTTTTGTAGCCATTGTAGATCTTAAGGCTGAGTTTGACTCTATCCCACGAAACAGGCTGTGGCAAGTGTTATGGAATATGTGGATTCCCTCAAAGTTGCTTGAATTACTTAAAGTACTCGAAGGTACGCTATGGTAGCAGGGGAAAACTGACTGACAGGATTGCCTTTAGACGTGTTGTTCGTCAAGGGTGTGTGCTTGCATCCACACTAGTCACTCTCTACATGAATAATATGGTGAAGGAACTCCTTGACTGCAAAAACGACTTCCCTACAGTGAATAATGTAAAAATCCACATTTTAAACTTCACAGACGACTCCCTACTGAAATCTAAAACACCATTGGGGCTCCAGACAGTCATCGACAAATTCATGAATTTCTGCACATCTAGAGGCCTGAAGCTGAAAGTAGGGAAGGCTAAATATATGCCAATTCAAGTGGGTAATGAAACACTAGAAAGGGTCAAATTATTTGACTTTTTAGGGGTAAAACTAAATAGTAATCTCAAATGGTCACCCCAGCTAACTAAGTCCTCTCTAATGGTAGAGCACAGATCCAATGCCATAATCAGGGTCTATAAGAACACTAGCTGCTGATCGTTTTCTCCAACTTTAGCAGTTTATCAAGCCAAAGCACAAGGAGTCGCCTTCTTTGGCGCAGAGATTTGGGGCCACAGCAACACAGGATGCTTAGTTGCTGCAGGAAATAACTTTGTAAGAAAGCTGTTAATAATACCTGCAATCACTCCATTGACTCCACTCTATTTGGATCTTGATTTACATAGAATTGAGGATTTGGCTGCCTTAAAGCCCCTGGTCTATTTAGTTCATCTATGGTCTACCAATGAATTAAGTCATTACAGGGACTCCTCAAGAGGTTTGATAATCTCAGCAAATGTAAACCATATTTCTTGGGCAAAGTCAGTGCATGATTGGTTTCACAGATTGAACCTAGGGAGATTTTAGGATGAGCCAGAATTACTACGCAAAGATGATATTAGTGTACTTCAGAACTGCTATTGGGGCTATATAAAGGAGCAGCGCGTCTTGCCTTATGTCCATGGTTCTTTGACAAGCAGGTTCTTGGAAATTAAGCTCTTTCCAAGCTTTGAACTATTCCTTGAACTGTTTGGCTCTCGCCAAAAGCTTGTATATTTTGTTTAGGATTGGCACACTCCCATTGATAACCTCACTAGTAAATGGCATAGGGGCTTAAGTTTAAGCACATTCCCCGCATGTGGCTTTAGCGACGAAACCAAAGCCCATGTTTTATTTTCCTGCCCTGAGTACAGCGAATTGCGCAGGAACTGGATTCACCTAGTTGGTCTGCGCCTTGGGATATAACATTATCTACAAGCTTTGAGGATTTAAAAATATGACACAGCAGAATTAACAGTTTTTGCAGTAAGCAGATTTTTTATGACAATTTGGCATAGGGACCACTAGTTTTTAACAGTATTGACTTGCCCCTTTTTTCATTGCACTTACCTATTTTACTTGAAACAGTTGTATCCCACGATGTGTCTCTATGAGGGTTACTGGCAAACAGAAATAACTTTTTCCAATGGGAGTCAGAGGTCCCAGGGTACTTTAAGAATTTAGAGAAACATTAATTTGACTTAGTGGAATTATTTGCTCTCTCAGGGAAAATTGATCTTTTGTCAAAAAATGGTTTTGATTTTATATTGTTAAAGTGTACTTAAATAGATCTGTATGATTTTCTTATCTGTATTTTAAATGTAATGAAATGTTTTTACTTTGATGGTTGCTGACGAAGGAATAAAGTATACTACTACTACTACACTAAAGTGTAATCAGGCCCTTCATGTCTGTGTGTCTTCAGCAACGATTTTCATATAACTGGTGCACTGAACCGGTCCCAGGATTGCTTGTTTCCTGTCCAAGGAGGACCTGGCCTGGCAGTTCATGCTAGACTGGTATCATGGGGTGCAGGTTCAAGACTTATTTGCATATGGCTGGGTCGAAACTGAGGTGGCATGGTGAGCAAAAAAAAGATAGGTTAAACGCAGCTCTGTGAGTGGGGATGAGTGTTTGATTTGTTCTGCATTCCATCCATCATCCTTTTCTGTTGCTAATATTGCCCTAATTGGCCAGGGTATGCCTAGAGTTGTTCCCTTGCTCACTGTGCCACTGGATTAAAGCTAGCCTGGCTGATGAATGGTGATACACTGACTCCGGTCCTAGGATGCCTGTTTCCGGTACAGGGAGGACCTGGCCTGGCATGGCCTTTCCATGGGTAGCAGGGTCCAGACAGACTTGCATATGGCTGGGTCCAAACTGGGGAGGCAGGAAGAGCAAATGAACTTTGGAATAAACCCAGATCTGTGACTGGAGATGAGTGTGTGAAATGTTTCAGCATTCCTTCCATCATCTTTTTGTGGTGCTAATGTCACTTGAAGTGGCATGGTTATGCCCAGACATGGATCCCTTGCTCACTTTGCCACCGGATTCAAGCAAGCCTGGCTGATGAGGGCTGGTACCCCAAGAGGCTTGTTTCCAGTCCAGGCTGGACCGTTCCCATGGGTACGTCAGTAGTTAACAACCTGAATTGTTAAAACTGTTATCCTTCGTCTTAGAACCCAAAAGGAAAGGTTTCACATTACTGATAGTGTGAGTGCCTAGATTAAGTTACTTATCTTAGATAATACTCTTTTTGGTGGGTGCTTCATCTAACTGCAGATTCCTCAAATTTAAAATATTTCCAGGACACCAGACTGGACTCCCAAATTTTCATACCAGTGCTCCCATGTGCCACTGTGAAGTGACATAGTGAAGTGTCATAGGCACCACTCCTGCACACCAACATCAGTTTCTTGCTTGACTTTTTCTGCACTCTGTTGGGCGCTGTCAGGAACAAGCCTATGCGCGGTCCAGGTCCCACCCAAAGGTCCGCTGCGGATTTGCGGCGCTTTATGCACACCATGGGTCATCCTCGCTTGTTCCAAGAATGGCCAGCAACGTCATCTGCCCTGTGGTAAAGCTCACATAGCTGCTGATTCGGGCCATTGGTGGTCAAGATGCACTTATCAGTGCTATCCTATGAAGGGACTACATTTCCCATGTTTCAGGAGGCAGCGGCCATCTTGGGGTGTGGCTGGCCTATAAAGTCCAGCCACACCCAAGCTCGTGGCTCACTATTTTGAAGACTTCGATGCAGTCAGACCTTGAGGGACCTTCCTCTGGAGCAGAGCAGACTTTCTTCAAAGCAGCTTGGCAGTAACTCGAAGGTTCCCAGTTTTTTCCATTGGGAATTCAGACACAAGTAGGTTGTACTCGTGGGCGGTAAGGTCTTGTTGAGCCCAAGTCGGAAGGGAGCTGTTTCTTCCTAATTTTCAGCGCTCCCCTGGCCTAACGAGCAAGGCGTTTCTGGCCACTTTAATCCAGCGCTTCAGTTTACAGCAATAATGCGCTTTGGTTCAGTGCTCCAGTTCACAGCAGTAACGCGCTTTGGTATAGCGCTTCAGCTCACAGTAATAACGCGCTTTGGTATAGCGCTTCCGTTCACAGCAGTAACGCGCTTTGGTATAGCACTTTAGTTCACAGTAATAACGCCCTTTTGTACAGCGCTTCAGTTCACAGCAGTAACACGCTTTAGTATATCGCTTCAGTTCAGAGGATTAACGCGCATTGGCACAGCGCTTCAGTACAAAGGAATCAAGCGCATCAACACAGCGCTCCAGTGCACAGGAATAAAGCGCATTGGGACAGCGCTCCAATTCAGAGAAATAACGCTCATTGGCACAGCGCTTCAGTTCAAAGGAATAAAGCGCATTAACACAGCACTCCCGTTCAAAGGAATAAAAAGCACTTGTTTAGCGCTTCAGTTTCAAAGGAGAAAAAGCACATTTGCCTCAGTATTCGAAAGCACTTCAGTTCACAGAAAGTAAAGCGCCCTTGGCTCAGTACTTAAAGTGCTTTTATTTTACAGGAGTACAATAATGGAAAATGTTTCAAAGATAAGCAAATCACAGTTTCATTGTTTTAGGAAGCATGATATGTGAGATACATATTAAGGTGTTTTATATTATGTGAAATACTCATTTAAGTGTTTACGAGTTTTAAAACTGAGATCTAATGTTTAGAGTTTTTATCAAAGCATAAGTGGTTCCATGATTGATATTTAAGAGAGTGTCCATAGTCTAAGGCTCTTGTCTTCTCAGGATTCTGAGGTCTCAGTTCATTTTGGTTTCACGATTTATAGAAGGGGCTATTGCCCAATTCATAAAGAGTTTCAATATGATATTACTGAAATGCATGTATTTAAAAACTTCATTGGTGAGTTAGATTGTCATGAATGAGTATATGCATATTTGTCCTAACTTTTTCCTTTCAGATCTCTCTCCCAGCAGTTTCCTACCCTAATTCCCTTCCCCCCGCCTGGCTTCATCATAACTCTGTGCTGTTAAAACTTTTTGAGTTGGTGACGCCGCGAGGTGGGCCTTCTTGTTCGGCAGCGTGCAGATCCAGAGGAAAAGGCACAGTGACAGAATAGTGAGCCCACGATTTAATACTTTCCTCTTGGTCTGTACATTAGCTGTGCAACAATGGCCACCTTAGACACCCTTATGCAAGCAGTTGCTCAGATGCAAAAAGATTTGACAGACTCATAAAATGTCACAGCTAATTTGGTTAGTAAAGTAACTCAGTTACAGAGGAAGATGGATGGTTCTGATTCTACTTCTCGCACTACGATTGCCACACCTACTAACATAGCTGTGAACGTGCCACAACAGATTCCTCTAGCTGCACCAGAAAGGTTTTCAGGGGACCCCAATATGGTTCAAATTTTTCTCACACAGGTGGAGTTACATTTTACGTGTCGTCTAAGTGCTTTTCCGGACGCACAATCTAGAATTGCATTTCTTATATTGTATCTGAGTGGTGATGCAGCTATTTGGGCTGTGCCTTTAGTTCGAGTAGACAGCCCCTTGTTATATAATTGGCGTCGTTTTGTGGAAGAATTTGAAAAAGTATTTGATTGGCGTGCAATAACTATGTCTGCAGACAAGGAGTTACTAGAATTACGCCAAGGAAATAAAGACTTGATAACGTATTTGTCACACTTCAACCGGTTAGTTGTGGAAACCGCTTGGCCTGAGGAAAAAAGGTCAGCAGTATTCTATAAAGGGCTAAAAGATGAACTAAAAGATGTATTGGCCCAAGTTGAACCGCAGCTAGAAGCTTGCTCTGATTTAATTAATCTAACTCTACGGTTAGACCATAGACTCTCTGGAAGAAAATGAGTAAGGAGACGATGGGAAAAAACTAATTGGCGTCTGGAAAGGCCCAGACATCTTCAAGTGTCCTCAGACTCTATGACTGAACCAATGGATATCGGAACTGTCCGCCCATCATTGACCAAAGAGGAAATGGATAAACAACGAAAAAATGGTCAGTGTTTCTATTGTGGAAAAAAGGGTAATTTCATAAAGGAATGTCAAAAGAAACTCAAAGGTAAAATGGATCCAACTTTCGAGACAAAGAAAAAGACAGCTGTTGCTTTGGAAGACTCACAGGAAAACTAAAGTGCCCAAGAAAAAATGAAGGGGATCTCTTGGGCAAATTAACAGTCCCTTCAGTGTGCTCGTGCACAGAGCGGTATGTCAAACATTTTTTAATTCTAGTACAAATGACTGTTCAGGGAAAAAGACATAAGGTACATGTTCTAATTGATTTAGGGGCAACAGGAAATTTTGTGGATCAACAGACTGCACTAGACTTGCATATACACAGTGTCAAGAAAAAGATTCCCAAAGTTGTTTATGCAGTTGATGGCAGTGAATTAGCAGGAGGCCCTGTTACTAAGCAAACTTCACGAATCCAAATGATTTGCAAAGAGGATGAAAACCAGAATCATTGTGAGATCATTCGCTTCGATATAACACAAGAACCACAATATTGTTTTATCCTAGGAATGCCGTGGTTAATGTTACACAATCCATGCATCGACTGGCGCAACCAGGTTTTACGTTTTTCTTCTTCCTCTTGAGCAAAAAGATGTTTTCAAATGAAAAGAAACAAAGATGGAGAGTTTCAACATTCCATTGCTACTGCAGCTGAGAAGGAAATTGATCTGCTGTCCCAATATTTAGAATATTCTGACGTTTTCAGTGAAAAGAAAATTAGTTCTTTACCACCCCACAGGCCGTACGATTGTCAGATCGGCCTAGTACCTGGCGCCAATATACCGAATTGTAGAATCTATGCTTTATCTGAGAAAGAAAATCAAGTCCTACGAGAATTCCTTGATCAATGTTTGGCCAACAAGTTAATTCGACCATCACGATCTCCAGCAGCTTCTCCGTTATTCTTCGTACCCAAAGCTAATGATGACTTGAGGCCTTGTATTGACTTTAGAGCGATCAATAAGATCACAGTCAAAAATAAATATCCACTGCCTCTCATACCAGTCTTGTTAGACCAAGTAAAGTACGCCGTTAGCTATACCAAACTTGACTTATGAGGTGCTTATCACCTCACAGGCCGTACGGTTGTCAGATCGACTTAGTACCTGGCGCCAATATACCAAATTGTAGAATCTATGCTTTATCTGAGAAAGAAAATCAAGTCCTATGAGAATTCCTTGATCAATGTTTGGCCAACAAGTTAATTCGGCCATCACGATCTCCAGCAGCTTCTCTGTTATTCTTCGTACCCAAAGCTAATGGTGACTTGAGGCCTTGTATTGACTTTAGAGCAATCAATAGGATCACAGTCAAAAATAAATATCCACTGCCTCTCATACCAGTCTTGTTAGACCAGGTAAAATCCGCCGTTATCTATACCAAACTTGACTTACGAGGTGCTTATCACCTAGTTCGAATTTATGAGGGAGATGAGTGGAAAACGGTTTTCAAAACTCGGTTCGGCCTCTTTGAGTATCTAGTGATGCCGTTTGGTCTATGTAATGCTCCAGCAGCCTTTCAATACTTTCTAAACGATGTTCTGAGAGAATATTTAGACATCATTGTCATCGGTTATATAGACGATATATTGATTTATTCAGACTCAGAGGATTACATGAAGAAAATGTAAAAAAGGTGTTACAAACCCTACAAAAGCACAATTTATTCTGCAAATTAAGTCAATGCGAATTTCAGACCAAAGAAGTTTAATTTCTAGGAGTCATCTTAACACCCAATGGCATGCAAATGACTGAAAGAAAAATAAAAGCAGTATCTGAATGGCCCACACCAAAATCAGAATGTGATGTTCAATGCTTTTTGGGATTTGCACATTTTTATCAACGCTTCATCCATCACTTCTCCCAAAAGGTGGCACCAATCACTAAATTGCTAAGGAAAAAGGCCATTTTCAACTGGTCCCAAGAGACTGAGGAAGCATTTAAAGAATTAAAGAAGGCCTTTACTACAGCTCCCATCTTAGCTCACCCCAATGAGAAGGAACCATTCATAGTGGAAGCTGATGCACCCGATGTTGCTGTTGGAGCCATTCTGTCTCAACGTCATAGAGAAACGGGACAGTTACACCCCATCGCTTATGTATCAAGGAAACTGAATGAAGCGGAGCAGAATTACACCATAGCAGAAAAAGAATTACTAGCAATTTGCAATGCTTTCAAGGAATGGAGACATTGGGCCTGATTCTAACTTTGGAGGACGGTGTTAAACCGCCCCAAAAGTGGCGGATATACCACCTACCGTATTACGAGTTCCATAGGATATAATGGACTCGTAATACGGTAGGTGGTATATCCGCCACTTTTGGAACGGTTTAACACCGTCCTCCAAAGTTAGAATCAGGCCCATTATCTGTTAGGAGCAAAACACACCATAACTGTATATTCTGATCATAGAAATTTACAGTTTATGAGTTCTGCCAGACTATTGACTCCCAGGCAACTGAGATGGATGCTATTCTTCGCAGAGTTTGATTTCATAGTGACCTTTAGACCAGGAGTTGATGATCGAAAGGCAGATGCTTTGTCTAGGCAAGATTAGTCAATTACACATACCGAATAAAAATCCATGCCTATTATAATGCCTTCAAAAGTACTGTGTTTAATAGCAGCCAAGAAATTCTTTGATCTCATTCATAATCATTTTCATATCACCAAGTGGCAAGAGTGGTTACAACAAGACACCAAAAGGTCCATTCAACAAGGTTTACCTCTACATGAATCTCGAGTATTCCTGCCTACTGAGGAGTTAAGAGAAACAGCTTTTCATTGGTTACATAGTCATCCTCTGGCAGGTCATACAGGTCCTCAAAAAACAATAGAACTCATGAAGAGGTATTTTTGGTGGCCTACATTTGTTCACGATCTTAAGCAAATGCTACAATCATGTGAAATATGTGCAAGATGCAAAAGGGAACATAGCAAACCCAAAGGTCTACTGATACCCCTTCCTGTTCCCAATCATCCATGGGAACATATCTCAATGGACTTCATTACTGGTCTTCCTCAAATAAAGTAATTTACAACCATTTTAGTGGTAGTGGACCGCCTTACTAAATATGCTCATTTCAACGCTTGTAAAGGGGTCTCAACCTCTGACACCTTAGCAACTATCATCTTAAAAAACATTGTTCACCTTCATGGACTTCCAAGATTCATCCTCTCTGATAGAGGGACACAATTTTCTGCATGCTTTTGGCAACAATGGTGCAAGGCTTTACGAATTGATTCAACCTTGTCTACTAGTTATCATCCACAAACGGATGGTCAAACGGAGAGACTAAACCAAACCTTGAAGCAATACTTACGTTGTTATGCAACAAAATCTCCAAAAACCTGGCTGGATCTTTTGTGGCTAGCAGAATTGGCTTATAATAACTCTCATCACTCTTCGATAAACTCAACACCTTTCTATGGTTTATATGGGCATCATCTGCACATTTTGCCAGTCACATTACCGGTTTCAACACAAACCACTGCAGCAGTTATGGTCATGCTAACGCACATGAAAAAAGTACATTCACAACTGCAAACAAATCTTTATCAAGCAAAGAAAAAATATAAAATGCAATATGACAAGAAACACCAGCCTGGTCCCCAATATACAGACAAAGATAGAGTTTGGTTGTCCACAAAAAACTTTGTATTCAAAAATAAAAATATGTTTCATCCAAAATGTATAGGGCCCTATGAAGTTTTACGACAAGTAAATCCAGTAAAATATAGACTAAAATTACCATTGTCTTTGAAAATTCACCCAGTGTTTCACACTTCACTTCTTAAACCAGCTTCGCCCTCAAGTGTCACACAACCTGCTCCTTTTTTAGTCCAAGGGCACTGGGAATATGAAGTGCGAGCTATCTTAGACTCCAAATATCAGGGGTCTTCTCTTTGGTACCTGGTGTCCTGGAAAGGATACGGACCGGAAAATGACTCTTGGGAACATGCAAAAAATGTCCATGCACCATGTTTGGTGCGGCGATTTCATCTCCCCCATCCTGAAAAACCAGGCCCTGGACCGGGCTTTGGAGAGGGGTGTAATGTCAGGAACAAGGCTATGCACAGTCCAGGTCCCACACGAAGGTCCGCTGCGCAGATTTGTGGCACTTTATGTGCACCACTGGTCATCCCCACTTGTTCCAAGAATGGCCAGCAGCGTTGTCTGCCCTGTGGTAAAGCTCACATAGCTGCTGGTTCGGGCCATTGGTGGTCAAGATGCACTTATCAGTGCTATCCTATGAAGGGACTACATTTCCCATGTTTTTTGAGGCAGCGGCCATCTTGGTGTGTGGCTGGCCTATAAAGCCCAGCCACATCCAAGCTCGTGACTCAATATTTTGAAGACTTTGATGCAGTCGGACCTCAAGGGACCTTCTTCTGGAGCAGAGCAGAATTTCTTCAAAGCAGTCTGGCAGTAACTCAAAGGTTCCCAGTTTTTTCCATTGGGAATTCAGACACTAATAGGTCGTACTCGTGGGCGGTAAGGTCTTGTTGAGCCCAAGTCAGAAGGGAGTTGTTTCTTCCTAATTTTCAGTGCTCCCCTAGCCTAACTAGCAAGGCGTTTCTGGCCACTTTAATCCAGCGCTTCAATTTACAGCAATAACGCGCTTTGGTTCAGCGCTCCAGTTCACAGCAGTGACGCGCTTTGGTAAAGCGCTTCAGTTCACAGCATTAACGCGCTTTGGTATAGCGCTTCAGTTCACAGCAGTAACGCGCTTTGGTATAGAGCTTCAGTTCAGAGTAATAACGCTCTTTGGTATAGCGCTTCAGTTCACAGCAGTAACGCGCTTTGGTATAGCGCTTCAGTTCACAGTAATAACGCGCTTTGGTACAGCGCTTCAGTTCACAGCGGTAACGCACTTTAGTATAGCGCTGCAGTTCAGAGGATTAACGCGCATTGGCACAGCGCTTCAGTACAAAGGAATCAAGCGCATCAACACAGCGCTCCAGTGCACAGGAATAACGCGCATTGCGACAGCGCTCCAATTCAGAGCAATAACGCGCATTGGCACAGTGCTTCAGTTCAAAGGAATAAAGTGCATTAACACAGCGCTCCAGTTCAAAGGAATAAAAAGCATTTGTTTAGCGCTTCAGTTTCAAAGGAGAAAAAGCGCATTGGCCTCAGTATTCGAAAGCACTTCAGTTCACCGAAAGTAAAGCGCACTTGGCTCAGTACTTAAAGCGCTTTTTATTTACAGGAGTACAATTATGGAAAATGTTTCAAAGATAAGCAAATCACAGTTTCATTGTTTTAGGAAGCATGATATGTGAGATACATATTAAGGTGTTTATATTATGTGAAATACTCATTTAAGTGTTTACGAGTTTCAAAACTGAGATCTAATGTTTAGAGTTTTTATCAAAGCATAAGTGGTTCCATGATTGATATTTAAGAGAGTGTCCATAGTCTAACGCTCTTGTCTTCTCAGGAATCTGAGGTCTCAGTTCATTTTGGTTTCATGATTTAAAGAAGGGGCTATTGCCCAATTCATAAAGAGTTTCAATCTGATATTACTGAAATGCATGTTCAGTTTACAGCAATAATGCGCTTTGGTTCAGTGCTCCAGTTCACAGCAGTAACGCGCTTTGGTATAGCGCTTCAGCTCATAGTAATAACGCGCTTTGGTATAGCGCTTCCGTTCACAGCCGTAACGCGCTTTGGTATAGCACTTTAGTTCACAGTAATAACACCCTTTTGTACAGCGCTTCAGTTCACAGCAGTAACACGCTTTAGTATATCGCTTCAGTTCAGAGGATTAACGCGCATTGGCACAGCGCTTCAGTACAAAGGAATCAAGCGCATCAACACAGCGCTCCAGTGCACAGGAATAACGCGCATTGCGACAGCGCTCCAATTCAGAGCAATAACGCGCATTGGCACAGTGCTTCAGTTCAAAGGAATAAAGTGCATTAACACAGCGCTCCAGTTCAAAGGAATAAAAAGCATTTGTTTAGCGCTTCAGTTTCAAAGGAGAAAAAGCGCATTGGCCTCAGTATTCGAAAGCGCTTCAGTTCACCGAAAGTAAAGCGCACTTGGCTCAGTACTTAAAGCGCTTTTATTTTACAGGAGTACAATTATGGAAAATGTTTCAAAGATAAGCAAATCACAGTTTTATTGTTTTAGGAAGCATGATATGTGAGATACATATTAAGGTGTTTATATTATGTGAAATACTCATTTAAGTGTTTACGAGTTTCAAAACTGAGATCTAATGTTTAGAGTTTTTATCAAAGCATAAGTGGTTCCATGATTGATATTTAAGAGAGTGTCCATAGTCTAACGCTCTTGTCTTCTCAGGAATCTGAGGTCTCAGTTCATTTTGGTTTCATGATTTAAAGAAGGGGCTATTGCCCAATTCATAAAGAGTTTCAATCTGATATTACTGAAATGCATGTATTCAAAAACTTCATTGGTGAGTTAGATTGTCATGAATGAGTATATGCATATTTGTTCTAACTTTTTCCTTTCAGATCTCTCTCCCAGCAGTTCCCTACCCTAATTCCCTTACCCTCAAATGGCCTCATCATAACTCTGTGCTATTAAAGCTATCTGAGTTGGTGACGCTGGGAGGTGGGCCTTCTTGTTCGGCAGCATTCAGATCCCAAGGAAAAGGCACAGTGACAGGCGCTTAGCACCAAAAAACATTTGATGGTACCATTGTGCAGATCTCTAATGTAAGAACTTTTTAGATGACAAAAGAAGACCACTCATAGAATGGGCAGGTGGGAGGGTTGTGAGAAAGCTCTGGTTAGATACAGTATCCACCAGAAAAATAATTACTGAATGTAATTAACTTGTCCTGATGAATAAGCCTAACTGCAGATTCCTCACCTTTAGAATAGGTACCAAAGTAGTACCTCCCAAACATGGAGGGTCTCAAGAACAGGCTCAGACCAAAACCTCTTGCAGGATCGAACTGGCAAAGTGTCTGTTCCGCCAGTACTTGCTGTCCAGGTAGTAGTGCTTTGTGAATGTGTGAATGCATGTGCACATTGCAGCCTGATAGATGGCCAAGACAGGTATTTAGTGCACCAGTGCAGCCTTGGCTCTGGTGAAACACACCTTCAATCCTTCTGGGGTCTGCTTCTTAGCCTGTGCATAGCAGGGTAATGCAGAGAACTATCCACATTGAGATTGTTCTCTTCTGCACTGCTTTTCCCTTCTTTAGTCTTGTGAATCCCACAAAGAAATTGTCAGTTACTCGATGTTCCTTAGTGTGATCAATATTGAAAGTCAAGGCTCTTTTTTGGTATAAACAAGGTAGTCACTCTTACTCTTTAAAGGGATGAGGTGGACCAAGAAAAGCCTCAAGGATAATGAATTTTCTGATGTGAAAGGGCATTACAAAGGTTGCCATTAGTGCCACATTAGTCATGACCACTGGTGTTTTGTGGGAAGAAGATGGTATATGGTTGTTGAACAGACATAAATTCACTATTCGGCGGGGTGATATTATCACTATAAGGGACACTGTCTTCAAAGTCATCAAACACACAGGACAACTATGCATTGGTTCAAGTTGGGTGCATATCAAGAACACGAGGGCCAAGTTAAGGTCCCATTGTGGCACCATAAACAGTTTTGGTGGAAACCGTGGGTCAAAAAGCACATCACAACAATTGATTTAAACAACAGTGATAGTCGTACAAAAGCTAATAAGACTGACAAGTGACTTTAGCTAAAGCAATTCCTTGCTGGGCAAGGGAAAGAATAAAAAGCATCACATTAGATAACTGAAATTGTAACTAAACTTACAGTAGCTGTAAAGTACAAAACCATCAATGAAATTTGCTTCTTGCGCAAGGCTTTCAGCAATGGCCAATCTAAAGGTAAGTGGGACTGAGAAGGACAAAGATGGAGATATCTCCTTTACAACTGTCATGAGAAAGATATGACCACATTTTGGTCACTTGTCACCTGGGGAAGAGCCGAGGCAACACCCCAACCTGCAAAACACAGTTCGCCCCTGGTGTGGACCAAGTATTTTCAATCCCTGTATGATGATGGCTCGACAAATAGCACCAGTGAAGGTTAAGTTTCCGACATAATAGATCAGACAGATCTTGTAGTGACACTGGATCTCCAGGATATATAAAGCTAACAATCAGCGCTATGGCCTACGGGAAAGTCCCTGGCCCAGTTGGTATATCCTAGGACATTTGCCTCTCTGATAAAGTAAAGTGATCCAAGTACATTTTACTCTTGAACAATGATATAGGCAAAGGAGCATCAATCCCCAACTCCTGGAAAGGTGCTGAGGTGCAACCCATCTATAAAAAAGGGGATTGTATTTTGCCATCTAGCTATAGAACGATTAGTCCAATCGACTTGATGCAGAAGATCTTCTGCCATGTTGTGTTGGACAAAATGTGTTTATGGGCTGAGGAAGGTCATATACTTTACCTCTTTTCAAGCAGGCTTCTAGGAACAAAATAGCACAGTGGACCAGGTTTTTCACTTTCTTTTATTATACTGGAAAACAGTGCTTATTGGCAAAGGACACTTGGATGTGGCCTTTGTGAACTTGAAGTCTGCATTTGATCTGGTCCCCTGAACAAAGCTGTGGCAGGTACTTTGGCAGATGGGAATGCCTCCTAATATTCTATTATTATCTGCCTACACAAAGATAATCATGCCAGCGTTCGCTGGGGAGAACAGGGGCAGCTCACTGACCCAAATCCGATCAGGAAGAGAGTCCAACAGTGCTGTGTTTTTGCCCCAACCTTGTTCTCCCTCTACTTGAATGAAGAAGTGCACTTTCTCTCAGCCAAGACACACTGTCCTTGGTCAGTGAAGGTAACCCCTTTGCTATACACCCTCCTAGTGTCACAAACACCTAAAGGGCTGGAATCCTTATTAGCACGCCTTGAGGAGTTTTGCTCAATGAGTGGTCTGGTGGTTAACACAACTAAGACTAAATTCATGACAATAAACCAACATAAATCGTACAGAAAGAAAATGTACTTTGAAGGGGGAACTGGAAAAGGGTGAATGTGCATTAGTATTTGGAAATCAAATTATTATCTAGTTTGCATGATAGCATCTTGGAAATACCATGCTGGAAATTCACCCTCACGCACAAACAGATATCAGCTGCCATTCTGAAGGAGTTTGATGCCTCATACAGAAAAAAGCATTGTGCCTCCACTATAGCTATGATTCCAAAGCTGTGGCTGTGGCCTCTAAATGATGCCAAACTTTGGGGGTTTGGCAATTTGTCTAATTTGAGCAAATCATGGTGTCCCTTCCCTCAGTACACCCTCTCTCCCACTAGATCTCAACATGGGCAGGAGGTGAATCTCTGATAAGGCGGGGCTTAGACCTATTTTGTTACGGTGGAGACTAAGGGCTTGATTTAGATCTTGGCGGAGGGGAATAGTCCATCGCAAATGTGACGTTCCCATTATTTCTATGGAGAACATATGAACTATGGCGGACGGGATATATATCATGTTTATGACCGAGTATTCCATCCACCAACATCTAAATGAGGCGCTTTGAACTACCCCAGAACTATCAACTATGCAGAGGCCTTTCAGGACCTAATTAGGCTACACAAATTCCACAAACGTGAGTGGTGTAATAACATCAGAAAGGTTCTGTCTTCCCTAGACCTTTGGGCCATTGGGATTCTATGTCATCTGATCCATTTCCATCAAAAGATCAAATTAAGAAGCTATGTTGGCACTGGGTGAACCAAAATGAATCTGCTGGTATAACCAGGGTACTCTTTCTATGACTTTTGAATGGTTTAAGTCAAGCTCCGTGTATAAAATACCTGGACTGTATCATCAACCCTCTTGACAGGAAATTGTATGTCCAGTTCAGGCTAGGCTGTTTACCACTGAAGACGTTCACAGTGCAAAATCGTTGTTACCCCACAAGCAGTCACTGATTTGCCAGAGTTGCAAAATGCACAAGGAAATTATTGCACATGTTTTGTTTGTTTGCAAAGCTTATTTGCACCAGGACGTCTGACTAACTCTAGGCACTAGAAAATGTGCAAAAGCAATGAGAATCTTACCAGTTGACCCTAGACCTCTATACACTTGTGCGGTTGCAAATTGTCTGAGTTGGGTGTGGTTGATAAGATGTAATGCCTTAGCCGCTGCTTAGGTAACTCATACTGCTTTGCATATTTGTATGCTATTAGTATCCAAGTTTATCTCTATTGAATTTTAGCTACGCCAAGTTACCTCTTTGAGTCACTACATTGTACATGTTGATGTGTCACCCAATTAAATATTTGCTGTCATGGTATAGTCTGATGCTAATACTGATTGTTCATAATATTGTTATATAGTGATTACCCACATTTGGCTCGGTGTCACTCATGTGAGTGAACCATATGACACATTCACACCACTTCTTATTCTGAACCAATTGCAACTGTAAGCAAAGATTATGTCAATGGTGCATGGTTGGGTTATAATACAAATTCCTTTTTAGGCTAGGTCTCCCAGTATGAGATTACCTTGGTTTATGAACTGACCATTTTGCACCTTTCTTCTAAAGTTGATTTTATATTTTATTTGTCAAGCAATTGGCTTTATCAGCTTTGCTTTTATGAACTTAACCGTGTGATGTTACTTAAATGTATGTCTACAACTATCATGATGTTTTAACTGATATTAATTTTAAGTATGTTTTTCTCTTATTCATTGTATTTTTATATGTTTCATTTTTGATAGTGTTTTTAAGGATGTGCCAATTCTGAAATAAACATATTTGAAAGATAACTGAACTTGTAAAGACTGTATGTGTCGAGCAGTATACCGAGTGACAAACTTCTCCCAGCATAGATGGGTTTTCGTCGGTGGCCTCTTGACCACCAAGATGACATCCACTACTTCAGTAGAACGGTTGAAAATAGCTAACTGTTGCCGCTCAATCTCCACACATGGAGGTGTAGGTTGTAGGTTGTAGGTGTAGGTGTAGGTGTGGGCCAGATGAAGAAATAAAGGTCCAAGTGGAGTGGCAGCCATATCAGAGGACAGATTCTCATGACCAGAAGCTTCGAGTATCACACTTTTCTGGCCCAATAGAGGGCCAGTAGGAAGATTTGGGCCCAATTGTTGCTGATCTTCTTCAAAACATTGGGCAGAAGAGGTGGAAGCTGGAAGGTGTCTAGGAGCCTGAGCTCCATTCCAGGTGGGAGGCATCTGCAAGACAAAACTACCTTGTGAACTCCTGCTTGCAAAGAGCTGGGACACTGCATGTTCTTGGTGGTGGCAAAACAATCAAGCCAGGGTTCTCCCCATTGCCAGAAGACACCCCTGAGTCACCTCTGAATATGATCATCATTCATGATCCAATGTCAACTACGTTTATCAGTTTATCCCCTCTGTTGTTCAAAGATTCAACCAGATGGTTTAGCTCTGAACTTTCCAGAGGCATTGCGCAATCTTTGCTTAGGACCCAAAACCCCATGCCACCCTGCTTGTTGCCGTACCACATAGAAGTCCTGTTGTCCATGATGACCTGCATCATTGATGGTGGAAGGGAGGTTTTGGTGCCAAGCGAACTGCCCACAACTACAACAAAATGATGTGGAACCTAGTCTTTGCCAGACACCAGAGTTCTTTGATATTCACCTCTCCCAGGTGGCCTACCAACCTGGCAATGATACTTTGGCACAACTGTCAGCTCAGTCTGAGGTAGGGAGAGTGGTCTGCCACTGGTCCAGTTGTGAGCTAGCAGTCACCACTGTAGATCTTTTGCAATTTCCTCAGAAACCTGGGTGGAATCCAACAGGTTTCCTTGGTGCTGAGTCTACTGAGACTGCAGATCTCACTCCAGAGCCCCCAGGTACCACCTGAGGACCACCAGCAGAATACGGGAGGTTAACAGGGAAAGAAGGCTGAGGGTCGTTCTCCCAGGTACAAGGCTGAATGATCAGCATCAAAATCGTGGACTGAAGAGGTAGAGGGGAGGAGAGAGTGTTTGCATTGTGCAGCACTCCATCCATCATCTTTTTGTGTTGCTAAAGTTGCCCTAAGTGGAAGGTATGCCCAGAGGTGGGTCCTGTGCTCACTGTGCCACTGGATTCAAGCAAGCCTGGCTGATGAAGGGTGATACGCTGAAACCGGTCCCAGGATGCTTGTTTCTGGTCCAGGAAGGACCTGGCCTGTGAGTTCAGGCTTGGCTGTTCCCTTGAGGAACAGGGTCAAGACTGATTTGCATATGGCTGGTCCCAAACTGGTGTGGCATGATGAGCAAAAGAATAATGGATTAAACCCACATCTGTGACTGTGGGTGAGTGTTTGCATTGTACAGCACTGCGTCCATCATCCTTTTGTGTTGCTGAAGTTGCCCTAAGTGGGAAGGGTATGCCCAGATGTGGGTCCCGTGCTCACTGTGCCACTGGATTCACGCTAGCCTGACTGCGAAGTTTGATACCCTGAAGCTGGTCCCAGGATGCTTGTTTCCAGTAAGGGGAGGACCTGGCAGTTTGGGCTGGACTGTTCCCGTGAGGAACAGGGTCAAGACTAATTTGCATACGGCTGTGTCCAAACTGGGGTGGCATGGTGAGCAAAAGAACAGTGGATTAAACCCAGATCTGTGACTGGGGGTGTAAAGAAATGGCTCCCTGTTGCAGTTACCCCCCACTTTTTGCCTGATACTGATGCTGACTTGACTGAGAAGTGTGCTGGGACCCTACTAACCAGGCCCCAGCACCAGTGTTCTTTCACCTAAAATGTACCATTGTCTCCACAATTGGCACAACCCTGGCACCCAGGTAAGTCCCTTGTAACTGGTACCCCTGGTACCAAGGGCCCTGATGCCAGGGAAGGTCTCTAAGGGCTGCAGCATGTTTTATGCCACCCTAGGGACCCCTCACTCAGCACAGACACACTGCTTGCCAGCTTGTGTGTGCTGGTGGGGAGAAAATGACTAAGTCGACATGGCACTCCCCTCAGGGTGCCATGCCAACCTCACACTGCCTGTGGCATAGGTAAGTCACCCCTCTAGCAGGCCTTACAGCCCTAAGGCAGGGTGCACTATACCACAGGAGAGGGCATAGGTGCATGAGCACTATGCGCCTACAGTGTCTAAGCAAAACCTTAGACATTGTAAGTGCAGGGTAGCCATAAGAGTATATGGTCTGGGAGTCTGTCAAAAATGAACCCTACTGCTCCATAATGGCTACACTGAATACTGGGAAGTTTGGTATCAAACTTCTCAGAATAATAAACCCACACTGAGGCCAGTGTTGGATTTATTAAAAAATGCACACAGAGGGCATCTTGGAGATGCCCCCTGTATTTTACCCAATTGTTCAGTACAGGACTGAGTGGTCTGTGCCAGCCTGCTGCTGAGAGACACGTTTCTGACCCCATGTGGTGAGGGCCTTTGTGCTCTCTGAGGACAGAAACAAAATCCTGCTCTGGGTGGAGGTGCTTCACACCTCCCCCCTGCAGGAACTGTAACACCTAGCAGTGAGCCTCAAAGGCTCAGGCTTCGTGTTACAATGCCCCAGGGCACTCCAGCTAGTGGAGATGCCGGGCCCCTGGACACAGCCCCCACTTTTGGCGGCAAGTCCAGGGGAGATAATGAGAAAAACAAGGAGGAGTCACCCACCAGTCAGGACAGCCCCTAAGGTGTCCTAAGCTGAGGTGACCCCTGCCTTTAGAAATCCTCCATCTTGATTTTGGAGGATTCCCCCAATAGGAATAGGGATGTGCCACCCTCCCCTCAGGGAGGAGGCACAAAGAGGGTGTAGCCAACCTCAAGGACAGTAGCCATTGGCTACTGACCTCCCAGACCTAAACACACCCCTAAATCCAGTATTTAGGGGCTCCCCAGAACCTAGGAAACTAGATTCCTGCAACCTAAGAAGAAGAGGACTGCTAAGCTGAAAAACCCTGCAGAGAAGACGGAGACACCAACTGCTTTGGCCCCAGCTCTACCGTCCTGTCTCCCCACTTCTAAAGACACTGCTCCAGCGACGCTCTCCCCAGGGACCAGCGACCTCTGAATCCCCAGAGGACTGCCCTGCTCTAGAAGGACCAAGAACTCCCGAGGACAGCGGCTCTGTTCACCCAAGACTGCATCTTTGTAACAAAGGAGCAACTTTAAAACAACTTGCGTTTCCCGCCGGAAGCGTGAGACTTGCCACTCTGCACCCGACGCCCCCGGCTCGACTTGTGGAGAACAATCACTTCAGGGAGGACTCCCCGGCGACTACGAGACCGTGAGTAGCCACAGTTGCCCCCCCTGAGCCCCCACAGCGACGACTGCAGAGGGAATCCCGAAGCTCCCCCTGACCGCGACTGCCTGCTTCCAAGAACCCAACGCCTGGTAGGGACACTGCCCCCGCAGCCCCCAGGACCTGAAGGATCCGGACTCCTGTGCAGGAGTGACTCCCAGGAGGCCCTCTCCCTTGCAAAGGTGGTGGCTACCCCGAGGAGCCCCCCCCCCCTTACCTGCCTGCATCGCTGAAGAGACCCCTTGGTCTCCCATTGATTTCTATTGAAAACCCGACGTGTGTTTGCACAGTGCACCCGGCCGCCCCCGTGCTGCTGAGGGTGTACTTTCGTTGTGGACATGTGTCCCCCCCGGTGCCCTACAAAACCCCCCTGGTCTGCCCTCCGAAGACGCGGGTACTTACCTGCTGGCAGACTGGAACCGGGGCACCCCCTTCTCCATTGAAGCTTATGCGTTTTGGGCACCACTTTGACCTCTGCACCTGACCGGCCCTGAGCTGCTGGTGTGGTAACTTTGGGGTTGCTCTGAACCCCCAACGGTGGGCTACCTTGGACCCAAACTTGAACCCCGTAGGTGGTTTACTTACCTGCAAAAACTAACAAACTCTTACTCACCCCAGGAACTGTTGAAAATTGCACTGTGTCTAGTTTTAAAATAGCTATATGTGATTTATGTGAAAAGTGTATATGCTATTTTGCTAATTCAAAGTTCCTAAAGTACCTACCTGCAATACCTTTCATTTGAAGTATTACATGTAAAGTTTGAACCTGTGGTTCTTAAAATAAATTAAGAAAATATATTTTTCTATACAAAACCCTATTGGCCTGGAATTGTCTTTGAGTGTGTGTTCCTCATTTATTGCTTGTGTATGTACAACAAATGCTTAACACTACTCCTTTGATAAGCCTACTGCTCGACCACACTACCACAAAATAGAGCATTAGTATTATCTCTTTTTGCCACTATCTTACCTCTAAGGGGAACCCTTGGACTCTGTGCATACTATTCCTTACTTTGAAATAGTGCATACAGAGCCAACTTCCTACATTGGTGGATCAGCGGTGGGGTACAAGACTTTGCATTTGCTGGACTACTCAGCCAATACCTGATCACACGACTAAATTCCAAAAATTGTCATTAGAAACTGATTTTTGAAATTTGAGCTATTTTTCTAAATTCTTAAAAGTCCTGCTAGGGCCTTGTGTTAGTCCCTGTTAACATTTCTTTTAGAGTTTAAAAGTTTTGTAAAAGTTTGAATTAAGTTCTAGAGATAGTTTTAGATTCTTAAAAAGTATTCCAACTTTTAGAAACATAGGGTCGGCGGGAGCACCGCCAACAGGCTGGCGGTGCTCCGCAGGGCATTCTGACCGCGGCGGTATGGCCGCGGTCAGAACAGGAAAACCGGCGGTCTCCCGCCGGTTTTCCGCTGCCCTGCAGAATCCTCCATGGCGGCGCAGCTTGCTGCGCCGCCATAGGGATTCCGACACCCCATACCGCCATCCTGTTCCTGGCGGTTCGCCCGCCAGGAACAGGATGGCGGTAAGGGGTGCCGTGGGGCCCTGGGGGCCCCTGCAGTGCCCATGCCAATGGCATGGGCACTTCAGGGGCCCCCGTAAGAGGGCCCCACAAAGAATTTCAGTGTCTGCTTAGCAGACACTGAAATTCGCGACGGGTGCAAATGCACCCGTCGCACCTTACCCACTCCGCCGGCTCCATTCGGAGCCGGCTTCCTCGTGGGAAGGGGTTTCCCGCTGGGCTGGCGGGCGGCCTTCTGGCGGTCGCCCGCCAGCCCAGCGGGAAAGCCAGAGTGGCCTCCGCGGTCTTTCGACCGCGGAGCGGCCATATGGCGGTCCCCGTCAGGCGGGCGGTGACCGCTGCCCGCCGGCCTCGGAATGAGGCCCATAATGTCTACTGCAGAAGAGACAGTGGTGGAGCTCAACCTCACACCTTACCTGCGTCTTAAGATGTCAGAGTTAAGGACTCTCTGCAAAATCAAAAAAATAAAAACCGGATCAAACCCTACCAAAGAACAGCTCCAGGAGCTCTTGGCAAAGTTTTCTAAAAACAACCCCTCTGATGATGTTCTAACAGAGGGGGAAGCTAGTGATGTGGAGGAGAATTTCCCCCCTCCAGTCCTAGTTAGGGAGAACAGGGTCCCTCAAACCCTGTCTCCACAAGTGATAGTCAGAGATGCTGCTTCTCTCACAGGAGAGTCCAGCAACTCTGGAAACATTGAGGACAGCCTCAATGAAGAGGACCTCCTGCTAGCCAGGATGGCCAAAAGATTGGCTTTAGAGAGACAGCTCCTAGCCATAGAAAGGGAAAGACAAGAGATGGGTTTTAGTCCCATCAATGGTGGCAGCAACATAAATAGGGTCAGAGATTCTCCTGACATGTTGAAAATCCTAAAAGGGATTGTAACTAAATATGAAGATGGTGATGACATCACCAAATGGTTCACAGCTTTTGAGAGGGCTTGTGCAACCAGAAAAGTAAACAGATCTCACTGGGGTGCTCTCCTTTGGGAAATGTTCTCTGGAAAGTGTAGGGATAGACTCCTCACATTCTCTGGAAAAGATGCAGAATCCTATGACCTCATGAAGGCTACCCTGATTGAGGGCTTTGGATTCTCCACTGAGGAGTATAGAATTAGGTTCAGGGGGGCTCAAAAATCCTCGAGCCAGACCTGGGTCGATTTTGTAGACTACTTAGTGAAAACACTGGATGGTTGGGTAACTGGAAATGAAGTGCATGACTATGTTGGGCTTTATAATTTGTTTATGAAAGAACACATTTTAAGTAACTGCTTCAATGAAAAGTTGCATCAGTACCTGGTAGACCTAGGTCCAATTTCTCCCCAAGAATTGGGAAAGAAGGCAGACCACTGGGTCAAGACTAGGGTAACCAAAACTTCCACTGGGGGTGACCAAAAGAAAGGGGTTACAAAGCCTCCCCAGGAGAAAGTGGGTGACACTAGAAATAAAGAAAAAGAGTCCTCTGTAGGCCCCCAAAAACCAGACCAGGTGGATGGGCCCTGAGACACAACCCAAAACAAAGGTGGGAACCACGGTAAGAACTGGGATGCCACTAAGGCATGGTGCCAAAACTGTAGACAGACAGGGCACCAAACCAAGGACACTTCTTGTCCCAAAAACAAACCCCCTAGCAAAATCCCAGGGGTGACCAGTGTAGCCATTGGGGATGACTCCTCAGATGAGGAGGTCTTCATAGCCTTCAACTGGAAAAAGGGCCCAACAGGTGAGTTGCAGATTCCAGAGGGAAGTAGACAATTCCACCACCTACTGGTGAATGGAATCCCAGCCACTGCCCTGAGAGACACTTGTGCCAGTCACACTATTGTGCATGACAGGCTGGTGTTCTCAAACCAGTACATCCCAGGTAAGACTGCCAGAGTAAGAGTTAGCCCAGACAGGGTCACTGATAGGCCTGTGGCCTTTGTGCCCATAGAAGTGGGTGGGACTTTTAGCTGGAGAAGGGTGGTAGTTAGTACCGACCTCCCCCTTGATTGTCTCCTTGGAAATGACTACCCAGAGGTTAGTCAGAGCCCAAGAGAGGAACTGGTCCAGTGCCAGTCCTCTCCCTTGGATTCTGGAGGTGCTACCTCTGCAGTAACTGTAAGTAGACCCCAGAAGAAAAAGAAAAGAAAACAGAGTAGGAAATGTGGACAACCTTTAGCCAAGGTTCCAGCAAGCCAAGGAGATTCTGCTCCAGTAGGGGAGAACTCCAGAAGTGGCACTGGTAAAGTCCAACCTGACCCACAAGAAGTCCTGGCTAGTCAGGCAACTGTTAAGCCTGAGTGGGTGGCTCCTCAGCTAACAGAAGAAAGAGAGGAAGAAGGGTGTTTACTACAAGATGTAGTAACCCCCCACTCTAATACAGCAGACAGGCACCCTGAACCCAAAGAAGCCTGTAACTTAGCCCCTTCCCTTGTAGGTGAAGAGCTAAAGGTGTGGATCTCGGCACTGACAGCTGTCAGTGGCCTCTGCTGGGTGTTAGCCTTTATGGCTGCACTATCCTTGGCATGGTGGTCTGACCCCATGCCACATAGCAAGTTAGGCCCCCTGACTCTGTTGGTCATGGTGGGGTTACTCCAACTCTGGGTAACCTCTTTGGGTAAGCTAGGGGTGATCCTGGCTAAAATAAGATTAGCAGAGGTGGATACCTCTAATCCCAAAATAGAGAGAATGGGTGAAGACATTAAAGGCACAGACAAGAGGCAATTCAGACTAGGTCCTATCACTGTGGAAGTGGGTCAGTTCCCCAGAGGGAATGATCTGAACAGGAGGATGTAAGGCAGAGTAGGCCCTGCAACAAACCAGCCTATTTCCTCTACTCTTCCTCGCCTGACAGACTAGGAAGACTCTCCCAGCTTTGGCTGAGTCTCCTGGCCTGTGGGCTGGGGGAGGGGGGGGCTTGTGTAAAGAAATGGCTCCCTGTTGCAGTTACCCCCCACTTTTTGCCTGATACTGATGCTGACTTGACTGAGAAGTGTGCTGGGACCCTACTAACCAGGCCCTAGCACCAGTGTTCTTTCACCTAAAATGTACCATTGTCTCCACAATTGGCACAACCCTGGCACCCAGGTAAGTCCCTTGTAACTGGTACCCCTGGAACCAAGGGCCCTGATGC
Organism: Pleurodeles waltl; assembly: GCF_031143425.1. NCBI lineage: Eukaryota > Metazoa > Chordata > Amphibia > Caudata > Salamandridae > Pleurodeles > Pleurodeles waltl. The sequence goes on along the minus strand of NC_090448.1, from coordinate 317,669,370 downwards.
CAGGGAAGGTCTCTAAGGGCTGCAGCATGTCTTATGCCACCCTAGGGACCCCTCACTCAGCACAGACACACTGCTTGCCAGCTTGTGTGTGCTGGTGGGGAGAAAATGACTAAGTCGACATGGCACTCCCCTTAGGGTGCCATGCCAACCTCACACAACCTGTGGCATAGGTAAGTCACCCCTCTAGCAGGCCTTACAGCCCTGAGGCAGGGTGCACTATACCACAGGTGAGGGCATACGTGCATGAGCACTATGCCCCTACAGTGTCTAAGCAAAACCTTAGAGATTGTAAGTGCAGGGTAGCCATAAGAGTATATGGTCTGGGAGTCTGTCAAAAACGAACTCCACAGCTCCATAATGGCTACACTGAATACTGGAAAGTTTGGTATCAAACTTCTCAGAATAATAAACCCACACTGATGCCAGTGTTGGATTTATTAAAAAATGCACACAGAGGGCATCTTAGAGATGCCCCCTGTATTTTACCCAATTGTTCAGTACAGGACTGACTGGTGTGTGCCAGCCTGCTGCTGAGAGACAAGTTTCTGACCCCATGTGGTGAGGGCCTTTGTGCTCTCTCAGGACAGAAACAAAATCCTGCTCTGGGTGGAGGTGCTTCACACCTCCCCCCTGCAGGAACTGTAACACTTAGCAGTGAGCCTCAAAAGCTCAGGCTTCGTGTTACAATGCCCCAGGGCACTCCAGCTAGTGGAGATGCCCGCCCCCTGGACACAGCCCTCACTTTTGGCGGCAAGTCCAGGGGAGATAATGAGAAAAACAAGGAGGAGTCACCCACCAGTCAGGACAGCCCCTAAGGTGTCCTAAGCTGAGGTGACCCCTGCCTTTAGAAATCCTCCATCTTGATTTTGGAGGATTCCCCCAATAGGAATAGGGATGTGCCACCCTCTCCTCAGGGAGGAGGCACACAGAGGGTGTAGCCACCCTCAAGGACAGCAGCCATTGGCTACTGCCCTCCCAGACCTAAACACACCCCTAAATTCAGTATTTAGGGGCTCCCCAGAACCTAGGAAATTAGATTCCTGCAACCTAAGAAGAAGAGGACTGCTAAGCTGAAAAACCCTGCAGAGAAGACGGAGACACCAACTGCTTTGGCCCCAGCTCTACCAGCCTGTCTCCCCACTTCTAAAGACACTGCTCCAGCGACGCTCTCCCCAGGGACCAGCGACCTCTGAATCCCCAGAGGACTGCCCTGCTCTAGAAGGACCAAGAACTCCCGAGGACAGCGGCTCTGTTCACCCAAGACTGCAACTTTGTAGCAAAGGAGCAACTTTAAAACAACTTGCGTTTCCCGGCGGAAGCGTGAGACTTGCCACTCTGCACCCGACGCCCCCGGCTCGACTTGTGGAGAACAATCACTTCAGGGAGGACTCCCCGGCGACTGCAAGACCGTGAGTAGCAACAGTTGCCCCCCTGAGACCCCACAGCGACGCCTGCAGAGGGAATCCTGAGGCTCCCCCTGACCGCGACTGCCTGCTTCCAAGAACCCGACGCCTGGTAGGGACACTGCCCCCGCAGCCCCCAGGACCTGTAGGATCCGGACTCCAGTGCAGGAGTGACTCCCAGGAGGCCCCCACTTGCCTGCCTGCCTCGCTGAAGAGACCCCTTGGTCTCCCATTGATTTCTATTGAAAACCTGACGCGTGTTTGCACAGTGCACCCGGCCGCCCCCGTGCTGCTGAGGGTGTACTTTCTGTGTGGACTTGTGTCCCCCCCGGTGCCCTACAAAACCCCCCTGGTCTGCCCTCCGAAGATGCGGGTACTTACCTGCTGGCAGACTGGAACCGGGGCACCCCCTTCTCCATTGAAGCCTATGCGTTTTGGGCACCACTTTGACCTCTGCACCTGACCGGCCCTGAGCTGCTGGTGTGGTAACTTTGGGGTTGCTCTGAACCCCCAACGGTGGGCTACCTTGGACCTAAACTTGAACCATGTAGGTGGTTTACTTACCTGCAAAAACTAACAAACTCTTACTTCCCCCAGGAACTGTTGAAAATTGCACAGTGTCTAGTTTTAAAATAGCTATATGTGATTTATGTGAAAAGTGTATATGCTATTTTGCTAATTCAAAGTTCCTAAAGTACCTACCTGCAATACCTTTCATTTGAAGTATTACATGTAAAGTTTGAACCTGTGGTTCTTAAAATAAATTAAGAAAATATATTTTTCTATACAAAAACCTATTGGCCTGGAATTGTCTTTGAGTGTGTGTTCCTCATTTATTGCTTGTGTATGTACAACAAATGCTTAACACTACTCCTTTGATAAGCCTACTGCTCGACCACACTACCGCAATATAGAGCATTAGTATTATCTCTTTTTGCCACTATCTTACCTCTAAGGGGAACCCTTGGACTCTGTGCATACTATTCCTTACTTTGAAATAGTGCATACAGAGCCAACTTCCTAGAGGGGCTGAGTGTTTGCATTGTGCAGCACTCCATCCATCATCCTTTTGTGTTGCTAAAGTTGCTCTAAGTGGGAAGGGTACACCCAGATGTAACTCCCGTGCTCACTGTGCCATAGTATTCAAGCTAGACTGGCTGATGAAGGGTGATACCCTGGAACCGGTCCCAGGAGGCTTGTTTCTGGTCCAGGAGGACCTGGCCTGGCTGTTTGGGCTGGACTGTTTCCTTGAGGAACAGGGTCAAGACTGATATGCATATGGCTGGGTCCAAACTGTGGTGGCATGGTGACCAAAAGAACAATGGATTAAACCCAGATCTGTGACTGGAGGTGAGTGTTTGCATTGTTCAACACTCCATCCATCATCCTTTTGTGTTGCTATAGGGTCAAAACTACACTATATCCAGAAGGGCTTCGTTGAAGGATAGACTTTGTCGAAGAGTCAGTTGTGACTTTGGCATGCTGATTGAAAACCCCAAAAATGTAAGGAGGTTTGCCATTATCTGCCAGTGGTCCACACCTGTCTAAGGCAAGCTCGCCTTCATCAGCCAGTCATGGAGGTATGAGAAGACTGGTATTCCTAACCTCCAAATATATGCCACCACCTCACTTTTGTGAACAACAAAGGGCACTGATGAGGCCAAATGGGACCACAATGAACTGAAAATGCTTGTGGCCCACTTGGAACCACAGGTAGTTTGTTGAATTGCAGGGAGAGGTGGGAATAGGCATCCTGTAAATCCTACAGCACCATCCAGTCTCTTGGATCTAGGGCAGACAGAACTTGAGCAAGGGTGAGCATCTTGAACTTGTCCTTAATGGTGAAGAAGTTCAGACGGTGAAGGTCTAGAACAAGATGAAATATGGGAAGAGGATCCAGTTCCATGTTTGGATGCCACCACCCACTTGATGGCTCCTTAGTCCAAGAGAGGCTGAACTTCTCTTTGGAGGATGGACAAGTGGCTCTCCGAGAGTGGCTGTGGTGTAGTTGGCAAATGATGAGGTGTGAAGAATAATGATAGGACGTAGCTATCCTGAACAATTTCAAGCACAGATCTATCTAATGTGATGCTTTTCCACCCTTCAAGGTTGTAACCTATTCTGCCTTCTGACATGTGACAATGTGCTGCTGAGGGCAAACAAAAGGGCTTTTGAAGTGGTGGGGGATTGGGTACACCATTGCCCGTGTGAGCCTGGATGCTGTTGGCTAGATCCCTTGCATCTCCCTTTGAAAATCTGGGGGATCTGTTGCTCCGGGAGGAGAGCTTTTGTTGCCTCTGCTGAATGCCCCTTCTGAAGTCTCCAAAGGGGCTGTGAGAGAGCAAGGGATATCACTGTGGCTCTACTTTCCTTGAAGCGCTCCAGGGCTGAGTCTACCTTGTCCCCAAAGAGACAGGTATCATCGAATGACATGTCCATCAGTGAACCCTTTATGCTTCTGGAGAAGCCTGTAGAGCTTATCCAAGTGTGGCACTAAAGCACCACACTGGTACTGACTGCCTATCCAGACTATCGGAGGTGTCCAGTCCCGACCTGATGACGTGCTTTGCCGCATCCTGACCATCTTGATAAATTTGTACCAAAATGGCACGAAGCTCATCTAGGACCACTAGCAGGATGTTGCTCATTATGTTGTGTAACCAATGTGAGTATCCTCCCAAAAGAGAACTAGAGTTGCCTGACTTGAGGGCTAAACTAGCAGATGAGAACATGCTTTTTCTAAAGGCCTTCATATGCTTTGAGTCTCTATCAGGAGGTAGGGTAGGCAAAATGTTAGGTTTTGACCTGCTTGCTGATGCTTGCACCACAAGGCTGTCTACGTAGAGTGCTGAAGGAGGAAAGATGGGTTCCCCGGATCAGGTCTTTGTCGCCCCACAATTTGCCTGTTTACAAGTGTGCAAGCACTAGGTTTTTCCAAGTGCCCTTTAAGATATCCCAGGGCTTTGCTGTATGGTAAGAGAGGCTCTGAAGAAGTCTGGCCCACTGCAAGACTTCTTTTATCGTTTACCTCTTATTTTCACCCTCACTAAGGGCAGTTGGAGTGTTGGTGTTCGATGACTTCCACGGCCTTCTTAATATACATGGCAGGTGATGCTGACTCCTCCTTGAAAGGTCCAAGTGGAGCGCTCGGGCTGGTGTCAGAGGACATGCCATAGCAAGGTCACTAGTGTCTTGGAAATCCAAAACTAAATTCTACTCTTCATTAATTTGAGACTCATCGTCCCCATCATCGTCCTCATGGTGTTCAAGGAATTATCAACTTGTATGTTCTACACAGGGCATACCTTATACCTGGGAGGATTTATAGATTTTTCCACATTGTAGACGCAAAAGGCCCGAGATGCGGAGAAGTGAGGGTGGAAATTTTCCATATGCTCTGGTCGTGCCCAAATCTTACCTCTTATTGGGAAAAGATCACTATGACAGTTGCCGACATTATTGACAGGGACGCCCCTTGTGAATCATCCTATGACTCCTGAGTAAATTCCTACATACAGCAAGAACAAAAGCAACTAGTAGGTTTCAGGATCTGGTGAAGAGGGAGATCACTAGGAACTGGAATGCGGAGGGGGGACCTCGACTACTGGGTTGTAGTACAGACCTGGAGAAATGCCCTGACTATGAAGGTGTTGTACTGCTTCCTGTGATAGATGAGGGGGGAATCCATAGATTTGGCCAAAGTCTGGGAAGTATTAGTGAAGGCGTTGAAGAGACTAGAGTCCCCATTCTATGCTCACGGTCGAACACTTCTTAAAAACAGCCCATTGTTTGAGCAACCAATATCCCAGTATAGTGATTCATGGACAGGAGAGTACACATAGAAGCGTGGGAGATAGATCAGCCCATTGCTTCAACAGCCTATCTAATGACACTACTTTGAATATTTTTCCGATTATGTTTGGTTAGGTGCACAGCAGAGGGAGGAGGGTGGGTGTATTTTTTTAAAGAATTGTTTCCACATTGCTTTAGCTATTATGCTCAAATTATTATTGGAGATGCAACTTGAAATGTACTACTCAGCTATCAATGTTTGTTGTCATTGGAAAATCAATAAAATCTGTTTTTAAAAAATCATGGTGTTCAGGGTCAGAGACCAGCTGTGGCAAAGGAAGTGTCCCTTCCGAGTCCAATGAGGCTGGATCAGTTGTGTATGAAATTGAAATGGGCAGTTCTTCTGGGGAGGTGGTGTTGAAATATCGACATACGGGGACTAGTCGGAACAGGCTTTGGACCCAGATTCAGAGTAGTCCCAGGAATAGAATAAAGAGGCACAGTTGGCGCGGGTGGATCCACTAACAGTAGCCCAACTGGAGGCCTCCTCAAATACTAGGGCTCGAGGGTGTGCCGAAGATGTGCAATATGGACTGTTTGAAGGCTTCAACCTGTTTCACAGTCACTGATGAACGCAGCAATTCGGGCTGAATCAGAAAGAGATGTGAAATTGGTTCAGCTCAGGAGACACTCTGATCTTCACTCGACTTCCCTTGACGAGCAGGGGGTAAAGGAAAATTACATTTTGACTTCCTGTGCTTTATTTTCGACTTTGAATTACCTGATAACTGGAGTGGGAAGCGTACATCTCTGGAGAAACTGACCTCTATCCGTCAGAATAAGCACTGTGCATCATTGTCTATAAAAGTATGAATGTCACTTATGAAGTGTGTGAGTTTTTAATGGGCAGTGCACCTGGCTCAGCATATTTGAATGTCTGCCTCTATATTAGAATCAGGGGCTTGCTGTGTGGATGTGAATCGTTGATAGTGTTTTTGGCTGTTGGAAAGTTTGTGTCTCTGTGCTTGTTGTTCATAAAGTAAAATGTATTTGGGAATGTTACCTAGGGCAACAAAAACTCTATGGCAGGCCTTCTGATATTTAAATGTGTCCTGCTGTGCTTGAATCGCTTTACCAAAGTGCAAACAGAAGCAAAACCACACACATTGCAAATCCCGATGACATCACAATTTTAGCCCCTCACCAGCCTTCTTTAGCCTACAGAGAGGTACAGGGAACAGCAAGGTAAGAATTTTAGAGCCCTTTTCCATTCTGGTACTCCTGCCTTGCGGCTTCATCACTCCAAGCTAGGGGAATCAGGTGCAATGCCCTGGGTACCAAAGGATCAGTTCAAGAGTAGCCACTGCAACCTATAGCAGCAACCTCTAGCTGTTTCTGATAAAAATCACATGTCCAGGATCCTGCAACCATCAAGCGCAAGAGGATTTTAAAAGCCTAAGGCATTACATTTTGTTTCTATTTACTCCCACTCCCCAAGCAACAGGGCCATGTTAGAGGCCACCTGCATGCTGGCACTACGAGTGGGCGGAACTCGTGGAATTTCACTGCACGGGATTCTGTGGAGCTACATAAAAACTCCGCAAGTTTCCGCTGATTTCAGCAAGTAGAAATCAGTATTTTAAGCTGATTTAAGCACCAGCAGTTTGGTTCGAGCTGAGAATCAGCGTGAATGGCACCACAAGGTGAGCCATTGGGCGCCAGTGGGTGCTGCTGTGCGGACTGGTTATACTGCCGCTCCAGTAGATTTTCTGTTTTCTACTTTACAAGATTGGAGGATAAATTTCATTGATGGACAAGAATTGTAAAATTATAATTATATTTACTGGGGCTTTGTTTATATACAAGGATGCTGTACATAAAAAAAATTCTATTTGTGGACCTTTATTTGGACTATGCACTGTCAAATAAAATGAGGAAAATAGTTATACATCATGTCCAAAAAAGGTGTCATCAGCTCTATCTTGCTACTTCTCAAGCTCTAACTCCAACGTCTGTTGGCAAGGCCATTTTTTTCTGTACAGAGCAGTCAGGCTTAACTTACATGCAATGTGTAAAGTATTTATGCAACACAGCAAACAGTAATAAAGTGAAAACAAAAGAAAACTCCCACACCAATTTAGGAACATAGAGTAAGCTTTAATAAACAAATCAAGACCAAAACATCAAAAACACAATCAGTGGAATCGGAGGTATGCAATTTTAAGGATTTGAGTGAAAAAAGAGCCAAAAACCACAAAGTGCCAACTGTGGTTATGTGGTTGTGCCGTACAAGGACAAAGTTACAAGTTCACACTGACCTCAATGGAGCGCAGCAATGTTTCCAATGGACTGCATTGAGCAAAGTGATGCACTTTTAGGACCACTTCCAAGGATCCTGGACCGAGGAGGCACCACTTGGGAGGGCAGGACTCACAGATGGCAGAGTCCAGGTGCTGGGTGCAAGGTTGTTGGAAGCCTGTTCTGTCCCTGAAGCTTCTGATCAGGAGGCCAACCTACTAGCCCTTGGAGTCACTTTTGGGTTGTGGGATTATGGATGAAGGTCCAGTCTATTTCAGGCAAGAGGGCAGCAGGTCAGCACAGCAGGGCAGCAGTCCTTCAGAGCAGCAGTCCATTAGAGTGGCAGTCCTTTCAGCAGCACAGCAGTCCCTCTTCCTGACAGAGTCCACAGCTCCAGAAGTGTACTGAAGAGTTGGGGTCTAAGGTCCAATATTTAAACTTGGTGCCCACTTTGAATTAGAGGAAGCGCCTAGAGATTTCCACTCCCCTGAGGTGGCAGACATCCCCTCCCCCCCCCCCCTGTCCTAGCCTCAGCTTGTCTGGGGTTCCAAAAGAAAAAAAATTGTGTCAAATACTTTGTGATAGTGCTCAGGCAGAGCCTTTGTGATATGCAAGTGTAGCAGGTGACAGCTCCTCCCCCTTCATAAATCAGAGAGGCCCATACTGCTAACACCTACCTTCCTTTTATCTTATTGTCTGGGAGCAATACACAAAGATCAATTGCAAGCTACACCTAGTCATGTGACCAAGGATCAGGCTGCAGGCACCAAATAGTTCGGACAAGAAAAAGTCAACTTTCTAAAAGTGGCATTTTCAGAATTGTGACTAAATATCCAACTCTACCATTAAAGAGGGCTTTTGTTTACAATTCTTTAAAGACCAAACTCAGTACTTCTACCTGCTCCCAATTGGAAGTTATTACTTCCTAAATTTAATAAGGCAACCCAATATTATCCTATGGTTGAGGTAGGCCACACAGTAGTAAAAATCAACTTTGGAGTTTTTCACTACCAGGACACGTAAAACTTGAAAGTACATGTCCATCTTTTTGAATACACTGCACCCTGACCTCTGGGCTGTTCAGGGACTATCCTAGGGGTGACTGACTTGTATTAAAAAGGAAGGTTAGGCTAAGTAAAAGGTTTATTTTGCCAGGTCAAAATGGGCAGTTTAAAACCACACCTGCAGGCTGCAATGGCAGGCTTAGGGCATGTTAAAGGGCTACTTAAGTGGGGAGCACAATCTGTGCTTTAGGCCCATTAGTAGCGTTTAATTTACAGGCCCTCTGCACATGTAGTACCACTTTACTAGGGTCTTACAAGTAATTATAAGTGAATTAAATGTGCCAATTGGGTGTAAGCCAATTTCTACCATGTTTCAAGGAGACAGCACAAGCGCTTTAGCACTTGTTAGCAGTTGTAAAATGCATGGAGTACTAAAAGTGAATAAAAACATGCACAGAAATCAGGAGGGTCAAGGCAAAACATTTGGGGACAACCCTGCAGAAGGGGTCAAGTCCAACAATAGCAATTATAAGAAACATTCAAGTGACTTAGAGAAAGTTGTTCTCAGAGGGAAGAGGCATGCAGAGAATTCGAAAGGTAAAAGGACAGCATGGCATTGAGTGGAGCAACCTAACAGAACTTCTGTATTCTTAATTACACATTAACAGGGCATGACATCTTCATGTTCTGCAATCTTAATGGTGATTATATTTCTCAAATGCACAAAAAACTATGATAAATGTAGATAAACAGATTCTTAAAAGGACCAAGGTTTTGGTTAAGAATATTTATCATCTCAGAGAGAAATACAAAGTGAACATGTTACTTACCTTTGGTAATACTCTTTCTGATGGATACACAGATCTAACCACAGACTCCTTACCTTATGAATAACCTCAGGTGCTAGACTGGATTTGTAGATTTTTCAGAGATTCCCTCCTGTGCCGGTAAGTTCTGTCTTGCGGCTTCACGTCTACTCCATCTCATGCTGGAAGTGACCTTGGAGCCACATATATTTACCATTCCTGCGCACTAAATCAGTTTCTTTCTGAACTCTGTCAATGCCGTTAGATGCTGAGCCATTTAATCATTTGATTTGAGAGCATGCAGATTCCGAAGTTGATACATTATTAAGATGCTAGAAAGAACCTTTCCTTCAAGGCAGAGATGTTTTGTGAACAAGTGAACTTGCACCCAAATCACAGCCTGGCAGATTTCCAGAACAGGCACGCAGCATAGCAATGCAGAAGTGGTAAACTGCGCCTTGGTATAATGTACCCTCAAGACCCCTGGGTGCTGCCTGTAGGCCAATACATATCAAATCTTGATGCAGAGAACTATCCACCTTGAAATTGTTCTCTTCTGCACCACCTTACCCTTTGTTGTGCCTGTGAACCAACAAAGATCTGATCATCCTCCTGATGGGCTTTGATATGATCCTTGTAAAAGCTCTAAGTTCTTTTAGGGTTGAAAGGAGGGACCCTTTCTTCCCTGGAAGGTTTAAACACTGTTGTTTAAGGAGGTGAACAATCCCTTGCATAGTGATGAAATTATGAGAAACATTTTCTATCAAAATGAAAGTTTTTAGCTAATGAAAAAGGGAGGGAAGGAGCACTGGATCCACGTCGGAAGGCGGGGAAAGAGAGGAACTGACTTCAGCGCGCTGGGGTGGCAAATATATGTGATACAGTTTTGCTTCAAGTGTGGGACAGAGTCCACACAGAGCCACACAATGCCACCCACCAGCATGCAAGGGAGTTGCTGAAAACACTTCAGATTCAGTCTGGCAGCTGGGGAGTATTTAGAAGGAGAGGAATTCACAGTTACAACTATACATCAGAAATGTTTCTTTTCTCATCACAGATCAGACAAAAAACAAATAAGACTGAATGATCTGTAACATTTTGGTACTCTTTGCTTCTGCTACCCAATAAAAAATGGATGCTACCAAACAATTACAGGAGTTTTTAAGGATATTTAGATTTTGTTCAGTGGTTTGCTAGCTGATGCTGTGCTGATGCTTATCTTTCTCAATACATCCCTTATTTTGAAATAACTATCTCTAATCATTCATGTTCTTGATCAGTATTGTAATTAAAAGTCACATCAATAAAATGGCATTCTTCAAATGTGTCTACAGTAACAATTCAGGAGACCAGGGAGTGATAATGAGGGTCAGATCAAAGGAATTCAGCATCCTTATCATGTCTGTATGAATGGTCTAATAGTGTGGTGTTCAACATAGGTCATTTTTCTAGTATCTACAATTCTGTGGCTGTAAAGATGTGAGGATTGACCTTTCAACAGCCTAAAAGTGATTGCATGCTGAAAGAAATGTCCACAAGGGACACTTGGGGGGGGGAGGTCATAAATGTTCAATGGATACAATTAGTTTTTTTCCTAATTTGAACCTCTGATCTCTTTCTTGGAAGGACTGACCATAGAGAAGAAGGGATGAAGTACTGCCAAGTACTCTTGGTTTGAGGTCCTTAGAGTTTGGGTGCATATTGTTCTGAGCTAGAAGGAAAAGGATTGGAACTCCTCAGGGAGAAGAGAACGAGAGGATATCGAATTAAATATTGGCATATTATTTCCATTGTTCTTGCTTTGCTTCTTTCTCTGTCTAATTCCATTTCCTTTTCTCCATAGGACCATATGTGTGTTGATCTTGTAATATCCGTGCTTGGCTGTTTAATAAATAAAAACATGTGGGTTTTTGCTGCTTCATCGCATTGTGCTCTGACAACTGTTTTTTCGTGTTTGAATAAAGATGACATACACCTAAAAAAAAAGAAAATAGAGCTACGTCCACGATAACGAGGTCTTGCTTTGACAGTCCTACTTAGCCATCCCCATGGCAGTGGCCCTGCTGCAATGGGAGAGACTAGATCCCATTGAGGCAGACACACTTGTAATTTCAGCTGGCAGACAGACAGGCCATAAAGGTAAAAGGGAGCTTGTTTGGTTACCCAGTGGAGAGAAAGAAGTAGAGAGAACCCACTCTGCTCTAACTGTGGGAGAAAGAGCCTGGCCTGACATTGCACTGAAAAAAAGAAAGACATTGCACTTGACCAAACATCTACAGGAACAGATGCCTTTAACCAGATTGGCTAATGAATCTGAATTTGACGAAAGGTGGGTTTCGACTTCGGAACTGTATATCACATAGTCACCTAGTGAACAACTAATATCACAAGGTGTAAGACAACATAAGATGGAAACCTATACAAAAGGTGGGTGTCCAGCTCCTCTGTGGAATCTCTGCACAACTGAAGCCCTTGCAGAATTTGGCAACCCAAAGGATATTGGCAGCAGCCTCCGTAGCTTTTGTTAGTGTGGAGTGAAAGGGTGTAGACTTGAATGGGGAGGAGTGGCTTGTCATGTTGTAAATTGGAGTGGCATGTCATAGAGTGGAGTGGCATGTCGTACAGTGGCATGGTATAGAGTGGAGTGCCATGCAGTGTCATAAAGTAAAATGACGTAGAGTATAGTGGAGTTGTATACAGTGGAGTGATGTGTCTTAGAGAAGAGTAGTGTGGGGGTCATTCAGGGCATGTTGTAAAGTGTCTTACAGCAGTGAAAGGGCTTATAGTGGGATGGCACAGAGTGGAGTGTCATGTCGTATAGTGATGTCAAAGAGTTCTGGGTCCTCATAGCGGGTAGTTGATTTAAAGTTTAGAACATGGCATGATAAGCTGGTGATTTGGAAGTCTAAATTTTTGTAGTCACATAAACAGAATTTTTGTTTAGTTTTGGGTTAGAATGAACTGTCTGTGAATGTTGAACTTCAAAAAGCTAGTTACCTGAGTAGTAATTGAAATCATATGCTCCCAATATTTTATAGGTTTTAGTGTTCAAGATCCAGTAATTCTCTAGAGAAATCATAGCATAACATGATTAGAGACTTGAGTTAAGATAACTAAAACTCACCTAAAAAAAGTAACTCAGCTCACAAAAACCCTTTGTGGACATTGTGGATTGTTAGAGCTCTTCAGGGAACCTCGGTTTACTTTGTGATATTTTGTTTAGTTCTCTGTAGGTGGTAGGAGCAGTACTGCACAAGACTGCTTTGAATGTGCCGGTTCAGTGAGTAGAATGAGGAGGTAATAAGTAAAACAAAAAACGCACTCAGTAAAATAATACCTAACAAGAGAGTTCCCATTTAATTTATACTTAAGAATAGTCAATCTTTATAGGGCTATGTTAGAGTTTTCGGTTAAAAACTTTTTTTTTAAACATTTATTACTTTAAAAACATCACATACCAAAATTAGAACAGTATATAGATAATAGCCAAAAATTAAATGGAACTCTAGACTAGACTGAAATAGCATTAATGTGACATAGTAGCAAAGAGAAATATCTTGGGGGCAAGTACATAGGAACCAATGAAGAATACCTCTCTCAAGAGCCTATAAGGCAAGGGTCTAGCAAAAATTTGGAGACAGAAAAGTTATTGGTATCAAAACTAATTATTAGAAATTCATTTGTTGACAGTATAATTTGTTATTATTTCTTTAAAGGAATGAAGGATGGTAAAAAGATGAAGTAAAAATACTAGAAGAAAGACAACACATTGAATGTATATAGTGAAGGTCAGTGAGAGGCATCTTTGATATCTTCTTCATACCCCTTTACCCAGTATGCCAATTACTTAAGTAACCCTTGGGTGTTTGAGAGTGGCAATAGCATTGGCAGCAGTAACTAACAGAAGTTGCTAAGTGCTTCTAAAGAAACACATGTACCTGACAATTAGCATCCATGAAGGAAGTAGCAATTTCATTTAAAACCTATCAAGAAAGTTCATGTGTGGTACAAATAAATGCATCAACTTGGTCTACTTCCTCTGGTCGCAAGTGAACTCCAGCTAGTTAGAAACCATATCTACCATTATCACAAGATTACAAGAACTATGCTTACGATTAACATCCACTTGTTAATGTGAGCCACAGGGTTCAATATTACAGTCTCGGTAGCAGAGATGTGGTACACTATAATAATGTTTACGTTTTCATCCTGGATCCAGAAGGCACCTAGATCACTGTTCAGGTGGCCAGAGTTAACGTCAGGGAACTTCTTGTAGGTACTGGATTGTGATTGTAGATACTTTGATGCTACTGCATACTTCGGCTTACACTAATGCTGGCTGTTGACTCTTTTGACCCTTACTCTGCAGAAATGCATCACCGAGAGTGCTTTGATAGCATGATTCTTGAAAGGACAAATCTAAATTTGCAAACATTATTGACACTGAGCCCTGAAGAAGTCTAGACAAGAAATCTTGACGAAACAAGAGTTTGAAGGAAAAAAAGAACAGTCCATGAACACTTCTTGCAAAACTTGATGTGTGTTCCTTGATTCAGCTCACAGGGACTGAAAAGTGACCACTTTGTTAATCATCATTATTACTGTTTTCCTAACAATTGGTGTAAATAAATACATATTTATTTTCTAAACCATAGCTTTGATTTTTATTGAGAACTTGTACTTGACTTTTGAACTTGCAATCACAACCAAGATTAAGGGGGTCTTTCCGACCCTGGCGGTCATGGACCGCCAGGGCCGGGGACCGCAGATGCACCGCCAACAGGCTGGCGGTGCATCCAGGCCAATTCTGACCGCGGCGGTAAAGCCGTGGTCAGAAAAGGGAAACCGGCGGTTTCCCGCCGGTTTTCCCCTGGCCTGAGGAATCCTCCATGGCGGCGCTGCAGGCAGCGCCGCCATGGGGATTCCGACCCCCTTACCGCCAGCCTGGTTCTGCCGGTTTTGACCGCCAGAACCTGGCTGGCGGTAACGGGTGTCGTGGGGCCCCTGGGGGACCCTGCAGTGCCCATGCCAATGGCATGGGCACTGCAGGGGCCCCCTAACAGGGCCCCACCAAGATTTTCAGTGTCTGCATAGCAGACACTGAAAATCACGACGGGTGCAACTGCACCCGTCGCACCCTTTCCACTCCGCCGGCTCCATTCGGAGCCGGCATCCTCGTGGAAGGGGGTTTCCCGCTGGGCGGGCGGGCAGCCTTCTGGCGGTCGCCCGCCCAGCGGGAAACTCAGAATTACCGCGGCGGTCTTTTGACCGCGCAGCGGTATTCTGACGGTGGAACTTTGGCGCGGAAGTCTGAATGACCCCCTAAGTCTCAACATTTGGACCTCACTACCTCAAAAGAGTCAAAGTCTAAATAAGCCATTTGGTGCAATAGTATCTAAGCCCTAACAAAACAGTGATAAATAACAGTCATTCACTTGAGAAGTGCCCAACATTCACTGACTACGAGGTAACGGTAAAAGGGAGAGCTAAGAACATGGGTAGAGAGCATAATGACAAGCCAGATTGAACATACCTGCACAGATTGTGTGGAAGCTGTGAGAACCATTCCTCCTATGGACCACTACTGAAGGTAAAATTCATAACCTGTAGATGACATATGAACACTTCCATGGCTCCTATAAAAACTGCGGGAAATCCCATGATGCCCTCTTCCAACCGCAAAAAAATACATTGAACCACAACCCGAATCCCATGACCTCCAAAGGCCTAGTACTCAGGGAATTGCTAAATGACATTGAACATGTTGAACAAATACACTTTAGTCCCTATCCTTTGGTATATGGTTGCATTATATTTGCTGCCTATTCTAAGGCTTACAATGATGAATGTCACCAGCTTTCTAGTTCTAACTTTTTTAAATCAATCAATACATTAGAGGATCAGTTCCTGTGGTCATGAAGGGTGGGAAATAAAATAATGTTAAAGGTATTAGAGTATCTGACATTTGAGCTTATTATTAAATAGGCTGAGCAGTATTCCAGGACCAAAGGATGGAACCTGAGTACATCCAATGTCAGTAATGTTGAAAAAGAAGAGAAAGTGAGGAAAGACGAAGTGATTGAAACCCCTCTTACACAATAAACCCAGTAAACTAGCTTAAATGGGAAAGTATAGTTTATTGTACTCAAAACTATCTCTTGATCACTAGATATGCACAAGCGCAGAAACCTACTAGGACTGCAAACCAAAGATGTGTCACCAAAATCTGGTGTGCTTACTACAGAAACAAACTTTACAAAAATAACATTGCAAATCCATTTTCATAATTTAGCATCAGTCCATATTACAAAGTATTGTCCGCAAAAAAGAGAAAATGGACAGTGAAAACATAGATAAACATGTATAATATCATCTACTAAATCTTTTTTACATTTTTAAAGTGAATATGAATAAGATATTAAAATGTAAATGCTTCTCTGTGAATAATCCTTACAATGAACTGAACTATTCTTGCTAGTTAGGAAATTTAAATGGAACAAATTGGCTTTGCCTCTTAGACATCTCTTTCATATTTGAATGATGGAGAAAATTTATTTTTTTATGTCCTATTCTGTCAACATAGATACAAAATAGTGCAAATTCACTTTGTGCTATTTTTGTCTCTGTGTAAACACAGCTTTATCTTGTTGTATATTTTGCACTATGTGTCTCTTAGGAGCCCTCATATTGTGCCTTTGTGCTTAGTTGCTCATTGAGACCTTAGGCCATACAAACCATTGTCCACTGCCAATAGCTGATGCATCATTATGGATCCCAAGGCTGGTTTGGGGTCCAGCGAATGAGGGGCCAGATGTATCAAGTATGCATTTTGCGAATCGGAAATAGCGATTTTTAAGAAATCGCTATTTCTGATTCGCAAAATGCAATCACATTTGCGAATTGGTAATAGCGTTTTCTTAAAAATCGCAAATGCTATTACCGAATCGCAAATTGCGATACAGCCCCCATTCGCATCTACGGGCCTGTCGGCCCATATTTGCAAATATTTTGCATGTCTCAAATTGCGAATTCCTACCTGGAATTTGCAATTTAGGGAATCGCAAAGTTGAGGGGCCTAAGGCCCCCTCTGCTGCACCCCAAAAAAAAATTTTTACAACATGTAAGGTGCACACATGCCAAAAAGGCATGTGTGCTTTACATGTAAATTTGAAAAATGAATTTTAAATGCATTTTTAAAATTTGCATATGGTTACCACCAAGTTCAACTTGGTGGTAATAGCGATTCCTTAATGCCCAATTCGCATTAAGGAATTGCTTCTTACATGTGCTTTAGAAATCGCAAATAAGGAATCCTTATTTGCGATTTCTTATTCAGAGAGTCGCAATTTGCGACTCTCTAAGCAGGGTCGCAATTTTAAGGAATCGCTATTTTAGCGAATCCTTGAAGTTGCATTCAGAATGCCTTTGATACATTCTGAAATGGCTTTTTGCATTTGCATAGGGGCATTCGCACCGTTTGCAAATGCAATAAGCTTTGATACATCTGGCCCGAAGTCTTTTTTCCTCTTTCGAGGGATGAAGTAGAGCAAATAACGCTGGGAGGGTGATGGATAGCCCAAGATGAAAAGACATCACAAAGTTTGGCAAAAAGGCCACACTGGTCCTCAACACCATTTTATCTGGGAAAAAGGGGTTGAAAGGCAGCCGCTCCAAGAGAGCTTGGAGCTCACTTATGCAGGGAGCTGTAGTAACTGTCGCAAGGAAGACTGTCTTTAGAGGCACAAGGCATAGAGCGCCTGGGCTTGAAAGGAGTGCATATCATGAAAATCAGGACAAAACTCATATTAGACTGTAGCATCACAAAAGGTTTTTGTGAAAACATGAAGGTTAAACCTTTTAGAATCCTCATCACAACAGATGATTTAAACAAAGAAGGCTAGTTGAGAAAATGGAAACAAGCTGACAAAGATTACTAATAATCTTTAATTGTGCCCACAGCAAGTCTTTACTGGGTCACAGACAAAACAAAAAGTATGTTGGGGCTCCACATCAGTCCACAAATGTGTCCTAGCACCTGGTGTAAGGGACGCTGCCAGCAAGGATAACATCTACAAGCTCATTGTGTAGGTTGAATGAATTTAGCTGTCACCGTTCTATCACCACTCATGGGGGTCTTGATTGTGCAGACCCGGATACAGAACCGTGCAGTGCTACTGTGAGAGAAGATTCTCCTTAAGCAGTAGCCTGATTGGAAGACAGATGCTAACACCCAGAGGTTAAAGGTACCACGCTCTCTTGCCCAGTGTGGAGTCACTTGCAGTCACCAGTATGAATTGGACTCAGCCCTTCCTGAACTTCTTCAAGGACTCGGACAGGAGAGGCAGAGGTGAGATGGTGTACAGGACTTCTTTGGTCCACTCTGGTCAGAATGCATCTCTCAGAGAGACCCTTCTTGGAAGTTCCAGCAAGCAAATACGTTTACAATACACATTCGACCACAGTGGCAAAAAGATCTAGTGAGGGTTCTTTCCACTGCTGGAAGATGCCATGCCCTTTTTGCAGTCTAACTACCATTTGCAATCCACCAGGTCATGCTGGATGAGATTGCCCATCCTGGCATTTAAAGATCCTACCTAATAGTTCACAATCGGGGGATACACTATGCTACACCCAATTCCAGAGACGTTGAACATCTTGGCACAGGTCCCAACCTCCCACTATGCCCTGCGTTTTACAGTACTACAGGATGTTCTGTTGTCTGTGAGAACCTGCACCACCCTCTCATTGATAGGTGACAGGAAGGCCTTCCATGGCAGGCAAATGGCCAGCAACGTTAACAGAATGATGAGAAGTCAGGTTTCACCAAAGACCAGAGCCCTACGATCTACAATTCTCCCACATGACTTTCCCAACTCAGCAATGATGCATGTGTCACCACTGTCAACTAGGGAGCTATGGAGAGGGGTCTGCTGCGTGTCCAATTGCACTCGAGCAGCCACCACTGAAGATCTGTTGCAGTCTCCTCTGAAACCCCATGAACATCATTTGGGGGCTGCCAGAGGTCACGTTGCATCCCCTAGATTGCCTCTTGTGATCCTTGGCACTACCCTTGCCACCCCTGGCCTACGAGGTCACTAAGACAGTGCCTCGAGCACTTTGTGAAAAGAACACAGCATGATGCGTTCAAACTGAAAACAACAAACTTTCAACATGATTTGTTTATTGTTGTTGACTGAGAGGCAAAAAGGTGCCTTGCTATCTCTGCTGTTTCTGAACATGTAAGGGGTAAGGAACATAAGACTAGCAGAAAAAGAAAAGAAAGCAATTAAGGGACACAGAACGAGACCATAGGTCAGGAAAAAGACAGAACAAATGAGTGAGACGAAGGTGAGTGAAAGAGAGAAATAAAAAGAAACAGGAGAAACAGCTGAGAAAGACGAAGAAATGAATAGATAGATGTTTAAGAGATAGAGATAGACAGGTGTGAGAGAGGAAGAGAGAGGCGATGAAGAGAGAGACAGGCAAAAAAGAGACAGCAGCGACAGAAAGAAAGGTAGGTGATAGATGTAATAGGCACACGGTGAGAAAGATGTAATAGATGAACAGCGGTGGAAACAGGTGTGAGAAAGAGGTGATAAAAAGACTGTCTAGAAAGACACAGCTGAGATGAAGGGAGGTGAAAAAGCAGACATCTGAGAGAAGGAGTGAGAGACAGAGAGGGAAAAGATAGTTAAAAAAGAGAGGGGGAGAGTAGGTGTAAGGGGTGATAAAGAGCAAACAGTGTGAGCGAGCCCACAGAGAGGCAGAGAAAGAAAGAGGGGGTACAGGCATGAGACAGGGAGTATAAAGAGACGGACGGGGCAGAATGAAGCAGCTGAAAGGTCAGGTAATGGACAGGTAAAAAATAAATGCTCAAAATACTACTCAGGGAATGTTGGAAACAAGCTAGAGAGAGGTGACAAAGAGATGCAGAGGTGAGAGGCAGCTGAGAGATAGGCAAGGCGTAGGGAGGTGATATAGAGGCAGACAGTTGAGAAAGAGATGGTTGGGGAAGTGAGACAGGGTTGTGAGAAAGGAGAGAGATAGTAAGGCGTCAGGTGAGAGGATTGAGAAAGAGACATCCGAGAGAGGCGGATAGGTGAGAACGGGATGGAAAGGTTTAAACGATATTGTTCAGAGACAGTGAGAGGAAGGTGACACGGGGATACGAGAGACGGATGATACAGCAATGATGAGAGCAGTAAGGAGGCTGGATTGGTGAGATATAGGTGTCAAAGAGACAGCTGAAAGAGAGGAGGGGACGGGTGAGAGCAAAGACAGAACTAGAAACAGCTGAGAGAGCAGAGAGAGGGGAAGACGTCAGGTCTGTGATAAACAGGTAGATAGATGAGAATGTTTCAAATGGGAGGGAGGGGAGACAGGTGAGAGGAAGATGATACAAACACTGCGGAGAACGCAATAGATGATAATAGTAATGAAACAACCTTTTAGAGTAGCGATAAAGAGACAAAAGGGTGAGAAAGAGAGACGCAGAGGGTGAGAAGGTGGAAGACAGATGGCTGAGAGAGAGACAGCTGAGCGAGGTTTGGCAGATGATATATAGGGAGATTATATACAGACAGGTAAGAAAGAGATGGCAGACGAAGTGAGACAGAGATTGCTGAGAGAGATGTGATGAAGAGGTGGAGTAAAGTAAAAATGAGCCAACTGATAGAGTGGGGGACAAGTGAGACAAAAAGGAGGAAGCTGAGAGAGAGGGGTGATGAAAACAAAATGCTGATACATTTGGTTGACAGCCACCGCTTACACATGAGGAGACAGCTGATGAATACAAAAAGGAGATAAGAGACAGCCTAGAGCAATGGTTCCTAACCTTTTGACTTCTGTGGACCCCCACGTTATCATTACTGGAATCCTGCCCCTCCCCCACTGAATCATAATTCGAAGCCAGGAACCCCCCCCCCCCCCCCCCACACTGAGTCATTTCTGAAAGCTCGGGACCTAATATGTTAATATTATTTAATTTTCTAAGCAGTCGCGGACCCCCTGAGGAGGCTTTGCGGACCCCCAGGAGTCCCCGGACCACAGGTTAGAACCACTGGCCTAGAGAGAAACAGATTTAAAGAGTAATGTAGGTGACACAGAGGGACAGGACAGACAGAAGATGAGACAAATATGTCTGGTGAGAACAGGAGAGCAAAGTGAGGTGAGGAAGAGAGCAAAGAGGGTTGTAAAACAAGACAATGTGAGGCACACAATAGGTAAGAGAGACACACACTTGACAAGGGAGGTAAGAGATTTGAGAGGAGTGAAGGTGAGAGGAAGAAAACTAGAGCAGATAAGAGAGGCCACAAGCTGTGCATAAACATGAGGTCGTTATCATGCACAGTAGTGCATTTGTACCTTCCTCTGCTATCACATGATGATCAGGTATTCTGCGCATGCGTATGAAGCCACACGCAAGGTCCCAGGCTACACCAGTGCGTTAGTGAGAGGTAAGAGTTGCAGCAGCACTGGAGAGAGCAAAGTAGTAAAAGATGGAACACTAGTTTGAAACAGCTTATCTATATTTCACTGGTTGTGGACCGGCCTGTGTTTGGATTGTGTGCCTGGGGCTCTCACGAAATATCCATAAATCCTGAAGTAAGCCCTAGAAAGTCCAGTAGGTATATGATATATATAATTAGCAATATGACTAGTGATACGATGCTTCCCACTTGGCACAATTTGTAATACAACAAAACAGTCTAGTTTTCGGAACAGAATGTGGACGTACCAAGCTGCGTTTGTGTATCTGTAGAGGATCGGATCTCAGTTTGAATTGGACTCTGTCTTGTGCCAGGGCTGTTCTGCTTTCGGCGATTGGTTGGGGTCCCACTAATATTTATTTATAACCCTACCTTTGCATTATTGATCAAGTCTTTGTCAAAAACAAGATCTAACTGCCAGTGGCACCCTCACTGTGAAGATCAGTGTGTTAAATAAATAGCTGACACAATACTGGTATTTAAGGAATAGATTTTCAGTTTATGAAAAGTTATTTCAATAGAGATTCCATAAGTGTTTGTGATTAAAGCAGTGATTCTATTCTGTCTAGGTAGACAAAGTTCAGGACAGTGTAAATACCGAGAAAGCCAAAATGTGCTTCGTGCCTTGGTGGCAGGCTGGCCTGGGGGTTCTTGAGGGCTTTAATGGGTCATTTGGAGCTATGTTTAAACATTATGTAGAATGCAGTAGTATATACCACTTTTGTAGGGCCTATAGGGTCTGAGCAAATTTGTAGTCTTGTGTTTGCATATGACCACCCCTTTCGGCATTTGATGGCTGTAGTTCAAGAGGTGATACTGTAACCGTGGTTTTGGACTTTAGATTCAACTGCAGAGGCCACACATGCCTCCTGGCAAAAACGATGAGCAGGATAAAGGAGGCAAGAGACCAAAAAACATCAGACCCACCCACACTGAGACGCAGGACTGCGGCTGAAACATCAAAGTCATAGCCAGAATATTCTGGGCACCGAACTGCAATGCAGCCAAGGCAGGTCAGATGAAAAGAATCCTCTGTGAAGGAGTCAGGTGTGACTTCAGCGCTCTGTCTGTGTACCCTAGTGACAGAAAGAGTGTGCCTCGGCGAAATTTTCATTACGCTGAAGTAATCACCATCATTTTGGTAATTCCATGTTACTCTTAGAGGCAAAATTATTGAAACTTACATTATGATGCCCATCCACATGATTATGAGTAATTTGGCATGAAAATCCTACCACAAGTCAGGAACAAGGAACTTAGCGAGCACGAGGGGCTGCTGGCTGCTGCTCTTCAAGGTCTGTTGCATATAGTGCTATTTTCTTATTGAAAAATGTAACCTTTGGCCTATTTTGGACACAAGGATGCATTTTGCGCTGAGAAAATAGAGCTAACTGCTGAATTACGCTCCTTGCGTAATTCTGTATAAACTTGCAGAATTTTGCTGCAACTTCACTTATTTACGCTAATGCAAATTAAGCAAGTTATACCCACATCAACTTTCGACTCTACCTCCCTTAATAATAATACAATAAGTATTCTTCTCTATTATTATTGTTTTTTTTGTTTTAGTGTTTCTTTGACACCTTGCTAAGCATTAGGTGCTATGCCGCACTTGTGGCTAGTTCAGCACAATCGAAATACTTCAGGGAAGTAGTCCAGTGAATAAAATCAGGGTTGTGCTTTTTGGAATTATAGTTTTTCTTGATTAAGCAGCATTAGATGAACCTCAAAATGTTGTGAGAGATCAGTCTTCCTATGAAAGGACTTTAACAATGCTTTATACTTCATTTACCTCATGTCTCAGATCCTAATGAATCAGGCATACCAGGGATAAATTGGCTTAGATTTCAGTTTAAAGTGAGTGTACTGGCTCCCTCTTTAAAGCCTATAGTTTCGGGGCAGCTAATCTGTAGCAAACAAGATATTTTTTCAGAACTTTATAGTGTGGGAACAAAAGTGTATCCAAAAATTGAAACACTCCAAAACCTTATTTCACTCATGTTTACCACATTTACTGGATCCGAGACAGAGTCAAACCTCAATTTCATGAGGCAGTGTCCAAATGCAAAGGCACCTCCCAAAATATCAAAACAGGAAAATATAGTTTATTTAACTAATTTAAATTTAAGTTAGTTTGGGTCCATTCAATAACTGAGTTCTAGATAAATGAAAAGTTAAAGTGTTTATTACGAAATTCAAAATTAAAGTGATACAATGTCAATGCTATGAAGGCTTTCTATGCAGAGTTATACAGAGTATGCAAAGCATCTGAAATTATTTCAAGTCCCAAATAGACAACAGAACCAGTAGAAAAACAGATGGCATCCCTAACAGTATGTAAGTCTCCAGGAAAATGTTCTGGCTCACCCCCAAAATCGAGGGGGGTGACACTGAATCAGTGACAAAGATGACTTCCATCTTGGACAAGATGGACTGTTCACAAAAATGTGTCTTTGTTAACGTACTTTAAAAACATGCACTTCTACCGTCATTGGAATTTTGTTTCAAAACCACTCCTACAATATCAGTCTGCACATGTACATTGGTGTGCTTAATTGCATATTTCACACTGTTAATGATGAATACAAATACTAATCCATAAAAATCTTTAACAATAGCGAACGTGCTATGTAAAATGAGGTTCCCATACCTTTCTACGCATGAAGGTATTTTACTCTACAGCAGTTGGTGTCTGTGTTCCCTATGGGTCTAAAATACCCACTTCTTTTGGATAAAGCTAAGGTCGGGCAAGTCACTCGTTAAGCAAGAATTCTTAGTCCCAGACTAGTGTACAGTCCTTTGCCTAAGAGAAAGTGAAGTTTCATTGCTGTGGCCATCTGCAGTCTGTGGTCTTGCTGCACGTTCAGATACCATATTCCCAAGAACGCACAGAGTCTAGGGTCCCACAACAGCTACTTCAGGCCGACGCCTTCTGTTTTGCTGAGCCGAGAGCCAGCTAGTGCGGCTGGATGAAAGCGTTGCGGGGCCTGTACAGGTGGTTGCTGAGAGAGCTGCTCTCTGCAGAGGGTGTTCCCTTGGAACGTCCTCCTGGTTCCTGGCAGTCTAAGACATGAGAAAGGAGCTTGCATCTGAACTTCAAAGGATGAGCACGACTGGTTCGAAATTGACTTTAATTATAGGGAAGATTCAGGCCTCGCGGTCCAAATTCCACTGTCAACCAAAGAAACGTTGTAAAGAGCTGCTTCATATTTGTTTCTTTGTTGATCACATACCACGAATCCCCTTGAACTCCATGGCCCAGGGAAACAACTTAAAGTAGGAAGCGGCCGAGCTTACAATGTAGCACCATATTTAGGAACTGAGCTATGAATTCGAAGATTAGAGCTCGGGCCCCTAACATTTCCAGCTGGACCTCCGACTATTGCAACTTTGTCAGTGGCCCTCTGGATCAGTGAGCCCTTTCTCTCTGCAGGGGATTGACCAGAACCATTTTCTTACTGGCATTTTTTCAGGAGAAATTTGGTTAAGATTTCTTTCAAAGGTAAACAAATATCTATTAGATTCTCAGGCCAGCGTTAGTCACATATAAGAAAGGGCAAATGGCAGATTTATGGAAGAAAATCTCATCTAGGTAATCAGAAAATTGGGTACTATCAAAGCGCTGGGTTTCATGACTGGCAAAACAATGTGCCGCGCTGCTGGCCTATCATTTTGGCCAATATTTACCTAACTGTATACAGATACCCAAACCTTCTGGAAATTATATTCTTGTCTGGAGTTGCACTGTAAGAGATTCCGTTTTTAAATGGTGATTTGCAAATTTGGGCTGCATTTTCAATTTTGAGTTTCTGTGATTTTCTACAGTGGACATTACTATTCGAATACATTAAATGTAAAGAAACCGGTCATGTTGACATGTGCCATTTTAAGAGCTAAATCATCTTCTCAAAAGGATTTTTTTTAATACTCAGAAGATCTAGCTTGCTGAAGTTCATTTGTCTAATCTGAATTTTCTCCAAAACTGGTGGAGAGAATCATACAAGTAAGTTAGAGGTGGGTAGCATTCTCGATATCCATTTTTGTACAGGATGTTTTTCAGTCAGAAATATTGCCATACCTACAGGTCTTCAGTCACAGTCTGCTCTGACAAGCGTGATATTTTGGTTCATATTCAGTTGCATTTGACTTTATGAGTCTGTATCCCATAGACTACTTGATTCAATAGTTTTATATTTATCATATTATAGCACAAATGCTAAGACAACTGCTTGAGAGCGCTTTGCAAGGGTAAAAATGATGTAAACATTAAAAGATAACAGAGAGGGGTGATGACGTGCAGACTATGAGACAGTATAGGGGGAAGGTGTAGGATAGAGGAAGTGTCCTTGCTACGATTCACTGCATGTGCCTTCCTGAAGAAGTAGATTTTCAAGCTGTTTCTGTATCAGTAGGGAGGCAGTGCTAAGGAGTTCCACAAGGAGGAATTTTGTTTATGTAAACATATAACCAAGGTCGCCTCCAGGATTGTAGGTGGGGGAAGAGAGGTGAGTTCAAGGGAGGCAGCAGTAGTGTCACTTCTTGGGTGAGAAAGGGGACACTAGAAAAGGGCTTGGTCATCCACCCTCACTGCACCAAGGCCTACCTCAGAGGTATTAACCTTTGGACTTCTGTGAGGCCCACTGAATCATTACTGGAATTCAGGGACTGAGTCATCATTGGCAACCGGTTACCCCTGACCTAAGCAATTTCAATTTTTTTAACCTCAAAACAATACACATAAATATAGAAATAAGTATGCACAAAACAAATACTCAAATATTGAAATGTTTTGTTTAATTCAAAATCAGATTTAGAAAAAGTTTTCAAAATGTTAATTTGGATTCTTTATTTCTATATACTTTATTCACTTTAAGTGATTAGTAGCAATATTATTTAATTTTGCAAAACAATTTTAAACTCCCTGATTAGGGGTCCTCAAACCACATGTCCACTTCATTATGCACTGATCATGTCATGTTGTGAGGTGGCAGGAGTGTCTGGTTTGTGTGGCTGAGTTTAGGAGTCTGGCTGACTAAGAGGGAAGCATCCCCTTGGTGCAAAGTTAATTATTCTGTCCATACAGGGCTTTTGAATTAGCCACAGTACATTGAAATCAACCATTTTTTGATTGAAAGCCATTGCATTGAGATTGATGCAGGCAAAAGGAAGACTGTGAGTTTCAGGCAAATAAAGAGGCACAGAGGATGATTTTGTTTTTGGAGTTTTGTCATCCTCTTGGCACAACAAATACCTTCTTTAAAAAAGGAGATGACCACTCTGATGACTAGGACGTAGCAGTGAGACAGGTTGAGCTACTTGGTTCTCTAGATGGTGTGTAGCAGGTAGAACATATTTATTGAGCTGTTGTTTACGTGAGGCACCAAAAACATAGGTTAGTATTAAGCATTGCTCACAATTGCAGACTTTTTTTTAAAGTAGTCAGGCTGGTAAGAATTTAGAAGGATATTACAGTTAATAAGAATTAAGTGTTTGAGGTGCTGAGGCAGAGGTAATTATTTTAATGTATGCAATATTAAAATTACATAGAGACAGGGAGATCATAGTATTATAAACAGAAAATACATTCTGAGAAGAGGGCCCCCAGCCTTTAGAGCAGGACCGGTGGCCTGAGGAAGGGCTCTAAATGAGTTGAAGGATAGAGTAATGAGGTACAAAGTGGCAGTAAAGTCTTACTCCAGAAGATGAAAGCTAGGCACCAGAAGGCTGCCTCAATTATAAATGATTGCATGTTTTACATATTTCTCATAAGCCTTATGCGTGATTATTCCATCCATCCATTAATTTTTCAGACAGCGTTGCTGTACTTTTAAACCTAGGCTGTTAGTCCTAGAAGGAAACTCTAGTCACTACTCACTCTTGTTTCACAGTATGACCTTCGGATAACAGCTTAGGACCCTCTACTCTTTTTATAGAAATTTCACTTCCAGGGACATTAGCCTCTCAGCAGGTGTTAGACAATGTAAGTGCCATTTCTGCAATCAACACCAATTTTGATGAACCTGGATTCTGGTCCCCTAGATTAAACTTGTTTATGGTAATACATACATTTCTCCCGTTCTTCAGCGTCCAGTCTTTTTCCACAGAGCAATGTTTGACAACCTTAAGGACAACCAAAGATCTACTGTCCTCTCACCCACTCTGCACAATGATATTTTGCCTTTTGGCCCAATTCCCCCTCCTATCAACAAGGCCATATTTGTCTTTTATATGGGCACTGTAGGACAGTTGTCTACAGTTACCATAGTGCTGCATCCCTTGCACTCCCTCACATTGGCCATCTTCCTTCCAGGCCCCACCCTAGGCTGCTGATGGAAACAATGTTCATAGTGCTCAAATCAGTTCCTGGCTCGGTGCTCAGGTCCTTGCAGATGTCTTAAAAGGGCCAACTCCATGCTGTACTATGAAAATGTCAAACCTATTTAGATGTATTCTGAAAAGCCTGTACATTTTATAGGGCTTAAGCAATTACTGTTACTTCGGACAACAGAAATAAACAACTACATCAATCATTAAAATATTAATTAAAAGTGGATAATGAACTATAAAATCAGCCTAAACCAGAGTATAGAAAGTAGATGATCAGTGATGCACCTTTACTTCCTTTACTGTGGCATTTTGACTTGACCCTACCATGGAGCAACCACACTCCTACTAATTTCAAGAAGCTCTTTGGGGTCCCATACTTTGTCCTTTTGATTGTGTGTAGTGCAGCAACAGACTCCTGCACAATACGGTGCAGTTGTTATGCATGTAATTTACCTTGAATTGTGCAACCTTAGGTCAGCAACACTGGAAAGCTGTAGGAAGAACAAAAGGCCAAGGTTATGATTTAATGTTTTCGTTATTTATATACGATAAAGTAGGTATTGTTTCTTTAATTTTAGCAGATCAATACTCAGTGGACACAAGTGTTTTTAGATTCTTTCTGAATTGCAGGAACGTCTAAGAGGTTTTGATGCTGATGGAGATGCTGTATCACATCCTGGGTGCTTAGATGGATATCTCTAATTGTACATGCCTGAAAATGTTGATTCTTTCTTTTCTGGGGTGTTGATTTATACTCAAGGCAAGAAGAGAGACAATATTTTCTTGTCACCCTAATTCCTCCTCTAAGCCTTCCTTTTCTCACATGTCAGGCTGTGTGTGGTGCCAGTGTGGTTTGTTGGCCCTACACCAGTTTCTAATTCAATGGGAAAATGTGGGATCAGAGGAAGAGCATTCATAGGCTTTTGTGTAGAAGGTGATCCATGTAACCTAATATTAAGTAACTATGTCAATCTCATCCCACCAATGAATGGGGTAAGTATGACTCTGAATGTGAGGTGTCTATGATCCAAACTAAAAAACACACGTGTTTCAAACTGGGTTTTTTGGTTGCTAGTCAGGTTACCCCTTGTCCAAGAAAGGGCCCTCACTCTAGTCAGGGTAAAGGAGAACCACCCTCAGTTAACCCCCATTCACCCCCTTGGTAGCTTGGCACACGCAGGCAGGCTTAACTTCATAGTCTAGGTGTAAAGTATTTGTACCAACACACACAGTAACTCAGTGAAAACACTACTAAATGACAGAACACAGGTTTAGAAAAGTAGGTAATATTTATCTAAACAAAACTAGACCAAAACAACAAAACTCCACCATACACAAGTCAAGTTATGAATCAAAAAGCAAGAAAGAGTCTTAAATCCTTGAGAAAACAGTAAAAACACTGTTAGCATTGAAAAGTATCTGGGTAGCGTCAAAATAACGCGCACGGGCGAGTGTGCATCAGAAAAGGTTAGCGATGCATTGATTTCTCACCCGCAATCGAGACTGTGCGTCTTTTCTCCTCCTCCGGTTGGGTCGGCGTGTGTCATTTTTCCTCTCCGCAGGAGAGTAATGCGTTTATCCTGGCAAGCACTCGGGTCCGGGCATGCTTTGCGTAATTTTTCCACGTCCAGCGATGGTAGCATCGAAAATCTTGCTTCACAGTGTCAGTAAAACCGCGCTATGTGGGTTGCGACGTTATCAGACTCCCTCAACGGATGTTGCGCATTTTTTCTCCAGCTGCATACGTTGATCTTCTAGCTGCGATACCGGTGGAGCTTTGATTTCTGCCTCGAAGCCGGCGGCGCATTGTTTTCCAGCCGTGTCCCAGAAGGTGTGTCGATATTTTCCCCGCAGGGCGGTCTGTGCGAGGATTTTCAATCTTGGTCTGCCAGCTTCACCTGTCAAGGCCCCACGAACTGGATAGGGCACTACGTGGCAGGGCAGAAGTCTCAGCAGAGAGTCCAGGTGCTGGCAAGGGAAGTCTTTGATGGCCCTGAGACTTCAACTACAGGACGAAATCTCAGGACAAGCCCCCCCTTTGTCCTCCCCCTCCTCAGTTCCTTGAGACCCTCACGGGTGAGTAGTGTGCTTTACAAATTCCTGATTGATTGGAGATTTCTTCACAAGCAGGAATGCACAACAAAGTCCAGTCTTTGTCCCCTTGCACAGGCAGAAGCAGCAACTGCAGGATAGCTCAACAAAGCACTTTCACACGAAGGGCAGCATTTCTCCTCAGCTCTTCAGCTCTTCTCCAGGCAGAGGTTCCTCTTGATGTCCAGAAGTGATCTAATCTTTCAGGGGTTTGGGTGCTCTTCTTATGCCCATTTTGGCCTTCGAAGTAGGACTACTTCAAAGGAAAGTTTCTCTTGTTTGCGAAATTCGGCCTTGCCCAGGCCAGGCCCCAGACACACACCAGGGGGTTGGAGACTGCATTGTGTGAGGGCAGGCACAGCCCTTTCAGGTGTAAGTGACCACTCCTCCACTCCCTCCTAGCACAGATGGCTCATCAGGTTATGCAGGCTACTGTCAAAGCCCAGCTCACCTGAGTTCTTGTTCAGTTCTGATGGAGGTTGAAGACAATCCGACCCCACCCTGAAACTGCTTGTTCCAGCACACTAGTTTTTAAAACAGTGCACTAAGAACAAAGCTCAAGGGAAGGGGGGAAGTGGATAAAATAAAAAAGAGAGACAACACCGTTCTTGCGTTTCCACTGTTGAAGTGCTGCACAAATCTGCGTCCCTTTCTGACTTCTGTAGAAACTGGTGCCTAATGAAACATAAACAAAGAACAGATAAGTGCAACCTATTCCTAAATGGGTTCCTGACTATCCCTTTATTTATTAGAAATTCTCTTCTAAAAGTACCTCTTGGATCCTGGTCTCTAGTTTCCAGGTTTGGAATGTGTTACTGCTCTGGGATGTGTTTTCTATTACTGTAAAGCTTCTAAAACATTAAACAAATACCGTTATCAGAATTACCAATATCAAACATTCACCATAATATAACTAAAGCCTAAATTCCCAATAGCAGACTCACTTTTCCCATATTTCCAGAATCTTTTATAAAACAAATACTGTACTTTTACATCAAAATACAGCATGTAATGTGTGCAAGTCCTTGATTTACTGTTTGCCTTGCTGTTAATGGTTTCCACTGTTCGATTCTTAAAAGTTCCATGAGAAAAAACAATGTTTGCTTCACAAAGTTCTGCAAAATATTCTTGTAACAAAGAGTTTGAATCACAATGTTCGTGGAAGGTATTTCGTTTCAAATTGTCTATACACGAATCCAGAAATTGTTGTCAAAGTTCTTTCAGGTAATAAAAGGTTTTGCACTTACTTGTTGCTGGCAAGAGATACTGATCAGTCTAACCTTGTCTTCTTTCTCTTTTGCAGGTTACTCATAGGAGAGAGGCTGAAGCAAGGAGGAACCGGAAACCGGAAGAAGGAAGAGCCAGAAGCTGCGCCCATTGAAGTCAATGAAAGTCTGTAAAGAGCAGGAGTGCCAGCACCGAGGGATCTGTTCTCAGGCAAGCGGGAGGTAGACGAGCACAAGCACTGGGTGAGGCTCGGGGATGCCTTTTATAGACAGGGCTGGGTGTGGTTTGAAGGGCTGGGTGTGGTCCTCACATGCTGCACATGTTCTTGGAAGGTGTGCAGAGCTGGGTGCGGTTTGAAGAGCTGGGTGTGGTCCTCACATGCTGCACATGTTCTTGAAAGGTGTGCAGAGTTTCAGTTATTATACAAATGAGTTGGATTAACACATGGCCTAGGGAGGAGTATTTTAAAGAAGCCTTGGTAAAAGCAAGGCCCAATGTGTAAACAAAACAGCACATTAAACAACAAGGCTTTCAATAGTAAGTTTAAAAGGGAGCTATTACAGAACCCACTAGTGCAGTGAGAGGGGACATGCTCTTTGCTGTGTACAAACCCTAACAGTTGCCTCCCTCAAAGGCCCTCCTACAGGACGGGGTTTTCCTGGATTTTTTAAATAAAACCGTCTAATCAGCTGTGGGGCATGTACATATGATGCTGGTTCCCATGAATTCTCAGATTCATCATATCCTTTCCATTCTACTAAATAAAACAGACGTCCACTAATTCTTTTTGAGTCTTTTATGCTTTTCACTTCATATTCCAGATTTCCCTTAATTGGTATGGGTGGAGGTGGTGGTTCAGGTCGGGTTTTTGAGTTGTACGGCTTAAGCAAGGACACATGGAATGTAGTATGTACTGGATATTCTTTTGGTAAATCTAATTTTACTGTTACCGGGTTTACTATGGCAGTTATACTAAAGGGTCCAATGAAACGTGGTTGCAGCTTTCGGGATCCCTCTATGTTTAGGTTCTTTGTGGAGAGCCATACCTTGTCACCAATTTTATACATTGGGGCCTCAGACCTGTGTTTGTCTGCTTGTCTTTTCATGCTTTCCTTGTACTTTAATAAATGTTTCCTGGCTTTGTCTTGTATGTCACCTAACCTCGTTAGTCTATCCGTTACTGTAGGCAACAGGGAATCTTCTAACAAAATGGGTATAGCTCTTGGATGATACCCCTGCCTGCAAGAAATAGAATGGTGAGCAAAGTAGAGCTGAATGCTCAGTATTATTATAAACAAACTCTGCTACAGGGAGAGCTTCCAACCATTCACTAGAATAATCAGCCAATAAACAACGTAGCGTTTGAAGTAAGGTTTGGTTCAGTCGTTCAGTCTGTCCATCTGTCTCTGGGTGGAAAGCAGTGGATAAGGCCACATCTATTTTCAGTTTTTCACATAATTTTTTCCAAAATCTGGAGTTGAACTGGCTCCCTCGGTCTGACACCACTTTGCTTGGCAAACCATGTAAACGCACAATTTCCCTTATAAAAATATCGGCAAATTCTGCCGCCGTGGGTAATTTCCATAATGGTACAAAATGTGCCATTTTAGATAAAAAATCCACTATAACCAACACTGTTGTGAAGGATTTTACAGGTGGTAAACCTACAATAAAGTCTACGCTCACAGTGTGCCAAGGTTGTTTGGGTGTTGGCATTGGTATTAACAAGCCGTCAGGAGCCTTATGAGAAGATTTATGTCTTGCACAAATTGGACAGGTAGTGACAAATTGCTTAATGTCCTTTCTTATAGTGTCCCACCAAAAGTGTTTTTTGCACATTTTCCAGGGTTTTTACCCAACCAGGATGACCTGCCAACGGTGAGGCGTGATGCCAAATTATCACCTGTGTTTGTAATTCAGAGGTGGGCACTAACAGCATGTTGTCGTGATACAATAAACCTCGTTGTATTGTGTTATGGGAATCCTTTAACCAATCCTGAGGTGCTATTTGCATGTGTGCATTATATAGATCTGTGATGAAATCCTTCTGTTGTACTGGTGCCAACAACTTTTGGGGAGGAATAATGGGTTCTCCTATTTTATCTTGTTTCATGTCTGAGGTATGTCCGTATCTAGATAACACATCAGATTGAATTTGTTGTGCACCTGGTCTATAGGTTATAACAAAGTCAAATGTGCTAAAAAAAATTAACCAGCGCATCTGACGTGGTGTTAGTGCTTTAAGTGATCCAAAAAACTGTAGGTTCTTATGGTCAGAAAAGATTGTAACTGGGTACTTGGCTCCCATTAAATGGTGCCTCCATTCTGAAAAGGCTACTTTGATAGCTAGTAGTTCCCTTTCAGCCACAGTGTAATTTTGTTCAGCTGGCAATAACTTTTTAGAATAGAAGGCTATAGGATGTAACTGGCCATCTACTGCATCTCGTTGAGAGAGAACTCCTCCTAAAGCTACTTGTGAAGCATCCGCTTCAACAAAAAAGGGCAAGTCAGGATCAGGATGTTTCAGAATTGGGGCTGAAGTGAACTTTTGTTTTAGGAGTTGAAAGGCGTGTGCCGCCTCATCAGTCCAAAGAAATCGTTGCCCTTTCCGCAACAAGGTAGTTATTGGGGCCGCAATGTCTGCAAAATGTGCAATAAACCTCCTATAAAAATTGGCGAAACCCAGAAATTTCTGAATATCTTTTACAGAGGATGGTTCTGGCCAATCAGCAATAGCACTGATTTTCTTTACATCCATAGTTATTCCTTAAGGTGACAGGCAGTATCCTAAAAAGTCCACCTTGTTGACATTAAAAGTACACTTTTCTAACTTAGCAAACAGATGATTTTCTTTTAACTTTGATAATACTGCACGAACATGTTGGGTATGTTCTTCTGAGTTCTTAGAGTAAATGAGGATGTCATCTATGTATACTATGACACAAACGTCCAGGAATTCGTGTAGGACCTCATTTATAAAGAACTGAAAGGCCGCAGGGGCATTACATAACCCAAAGGGCATTACTGTGTACTCAAATAAACCAAACTTTGTCTTGAAAGCTGTCTTCCACTCATCCCCCTCTATTACTCGGACCAGGTGGTAAGCTCCCCGCAGATCTAGTTTAGTGTATACAGTAGAATGTCTTAATTGATCCAACAACACAGGTATTAGAGGAAGAGGATATTTATTCTTTATTGTAGCCTTATTTAGTCCTCTATAATCGATACACGCGCGCAGGGATTTATCCGGCTTCGGGATAAAAAAGACTGGAGATGACACGGGAGATGTGGAATGACGGATGAACCCAGACTGTAGTAGGTCATCTAGGTAGGTTCTTAAGTATTTGGTTTCTTCGTCAGTCAAAGCATATACTCTGTTATTAGGTAAAGGGGCCCCTGGGATAAGATCTATACAGCAGTCATAAGACCGATGTGGGGGCAGCACACTAGCCTTTACTGGATCAAAGACGTCTTTAAAGTCAGAATATTCAGGAGAGAGACTTGGTTCATCTTGTGTAACACTAGCACAGTGTAATACTGTGCTCTGTTCTGTACCTGCTTCTTGATAGCAATTGGTTCTACAGAAAGAGGAATCCAAAGTAACAGTTCTATTCACCCAATCAATTTTTGGGTTATGAGTTGTTAACCAGGGTACCCCGAGAATCAAACCAAAATTAGGAGTATCTATCAGATCAAAGCTAATCACCTCTGTGTGCCCGTTCTGACAGACCATAACAAGTGGACTTGTTTGTTTTGTGATTAATCCAGAGGTCAATTCTGACCCATCCACTGCACATACTGCTTCTGGACAAGGCTTTAGGCACATAGGAAGTCCTAAGATTTCAGCTAACTTATTATCCACAAAATTTCCTGTCGCGCCTGAGTCCAGTAGGACAGGGAGAGAATGCCTCACTTGGGTAGTAACAATTAAAACGACCTGAATTATGAAATGTCTAGGTATGTGCGGTACCCTGAAGGCTGCAGCATTAGAGGTTTGATTAAGATGTTTTCTCGAACAAGTAACCTCTCCCCTTGTCGAGCTTAATCGTTTCCCGATTCAGTTGAGGAGGTGGAGGAAACAGCACCCTTTCGTGGAGTTTTAGGCTTTACTGGACATTCTCTGGCAAAGTGACCTGCCCTGCCACAATATAAACATAATTGAAATGTTCTCCTTCTTTCTTTTTCCTCTGATGTGAGTGGACCTCTGAGTGTCCCTATTTGCATAGGCTCTGGTTCAGGGAGTTTATTATCTGTGTCTTTCTTCTCGTGACTAATAAAAGTTAACCGTGATTCCAGTTTGTATTTATCTCCCTTTCTTTCTCCTAGTCTATGTTCTAATTTCACAACTAAATCTACAAAGTCCGAATAGTCTTTTGGCAAATCAACGATATGAGCCAGCGCGTCTTTTAACTCGTCTCTCAAACCTTTATAAAAAAGGGAGACACGCTTTTCTTCTGGCCACTGTGTCTCGGTGAGTAAACGATTAAAACTAGTGAGATAGGTCAATAAATCCTTGTTACCTTGTTTAAGATTTAAAAGCTCATTATCACTTGCCTGCATGAAAGTGTGTTTTGCAAAAAGGCTGGTCATGGTACGTTTAAATTGATTCCAATTATGGAGGATGGGATCATCTCTATCCACGAAAGGAATTGACCAATTGGCTGCTGTGCCACCCAAATAAGACAAGACGAATGCCACTTTCGTATCATCAGTAGGGAACTGTTGTGGCTTACAAAGGAAGTGTAATTGACATTGATTGATAAAAACATGGAATTTGTTACTATCTCCATGAAAACGTTCAGGTGCTGCTAAGGGCACAACATTAGGAACATTAACAGTAACCTCAACTGGGGAAGGCAAAGTTGTATGTTTTGATGGCGCCCCTGTCTCTGAGGAGGTTTTAAACAAAGGCGTAGAAGCTGTGTTCCACTGAGATCCCCTAAATTTATACCTGCTTAAATCCTGTTTTAAAGAGGTATTCTCCATCTTTAATCTCTCTATTTCCTCTTGCATATGTTGCAAGATGCCAGACACTGATTCATTATGAGCCAAGTCCTCATTTAGGGCCTGCGCCATATCCGTGACGTCAATGCCCTCTATTTCTTCCCCGGTATTCATCGTCCACCAGAACTGAAATTTTTTAAGGCTTGTGCTTCTGTCAAAGCCCAGCTCACCTGAGTTCTTGTTCAGTTCTGATGGAGGTTGAAGACAATCCGACCCCACCCTGAAACTGCTTGTTCCAGCACACTAGTTTTTAAAACAATGCACTAAGAACAGAAGCTCAAGGGAAGGGGGGAAGTGGATAAAATAAAAAAGAGAGACAACACCGTTCTTGCGTTTCCACTGTTGAAGTGCTGCACAAATCTGCGGCCCTTTCTGACTTCTGTAGAAACTGGTGCCTAATGAAACATAAACAAAGAACAGATAAGTGCAACCTATTCCTAAATGGGTTCCTGACTATCCCTTTATTTATTAGAAATTCTCTTCTAAAAGTACCTCTTGGATCCTGGTCTCTAGTTTCCAGGTTTGGAATGTGTTACTGCTCTGGGATGTGTTTTCTATTACTGTAAAGCTTCTAAAACATTAAACAAATACCGTTATCAGAATTACCAATATCAAACATTCACCATAATATAACTAAAGCCTAAATTCCCAATAGCAGACTCACTTTTCCAATATTTCCAGAATCTTTTATAAAACAAATACTGTACTTTTACATCAAAATACAGCATGTAATGTGTGCAAGTCCTTGATTTACTGTTTGCCTTGCTGTTAATGGTTTCCACTGTTCGATTCTTAAAAGTTCCATGAGAAAAAACAATGTTTGCTTCACAAAGTTCTGCAAAATATTCTTGTAACAAAGAGTTTGAATCACAATGTTCGTGGAAGGTATTTCGTTTCAAATTGTCTATACACGAATCCAGAAATTGTTGTCAAAGTTCTTTCAGGTAATAAAAGGTTTTGCACTTACTTGTTGCTGGCAAGAGATACTGATCAGTCTAACCTTGTCTTCTTTCTCTTTTGCAGGTTACTCATAGGAGAGAGGCTGAAGCAAGGAGGAACCGGAAACCGGAAGAAGGAAGAGCCAGAAGCTGCGCCCATTGAAGTCAATGAAAGTCTGTAAAGAGCAGGAGTGCCAGCGCCGAGGGATCTGTTCTCAGGTAAGCGGGAGGTAGACGAGCACAAGCACTGGGTGAGGCTCGGGGGATGCCTTTTATAGACAGGGCTGGGTGTGGTTTGAAGGGCTGGGTGTGGTCCTCACATGCTGCACATGTTCTTGGAAGGTGTGCAGAGCTGGGTGTGGTTTGAAGAGCTGGGTGTGGTCCTCACATGCTGCACATGTTCTTGAAAGGTGTGCAGAGTTTCAGTTATTATACAAATGAGTTGGATTAACACATGGCCTAGGGAGGAGTATTTTAAAGAAGCCTTGGTAAAAGCAAGACCCAATGTGTAAACAAAACAGCACATTAAACAACAAGGCTTTCAATAGTAAGTTTAAAAGGGAGCTATTACAGAACCCACTAGTGCAGTGAGAGGGGACATGCTCTTTGCTGTGTACAAACCCTAACAGCTACACCTCAGCTCGCTTTGTGTCACTGTCTAGACAGAGGTGCAAACAGCCCAACTGTCAAACTAACCCAGACAGGGAATCCACAAACAGGTAGAGTCACAGAATGGTTTAAGCAAGAAAATGCCCACTTTCTGGTGTCATTTTCAAACGCACAATCTCAAAACCAACTTTACTAAAAGATGTATTTTTACATTGTGAACACAGAGACCCCAAACTCCGTATGTCTATCTGCTCCCAAAGGGAATATACGCTTTATTCATTTTTAAAGGCAGCCCCCATGTTGACCTATGAGAGAGACAGGCCTTGCAACAGTGAAAAACGAATTTGGCAATATTTCACTGTCAGAACATATAAAACACATTTGTATATGTCCTACCTTAAACATACACTGCACCCTGCCCATAGGGCTACCTAGGGCCTACCTTAAGGGTGCCTCACATGTAAGAAAGGGAGATGTTTAGGCCTGGCAAGTGGGTACACTTGCCAAGTCGAATTGGCAGTTAAAATCTGCACACAAAGAAACTGCAGTGGCAGGTCTGAGCCATGATTACAGGGCTACTAATGTGGGTGGCACAACCAGTGCTTCAGGCCCACTAGTAGCTTTTGATTTACAGGCCCTGGGCACCTCTAGTGCACTGTAATAGGGACTTACCAGTAAATCAAATATGCCAATCATGGAAATCCAATTACACATACATTTTACATAGGAGCACTTGCACTTTAGCACTGGATAGCAGTGGTAAAGTGCCCAGAGTAACAAAAACAGCAAAAACAGAGCCCAGCACACATCAATAACCTGGAAAACAGAGGCAAAAAGTTAGGGGAGACCACGCCAAGGATGCCAAGTCTAACAACATGCAACCAGACTGTTGTGGCAACTGACATACACCAGTGACACCTTCACCCTTCAGTGATGTTGGTTTGTTAGTGGTGTTCTGGATGTTAGGCCAGTAGTGTGAAGGCTGGGCATCACCAGTGCTGGCCTGTGACAGGAGGCAGTGCCTGAATATTGTGGTACCCGATGTTGAAACGTGGCGTACCATGCCACATTCTAGAAATTATCTAAATTCATCAGTAGCATATCCCTAAGGCAATGTTCCGGCGTGCAGCAGGGTCATATTTAGTGATGTAAGTCACACCAATCACGTTGTGTCTTACTCAGTGAGACTGAGGTATATGATTTTGAGATTTTTCAGCAATGTCTATTGAGAAGTGAAAATGAAACAGCTCTTTTGACAAAGAGGCAGGTGAGGGAAAGCAGTCAAACAGGATATGGAGGGATAGGTACACTCAAAAAAGTCTCATGTTTTGTCTTCCTGGACATTAGGTTCAATAGTATGTTAAAGTGAGCCCGAACAAAGGAAAATTGGCACAGTCTATAACACAAAATATGGGGATAGTTCACTGCTGCAACAGCAACATTGGATGTATCTCAGTGAAGGCAATCCTAGAGACACATAAAATAATAACTTTTGCTGCAACAACATGTTGTCAAGACCTCTGAGGCTATTACAGTATGCACGAGTAGAAGAAAATAGAAAACTAATCCTAAAGAAACTCCTACAACCGAGCCCAGATACCCTGTAAAAACCACAGAGACTAGAATACAAAATTATATAACTATGCATAGTTTTAAACAACCAGTGGCAAAAAGCCTAAGGGTAAGGCACGTGGAAGAAAACCTGAAAGTTATTGGCTGTGGCAATTACAGGGAAAACCCCAGTGAACTAAGGGCCTTATTTAAGAAAAGTAGTGCTGTTTTTCTTGCACCCCTTAGCATCCCCCTAATGTCACCATGTGTGCACAGGATCTAAGAAGCAGAACACCAGAGCGGTAGTTAGGGAAATAGCGTCAGTATTTTTGTTGCAGGTTCGGAGCTTTGCAGGATTAGTGTCAAAAATAAATTTTAAAGCCCATTGAGGCTCATTGTAAACAATGGTGTGCCTCCTTTTAATGTCTGCTCTGAGCAGGTGTTAAAAGTACAGAAAAAAATAATGCAAAGAAATCTCTTTGTTTTCTTTGTTCCAATTTTAGGTGCCCGCTATTGGGGGACCGCCGCTTTGTACTATGCCTCGTGCAGGAATAATGTAGTGCAAAGAGTTAAAAAGTGTTGTAAATTTGGTGTGGCGATTTTGTCCTTGTTGGCCACATTAGCGTAAAAAATTACACTAGTGTGGCGCAATGAGGTGCTAGGGGCTCTTAAATCTGCCCTTAAGTGTTTTACTTTACTCACAATCAAGATCAAGTACTTGGAAACAAAAATGAAGGACCTAGTCGCACATATCTGAGGTGGAACACTGCTTCAGAACTGATTAAATGTAAAATTGAATACAGGCATTGAGACCGATACTAGACATGATCAAACAAGGGATCAGTCGATCCATGTGTCTGAACGTCATGCTAGGAATCCTGCCTACTGAAGCTTTCACTGCAAGGTGGCCAACTACAGAAGCCACCTCTGGTCTATGCACATGCAAGAAAATAGCCAGTCATTCATTTTATGACAAGCCTCAAACTTGTTTCCCAGTTGCATTATACTTCCATACTGGTTTGCGTCCAACAATGAGCGAATGTCAGTAACATGTCAATAAGACACCTTCTTCAGCTCCACAGGGCATCTTATCTCTACTGTTTTTTAAACTGGCATTTTTTTTTAAATGTTTTATCATTGTAAATTAATGGTATTCCTATACTTTACTATGAATGTATGGATTTTAGCTGAGACAAAATGCGATATGATTTGATTCAATAGGCATGCACGATTCTCCACTATGCTACCTTGCAAAATTCATTGGCAAGCCAATACTGAAACATTTCCCTATTTTTATGGGTGAGCACAATTTGCTCCGTCCATTCTGTAATCTCTCGTTGGGCTTGAAACCACGCCCATGCCACGTCAGTGACTTACATTGGTTCGTGGGCTTGCCTTTTAAAATCCGCTTGCTTTCATTTGTGAAAGGCATGCACACGTCATGCCTTTACCGGTGTTTAGCCCACCTACACAGCACCGGTAAAGTATCAAAAACATACGAGGCTCGATGTTTTCAGCCTGGAGTCCGGACTACTTCATCTGTTTATTTTCCACGCAGCGCAATCGCGCTGCATTTTTCAAAGCGCGATCGCGCTGCGTTTTTTTGGGCTTTACAACGCTAATAGCTCTAACTCGAACAAATGCATGACCCGTTGCATTGAAAAGTTTCTCTATCCCAACTTGTAGACAGAACTCTCATTGTGAGAAATACACAGAGCTCTCAGGCTGAATCTCAAGCCCGATTTGCATTATACACTAGCATGTCAGGAAAGGGATAACCACAGATCTCCCACAAATGGTCCAGACGGCTAACTTTTAACATGCATTGGTTTCCAAGTGCTGCACATCGGACGGAGTGTTCTTATAAAGTGCATCTGTGTTTTCCCACAGCATTAGCACTAGTTCTAACATACATGCCGCTTGCACAGTGCGCCTCTGCTTTGAATTGCAGTGCACCTTGAAATCATACATATTCACAAGACCAGTACTATATTCTCTAGCTTTGCATCATGCACACATCAGTACTGAAACATCAGCAGGGCTCAGACAGTTGTATTTCAGGATATCAATCACAAAAGTATCATCCGGACAAATATCATTGCAAGAATATCGACTGTGTGAAGACAAGTAAAAATACACTATTTTGAACTACGCGTTAATATATCCTAAGATATACATTTCGTCAAGGAACATTTATATATAGCCAAACACTGTAGATTAACACTTATCTACATGTACTTACCTTCAAGTTATGTTGGTAGTCAATGTTCTGGATATGATGTTTGGTAGTGCAATATTCAACACTTGATATTCAGGTGGAATACCACTCTTGCAATGTCCCTCGTGGTGTACTCTACACGGGTACTGTATAATTAGATATTATCAGGGCTTTCATTATGCACATCTTTACTGAACTGGAACAGGCACAGCTATCCCACTTACAAATCAGCACCCAGACATCCACAGATCTCACAGAATTGACTTTTTGCCTTTGATTGACAATGATTCCTTTGTCTGCAGTGTAGAACTACCTGCAAAACATGTGAGTTTAAGCTCAATTAGGTGTGAAATCGGATTGCAAAATTCATCATTTGATTACATATTTTCGAAAGTTTCTTTTTGGAAGAAACCCCCAGACCTGAAGGGAAATGGCCAAGCTTGTATCGGACACCAAACTTTGAGATATTTTATGGATGCTGACAGAGGAGGAAATCTAAAAACATTGACTATCTGGTCAATTTCTTAGAAATATTATGCTGGGAAATCCTCCCCTGGGCCTTATTATTTTAAGACTTTTCTCAGGGTGAGGGGACCGCAGGCACGAGCCGCCTTTGGAAAGATTGAGATTTGCTCACCTCACTCGCACAGTATATTAGTTTCAGAGTTGACCAGCCACCACTGTAGGTGATAGAGGTGCCCAGAAGCAGAGACAGTTTAAGGCATGGACATAGTGGGCAATAGCACAGGGCCCCCATCTTCCAAAGGACCCCCACCTTCCAAAGGACCCCCTTGGGAAATTAACTTTCTCTCTGATCCCTGTCTATACATCTAAACAGGTCTTCCTCTCTACCTACCTCTACTCCTGATTCTGTTTCTCTACCCAGTGTCACCTTAAGGATTTCCGGGGTCCAGGCACGATATACTTCAACTGCTTTGTGTGATCCTGTTAAAGTTTCACATAACTTAGCATTGTTTGGCATTATGCAGCTTTGAATTAGCAGAGAACAGGTGATAAAAACAGAATTTGTTCTGTAACAGGCCCCTAAAATATATCTTGTCTGGGACCCTAAAATCTTAAGATGATACTGCCCAGAAGTACCCTCTGCTTGTGCTGCTCTCCAATGGCAGCTAAATATTTTGCAACCCACTGAGTCTCAAAGAATTATGGAGCTGTGAGGGAGCCGCCTGCTTTTGCTATCTCCAAAGAATTTGCTCCTTTCTTAGACTTATACTTTTATCGCCCACTTAAGGGTTATTCAAGTCCTAGGACAAAGTCGGGCTTGCTTAGATTGGTCTTTTGAGGCTGTCATTGATTTGAGGATGAATTGAAGCTACTGGTTGAGTTTGAATGGTTACTGTCTGTGACCTGTTTTTGAGCAGCGTGAAGTGCCTGCGCTCGTGCTCTGGCTTTCATCTGTTTTCAGGTGATTTGAAGTTTTGCTTCTGGTTTTATTTTATTTTGAAAGTAGGACTTGATGAGTTCCTGCATGTAGTGGTGGAGCTTGCAAGCTTGATCCAAATTTTATTTTACCTTACTTCAGAAAAGGAGGAATTTGATTAAGTCCTTACGTGAGAATAGATTGCACGTTATTTGAAGAAGAAAGATTCGTTTCCATACTTAAATTAAAAGGATAGGTTACAGATTTTGCGCTGTTTCTGAATTTTTATATAAAAAAAAAGATTTAAAACACTTGGGGCCAGGTGTAGCAAAGGATTTGCACGTCGCAAACGTCAAAAATCGCCGTTTGCGAGGTGCAAATGCCTCTTTGCAATGCAGAAATGCATATTGCGAGTCGGTACCGACTCGCAATATGCATTTCAGAATAGCAAATAGGAAGGGGTGTTCCCTTCCTATTTGCGATTCGGAGTGGAATGCAATACCATCTGCGACCGCATATGCGGTCGCAAAGGGTATCGCAGTTACCATCCACTTCAAGTGGATGGTAACCCACTCGCAAATTGGAAGGGGTCCCCACGGGACCCCTTCCAGTTTGTGAATGGACTCAAAACATTTTTTTCAGGGCAGGCAGTGGTCCAAGGTTTCGTTTTTTTTTTTTAAGTGCAGCTCGTTTTCCTTTAAGGAAAAAAAAAAACTGCTTTATTGAAAGCAGTCAGGAACATGGAGGTCTGCTGACTACAGCAGGCCTCCATGTTTGCGAGTGCCTAGACTCGCTATGGGGCCGCAATTAGCGACCCACCTCATTAATATTAATGAGGTGGGTCATTGCGACCCCATAGCGAGTTGCAGACGGTGTCTGAGACACCGTTCTGCATACCAATTTGCGAGTTGCAAATTGCGAGTCGGAATGACTCGCAATTTGCAACTCGCAAATTGGATTTTTCCTACATCTGACCCTTGATTGCCTGTTGGAGGGTCATTATCTAGGTTTTGTATTATATTTTGTTTAAAGGGCAATTTGAATATTTCCTGCCTAGGAATAGAGGAGGGGGTATTTGACTCATTTCGGATTTGTTTTGTGTGCTTTTTTTTTTACAATGTATTATATTTTGATAACGTTTTAACTTTGACATGTAGGCTTTTTGGAAGTGGAATAAGAGAAAGATACTTTTACTATAACAAACGGGAATTGGTCACATTTCTGACAGGCGTGGGTTGTGAAAAAGTGGCTGTATCCTGTTGTGAATTGGCAGGGATGGACCAGTCCTTGCAGTGTTGGAGAACTTGGTCTGGATCTAATACTGATTCATCGCAAGTGCTTCCTTCTGTCTTGGCTATTTGCCAACTCCTAGTTGCGGTCTCTTCCTGTGCAAAGGTGTGCTCAAATGGATAATGTATTCTAAATCTTCAAGGGGATGCTTGGCTTTTCTTGTGGGGGGTGTTTCGGTCGCGCTCCTCTGACCTTGCCACACTGTAAGACCTGTTCTTAAGATCCTGGTGAGTCATTGTTTACTGTGCACTGTGGGAGCTATTGTGATTTACTGCTGGGATCATGGAGCCTTTGTTCCAACTGTACTTCGGTGGAATAGCCAAATTGCTCCCTTTCTACACTAGAATCTCGAAGGGAAGCTCGCTTAAGTAGTAGATCTACAGGCGGCAGTAGTAGAACTGGAACTCTGAAACATTATGAAGTCTAGTTTGAAGTCAGACATATCACAATTATTGTTTGTGTCCGATTTCAAATGATGGTGTCACACAAATTAATCAGGCTGCTTTGGACACCATTGGGCAAGGATGGGAGTGGATATTGGACAGAATTCTAGACAAAACTAGTTACTGCTCCAGCTGGTTTACTGAGTGTGCTTCTCACAGGAGGACATCTGGTTGTAGACATTGGTTTGCAACAATCTACAAGGAGCAGTACAATTTAGTGGCTTCTGTCTGTGAATGGCTGGTTACTGTAAACATTTCTGGTTGACATGGGCACCTGTAGAATCTTGTACTCTGATCGACCTACAGGTCACATTAGCAACTGGGAAACTGTGATTCAGGGATAAGGTCCAGTCACAAATACATCTATATCCAGTACCATATGTGAAGAAATATGATTCAAAAAGAATAAGTACCATTATGACAGGACACTAGTGTAGGTGCTACAATAAAATGAAAAAAAAACTGTGAGTCTTTATTGTACTATAAATGTAAGAAAACGTCATAGATTATATAGGGTTGTTCGGGGCTATGGCACTGAATTGTGTCATCCTTGCCATTACAGTTTATCCTATAATGTTCATCCTTTCACCTTAAAACACACAAAAGGTGATGTGCAGAATGCCTTCATTAAGACCAACCACTGAAAATCGCTAAAAGTAGCATTCCAATCCATCATTCTATTGCCTACCATTCCACCTCAAATTAGACCAGACATATACAAATCAGTCTTGGTTCTGCTCCAATATGAATGGTCCTGCCAGAACTGCCAAGCTGGGTCCTCTGTGAACTAAAACACAAGCAACTGAAGAACGGTCTCTCCCTAATTGGTGCTCTTCAGTGGGCGAAGCTTGGCTCCAGTGGCACAGTGATCATGGGACCCACATACCCTTGGCCAC
Source organism: Pleurodeles waltl (assembly GCF_031143425.1). NCBI lineage: Eukaryota > Metazoa > Chordata > Amphibia > Caudata > Salamandridae > Pleurodeles > Pleurodeles waltl. The sequence continues at coordinate 317,624,603 of NC_090448.1, read as the reverse complement.
TTATGGTGTTATATCAAACACACAAAAGGTGATGGGAGGAATGCTTGTAACCTTTCACCTTACCATTGCCATGTGTGTCAAATATTGATGGAAACATATGAAGGCTGTCTTAGCATTAGCTTTAGGTTTTGTGATGTTGCTCTTGAGGATTGTTCTTAGATACTCTGGGGGTCATTCTGACCCTGACGGGCGGCGGAGGCCGCCCGCCAGAGTTCCCCCCTCCGAAATACCGCTCCGCGGTCGAAAGACCGCGGAGGGTATTCTAAGTTTTTCCCTGGGCTGGCGGGCGGTCGCCAAAAGACCGCCCGCCAGCCCAGGGAAAAACTCCCTTCCCACGAGGATGCCGGCTCGTAATCGAGCCGGCGGAGTGGGAAGGTGCGACGGGTGCTGTTGCACCCGTCGCGTATTTCACTGTCTGCCAAGCAGACAGTGAAATACTCGTAGGGGCCCTCTTACGGGGGGCCCTGCAGTGCCCATGCCAGTGGCATGGGCACTGCAGGGGCCCCCAGGGGCCCCGCGACCCCCCCACCGCCATCCGGTTCCCGGCGGGCGGACCGCCGGGAACTGGATGGCGGTAGGGGGGGTCGGAATCCCCTCGGCGGCGCAGCTAGCTGTGCCGCCTTGGAGGATTTAAGGGCGGCGGTACACTGGCGGGAGACCGCCAGTGTTGCCGGTCTGACCGCGGCTTTACCGCCGCGGTCAGAATGCCCTGCGGGGCACCGCCGGCCTGTCGGCGGTGCTCCCGCCGACCCTGGCCCCGGCGGTCTAAGACCGCAGGGGTCAGAATGACCCCCTCTGTGTTGGTATCCATTCTAGTCATGGTGCATGAGTTAAGGAATGTCTCAAAACATGTGCTTCGTCTCTTGGTGATATGACACATTAATCACTCATTGTTGGAGTTTGTCGTAGTAGGACATCATCTTGGAACTTGTATTCATAGTTAGGTAGTCTTTGAGATAAGTCGTGCTGATCATACCGATCTTCAAGGACCATTGGTAATTTTCTTGTAGGTGAGGCTGGAGGCTCTGTAGATGGCATTATCAGCTCTAGCGATACTGGGGTTGTGTTCTTTTTTGAGGCAAGTCTGGACAACGGTACGGAAGCGCTGGACTGAGGGATGGAATTTGACAAGGCACAGGGATGGTGTTGGATGTAAGTGTGAGAATACATAAATAAAATATAAGACCTAAACAAAAAGATAAGGTCAGGTGTACTCCCCAAATGGAATACTAGACCACCTGACAAGAGGAAGTATGGTCATCTAATATTCCTCTTTAGGGAGGCCACCGTACCTTTTGTGTGTTTACTTTGTATGTCACGAGAAATACAGTGGTCTAATATTTTTCTGTTTCTCTCTGTAATATTACACAAAAGGATAAACTTAACTGCATTGGAAAGGAAACTCTAAACATATCCACACACTTTTAAAAGTAAACAAAACCAAGTGGGAGCAAGTTACATTCAAGTTCTAAAAGGAAAGTCAGAATAAAAGTAAGGTATTTTCCAGAACCCTCACAGATGTTTACAAAATATATATTACTTAACGAAACGTTAAGAAGGATATTCAGACGTAGAAATTGAAGGGAAATGTTAGCTCTGAAGGTCCGAGAAAGAACCAAGAACACCAAAGAGGTCTAGAAGGCCTCGGATGCAGGCCACAGATGTGTGTAGACAACATTGATGGAACTGGTGCCTTGTTTGTAGAGCAACCAGACCAATGGAGAGATCTTTCTCCTCCCAGATGGGATTCAATATACCCAGGTTCTGCTGGTTTGTTGGCTGGTCTGGCTTTGATGCTGGTAACTCAGATGTTGGTTAATTTGTAAACAGGCTTTTAGACTGAGATAGTGTGAGTTCTATGAACCCAGTTTAGAGCCCAGCTGAATGTTAACATACAGTCCTGTGATTTATGAAGGGAATTGTAAGTTGTTGGTTGGAGTAGTAGCTCATTGTGGAGAAGCCTCTAGTGGAATAATCCATACTAACCCCATGAAGGAGATAATTACCTTAGAAAAGATCTGTTGGCTCCGTTGGCAAGGTGATGAACACTGGAAGATGCTGCGATGCCTGGCGAGCTCTCCTCAAATATAATTCATAATTAAGTAGACGAAATGAAACCTGAGCCATTGGTAATGAACTTTGGAGAGAAATGAAGGCGTACCCTGTGCCCATTCAAGCTGTTTAATTAGTGAAAGGTAAAATAATGCTGCAGACTCCTCCATTTTCGTCATTACTGACTTTAAAGGACCTATCCATCTCCAAGACAAGGGGTTGCCTAGTGCATCCTAATGTAGGAGGCCGGCCTGGCTTATAGTGGCTACCTGATGGTACTAACACCTTGTGCCAGGTCCAGTTATCCCTCATTAACTGATTAGTAGTGTTTTAGCAGCTTAGGCTGATAGAGGTTGCTATAGCAGAGTAGCTTAGGCTGAACTAGGAGACATGCAAAGCTCCTGTTTTATACCACTTATATCATATAGATACTATAGCATAAGAAACACAATACTCAGGGTTACTAAAAATAAAGTCACTTTATTTTAGTGACAATGAGCCAAAAATATCTCAGAGGATATACTCCCTTAGGAGGTAAGTAAAATACACCAAATATACACACAAACCAAAATCAGGTAAGCAAAACAGTTGGAAAACAGTGCAAACACTGTATGACACAATAGGATGCAAAAGGCCTAGGGGGAACACAAACCATAAACTATGAAAGTGGAATGCAAACCACGAATGGACCCCTAGGCTGGTGTAGTGTGTAGAGGGTCACTTGGAGTGTAAGAAAACACTAACGGTGTCCAAGATACACAGTGCACAGGATTGCTGTCTGGAGAGGGGAGGCAAGGACTTACCTCCTTCAAATTTGGACAGCTGGACCACTGGGCTTTCTGGGTCACTTGGGTCCACCACCTGTGTTCCAGGGGCCACGCTCGTCAGGATGACAGGGTCCCAGAGTACCAGTGATGCTGAAGTTTGGTGCCTGCTGAAGCAGGGGGAAGAATCCATTGACCCACGGGAGATTTCTTTGTGGCTTCCAGTGCAGGATGAAGGCAGGCAGCCCCCAAAGCATGCACCACCAGGAAACAGTGGAGAAAGCCGGCAGGATTAGGCGCTACAATGTCGTTGGTAGTCTTCTTGCTATTTTGTTGCAGTTTTGAAGGCGTCCTGGAGCAGTCAGCGGTCGGTCTTTGGCAGAAGTCAAAGAGAGAGGTGCAGAGGAACTCTGGTGAATTCTCGCAAGTCGTTAACTGAGGAAAAGCCCGCAGGAGAGACCCTAAATAGCCCTCAGAGGAGGATTGGCCTCCTAGTCAGGTAAGCAGCTATCAGGAGGGGTCTCTGACGTCACCTACTGGCACTGGCCACTCAGAGGCCTCCAGAGTGCCCTCAAACCTCTGGATCCAAGATGGCAGAGGTCTGGGACACACTGGAGGAGCTCTGGGCACCACCCCTGTGGTGGTGATGGACTGGGGAGTGGTCACTCCCCTTTCCTTTGTCCAGTTTCATGCCAGAGCAGGGACTGGGGGTTCCCTGAACCGGTGTAGACTGGCTTATGCAAGGAGGGCACCATCTGTGCCCTTCAAAGCATTTCCAGAGGCTACTCCTCTCCAGCCCTTAACACCTATTTCCAAAGGTAGAGTGTGTAACACCCTCTCTCAGAGGAAATTCTTTGTTCTGCCTCCTTGGGACTGGGCTGCCCAGACCCCAGGAGGGCAGAACCCTGTCTGTGGGGTGGCAGCAGCAGTAGCTGCAGAGAAAACCCCAGAGAGCTGGTTTGGCAGTACCCGGGGTCCATAGTGGAGCCCCGGAGATGCATGGGATTGGCACCCCAATACCAGATGTGGCATGGGGGGACAATTCCATGATCTTAGACATGTTACATGGCCATATTCGGAGTTACCATTGTGAAGCTACATATAGGTATTGACCTATATGTAGTACACGCGTGTAAGGGTGTCCCGGTACTCACAAAGTCCGGGAAAACAGTCCTGAACTATGTGGGGGCACTTTTGCTAGTGCAAGGGTGCCCTCACACTTAGTAACTTTGCACCTAACCTTCAGCAAGTGAAGGTTAGACATATAGGTGACGTATAAGTTATTGAAGTGCAGTGAAAATGGCTGTGAAATAACATGTGCGTTATTTCACTCAGGTTGCAGTGGCAGTCCTGTGTAAAGATTTGTCTGAGCTCCCGATGTGTGGCAAAAGAAATGCTGCAGCCCATATGGATCTTCTGGAACCCCAATACCCTGGGTATCTAGGTACCATATATAAGGGAATTATAAGGGTGTTCCAGTGTGCCAATTTAAATTGGTACAAGTGGTCACTAGCCTATAGTGACAAATGTAAAGGCTGAGAGAGCATAAGCACTGAGGTTCTGATTAGCAGGACTCAGTGACACAGTCACTGCACAGGTATACACATTCAGGCCACAAACTATGAGCACTGGGGTCCTGGCTAGCAGGATCCCAGTGAGACGAGCAAAAACAAACTTACATACATGTAAAAATGGGGGTAACATGCCAGGCAAGATGGTACTTTCCTACACATCCTGCCCCAGTTTTCTGGCTTTTGAACTGCTTAACAAAAAGGGCCGAAATGAGGAGGGTTCACATACTAGAAAATAACAGTTTCCTTCTCCACAATATGTCTTCCCTGCCAAAAACAAAGATATTCTGCTGTAGGAGCTAATTGAAATCGTTGTGACTCTGCCAGCAAAACTTCAAAGGCTGCTGACCTGTCAAGTTACTTGGAATGTAAATTAAGTCTCCTTTTGGGATGCTCGCAAGCAGATCAGAAGGCCCTTAGTCATACTGAAGAGTCATGTAACAGGCTGAATTCAGAAGCATAAATGACATCATACAGAACAGTGATGTATATTTTATTTTTACTACTGAACTACTCATGCTACTGCAAAATATATTGATCTACAGTTTAAACGCATCAAACAAGTGATCCAAAATATATTAATGACATGCCATAATAAATAAAGGTGATCAGACCTGTCACCTGGCTACTGTATTGGAGCAGCTCCCAAGCTAAGAAGTTAACACACACCTACGATCGTGTTGCTGCCCACAGTATCAAGGGACTCAGTCATATGAAGGCCATTTATTACAACTCAACTAAGTCCTCTGATCAATTGCCGGGTGTGTGTGGGTTGAGGGTGCAGGGGTGGTGGTTAGAGTGAGGGGTGTGTGTAATGGGGTGGGCGGGTGTGTGTGTGTGTGTGTGTGTATGTGTGTGAGATTTATTCCAAAGCATAGTTTATTTTACTCATTGCCTCCAGTTTGTCTAAAATGCAAAAAGCTTCAGTTAACATAGTACAGTAAGTGAGTATACCGTAAATGTTAATATACGATATATGAAAGATGGAGTTAAATAAACAAGACAATGTATAATTGCCGTTACTGGCACGTTCAGAGCGAGGTGATACTAGATGTGGATTAGATTGGCCTATTATATTAGACATGTAAGAAGCATGTTAAGCCCCATTTCATTTATGGTTTAAAGGGGAATCAGTATTTTTCAGAGTTTTGTATTCTGTCGTTTGAGGTTCATAGCATCTCCAAGTGTTATTAGTGCACATTTTTGTCCACCACAAGGATACACTAGTCCATTTTGAGGTCTTGTCTGTAGACAGCTTTAGCTGTTTCTGGGCAGCCGTTACTTCCAATACAAAACCTACACTGCTCTTGAATGGATGGTATACATCATCATCTGCTTCTGATTCAATTGCTTTCCTCTCTATTCTTGTGTTTGTTCTACCAAGAAACACTTTAGCCTTACAGAGTTCTGACTGTGTGAGTTGTATAGTTCATATATGAGGTGTCTTATTTATTGTGTGTTACTGAGTAGGGGTGGGTGGAAATTGCGGAGTTTCACGCTGTCGAATTCCATGGCGTTACATTAAAAACTCCTGAAAATTCCAGAAAGTTCCGCTAGCTGGCGGAATTCGAGCACATTGCGCTGATTTTTAGCACAAGGACCTTGTTCCACATTGTAAAATCAGCGTGACTGGCACCACTTTGCATGCCAGAGGGTCCTCCTTCTTTCTGCAGTTTGAGTAGATTTTCTTCTCGAGTTGCATCTTTCTCAGTGCGCACGGTCTCGACCTGTCTCTACCATCCGCGTTGAAAAATCTCGCCAGGAGGCGTGCTAGCACCTGAAGATCATGCTGGGGATGTTTGTCAACTTAACACTGGAGACCCGCATGTGAGAAAAAACTGAACAATGTGGCGGTTGCTTTTCTAGAACTCCGTGTTATGAGCGGAATGCAGAGTGGGCAAAACTCTGCGAACTCTGCTGGCACAGAGGACTTTTTCTCCCACTCCTAGTATAAGGGACTCCACCGGAGTGCATTTGTTTACTTGCTCCCTCTCCTTATCAATCCCTCTCTCTGCCTCCCTCTTTTCCCTCCCCAATCCCTGTTGCTCCCCACCTAGTCCTCATCCCATTCTCCAACTTATTGGATGTGTTACATTGTTTATTTTATTTATTTGTTTGTTTATTCATTTATTTGAGGGTGCCATAACTGGAAAGTGTTGCTGGGCTACTAGCTTTATTTCTTGTGCTTCACAAACACTTTTTTCTTTTTACATTTTAATTTGCTGTTATAACTTAGCAAGCTACTTTGTTAAATAGTGAATTAAAAATGGCTACATACATCATGACACATGGTGCCATTTCGCACACACATATCAGAAAACATGCATCTGCATTGGCAGCTATCTTGCAATTAGTGCCCTTTAGAAATGCATTCCATGATTGCCAGCTGTGTGTGCACATCGGTCTTGATGCATGTGTTGGAGCAGATATGCTAATGTGAGAATATTACAATCATTTGAGTATACATACTAATGAGAATAAATGACAATTGATTGAAAGGGCATTGCTGATCCTAAATTCCACGGGACAGTTTACAATTTCAATACTTCCCTTTTTTCTACCTTATTCAACGTTGTCACGCTGGTGTGTGGTCTTTAGGTCTCTTATGGGTTGCTGTTCTCCTTGGCATGTCCCAGGTAATCCTGAAGTGTTATGTTGTCCCTAGATCTGTAGTGTCTCGCTTCTTTGTGATCTACCATACAAACAATAGGGCCAATGAGATCATTTGGATCCACTTTAATTTCTTGAATCATCCAGATCTCGTTTACTCGGGTGGGAGTCATTCTTTTGCTTTCGTACTATGAAGCACCTAACCTTTTGGTGCGAGACCTTATTCCCAAAGCAGTTTTTGGGTGAGGATCTTACCAAGCTCTCGCCATTTCCTGTATTGGTAATAGGATAACCTGGCTCTTAAAGGGATCCCTTTGTCCTCATTCCTGTATTATTTAGCCATCCTACATGTACTGAGTCACCAGCCAGTAACAGGAACTACTGGTGGCAGTAGCTCTTGCCAGGGCCCTTCCAGGCACCTACGCTTCTGGGCCCAACTCTCACCTCCAATGGCTCACTGCCCCAGTTGGCAGGTCTTCTGGGGTTGAGCATGATTCTAGGAACAAGGGAGCCCTTCCATACAAGCCATGAGAAAGGCCCCTGATAATGTCATAGACTTGTTCTGGAAAGAAGAACTTCTTCAGGAAAATCTGAAAGGTGAAGCAATCCTGTTACGCTCCTTGTTTCAGTTCTAATTCCAACTCTGGCTCCAGGAGTCTAATTTTTCTCTTTAAAATAACAGGCTACTTATTTATATTTTGCAATTATGGAAGGAACTAACTTAGTGGGTGAAATATAATTTGAGTAATATTTTCAGTATTCTTTTGTAAGATGGCAATTATCTCTCGGCCTTAATACGCATTTAAAAACTATTTCAAAAGCTCTCAAATACTTTTTAGGCAAGTTCTTGATGTGTTTGCTGTTTTAGGTTTACATTTCAAAAGGACAAAATACTGGATTTCACTGCTGTCCAGGATGAAGACTGTTTAGGCGAAATGCGTTGTTTTGTCTTTTGTTGCACTGAATAAACTCTGAGAATGAAGAACTAATCCTTAACGGAGTGCGTTGCCATCAAATCTTGGTTAACAATTAATTTGAGGGCACGGTCAGCCCTTGTGCACCACACCAGCTGAGGAGCGCTACGCTGCTATTGGCCGCATTGCTTTGGATATATATATATATATATATAATATATGTGTGTACTTCTGTTAAAACGGAAGTGTATAATAGCAAATATAATTAGCTTCTATGTATAGGATATTGTGGTATTCATTATATTTTGAGGGGTTGTTAAAGGTGGAAGATGTGTAGTAATGGGTATGTAAGTAGGTCTTTAAGGAATGTTGGAATGTTAGTATGTAATAGAACTGATGACGTAGTAGTACAGTTGGAGTCAGTTGAAAGGCAGCACTGAAAGAGAGAAGACGCTTTATGGTGTGAGGGGCTGTTAATAAAGATTCATCTTTCATATATATTGTGGAGTCATCACTACAGTATACACACACTAACCTATCAGACCAGCCCTTCAGGCACTGCCAGAGAGCTCAATAGGCCAGACCAACTGAGAGAGCGTAGCTTATATAATCTATATTAACACAAAATGTTTATGAATTAATGTGTGATAATGCCGCATAGAAACTGTAGAAATGATTTTTTTTTCGCTTAAACGTACACTTGTAATGTGACCACAGGGAGTGGCCACCAATGTATACATGAACTAATAAAAATAACTTACGTTATGAATTAATATAAAGAATAAGTTTATACTAATTATTAATGATTACATTATTAGATTTTGTGCTGAAATCCTCGTAGGCCTTAAGTTAGCATGAGCCGGAGCTTAGCTGCTTGGCTCTCATACTAAATGTATATTTCCTATCTTGCAGTGTGCTGACTCGCAAAAGGACTTGACCCCTTATTGTTTTCTTCAAACTAGAAGCTGAATGTAACCATAGTAGATCAGTTCCCATGAAATCCCCATTGTTTGTAGAAAATGTTAATCAAAATGCAACAGTGTAGATTAATGTAATGTCCAAGGTCGTTCAAACCGGTGAAGACAATGGAGCTACTGGCCAAAAGATGTGCAAAGAATTACAGAAGGATGAAATCATACCGGACGTGCTACCTCTGAAGACGTCAATCATGTGGACCAATGAAAAGCTTGTAAAATAATATGGGGTGAAAGATTAATGACATAATCCATTTCCTAATTGGATAAAGATAGTGGGGTATAACGTTCAACCAATTAAGTTTTAGGGGAATGTACAACGAAAAAGGGATAAAAACCCATGACACGGGGAGCCAGGGGGAATTAGGTAGGGAATGCTATTGATTTTATCCAGAAACTTTGTCACTCTGTTTGTTATCTTATTGGTTTGTCTGTTTGGTAACTTATTGGTTTGCTTAGAACCATCCTCGTCCTTAGATTGCCCATTTTACACTTTACCTCCTTATGAGGGAAGTGCCCCTTTTGCTTGGAGCTGAATTCTGACTGATGGTGATTAGACTGATGTCCTGAAGACGAAGACTGAACCTGAGCGCTGACCTAAACCTGGGAGGGTAACTATGACAATACAATTGTGATTTGTCTGTTTGCTTTTCCTTTCTAGGTACCAACTGCTTACTTTTGACAGAGACCAAAGCTAGATGTTTTCCAAATTGGTGTTCTAAATTGTTTTGCATGAAGCCCAACATGCTAATGCTAATCAGTGGTTATGACAGGAGTTCACTTAACCTACGCAAATAGACAAACAACTGAATCTATGCTTTGTTGAACTGACACTTTAATGACACTCTGCTAAAATTGACCTATGCTGACGCTGTGTTATGTTCTAATAATTGATTTCCTCGAGTTGTTTAAGTCTTATTCGAGTTGCCAAATTCTGACAATGTTATTGAGTGTTTTGCTAATGAAATTAACACATATGCTCTTAGAATTGTAATCAATAGGGAATAAACCTCATATAATTCTACTATACTGGTGTGGTTATTCATGACTGCAAGGTCATGGTAGTGTCTTGAATTGATTAATGACTTTGACTAAAGTAAATTGTATTGTTGTGATAAATATTGATGACATCATTGACGTATTGATTGACATATTGATTAGCTATCTTATCCTAAGGTGTCTCTCAACTGGGTCAAAAGATTCATTGGCCTAAAACGAGTCCTGATGTGTAATAGATTATCATAAAGGGATGCGTTAACAGTTCTGGTAGCAGAGCGATGGTTTGGACCTTTGGGGCCCTAGGACGGAGAATTATTGTTTAGATTGTTTTTCTGAGATAATGCAAATTGGAGGTATGATGTGTTTCTAAATTCACCATGACTTTCCCGGGATCTCGGAGCCTGCCTAAGTGAGTTGGGGATGTTCTCGGCGTCTTAGCATGTGTGGTATAGAATTTGCGCTTGCTCAGTTTATGCATCTTGCAGGTGATATGTGAAGTTTTTTTATTTAGGCCAGGTGATGTTGTTTTAGTAGGAGTGGGCGTACTCCACAGTATGAGAGTAGGGAAGTCGGCGAACTTCACATGAGTATGGCGCTTTGTGCTCAAAAAATTATCCACGTGGTTAGTTGTTGATGAACGGACCCGTCGCGGTCTAAGACTCTGGAGTATATTGACAAGTGTAGGAGACACTTGGGTTTATGTTGTAATTTGTTCAGTTTAATTAGGTCAATCGGGCGTGGTTGACAAGTCGTGTTTGAGTCAATTGTGTGAATGAAACCTTTGATGGAGATTTAGCAAGTTCTAAAGTGCACTAGAGCAAACCATTGACAAGTTGAGAGTAGGATTTGCGGGTCGAATTCTGCTTGCAGGTGTGGGAACTGAGAAAGAGAGAGTAGCGGCTGAGGCTTCAAGTGAAATCTCTGTGAAGTTCTAAAGCGATTGTGTACCCTTCCTGTAGTAAACCGGAAAATTTGAGTTGTTGTGGTTGTTAAAGGTGCTCGCAATATGTCGCATTAGTTTGGTGTGAATCCAGTGAGGGGCGGACAAGCCGCAAGACTTTGTCAGCTGCAGTGTGTGTGAGTGTGACGTCAGTGGTGCCGCACTGAGATAGGTCAGTTGCCGAGAGGGGTCGCGCACGGATTGGCAGCCGTCCGTGAGAGGCAATAGGTTGAGAAAAGGTGGGTGAAGAGTGTCCTGGGAATTAAAGTCACTTCCTGATTAAATACAAAACAAAAGAGAAAAAGTTAAAATTAATTTTATCAAAGCTTTTAGGAGCACTCTGAAAGGAGACGCATACATTATGGCGAATGAAGGGGAGCCTACACCGCCTGAGGGTACTCCAGCATATATAGTCATGGAGGAAAAGGGTGTAGCGCCTTGCCTATGGATGAAACAGTGGCGCAAATTGACAGAAAAGGAGGGATGTTTGGCGTTTCTGGAGCACGGAACGTTCAATACAAGAATTCTAGAGAATTTGAGGTGGATGTTAAGTGTACAAAAGCCACCTCCGAGGTCAGCTCAGTACGAAGCATTAACAGTCTGGGATTTAATGGCTATTAAACAAAGGCAACAGAAATTCGAGAGGAGAAAAATAAAAGGGCAGAAAAGACTTTAGCAGAGGCTAGATGGGACAATGGGAGCAAAATGTGGAGACGGGAATAGTTGATGGACTAAAATTGTTTCCAGCAATAGCACAGGGAGACGAAACGCAGGGGAAGAAATCCACCTGTAAGACAGACAAGGACTCTAATAAGCCTAACAAGACTAAAAGGTCTTGGATTGAGGAAGACGACTCAGATGACAAAGAGTTTCTCAATCAGTTGTTGCATGATCGCCCGCCACCTTATGCAGTAGACGACAATGTCCTGAGCACCAGTGCGGGTCCTGGGAACCAGACGCAAAAGAAGGGAGTTGCTGATACAGTACAGAATAGTGATACGGGTTTGATACAGAATGGTGTCAGTGTACCCACTGCGCCAGACATGCAGATACAGTTTCAACCTCTGCCGCAGATACAGAGAATCTATCCAGACGTCCCAGTACTAGAGACTACTACAAATCTGATAGTGCCGCCTGACCCGATATATACAAAATCAAGGTTAGTGCAGATTGAGCCAACTCCGCAATTGCTGCCGCAGCAACAGCTGATACCAGGGTATAGCCCAGCAGCAGGACCTCCATTAGTACCTGCCCCAGCTTCAGTGAGTCAAGCTCTAGGAGCTACTGCTCCGCGGGGTTTGGGACCAGGCCAGACACCAGCTGCCATATCATTACCAATTACTGTCAGTCCACCTGTGCCATTGTATGCGCAAGGTAAGCCTGGCATGTGTGATCAGGGAGTAATGACCCAAGATGCAATAAGAGGAGGGTCATGGGAACTCCCCAGTTAATGGCCCCGGGAGAGCAATCAGTTGAAAGACCAAGGTCTTTGCTAGACCTTAGCCCGGTTGAAGCACCTTTGGAAGCAATGAGACAGGCAGGGCTAGGTGTGCTAACCCCACAGACAATGAGTACGAATGCTTCGCAGTCGCCAATGATGCATGCATGGAATATTTTGCTGCAAGTTTTTACGGTGCAGCAATTGAATGAGTGGTTAGAAAAAACTTATGCTTCACAAAAGACTGCAATAACTGCAGAGAAGCCAGAAAAGTCAGAAAAAGATGAGTACCTGAACTTTGTGAGACTGGGCATGGAAGCTGCTGAACTAGTGGAAGGGACAATAGGGGTAAACAGATTAGAATCGTACACCGGAGCAGAGTTAAGGTATCTGTGCACCAAAATTACTAAAGAATTGGGTAAGGTGCATCAGAGGTTGGTGAACCTGGCAGACAAATACAATATTGACATTGAAAATACTAAGCATTTGAAAAGAAGTTACAGACTAGACTTCGACTCTAAAGATTTTGATCACATGAGGTCGGCCAGAATAAGGGCGCATCTTAAAGAAATACTGCAAAGTGCTCAGATCTGGGGAGCCTTAGAAAGATGGGAAGGCAGATGGGCAAAGAAAAGAGATAAGGAAAAAGGCGACAGTCCGAGATCAAGTCCAACTAAAGCCTCACCAGACACTGGGACAGTAAAGATACTACCAATGAGAGAAACAGCTGGAGGGGTCCTAGTTCATGTACCGTGAACTAGAGGAGACATTTTGTCATTCACGAACGACTATCCCAGGTTGAGGGAGAAGCCGATAGAGTAGTATCAGCAAACAGATAGGTTTGTGAAGCTTGCGAAGTGTCTCTGGGAGGATTTGAATACCTTGTTTGAGATTATTGTTCCACTTGACTTATGGCTTGAGTGCAAGAGAGGTGTGGACTGGCCGACTCAGGAACCGGCTAGGGATAAGGTGACTGGAGCACCGTACGAGGAGGTGATGAAGTACTATCATAAAGTGATTGAGTTTTTGAAGCAGAAAGTGTCGCCGAAAGTGACTGATTGGCAGAAAATCGACCGGACCTCACAGGAGGTTAAAGAGTCAATCCATGCTTATTATGAGAGGTTGTTAAAAAGCATTCAAACATTACAGTGGCACTGAGACTATTGAGCCGAAAGACATGAACCATCTTGTGTTTAGATTCGTTGAGGGATTGAGACCAGAGGTTAGTCAGATGATTAAGAATCATTTGATCTGTTGGCAAGCAAAGACGATTGATGAGGTGTTGCAGTATGCAAAATACTGTAGTAACGAGATTGAGCTGAAGCAGAGAAAATTGAAGGAGAAAGTGATGGTGATGCAGAAAAGGGCAGCGCAGGCAGGTGTGCAAGGGAATGGAATCCAGCAGATGGTACAGCAACAACCGCAAGGGAATGCCGTGTTTCAGGCACAACAGAGAGGCCGAGGTTTTGTAAATCGCGGTCCAGACTTGAATACTGTTGTTGTTCAAAATGACGTACAAGGGATGAAAAGGATGTCACCATGTCACGCGTGCGGGGCGTGGGGCATTGGAAGCGGGAATGTCCAAATGCGGTGCATGATGGTGTTGTTCAACAAAGCACTGATGTCAGTACATTTCAAAATGTGAGAGGTCCAAAAATGAGAGGTCAAAATCAGAACTTCCAAAATAACATGGTCCAGATGCAGGGGTTACAGACCATGCAGCAAATGCAAATGCCGCGTGTTCAACCAGCACAAATGCAGCAGGTACAACAGCAGGTTCCCATGGTACCTAGACAGCAAATGCAATTACCCTTAGCCCCAATGGGACAGCAACAGGTGATGCTTCCTCAGCAGTTCACAGGTCAAGCAGTAAGTCAAAATAATACAGTACAGCAGTTCCCATTACGTGGTGAAGATGGAATGAATGACGAATGGTCGGATGAGAGTTCATACAATGAAGAGTGCAGGCTTGCAGCATCCGTAGAAGTAGACCAGAGGGGACCTTATGTCGATGGAAAAGTAACGGGTCACAAGGTTTCATTCTTGTTCGACCCGGGAGCTACACGCTCTACAGTCAGAAGTGCAGAGATTCCAAAATTGCCACTTTCAGGATGTACTATAAGAGTGGTAGGAGTAGCAAACTAGTACTTGACAAACCCGATCACAGATCCGGTGCAAGTTGAGATTGGCAACTTCCAGGGACTGCATAAGTTTATAGTCTGCGATTCAAGTCCTGTGTCCCTACTGGGAAGAGACTTACTATGCAAAACGAAATGTTCGATTACCTGTTCCAACGATGGAATTGAGGTGCAGACAAACAGTGATGATGAAGGGGATGATGGTCAGTTCTCAGAGTTAGAGACAGAGACTGCGAATGAGGATTACCCTTTGATAACCTTATTCCCGATGCTTACAGTGACTGAATTACCAGCTGAATTACAGGGAACAGTAACAGAAAAAGTGTGGGACTTGACAGGAAAAGAAGTAGGGCTGATAAAAGGAGTGGAACCAGTTAAAGTACAAGTGAAGCCAAATGCAGTGTTTCCCCAGGTGCCGCAGTACCACATAGCACAAGATGTCCTTATTCAGGTGTTGCAAATAATTGCAGATTTTGTAAAGCAAGGAGTTTTGAAAGAAGTGTTGAGCAGCCCATGTAATTCACCAATTATGGGTCTGAAAAAGCCTTGTGGAAAGGTTCGAATTGTGCAGGACTTGAGGAAAATAAACGAGATTGTGGTAAAATGTTGCCCTATAGTGCCGAACCCAGCAGTGATTATGTTTCAGGTTCCGTGTGATGCAGAGTGGTTCACTGTGATAGCCTCTTCATAAGGACAGCCAATTTCTCTTCAGTTTCAAATTCCTGGACAAGGTGTACAGTTGGTGCAGAATTCCTCAAGGGTTTTCTGAGTCATAGTCCATCTTCAATCAGGAATTTGAAGAAGGACTTGGAGTCATTAGAACTGCCTTTCAGTTCAACTCTGGTGCAATACATTGATGACTTACTGATTGCGTCCAGAACAAAAGATGACTGCAGGTATGACACAATTGCTTTACTGAACCATCTGGGGAAGAACGGACATAAAGTGTCCCCAAAGAAGCTGCAGTACTGTCAGAAAGAGGTGAAATACTTAGGACACTTGATTGATAGAGGGTCTAGGAGAATATCAAATGAAAGGGTGACAGCTATACTACAGATGAACCCACTGACAACAAAGAGAGATGTCAGGATGTTTTTGGGAATGGTAGGCTACTTTCGCCAATGTATTCCTAACTTTTCGATTATCTCTAAACCATTGATAAAGCTGACAGGCAAGGAAACTAAGGATGACCCGTATACCATAACTCTGTCCAAGGAAGAGCTTGAGTCATTCATGGAATTGAGGGAGTGCATGTGCAGGGCACCAGCTTTAGGTATGCCTGATTACATGAAGCCTTTTCTACTGTTTTGTCATGAATGTGATGCTTGTTCTTAGTCTGTCTTGACACAGGTCCATGGAGGTGCAAACCGTCCTGTAGTGAATTCTTCAGCTACCTTGGACCCAGTCACAGCAGCCTTACCGGGTTGTTTGCGTGCAGTTGCAGCTGTTGGTCAGAGCCTCACGCAGTATGAAGGCATGGTGATGGGACATCCCTTAACAGTAATGGTTCCACATTCAGTTGAAATTCTGTTGACTCAAACTAAAACCCAGCACATGACAAATGCCCGACTTACCCAATATGAGACAATTATTCTGGGGTCGCCAAATGTCTCCCTAAAGAGATGTACTGTATTGAACCAGGCAACTCTACTTCCTGTTGAAAGTACTGAAATTAATAACGAAGAGGAAGTGGAGCATGACTGTCTTGAGGTAACCAAACTATGTACCAAGCCCCGACCTGACATTCAAGATACGCAGTTAAAAGAAAATGACTGCATCATGTTTGTTGATGGATCATGTTTGAGGGACTCAGTCGGAATACTAGGAGCTGGTTATGCTGTTTGTACAATAGCCGGTATTATAGAAGCTTCCTGGCTCGAGAGAGTATATTCCGCACCAGTGGCTGAGTTAATTGCCCTTACTAAGGCATGCCACGCTGCTGAAAATCTGAAAGTCACTGTCTATACTGACAGCGGATATGGATTTGGCATTGTACATGATTTTGGCCAATTATGGTCACAGAGGGGTTTCATGACCTCTTCTGGTTCTCCAGTGAAAAATGGCAAACAGATTAAAGATTTGTTACATTCGATTCAGTTACCTCTTGAAATTGCCGTGGTGAAATGCAATGCTCATGTTAAATCACAAGACTTTGGGGGTCATTCTGACCCTGGCGGTAAAATCCGCCAGGGCCAACGACCGCGGGAGCACCGCCAACAGGCTGGCGGTGCTCCCATGGGCATTCTGACCGCGGCGGTACAGCCGCGGTCAGAAACGGAAAACCGGCGGTACACCGCCGGTTTCCCACTGCCCTGGGGAATCCTCCATGGCGGCGCAGCTTGCTGCGCCGCCATGGGGATTCCGACCCCCATACCGCCATCCTGTTCCTGGCGGTTTTGGCCGCCAGGAACAGGATGGCGGTATGGGGTGTCGTGGGGCCCCTGGGGGCCCCACAAAGATTTTCAGTGTCTGCCATGCAGACACTGAAAATCGCGACGGGTGCAACTGCACCCGTCGCACCCCTTCCACTCCGCCGGCTCCATTCGGAGCCGGCATCCTCATGGAAGGGTGTTTCCCGCTGGGCTGGCGGGCGGCCTTCTGGCGGTCACCCGCCAGCCCAGCGGGAAACCCAGAATACCCGCGGCGGTCTTTTGACCGCGCAGCGGTATTCTGGCGGTTTCAGCCAGGCCGGCGGCTTCCGCCGCCGGCCGGGGTCAGAATGACCCCCTTTGTGTCAATGGGAAACAGATATGCAGATCAAGTCGCAAGGTTTTGCACATTGAACTGTTTATCGTTCAAGGATCAGTGTGAATTGTTACCGCAGACTGAAAACGAAACATGTTTGAACTTTGCCTTAAGAGTAGTGGATACCTTAGATGAGTTAAAATTACTACAGGGTCGGGCTAGCAGAGAGGAAAAGCGCTCCTGGCAGAGAATGCAATGTGTACAGAGGGCTGACGACTTGTGGGTCTCAGAGGAGGGGAAGCTGGTTTTACCAAACAGTCTCCTGTCACAATTTGCAAGGCTTTATCATGGAAGGGCACATCTTGGGAGAGATGGAATGATCAGGTTATTTAAAATTGACTGGTTTAACCCGAAATTCAGACAAGCCGCAGAGGTTACTTGTCATAGGTGCATCATCTGTCAACAGATGAATGCAGGAAAAGGAACTGTGGTAACTTTGAGCCACATAGGGAGAGCTGGAGGTCCATTTAGCAAGATGCAAATGGATTTCATTGAAATCCCTGTTTGTGGAGGATTGAGGTACGTGTTGGTGATTGTGTGTTGGATTGAAGCTTACCCCACACGTAGAAATGACAGTCTCACAGTCGCAAAGCTGTTGCTCAGAGAATTAATACCAAGGCTCAGTTTTCTGGTCTCTTTAGAATCAGATAGGGGCAGACACTTCGACAATGAGGTGATTAAGCTCTTGTGTGCTGTGTTAGACATTGAACAGAAGCTGCATTGTAGCTACCACCCTGAAGCATCAGGACTAGTAGAACAGATGAATGGTACCTTGAAGTCGAGAATATCAAAAATGTGCGCAGCTACCAATATGAAATGGCCAGATGCATTGCCCTTAGTGCTGATGTCGATGAGAAAAACCCCTGATAAGAAGACAGGACTATCACCCCATGAGATCCTCATGGGCAGAGCTATGAGGCTACCCGCAGTTCCCGCAAATGCTCTTGTGAATATCACGGATGCTATGGTGTTGGATTACTGCAAAGGTTTGGCTGATGTGGTTCGCTCTTTTTCCCACCAGGTGGAAGCCAACACAATTCCACCGATCAGTGATCCAGGTCACAACCTGCAAACCGGTGACTGGGTGGTTGTCAAGAAGCACGTGAGAAAGTCGTGTTTGGAGCCACGCTGGAAGGGGCCTTATCAAGTAACACTGACAACAACCACTGCTGTGAAATGTGCAGGCGTTCCAAACTGGATACATGCCAGTCACACAAAGAAGGTAACATGTCCGACTGATGAAGAACTTGAAGTTTCCGACTCAGCAATTCCAGAGAAGGAAGTCTCAGGGCCAGAAAACAGCCAAAGAGGAACTGAGACTACAGGAGAGCCCACTGAGGACGGCTTGGTCCCTCAAACAGTAAACGAGTTCGAGAGAGGTGACAGTGAGCCTATCTAAGTAGAGGCAGCAGGAGAACTAAATCAAGGAGAGGTTCTCCCAGAAGTAGATGGGTACGGGTTAGAGCTTGAACCTGTTACAGACCCAGAAGAAGAAGAAGGGGAAATAATAGAGAGAGGTCAAAGCACACCGGCATCCCCTGAGCCCGCTGCAGGTCTGTCAAGAGAAAACACCATAGCACAAGAGGAGGGTGCTGTTCATCGTCCTGAAAGACCAAGCAAGAAGAAGACGCATAAAGGTGATAACTGGCCAAAGAAACAGGCTGCAAAAGAAAAGGTCGGACCAGACGAAACAATAGCGGAAGAAATCGATACAACCCGAATAGAGGATCTAAGTGAAGGAGAATTGCAAAGTGAACGCAGGTTGAAAAGAAAAAGAACCGCAAGTAGAAGGTACGCAGGTCCTGAATGGGCATATGCAACGACATTTGAATGGCAACAGGAATTCTTAGCATTCTGTTTTGATCGAGAAGTACCAGGCCAATACTACGGTACCTGAAATCAATCAGAGAGAGAGACTGTGTTAAACTGAAATTGAAATTGAGAGCTGAAAAGTTGAGAAAAAAGACTTATAAACTACCGGATGTGACATTAATAACCTGAATTGACTTTGAAACCCAAATATGACAAGCTGCTAACCTGATTGACAAAAAAGGGTCGTGGAGTGAGTGAAACGCTGTAAATACACGCAGAGAGAGAGAGACTTTGCATCAAAAAGAAAAGAGAGCTTTTAAATTATCCTCAAGTTGATTGTTAGCTTTGAGTTATTCTGCTATCTGATTCTTTACAGACCATGGCTCATAATAGAGGTAGAAGCAAGAAGGGTAAGGTATGCGGTTGGTTAAGTGTTATATTAGGCAGTGTGTGTGCAATAATAATTGTAGGTGTGATTGTGGGAATGCCGTGGTTGGATAAGAATGCGACTAACAATTCTTCAAAACCTGAGACTACAACACTAACACCGTGGGAAAAGTTTGAGCAAGATACAAAACACTTGCATGAGGGAACTAACTCAAAAGGAGAACTCTCCACTAATGTCTTCTATCGCTTGCTGAATGAGTATGTTGAAACCATGGATGCGAGAAACTGTTATGTGTGCACAAAGATTCCTTCATCAGTGCAGTAGGGGGTCACATATCATAGTCTTCCACTAACATACGGGATAAGTTGTAGCTTGCTATTAACAAGATTTTATGACCAGGAGCATGTACAATATTTTTATTCTAATTTGGATGTGGTGTTTTCTTTTGTACCAGTGATTGAGTTCCTGAATAAATTAGCTAAGGAGCATAGTATAAAAACAGTTAGAGGTTTCTTTGAACCGACACTTACATTTGGGATAGCTTATGCACACCGCAACAATCTGACTTGCTTATTAACACCTGTAGAGAAAACCTTCTTAGATCACACTGAGGATAGATGCAAAGCATTGAAAGAGAGACTAGGAAAGGGGCTAGAGAAACACACATATGCAAATGATTATGCTTACACTCCAATAAAGACCCAAGGCAAATTAGCTATAGATGCATTACATGTAGGGAGGCTTTGTATATACAGGCCAAAATCTGATCATGACACTTCATTTGTGGGAACGAGTGAATGCAGGCATGTGTTTTTGTTTTAGAGTAAAAGGACATTCATGTTAAATGGACAGGATCCAGTGATCCCTGGGATCTATTATATTTGTGGACTTAATGCTTATTACCGTCTCCCTAAGGGATGGTATGGGACATGTTATTTGGGGATACTTTT
Source organism: Pleurodeles waltl (assembly GCF_031143425.1). Lineage (NCBI taxonomy): Eukaryota > Metazoa > Chordata > Amphibia > Caudata > Salamandridae > Pleurodeles > Pleurodeles waltl. Next base: position 317,604,308 of record NC_090448.1, on the reverse strand, counting down.
CCCAAAGATTTACCAGATTGACGACTTAAAGCAAATACCTAAAGCGTCTAAATTACAACATGCTAGACAAAAACGAGAGACAGCGGCTGCTGTCGTTGGTGACATATTTGGAGCCATAATTCCTTCAGTGGGGGTTATTTTAAACTCCATAAAGATTCGAAAGTTGTCTACTACTGTGGATAACATGCTGACAAATTTTACAGGGGCTATACTCCTGATGGATACTGAACTTGCTGCGGAAAGAGCTATGACTCTTCATAATCGGCTTGCTTTAGACATTCTTTTAGCAAAGAGCGGCGGAGTCTGCAAGATGCTCAACGGGCGTCATTGTTGCTCATTCATACCGGACAATAGTAAAAAGATTAGAGGTATGCTTACTAACCTAACTAGAGATAGTACAGATTTGAAGGAACTGAAGGAACCTGGAGTGTGGGAGAAAGTGGGAAAAGGAATTGCCAGAGTAGGGAGCTAGTTTAGCAACATTTGGAATGGGGTTCTTGCAAAAATATTAGGGGGTCTATTAATTGTTCTGGTCTGTTTATTAGGTTTATGGGGAGCATGCAAAATGAATGACAAAAATTAAATGAAATTGAACGAAGAGAAACAAGAGAAATGAGGAAAGTGAAAGGGAGAAAATGTTCAATGAAATTTGGGAAAGTTCACACAAGGAACAAGATGTTGAAATGCGCATTATGCGCAAGGTGAAAAATTAAAAGGGAAAGGTTTCTGTGATGACGAACGTCATCAGAGGAGGGACTGAGAGAGCGTAGTTTATATAATCTATGTTAACACAAAATGTTTATGAATTAATGTGTGATAATGCCGCACAGAAACTGTAGAAATGATTTGTTTTCGCTTAAACGTACACTTGTAAAGTGACCACGGGGAGTGGCCGCCAATGCAGATATGAACTAATAAAAATGACTTACGTTATGAATTAATATAAAGAATAAGTTTATACTAATTATTCATGATTACATTATTGAATTTGTGCTGAAATCTTCGTAGGCCTTAAGTTAGCATGAGCTGAAGCTTAGCTGCTTGGCTCTCATATTAAACGTATTTTTCTTATCTTGCAATGTGCTGACTCGCAAAAGGACATGACCCCTTGTTGTTTTCTTCATACTAGAAGCTGAATGTAACCATAGTAGATCCGTTCCCATGAAATTCGCATTGCTTGTAGAAAATGTTAATCAAAATTCAACAGTGTAGATTAATGTAATGTACAAGGTTGTTCAAACCAGTGAAGACAATGGAGCTACTGACCAAAAGATGTGCAAAGAATTACAGAAGGATGAAATCATACCGGACGTGCTACCTCTGAAGACGTCAATCATGTGGACCAATGAAAAGCTTGTAAAATAATATGGGGTAAAAGATTAATGACATAATCCATTTCCTAATTGGATAAGGATAGTGGGGTATAACGTTCAACCAATTAAGTTTTAGGGGAATGTACAACGAAAAAGGGATAAAAACCCATGACACGGGGAACCAGGGGGAATTAGGTAGGGAATGCTATTGATTTTATCCAGAAACTTTGTCACTCTGTTTGTTATCTTATTGGTTTGTCTGTTTGGTAACTTATTGGTTTGCTTAGAACCATCCTCGTCCTTAGATTGCCCATTTTACACTTTACCTCCTTCTGAGGGAAGGGCCCCTTTTGCCCTGGAGCTGAATTCTGACTGATGGCGATTAGACTGATGTCCTGAAGACGAAGACTGAACCTGAGTGCTGACCTAAACCTTGGAGGGTAACTATGACAATACAATTGTGATTTGTCTGTTTGCTTTTCCTTTCTAGGTACCAACTGCTTACTTTTGACAGAGACCATAGCTAGATGTTTTCCAAATTGGTGTTCTAAATTGTTTTGCATGAAGCCCAACATGCTAATGCTAATCAGTGGTTATGACAGGAGTTCACTTAACCTACGCAAATAGACAAACAACTGAATCTATGCTTTGTTGAACTGACACGTTAATGACACTCTGCTAAAATTTACTTATGTTGACGCTGTGTTATGTTCTAATAATTGCGTTCCTCGCGTTGTTTAAGTCTTATTCAAGTTGCCAAATTATGACAATGTTATTGAGTGTTTTGCTAATGAAATTAACACATATGCTCTTAGAATTGTAATCAATAGGGAATAAACCTCATAGAATTCTACTAAACTGGTGTGTTTATTCATGACTGCAAGGTCATGGTAGTGTCTTGAATTGATGAATGACTTTGACTAAAGTAAAATGTATTGTTCTGATAAATATTGATGACATCATTGACGTATTGATTAGCTATCTAATCCTAAAGTGTCTCTCAACTGGGTCAAAAGATTCATTGGCCTAAAACGAGTACTGAAGTGTAATAGATTATCATAAAGGGACGCATTAACACAACCATGGCTCAGAGAAAGCATTAAAATAATAGTCTGTGTATTATCGTCTGTGTTCTTTTTCAGCCCTATTCTGATCACAGACTCTTGTAGTGGGAGGATGGGGTTGCCACCTTTACCAGAGAAAAATACCAGCAATTTGTTGTTGCTTTAAGAGTCTGCAAAGGCTTGGGTGTGGTAAAAAAATAGGACTGTAAAGAATCTCGTATATATTCATTTGTAGCAAACATTTTCTATCTTTCTTGCTTTAATTATTAGTCACGGATGGTTAAGGCAGCCCTAGAACATATTCACAACTGCTTTCTATTTATATTTTCTGGTTGAAGTATGTAGGGATAAAGGCCAAAACATCTGCTTTGGGTGATTTTGCTTATTCTGTACCGCCCCAGACATCAAAATAACGGTGCACCATATAGAAAACCAACCAGGGGCAACACGACGCGAGGCCAGGGTTTCCTGCCCGGCCCTAGGTGAAATAATGGCCAGGTACTATCCCTACTCCAGCTTCACTCACCACCGCCCTTAAGTTCAATGACTTGACACAACTTCCCATTTCAATTTGGAAGTCCACAAGGGAGCAGGCCTTGGGATGACGATAGTGAAAGAAGCGAGGAAAGGGCAGCCGGTCACAGATCACAGACATCCAGGAAAATTGAGGGCGAAGCAGTTGATAAAAGGGAATGAATGGATTGGAGAGAGCGAGCACATCCTGAACGAAACACTCCGTGATTGCTTCCTGCGCGCGCGGTCTGTCGTCTGCCCACGTTTAATCAGGTGCGCAGCCCGCGGCATTGTTGCAGGCCCGCTGCTCGCCTGGCGATGAACGAGCTGCGGTTTATCTTGCTGTTGCAGCTTAATTAACAGGCTGGCAGGCTTTTTCTGCTGCTGAGATCTGACTCTGACATGGCGACTGCGTCCCCAGGCGCCCGCTGTTCCCTTTTATACAGTTTTAATTGACGACTTCATGCACGCGACATGTGCCAGATTGATAGGCCACAGCTGAAAGTGAAGTTTGAGGACGTCAGCACGAGATAGTGCACGCAGGTGGCTAGAAACTGTGGGCTACGCACTGCAGCCTAGCCCACAAAAGGCAAAACGAGGAACTGCGCTGGTTTTATGGGTCTCCAAGTTCCTTTCCACTTGGTCTCTCTCTCTGTCCGTCATCCCTTTCAGGGCGTTATTTCGAACCTAGTGTAAAATGTAGGTGCAAAACCTTCTGGGTCTAACTAATATTTGCTTGTCGAATCAGGTGTGTTTCGGTGGGTAGTAATGTGGCGTAAGGACTGGCGTATCTAGGTGAGAATTCATTCATTGCTGTTTCAATCCGTTCCTGGGGGGGGGGGGGGCGTGTTTGTTACTGTATTCCTTGAATGTTTGGCTTCGTTAACATCACTGGGTCCGACGGAGTACATCCTACGTACAACCTACGAACATCCTACTTTGTGGATATTCATTCATTTACCTCTCAAAGCACTTTAGAGGTGAGGGGTGGGAGTTAGCTCTCTCTGCACATTCAGTTTATGGCCTCTGTGTTACAGTAGATGACAGAAGTCAATGAAAATTGAATAAACATTTCATCCTTAACATCTCACTCATAAGGGATGGCCACAATGAGAGAGTTAGGAACGTAGTCTTCATGCACTCTCAGTCAAGGGTCTCTGTGACACCTGTGTGATCAGAGAGGAAATTTCTCTTCAGGAATATTTAATCATTGGCTTCTCTTAAGTGGAATGACATTTGAGGCTAACAGAGTTCCTTCTCCCTACTCACTGAATTCAGTATACCCGGACCACAAACACATGAGATTATCATGGGAGCTCCAGAGATGCTGGTCGGTAATATTTGTGTCGCAATGTGGTGCACACGGTAGCACCAATAACTGTACTGTGCAAAAGGTCTTTTTACACTGAAAGTTGTTGCAGGCACTGAGTCAAATGCCATTGCTTCATGCAGCACCCAAACATCCTACTAATCAACAGAAAGCGGGCAACACAGGGGGACAACACCCCCACCCTACAAAAACGGCTTTATCAAAGAAATGCAACCTTGCCTTGCCTTGAACCCTTCAACACCAAAGGAAACCAGGCGCAAACAACGAGCAAAGAGAATATTGTGCGATATTCTGAATAACATGTTTAGTTTTTGCAAAATTACAAATTTTATCACCTTACTCTGCATATTTGTCAGTATTTCCAGTATTATTTGTAATTTGTACTGGAGGGGGGGCTTCAAGTAAAAATTTCACACAAAGCCCTGCTCGTATTTGTGACTTGGTGCGATTGTTTTTTTTAGCACAGAAGCGGACAGAGATGTACTCGGCACATAACTCTTTCTCAATTTGGTAATGTACAGAACGCATCATTGTGGTATCTCAGGCAGTCCCACCCCACCAGATTTTTAGTAAAACTGGTCCTCTTTCTTTCTGGATTCTCGCTACAGTATGAAATTAGTTCAATCTCTATTCCACTATAATTAGTAAGTCCTCATTAAATGGAGTATATGTATGTAGGAGAGCAGAGATTTATGTCCATGATCAATAATTTTCTCGCCTCCATGGAGGAAAAATTACATAGGGGAATCACATGCTATTGCTGCTGCAGAAACCTACTATGATGATGCGTTGGAACTATCAGCAATTACTGTTGCCCAAACATGTGGCACTAATTGTATGCAATTTAGAAGGATGAAAGGTGTTTATCAATGGTAGATGGTTAATCCACTCACTTGATTTAAACCTGTGTGCTCACTTGATTTCCACCTGTGTGCTCATTCCATAGTCTCTGTTTCTTTCTGTCTCTGTACTTCTTTTTCTCTCTCTTTCTATCCCTCTCTTTGGAGGAAAATCTTATATTCATTAACAAATACACCATGTTCAATTTACAGATATAAAATGAATGTCAAATGTGGGAAATTAAAGTAGTTCTCACCAATTAAAGATGCAGCTCAACACTAGTTTTGTATTGCGACCTTTGTTGATCCGGGTGCCTCCCTCTGGAATTTACTACACGTCCATTTGAGTCCTGACAAGGACCACCTCAAATTCAGTAATTCCATGAAAAGACAGTTTTTCACCCTGGTATGTGAATATTCTGTCTCAGTAGTAGTCAACTCAGGAGTAATACCACCAGGCAGACCCCTAAAGGCTGTTTTCTAAACTTCTGCAAGCACAAGGCTTTGACATTAGTGTGAACTCTTTAGTGGGACCTGTATACGACATAGTATTTGCTTCCACTGATTGATCACTTTAAGGCCACCATTTTGGTAGCGAGAAATGGTTAACAAAACCCCTAAATAATAATAATAAGAAGAAGAACAACAACAACAATAATAATAGTAGTAGTAGTAGAAGTAGTAGTAGTAATAATAATAATAATAATAATAATATTTGTACTCCATAGGAGCACATCTCTGGTTCTCACTCACATCAAACATTACACATACAACCACTTCCCACACACTTGCTGTCTCATTCCAAGCACACCCATGAAGTAGCGTGATACCCACCTTCAAATGCTCTTCAGTAACTCATCAGAGGTTAGAAGCACAATGTAAATGGAACTAAAAAAAAGTGAATATATCTGTAAATAACTTTTAAATACATATGCCAGGTCTATCAAATCTGACAACGAGTCATTTAATGATCTTTACTCAAATTCTAAAATAAACATGTTACTATGCATCTTGCTACTTTGCACAAGTTGATTGAAAAGAATCTTCCAGGGAAAATATATTTTGGGTCATGTCATTATTGGGCTGCAAAAGACAGTTGCACATTGTGATCTGTGATTGAGTGGGGTTCACAAATTAATGGGTGGGCAATCTGCAGCCAATGACAAGCATGCCAGATTGGAATCGGGAATAAGAGGTCCTATCGTGAACTGGACCTTTGAATTTGTGTAAGCAATCCAATGAATCTGACATATATTTCCACTTAAAAGGCAAGTTTTGAGTCTAGTATAAAGTTTCTACTTAGGTAGGACATATGAACACTTGCATGCCAAAGAAAAGAAAACTGCAACAACCAGTTGCACCAATTTAACAAACACAAAACTACGTAATATATGAATTTGGATATCAATTTGAGTGTTCATACTTGATGTGTGCCCTTTATGTCGCTTATTGTGTTGTATTGTATTTTATTACATTGTATTTCAGCATTTATATATGCTGAGGATTAATTGTCCTTCTGCTAAAAGACTATTCAGAATGATGTGTAGGAGGCATCAAGTAAGTCAGATCAAAACCTGATGCACACTGGTATACACAAAATATCAGCACTAGCAAGCATTCAGTGAGAAGGTATAAAAACTGCTGCTCCAGTCAATTTCACAAAGCCGTCTCAGAACTCAAAGCTGCACACAGTGCTGCCAAACCCAAAACTGTACACAGTGCTTGTAAACTCTCCACCTCCAGAGCTCACTGGCATATTAATAACACCTCTGACACAAGAAGAGCAAGCTTCTGTTCACTGCAGTCAAACACTGGGGGCACCCACACCCACCTCTTCAGAGACAATTTAATCAACATTAACTACCTCTTCATTAACTAAATAAAAACAATTCACAGCATTGAATTTGCTTTAAAGGCTCCTACATCATTTCCCCATGCCATTGTCCACCATAGGTCACAATCCAGGCCTTCACCATTGACAACATATTCAGTATTCTAAATGAACTCAAAGTAACCTAATACCTCACTCTGCGCTAATCATCCTCAACGTTTCAGGCTGCCCTGAACCTATATGTAAATATAAAACATTTTTGACTCAAGACTGCCACCTTCACAATTGTTAGACCAAATGTTCCCTTCGCTCAAAAAACCCAATCTTGCCCCAGTTACTCTATCTCATCATATACCTCCTCTTTCTCAATAAGGTCTTATGTTAAGAGGAAGTCAATTGCAGCTCCTTGACCACATTGCATGCCACAATCTCCCTCAAACCTTTCAATGAATATTCTACCTGATGCATGACTTGAAGATTACTCACAATCTGAATAATGTGCCCTGGCCTTCTTTGACCTCTAAGCAGCCTACACATTGTTGTTACTCCACTAAACATAAAACATGGGATCTCTGGTTCCCCAACTATTTTCAGCACCCACATGGCATTAAATCTCAGGAGATTCTATTAGCCAAGCAAGAAGCTGTCCTAAGTGTGCCATGAAAACGTTACTAACATTATCCGCTGTCATCCAATCATGGATGTCTGTAGTTTATCTAAAATCCAACCCACCAAAACTGAGGTCATTCTCCTCAGTGGCCATAAGTTCAAGTCCAAAAGCATATGTTGGTTTAAAAATGTGCAATGTGACGTTGTATACACCACTGCCAACACCACCATCAATGTCTCAGGGATTGTAGATCGATCCACTACTCTCATTCACACATCATGTCATTAAACAAATCCTATAGGCTGATTTAATTCAAGTGTCCAGTATTGTATACAATCCTTTCTACCAACCCACAACGCCTAAAGAAAGTAAAGTGCAAGTTCTCGTCCTCTCAAGCTTCAAAGCAGGAAACACCCTCCTCTGTGGCCTCCAGCTTTCACCCTAAATCTCCCAATGTCTTTCTTCCTTGCTGCTCGTGTCTCATCTCTCAACAGTACAAGATCAACTACATAGGTTCTGGTTCCCAAAATTATTATGAGGAGGCCAGCACTAACTTCCCTCCTGGACGTGCCTACTACTTACATGGACAACCGAAACACAAAGCGTCTGGTCCACCTGGCCCACTATATGTGTTATGTGCTGTGTGCTTCAGTTTTAATTGATCATTTCTCTGTTTGCCATTATTTGTTACAGCATTTAGTTGACCTAGCCAACTCCTTGCCTCGACCTACATGTTCTGTTTGCTGTCCCATCTCATACCCTTTTTCACAAGTACCTCGTTGCCTCTCTTACTCCCCTTCCCTCTACTCTTTATGTCTTTTGAACATCATTCTAATCATTTCATTCCACCCTTACCTTCGCTCCCCTTTCACATTTATCTTCTTTATTCTTACTCTCTCTCCACCCAGTGTCTTTCTGCCCTCTCTTACTGGCAGGGGCGTTTCCTTCCTGGGATTACTCTTTGTCCCGCCTTTTGTTCCTTATTCCATAGCTCCCCTCTCTTCCCTTTTTATCGCCTTACAATGGCCAGTCCCAACAACCTCTTCGATGTGTAATCCTATCCTCTTTCCTAACATCTGCATGCTACACATCTTCTCTCTACCTGTTCCTCTATATATGCATCTTCTACCCTTAAAAGTGCTTCTTCCCACCACTCTAGTGATCCTCCATCCACTTTCCCCTCTACTGAAAAACTCCCCTCACTTCTTCTTAAGCTCACCTATACTTTTGTTCTCACTGTCCACTCTACCTGTCCATCCATGGGGATCTTCTTTATTCGCTCCCACCTCGTTTCTCCTCTTGACTTCTAGCGGCAATAATAATGATCCGACTTAATTCAACACATTCTAAGTAATCTTGATGAAATTTAAGCCTACATGGGCTCTCATGAAGCTGCAATCATTCATATGCTGATTACATAGAGAGCTCAGATGCAGGACCATTAGCCTGCCAATTTATTTTATCGGTTTGTGATTAAACTAGATAGTGAGGAACTCAATAATACCTCACCAAATATGTTACAGATAGTACAGTTATCGTAACACCCCACAATTCAGCGGTTTTAAGCAAAAGAGCTTACTGATATGTCTGTTTCATAGCAGAGCTCACCACATTACTGCTTCTGGGATGAATTTCCAGAAGATGAAAAGCTTTTTTGCTTACGGCCTGAATAGGGGTTGGTCTACTCGAGTTCCAATCACAGCCTTTTTCTTTCAACAAGTTGTGTATGTCTGGACAAACCAATTGTCCCACTGTCTCGTGTTCATTATCAAGTTTGTTTGTGTCTTCTAGAAACCTGCTAAACGCTGCATGAAAAGGAGCTAGTTACAAAGTAACGTAGCTCACCAGCATGCTTCTGTAATCACCCATTACTATTTTTGACCACTACCTTCTCTACCTACCCCAAATCCATTTACCTCACAGTGTGCTTATTGTATTGCAAATGCAATACGTTGACTGAGCTTTTGTTTCCTCCATTGTCCTGGGATTTACTGACCTTTGTCAGAGAGTCTAAAGCAGCCAGTGAGGAGAACCAGGTCACAGTTTCCAGTGATCCTTTGAGTTCTGTGGCTGACTCAACTGGGTATCACCACTTCCCTGGGGCGTAATGCCGGCCCCTGCAACCTCCGCTGAGCAGCAGGAACCCCAGCCCTAAAGGGTGAGCCCAACCTTTCAGGCTGGCCCCATTCAGCCTAAGACTAATGAGTATCTGGTTGACTCAGGGGACCGTCATCTCATCTTATAGTTAATGACCCTCTCAACACGTAAGCCACAGCATGTTATTACTCAAATGGCTAGACCTGGATAGCCTTATGAACAAGAGGAGCCTGGTGGAGACTTTTTCTTGTTTAGGTGGATCAGACTGGACTGCCGCCCAAAGGACTAGCCATAAGAGCCAGTCCTCAAAAATATGTGCCAATGGGTCTCCCAGCACAAACTAACCACTGCTCCGAACCCTCATCATACAGAAAGGAAAATTTTGAACACTGGGTTGCCAACCATGTGAGGTTAGCTCCTTTGGGATAGTAGCTGCAGAATACCAAATTCCATGTATTCCCAAATGTAACAGGGACAAAGCCAATATTTCCTACAGTGCAAACTGCCGAACAGATACTCAACATGCCCCCCTATGTTGGAGGGCGGCCCTTACTCAAGGAAAACTTTCTTCAGTGATGTCCTAATTATTTTGGTAAGAGACTTGACGTTGTCACCATGCTTTCACTTTTAGTGCACTTTAATTCTGCAGTATGGATTAAAGTGTAAAAAGTATAAACTCTGACTGAACATTTATTTTTATTTTGTGCATAGCAATGTTATACTGTATCTGGCTCTTTCATCTCCCTGACTCCCACGAGCAAAGACATGATTGGTCCACTAAGTTACCCAGTGAAGGTGCCCTGCAGGTCCAGGTTCCTGACCAGAGTACCCACTATCCTGGTCAGTGTGGTACATATTCAGTCTTCCCTTTGATACTGGTAGGTGGCTACTTCAATATTAGAATAAGGGAAAAAGTTCAATACTCAGACCCAGGACAGTTTTCTCAAATAGCACTAGAAGACTAAACGGTGATGAAATAAACCACCAGGATAAATCTGTGCCGGAGAACATTAGCAAATTCTAAATTTGGGTTCAGGTGGACCACAAATCTTAACGTTCTTACCTTTACCCTCTTAAATAATAGAATATGATCAGCGATGATTCCTATTATAAAGTGGCCATCCTGAAAATCTGACATGAATCCGACACTAAAGGACCAATGATCAGCACTCAGTCTGTCTTTAAGGTGACATTTATTTATCGCCTTGTGGATCAAATGTAGAGACTTAAAGATCTTCTAAAAAATGCGCTGGGGTATGGAGCCTTTATGCATTCATGAGTATGAGTCTGCCCTTTGTCATCTTCCCACTGCATCAAAGAATCTCACCTCTGTGTAAGTGAGGCAGGAAAATGTAATGCATGTAGTTGTTTTACTCCATTGATGGTTAAAAACCTGTCTGGATGTGAGATCAGTGGAAGAGTGGGGTTAAAAGAAGTATGTTTATTTTATATTAGTTTTATTCTGTCTACTGCCCAGATCAGCATTGCTACTCTGCAAGTAATCTGACAAGCGAAATACTGTGATTTACAATCTAACATGGCCTACTGTAGCCTTGCTCATTCTGAAGTAAAACTTTCTATTGGGAAATTCAGGAGTAAGCATGATCAGTAGAAGAGTAAATTACACCCCCTCAAAGCAAAATCTTTTTTAATCTGGCCCAACAAATTTATTAACAAGTCGTACGTAGAGATTTTCGTAATCGTAGAGATTTTCCTATTTCAAATAGAGCAGTTCCATCTCTTTAGGCGGAGACCTCATCCTAAGCTTTAAAATGGTGCTACAAAAAAGGCTGTGTCACTTTTTCTAGTTTAGCGTGGATAGCTTTGTTTTAATCGAATTTTTAAAAATTCTGCTAAAACAACAGATATTTGAGGTAGGCAGGTTCACGGAGTCAATGGTGTATATGCGTTTCCAAAAATTTTTAGCTTTCTAACTAAAGGCGGGAACTTCAGATTATTCCTAGCAACTGCTCGCTCTGCATAATCTATCAGCACTTTATGCTTCAAAGTGTTTCATTTTGAAATATGTATTGCAAAGTGTTTTGTCATCAAATGAAATGTTAAAAAAGTAAACTATAGAAAAGTAAGTGCAAAGCAGCAAAACTATCAGACTGTTAAGAGGATTTTCTCATAAATTGCTAGTACATCAACAGCATATGGTGCTCGTACTTCATACACATAATGTTAACCAGTTTGACTTAGATGGCCTTGCATAAAATTAACAATACATGATTCCCCTGTACTTTACACTGATAATTTCATCCTCCTTACACATACTCAAATGCCCTACTGCTCCAACTAGATGCAAAGGAAACCTAATGTGCTAAAAACACTTAAACATCGATCCCTTAAAAGCCGTGGCGACGGTAAACAGAAGACCGCCATTGCCAGAAGACTGGACACCGCCAAATTAAGATGCCAAAAAGTCAAACCTCCAAAATTCCTGCAACCTCCACCCACCGCCAGGGCATACAATGGCGGAAAGGCAGTTCACCCCACCCCACCACCGTCATGCAGACAAATCCTCTGCCCACCAAATAATGATGCACAAATCAGCATGGTGGATAGTGGGTGCCGAACGACCATTGGTGGTATGGACCGCCACGGCCAGCAATGGGACCCAACAACAACAAATGCACACATTGGTAACTTTGAAACCCACACACCTGACACATTCACAACACTATAAAACACCCACCCACAATCCTTTGCATCACCAATAGCACAACAGATATTGACAACACAACCCGCATTCATATTACACAACATAACAAAGGTCACACACACAATTACACCACCAAAACACACACAAACCCCAAACACCCATAAGCCAAACACATAACCACACAACAGCACCCTCACCAATACACCCACAGAACACTACCAACAACACACACCATGGCACCCCTTAGCCCCCTGCTTCACAGATACGGAGCTAAGGACCATGGTGGATGAAATACTCAGGGTTGAGCCACAACTATTTGGGGCACAGGTGCAGCAGACATCTGTCGCCAGGAAGATGGAGCTATGGCAGACGATTGTCAACACGGTCAATGCAGTGGGAAACAATCCACGCACAAGGGAGGACATCCGGAAGAGATGGAATGACCGGCGTGGGAAGGTGAGCTCTATGGCATCCAGGCACAACATCGCTGTACAAAAGACTGGTGGAGGATCCCCCAACTACATCGACTGGGAGGAGAAGGTACTGGCTATACTGCACTCGAAGGGCCTCACTGGAGGACTGTACTTGGGTAAGTCAACTACAATTTCTTCACATCCACCACACTTGTAATGCATGTACCACCCAATCCCCTCACTACCACCAGGACCCCATCCCCACCCAGTCCACAACACCCACATCCAATTACCCTGCATGCCCACAATCCCATAAACAGATCTCCATCCTGCCCTCTGTGCACACTCACCCACCCCTGCATGGATCCCCAGTGGCACTACAGGACCCACAATGCACCTCCACCCACCCACAGAAAATGCAAAGATAAGTACACGAAAGGACCCTGCATGCTACGGAAGGGGAATAAACACACAAAATAGGGCAGAGCTGTGCATCAATTTCTGAAATAGTACATGACACATACATGTCCATTCCCCCCCACAGGCACCAACACCCATGCCACCCGGACCGACAGGCCAAGGAGCGCAAGTGCCACACACAGAGACAGATGCCCCACTCAAGAGACTGGAGAGGGATGTTGGAAAGTGAGGAATACCCTGGCCTGTCACACAGTCCTGGACTGTCACCCTCCAGCAGCCCCACCCAGGATACCACTGACAGCCCTACCACCCAGCCACCAACATCAGCTCGGGCTAAAACTACCCCACACCAGTTTCTCCCGGGCATAGACTGGCACCCCACATGTACAGAGGCCAGAGTCTCCACCCACCAACAGGCAGGATGATGAAGGCCCCAGTGCAAGTGGGACTGCCAGACCTGTGCAGGGGACACAGGCACAGGGGGCAAGGGCCAGTCGGAGGGCATCAGTGGCCCAGAGGGGAAGGCAAAGGATGGATGCTGCAGCTCAGGAGATGATATTTGAGGTCAGGGGAGCATACCACCATACCTAGGACAGGATGGGCCAGATCCTGGCCACCCTGGAGCAGAATCAAAGGGTGCAGATAGCACACGACCAAGAGGCAATGGAGCAATGGAAACAGCTAAATGCCACCATGGCCACCATTGCAGGGGTGCAGCAGCACCACTACCCTAGCCAGCCTGAGACCTCCACCCACCTGCAAGCCCCTACCACTAGCCAGGACACTGCCCTGACATCTACATCAGTAGCAGCTACTGGACTGGTGGCACTGCCAGATGACACCAAGGAGACCAGCACTCCTAGCCCTGCAGCCCAGCTCCAGTCATGCAAATGTGCCCTCAGAACCAGACATGCCACTGGAACACCAGCCAAGACCAAGGCCATTGCCAAGAAGTGACTCTGCCCTGAACTGTCTCCCTTGTGTGCCACTGTGTACCATTGTTGACTTGCCACTACCAACACTCCATCTACCAATGGCACATGGAACAAAACCCAGTGCCACCAACAGCTGAGCATATGCACCTGAGTATGGATATGCACCATGAGCCCACTCCCTATCACTGTCCAACAAAATACGTAATTTGTGTCAATTAATAAAAACAACTATGCACTCAAATCATATGTCCCTCATCATAATGAGATACCAATTGTGAGTGTGTATGCATTAGGCAGTCAGTTTCATATTCATACCTTTATTGCAGGAAGGGATCCCTCACACTGTACTGTCTGAAGTAAGTCACACTGTACACAATATTGGGTTCCCTGGCACATGCCATTTCAGTCTCCAGTTAACAGTGTCACAGACTATAGACACCACATTACCAATTACATGAGTCAGACTGAAACTATGCAGTGAAGACAACAGCATCATTGAACAGCACCTTAGGGTCACTGGACGTATAGGCGGATCAGCTGGGTCCTGGAGTGAAGATCTCCCCCTCTTCTTCCTCACCATCACTCTCATCCCATCTCTGACGTTGCTGGCCTGGTTGGACAGCACCCTCCTCTTCTAGAAGGGGGATAGCTCTCCTCACAGCCAGGTTGTGCAGCATGCGGCAGGCCACACTATCTTACACACCCTGTCAGCGACATAATACAGGGATCCCCAGAGAGATGGAGGCAACGAAATCTAGCCTTCAGGAGACCTATTGTGTGCTCAATCACCCTACTAGTATGTTCACGGGCCTCATTTTAATTCCTCTCTGCATCTCTCCTGGGATTCCTCACTGGTGTCAGGGGCCATTGCAGGTTGGGGTAGCCAGACTTACCTGCAAAAGTGAGTGAAACAGGACCTTAAGAAACTGACTTAACATGCATAATAGCTGGCTGTCACCTATGAACAGAACCATTGTCATACACACTCACCTATGAGCCATCCTCTGTCCCCTAGTAGTTGTCCCATCAAGTGTGGTACACTGTTGTTTCTCACGACAAACGAATCATGGACTGAGACTGGGAAGCTGGCATTTACATGTGATATCTACTGGTCAGCAGTACACACCAATTGTATATTCATGGAGTGGAATGTCTTCCGATTCCTGTATACCTGTCATCCACTCTTGGGGGTATGAGAGCTATGTGGGTTCCATCAATGGCACCTACCACATGGGGGATGTTGGCAAAGGCATAAAATCCAGATTTGATGGCAGGAAGTTCAGCCATTGTGGGGAACTGGACATACGTCTGCAGGTGTTGGATGTATTCATCCAGGAATTTTGACAGGATGAGGTTAAACATTGGCTGTGAGACCCCTACACCCATGCCCACTGTCACCTGAGATGAGCCCATAGCCAAAAAATGGAGTACAGAGAGCACTTGCACTTCAGTAGGGATGGCATACTGATTCTGATTAGCAGGTTTCAGTACAGGATCCAGTAAAGTACAGAGGTCATGGATTGTAGCATGATTGAGTCTGTAGGGGGCAATGATGTGACGTTCCTCCATAGTTTACAAATCAACCAGAGGTCTGTACACAGATGGGGCCCTCTCTCGCCACATGGGTCTGTACCTCTGGGGGAGGAAAGAACACATATTAAGGGCACACAAACACCTGCAACACATGATGTTACTGTATCAATTAATGTGCGACATGTAGGTTACACACACAGACCCAGGTATTAAGTACACTGTCAGGCACATGTCTGCAGAGTCAACACTATTGTAATGGCATCGCAGTGTGGACACAGGCTACTGCCATCCAGGTATGAGGGAGTGGAAGTGACATCATTCCGCTGGCGGTAGTCGTCATGATGGAAGGCGGTGTTCACCGCCGTGCACCCAATCATAGGATTACATGATTGTCAATGGGTAACCTGGGCCTATCATGATCGGCGCCGGCAGTGACTGAGCACTCCGCCACGGAATGTGGGCCATGTCGTCAGACCCTTAACACTTGACTCCTGATACCCGTGCAGGGCAATACTCCACTGCGTGTGCTGCTGTGTCCACGGAGGAGCTGGAGAAGCTGGTGGACGGTGTCCTACCCCTGTGTGCCAAGTTGTATGAGTGACCAGAGGAGCAGGTGAGTTGGCGTCTGTCATCCTTGGATGTGTGTGAATGTGGCGGATGCCTGTATGCATGTGGGTTCGATTTGTTACTGCCCAGCCGTAGACTGTCTGGCATGTATTGTATGTGAATTGATTACATGGCTTTCAACAATGGCCGTTCCATAGAGAACAACATGTCATCTGTATTTGGTGCACACATATTAACGTCTGATTCTTTGCTCTATGTGTCCCATGCAGGTCAGGGGACTATGGCAAGCCATTGCCAAGGAAGTGCGGACCCTGGGAGTCTACAACTGGCAGAGTACCCACTGCAGGAAGCAGTGGGAGGACCTGAGGCGCTTGGCCAGGAAGACCGGAGAGGCCCAGCTGTGGAAGGTCTCCCAACGAGGGAGTTAGACCCTGACCCCCCTAATGGCCCGCATTCTGGCGGTGGCCTATCTGGATTTGGATGGGTGCTTGAAGGCAGCACAGCAGCCACAAGGGGGTGAGTGGCAACACTGTTGTGATACCGCTTTGATGGATGTGTTTGGGTGCTGTGGTATGTATGCTGTCTGGTGCCAGTCACTTGGACAGGTGTGTCCTTGCAGTCCTGCCCACTCAAAGACCCGGGGATGGTGTGCGGACATGTTTGGCCGGTCCCAATAGGCCCATGGGGGGGTCCCCTTTATGTAATCTGGTATGCTTTGTGGGGTCATTGACTAGTAAGTGCATTGGCTGGGCATGGTCTCCCATGGGTGTACTCCACACAGTTTATCAGGTCCGTGTTTCCTGTTGGTAATGTGGTGTATTCTGGGGTAATTGCCACTAGTCAGGGACACAGTCATGACCAATGTTGTAGGTGCTGTGTGTAGGTGTGTGACCTTGATGGGAGTGTGTGTGAGCCAGGGATGTCCATATATTCAGGTATATACAAAGTTCTCCCATGTTTTGTCTCTCCACCCCTGTGCTCTTGTGTCCTTTGTGTACATCAGCATCATCTGGTAAGGGAGCAGTGGCACCGGCGAGTGGGGATGCAGCAGCCGACGGTTCCAAGGAGGTAGAGTCGGCGGACGCCAAGGGGACCACTGGGTTGGAGGGTGAGGGGTGTGCCATGTGGGAGGCAACTACCACTGGCGGTAGTGACTCTGATACCTCCTCCGATGGCAGCTCCCTGGTGGTGGCGGACCCTTCTGGGCACACCAATTCTATGTCATTTTACGCCACCACCCATGTCATCTCCCCCCTCCCAGTTGCTCCTTACCCAGTTGCCCGTGCCCACTCACCCTGGAGGGTGGGCGTCTCCTTCGCCCCGGGCACCTCATCCCCTGCCCCAGTCAGCCCTGCTGCCCTCACGGAGGAGGCTATTGACCTCCAGAGAACCATCTCTGTAGGGCAGACAACCATTGTGAATGCCATCCAGGGGCTAGCATCACAGATTCAGCAATGCATACCTGAAAGGCATTCACGGTATCATGTCTGCCCTACAGAGATCTTTTCAGGCTCTGGCCCCCTCTTTGACAGCAGCCAGTGTCCCTGGTCTTTCTGTTCCCCCTCCCACAACCTCTACCCCTTCCAGCACTCCACTCCCTTCACCCATCCCAAGCACACATTCAGACAGCCATGCACACAGATCAACACACAAGAAGAACACAGAGAAACACAAGCACCACACTTCCCACCACAGGCAGGCACAAACCCAACATACAACAGCACACACAACAACATCCACCTCCCCCCACTGTGTCAACCTCCCGCACCTCCCTGTCTGTCACCTCACAGTGCACACCCACATGCACTGCACCCTCAGTCACTGCTGCTGCCCCCACTCCTGCAGTCACCACAACATCTGACATCCAGACATGCACCCCAGACACCACACCTGCACTCACCACAAGTACATTGACAGACACTTGCAGCACACGCACCAGACCTGCAGACACCCAGACAACATCCATGTACACTGGCAGACTGTCTTGTCCCACTGTGTCCACCCCCCTCCTCCCAAAACACTCAAACATTCGCAGTCATCCACACCACACACATCCACCACACATCAGCATACTTTACAGGCACCTGCATCCACGTCCGGCACATCTACACCTGATACTAGCACTCCCTCAACCTCCACATCTAGGCCTTCCTCCAAATCCCCCCCAACTGCCCCTAAGAAGCTTTTCCTCTCCTGTATTTATCTGTCGAACCTACAGGCCCACACCATCTCATCCCTAAACGTGCCCATCTCCTTGCCCAGTCCACTCCTTCCACGTCCAAGTCCACCCCAGTCCATCCTTCCCATTCCCGTGCCCCTTCCCCAGAGAGGAAGAAGCCCTGTGTTGCCCCAGGTCCCTCTGCCACTCCTCGGTCCAAGCCCACTCCCCCACCTTCCAAGGGCAAGCCCAAACCCCCTCCACCTCCCAGACCTAAGCCCAAGCCCTCCCCTTCCAGACGTAAGTCCCCACCCCGCCACCCCCTGCCCCTCTTCCCTGAGGTGCCTGGCTGCCGTATTGCTGCCCTTTACAGTGGAGTACCCTATGCACACATGGGAGTCAAGTTCAGGCCTATATCGGGGCTTCAGCATTTTCACATGGACTGGCTAATGGCCTTATTTGGACAGTATTGTTCTTTATTGCTAGTAAACTTTGAGTGCCTAGTAGTGCTGTTATCAAAATATAGTGACGTTGTTCAGCGTTTCACTGTGGGGGTGTAGTGTGCACATGTGTGTACTTTGGTGCAGGTCATTGTTGCCTTGTGTCAGGTAAGTAGATCTTGTTCTGGTGTGTATGGTGTGGGATGGTGGAAGGAGTTTGGAGTGCGTTGCAGGGGGGGTGGGGTCGGTGTGTAACTGTGCTCTTTCTTCTTATGTGTACTAGGTTGCAGTAGTTACCGTCGTCGTCTTCGTCGGCGGTCACGTCGTGGAGGTATATGGCAAGGAGCAGCACAGGCATTATTTCCAACACTCTCTCTATGTCTGTGTCGGCGTGTTGTGTGTGCCTCCGGTCAGTGTTTCCTTTTATTTTGTTCCTTTCCGCCACGCTTTGCGTGGCAGTGGTTCCTGCCCCAGAACTGCCGGAGTTCTTGTGCGTCATTATTTGGTGGGTGGGTGGGTAGGTCCTTTCCGTCAGCCTGTTGGCAGCCTCCTTCATTCTCGTCGGGACTACAAAGATGGTGGTGTGTTGATGGACCGCTAATTGTTTCTCATGTGCTTCATTATCTGGTGGGCCGGACTGCCAGCCTGTTGGTGGTAAATACCGCCACCGCCGTCCGGGTGGCGTTTACCGCCATGTTCATAATGACCACCTAAGTTTGACGTTGTATAGCTGGCTTTTTTTTAGAAATTACTTTTAGGAGGCCCTAGCTATGGTACAGGAAGCAGCATAGACATTAAAAGGTTTACTATAAGGCATGATAAAGCGGAACCAAAAAGCCTTGAAATGGTACTTCAGGCCAAAGTTGGTACCATCTTAAGTTATGGTACAGCGATCTGGATCACCTCATTCGACTTGCCTTTCCAAGGACTATTGGTGAGAATTGTTAGGTCTGTTGATCAGAATTGCCTAGAAAAAAGTTCTCAGCCTTACGCAATCAGCAACCACAGTTGCACTAGAATTTGTCTCATTTGAAGTCAGACCCCAAGCATGACACTCCAATATGCTATTAATAGGAAGTTCTGCTTGACTAACCACTTGATTGACATCATCTGAAGGGAAGTCATCAGATTCAAGAATCCCACTGTGTTTTTTCACTGTGTTTTATATTTTTTTTTACAAAAGGTGCTGATGTGCTGAAACATGGAATTCTTGTTGGATCTATTAGCCAAAATCAATGTCAAAACAAACCAAGCAGAATCACTGTTGAACCAGCAACTAAAGAAAGTGGAGTCCACAGAAATGTTACAATGGTTGGGTAAAAAAAGCACTAACTAGCCAGGAGTCTGCAGGTTTGACATTAAGAGTACCAGCTATCTCAACCAAAGCATTAATTTATCACAGTAAAAGACTGTTGCTCATAGTTTGTCACAGAAGTCTATCCCTTAACAATCATCCTGCGAGAGACATCAAACAAGGTCATCAGCATGTCCTTGATGTGGCTAATACCTGCAATCACTAATCACTAATTCACTTTGTGCTCTTATGCAGAATTATCACCAACCCCAAACTATAGGGTCACTGATAAAGATGTCCAGCCTTCAGAATAGCAAACCAGCAATGATCTGTCTTCTGACTGATGTCTTTAAGGATACAACTGTACAGGGAGTGCAGAATTATTAGGCAAGTTGTATTTTTGAGGATTAATTTTATTATTGAACAACAACCATGTTCTCATGAACCCAAAAAACTCATTAATATCAAAGCTGAATATTTTTGGAAGTAGTTTTTAGTTTGTTTTTAGTTTTAGCTATGTTAGGGGGATATCTGTGTGTGCAGGTGACTATTACTGTGCATAATTATTAGGCAACTTAACAAAAAAAAAATATATACCCATTTCAATTATTTATTATTACCAGTGAAACCAATATAACATCTCAACATTCACAAATATACATTTCTGACATTCAAAAACAAATCAGTGACCAATATAGCCACCTTTCTTTGCAAGGACACTCAAAAGCCTGCCATCCATGGATTCTGTCAGTGTTTTGATCTGTTCACCATCAACATTGCGTGTAGCAGCAACCACAGCCTCCCAGACACTGTTCAGAGAGGTGTACTGTTTTCCCTCCTTGTAAATCTCACATTTGATGATGGACCACAGGTTCTCAATGGGGTTCAGATCAGGTGAACAAGGAGGCCATGTCATTAGATTTCCTTCTTTTATACCCTTTCTTGCCAGCCACGCTGTGGAGTACTTGGACGCGTGTGATGGAGCATTGTCCTGCATGAAAATCATGTTTTTCTTGAAGGATGCAGACTTCTTCCTGTACCACTGCTTGAAGAAGGTGTCTTCCAGGAACTGGCAGTAGGACTGGGAGTTGAGCTTGACTCCATCCTCAACCCGAAAAGGCCCCACAAGCTCATCTTTGATGATACCAGCCCAAACCAGTACTCCACCTCCACCTTGCTGGCGTCTGAGTCGGACTGGAGCTCTCTGCCCTTTACCAATCCAGCCACGGGCCCATCCATCTGGCCCATCAAGACTCACTCTCATTTCATCAGTCCATAAAACCTTAGGAAAATCAGTCTTGAGATATTTCTTGGCCCAGTCTTGACGTTTCAGCTTGTGTGTCTTGTTCAGTGGTGGTCGTCTTTCAGCCTTTCTTACCTTGGCCATGTCTCTGAGTATTGCACACCTTGTGCTTTTGGGCACTCCAGTGATGTTGCAGCTCTGAAATAAGGCCAAACTGGTGGCAAGTGGCATCGTGGCAGCTGCACGCTTGACTTTTCTCAGTTCATGGGCAGTTATTTTGCGCCTTGGTTTTTCCACACGCTTCTTGCGACCCTGTTGACTATTTTGAATGAAACGCTTGATTGTTCGATGATCACGCTTCAGAAGCTTTGCAATTTTAAGAGTGCTGCATCAATCTGCAAGATATCTCACTATTTTTGACTTTTCTGAGCCTGTCAAGTCCTTCTTTTGACCCATTTTGCCAAAGGAAAGGAAGTTGCCTAATAATTATGCACACCTGATATAGGGTGTTGATGTCATTAGACCACACCCCTTCTCATTACAGAGATGCACATCACCTAATATGCTTAATTGGTAGTAGGCTTTCAAGCCTATACAGCTTGGAGTAAGACAACATGCATAAAGAGGATGATGTGGTCAAAATACTAATTTGCCTAATAATTCTGCACTCCCTGTATGTATTAGACTCTTCCTTGATGAGATTTGGCACCTGGGAATAAAAATGTTGTAAGTGGTACAAGTTATCTAACAATGTTTATGCACTATACTTATATATACATAGTTGCACAACCGCAAGAGTCATTACCACACAACCCACATAACTAGCCTCCTCCGCTCAAACAATAAACTAAAATGCCCCAAATACACAGCATCCTCAATGGGTACAGAACGGGTTCTTAGGTGCCGTCTGACAACCCCCAGTATCTGAAGCTAATCCCTTCTCCGCACCACTGTGTACATTGTACTCGCTATTCACTTTAGCTACAGTGTATTGTGCTATGCTATGTACCATACTTTTTTATCTTTTTTTAAACGTGACCAAGAAAGCCTGGTGGCCAAAAGTGACAGTGAACTTGAATTTGACTAGGACCTCTGAAATTCTACAGTATCACTTTCTGTGAAAGTGTGGAAGAACAAGGCGAGTAGCAACATTTGTGAAAAAACAGACGGCACTAATTTGGCAGTCAGTATTGTATTGTATTGCAATATTTTTATAGCACTTTCTACCCCTATGCGGGGCTTTAAGTAGGTGATGCTTTACATAATTATTAGAGAACTTAATTCCAAATATAATGCTTTAATTTTGTTAGCATCTCTCAACGCCTCCTTGCCCACATTTTCTTCTCAATCAAAGTGAATTCATTAGAATGTGTAAAATAATGTGGAAGGCTATTCTTTGGGGGTGAACTTGATAAATTAACGGTCTTTAACCAAGCTAATGTTGTCATTATCATATCCGTATATATTGTAATGCCATTACCTTCCGCTCAATAACTCTTAGTCATTTGTTAATTGCTCTTATTTCATCTCTCGTTTATCCATTTCATTAGCCATTTACGATTCATTACTCTCTGCTGTGCCTTCTATTTTTATGAAAAGGGTCATTAACACTCATCACAACTGTGAATAGATGTTGATGTGGCTCTTCAACAACAAAAGTAAAAAAAACAAATAGGTGAATTAGTTAAAATGAATGGCCGAAGTCGCCCTCTTCAAATATGTTTTGTTATGATGTGTTTTTGGAAATGTTCATCAAATTGAGTGAGCAATATTTTAAGCTGAAATCAGTAGCTCCTGTAGCCACTAATGAACTACATGACAAACTCACTGTTCAACAATTTTCTGCAAGAGCTTCAGAGTTGCCTAATGCCAGTAGTTCTCTGCTTAGGGCACACTGGTTAGACCATTCACCTTCTTGGTAGCCCATATCTGGAAACCCTTTAATCTACCTTTATCCTTTTGGAGTGGTTGAGTCCATAATTGGCACAGTCCTCTTGATGAGGCCTCATCGGTGGTAAAATAGCCTAATTTTTTCTGCTGATCATGTGCCTGCATAGGTATCCCATCTTAATATCAACTAGAGAATACTGTGATAAAATAAATTGAGAACCAAAATATCAAGAAAACTAAGTATATACAGGTAAACATAGGTTTACTTTACTTAAATCTATATTTATAAGTACCTTCACGCTATAAATGTATTCAGGTTACAGATGTGCAGTTAAGAATGGTAAACCTATACTTATGTATATACATTTACCATTTCAATAATTGGCCCCCAATATTTTGGTAGCACTGTGTTTCCTTGGGCAAAATTTGGACATCCAATCATCTGCATACTTTCAGAATTTACCTGCTCTCCATGTAGCAAAACACTGCTTTCCCAATGTAAAGGAACCAGACTGAATATCATGAGATGCCCCTCAGTGGTGGCAGGCTTAAAGATATTTTGTCCAACCCACTTCTGGAACTCTAATTGCTGTGTCCCTAAAGCTTGAGTATGCTCTTTGGTAGTTCAAACTTTGGTTGCCACAACATACCTCCTTTTCAGTGTAGTGTCCTCCCCAGCCTGGGAGTAAGCAAATGAACACACCACACACAGAGCTCTGTAACAGACTCTTTATTCCTCAGCATGTGATCACGCACTGACCTTTAATTACATTATAACCATTAATAACCACACCTTCACACCTACCAGCATTTTATGTAATTCCTCTGTTGAGTCTGCCTAGAACTGTAAGGATCCTAGCGTACATGGTCTCACGACACTACACCTCTCCCTTTGTTAAATAAGAAGTATAAACAACAGTTACATTCTATTTCTTCAATGAGTCGTTGAGGCACTCGCACTAGTTGGCCAGATCGAGTGTGTGAGGTGGTTGAGATTCACTCTTGTTGTGCACCAATGGCACAGGTTCTGATGCTTGATCTGGACTGTTAGGCGGGATTGCCTCATTCATAATTGCAGGAGCTAACAAACATTCAATCAATCAATCATTGTATTTATAAAGCACTCTACTTACCCGCGAGGGTCTCAAGGCGCTGGGGGGGGGGTGCTGCTATTGCTCGTAGAGCCAGATCTTGAGGCGTCTTCTGAAGGTGAGCAGGTCTTGGGTTTGACGTAGGCTGGTCGGGAGGGTGTTCCAGGTCATGGCAGCGAGGTAGGAGAAGGATCAGCCACCGGAGGTCTTACGTTGGATGCGGGGAATGACGGCGAGGGTGAGGTTTGCGGAGCGGAGCTGTCGGGTGGGGGTGTAGAAACTGAGTCTGTTGTTCAGGTAGGCTGGTCCGGCGTTGTGGAGTGCTTTGTGTGCGTGGGTGAGGAGCTTGAAGGTGATCCTCTTGTCGACGGGGAGCCAGTAAAGGTCTCTCAGGTGGGGGGTGATGTGGCTGCGGAGGGGCACATTGAGGATTAGTCGGGCGGAGGCGTTTTGGATGCGTTGTAGGCGTTGCAGGTGCTTGGCCGGGATGCCTGCGTAGAGTGCGTTACCGTAGTCTAGTCTGCTGCTAACGAGGGCCTGTGTCACTGTTCTTCTTGTTTCGATCAGGATCCACTTGTAGATGCTGCGGAGCATGCAGAGGGTGTTGTAGCAGGAGGAGGAGATAGCGTTGACCTGTCTAGACATGGAAAGGGAGGAGTCGAGGACAAATCCAAGGTTGCATGTGTGGTTGGTCGGTGTTGTTGGGGTTCCTAGCGAGGTTGGCCACCATGAGTCGTCCCAGGTGGAGGAGGTTGGCTCGAGGATGAGGACCTCCGTCTTGTCCGAGTTCAGTTTCAGACAGCTGCTTCTCATCCAGTCGGCGACGGCCTCCATTCTCTCATGGAGGTTGGTTTTGGCGGTGTGCGGGTCCTTGTTTAGGGAGAGGATGAGTTGGGTGTTATCGGCGTAGGAGATGATGTTGAGGTTGTGTTGGTGGGCCACTTGTGCGAGGGGGGCCATGTAGATATTGAACAGCATCGGGCTGAGGGAAGAGCCCTTGGGTACGCCGCAGATGATGTCGGTTGCTTCGGTTTGGTAGGGGGGGAGGTGGACTCTCTGGGTTCTGCCGGAGAGGAAGGATGTGGTCCAGTCGAGGGCCTTTTCTTGGATACCGGCTTCATGGAGGCGTGTTTTCAGAGTGCAGTGGCAGACCGTGTCGAAGGCGGCTGACAGGTCCAGAAGGATGAGGGCAGATGTTTTGCCGTTGTCGAGTTGGTGTCTGATGTCATCTGTGGCGGCGAGGAGGGCAGTCTTGGACAGTATGGTTCTTTATTGCTAGTAAACTTTGAGTGCCTAGTAGTGCTGTTATCAAAATATAGTGACGTTGTTCAGCGTGTCACTGTGGGGGTGTAGTGTGCACATGTGTGTACTTTGGTGCAGGTCATTGTTGCCTTGTGTCAGGTAAGTAGATCTTGTTCTGGTGTGTATGGTGTGGGATGGTGGAAGGAGTTTGGAGTGCGTTGCAGGGTGGGTGGGGTGGGTGTGTAACTGTACCCTTTCTTCCTATGTGTACTAGGTTGCAGTAGTTACCGTTGTCGTCTTCGTCGGCGGTCACGTTGTGGAGGTATATGACAAGGAGCAGCACAGGCATTATTTCCAACTCTCTCTCTATGTCTGTGTTGGCGTGTTGTGTGTGCTTCCGGTCAGTGTTTCCTTTTATTTTGTTCCTTTCCGCCACGCTTTGCGTGGCAGTGGTTCCTGCCCCGGAACTGCCAGAGTTCTTGTGCTTCATTATTTGGTGGGCGGGTAGGTCCTTTCCGCCAGCCTGTGGGCAGCCTCCTTCATTCTCGTCTGGACTACAAAGATGGCAGTGTGTGGATGGACCGCTACTTGTTTCTCATGTGCTTCATTATCTGGTGGGCCGGACCGCCAGCCTGTTGGCGGTAGTTACCGCCACCGCCGTGGGGTGGCGTTTAACGCCATGTTTATAATGACCACCTAAGTTTGACGTTGTATAGCTGGCTTTTTTTTTAGAAATTACTTTTAGGAGGCCCTAGCTAAGGTACCGGGAGCAGCATAGACATTAAAAGGTTTACTATAAGGCATGATAAAGCGGAACCAAAAGGCCTTGGAATGGTACTTCAGGCCAAAGTTGGTACCATCTTAAGTTATGGTACAGCGATCTGGATCACCTCATTCGACTTGCCTTTCCAAGGACTATTGGTGAGAATTGTAAGGTCTGTTGATCAGAATTGCCTAGAAAAAAGTTCTCAGCCTTATGCAATCAGCAACCACAGTTACACTAGAATTTGTCTCATTTAAAGTCAGACCCCAAGCATGACACTCCAATATGCTATTATTAGGAAGTTCTGCTTGACTAACCATATGATTGACATCATCTAAAGGGAAGTCATCAGATTCAAGAATCCCACTCGGTGCTGTGGTTTCGTCTGAATCCGGACTGGGAAGGGTCCAGGACGTCGTTGGCTTCGAGATGGCGGGTCAGTTGCGTGTTGATGATTTTCTCGATGACCTTCGCCGGGAACAGGAGTAGGGAGATGGGCAGGAAGTTCTTGAGGTCCTTGGTGTCGGCCTTGGGCTTCTTGAGGAGGGCGTTGATTTCGGCGTGCTTCCAGCTTTCCGGGAAAGTCGCTGTTTCAAAGGAGATGTTGATACCCTTCCGTAGATGGGGTGCGATGGTTGCATCGGCTTTGTTGTATACGTGGTGCAGGCATGGGCCTGACGGTGATCCTGAGTGGATGGAGTTCATGATCTTGTGTGTTTCGTCATCGTTGATGTTGGTCCATGAGGTCAGGCGGTTGGTACGGGT
Source organism: Pleurodeles waltl (assembly GCF_031143425.1). Taxonomy (NCBI): domain Eukaryota; kingdom Metazoa; phylum Chordata; class Amphibia; order Caudata; family Salamandridae; genus Pleurodeles; species Pleurodeles waltl. The sequence goes on along the minus strand of NC_090448.1, from coordinate 317,577,292 downwards.
GGTGTTCCCGGAGGTGGGGTCTGGTGTGGTCGGGGCGGACGTGGTGTTGAAGCTGTTGTGGATGTCAGTGATCTTCCGGTGGAAGAAAGTGGCCAGTGAGTCGCACAGTTCTTGAGAGGGTGGGATGTCATTGATGTTGGCACTGGGGTTGGAGAGTTTCCTTCACGATGATGAAGAGCTCTTCGCTGTCATGTGCATTGTTATCCAGGCGGTCTTTGAAGGAGGATCTCTTGGCTTGTCTGATGGGTTGGTGATGCCTGCGGGTGGCGTCCTTGTGAGTTGCGTGGTTGTCAGGTGTGCGTTCGTGGAGCCATATCTTCTTTAGTTTCTGGCAGTTGCGCTTGGAGTTTTGGAGCTCGTCGGTGAACCAGGTTGCTTTCTTGCTGGCGTGGTTGTTGGTGGGCTTCTTGAGTGGTGCGAGGAGGTTGGCGCAGTCGTTGATCCACTGTCTGAGGTTGTGAGTGGTGTTGTCTGGGTGGGTGGGGTCGGTTGGCGGGTTCTGGGCACGGGTACTGGTCAGCTGATCTTCAGTGACTTTGCTCCAGCAGCGACGGGGCGGTTGTTGGGTGCGGTGGTGCTTGGTTTGTATCTTGAAGGTGAAGTGGATGCAGTGGTGGTCAGTCCAGTGGAGTTCGGTGGTGTGGTTGAAGGTGACGTGGGTGCTTGTGGAGAAGATGGGGTCAAGCGTGTGGCCGGCGGCGTGGGTGGGTGCGGTGACGAGTTGTCTGAGGCCAAGGTTGGCAAGGTTGTCGATCAGAGTGGTGGAGTTGGCATCGTTGTTGTTCTCAAGGTGGAACATCAACCTAGGTGCTTAAAGTGTGATGAGTCCTGTGTGATGGACTTTCCAGGACAATGCGCCATTACCATGTGTCCCTTGCACGTCACTGTCCTCAGAGGATCAACAGCAAATGGAGTATCTATTTTCCGCTTTCCTTTCTGCTTGACCAGGACCTAGTCACCTTCATTGAAGACTGCTCTCGGCATAAGTTTTCATTTTGCACTTTGGAGAAGTGTCTGTGAAATGAACCTTATTAGTATTCAAGGGTCGGTTTGCTGTCCACTGTGGCTGTTTGGGTCTGTAATGCTCTCCCAAATAGCAAGGTGGAAGGACTCTCACTAGTTGTTTGTGGAGGGAGGCGTGAATGATAAGCACAGAGGGCTTGGCACAGGTCCTGGTTTAACATGACCCCTCCATCGATGCTGGTTAAATGACCCTTTTGGGGTACTCATGGATTGTTCCACAACACTATTGGCTTGGAGCCACAGAGGTGTACTATTTGGATGCTTGATATTTACTCTAACTAGAAACTTCTTGAGTTATTTGCTATTGAATAGCAGACCGTTATCAGATTTGAGAATGGCTAATATACTGCACGCTGCAAAGATGTCATTCAGCCCCTCGATGACCATGTCATGGGAGATTGGTGATAGTTCCTTTACTAAAGAAAAGTGTGAGATGATGTCTGTTTCCAGAGGGCCCACAGAATTTTACTATAACTCTTTCCCAAACCTGTGCAGGAAGGTCAGACATTGTCAATGGACGCTGTGTCACTTGGAGAAGAAAGACAGTTGCAAAGATGGCACTCTTTTAGTTCCCTCTCAAATCGCTTGAGTAGGAGTAGGAACCACTCTCAGACTCTTAGAGCTCTTTTGGTGGCAAAAATGCCAAAATGTCTTCCTGGGCTAGTTTAATGACTTGCTGTCTTAGGGTCTCATGTACGGTGATTGTCAAGCTTCTCAATACAACACCTTCCCTGGTTATGGACAGTTCTCAGTGTACATTTTTTTTTTTAATTCAACATCTTCAGCAAAAGGTTGAGATGAAATTATGGGGGTCATTCTGACCCCGGCGGGCGGCGGGAGCCGCCCGCCTGGAGGGAACCGCCAGAATACCGCTGCGTGGTCAAAAGACCGCCGCGGGTATTCTGGGTTTCCCACTGGGCTGGCGGGCGACCGCCAAAAGGCCGCCCGCCAGCCCAGTGGGAACCACCCCTCCATGAGGATGCCGGCTCCGAATGGAGCCGGCGGAGTGGAGGATGTGCGACGGGTGCAGTAGCACCCGTCGCAAATTTCAGTGTCTGCTGAGCAGACACTGAAATTCAAAGTGGGGCCCTCTTACGGGGGCCCCACGACACCCCTCACCGCCATCCTGTTCCTGGCGGGCGGAACCGCCAGGAACAGGATGGCGGTGAGGGGGTCGGAATCCCCATGGCGGCGCAGCAAGCTGCGCCGCCATGGCGGATTCCCATGGGCAGCGGAAAGTCGGCGGTACACCGCCGACTTTCCGCTTCTGGCCGCGGCTGTACCGCCGCGGTCAGAATGCCTGGCAGAGCACCGCCAGCCAGTTGGCGGTGCTACCGCCGACCCCGGCCCCGGCGGTCCTTGACCGCCGGGGTCAGAATGACCCCCTATATCTTTGAGGATAAGCATGTTCTTATGGAAAAGTAGCCTTCCAGTACAAAATACTGTGCTTAGACTAACTTTAAAACTTTTATCAATCAGGGTGTGTGCAGTACACATGCAAAGTGGAGAAAGGTAGGAGAATTGCAAGCATTTTTCCCTTTTAACAGCAATAGTGTTATTTTCTGGTGCAAAGTCCCCTCTAATATTTTTTACTAGATTGGGTTTTGTGTCAAAAACTATGGGCGGTTGCATAGGACCGCACATGTACCACTCATGGAATGGCCCATTGATGCAAAGTAGCACACAGAAGCTTGGCGCTTCTTTGTGTTACTTTGCTGCAATTTTCCAGCACAACTTTTACATTGGAAAGCAAAGCCCAAAGCAAAAGATGTTGCACAGGTAATGCAAACCCAGCACAAAATGTGTATAAATCTGGGCCAATATTTCACAGCCTGACTAATGGCAAGGTTGGGGTACTGCAGAAAAAAGAAAGAGGGAATAGACAGGAGAAGTTGAAAGTAGAGCAAGCTTCAGTTTTGTGGCCAGTGCGATGCCGTATGAGTATTATTGAATATAAAATAACTGTAATTGAAAAATTACATATCGGAGAGTATTGTGATGTTGGTGCATTTAAATAGCTGTTGGAGCTGATGAGTCCGCTGAAGCGCTTTGCGGGCTGGTAGCATGCTCGTCAATGGGGGAGCCGGGAATGCATAAATATGTCTGTTATATAGGGTTGCGTCAATGTCCTGAAGATAACGAGAAATTAGCAAAATTTAAGTTGTAAAGTAGGACAAGGATAGGGAGGACGGTTTAGTGCTCCGTGTTTAGCGGAGGAGGCAGGGAGGGAAATGGAGATAAGAACAGAGACAGAACTAAGTTATGAAATATGCATAGTGCCTGCAGGGCGCGCAGAAGCCCTTCAATTTTCCAGTCAATTAAAGAACGGGCCGGGGAAGAGGCCCGATGGAATGGGCTGCCCTCCTCTAGGGGCAAGAGAAAATGTCATGTTATCTCGCGCCGACTAAAAATAAACACAACTTCTTCATTAATATTGCATTGCTTTGGCCACATTCCTCCGCTTGGTCGGCGAGGAAGCGGAGGCGGGCAGCGTGAGCGGGCCCCGGAAACTCTGCGCGCGAGAAGCCTGGGCTTGCTGGGTGAAGCGTCGGATGAGACCCTGCAAGGTGTTCAGTGTTGAAATGGAGGGGCTGAAAACAAGTAGTCATCTGTTCTTCAAATTAGAAAATTCGCACTGCTTAAACACCTTTAAAAAAAGTCGCTTTTAAAACCGGACATGTGAAAAGACATAGACAGACCTGTGACAAGATAAATAATCTGGTAGCCCAGTGTCTCACTGCTGCATTTGATCAGTACAGCCCTGAATACGTAGACAAGGTGACGCAAACGTTAACTCCCCTGGGCCCTAACAGGCTGCAAGCGAGAATTGCGTATATATATTTCAACCAGGGAAGGAATAACTACCAGGCCTATTTCATCTGCTCAGCGGTCATGAAGACAGAATCCGCTAGCCTCCCTCTAATCCCGTTTCTTTATTCTGCTACATCCCGTTACTCGGCCCACCACTAAAACCTGAACTCGTCACGTGAGATAAATACCAGAAAACCTCACAAAATAACCCGGAACAACTCTAGTGCTCTGGTTAGGGTGACCACCTGGCATTGAGGCAAATTCTGGACAGGACTGTAAAAAATTCAGGACAAAGGGTCAAAATTCAGGACAAAAATTCAGGACAAAGGGTCAAAATTCAGGACAAAAATTCAAGAACAAACTCAGTTTTACAGACACACGCAAGAGAGGCCATGCCTCACTATGTTGTCAGTGCATTTATGTACTCTTTTTTAACATAGCACTATTTATTCACTGTGGACCTTTTGTGATTGTCTCCTGGTGTGCTACATTCAGGTGCACATTACGTCCTTGTTCAGTAGTAAATTAATGCCCTTCACGGCAAGGCCATCACCCCTACCCAAATCTAGCCGATCTTTCCTGAAGAGAAAGTAACAGCAACATTTTGATTATGTTTCTGAACATTTCAAAACCCCTGGCAAACAGTTTGGGAAACATTAAGGTAATTAACCTTATGCTAGTTTAAACAAATTGAACAAAAACATCTGGCTTACCCCAACCGTCCATGGACTTTCCACCTAATTTTTTTTAAGGAGGCAGGGCAGATGGTGTGGGTGACAGTCTCACACCTAATGACAGGATGTGATGTACCCATAACTTGTCTGTAGTCTCACTGCACTAGACTGTATGTTTGGGACTCTACATTTATCTCAGAAATGGGATCCCGGACTACCAATCAAAGATAATAAAAGAGTAGGATGAAATTGAGATCAAATGGGAGATCCTCGGCAAGTAATTCAAAGGGTTGTTGCTAACAACTGGATAAATAAAGAAGAGAAGAACAAGGTGGGACAATTCTTAAAATCAGACAAGATGGGTCCACCAAGACTATTTGAAGGTATTGGGTACTTGAGGAGTTGTCTGCACACAGGAGCGAAACAGAAGGGGCACTGTCAAATGGTTGAACAATCAACACCCATCCACCTTGGCAAACTCTTCTGGTGCAATGGTTCGCTGTTAGTGCTTGTGAAGGGTGAGCAGGGGCCAGACCCCTTGCAAGGTTGTGCAAGGCAATTGCCCGCTTAGTCCATGTCTTTATATGGTTTTGAAATTGAGCAAAAGCCAAACTAGAGATCTGGGTTATCCCTAAGTGTCAAGTACACATAGAATCTTCAAAATATTTGGGATGTAAATTGCACAAACAAAATTTACAAATTTTAAATTTTAATTAGTGTTTCTTTAACATATGGCACTGTTTTCGCCTTCATACACAATTAGATCTCAGATTGAACTGGGAACCAGTTACCTTTTGATACCTAGGGCCAGATGTAGCAAAGGTTTTTACCCATTCTGTGTCTATGGGAAAAAGTGTTCGTACATATGGCCCCTAGTGATTAATATCTACCATTCTTACACTGATTTCCAGGATGAAAATCTTGGCAGAGCGAACGGTCCCGCCAAGCCCAGTTTGCTTTTTGGTCTTCTCTTCTGCTTTCTGTAGAGGCCATGTGGTACTAGTGAAGATGGTGTGCTACCCCAATGATAGTATTATTTTGCAAACCTTAAAAAAATCATATTTGCTGTGCATTCAAAGAACAAAGTCAAATGTCAGGCTCTGTCTTTGGTGGGAACTTAGTGTTTCCTTTCCTTTCTCTGACTTCAAAGTAAGAGGATTTATGAAACAATCTTGCTGGATACTGGGGTTAGGAAAGAGTTTTTTCTATCACATGACAACATTTAAATAGACTTCAGAATATATCAGAATTGCACCCTACTCTGTATCACTCCACCTAACGCCACTCCATGCCACTGTTCTCTTCTCCATTCGGAACCACTCCACATTATGCCACTGCTCTCTATGCTACTTCACACTATGCGTCTCTACTCTACTCTGTACTACTCTACTCTAAGCCACCGCACTTTGTGCCTCTCTACACCACTGCACTCCGCTCGTCTGCACGCCATACCACTCCAGTCTAGGCAACACCAATCTAATCCGCACAACTCCACTCTCTGCCACTCTGCAACGCTGCACTGTATGCCACTGCAGTCTAAGCTAATACACTCTATGCTAATGCACTTTACTCTGTAACACTCAACTCTATGCCCCTGCACTCTACATCAATACACTGTACATCATTCTAATCTACTCTGCACCTCTGCACTCTTTGCCACGGCACTCTATACTACTTTACTCTATGCCATCACACTCTATGCCACTTTATGCAACTCCACTCTAACCTGCACTTCTCCACTCTAAGCCACCTCACTCTACTGTGAAATAATCTACTTTATGCCACTGCACTCTGTGCCACTGCATTCTATGCCACTGCACTCTACCCTGCACCTCTCCACTCTATGCAACTGCACTCTACTCTGAAACAATCTATTCTACGCCACTGTACTCTATACCACTCTGACCACTGCACTCTAGTTCAATGCACTCTACACCACTGCAAGCTGACACTCTGCAACACTGCTCTGGCTGCCACTATACTCTACACCACTCTGCCCTGTACTACTGCATTTTGCACCAATATACTCTATTCCACTGCATTCTATGCCACTCTACTCTGCCCAATGCCACTCTATGCAACTGCACTCTACACCAGTGCACTCTAAACAACTGCACTGCCCTTTACTCTGCACCATTGTACTCTATGCCACTGTTCTCTGTACCACTCTACACCACTGCACTGACACTCTACTCTGCAACTCTGCACTCTACACCACTCTACTCTATGCCACTGCACTCTAGGCACTATACTCTACTCTACACCACTCTACAATACTCCACTCTGCACCACTCTACACCACTACACTCTATGCCACATGAGTCTACTCTGCACTCTATGACACTGCACCACTCTGCATTACTGCACTCTCTGCTACTCTATTGTATGCCACTCTACTCCACTGCACTCTATGTAACTCTACCCCATGCCACTATATGCCACTGCACTCTGCGCCAATGCACTCTAAACAACTGCACTGTACGCCACTGCCCTCTACTCTGTACCACTGTACTCTACACCACTGCTCTGTGCCACTCTACTCCACTCTACATCACTGCACTGACACACTACTCTGCAGTGTTGCACTCTCCACCACCGTACTATACACCAATGTACTATGTACTACTGCATTCTATGCCACTGCACTCTATGCCACTCTACTCTGCATCACTCCACTCTACAGCACTTTGCCCTACTCTGCACCACTCTACACTACACCACTGCACTCCCCGCAATGTGAGTCTACTCTGCAATCTATGCCACTGCACCACTCTACACTACTGCTCTCTCTGCTACTCTATTGTATGCCACTCTACTCCACTGCACTCTATGCCACTCTACTCTGTCCCATGCCACTCCATGCCACTGCACTCTAAACCACTGCACTCTAAGCTAACGCACTCTAAACAACTGCACTGTACCCCACTGCACTGTACTTTGCACCACTGGGCTCTATGCCACTGCTCCTATGCTACTCTACTCCACTCCATACCACTATGCCACTAGCTTTAAGCCATGCTGAACAGCAGCTACTCTGGTGTATAACATGGCTAATGGCTAAAACACATTAGCAAAGCCAATAACTCTTTCGTAGATGAGACCTATTGGCTTTGCCAATGTTTGTTAGTACTATGAGGTACCAAGGTACCTGAAAGAACTGTGAAAAATACAATTACATCATAATAAAGGTTGCTACAAAATGCGCAAATACATTTCGGTTAAATAAAAAGAAAGTGCTTCTCAAATACAGATTTGAATAATATACAGTTTATACCTAGTGACAAAAAAATGTATAACACTCCATTAAAACCACACACTCCACAGCTCACCTTGGAACACCATTACAATACCTCTCTGAAAGAAATATCTTTGCCACCAGAAAACTTCAAGTGACTCCTTTTAGTAAAGTCAATGCAGGTTTTCAAGCCCCTTTGTATTTGCAGATTTACCAGTTGCCCACATTTGCATGTCTTTAAGGAAGGAGACCCCCTGGCAAGAAGGTCTGATTCGTATCTGTCTGCCCCTCCCTCCAAGCACACAAGACTCCCTGCCTTTCACTGCAGCTGGGGAAACTCCTCTGCCCGTAATTTCGCCCTGCCTCCGTTGCCCTTCAGGTGAAAGGCTAAAATTACGGACAAATGCCGTCCGTTAAAGCTTTCATCACGGACAACGGACAGCAGGGCGAAATTACGGACAGTCCGTGAAATTTACGGACGGGTGGTCACCCTAGCTCTGGTGTACCGTACAAAAGCGGGCGCGTGCACGCATATGCCCCTCCCCCTCACCCCAGTCAGGTAGTGAGGACTAACCAATGGGAAGAACAAAGTCAGATGATTCAGTAGAGCAGTGGCAATGGACAAATAAGACACAAAGCAAGAATGAGAATCAATCAATCAGGATTTATAAGGCACAGCTAACCAACAGGTAGATCTTCCAGGCTCTTGCAGGCTTCTACAAACAGCTAGGTTTTTCGTTTTAAAAAAAAGTTTTATATAGCACGAACTCGACTCAAATGTATTGGAGCACTTTACATGAGCGCCAGTTATGTTACAAAATGACAGATCCATTTTTAGTAGGCTTAGGGAGATTAAGTGATTTGCCCAGAATCACAGAATGTGGAGCCAACGCCAAGATTCAAATGTGGTTCCCCAGCTCTAAAGTTGGCAGCTCTGGCCGTCACGCCACATCCTCTTTGAGGGCCATTTGGAATTCCAGAAGTGAGGTGATGGCTTGGAGGTGCATGGGAAGGTTGTTCCAAGTTTTTGCTGCGATATGAGAAAAGGAGCACCTTCGACTTCTGCTTCAGTAGATGCGGGGAGTATGGGCAACGTGAAAGAGCATAGTCTTCTCAATGGTTGGTGGAAGTTCAGGCAGTGGTTAATGTACGCGGGTTCTTGGTTCTGTAGAGCCTTGTTTGCATGGTTCAGCAGCTTGAAATGGCATCTCTTCTGCATGGGGAGCCAGTGGAGTTGCCTGAGTTGGGGTGTGATGCGGGTTCATCGGGGGAATGACAGTAGACTATGGAAAGGGACGTGTGCACATAATTTCAGAAGAAGGTTAGAATACCAGACACATCAGAAAAGCATTGCCAAATTCAGCAAGCCACCTGGACACATTACAAAAGCAGTATACAACTATGTAAATAGTGTAAACACCACACTAAACACAAAAATTGCAATAACACATAGGATTACTGTAAGTGGTCTTTAAGTTATTTGCCCTCCCCCATGAATAACGTGACATTCAAGGTTAGCCAATGACTAGGTCTCTCAATTTAACCTACAATACAAGGAGTTTAAGTGTTTAATTGTTTGCAAGTTAGCAAATTGGAGAAGCTGGGCTGAAATTTGATTTTTGTCATCACAATTTACTAATTAGCCAAATGTATTTATGTGTTTATTTACGTGTCATGGGCAGCAACATGTCACTTTGGAGCAAGATTTCAACAAAGTAAGCTGGCAAAGTGGAGTATTCTGGTCGGTGCATAGTAAGGGGCCACCTTCTACATATACCCAATCCCATTTATGTAGGTATGGGTATACATATAGGTATCTTCAGAGCACATACATACATTAACAGTAATGCGGTTCTTAGCTGTGGGTTTGCTGGTTAGCATGCAATTCTATATTGCTCACATGAAGGAGCAGTTGTGTGTAGCTTCCTATCGCGCTGGGTGGTAGTGTTGTTTAAAGAGAGGGTCTTCACTCCTTTCTGAAATGCACGAGTATAGATAGGATCATTCTGAAACGTTTTGTGCAGGGTCATTTTGACCCCTTATTCCATTGTGTGCTAGCGAGCGCTTTTAATTCCACTTTGACCTGGTCATGCTTTTTAGGTCTGGCGTGACAGTGCAACTGTCTGCAAGACAACTGTTACATGGTCTTTCAAATATACATAGAGTGTTTGCTTTGGTCGTCCCCAGACGAGTATTGGCCTCTCACCTCAAGCCACTGATGGTTTGATGTATCTTACCACCTTGTAGGACGTTTCTCCTTTGGAATTCATAAGGGGCTATTTTATATCTGAAGGTACAGTTGAACATCCCTCTGTTTGTCAGATTCAATGTATCTCTTATATGAAGGGCCACTAGAATTATGTAGATCTGCAGTTTCTGTTTGCATAATTAAGGACTGGCCACATTTGCCACATAATCCATCATCTCCTTCGTAATCTGCAGATTTTAACAACAAAAATGGTTTCCAGCTCAAAAGGATCAAAAGTTACTAAACATGTGGGGCAGTGTGTTCATATATGTTAAAAAACCCTTTGCAAAGGGTAACTGGACATCTTTCATGTATTTGGTTCTTAAACTAGTGAGGTGAACTAATGAAGCAAATGCTTTGCCCTGACAGTATTACCATGTGTAAAAATAACACAGAATTAAGTAATACTATTAAAACATGTGCTGCATTATGCCACATACATTGCCTTTTCATGCTGCATAATTTAGCCAACCCTGCTGCATAATTTGGTGCTCCATGCCACATAATTCCAGTGGCGCTGCCTATATGTGTTCTGTATAGGATAGGATGCAAACCTTTTTTAATGCTTACCCTACAATTGCCAAAGCCAACAAATCTGCTTGAATGTGTTAAATAAGCATTTGTGCATGCAACTCATGAAAACATAATTTGTGAATGTCTGTGTTTGCATATGTTAGCATACTAAAATAAGACCTATTTGCTTTGCCAATGCTTGATCAGATGTTAGGCCAAATCTGGACTGTAGATTCTGTTAAAGAAAACACAACACTGGAGATAACACACAGAAGTCTAACTTGTGAAAAAAATAGGGAACATGCAACAGGGTGCATTTCTAACAATCCTTCAGTTGCCAAAATTGGAGTCCCATCGGCCTGCACTCTTGGTAGCACAGATTTGCAGAACATTGGTTTATACAAATTATGACAGAGTTGGAATGTCTGTGGCATTGAATTTCTGCAAGATATGGATGTAAGCATCAATAAAATGTGCAGATGTGGGCGAAAAAGGAGATTATGTTGGTAAGTGAGCGAAGGGATCTGACAATGGACAAGGTTAATTTCAATGTATGAGTAAAATGATGTGGAAACAAGTGTGTCCCATTGTAGAGAATCGTGAGCCCAGTTCCATGTAAATGAGAGACTAGGTATGTCATGTCAATGAATAAGTAATGAGTGAGACCCCATGAAAAAGTATGAAATGGGATGCTTTAACCTCTATTACTAGGTATAAGACCAATTGTGGAGAAAGAGATTTAATTAAAATACACGATATGGCCAGTTATGTACAGTTATGAAGACATTAGTGACTCTTTGTAGATATGTATGAGGTCAAGTGTGTGGATGTGGGTAAAATCATATTTGGAGTGGATGAGTAGGCGAGATATGTGGAAATACGTGAGGCTAGAGTGGTATCTGTGAGGCCAATGATGATAAAATGAGTGAGACTAAATTGAAGCCAGAGAGACCGGAAACGTGGCAATTTATGAAACTCCACTGAAGTGAATAGACTGAGTGAGAAGGTAATGAAGGGGGGCCGTGATGGGAGTTAGAGTATTGGTTTCAAGATGGCTTCACCGTGCTTGGGGAAAGTGCTCTGCTTGTAGCAGATTTTCAGTCCCCTTTTCCTCCTTTCACTTTATCCCCTCTAAGGCAGCAGTGAGAACGATTTAATTACCTGTCAGAAAATCACAGGTGCTCCCATCCGAAGGAGGGGGGTCTATAGCCCCATCAAAGAACCAATCACTCTTCTATAAACTGATGCCTTCTTTCTTTCACTCATCAGTGGTGCCGTCAGGTGGACACAGGCCCTAGCTCAAGCACAGGAAATAGGCACCCAGGCTGCTATAAGGGTAGGAAAATAGAGGAATAATCAGGGTTGAGTGGGTCCCTTAGAACCAGAGGTTCTGCTGCAACTGCACCTGCTGAACTACTGATAGCGGCCTCCCTGGTCATTACCATACAAACACCAAACACCTCCATCATCTATTACACCCGCCCACACCCATCCATCCTTCACACCATCCATCCATCCACCCACCCATCTATAGTTCCATCCATCCATGCATCATCCGTCGACCCACTTATTCATTCATGCATGTAAACATGCATACACCTCTTTTAACATATAGGCACACAAATGAAGTCACATCATTTATTTATTTCCAGGATAAAAACACGTGCAAACAAATCTGTGGGGGAATTATATGTCTTTACGTGTTAAATGTGGTACACTCAGTAGGAGTACAGCAGGTTAAACAGGTGTAGAAACGGTCTCTCTAATGTCTATCTCAGGCATCTCTTTTTTACCCCTCAGAAAGTCCTCTCTTTTTCCACATTGTCAAACCTACGATCATAACCACGAACCGAAAATGCAGGTCTCCTCTTGTTTTCTGTCTGAAACATTTTATAGTCCCTCTTTTCTGGTCTCTTTTAACATTACACTAAGTAGCACCCTCTCTCTCTCTCTCTTTGGCATACTCACCAGCCAGCCACACTCATGATCGGTCTGGCCCCACACACAAACGCTGTCACACGTGCATATCAGGCACAGGGGCGGACTAAGAGTAAAATAGACCCGGGCACCAAAAAAAGGGGCCCATGTTAGCGAACCAGGTAGCAAAAAGTGTGGCCCACGGTGGCAAATCATGTCAGTTTTGAACTTGCAAAGACACACTGTAAGGGCATTTTGCAAGGTAGTGCTTGTAATAACACGGAAATCAACAGTAAAAACTGGTCTACCTGGCCTTAAAATGTGCCCTTAAACTGCTGATAAACCAGTCCAGACTTGATCTGTCATACCAGTTCATCAGCCATTGCCCGATTGCCCTATAGTCCAGTACGACCCCAATCAGGAATGTCTTTACCATTTTCCTTTCCCCCAGTCTTTCTTGTCACAGATATCTCCCTGTGTATTTTCTTTCTCCTTTCCAACACCATATTGTTATTTTCTATTTTGCCATTCATTTGCATGCTTTTTATTTCACGGTTTGCCATCCTCTTCATTTGTTTCCTACCAGCGTTTTGATTTGTTCACTTGCAGCATTTCACTGCTCCCCTTCAGGGAAACACTTTTTTTCTCCTTTCAGTACTCTCTCGTGTGCTACCCCCCACTTCAAATAACCGCGCCTACACGGTCACTTTTGCTGCCTACTCCCACTATCCCCAGCTCATCCAATGTTTCTCCCACCCTGGCTTTTTTTGCATTTTATATTTTTTTTTTATTGCCTCTCCTGTTTTATGCTCCAGTGTGGCAACGTCCCATTGCTCCCTGCCAATGTTGATTCTGCCCCCCAACCACTGCTCGTTTTCTCCCCCACACTTCCCATTCTGATGCAAAAAAAAAATTTGAGGGCCCGTCTGGTGCTATTTGCTGCGGTTCTGTTCTACTTTTAAAAATCACTTTTGCACACATTTAAGTTTAGTTTTTTATCTAACATTCCAAATAGTTCATCTTGAAACAGTAAATAACTAAAAAATAAAATGGTGCATTTTAGTGCATGCATGCTTCTTGAAGCATGGAAGTGCGTGAATGCGTGTTAATGCATGCTGATGCATGTGTATTTATTCATGCTCTATGTGCATGCCTGCTTCATAGCCCGGCAAATAGCATGCTTAACTTGTACATCAAAAAGGTGAGATCTATTGGCTTTGCCACTGTTTGCTTATACTGGTTCTCCCACCATCTGTCTTCTTCCACATCCATTCTTTCGACCCACGACTATTCGACTGTTATCTCTGTTTGCAATTAATGACGTCAAATGTTTCTTTTTTCTTCTTAACATCACTTCCGTCCTCTCTCTCTCTTCCCCCCCACGTACTGCTTCTTCCCCCCCGCCCAAGTACCGCTTGTTTCTTCCCCTTTCTTTATTCCTCTCTCTATTTCTCATACACACACACACACAAAACACACAATCCCGGACAAAGGAGATGGGAAGGTTATCAGTGACATGCAGCTCCAGGCATAACCACGCTTGTTCCTAGGGTGCACCCAGTGACGTGCAGACACAGACATGACCTCCCCTGTTCCTGGGTGCTACCACTGACATGCAGGTACATGCAGGACCGCCCTTAATCCTGGGTGCTGCCAATGACATCCAGGTACAGGCAGGACAACCCGTGTTCCTGGGGTGCTACCAGTGAAATGCAGGCGCAGGCATGACCTCCCTTGTTCCTGGGTGCCGCCAGTGACATGCAGGTATAGGCATGACCGCCCCTGTTCCTGGGTGCCGCCAGTGACATGCAGGTACAGGCATGACCGCCCTTATTCCTGGGGTGCTGACAGTGACATGCATGTACAGGCATGTCTGCCCCTGTTCCTGGGTGCTACCCGTGTCATGCAGGTGTTGCAGGTACAGAACACGTCGCTGATACAGAAGATGGGAGCGTCACTGTTTCTGGGGTTCACGCAGTGAAATGCAGGCATAGACAGAGTGAATGCCACTGTTCCTAGGATGCAATCAGTGAAATACAGATACAGGCATGTGCATCTCTGTAACCGGGATGCTACCAGTGGAATGCAGTTCGGGTGAGCGTCCCTATTTTTGGTGCGCCACCAGTGAAATGCAGATTCTTTTTTGAGCTTATCTGTTCCTGGGGTGCTCACAATGAAAAAACATGTCCAGACCGTGCAGTGACCCTGTTGCTGGAATCCTGCATTAGAATTACAGGTTCAAACGTTAGTGATCCTGGTCCCTGCAGAGCTTCCTGAGAAATGCAGGCACTGGCGCGAGCATGACTCCAGGAACTGGGATTATGAGTATACGTGTCAATGTTAGATAGGCACTTACTTTGAAAGTGCTCTTTCTCCTGGGTCACCTTGTATGCGGTTCATGTACATAAGATAATAGGTAGAAGATAATCTTCAACACTCATATGACATTGACATCTAACATTTCGTAGAGCGTTAATTCGTGATCAAAATGGTACATTTATAAAAAAACGAAATTGTAAACATTAAAAAAAGTTGTATTAATATTTTACATTATTTAGTAGTAAATTAATAAGTGGCCAGGGTGTCTGAGTCAGAGCCTGTGGTTAACATTAGTGACACTGACGCACAAATGCAGAAGATGGGAGGGCCTCTTTCCACCTGCGGTGATATCAACAATAAACTATTAGAGAAGGTGTTTTGGTCCGTCCTACAGGTGTGATATCAATTATAATCTAATACAGAAGGTGTTTCGGTCCTTCCTATTGCGCTGATACCAATGATAAACTGGTACAGAAGGTGTTTTGGTCTCTCCTTCTTGGGTGATTTCAATGATAAACTGGTACAGAGGTGTTTTGGTCTCTCCTTCTTGGGTGATTTCAATGATAAACTGGTACAGAAGGTGTTTGGGTCCTTCCTGCTGAGATGATACCAATGAGAAACTGGTACAAAAGGTGTTTGGGTCTTTTCCCCTTGGATGATACTAGTGGTAAGCTGGCACAGAAGGTGTTTGGTTTCATTATCTTTGGGCGATATCAATATTACACTGGTACATAAGGTGTTTGTGCCCCTCCCCTCCATTGAGTGATACAAATTATAAACTGGTATAAAAATGTATTAGGTTCCCTCCTCCTGGGGAGGTGTCAATGATGAACTGGTACAAAGGGTGTGAGTGTCTCACCTCCTTGCATGATATCAGCAATAAACTAAATACTGAAGGTGTTTGGGTCACCTCTCCTTCGGTAATACCAATGATACCTGTGCAGTTGTGCGCGTGCCCCTTGTCATAGGGATAATATCACTCATAGTGATAACACAAGTACAGAGGGCAGGCAGCTTCTATTTCAGGAGTGATGTCAAATGTGAGCTGGTATCAATGGTGCAAGATGCCCTCCTTCTAATCTAGGGTGGTATCTATGATGAAATGGAACAGAAGGTGTGAGAGATGCACTTTGAGTGATGTCAATGATGAACTCTTTCAAATGGTGTGAGGGTCCACCTCTCTATAGTGATATCCAAATGTTTAACTGGTAAACATGTTTGAGAATCTTATGCCCTATGGATAATATCAGTAACAGTCATACACTGTATGGGTCCCTTTCTCAGCGGTACTATCAATGGTTAACGTCTCACATCTCAGGTGATATTAATGATAAAGTGGTTCAGATTGTATGAGGTTTCCTTGTACTAAGCATAATAGGCATGTGGCTGGTGTACGACTTCTTCCCTTGCATGATCTATATACCTACAAAGATGTCAGGGTTCTTTCTTTAGGAGGTTAAATGTGTAATACAGAGGTGCTGAAAATCTTAGGAGCTCTAGGCTTGTGGCTGAGAGGGGTAAAAAAACAGAAACACTCTGGTACAGGTGGCGCCATGGATGTCCTTCTAACTATATTAGCAATAGACAGGTGTGAGGGGTACCACTACATAATGGTATGTGTGATATTATACAGGCAAATGAGATGATACGTACCTTCTTCTGGTGGTAATGCACATACTATTCAGGTACAGGAGGTACAGGAGGGCCCAGGCTCATTCTCTCGGGCTATCCGTATGCTAAGGTACAGAACAGTATAGGACCCCTTCTCCTGCTGCTAACAGGGATGAAAGCAGCAATAGCCTGATATAAGTGACACTACAGATGTCCTTCTAAATGTATTAGGGATATACAAATGAAGGGGATCCTCTTTATTGTGATGATATAAATGATATTGTACAGACACATAAGATGTTAGTACTCCCTCCCCTTAGGGTAGGGTTCTGCAAAGTCGGTCCTGGAGAGCCAGGTCCATGCCAGGTTTTTAGCATATCAACATTTAGAAAAAAGATGTTTCAGAAATCTAAATTTTTCTAAATGTGGATATGCAAAAAATCTCGCATGAACTGGCTCTCCAGGACAGACTTTGCAGAACCCTGCCTTAGGGTAATGATAGGCTTATATATATGCAGAGGGGTGTCAGGGTCCCTGTCTATAAGACTGATACCACTAATAGACAAATACATATGATGATAGTGCCCTTCTGTTAGGGATAGGGACCAGGAAATACAGGTAGAGTCAAGCTCCCTCTCTGAAGTGGATATCACTCATAGAAAGTACTTAAGATATTAGGGCCCCTTCTCCTGAGGGTTGCAGTTTTATAAACTTTTATATAGTCGAACTCAGCCCAAGGCCATTTACACGAGTGCCAGATTACATTACACAGGATCAGATTCATAAAAAAAAAATGTATGCACATGGAGATTTGGGGCCTGATTTAGAGTTTGGCGGAGAGGTTACTCCGACGTAAGTGTGGCGGATATCTCGTCCACCGTATTACAAGTTACATAAGTTACAATGGAATTGTAATATGGCGGACGGGATATCCGTCACGTTTGTGACGGAATAACCCCCTCTGCTAAACTCTAATTCAGGCACTAAGCAATTTACCCAGCATCCCTGGATGTTGTACCGAAGCCGGGACTCGAGCCTGGTTTCCCAGTTCAAAAGTTGGCAGCTCGGGCGGTTGGGCCACATCTCCTCCCATCTCCTCCACAGTAACAGAAGATGGCGGGGTCCTTGTCTTTTAGGCTGCCGTCAGGAAAACACAGGTGCAGATGTGCGAGTGCCCCTCGTCGGGAAGATATGCTTGAACACGAGAAGTAGAGTACCCTGCCCCAGGCAGTTCTACTTTCTAAGATGGATGGCTGGCAGAGGGCTCTCAGAGCACCTGCCCTTCCTGAGCGGCGAGAGCCAGGATTCTATCTGCCCGGAATCTCGCCCTCCCCAAAGGCCTTGTGATAGGACAGATGGAAGATGTCGAACTCCATAAATGACATATGAATCCATTTTGTTGTATATACACAAATGAAAGTGTGCTATATAAACATCCGAAGGGAAGCCTAGCCTGGCGTGCTGAAGACAGCTGTCAGCACTGAGACAAGCCCTGGGATCAATTTTAAGAGAAGGAGCACAGTGTATGAAGTACATTTAGATGGCTCTGATAGAAGAACACCTGCAGTGTGTTTTTCTTCTACTTTGAAGACAAGCTTTCCGGCCTGCACGAGCCAGGAGCAGGGAATCACTTGGACTTGGCAAAGAAGCTGAAAAGCTCAGCATGGAACATATTGTAGAGACTATTGCTCTCTGGGGTTGACATACTTAATTCCCTGGTTTGTGCTTATGCCAAACCTCAGGAGTGTTACTCGGGCCAAGGATTAATCCTTTATTTCCCCTGATGTAGTTTGCTGCAGTGGCAGGTGACCTAGTGGGATGCAGGGTTTTGTCGGCTCATGACTAGTTGAGTTATTTGACCACTTGTGCCATAGATTTGTAGGTGTGTTACTTGCTTCTTATTGGTGACGTGGGATGGTAGCATGAAATGTAGAGCTGATTATGTGATGCATGCCACTCATTGTTCGGGTTAGGCAGAATGAGTAGTAGAATTGTGCGTGTGCTGCATGCTGACCATTTATCATCTCTTTGGTGTGATGGCCCACTCTCCTTTCCTTCAATAAGGAGAAGGGTAGACAGGCTGGGCTGCACCGGATCTTGAAAATGAGATGGTATATTGTAAAATAAGATTGATTAGTGTAATAAAAAAGCTATATATATATATATATATATATATATATATATATACATATGTATATCTATATATATATATACATATATATATATCACATTTTTAGTTATTTATATTTCTATTCTGGATGTTTGCAGAGGTCTCTAGATTTCTGGGTGCCTGTTGTTTCATATTAACTTCCCTCTGAAGCCTGTGTCTAAACGCTTCCATAAACCTCCATTCCCAGGTACTCAGGGCCTGATTTAGAGATATGCAGTGATCGAAATCTTCTTTGATAGAGAGAGAAACTGTAAGTAGGGGTCTATAAAATGTAAATTCCGTCCATCATATTTTGTGAAGCTTGCAAAGTTTGCCATTCATCACCTGCAGAAAAATGGTCTTACAATTCTTTTTTGCAAGAAAATTTGCCCACTAAACATTCGTTTTTTTAGGGTTGAGCCTGTTAGTGCATGCGCTAGCGCATGCGAAACTCTGTTGTGTTCAGTAAAGGGCTTGGAGTCCGCCTGTCACTCACCATTTGTTGGTTTGCATGGTACTCTTCTTTACATCCTCGTAATTTGTCAAGACACACCTGACATCACTTCCATTTCTCTGTGTGGAACAGGGATCTAGCACTAATTGATGCAACTTAATTAGTGCCTGTCCGCTGCTCCCAGGTGATCGAGATACTATTTGTTGTACTTAACTTCGAGTGCCCCGCAAACAGAAGGTTTCTGACTGGCAAAAACGTGCCCAGCAGGCGCAAAATTGCAAAGTTTAACTTTCTGGTATTTTGCCAAGTAGTCTTTTCTCAGTTTCTACTCATGTTTTCTTTTGTTTTTGCTTGTGAGAGCTGTTGTAAAAAGATGACAATTAACTTGTTTAAAATATGCAAGAGCTATTGCAATGCAAATGCTTGTATTTATTTGTTTTTCTGCAAATTCTACTTTTGCAGTATTTGTAGTTCTCAAAATAAGCTTTGCAACGTACGTAAAAGCTTCGAAGCTTGAACAACTTGTAAACAACTTGACAACATTTGGAAAGGAATGACATTACAGCTTACAACTTCACACCTTCCTCCCTTTAAATCTGAAGTTATGTTGTAAGGAGAGAAGGCCAGTTTGCTTCCTGGCAGGACAATGATGACAAAAGATATTGGACTATGAGGTCCTCATGATGATAGACCCTACACTACAAGTAGCCCAGTAAATCGCGATTCCCGAGCAAAAACCTGTTTGCGCAGCGATGGCAATTACAATTATTGCAATCTTTATTGCACCTGGTACAATTACTGGATGTTATAAAGATCACACCTCGGGTTAAAGTTCGGCCAGTCAAACCGGCTGGAATAAAAAATGAAAAAATGCCTGGTATATAATTACCTGGACATTCAAAGTAAAACTTGTAATTGCAGACAGTTATCACAACTGATAAATTCCAGACACATCTGTGATAGCATTTATGGGTGTAATAATGATCAAATCCAGGTCACCTACAATGAGGGTGACATAGTTAGGGGCCTGTGGGGACTTTTGAGATTCGATTGTAATACATGGCTTAGTATAAAACTGGATAATATGAAACAACAAGGTCAAAAATTACAAATCTGACATGCTGTTCAGAGATCTAACAAGGCGCTACATAAACCACATCAGTCATTGCACAAAACAAGGAAAATTGCTGTTTAAATTTTTTAGGGGATCTCTGACCATAAGAGGCTAATAAGCAGCATTCAGTCTGATCAACTCTGTGAACACATATTTAATCTTTCTTGAGTACGAGATTCGAAATATTCACTTCAATGTGAGGAAGAAACAAGAACTTTCGGCATTCAGCTCAAGTGTAGAGCCAGTCAGTCAATCCCACCTCTCAACCTTCTCTGCCATGAGTTGCAAGCACATTTGCAAGGCTATAGGAAAAATAAAAGTCTTAACCCTCACAATTGAGCTTGGTTTGTCATACACTCTTAAAGACCATAAACTTTTGTAGTACCAGACACCACAAAAAGCATAAACTCCTACCCCCAACAAAGCATATTTCTAAATTTGCTAAAGCAAGCAATTTTTATCTCTCTACCAAAAAAAAACAATTGCTGATCCTACAACATCGGGGCTCAATAGATCCAGGTTGAACCTCCCGTTCATATGCAGAATCTTGGAGGATAAGTTCCCACACCAGGTACAGACTACAATAAGATGTTGCATAATAGTCAGGCTTCACACTTGTAAGGGAACAAAAGCTGTAACTGCTAAAATCAGAAAAGATCTGCTTTCCATCCTAACACTCACTAGACTAGAAAGAAATTCTGTTCTTCCTTGCCTACTCTACAGCCTGTGAAACGGTAGCCCACAAAATCCTTTTTGAGCATTTGGAAAAATGTCCAGGGTAAATGGAAGAGCTCTCCAATTGGCCCATTTCTTAATTGTAGACCATAGCCAACAACTCAAAATACGGTCATTATCAATGTTTATGAAACTTATGTGTCTATGGGTGAACATGGTAATTGCAGCAAGATTCACCCTCAGGCTCCCACCCTGCACACATCACCTCACACCTCAAAGAGGTCCACTGGCTCCCTGTACACATAGCCACACTATTCAAAATCCTCTATCGCATGTACAACGCTTTGCACTATCTAGGTCCCTATTACCTCAACAGTTGCATCAATTTCCACTCCCCGTGCAGAAATCTGTGCTCGGCAGCCTCCTGCTCACCCACATGTGCTGCATCTGCAGCATCAGAGCTGGGGGTCAAGACTTCTCATACCTCATACTCAAGGCTTGGAATGACTTCCCTACATCAGAGCTGCCTCCCCAATCCTTGAATTCCACAAGAAACTAAAGGCATCACTCTTTACCCAGACCTCAGATGCATCGAGCTCAGTCCCATCCTTTCGAGCTCTTGAATACACTCCCAGGTGAGATGTGCACTCTACAAATAGTCATAACATAACCCCACCTCTGTTTCTTTTCAACAGTTATACAATACCACTGGTCAGATCATCCCTACCGACATCAGTATACATGTATACAGGTGACATTGAAATTCACCTCCACGTGAATAAACCGTGGAACCAGAAAGTTAGTATAACAACCTTCCTGAAATGAATCCACATTGGGGTGATGGAAAGCTCCCTTGACATGAACAGAAGAAGGACTGCTGTCCGCATAACTGGCACTACCACAAAAGGCATCTCCATTTCGTGTGGAAAACATAATTAGTAGCAGTTCAAGCTCCATTTTGGTCATTAAAGAATCTCAGTTTATGTTTACAAAAAGATTTCTCCTTTGCACACCCTATTGCAGGAGTCAGCAAAACTACCAGACACTGACTAGTGATGCTTAGAAATACCTTCCCCCTTTTCTACTTAAAACTGTTTTGAACTCACCAGGAAAATGATCCTATCTTGGCTTGATTGCTGCATAATTACTCAGGAGTATAAATTATTACAGAGGATTCAAAAGCTAGTAGCCATACTATGCCTAGACCTGAAGAGGCCATATTGCATCGCCTGAACTATCAAGTAATGTCAACCACAGAATTATGTACTAACTACTTGACTTGCTGGCAAACGTTAACACTGCTCTAGTCTCCAACTAGCACACTAAGCAAATCTGCTCAAATCAGATTTACTTGACAGGTAAAATGAAGAAGTACAGTGATGTCTTAGGCTTTCAACTGTGGAATGTACTAAACCTGGGACTAAAAACAAACTAAATTTGGCAAGCACTTTAAAAAAAACATTCCTTCATTTCCAAATGCCACAGGGAGTATCCTTATTCCAAACTAAGGGCTAGGCCTTCTGAAGAATACTGCATTTTCCTCTGCTGCTCATCAAAGAATGTACCATGAAGTGGACATTTAGATCTTATCAATGGTGGCCAACTGCTCACACGAGGGGAGAAGTCCTGAAAACTGAAGTTATGTCTTTCAAAGACCCTCTGCTACAAAGTGGCTTTATAGCATGACAGGCCCCTTTCTAGAATCATGGAACATTTAATTTTGATAAGTGTCTATACACGTTTTTGAGTGTGCAATACTGTATATGTTTATCCAGCTTTATTTGCTTGCACTGTTTCTAGTTACTTCTATTCTATTTTTACAAAGTGTCTCGATTCCTGAGTTTTCGTTGTTTCATTTTAACTTCCCTCTGAAGCCTGTGTCTCTCGGCTTCCATAAACCCCCATTCCCAGAGGCTCAGGGACAGATTTAGAGATATGCAGTGATGGAAATCTACTTGTGAGGGTCACACCGCCTTGATAGACACGGCCATAGCTTTACATTCTTTGAGACAATGTGCACAGGTGGATTGCCATATCTTAAATAGTTTTTGCTTAACTCCCACCTTCAGACAAATTCCCATTTGGGGGGAACTGACACATTTTCGATTCAATATCCTTTGTGCATAGTAAATTCTGGGGGGTTGGTAAATCACCTTATTTGGACATTTCATCCTTTTGATTTATGTAGCGTTTTTCTGTTTTTATTTTATTTTAACGTTAATGGCAATTACACCCTGTAAGAATCCTTCTGCTTCACCAACGGTTTTAAATCTAAACATCGTGGCATGGAGGGGGACGAGGCAGGGAGGGAGGGACGGAGAGAGGGAGAGGTTCATTGGGACAAATGGCCATAAAACATTCTAAAAATCAATAAATACATTCTAAAAATATGCAATTGGCCATAAAACATTCTAAAAATCAATGCATACATTTTAAAAACATTCTAAAAAACGTAAAAACATGCAATAAGATCGATCTAACCTAATCCATTCCTAAAACGTTGCCTAAAAGAGAGCATAAAATGATCAATGCCTACTGCAACGTCCATAAGACATATTTCTACCCTAGAATATATATTTGATATTTTAAGAATAGAGTTGTCAAAAACTTAATATGCGTGGCCCTGTAAAAAATACCATCCACAAGATTGTGATTTTCATCCCGTGCCTCCCAATATTATTTGAGACTACAAAAAAACCAAATGTGGTGCTAAAAAACTAAGGCAGAGCCGACAAAACAATGGCATTTCCCTGGGGTTGTGCCATGTTTTCATAATCTTCAACAGACTTTGATCCGGGGCAAGAGAGAATAAAACACAGAAGGGGAACGGAGGAGGAAGAGAAAGATTGAAAAACGGTGACAAGCGGAGAAAGCAGGGATAGAAAGGAACCTGCAAAAGTGAGCTAAAGGGATAGGGGTGCTTGACGATGGATCAAAGAGGCATAAAGTCGAATTAAGACTATGCAGCCTTGGTATTCAGCACCCCAACCTTCTATTTCTCCAGCCGTGGGTTTCAGTCAAAAATTATGCACTGAACGAGTAAACCAGCACACTGTTTAAATTAAATACTTTTAAATTCACCATGCTTGTCTACCCCAGAATCGACTCCTGAAATTGGGCCGCCCAATAGCTGGCGCCCTGGCTTTTCCTATGCATGCGCGCTCAGTGATGCCCCAGGCCCAACTGCTAGGGTTCCAGGACTGACAGGCCAACTCCCCGGGACACACCGCTGTCACAAAAACCGACAGGTTTAACTAACTTCACAGCAGTAAAAAAAAACAAATCGCGATGCACAGGGGCAAACCTGGATGAGTTGCTGTGGCAACATGATGCACCTATCAGTTTCCATAGCAACCAGCTACTGTTTTTGAATCCATTCGAAGTTGAATTTTTTTACATTTTTATTTTAATGTAATATTCTTCCATTCCCCTTGTTCTTAGTCCCCAGGAGGCCAGACACCTATCCTCCCCCTCTGCTTGCCTCAGGCGCTCAGCGAGATCTCGAGAGAAGAGAGCGTTTTCTGTCAGGCTTTCCAACAAGTCTATAGAACTAAGCCAACTTGGGATTCAAGAAATGTCATCGACACGCATAGCATGCTCCGCACGTGCTCTGCGCGGGCTCTCTTCAATGCTATGAGCTTTATACGGAAGGGAACCATCAGTTCCTTTTTTCCCTATCAAATATTCCCGGCCTAGAAGGGGCCAGTCAGATTGGAAGAGCTGTAACGGTCTTAGGTCATACAACAGTCATATTTTAATTAGAAAGTACTATCTAGAATTTTTGGGGAGCCGTTAAACATTGTTCCTGTTTTCAGTCTCTTAGGCCAAATTCAACAAGCTATTTACATTTAAGATTGTAAATGACTCCAGCCAGCTCCAAAAGGACGCCTGCCCGGTAAAAATGTTTTTATTTCCGCGTACCTTTCTACCACAAGTGACTAGTAAACATTGTGCATGGTTTGGAACTAGGAGAAGTAAGGCGTAGTTTACCTTTTATACGTGTGAACACACATACACAAACTTGTGCGTTTGTTGATAATCACAAACTCTTACGTTTTACATCATCGACGTGATTAGAATTTTACTCCAGTAAAGGGCTGGATCCAATCCCCTGCCAGCAAGAAACATTTTTCCTAATGGAAAAGAAACAAGAAAAATATATGTGTGCTAACAAATTGGGATATGCACAAGTGCATGATTGTAGTCTATATATAACTACCCATTGTGGAAATAGCAGCCGTAATAAAAATAGCGTGACATGCTTAGCGGTGTGTCATAAGTGCAGGTGCTGATGATTAAGTGCGGAGCACCAGAAACCACCAGCTCAAAATAAGTGGTGGCGGGGGGGGCGCTTTGGGGTGTTTGTGTTTAACATGGAAACCAGGGTCAGATAGGCCTTTTATTCGACCAGGCATTTCCCCGGTGGACTGGAGCCCTTGGAGGCCGGTTTACAATGCCAATGGCTGCTCCAGGTCCCTCTGTCACTTTCCCCAGCTTCTGAAGTTAATTGCAGAAGGCACAGGGTGTCTCCATTAGAGAGAGAGCGGGGGGGTGAGGGGGGGTGGTAGGTACAGAGAATGCAACCAAAGATGGAGAAGAGAGAGAGGGAAAGAGGGAGGGAATAGATGAGTGGAAATAGTGAGTCAGGGAAAGGCAATGGAAGGAGCAGAGTATTTTTGCCAATCAATCAAAAAATGTATTAAGCACACTACTCACCCGTTAGGGTCTCAAGGCGCTGGGGGGGGGGAGGGTTGCCGTTTACTGCTCAAAAAGCCATATCTTGAGGTGCTTTCTGAAAGTTAGGAGGTCCTGGGTCTTGCGTAGGTTGGTGGGGAGGGAGTTCCAGGTCTTGGCGGCGAGGTGGGAGAAGGATCTGCCGCCGGAGGTGGTGCGTTGGATGCGGGGGACTGTGGCGAGGGCGAGGTCAGCGGAGCAGAGAAGTCGAGTAGGTGTGTGGAGGTTTACTCGTTCGTTGAGGTAAGCTGGTCCAGTGTCTTGGAGGGATTTGTGAGCGTGGATAAGGACTTTGAAGATGATCCTTTTGCTGATGGGCAGCCAGTGTAGGGATCTGAGGTGAGCGGAGATGTGTTTGTGGCGGGGGAGGTTGAGGATGAGACGTGTGGCTGCGTTCTGGGTACGCTGGAGTTTTTTCTGAAGCTTGGCTGTGGTACAAGCATAGAGGGCGTTGCCGTTGTCCAGTCTGCTGCTGATGAGGGCATGGGTGACCGTTTTTCTTGTTTCCAAGGGAATCCATTTGAAGGTCTTCCGTAGCATGCAAAGGGTGTTGAAGCAGGAGGACGATATGATGTTGATTTGCTGGGCCATGGAGAGAGTTGAGTCTAAGATGATGCCGAGGTTGGGTGTGTGGGTGGTGGGTGTTGGGGGTGATCCGAGGGCGGTAGGCCACCAGGAGTTGTCCTATGCTGTCTTGTTGGGGCCGAAGATGATGATTTCTGTTTTGTTGAAGTTAAGTTTGAGGTGGCTTGCTGTCATCCATTTGGTGATGTCGAGGAGTCCGGCGTGCAGGTTTGTCTTGGCGGTGGAAGGGTTTCTGGTGAGGGAGATGATGGGGTGGGTGTCGTCTGCGTAAGAGATGATGGTGATTCCGTGGGGGCGGAGGATGTTGGCGAGGGGGGCCATGTATATGTTGAAGAGGGTGGGGCTGAGGGAGGATCCTTGGGGGACCCCGCAGATGATCTTGGTGGTTGGAGATCGGAAGGGAGGGAGGCAAACTCTTTGGGTTCTTTCGGCGAGGAAGGAGGTTAGCCAGTCTAGGGCCTTGTGTCGGATTCCTGTGTCAAAAAGGCGTGTGCGGAGGGTTTGGTGGCATACAGTGCGAACGATGTGGAGAGGTCCAGGAGGATGAGAGCGACGGTCTCGCCCTTGTACACTCTGGTTCTGATATCATCTGTGCAGGCTATGAGGGCGGTTTCAGTGCTGTGGTTCTTGCTGAATCCAGACTGGGAGGCGTAGAGTGTGTTGTTTTCCTCTAAGAAGTGAGACAGTTGGGCGTTCACTATCTTCCCAGCAACCTTGGCGGGGAAAGGGAGAAGGGAGATGGGACAGTAGTTCGTGAGGTCTTCCGGGTTTGCTTTGGGTTTTTTGATGAGCGCGTTGACTTCGGTGTGCTTCCAGATGTCTGGGAAGGTTGCGGTGTCGAAGGAGCTGTTGATTACGGCGCGGAGCTGGGAAACGATGATTTGGCTGGCCTTGTTGAAAATGTGGTGGGGCAGGGGTCTGTGGGGGAGCCTGAGTGGAAGGAGTTCATGTTTTTTTCAGTTTCTTCGTCGTTAGTTGGGGTCCAGGTGTGTATTTGGTTGGTGTGGGGGGGCGTTGTGCTGTCGGTCGTGTCGGTGGTGGTGACGGTGGGTGCTGATGCTGTGAAACTGTTGTGTATGTCTACGATTTTGAGGTGAAAGTAGTTGGAGAGGGAGTTGCAAAGGTTTTGGGTGTGAGGGGGGGGTCGATGGTGCTGGATTTGGGTTTGGTGAGCTCTTTGACGATGGCAAAGAGTTTGTTGTTGTTGTGTGAGTTATTGTCTATGCGTTCTTTGTAGAAGGACTGTTTGGTGGTCCGGATGAGTTGGTGGTGTTTGCGTATGGTTGTTTTGAGGGTGGAGAAATTGCTCATTGAGGGTTCTTGGCGCCATGCTTTCTCAATTTTTCGGCATTCACGTTTGGAGGCTTGGAGTTCTGTGGTGAACCAGGGGACGGTCTTGATGGTGCGGGTGTTGTTTCTTTTCAATGGGGTAAGGGAGTCTGGGCAAGTGGTTAACCATTGTGTGAGGTTGTGGGCGGCAGTGTTGGGGTCGTTGGTGATGGGGGTGGGACTTGAGTGATCTTGGCGATCAGGTGTTCTTTGGAGATCTTGTCCCACTTTCGGTAGGATGCGGTGGGTTGTCAGTGGTGGGTGGGGATTTCATGAAGGAGAAATGGACGCAGTGGTGGTCAGTCCAGTGGAGTTCGGTGGTGTGGGTAAAGGTGACGTGGCTGCTGGAGGTGAAAATTGCATCAAGCGTGTGTCCTGCTGAGTGAGTGGGTGAGGTGACCAGTTGCTTGAGTCTGAGGTTCGTGAGGTTGTCCAACAGGGCTGTGGAGTTGCGGTCGTGGGTGCTTTCCAGGTGAAAGATGAGGTCACCAAGGAGTATGTAGTCTGTGGAGGTGAGGGCATGGGAGCTGATAGTATCTGCGATGGAGTCGCAAAATGGGGGGCGGGATCCTGGTGGTCTGTAAATGAGGGTTCCTCTAAGGGTTGTGTTGGCGTTGATGTGTATTAAAAAGTGAAGGTGTTCTGCGCTGTCTAGGGTATCGTTGGTGTTGGTGGAGATTTTGATGGTGTTTTTGTGTATGATGGCGATACCTCCTCCTGGCTTGTTTATGCGGTCTCTACGGGAGATTTTGTAGCCTTCTGGGATGGCTATGGCTATGTCGGGTTCTGATGAGGGGTTCATCCATGTTTCCGTGAGGAAGGTGATGTCAGGGGAGTATGTTGTGATCAGGTCCCAGAGCTTGTGGACGGAGCGTGTGTTAAGGAGTATGCAGTTAAGGTGGTTGCGGGGGTTGTTGTTGTTGTGGTGCGTGTTGGTGTTGTTGTGGTGCGTGTTGGTGTTGTTGGAGTTTGTGTGAGTGCAGGAAAAATGGCATGAGTGGCATATGAATGGTCCATGTGTGTGCTTGGGGTTGGCCTGGGCGCAGGCGGGGTGCTGTCCTGGGTTGAGGACGGGTAGTTTAGTGGAGGAGTCGTGCTGCCTCGGGGGTTCAGAGCAGCGAGGGCCAGGGGGACCGGCGCTAGGCACGGTCCAGGCGCGGCGGGCGCGGATGGGCTTGCCTCTGGTGCGTCAGCGGCACGGCCGCACAGCAGCCGCCATTAAGAAGGGGAGGTGGGAGGGAGGAGCAGCTGGGAGGCGTGAGGGAAGGACCAATGGGGGTGCGAGGGGGCAGGGCCGCAGGGGACGCAGCGGCAGGGATAGGGAGACCGGCAAAAGCCGGCTGGGAAACGGGCGGTGCAAACAACAAGGGCAAAACGAAGAGGAATTCAAAAAGGGCACAGGAGCAACCAAAAACAGTGCAGAAAACGAAAAACGATTTACATGAAACAAAATAACAAAATACAAAATGCAGAGCACAACTAGATATGCCTACCACTAGGCACCAGGGATGAGGCGCAGGCGGGGGCCTGCTGGTGGTGGAGGGCCTCGAACTCTTCCTAGCGCCAGACGGTGGGGTCAGGGGCACGGAAGCAGGCTGGTGGACCCAAGGGCCTCCTGGCCAAAAACAGGTCAGGGGGTCACACAGGGCTCTGCGCAGCGGCCACCATTAAGAAGGGGAGGTGGGAGGGTGGAGCAGCTGGGAGGTGGGAGGGAGGGACCAATAGGGGGGTGAGGGGGAAGGGGCCGCAGGGTACGCAGCGGCAGGGATCGGGAGACTGGCAAGAGCGCGCTGTGAAACGGGCGGTGCAAACAACAAGGGCAAAACTAAGAGGAATTCAAAAAGGGCACAGGAACAACTAAAAACAGTGCAGAAAACGAAAAACAATTTACATGAAACAAAATAACGAAATACAAAATGTAGAGCACAACTAGATATGCCTACCACTAGGCACCAGGGATGAGGCGCAGGCGGGTGCCTGCGGGTGGTGGAGGGCCTTGAACTCTTCCTAGAGGCAGATGGCAGGGTCAGGGGCACGGAGGCAGGCTGGTGGAGCCAAGTGGCCTCCTGGCCAAAAACAAGTCAGGGGGTCACACAGGGCTCCGCACAGCGGATGCCATTAAGAAGGGGCGGTGGGAGGGAGGAGCAGCTGGGAGGCGGGAGGGAAGGACCAATGGGGGCACGAGGGCGGCGGGGCTGCAGGGTATGCAGTGGCAGGGATCGGGAGACCGGCAAGAGCCAGCTGGGAAACGGCAGTGCAAACAACAAGGGCAAAATGAAGAGGAATTAAAAAAGGCCACAGGAGCAACTAAAAACAGTGCAGAAAATGAAAAACGATTTACAGGAAACGAAATAACGAAATACAAAATGCAGAGCACAACTAGATACTCCTATCACTAGGCACCAAGGATGAGGCGCAGGCGGGTGCCTGCGGGTGGTGGAGGGCCTCGAACTCTTCCTAGCGGCAGACGGCAGGGACAGGGGCACGGAGGCAGGCTGGTGGGGCCAAGTGGCCTCCTGGCCAAAAACAGGTCAGGGGTCACACCCAGGGCTGCTTTTGGTTCCACAGTGCAGTCCTGATGGAAACAACGGGGGTAACATTAGCCCCCACAACTCCGGTGGTGTGTGGGGGGTCCTCAGAGCTCCAGGAGACCCCTCAGCACAGCCTGCACTGCACAGGCAGCAGGACTCTGGCCCGATTGCTCCGGACTTGCTCGGAGGTTCTTACATGTACTTTGCAGGAGGGCACCTTCAAGTTTGGTTACGCCACAGGACGACAACACAGCACCTGCTTGGATTCCACAAGAGGGCTATTCTCACAACATGAGTCAAAACTAATTGCTCTCCTGATTCACTACTTTCCCATTGCTTGCCCAGTGCTGAGCGAGTCAGCCACGCAGTTTTCACAGTTTTACCCTCTCAGACACCACTCCTCTTTCACCACTCTCCCATCTCATGATGCAGCACTCCTGCAGGTAGGCACGGTGACTCAATGAGTTGAACACTCTCTGCTGAAACATGCCATGAACTTTAGGTCAATATTTTAAATCCAAGTAAGCCTGACAGCCTTCCATCCAGGGTGGATTGACTGAGTACCATCATCTTGGGTAATTGTGACACCAGTTATCTATAGTTTAGAAACGGCAGAAGGATGGAATGAGGCACCATTTTAAAAACTCTGTTACCACTACTTCACTCATTCTCCTCAGTGCAGCGACAGCCCTATACTTTAGCTTTCCCCAGTAGAAGTGAATCAGCGCATGCTCCTCACATCCCCTCCTTTAGCAGTGGCAATCTGCCTGCAGTGCTGTCCATGGCTGCCACTAGTAGAACATCTCTCTCAATGGGACATAGCTGTCAGCGATGCAGCAGGTGCAGTGGCCCCTGGCCTAGGGTCTTCGGAGACCCTTTGCGCTCCAGTTATGTGTCTATTTTAGTAACAGACCAGCGGATAGAGTGCACACTTTCTTTGCTTGCATCCGGGCCCATGGGATTGTTGCTACGTCACTGCTTCATACCCCCCAGATACCCACACACCCGTCATCCTTTTCAAATAATATTTACAGAGGCACTGAGAATAGGGAGCTGAGGTGGAGGTGATAATACCCGGGGCTCAAATTCCAACACGGACCTGACTAGAGCCAGGCCCAATCTTGTCAGAGGGAGAATTCAGTTTTCACCAGGCGGAGAAGGCCAACAGGTTGTTCGTCACTGGCCTGGGTCTAATCTGCTTACCGACATTAAATGCTTGGAGCAATTGTCCTGTGGACACCTGCACGTTTAGTGTTTAGTACCTCGTCAAGTTTGTGCTCGTAAAATATCACTGCACTTGTACTACTCTAATTTTACTGATTGCTAGTCACTTCCTTGGGAACACTGTTCCTCATGCACCCAGCCCTCCAGAGTGCTGCTTGTGTTTCAATGTTCATTCTCCCACTACTGACCCTTTCTCTTTGGAATCCAGCGCAGAGAGTAGCTTCCATTGGTGCAGTAGGTGCAGTGGCACCGGGACCCAAGCGCCTGAGGGTCCCACTGAACCCTGAATATTGTTGTATTTTATAATTCATACAGTAGCCAGGAAGCCCATTCCCTTTATTTGCTCTACGGCCCATGTTATGCTGGCTACGCTACTGGTCAAGCGCCTATGTGCCAAACGGGAAGGGTTTTGTGCTATGGAAGTGCTGGATTTCATTGAACTGGTGTTTATCCTTCTTCACTGAAAACTAATACACCTCATTTAGAATCTAATAAAGAACTTTACGTATCGCTAGACTGACCGACAGAATACCCTGAACTCACTTTAGTGGACACTGTTGTGGTCGTGGCTAAGGAGAAACAAAGGGGTCTGGGAATGAGAAGAAACTTGTCGAAACACTGCTTCTGTATCATATACCCACGAAGGCCCTTATTCCGAGTTGTCCTTTAATTTCGATGAGGGTGGTAACTACAGTGATCTGCCTCATCCGAATAACGAGATCCACATCACTTTGCGGATATTGGGCCAGATTTAAAAGGCCTTATCGCCAATGGAGCGTCACTTTTAGTGATGCTTCGGTGACGCTATGCACTGTGCTGCATTTAGAAGGTGGTGTTACACCACATTTTGTGGCTTAACGCTACCTTGTAAATACGGCCCCTACACACACAGCACTTTGCATGGAAGGGGCGTGCAATGGGTGTTGCTGTGAGCTTTCCACAGCAACACCCATTGCATTTTGACACTGCTCCAGATTTACAAGTTTTCGTAAACCTGAGGAAGTGCCAAAATAAGTTGTATGATGGAACCACGCATGCCGAAAAAACGCTGTCGGAACAACGACCACATTGTTTCCACTCATGCCTTAACCATGCACGCCTTCACAATGATTTTTCATTGTAAAGGCATGCTTAGTAAAGACATGTGCGGAAACGGCATGCGTAGTTGTCACATACCACCCCCCACTGTAAAAACAGAAGTACCCCAACCCCCCACCCTTTCAAACTACCCTGATAGCCCCCCCACCTTGAGCCCTAAAACCGACCCCACCCCCAAAAATAAGACAACCCAACCCCTAAAAACAAAATTACCCTGACCCTCCCCACCCACCCCTAAAAACAGAAGAACTCTGACCCTCCACCTTTAAAACAACCCCAATACCCCCCACCCACCCTGAGCCCTAAAACCGACCCCAACCCCCAAAAATGAAACTCCCCAACCCCTAAAAACAAAATTACCCCGACTCCCCACCCGCCCCTAAAAATCCGCCCCGTCCGCCCTAAATACAAAATTACCCTAACCCCCCACCCCTGCCCCTAAAAACCCGACCCCTCCACCCGCCCTAAATACAAAATTACCCTGATCCCCACCCCTGAAACCCCACCCCGCCCTAAATAAAAAATGACCCCCACCCACCACCGCTAATAACCCACCACCCACCCGCCCTATATACAAAATTACCCTAACCCCTCACCCCGACCTTAAAAGCCTGACCCCCTACCTGCCCTGAATACAAAATTATCCAAGCCCTGCCCCTAAAAACCCGACCCCCCCACCTACCCGGAACACAAAATTACCCCAACCCCCACTGCACCCCTAAAAACCCGACCCCCGCCCACCCTAAATACAAAATGACCCTGCCTCAACCCTTAAAAACCCACCCCGCCCTAAATACAAAATTACCCGACCCCCCACCCTTAATAACCTGCCCCCCACCTACACTAAATGCAAAACTACCCCTAACCCGGCCCCTAAAATCCCAACTCTCCCACCCACTCTAAATACAAAATTACCCCGACCCCCCACCCAGCCCCTAAAAACAAAATAACTCGACCCCCGACCTAAAACCCATAGTACCGACCCCCCACCCCCGCCCCTTAAAAAAATAATAATAACCTAACCACCTCAACCCCTTCCCCCCCACCCCCACCCTTACAAACTACCCCCAACCCTGCCCCAGCCCCCTTACCTGACTGCGTCCTCTCCCGATGGATCTTCCTTTATCTCTGCCTTAACTTGCATGTGCGTTGTTCAGCACATGTGTGGTTAAGGCAGAGAAAAAGGCCTACGTTTTTCGCTTGTGTGAACAACGCAGGCATGGTTCCAGATGCGTTTTTCTGGATCTTCCCCACCAAAATCTAATGCCACCGCACGGATGGCATTAGCATGGCACAACGAGGAGAAATGCTTTCATTTCTCCTCGTTTGTTGCTCTTTCTATGTGTGCTGCATTCTGCAGCTCACATAGAAAGAGCAAATCGCCATTGAAGATTGTTTTTTATGCAGGAAGGTGTCCCTTCCTGCCCAAAAACAATCTTCCCCGCAGCGCAGCCATTCTTGCACCATGGTGCAAGGGTGGCTGCGTTGGCACTCGGCATCAAAATTAGCACAGGGGGAAACACAGGGGTGCGCTGTATTTGATTAAAGACAGGGCATCTCTTCGTTTTGAAAATGATGGAGCGCGATCATTTTCTTTTAAATCTGGACCATTGTCTTATATCCAGATGCGCCTATAGCTGAAACACAGGGAGGGGAGTGGGGTGATACCACGTATACCAGGTGCAGTACTGCAATTACCGATCTAATTATTTATCAAGGATTGACCAAAAACTAGACAGATTGGCTATATATATATATATATATAAACAGGATAAAATGTAATACTATAATCTTAGGTTCAGACGTATGAAGGCAAAGTAAATAGTTATTGCCTATGTATGAGCAGAGTCTTTTCTCCTTCCAAACTGCCTTTGCCCTTTGTCCTGCCCCAACACTAACACATTATTTGCTATTGGTTGCAGAGAGACAGAGGATTGAACTTTAGCCAGGTACTTTGTTTATTAAGTATGTTTCTTTATGAAATGATTAATTAACTAATTACTTACTTATTTTTGTAGTGAAGTGCAGACATTGCCCAAGAGATATTACCAACGTTAAAAAACACACACAAAAACACCGAAAGAGCACAGTTATAGTTCATCCAATTAACTACTATTTATGCCACTATCCTGCACTGCTTATGACCTCTCATACTACCTTGGAGCATGATGTATTCAATAGCAATTTGAAAAATATTCTTCTTCAAATCTAATGTGTGATGTCATCAATAATATCATTTAACATATCATGTTTGATGTAATATGTGCGGTCATAAGCAGTGCACGATTGGGGTGGAAATTATAGTTAATAGAATAAACTATTACTGGTCTATTTCAGTGTTTTTTGTTTTTTTTTAAACATTAGTTCTTGTCTCATTTCAATACCTAAAAATAAAATAAATGTAACCTTTGTTTTTTTGGGGGAATTTCAGTATTTTTTATTTATATATTAAATTGGTCCACCGACGATCCTTCAGGACCTAACCTCCACTGTGCAAGCCTTTAAGCTATACACAGAGGGGGTGGGCCTTAGGGCCTGGCCTCCAAGTCAGGCCCTTCGTCCAACTCTCTGTTGGTACCCAATACCTGCTGCACACAGTATTTCACCATGCACAGTGTGGGGTGGTGGCATGGCCTGATCCTGTACTCAACGCTCACGAGGTGGCCAACACCTGCTGCACACATACTTTGACATTGCACAGCAGGGGGTTGGCCACTGGGCCCGCACCCAATCTTCTCAGTGCGCTCTTGTACTGGCGCCCAACCATTTCTGCACACAAAGTCTTTCTACTAAAATGTTTACTATTTAAAATTAGGGTGCGCTTAACTGACTGAGTAGATGGGTGGGACGAGTAAACATATTTGAAAAGAGACTGCTGTCTAAAGCAACGGCTACCTTTTTAGCTTTTTTTTTGCACTTCTAAAAATACATAACGTCTCAAATTATTAAAAACCCATACAGCCCCTCACATTTTAAAACACTGGTATCATACCATCATTCACATCTCAATGCTTATTCACGTCTCCTCAGGAAGGCTTTGAATTCAACAGGTTCATTCCATGAAAATGCAGTCCAGGAATGCTTCACTTTCTATATTGAACACAAAATATTAGTGCTCTAGTTGTTCTTTAGGACACTGTGGTGAAGCTGCAGTAGAACACTAGCAAATCAACTGACAGGCTACTGCTGTTAACAGTAAATGTTTAACTCAGAATATCAGACTTTCTTCTCACATGGCAGAGGGAAATAGTGAGAGCTCATGGAAAATATGCTCTCATTTTAGGTTCTGGTGCACCTTATATAATCTCTGTGAGAAAATCATGGGAGAAAAGTGTGTTCTCACAAACATGCTTCATCAAATCCCAGCAGAGGGGCAGTATTTTTCAGAGCGCAAAATCCCTCTAGAACATGCCTCTATTTCTAAAATAAGCATAGTACCGTCAACAAATGATTTATATTGTGACTAAAATCTGTTACCACCCTTCATATATTCAATCCTCAAAAACAGGCTTTCGCTACAATGTATTTAAATAGGTCCATGTCCCCGAGTCCAGTAATGAGTGCCACAATATGTTGTCCATGTTGTAGCCAGACAATTAAGAGCGGTCCTTTGGAATCCCGCAGCTGCCCCGGGAGTCAGGGTGTGCTCACCCTGCCCCCTTATATGTTTTGTTAATTACTTTTCAGGACATATGAACCATGTCTATGAGTCCTGTAATGGCTGCCACAAGATATTGTTCATATTACAGCCAATCCTATTTAAATTGACAAATCAGAGCATATATAGGCACAAACGCACCATAAATATCTCTACCTTTATCTGGTGATTAACCCCTTTATTCCTACTCACGCACTTTTCCAAACACTAATTTCTTGGTAACTACAGAACAGATTTACACCAAATAATGAAAAGCATGTTTCTGAAAAAAAGTTCTAATTTTCTGGCACCTTTTGGTGTAAGTCTGTTCAGCTGTTTTTTTCTGTATCAGAGAATACACTTTCCTATGGGATTATAATGTGAAAACAGTAGTTTGGGACCACCCCCCAAACTGCTTTTTATTTCCATGCACTTGACCAAACTTTCCATGAAGAAGCCAAAGTGGATACACTTTTTGAAAAGTTCAGTACAGACTAGTCGATTTGTGCAGGTTCTTGCTGATGGATTACATGCTCATGGCCTTCTCGTGGAAAGTATGATCAAACTATAGCTACTTTGGTGCTCTCACCACCAGAGTAAAATTATATATTACACAATGGCAGTCATCACTGTGTAGTTATAGTTAGGACCCTGTTACCATAGGAAGAGTGTTTTTTAATTTGCTAATATCCACCTCAGCTCCCTCCTTGAAAATTTTGGGATGACCCATCAAGCTGGGCAGAATGAAAAGGACAGCCCTAAAATGCAATTTCCCCATGTAATTTACATAGGGATTTTTCAACAGTGTTACATCCCAAATGCCTGAATGGAATTATCCCAAAATTGGCAGACAGCTTGATCTTTACACAGAAAGCTTGCTTTCTGTGATTTGGTGTAAATCTGTTCAGTAGTTTTTGAGAAATTAAAAGTTCACAATTTGTGTATATCTATAACGTATAAGGGGGCAGGGTAAGGGTACGCGTACCATGATGCTGTGAACCTTATGGGGGTGTCCCAGAGGGACCCCCATCAATGCTCTGTGGCCATATTTTTTGGGGGGTGGGTGGTGATCCCACAGGTTTCTAGCAGGAACTAGCAAGTCCCACCTGGTTCCACAAGGGCCCATGAGAGGGCAGGGGCACACTGACTCCTGCAAGAATCCTATGGGTTCAGAAAAGCGTATGAGCTTTTGGCCCTGTGGCTAACCCACTCAGGGCACAGCCAAAAGCCATGCGCAGTGGAGGGAGGTGTGTTGGACACCAGCGCGGGGTATCTACCCACAGGAGGTTGGGTGCTCACAAGTGATTTTCAAGTAACTAGAACTCGTCCCCTAAAGTATCTATAACTCATGCCCTCACTATGCACCGCTCCTACCCTTACATATTACATCACTCATGACATGTTCAATTACTGTATTGACAACATCCCTAATGACATTTGAAATGACATAATTGATGACAACACTATGCATGTCAGGGTGAGATCTATAGTTACTTTAGGGCATGAGTTATAGTTACTTGAAATAACTATAACTGGTGTTAGCATGCACACGTGTGTCTCCACAATTTATCTAAGCCTTGCACAACCCTGAATTCGCCTTGCACAACCCTGAATTCATACTGGCTATCAGTGTAAATACTCCTGAGTCTTCTGAAATGCAGCAAACTTTGGTAAGGGCTATTAGTTCAATTACTGGTGCAAAGGTTAAATGGCACAGGTAGGACGCTTCTACAATCCCGTACAGGGTACAAACCTCATACGCAGCTCTCAAAGTGCCACATCAGACTCTCAAAGAAGACACATCAACAAACATGGTGTGGTCAGATTCAAGAAGTGGGACATCCAGTATATCTGGTCTTGGCTATCTGCATAACTTGGTGGCACTTATACATTTATAGTCAAACTTGGTTTCCTCACCTTTGTTTACGGTAGGCAATAAAGAAGCAGGATTTCGAGTATTACACATTGTTAGGGAAATATTGTCTGCAGCCAAAATAGTTCTTTCATAGAGGGTTAAGCAGCTGTTGGTCAAATTCTGGGCACATATGTGAGTCATGAGAATTTTAATGAGTGGCGCACCATAACAATGAGCAGGTTACCCATTAAAATGTCTTCTGTTTGCTGAATGCTTAGATTGACTGCTGCAACCTCTTTGAGACAACCAGGGAATGCTGTGGCTACTGGTTTAAGAGTTGCACAAAAATAGGCAAGGTGTTTGGCCTCTCCATGGGTCTGTGTCAACACAGATAAAACACGCCCATCGCGTTAATGTCAAAAGAGCATGAACTACTTGGTGTAGTCTTGCATACCAAGTGCGGGTACGCTGCAAAGGACATTTTTGAACTCTTGGTACTGGGTCATTGACATCAGTATGCATTAGTAAAGGCTTCAGCATGAGGAAAACATTTGGGATCCATTGTCGATAATAGCCAACCATTCCCAAGAAGAACGTTTCGAATTCTCTCTGTGTGGCGGAGAATTTCATTTTTAAGAACAGTCTCAATGCGCTCATGGGAGACTCTTCTGATTGCCTTCTCAATTTGATGTCCCAGACTCTTAACATTCTTTTGACAGTACTTTTCGGGGGAAACCGTATATCCATTCTCAATGACGTGGTTGAGTAGGGTGAAAGTGTCCTGCCTACAGGCTTCTTTTGTCATTGATGCAACAAGTGGATCATCGATGTAGTGGACTAGGGCTGAACTGCATGGTAACTGTAAAGTCTCTAAATTCTTCTTGAATATTGTATTGAAATAGGAGGAGCTCTATGTATACCCCTCAGGAGCACAACACTGCACAAGAGTATTCTCATGGAATCTTAATGCAAAGAGACATTGACTTTCATCATAAAGGGGAACAGAAAAGAATGTCTTACATAAGTCAATGACCGTGAACCATTCCATTTCTGGAAGAATTTGGAACAGAATTACAGTATAGCATTGAACAACTGTTTGGTTTATTTTTCTTAAATCTTGATCGATCGTTCACTTTTTATTTGCTTTTTGCAAAGCCATAAATGGAGAACTGTATGGACTCCCAATGACCTTATTCAAATCTCCCTGTTCTAGCATAGTTTCAATAAAGGGTTATTGCTGCAACACTTTCTGGGGCATTTTTGTGGGAAGGGCTGCGTGGGACCTAAGGGTTATCTTTAGGAGTTTACTTAATTAACACAATCTCATTCCCTGTGAAATTCCATACATCTCCTCTGACCGAATCCTTTAGATTTGAATGTAAGTCCTCCTTCCTCCTTCATTGGCCCTGCTTAGATTCATCAGAACTCCCAAACATTATGGGAAGAGTGGCAGTTTGAGGTGTGAATGGGTTATGTGAAGTTCTCTCACTGGGTGTTAAACGAGGATTTCCAAAATGTATCTGTATGGGCACAAGGGGGTTTTGTGGTAGACCTGGTTTCTGGATTGTTGTATTCATCATATGGAG
This sequence comes from Pleurodeles waltl, assembly GCF_031143425.1. Taxonomy (NCBI): domain Eukaryota; kingdom Metazoa; phylum Chordata; class Amphibia; order Caudata; family Salamandridae; genus Pleurodeles; species Pleurodeles waltl. The sequence goes on along the minus strand of NC_090448.1, from coordinate 317,537,970 downwards.
TCTAGGGACAGGAAAAGCTCTTCTGATGCTTGAGCATCAATCATAGCTCGGTTGGAAATGTATTGGCATTCCATATTCCAGTGGCTGACCTTGTTGCAAATGTGACAAGGAGTTACCTTCAAAGCACTTATGCTGTTTTCTGACATACCCCACCCCCCCATTCTTTTCCGATTACTTGGACATTTCCTCCATAAGACATGGAGACACCCTGCATGTTTAGCCCTACTATGGGGTCAGGTCTCACTTTGGAGAAGGCATTTTTTACACATTTTCACTTCCGTTCTGTATTAAATGAATCTATGCTACAGTGATTATTTTCTGTTCTGCAATATTATGCATACTGCAGTATTTAGGCTACAGGCTTGCTTTGGCAGAATGAGACAACCTTGTACAATCTGATTGCTAATTTAAGGTCATAACCCTTGCGCCAAGGAGGCAATAAACCCTTGCAGGTTGTCTCCGAGGGGGTCATTCAGGCCACTATGCTCCCTGTTTACTTGCATTAATCTCTCAAAATATACATGTACTGATTCTATGGGCTTCTGAGATTTTCAGAAAATCTGAGGCTAATTTGTTTCCTTTTGAGGATCCGCAGTCTTAAGGTATGCATTGACTGTGTCATATTTGGTTTTGACCAATGGTGGTGGGGCATTTGATTTGCTACTCTAGGGGTTCTTCTGTCAGCCAATCCACAACTCTCTTACATCCGGTCGACAGATTCTTTGGGACCCCCGCTTTGAAAAAAACCTCCAAATCCACCCACAGAACCTTCAAAAGCATCACTATCCGCTCTATCTGAGTGTACCATTTGTCAGGATTTTCCCTCAAGCTCAGGATGTATTTGTGAAAAGGAAGAGGTCTGTTCGAGAGCAGGGGACATGTACATATACTCCTCCCTGGACCTCCCTCAATGGGTACTCCTTTATCACCCCCTTAGTGACTTCTCCCTCCACATCCCCTATGGATTATTTCTCCGTTTTTACCATCAACCTTTCCTTCTTATACCACAACTCACTGAATGTCTCCACATTTCTCCACTCCCTGATACTCTCAATCAGTTCTCTCACTCATCATCCTGATGTTTTTCTGCAATTTCTTCCTTTGCGTTAGATCACATTCATCCACCTCTCTTTACATTTTCGCATATGCTTCTTGTTCCTCCCGTGCAGCCTCTTTACTCAAGTAAAGCAATTTGTTCTTATTATAACGACCCAGGAAGTCCATCACTACATTGCCCATTACAATCTCATCAAACTCAGTTTTTAGATGGGCTATATTGAGTCTCTGGGAGACCTCTTTCTTGGGTTGTGGAGTAGCTTGTGAAGTTGTGGTGGCTATTGTACCTCCTGTAACTGGAATTCCTAAGATCTCTCTCTGCGTGGTTCCAGGATCTAATATACTGGACACATCTACCAATATGAGGGGAAAACTCAGAAGGGTATGATTCTGAGGCCTTCTAATGATCAGTGTAGTGGGAGAGATACCTGGGCTATTTGAAAACTGGGACTTAACCAAAGCAGCGGGTTTCAAGGTCTGGACAAAGGTTGAGACAGTAGTCTCAGTGTAACTCAGAGGTGCACTAGCTTCTGTCATGGAGTCTGATCTGTTCTCTGTAACTGTCTGAGCTGTGGCACCCAGTGCTGGCACTCCATTATATGAGGATGGTCTTATTCTTAGGGGTTTTTCTATGAAGGCATGCTGATCCTCACCCTGTCTTTCATTGCCAGATTCCTTTTTATCGGTTCGCCTTTCCTTCTCTATGTCCTCGCCCTCTAACAGCTGGTAAACAGCTATGATCTCAATCACGTCCTCCCTACATCTCTTCTGCCACTCATTATCCTGTATATTTATCCATGAATAGGTCTTATCAAAGACCTTTAATGCAAATTTCTTTCTCTTCTTTTCTTCTGAAAACTGTTTCTAAAGATTTAGGGCCTCAAATTGTGTGGGCGTGTAGGCTGAGGTCTTAGGTCACACATTCCCCAAAGATATCCGGTTCCTAGTATGTGAAACATGCCACTCAATGGGATGCTTTCGCTGTGTATCCGTGCCGGTGGCTGAGCCACATGCCCATGTGTAACCCTCTCTTTGTGCCATTTCCCTAGCAGGTGTGACTTCAGGTGAAAATGTATCTTCTTTTTTTCAATCTTTCTGCTTTTTCAAAAAGGGATTTCCCACTTTGTCAGTATTCACAATCAATCTTCCTCTCCTACTCTCACGCATTCTTCATTTTGCTGAGTTCACAATTCGACTTCCAGTACCAGAACATCTCAGTCATAGGTCATCCAACTGCAGTCTGCTTCATCTGCTTCAGTGTTCACCAGACAATCCCTGAGCAGCACCCTATGACATACACAACCGTATTCTGCCAGCTGCTTCTGAACTCCTCTCACCTTTCTCACAGTTAATGCTTGTCTGCTTCTTCTAAACAAAGATGTCTACAATACAGTACAGTACAATACAATACAGTAGCAATATCCACTTCATGCATAGTAAACTCTCGACCTGCAGGAGTCTTTCGTGCCCAGCACGCTGACTCCCATGCACCAATGAATAAACAACCACCGAGCTCGCTTAGTATAGTCGCACAACAGAAATGTTATGTCCCTACCCTGGGGTAAAAGATAGTGCCTCAAACTGCAACTCACCTTAGCAGACAACTTCGACGACTGAACAAATCTGCAATTTTGTACCGTACATGTCTTTCAGCTGAAACATTTTATACACCTGTTTTCAAAAGTAAAAAATCATAGTCAAGAACACAATTACTGCCATTCTCACAAGTCCAAGAACTAATGCCACATATTAATTGAATTAAAAATCTGTCCACAGCATTTCACCACAGCATTTCAAACTACAAATCCCAACATGCACTGCTTAGCCTTACTTCCCATCCAGCCTCCTCACACACACAAATCCCTATTGTACACGTTGTTCTTTCTGGATTACTGAGTCAGCCACCTCATCTTCCCACGGTCTTCGGGAATCAGGATCTGGTTGGGGCTGGGTCAATTTGAAGCTTGGGGCAAAATCACTTAAAGCATGAAGGTATTTTAATTGGTTCTATGGTCAATTTACCTCATCCAACTAGGTTCAATCTGGACAGATTTAATTGGAACGATAAGCTCTGTTACCATATCTGTCAGTGTGCAAACCTGTGTCTCATTTACTTGCCTAGTGCACGCCAACAGCTTGGACTAGAAGCAGTGTAGTCCATAATGACTTTGATGCTCCCCAAAGGACGATTAAATATAATACATTAGAATGAAACTAAAAACATTCTCAATAAAAATAACAGACTAAGTATCAAATGTTTACTCACAGAATATAAGTACAGAAATACATAAGCTGGACCCTCAATCAATCAAACATATAAATATGTAAATCAGGAAATACCACAACTCTGTAAAGTTCTACTGAAAATCCAGCATAGATTCGCCTTCCAGGAAAAAGAAAATGTGAGCTCATAAGAGAGAAATTGCACCCTTTTATAGGACTTTAGACAAAGGATTTCGTGCATTTACCACACAACTATGTGGTTCACAGGATATGCACAAATGGGGAATAGGCAAGAAGAAACATTTTAATACAGAATACATTTGAGGATTCTCTCATAATTCTACTAGATTAGACTCGGACAATCCCAGAGCCTGTTTGTGTGACATAAATTGTCACATAGTATGTTATTTGGTATGAGACAGTTAGGTTGTACTTGGGTAGGTACATCACATTCATTATAGCAGGGAAAATTTTAATCTTCTATTGCAAAGCGTACAATTCTTTATTACAGTGAAAATAACAACAGCAGATGTGATAACGCTATGATGTCAAATCCAAGACAGAAGAAAATCACAAAGCTGTCTTAAGTTAGCGTAAACTCGGTTTCTCATGTTAAGCATTATAATTCTGAGGAAAAAAAGATCCAATACCGTTGAATGTCAATTGTTTTGTTATATTAAAACATTTTTTTTTCATTTGTTTTTATTGGAATTTCAACGTTTAAATATCAGGTACAACCTCATAACAATAAATCCTCTGGTATAGTTTAATTGTGCATGCCCATGGTCTCATTTTACACACAATGCCTTTTCCATAGCCTCAGGACAATATGGCCAGTGGATGCATGTGTTAAGCTTTTTTTTATGAATGAATGTTGGATGCTGCACGCATGTAATGCCTAAGGAGAGAAATCAAAATAGGTACAATAACAACAAAATGACTGAAAGACATTTCATTCCCGGTTACCATAAATAGCTGTGTGTGGTAGTGTCTAATATTTCAACCGATACAGAACGTGAGACATTAAAGTCATTAATTTGTCCATTATTCTTAGCTGGTGCGTATCGTGTAATAGTTGAGGTGCATTGAGGAGAGGGAGTCACACTCCCTGACCCACCACGGTGTATGTGTTGCAGTCTCATGGTGGGCATTCTTCAGGCTTCGCCTCCTTTATTTCAATATACTGTATATAGCCCAGGAAACAAACCGTTCCCTTCTTCCACCACTGTTGGAGGGGCCTGATATCACCGCCACCTCCGCACAGCCCTACCTCAAGACACCTCGCCTCCAGTCCGGAACCGAGGGCACAACAGCAGCCTTCCAGGCAATGGTACTGCGTCTTTTGACATGGATGAGTGACAAATCTCTAAAGGCGCATGCTTGTATTGTTCGTTGTGTGTGGGTTCATACTACAAAGAGGTAAATGGTGTGGTCTCTAGGTAGCAACAATCTTGTGACTTCCACTATGTCACACAGTATAGTGTCCCAGGAGAGCTATATCCCTGGATAGCACCATACTGTATTGAGGAAGACCACTTGTATCGCAGGATATCTGTGGCAAACTGTGGCAGCCCCTGAGTACATTCAGCCTATCCATTTTGTTGTAAGGTATGCATGGTATAAGTAGTTAAATTGCGTATAGCGAAACCTAGTATTTCTTGATATTGACTTAACTGAATGAAGGCAGTGCAGCCATGTGGTGTCACTAACTTATTCTCCTAATTGCTGTTCCCACCACCACCTCAAACATGTTGAAGTGGGGCCCAGCAGCTGTAGCAGCGCCGAATAAAGGCAGGTGGCCACTTTTCCACAGGTGACATGCATCTGTGCCACCAGTAGGGGCTGTGGCACAGCAGGTTCCATTTCATCACCTTGCACTCTCGTAAACTAGCTGGACCATGGCTGCCTGAAGAAGGAACTGACCAGGTCCCAGGCGAAACATCTCACAGATAGCATTAAAGGGGAAACAGCCATTACAATGCAGCTGTTTCCTCAACTAGACTTTACCATGCATTCATGACAACCTATGCGTCATTACCATGAATAGCCTTTACCACACATACCATTACAACAAATTATCTTGTAATGGTATGCATTGTAAGGGCTATGCATGGTACTGCTGGTAAAGGCTATCAGCGGCGGAAACGGAAAGATCATTCCATTTCCCCAGAACGAGCTGCGCCATGCCTTAGGAGTGAGGTAAGGGGGATTGGGCCTGGGGGTGGGGTATGGTCTTAAGAAGAGGTTGTGGGGTTTAGGTTTTAGGTCGGAGGAGACGGTTTTCGGATTTAGGGTGGGGGGTGATTGGACCTGGGATTGCGGGGTACTGTTTTGAAGAGGGTGGATGTGGGGGCTAGTTTTTAAGATGGGGGACGGTTTTTGGGCTTAGTGCAGGGAGGATTGAGCCTGGGGGTGAGGGGTACTGTTTTAGGGAGAGGGCGGGGGTGGGAGAATTATGTTTTAGGGCAGGGGAGATGTTTTTTGGGCTTAGTGTGGGGGGGTTTGGGCCAAGGGGTATGGGGGTACTGCTTTAGGGAGGGGATGGGGGAGTTAGGTTATGGGCGGGGGAGATGGTTTTTGGGCTAAGGGTGGGGTGGATTAGGCCTAAGGGTGAGGGGGTATTGCTTTAGGAAGGGGCGGGGTTAGGTTTTAGGTCAGGGAGACATTTTCAGGCTTAGAGCAAAGGGGAGAAATTGGGCATGGGGTTGGAGGGGTACTGTTTTAGGGAAGGGGTTATGTTTTAGGGCAGGGAAGACGGTTTTCGGTCTTAGTGTGGGGGATTGTGCATGGGCGTGGGGGTTACTGTTTTAGGGAGGGGCGGGTGGGGAGGTTAGGTTTTAGCGCAGGGTGTTTTTCGGGTTTATGGCGGGGGGATTGGGTCTGGAGGTGGGAGTAATGTTTTAGGGGGGTGGGGGGTAGTTTTCAGATTGAAGGAGGGATTGGGCCTGGGGGGTAGTGCTTTAGGGAGGGGGAGGCGATTAGGCATTAGGGCGGGGAGACAGTTTTTGGGCAAAGGGGAGATTGGAACTGGGGGTGTGGAGTGCTGTTTTTGGGAGGGGGTGGGGAGTTGGGGGTTAGGTTTTAAGGCTGGGGTCAGTTTTCAGGCTTAGGGCGGGAAGATGATTTTAGGGCTCAGACCAGGGGATATGGATGAACTAATTCAGAGGTTCAGGGGGAGGGAGGGGTATTTTTTAGAAGGACTGGGGGGGTGGTGGGAGTCGCACTAGGACCTTTCCATGCATATGCCTTTAAAATACATGCTTTTACAACATAATTTATTGTAAAGACATGCATGGTAAGGGATATGCAGAGTAATGGCATTCTCGTAACGCACGCATGGTAATGACCATGTAATGGAATGGAATGGAATGTGTGGTTCTGACATACAGCCGCATTAAAGGATCACAAATGGTGGCCTCGTACATATTCTCCCTGGTTAGTATGCCTGATTCAGCCCCTGGGCACGTGTCCTGTGTCCAATGTAGCACTGCACATGGCAGAAGCGACCATAGAGCCAAGGCTGGGGCGTAAGTGGGAGCTCATGCTATCCCTATAATGTACCTCCGCCAGCACCAATGTGTGAACCTCAACATAATGCTGTCGGATGTATACACCTTACCATCGACCAACAGCCATTCCTGCAACGGAACATCAAGTAAGTGATGTGTAACATCACTGGTCTCAGGGTCCTGAGTATTTTCCAGCTATCGATTTGGCCACTGAAGGTGGGCTGCCTGGTAATACATTTCATAGTTGGGTGCCCGCAATCCACCTCCTGTCAGTGGGCACATAATTGGGAGATGGCCAGTCTGCTCTTACTGTTGAACCATATCACCATTGTCAAAAGAGCCCGCAGCTCCCTGAAGAATCGCCTTTTAAGTATAACAGGCAATGCTGAGAAGAAATGTAATAATCTTTGTAACATTAACATCTTTGAAATGGCTATGCTACCCATTGCGGATAGGTGGAGTGTGCTCCAGAATGGGATTGACCTTCTGATGGAAGCAATTGCCTTACCCAGGTTACCATCTACCAGGTCATGTTCTTCGTAGTATATTTGAATTCCTAGGTATTTCATGGTTTCCATTGTAAGATGCAGATTCATATTTGGGAGACATGTATGGTGCTCTGCCATGTGTTTAGTCAAAGGGAACAGGCAAGATTTGTCCCCGTTTTCAGTCCAGATATCACTGCATAACCATCCAACAGAGTATACGGCTTATCGAACGTCCTTCAAGTATATAAATGCATTGTCTGCATATAGCAAAACAATGTGGCAGTCACCATTTTTCGTTCTGCCCCATTTGGGGCCCCGCATACAGAGTGCACAGACTGGAGGCTCAGTCGCCACTGCAAAGAGCATTGAGGACAATAGGCAACGTTGCCTGGTGCCACTTTTGACAGTGATCTGTTCCATTATCTTCTATCCTGTGCGAACCCTGGGTGTTGGTGCAGTACACAATAACTTTATCCCTCTCAAAAGTTAATCGCCTAGACATAAATTGTCTCAACACCACTAACAGGAAGGACCAGCTCAACAAGTCAAATGCCTTCTCTATATCAATGGATATCACCCAGTGAGCTGCCTCTTACCGTCTAGTCCAATCCATAATGCAAAACAACCAATTGGATACTCACAATTGTGTTGAATCAATCAACCAGGCATTTGTAAAGTGTGGCTTGTCACCCACGCCGGTATCCAGTCACTAAGAGCTGGTCCTCACTCAAAAAGCCAGGTCTTGATTCCTTTCCTGGAATCGGTCAGCATAGGGGAGGCACTGAGTTGGAGGGCGTGGGCTTTCCGGGCTTTGGAGGGAAGGTGGGAGAAGGAGCTCCCTCCAGCACAGCAGCAGCAAGTGCGAGGGATCTGTTTGAGGGCCAGGTGTGTAGAGTGAAGGTTCCTGCGGGGGTGGTGGAAATTCAGACATTGGTTCAGGTAGGTAGATCCCTGGTCGTGGAGGGCTTTGAAGGCGTGGGTAGGGAGCTTGAAGTGGCATCTTTTCTGGACCAGGAGCCAGTGGAAGTCTTTCAGGCGCTGGGAGATATGAGTTCTCTAGGGCAGGTCAAGAGTCAGTCTGGTGGCTGTGTTCTGTATTGATTGGAGTCTTTGCATAAGTTCAGTGGTGGTGCCTGCATAGAGTGCATTGCCATAGTCAAGACGGCTGGTGATGATGGTATGAATTACTGTCTTTCATCTGTTGATGGGAAGACACTTGAAAAATGTCCATAGTATGTGTAGCATGTGGAAGCAGTCTGAGGCGACAGAGTTGACCTGACGTCTCATGGAGAGGTTGCTGCCTAGGATGATGCCGAGGTTGCGGGTGTTGTCTTTCGAGGTGAGGGTAGGGCTGAGCTACAACTGCAACCAGAAGTCGTTCCAGAGGGCAGAGTTTTTGCCAAAGAAGAGAACCTACCTGATCTAAATTCAGAAGTATTTATATAGTTACAGATATATGGTCACTTAAAAAACAAAGATTGAAGTAACGTTATGCTGAGGTGTTAAAAGTGCTCAAAACTAAAACTTAAAAAACAAACAAAAACTGAAATTCTCCAGCTATAGTTCATTGAGCTAACAATAACTTACTCCCCGCAATGCACTGCCTATAATGTCACATATTAAATCACTGATGATATGGTAATGACCTCAGTGATGACATCACTGATGACATCTCAAATGGCACCATTGGTGATTTCATTGATGACATCATCTAATGAATGTGACAATTTCAAGGTATCAGCAAGTTATACCTAGACTCACTTTTCTACCGCCTCTGAAGTGCTAACCTACTGCAACATGGTGGACATAAAGTAGATCTGTAAAAGCAACCACTTATAGTTGAGATTATCCACTTTTTTACCAGTATCTATGTGCAAGAAATATACTATCTCTGTACTAATGAAAGCAACCATCAACTTATTAAAGGTTAAAGAGCATTCAAAAGAATGTTTGGTCTTTGCTTACCTTGATGAGATATACTTGTTAAATATCTAATCTGACATAGAATTTTAAGTCAATGGCTTCACTGCCTCTGCCCCAGTTTTCTGCCTGCCCCCTGTTCTCTATCAGCATGCCCTAGCCAACCTATATGTCCTCTGCTGTTAGCTTGCTGTCTTCCATTCTCCCTGTGAGTTCTCCTGCCCCCTCTTGCCTTCCTTCTATGGCCCATTGTGCTGCCCAAGCCTGCCTGTCCCGTGTGAGCCTGCTACCTTATGCAGGACTTTCCTCCATGGTTAGCTTTTTTCCCCCTTCTCCCTGTCCTCCATTGTCCAAGTCTGTCCCTAGCTCTTCCCCCCCTTCTCTTTGGTGGTCTATTGTGCTGCCCTTGCCCATCATGCTTGTCTTCCCTGCTTAGCTTGCCGCTCCTGCCCACATCCTCCCTGCCCTCTGTTGACCTAATCCACACCTCTGTCCCCTTCCTCCAGCTCTGTATGGTCCTGTGTGCTGCCACTGTTCCTCCCACTTGCCCTTGGTGGTTAGTTTGTTGCCCTAGCCCCTGCGCCTCACCCCCTGGCCTCCGATGTCCAAGTCCATGCTCCTGCCCTGAATGGTGTGTTGCCTTACCAAAGGCTCTCCCGCTTGCTCTGCATGGTTAGTCTGCTTCCCCTGCCCTGCTCCCACGTGCCTTGGCCCCATCCCATCCCTCCATAGTCCAGTGAGCTGCAAAAGCTGCTCCTAACTTCGCTGATCTGTCTGTTGTGCTGCCATTGTCCCTCCCATCTTCCAAACATGGTTAGCTTGCTGTCCCTACCACATCTCCCTGCATTCCATCATCAGAGCCCATGCCCCTACTCCCCTTCCTCCTGCCCTCCATGGTCTGTTATTGTGCCACTGCCCCTTCCTCCTGACCTGCATGACCTGTTGTACTACCGCTACCCCTCACACACACCCTGTGTAATCAGCCTGTGCCCCTTCCCTCTTCCTCCTGCCCTCAGTCGTCCAAGTCTAGGCCCTACACCCTCCCTTCTGCCCTCCATGATCCTTTAGGTATGTCTGAGCTCCCTCTCTCTTTTGCCCACCATGATGCGTTGTGCTCCCACTAACCCTTCCACCTGCCATAGATGGTGTCTGTTTGTTCTGCAACTTCTCCTACCTGCCCTGCGTGTCAGCTTTCCATGCCTATTCCTGAACACCTCCTGCCTTCACTCCATTGTCCGTGCCTTCATCCCCTCCCCCCAGCCCTTCAGGTGTGTTCTGTGCTAATCCTGTGCTTAAAGACTTTGCTATAAAGTTGACAAAAGGCTTTGTCACTTTCTAGCTCAGTGTGGATGACACTGTGCTAATCCTATGTTTAAAAAGTTTGCTAGAGAAACAGAAATTTGCGGTGAGCAGATTTAGAATATCGGTGGTGTTGTTGTTGGGTGCTCCATATAAAGGAGCAAAGCTCCAAATAAACCTGGGAACAACCCAGAGTTCCCTGCTTCACTTTTTGCATAATTTATGCAGCTCTCTAAGCCTGAAAGGTTGTATTCTTGATTTATAATGGGTGCTCCCTTGAGTCTGGACAAAACTATACATTCCTGATGAGCTGAAATTAGAGTGTAACACGTATAAGGGGTTGCTTTTATTCAATACAGTTTGGCATGGATGGTATTTAACAATCCAAAGTTGTAAAACTATATCCGGTCGGTGTAGTAAAAGGGTTTTTGTCATTTTTCACTTTGGCATGGTCGCACTGTGCTAATCCTATGATTAAAGACTTTTCTGTAAAAGTGGCGAAAGTCTTTGTCATTTTCTACCTCGGCATTGATGGGACTGTACTAATCCTTTGCTTTATAAAAACTGCTAGAAAAACAGACAATTGAGGTGAGTAGATTTAGGGTGCTCCATACAAAAGAGCTGCTCTCCACCTAAACTTGGGAACAACCCAGAGTTCCCTGCTTATTATATGTTTATACTTGTATATACTATAATGTTAATTTTATTATTCAAATTAAAACCCCATACTACACAGCTGCCTGTGAAATAGGGACCTCACCATCCTATGAAGAGCCCTCAAAACATTATGCTGACCTTTAGCATAGGATAATGTGACATTAAAGACCAAATTATGTCCCTGGGCTACCTAAATTACGTAGCAAAAAATGAAATTGTGCAGTGCATTCTCTGTCAGCATTATTTGTATCAGTTTCAGATAGAAACAACATTTTTGGTGAAATGTGCAGATTTTGCATTAAATTTTATGGCAAATTCATGAAGCCCATAATTACATGGTAAAAATGCAGCTACAAAATCACCTTACCACTGCCCCTTGTTTTACTAACATTAAGCCAGTGTGTAGAGCTATTCCGTATTTCAAATGAAATGTAACAAATGCCTAAACAAACTGTTTTAGATCTTCAGTTGAAATTAAGTTATGACGAATTTTATGGTGCACATTTTGCCTAAACATTAATGAGACGATAAGTAATACGAAACCACGAGATTTGCTTTTTTCAGTGGTTTTACAGCGGTGCCCACATATACCAATGTTGCTTTCAGTTTGCTTGGGATGTAGCCATTCGGTCGTGGCTGAAAATGACCAGATGTGTATTATTTTCATTTAGAATTAGCAGACTGGTATTCTCTACTTTGGCAATCCGGACAAACAACTCTTGAATAAATCGCTTGAAAGGTTGTTATTGATTTGTATGTACATCTGCTTGTCATTTGCCACCTCGTGTTAGTCTAGCATGACAGTTTCTAAGAAATTGCATGGCATTTACACAGAGCTTGAAGAGGTGGGATCGAGTAAAAGTTATTTGTGGGGTGAGGTTTGCCCTAAGTGTACGTTTGTCTGCATGCGGAATATCATAGTGGGACGTGCTGGTTTTGAGAACGGTGACTGACAGCTCTAAAGCCTCTCTGTGCAAAACGGTGGTCTGTCTAATGTTTTGTCTTGGAAATAATGTGCTTTTGTTGCCATTTCTGCTGCAGCATTCATTACTGCTTGGTGACAGGCTTTGGAGATTCTTGCACGCACAAAGGCATCTACAAAGCGCAAACCTAGCCCGAGGGGCAGTGGAGGTTGTGTGTGTTGACACTAAAACACCACAACTGTGATGGTGACCTCAGAAGAATCGAGACAGCAACTCTTTAAAGGAAAAAATAGTGCCAAAAGAGTGGAATGACACTAAATGAAGTAAACAAATCAAAAAAGGAATCAAGGTCGGTATTAAGGGTTTTTTCTGTGTTCCTCTGTTGCAATAGCACATTGGGTATAGTGCAGTGATTCCCAACCTATGGTTGAGGGACCCCTGGGGGTCCGCAAAGCTTTCTCAAGGGGTCTGCGACTACTTAGAAAATTAAATAATCTAATAGATTAATAAAGTGGATATAAATTAAGTGGATAAATGTACAATTGAACATTTTACTGACTCAGTGGGGGGAGGGGTCCCCAGAATCCAATAATGATTCAGTGGGGGTCCCCAGAGGTGAAAAGTTTGGGAACTGCTTTCATAGTGGATACATTTTAAGTATTTTTTCCATGGATTAGGCACCAAAAATTGAAAGTGGAGCCGACTGGGCTACTTTTCTTATTTACAGAGAAGCAAAGGCTTTGGGAAAAGTAGCACTTTGTTTTTGGTTTTCATGGATGCTTTGTGATGTTTATATGCAACGGATTAATTGATTTTTGTTAATACTGTGTCCCATTTGCAGATGATTTCTCTTTACTGTTAAGTTTCATGAAGTGCTCATGACACCTGTTTATTGTAGATTGTGTGTCGATGTGCATGAACCTCGGCTCATGGGTTTCTACTTTGCCGTCTAGCCCCCCCCCCTCCACCTGCAGACCTCAATGAAAGTGATTTTCATGAGCAACAGTTACATTATACAAGGCCCCATCTCTTTTTAGCCAGGTGAAATTAAGCAATTTGCCTAGAATCACAGGATGTTGAGTGGATGGCGAGACTCGAAACTGGTTCCTCAGTGTCAAGATCTGCAGCCCTGGCCGTAGCGCCACGTCCTCTCCTCTTTGGCGCTGTTAGAATTCAGGCCTCCCACCCCACAACCGCCCGCTCATATAGATATAGTTCAACAATCTCGTTAGTGTTTGTGTTTTAAGAATGTGACTTTGCAAGTCACACTGACGCACACATAAAGATACCTCATTACTCCTAACATAGGCACTCATTACGAGTGGCCAGTAGGGACAACTCCTGTGGGGATACTGCTCTGGGCTATTCCAACTTGCCCAGTTTATCGGGACCGGGAATTACGGGGTCTGCAAATACCAGACCCTGTAATCTCGAGCCCAGAGATACTAGACCTGAATGAAGCCTTCTGCAGTGCTGCATGGGCTGCGTGCAGTTGCTGAATTTAGGCCTCACCCGTCCTCATTCTGCAGGATGGGCGAAGCAAACAGTGTTCTCAAAGGATTTACCTAAACCCCCCCGGATTCCCTGAGCAGCAGCACCCACTACACCTGACCACACTAGTCCTAATTACTGTCCCTACAATCTAATGAAAAACCAGCACAAAATAGTTGCAAATCCAGCTCTGGCAGGTTATTTCCATTTCAGTGATTCAGGGATGCCACAAGCAATCACAGTTTCTGGGTTCTTGGAATCCCCTCACCGAACTCAGCTAACTCATAATGAAGACCTTAGTGTTAGGAAGTTTTAAAACAAGGCTTGGGCATAATTTGAATTATGCCATAAATGGGCCGGACTGACAAAACTACTCAAACCAGCCCCACATTCTTTATCTACTTGTTCAGTCTCCCTTTCCATCACATCCATTGTCTCTTTCTCCTTCTCTCCTCTCTCTTCTCACTCTCTGATCCCTTTCACTCTACCTTCCTCCTCCCTCTTTTTCTCTCACTATTGAATCCCCCATGCCTTCTGTACTTAACCAGAGGAGCTGGGGAAAGTGACAGGCACAGGGGCGGCTCTGGCTTTTCTTAACGAGCCTTCAAGGACTACAGCCCACTAGGGAAATGTTCGGTGGAATAAAATGCCTGTCCGTCCTGGTGCCAGTTTCAACGTCCTAATTTGGGTGGTTCCACATTACTCTGATTTGAAATTACAGAAAATTACGCAATCACACATGTTTATGAAGGTAGTTTTACCACAGGAGCAACAAATGTATCCATCATGAGTGCTGGTGGTAGCTGCTGTTCATGTTCTGTTGCAAGTAGTGCTATTTTCTTGGTGAAAAATCATCCTGGTGTCTATTTTGGATGAGAGGATTAATTGTGTGCTAATAAATTAGGGCTGAAGGTTGGATTACACTCCTCATGGAATTCCACATAATTTCACGTAATTTTGAAGTATATTAAAGTAATTACATGACAGCAAATTACATGAGTTATGCCCACCCCTACTTAGAACCAAGCATACACACCCACAAACCTTAACACCCACACCTCTATTGTGTGATATGCCTCTCAAATACTCCAATATTGCCCATTGTACCAGTCACTGTTTAGTGCAGGGGAACTTGGCATTCACTTTAGGCTCAATGGGCCAGATGTACGAAAGAATAGCAACTTGCAAATCGGTCGCAAACTGGTTTGCAAATGGAAAAACGGCCGTTAGCCATGTACGAAAGCCAGATGCAAACCAGAAATAATGAAGCAACTGAATTGCAAGTTGCTATTTTAAGGAAACTGAAGTATCAAATAAGAAATAAGGAATCAGTAATAGCGACTCGCAAATGGGATGTTTGAGATTGTCGCGAATAGTTGCAATTTTGCCTGTTTGCTCATGCAGTTTACCACCAATTCAATCCATTAGTAACTTTGTGCAAACTATAATAACAGGCCCAGAATGCATCAGGGGTTTCAACAATGGCTGCCCTGTATGTGATAGCAAGGAGGATGCACATACTGGTTGCGCAGCAGAGAAGGAGGTGGAGACAAGAGTATTTTCAGAGTCATGTTGACCATATTTGACCAAACTGAGAAAGAGATAAATGACAAATACAGGCTCAGTAGCACTGTCATTTTGGAGTTAGTTGCCATTTTAAAGCACCCCATAGAAAGCAGTATTCTGCTCAGCAATTCAATTCCGCCCATGTCCATTTGCTGTGCTCGTTACACCTATTAGCAACTGGTAGTTATCAGGATGTGATAGCTGTAGCAGAGGGTGTCATAAAGTGCAGTTTCACGTTTCTTCCACTCTTTCCTTGATGCCATGCTCCTCAATATCCACCACCACATATACATGCCCAGGTATTATGAGGAAATGTGAAATACCAAATTGAGAATTTACTGGATTCCTAGATTTCCCCAGGTTCTATGGTGTATAGATGGGACACATGTACCCATATCTCCACCATTCAATCTTGAATACCTTTTTAGAAAGTAAAAAAATACGCATTCCCTCAATATACAAGGGGTGTGCAATGCACACAACATAGTCACTGACATCGTAGCACAATATCCAGGAAGTACCCATGACTCCTACATCTTCAGGCACAGCGGGATTTACAGACAACAAGAAAGTGGGGAGTTTGATGAAGGATACCTATTAGGTATTGACAAATAATGTAAATGGTGATATGTAAGTGCCCAATCCAGTGCTTAATTTGTAAATAAAAACATGCTGGTGCTGAAAGCCCTCCTCTTAAACACGCGGCTGCTGCAATTAAATGTGCGAACACGGAATACTGACGCAGCGTAATCCTGAAGCCATCTCGAGCCTCTTTAATTCGTTTAAAGCCACTCCCTGCCCTTCAGCTCACTCTTGCAGCTTTCTGCTTTCTCCTCTCCTATTGTGACTCTTTTTCGTTTTTCTCTTCCTCCGTCTTTCCTATATATATTTTTTGCTCGCAGCAAATGCTTAGTGCTGAATAATAAGCGCTGGCCCTCATAAATAAGTGCCGGTGCTCAGCACCAGAAACAACAAGCACAAATTAAGCACTGGTCCAATCCACAAAAAATGTAGTTGACTCATGTTTTTCTGTGTTTCAGGTGACAGTGCGTATGCCCTACGTCCCTGAATCCTCACACCCTACTTGTCTCCCACCACCCAAAATGAAAGGCGATACAACACTGCACATCTTCGCACCAAGACTGTGATAGACAGGACATTCAGATTTCTGAAATCTTGATTTTGCTTCCTCCATAAGAGTGGAGGCGCCTTGCAATACAGACCAGAAACCTCTTGAAAGATTGTTGTTACGTGTGCCATCTGACACAGCATTGCCTGCAGGAGATGGCTACACTGTGGTGTCTGATTCGGATACAGAGGAAGAGGATCCTAGTCCATCTGTACAGCAGCCAAGAGAGGAGAGTGGAGCTGTGGAGGGGAGAAGGTGTAGGGACCACATTGCTACACAATATTTCATAAGGAAAGACATACTCAAATCCACAACAGTGGTTTTAAAAAATTGAACCACACTTGATTGATTGCTCAAAGTAAAACTACCTTCACTGGCATGTGTTAACAAACAGTTGACAGACAAGCTGTCATTCTCAATAATTCTGACACCATGTTGTCCACATTTAGGGTGGTTACAGCATCAACAACAAAAAGCAAATAAACATCTCCCCTCCTTGATTGGTGCCTCACATTTATTTTGTCGAAGTGCGACGGGTATGTGAAGTGTCACTATGTTGAGGTGCAGGAGTGCGACTGCTACTGCATTGCAGCACACGTGCATCTATGGCAGAGATGCTGCTGATGCTGGAAACTCACTATCGGGAGCCTCTGCAGCCACCCCACTAGCAATATGTGCTGTCTGAGTTGCCTCCGTTGCTGCTGTTATCTGGTCAAGGACCCTCAAAACATCACCACTGAATTGACCCAGCTCTACATGTAGCGTCAGAGTACGCTTGGATAGTGTACTGGATGCCTGTGTTAGTCTCACAATGGCCCTGGTCATCGCATACATGCGCAAAGCACTGGTCTTCTCCCTGTGCCTTTGAATGCTCCTGTCCTCTGACATCTCAGTGCACAGTTCTTCTAGGGCACCTGTAAGTTGTTCCATTTTTGTGTCCATTCAGAACTTATTATCTGCCAACTGATTGGCCAATCTGCTAAACACCGCTGCTATGGACTGTTGCACTGCCTGCAATCTGTGATTGACCATCTTCATCTGTTTGTGCTGCAGGCGCTGAACCTGCAGCATCGATGCCTCAAGCCCAGCATACACGGACTGATGTTCGGCAGACACCTGAGACCCAGAAGCCTGTGACGTCTGATGGCACCTATGGGCATGCAGAGTGGAGCACTGCTGTGGGGACATGACAACTGGCTAAGGGTTGCAGTGGGTGGTTGCATGGTATTCTTACCTTCTACTGATTGTGGCTGTGCTAAGAAAGACACATTGCTGGAGTAGGCATAAGATGTAGTTGGAAGACTCTCAAGCACTAATGTATCTTCTTCCACCATCTGTTTCTGTTCTTCACCCTCATCTGTTGGGCCTCCGATGTCTTCCTCTGGTGCATCTAATTGGGTAATGGAGATGCCATTAAAAACATTATGAGTCCAACATTATTATTGTTTGTACATAATTATTCCATACATTACTGACAATGACTACACTGTTTCTGTCTCTGACTACAATTCCCATAATGCACCTTGTGGGATATTTGGCACATGGAATTAACCCATCCTGATATGTATGTTTCCCTTTTTTTTACATGCATGTGGACAGCAGTTTTTACAGTCAGATATGTACCCATAATGAAAGTGTTGCACTTACTTTGTGATAGTACAGAGCAGACGTATTCATGTTGCCAAATCCAACAACAGCCTCTAATACCAGCGTGCTCTCTCCATTTCCTTCAGTATCGTGGGTGAAGGTGCAGTAGAGGGTCCATCTCTTGTGGCCTGGGAGTCTCTCAGGTATGTTGCAATCTCTTCCTTTGTTCGGTAATGGAGGTCGTACCACCTCTTGCAAATTTCTTTAACTGAGCACTCTGCCACAACCCACAGCATTTATCTTCTGCTTCAACCCCTTCCTTATCTTGTGTTTCTGTGTCTCTGGTACATTCATGGATCCTGGCCAAACAGGAGGTCATGGTTGTTACAACATTCCTCAGTGACGATTTCCAGTTCCTGATTTGAAAACTTAAGTTTTCTTTTCCTCCCCATTGCCTCCTTCCACTGCTCCTGGTTGGCCATTCCTGGTTTTGAGGGACTGGTGTTTTGGCTCCTCAGTTCACTGACTGTACTCACCAGCTCTCAAGACCTCTATGTGATTCTCATTCTGGCTGCTGGAATCATGAACTTCCTGTTTCAGGGGTCATCTACCTTAACCAGGAAGCAGAATCTCAATTTGTTGATGCTGTCCCTATTTGCGATCGCATTCACCATTTGCGATCAAATAGGTAATCGCTAAATATGCTTTCTTATTTTGCGAAGCGACTCATTTCCAAGTTGATAATTCCACCTAGCCACCTATCGTACATGCGATTTAATGATTTCCTAAGTGCCTATTACAAAAAATCGCACTTAGAAAATTGCTAAATGCTTGTTTCGTACATCTGGCCCAATGCTCTTCCCTTGGTTTGCAGGACCTGTTGAATCTCTCATTGAGATTTGAGGCATTTAATGCACACCACAAAACAAGTCATCAGTTTTTGAACAACCTTAGTCTACATCAAAGGCAGTCACCCAGTAGAGTATTAAACTGTTAGAAATTATATTGAGGCAATTTGACTTTTACAGCATCCCTCCTAAAAGCGCATGTAAACAATATAAAAAATACGACATCTAATTTCACATATGCCAACTTTAATGTCTATCTGATTTGGCTTTCCCAGTCCTGCACCACACAGGGTGCTTATGAGTGTTTTCTTTTAACTCCTTTCTGATTTGAGAATGTCAGTACATACCCTCACAACCCTGCTTCCCATTCTCTTCTCAGCTGTAGATGATATTCTGACTATTCCATTCGACCTCAAACCACCCACTCAAACACACATACACACACACACATGTAGACACACACACACATACACAATTATATGTGCTCCATTATCTGCTTTTTAGATTTTTCTTATTTTATTTTCTTGTGCCTCTATTCTTCTGTTTTTATGGGGCGAGCGCAAAACGCTCTGCCCCGTGTTTTAATCGCTCTTTGGGCTTATAACCACACCCATCTCACATCAGTCACTATCATTGGTTCGTGGGCTTGCCTTTTAAATTCCGCTTGCTTTCATTAGTGAAAGCATGCACACGTCATGCCTTTTCCGGTGTCTAGCCCTCCTCGAGCACACTGACCAACTACTGGAAACATACGAGGCTCGATGTTTTCCATACGGTTTCTGAACTACTTTTTCTAGTTTTTTAGCAGAGCGATCTCGCTGGGCAGTAGTCGAGCAGTTTGCATGACATCGAGCCTGTTACATAGGAAATTGCACTTTTGCCAGTTACATAGATAATTGCACTTTTGCCAGTTACATGGATAATTGCACTTTTGCTGATAGGTTTCACTGCGCGTGAACTTTTATTTCCCTTTGTGTGCTGCTTTGCGCTGATGGCGGCAGTCGGCTCGCTTATGTGAAACTTTTACTTTTCAGTTTATATGGCAAGAAAAGTACGGTTAGTTATGTGAAACTGTTTCACTTTTCATTTTCAATTTATGTGGCAAGAAAAGTCAGGTTAGGAGTTTACAATGCAAATAGCTCTAACTCGAGCAAACGCGAGACCCACTGTATTGTAAATGCTTATTTGTTCATGTTTCTTGCTCTAGTTTTTGATCAGCCATTCTTTATCTCCTTTTATGCTTAGATGTACTTTTGCAGTAATATACTTCTGAAATTACCAAGTTGAAACCCATAACCACCTTATCAGTTTTGGCTGAGATCCTAGAAAAAAGTTTGCAGTCAACTTCAATGCCACCTGGATTCCCATAAGGGTCTCGCACCAAAACAATCAATCAATCAATCAATCATTTGTTTATGAAGCACTGCCCTTCACCCATGGGGGCATTCAGCTGTTGAGGTTCCACAAGTCTCAGTCAAAAAGCCAGGTCTTGAGTCCCCTTCTGAATTCTGCCAGACAGGGTGCTCTTCGTAGGTGGATGGGTAGGTCATTCCAGGATTTGGCGGCGAGGTAGGATAAGGAAGGACCTCTGCTGTGGCTTTGGAGGATGCAGGTGGTGTGCAAGGGCTAAGTAGGCAGAGGGAAGGTGTCTTGTGGGTTGGTGGAAGTTCAGGCAGTGGTTGAGGTATGCTGCTCCCTGGTTGTGCAGGGCC
The DNA here is from genome assembly GCF_031143425.1 of Pleurodeles waltl. NCBI lineage: Eukaryota > Metazoa > Chordata > Amphibia > Caudata > Salamandridae > Pleurodeles > Pleurodeles waltl. The sequence continues at coordinate 317,517,562 of NC_090448.1, read as the reverse complement.
TTGTAGGTGTGTGGGGCATTGTAGGTGTGTGTCAGAATCTTGAACTAGCATGTCTTCTGGATGGGGAGCCAATGGAGGTTCCTGAGGTGGGACGTGATGTGGGTCTGCTTGGGGAGGTTGAGGATGTGTCTGGCTGGTGCGACTGTATGGTCTGGAGTCTCTTGACAATAATGCGGATTGAGGCATATGCATGGTATGAGGTTGCATTTCTTGTCTTCTGGGATGATGGTCTTACACTATTGAAAAGGAGATGCCACCTTTCTGGAACTTCTGGACCTTTAACACAGTAGACCACTGTGTACAATAATGAATTGCAAGATGTTAATGGCAGGGACATTGAGGTATACCATGTAGTGGTTCACTTAATTTTAGGAAGATAGGACACAACAAGTAAATAGTGGCTACTTCTTTCCACAGACAGTGGCTACTGATTGTGGAATGTCTCAAGGTTCACTACTCTCTCTGGTCTTTTTAAACATTTATCTCAAAACCTCTTTGACTTCTTTATGGGTAGTCAATTGTGTAATCAATCCTATGGTGTTGACATATGTCGATATTAGTTTTTCAGATTACTCTTTCCCAGAAAAGATGTGTAGCTTATCTTTCATAACACTGATCTCTGGCTCACTGCCAGCATTTTGCTGCTTAATAGCTCCAAATCAGTGTCATTGTAGGTGAAAAAGGCAGAGCCATACTTTCTGCCCTCAAGACTCCATAAAATCTTTGGCCTTGAATTCATTAAGGCCAAAAAAGTAAAAAACATAAAAATGTTTTAGTATGCGAAGGCTATGTTGTGCCCATAGTTGGGGCACAGGAAAATTAAAATCCATCTTACCCTATCTACCAAACATTTATCAGCCCCTTGTGGTTCATGGTCAGACTATGGCAATATCCTTTACTGTAGTACATTTTGAAAAAACATCCTTGGGCGTGTCTAAGATGGTGCTCATGTGAGAGCGTTTTCTCGGAGTTCCGCAGCCCCCATTCTGATTCGAGGCAGATGCTGTGCTCCTCCGGGACTCTTCCTGGCTGACATAGAAAATGGAGAAGTGCCAGAACACAGGTGGTGGAGACTGAGTGTGTCTCGACCCAAGCAGACCTCATTATGGAGCACAGAGCTGGAAACGTCTCGGGCGGCCGAGTAGCTAAGTTGGCAACCACCATGAGAATTTGGGCCTGAACTTTTCGGGCGGCACTAGTCGGTCACTGGTGTCATCTCCTTCCATCAGGACTCCATGGCAAACGGCGCACCTTCTTGCAGGGAGTGGGCCCCTGGAGATATTACCCTACACCTCTGTGGCCCTATACATCCCAGTGGCCAGATGTCTGTGCTGGCCTGGAGCCGTCCGCTATGGCCACATGCCTCCAGATGAAATTGGCCTCATTTTCATGGTTATGGCACAGCCTGGGACACTCTTGCACGGGTGACCTGGACAACTGGGTGAATCCACTTTCCCACCCTCAGCCTACCCTCAAGCTGCTTCCACCGATGCTGTCACCCAGAGGCAGCTGATGCCCCACATGACTGCTGCACCTGAAGACTGTGAGCATATGGACCCCGAGGTAAGTGGCGGGCCTCGTGTGCATTGCACTTCCACCTGCACCATCCCTCACCGCAGGAGAGCTATTCTAGGACCCTTGCTGCCTCACTTGAAGGAACACTATAAGGCAGAAAGAATGGCCCCAGGAGCTTGCTGTGAATGGGCATTATCGTGGAGGACCCGGGGACCTGCGGGCGCAAGCGAGGCCAAGTTGGAGAATCTACCTCTTTAATTAAGGCCAAATTTTGACGTGCATGGGCCCTCTTTTCTTGGCCTGGATGGTGCTGCAGCAGCTCATAGTGAGACATTTGGGCCCGTGTGTTTAATTATATGGACAGCGGACTCCCTTTCGCACTACTGTGGGTGGGCTGACACCGCTTCGAATGCTCATCCCCAGGCGCTACTTGACCTCCAGTTTGGTTGTATACACCAATTCCATGCCTCAAAGCAACAAACTAGAAAGGGCATCAAACGCGGTGGTAGCCGTGCTTGTGCCTGTGATGCTTCTTTAGGCCCTCCATTGACTACAGTATACCTTGCTTTATAAGAATATGGTGGGGACACAGACTCCTGAGTGACTATATGATATCTGATACCAGCAGGTACCACAAGGACTTTGTCAAGCCTCCTCACTATTGAGACTGGGACCCCACTCACAGCATTGCTATGACCTCGCAACGCACCACAAAAATGGATACCACCCTTAAAGACATATTCGCTAAAACGCCGGCAAAGAAGTCAGACCAGAACGGAGAAGCTCCCCTGCCCACATCAATTCCAGCTGAAACGACGACTGCGAGCTCCCATGGGGATGCACCGGTAACAAGGGCATTTTTGGAAAACCTCTTTGGGACCCTCAGGGAGGATATCGTGGCACTCAAGCAAGACTTAGCAACTGACTTGAAGGAAATCAGGCAGGACCTTGGCAACTTGGGGCAACAAGTAGACACTGGAACAAACCAACTATCCTGAGCTGGAGCTGAACGAGCACCATGAGGAACTTCTTGAGCTACAAGACAAAAACATGGAGCTTCAGTACCTGCTGGAAGATCTCTATAATAGGTCAAGGCTCTCTAATTACCGTATAAAGGGTACTACAGGCAACATCTGGAAAGTTGGAGTACTGTTTTATTTACCTGTTTCGCTATGTGGCCCTGGAACTTGCGGATGAGGATATTGTTCTTGTTCGGACCCATAGGGCAGGCTACCCAGCTCACTCCCCAGGACAGTGACACGACACTCACCTGCCTACACTACTTTCGGCAAAAAGAGACCATCATGTCTGCCGTGCATGACAAAAATGGCCTTCCTTTGACAAACTTTCCTGCATGAAAGAGGGATAAAGTACAAGCGGGGACAACATTTCTGGCTTTAATTTGTCTGGTACAATGAAACACGGAATATTCTATTCTAACTTTAGAATAAGCGCGTTCACTGTTGGATACAGTGCCTTTCCAAGGAGGACCCCTTGCTCACTCACCTTCACGGCGTTTCATACCCTCCTCCAGAACCGCGCCATTCTACACGCCCAAAGAAGGAAAAAAGTAATAAACCCTGTGAATCAGAGAGCCGCAATGAAAGGGTGGCGCTGCTACGCCAATTGCAACACCGAGACAATGCATTGGATCTGGACAGTGAGCATTAACAGGCTGGAAGATCAGCTGCAGTTTAAATATCGACAAACAGATGAGTGCTGGTCCCCCCACTCTTGGGGGCCCAGTACTCCCATTGTCTGTAGCCAACATGGGCCGGGGAAGATCTCCCCACATAACTGTTACTGTCTGCTGGTGGTGGTGCTCCATTTTTATACCACATGGGAGCTATGTTATGACTAGTTGTTGATGACATGGACCCTCAGGTTTTGGTTATCTGTTTTTCCAGGCGGGTAACTTGTTTGTTGAACTGTTTCTTCTTTTCCTCCCCCTCCTTACCAACCAGCAACCTATGACCTTTCCTAAATAATGCAGACACAACACCAGAGCCCAACCTACAAGGGGCATATATATGCCTCCTTGCCCTCTCTGCCCTTGCTGGCTTCATCATACTCACTTAACAATGATCAATATAATCAGCCTAAAAGTCAGAGGTCTTAATGCCCCAGTGAAATGCCTCCTTTCCTTTCTCAGGGATGCTAAATGCGACACCTGCCTCATACATGAAACTCATTTGCTTAAAGTAGACTGGAAGTGCCTACGCTTCGGTCAGTTTGACCGCCAATACTTCTCCTCGGGACAGGGGAAGAAGGTGGGGTGGCAACCCTCCAAGCTACTCACTTCCCAGGGAGGGTGGCACAAACACAGGATGAGCCCTGGGGCGGACTGTTATCGCTATGCATCGACCTGAAGGTTTACACATTCATGTTGGCAAACCTCTATGTCCCAAATGACCACCAGGAAACTTTCCTTAATGATGCATGAGGCCGCGTCCTAACTACATAAACACAGAACAACAAATGTGCCCTTCTGTAGAAAAGCAGTCCTATTTTGGCTGTGCTACCTACTTTTGTTGGGAAATTCCTCAATTACGGGTGTGCTTCTAACTTCTGGTGTGCCACTGTTGCATGAACACAAGCATTTGCTAAAAAGTACGGAATGGCCTCACCCACGCCTTTAGTGCTACTGGCACCCGGATGAACACAATGCAACTTGCAACAATTACAGTACTCTTCAAACTCTGTAAGGATCCTAGGTACTGTTCCCCCTATTGTCCCATCTCATTACTTAACGTGGACATCAAGATTTTTTCAGGTGTTTTAGCTCATTGACTTGCCCCCCATAGACGAGGCCTAGTGGTCTCAGACCAGATTTATCCCCCAGAAAGATTGTAGCGATAACACAAAGCATATCTGCCATCTCTTCGAGAAAAATCAGCATTCCCGTATTCCGGCCCTTCTCCTCTCCATAGATGCAGAGAAGGCTTTTGACTGGGTACATTGGCCGTATCTTTATGCAGTGTTGACAGGGTTTGGCTTCGGTTCACGGTTCTGCAAGTGGATCTAGTGTAGTTACACCTCTCCTAAAGCAATGGTGAGGGTTAACTGGCTCCTGTCCTGACCCTTTAATATATCCAGAGGCACCCCCCAGGGTAGCCCCTAGTCTCCCTTGTTGTTTGCCCGCCTTATATATAGAACCCTCAACTGAAAGGATTCGCAACAATCCAGCCATTGCTGGTATGCCCATGGGAGGCAGGAAACACAAGGCAGCACTGTACGCTGATGATATGCTAATGGTTCAGTCTAATTCGTATGAATCTCTGCCTGCAGTGATCAGCGAACTAGCGCACTTTGGGTTGGCTTCAGGCTTCAGAACTAACTGCCACAAATCCTCTGCACTAAACCTCACTATTCCAAAGGCTGATCAGGCCCAACTGGAGAGTAGATTCCCACTTACATGGGCTGCACAAGGAGTAGGGTACCTGAGTCTGCAGATACACTCTACACCTGGCCGATGTTGAGCACAACTATGCAACAACCTTGAGGACCACATGTTCCAATTTATCTATATGGGGTGGATAGGGACTCTCTTGGCTGCGATGTTTAGCGGCTGTTAAGATGACACTTTATCGAAAAATTCTCTACATCATGCAAAGTCTGCCACAGGTAATTGGCAAAATACAACCTCTTATTGAGAACTTCATATGGATTAGAAGGAAGGCACGAATGGTCAAGAGGCCGGCGTACCTACCTCAGTCTGAGGGGGGATTTGGGATTCCTAATCTCTCATGCTACTATCAGGCAAAGCAGCTGCATTATATGGTCGAGTGGTCCAGGCCTAGCACCGAAAAACATTAGTGTTTTATAGACCAAGCAGTGGCACCCATTCATATTTGGAAGTCACCCTGGCTTCCGAAAAACATCGGCCAGTGGGGGTTTATATTTCACTGGTACTCTGGGCCACATTGGGAGCCTGGGACAAGGTGCAAGTCCGCCAGACACTTTCCACACCCAGTTCACCCCAAACACTCATCATAGGAAACCCAGACTTTCCTCCAGCACTTCAAGGATCTGCGTTTACTACATGGCAAGATGCCAGCTGCAAAAGGGTGGGAGAAGTGTTTGATATCGATGGCCTCATGGAATTCACCCAGACTCAGTCTGCGTACAGTCTCCCATCCACTGCTCATTGGCAGTACACTGCCGTTCACCACTGAGTATCCCAACCTCTAATTCACCCCATGCCAGTAGACCTATCATGCCATGGCTTCTTACTCACTCCTCAGATACATGACTAATTTCCAATATATACACCTTCCCCAATGCACCGCAAACACCCTTAAAAACACCTGCACAACGGTGGTGGTAGTCAGAATGCGAACACATATTTATCACCAAAGAACGGCATGACTTCCTCCATCATGCATGTGCTTTTGCCCACAGTACTTCCAGCAAAGGAATGTTTCTTAAAATTGTGCATTATTGGTACTATGTGCTGGCTAGGGTTGCCCAATGGAAAGGGGACGAAGACAGTGCATGTTGGAAGCCCTGCTGACTGACAGGCACCCTCATGCATATTCTTAGGCAATGCCCCAAAATAAGCTCCTTCTGGACTGAGGTGTTGGCAGCTTTGGATGAGATGTATGACACTGACCTGCCCAGACTCCCTAGCTACATCTTGCTGGGAGTTCCGAACTCACTGATGTTCTCCTTAAAATTGGCGAAAGTGTGGCCCATTACTTGAGTGGTTGGAGCTGTCAAACAAATCTTGCTTTCCCGTTGGTGCTCAGGTGCAATCCCAACGCGGCTGGAATGGCAGCATAAACAGTGGGAACTCTTGGAATTTGAGAAATTGACAGGTGTGATGACAAACATGTTACCACATTTTTATAAGACATCAGGGTCATGCTTATGGTACCTGTCGGACAAATTTATTGAACTGACTTTCCCGACATACCAGGGGGTCCTCGGTCTGACACATCCTGACCACATGCCTACTTGAACAATAGATAACTTATTGTCCTCTGCCTCTCTTCCTTCCCACCTTTTTTATGAGTTGCACATTATGGGGGTCATTCCGACCCTGGCGGTCATAGACCGCCAGGGCCGGGGACCGCGGATGCACCGCCAACAGGCTGGCGGTGCATCCAGGCCAATTCTGACCGCGGCGGTAAAGCCGCGGTCAGAAAAGGGAAACCAGCGGTTTCCCGCCGGTTTTCCCCTGGCCTGAAGAATCCTCCATGGCGGCGCTGCAGGCAGCGCCGCCATGGGGATTCCGACCCCCTTCCCGCCAGCCTGGTTCTGGCGGTTTTGACCGCCAGAACCTGGCTGGCGGGAACGGGTGTTGTGGGGCCCCTGGGGGCCCCTGCAGTGCCCATGCCAATGGCATGGGCACTGCAGGGGCCCCCTAACAGGGCCCCACAAAGATTTTCAGTGTCTGCATAGCAGACACTGAAAATCGCGACGGGTGCAACTGCACCCGTCGCACCCTTTCCACTCCGCCGGCTCCATTCGGAGCCGGCATCCCCGTGGAAGGGGGTTTCCCGCTGGGCGGGCGGGCGGCCTTCTGGCGGTCGCCCGCCAGCCCAGCGGGAAACTCAGAATGACCGCCGCGGTCTTTTGACCGCGGTACGGTCTTCTGGCGGTTCCTGCTTGGCGGGCGGCGGGAGCCGCCCGCCAAGATTGGAATGACCCCCTATGTCTAGCCTCTCCTAGGCTGTCAGTACACCCCTATACCCCTCTCCTCCACCCCAAAAGTCCTCCCTTCAGTATCTTCCTGGTTACCTCTCCTGTTCTCTCTCCACTGCTTCCCCACCGGCCAGTGGATGTAGGTGGGCCGGTTATTGTACCCTAGTGTTTGAATTAATATTAATAAAAAGATTTAAACCATAAAATACATCCTTACACTACAGAGAGCTCAATCTCTGGGCTAGAAATACGTGATAGTGCCTCAGCCACAAGACGATTCCTTAAATGATCTGCATGGCTGAGTGGAATCAGTTTACAGTGTGTTGCCTTACTTATGCTGACACAACCTAGTTCCCATGAGTTTTGGTTCCAGAATATCCAAAGATACACCTACAAGGAGACTTCTCAGGTATAATCAATTGCTCTTAAAAGTCAGTTTCATACTCTTAGCTCCAAGGTTGGCTGATCATTTCTTATGCGAGCCCCAACATTTGGAATTCACTTCCACCTCATGTTAGATGCACCTCGCACTGCTGGAATTCAGGAGCAAGTTGTGCGTGGCCTAAATTTTCATTTTTGACCAGCATCAAGAGAACACTTCAAGGTACTGGTGCAAAAGAAGTGTAGACAGTCAGGTGGGATCCAATAATTCTGGCAAGCATTCACTGTAATAATAACCATTTATCTATTACTCGCCAATAACTCCGGGGATTAAATTAAATTCCCGGGGATTAAAATTATGTGTTAATATAATTTGTTAATATATAAATTAAATGTGATATTACAACATAGCATAAGCGTACTACTGCTACTGGTATCAGAAGATGGAAAGGCAAGGATAGTCCTCCCGGTTTTGAAACTTTGACCTACACATTTCCCACAGAGCTCTACAGCTGGAACTTAAACATTTAGCTATTTCATTGACTGTGTTTTGAGGAGCCAAGGTGTTATGAGACTCAGGCCCTCATTCTGACCCTGGCGGTTCCCTACCGCCAGGGCCAACGGGGGCGGGAGCACCGCCGACAGGCCGGCGGTGCTCCCTTGGTCATTCTGACCGCGGCGCTTTGGCCGCGGTCAGAACGGGAAAACCGGCGGTCTCCCGCCGGTTTTCCACTGACCCTTAGAATCCTCCAAGGCGGCGCAGCTCGCTGCGCCGCCGAGGGGATTCTGACACCCCCTACCGCCATCCTGTTCATGGCGGGAAAGCCGCCATGAACAGGATGGCGGTAGGGGGGGTCGCGGGGCCCCTGGGGGCCCCTGCCGTGCCCATGCCCATGGCATGGGCACGGCAGGGGCCCCCTAACAGGGCCCAACTAGGCTTTTCAGTGTCTGCGATGCAGACACTGAAAAGCGCGACGGGTGCTGCTGCACCTGTCGCACGCCTTCCACTCCGCCGGCTCGATTCCGAGCCGGCTTCCTTGTGGAAGGCGCTTTCCCGCTGGGCCGGCGGGCGATCTGAATCAGATCGCCCGCCGGCCCAGCGGGAAAGTCAGAATACCCCTCGCGGTCAATTGACCGCGGGGCGGTATTCAGGCGGATTCCGACGGGCGGGCGGCAACCGCCGCCCGCCTAGGTCGGAATGACCACCTCAGTGTCTGTGACCAGTGTTTGGCTGTGCCTGTATGTTTGTTCTCACCAAAGAAGGTGACACATGCTATAGTTGAGGGTGAGACTAATATACCTGTTTTCAGAAGTGTGAATATGGCTATGGCAGATTCACTTCTAGCCTCCTTTCCCTATGTAGCCTGAGAATCTCTTCAGCATGTTGTACCTAGCATTCTCTGGATGGGGCATCCATGCAGCCCATTCATCCAAACTTCCTTTAAAGCCTTATGAGAACACTCTATGAGAGTGTCACCCAACCCTGTGCCTCATGATCCGAGTGTAGACCTCCACAAGGTTCAATGAGCTCTACTGGTGTGGTTGGATCATTCAGTTTCTGACATGCTCTAGGATGACACAATCAGCCAGGTCTGCACTGTAAATGCAACCATGCCTCTGTCAGACAGGAAAGAAGCAGTATTTGCTCTCTCCTCCCCGTCCTACCAAAGATGAACAGCACACGCCTTCGTTCTTCTGTAAAAATGGCACCTGCCATGTACCAACTAGCCCAAGCATTACCTCACCAGATGCTGGATCTTTATTTAAATCCCATAACTCCCATCTGCTTGGTCCTTTAAACTATTCAATTACCAGTACCTTCTGGGGGGCTCTCGCTGACAGATTACATGCTCATTACCTGCACCTCCCCTTGATAAATGTGACTAATCCGTCCCAGGGAGTTCCGCAAGCTAGACGTTTGTGGTGTTTCCCTGGAGTTACTCCGAGCCACTTTAAAAGGTCCCCAAAGCCTTTCTAAATGGTAAAGCCCATGATTGCTAGAAGCAAAATGCATGACGGACTAAGGTAGCAATTGCAGGATTCAGATTGCCAAAGTAATGAGCTTTTCTTTCGCTTACTTGACAATATTTCTGTTGCACCTCACAGAATGCGGCAAAGAGAAAGCTCGAGGATTGCCATGACAAGTGAGCTAAATTGCAAACAAACAAAAAAACAAGAACCTTATCTGCAGAGAAAATACGATATAGGAAGTGAAGCACAGGAATGAATCAAATTAAACACACGTGTGCTGATTTGTGTGAGGGACCTGAGCTCCCTGCGATGAGACTGTGTGGAGGAGACCCTTGGACAACAGTGGTAAAAAAAGGCATGTTTTTAGGGCCGAGCGCCCAAGAGCTCTAGCCTGCTGTAATCTCTCTGTGGGCTTTAAACCACACCCACCACATGCCCATCCATTTCGTTGGTTCATGAGCTTGCCTTTTAAATAGCTTGATTTCATTTGTAAAAGGCATGCATTCGTCATACCTTTTCTAGTGTTCAGCCCTCATCGAGCTCACCGGCCATCTACTGAAAACATAGGAGGCTCCATGTTTTCAGCATGGTTTCTGGACTACTTTTTCGTTTTATTTCCTACGTTTTGCAATCTCGCTGCACATTTGCTGATACGTTTGGCTGCGAGTAAACTTCTGTTTCGTTTTGAGTGCTCCTTCATGCTCATGATGTGGCGTTTTAAATCAGCTCACCTATATAAAACTGTATCACTTTTCATTTTCATTTTATGTGGCAATAAAAGTCTGGTTAGAACTTTACGACTCTAATAGCTCTAAGTCGAGCAAATGTGAGACCCATTGCATTGCAAATGCTTGTTTCTATTGCTCTTAGGTTAAGATAACATCTTTAAACAAGCTACTGCATTTTGAATTACTTGATGCCTGTACTGTGCTCCTGAGTTGATGTGAAAATTTGATGTATCTATTACTGTGAAATGTTAACAATGCCCCATTAGTCGAGACGCTTTCTCTCATTTGACTTGGCAGTGCCCAAGTATATCTGCTTTTGGTACGAGGGAGATGGCCTGCTGGTGGATATTCAAAGGTCACACCCTTCAACATCCCATTTACTGATGTTGGTGGGATATGCTGCAAACTTCCCCAAGCTGTTGTGGCTTGCTAAACGCAGGGTCACCGTGGCTTGGTTGAAGGGTCCGTCTCCAGAGTTGCCGTGGCTTGATTGAAGGCTTATTCTCCCTCTACAAAGAATTGGTTTCATGATGCAGGCTTCTGAGAGGACTCTACAGTCTACTGTTTACAGATGCAGTCCTCATGCAGTTGCACCAAGTGCACCAAGAGAGATGGGCATTGACTGAATGAGCAATGTGCTCTGAGACTGTAGTGGAAGCAATGTGCTTGACATTACTTTATTATGTTTACAGGTCTGACAACGTGTGTTTATTTGTGTTAAATTGTAAAATGTGTGTGTGTTTTGTGCAGTAACTGGCGCATGTGATTCTGTGTAAACGCCATTACTAGTTATGGTTATATTTAAAAACAATGTATAAAAAACATGTCATCACGTCATGGATACCTGTCAACCACGCCCACCACAAGTCCTGAAGATGAAGAGGACCCTATGGTAACAAGCCCAGGATAGCAATGCTTACCTCATGACTTTTTCTTAAGAAGAACTTGAGGAAGAAATAAGACAGAGAGAAGCAGTCTAAACACATCAGATAAAGAGAGCCAAAAGAGATGTCAGATCTCCGTTGCTTTCTGGAGTCTTCAGAACATTCATAAAAAGGAGAAAATGTGTCAATGTAAAGGTTTTGGCATGAACAATCTGTAAATAGATGGTATTCCACAAAGCCAAGACACAAATCTTGCTTCTAGACATGCAATTGAAGCTTAATCCTACACCGATTATGCTAACTGATCCCCAGCACGTAATGGTGTGTGGCATTGACAAGACCTGACAATTGTATTTGGAAAAGATTCCGAAACATTATGAGAACAATGTTCTTATTGGGAGAGGTGTGTATGAATGTGCATGCACAGAGAGTCCAAGGTGGTTTCATGTAAGACAGTGTTGTTGGTGTTCTTCTGAAGTGAAAAAAGTGGTGGCACATCTGACATTTCTGGCCTAGTTCGAAGAAGGATACAACTTTACATTGACATTATACTGGGTATGGTACTAGAATTTCACAGCCAGAATTTCGTCTGGCATAAATATCCTTTTATAAAAACATGTTGAAAACATGTTTAAAAAAATAACATCCACTTGAGTTCGTAATATAAAATCTACACCTAATGTAACTTTATGTTTTGCAGAAAATATTTAGGACACATTACTTTTGTCAGACAACATTTTTGTATACAAAATTCTGACATGCAGTGTCAAGGATTCACCCTTTTAGCGTAGTGCCAGAATGTGAGATTTAACAGAGCAAGAACATTGCTGAATTTTCTTTCCCTACATGAACTGTCAAAGTTTGCTTTGCCAATTGACGGCCCTCGAATCTTATTTTATTTTTGCAGATATCTGTAGCTAATGCCTGTATCTACAAATGAATGGCTTTCTATATTACCTCAGTGTAGCACCGGGTTCACTGTTTAGCATTCCAAAACGGGACTGTGGTGGTCTAGCTTGTGGTAAATATGGCAGTTTAAGGCTAACGGATGGTCCACTTGCTTACATATATCAAACTGTGACTGTTTAATAAACCCTGGAGCCTTTTAGGTTCGGAGATACAACTTTGTTTTCACCAAGAACAGATTCCTTGTTTTAGTAAATCCAGTTTTGCAAGATATCCCACAATTTAGTGAGATGAGTTTGCTTCTACACATGTTTTGTCATAATTGTCAGCATGCACACGAAGATATGTGTGCACAGATCCAGTGCATGAATGAATTTCTTTGTATCTCCTAAACATGTGAGTCTTAAGGGACAAAGAAGATGGAGGGAGTGCATAGATTCTGCCTATGCAGGGTCTTTGTGCCTCAGGTGAATGTGATACACTAAACATGTGAGTGAAGGCAACAAGGACTACATGTCCCATGGAGCCACAGGGCCATCACACAATGTTTAAATGGTGAAAGTCATTTTGAATGTGTGGAAATGTTTTTATTAATTAGAACAATAATGCCTAATTTATACATGCTTTCGCATAATTAGGCCGTAGCCAAATTGCATTTAGATCTGTTCCTGTTTAAAGAAATAAATGTGCAATTTTATTTTATGTGAACAAGCCTTCCCCGCATGCATGAGTGTATTTTTCATTTCAGGAAACCAGCAAAATAGAAATCTCACCCGTGGTCACTGTATTAATAAATTGTATTAAAATGCGATCCTCTCGAGGAAGCCATGCTCAAGATGTCCCTGTTTTTTAAACTATTACGGTCCTTTACTTGAGCCTTTCCTAGGGACCATTCAGTAGCTCAACTGTCTAATGTATTTGTCTAATATGTACGTCATGTCATTTTCTTCATTTTCTATGCAAACCTCATTCATTAATATGTATTAGAAGTAGTTGTTTCTAGGTGTGTCATATTGAATTTCCAGATGTGCATTAGAGTGTTCATTGCCACACTAAAAAGATACATTGCCAGTTCAACCCTATTGGGTTGTATCACACAACTAAATATGTGTGGCTTTTCTGTCTAAAATCCAAAAAAAGATTATGTTTTGGGATATGTGCCAGACTTTTTTTGCCTTTCTAACTGAGCAAAATCTATGTCAGTCTGTTTTTTTCTTAACTTTGGTCAGGATATCGACTTGATTCAGAGACCAAACCTAATGTTAGTACTCTTCCAGATCATGATTGGCTATTGTATTGCTGCCAATTCGTAATTTATTAACTAACTACGTTTTGCCTTTTGTAATGATCTACATTTTTAACAAACCTATAAGGTTTAACTTGGAATTCACTATTTTATTTCCAACTTGCACCCGGCCATTAATCTTCTGACAGAGTGTAATACGTTCCTTCTCCTTCAAGTGTGCCAGGGATTTTCCTGAGGGAAATCTATTGCTCTAGCCCATGGGCGAAGACCACACACCCTGGAAGGACCACAGCTATAGAACTAATCTCAAGCTGGGCTAATTTAAAGGTTCGACACACCCATTAAACCATTTTAGCTAGTCTGTGGTTTCCAAGAGACTCCTTGTGGCTACCAGGCTGCCTATTTTAACCTACTTGGCCTCACAAATGATCTGTCTGAGAGCTGTTTTTGGGTCAGAGTTTTGGATGACTTATAGACCATATGCAATCATAGTCCAGCCCCGTGAACAAAGTGGTGTATTATATGATGTGGTTGTGCAACCACACCTTGAAATACATCTTGCGTCCTGTTAGGCTTGTTTGAAAAAGCCTTAGCTCGCCCTGGGTAGCTGTGGCTTCAAGCCATCAGGTGTAATCAAAGGACCATTTAGAAGTTCCAAAACAATTGGACAGGGGGAGCAATCAGGGTCTGTAGGACAGTTACTTTGTCAGCAAACAGTCTCATATCAAGTTGTAGGCTCTATGGGCGATCTGCCTTAGACATTAATGGAGTGGTCCTGATGCAAAGGGTATATGATGCTGAAGCGCCTGCAGGATGTCGAGGATGCTGTACAGTCGACAGGGGCTTTCTGGGGCTATGCCTCGGTCCATGGTTTTGGTGGGTGACTTTGGCCACAGGGATTAATGTCAAAGTCTCAAAGTCCTGTTGGTCCAGCAGAAGTCCAGTTGCCACTAGACTACTGGTCTCTGGTCACAATGAAATCAGCACTTCCCTTTGGTGAAGGCTAGTGTTCTCCTTGGAAGACCATACTGCACTGTGATTATTCTCCCAAGTTCCACTCCTATTGTGTGTGTCTACCATTTGCCCTTCAAAGGCTACTTTCCCTTTCAAGTGCGTCTTTTGGGCATATAGCCTGTGAGGCTTCCTGCCATGCTGAGGTAACAGCTATTCTAATGGCAGGCCTCCATTGTTCCATTTCCTGGAAGTTGTTCACATTCCACGGCAGAAGACTGTCTTATGGCCTGCATCTGCGAATGGCCAATGGAAACTTGGGCAAAAGAGTTGCAACTTTCAAAAAGTTGCTTTCATTCGGAAGTTACATTACATTGGACTGGGGCATCAAGTCAGGTTTAATGCAATGAACATTTTGATACCTTGAAATACCAACTTTAGTAGTCTCATTCAAAAGTTAGTACAGCTGAGTTGTCAGCACGTAACCATGTAGTCACTAACGGGGCCACTAGCCTTTCCACAGCAAAAATGGCATTTTGGAGTTTTTACTTTTGGGCATATGAAAATATGTGTCCTACTTTTTAACATAGAGTACCCTACCTTTGGGCTCAATAGGCCTGCTGTAGGGATGACATATACATTAAAAAGAAATATCTAGATTGTCATTAGTTTAAATGGTAGTCCAAAGTTAGCAGTCCTGGAAGGACACTTTAACTTACAAGTCCTGGGAGCGCCTGGTATCATATACTAGGGGTACCCAATGGTTATAAGCCAATCAAACATACACCTTTAGGGGTCAAGGCATTGGCACTGAAGTCTGGTTAGCAGACATCAATGTACTCTCTGAGTTGAAAACCCAACAGCATCAATCCAAATCTTTGGAGGATATCATCCAAAAAGAGGCATTTCCTTACAAGCTCTGGCATCTGCCTCATCAGATGCCTCATCACCTGGCTATAGAGATCTTGATCCTGACGATGCAGATTAGTGATAAATCATTGAAAATGTTATTTCATAAATTTTGTACACCTGTGACCCACGAAGGAGCTGCTTTTTCAGCTCGCAGCTGCAAATTGGGATAACCTGCTTTCAGCCAGTGGCGTTGTAAGGTGGCTGTATTTCATCTAATATTTCACATTTTACCAGGTACTGGGTCAATCTGTTGCAGCTTGGCTTGCACCCCAATAATCAAGTCTATAATTGTGGAAAATAGTCAGTGCATGATAGGACAAAATGCTGTCTTCATGAACCAGGGGTATGTCTCCCTTGAGAAACTTCTGGGTCCCCAATACGCAGTACCGAAGTTAGCTCCGGTTAGGTGTTTGGTAGCAGGTAAAGTTGGTTCCAAACGTTTCCATGGCTCCCAGCAGCGTCAAGAAGTTGTACTTTACTTTGTTGTTCAATCAACTAGAAGTTGGGCAATCCACTTCAGCGTCTGTCAGTTGGTGTTTCAAGGATCGAGTATGTGTGTCTCTTGCACAGCCCATTAGGAACTAACATGGTAAAACGGTCCGAACTGGCTGATCCTGCAGGTGTTTCTAGCCTTGTACCTTGTGTGCAGGCAAACACTCTGGTTAAGGAAGCACAGAATGTAATTGGGAAGACGCTACACCACTGCTGCTGATAATAAGATGTTTTCACACTGGTGGTTCTTCCTCATGATCAAATATATAGTTACTACTCAAAGTGAAGACCCAACCCTGGGTCTTTACACTTCCACTTTGTGAATGTGTGATTTGGGGAACAAGGTAATCTCATTCACGTTACATCATATTTTTTTCTGACTGATGTTCTTATCCCTGAAAGGGCAGGGAAAGATACTGCAATTAAAAATAAAAAGTATTGTGCGATTTTGAAAGCAGAGATGAAGGTTTGCTGTCTCTCTCAGGACACTTTGGCATAGTCCCTTCAGGAAAATACCTTTGCCTATATGGCCAACCCTGCATTAAGGCTAAGAGTTTTGAGGAAGCACAGGAGTGCCTGACTGCCTAGAGAGGAAGGTGTAAAGCCAGAATATCATGGCCTACGTAGCGTCTGACAAAACGTTTGTGCCTCAAGCATTTTTTACAACAGTATCGCCCATTGGAGATAATAATAGAAAATGTAAACCCAATGGATCTGTATTTTTCTAAACAATATTTAGGCCATGATATTTATGTCAAGTGATATTTTTGTCATTGATTTTCCTACATAAAACTAGCAGAAACGACTATGAAGAGAGTGAGTTAGTGAGGGTTGTTGTGTGTAGAGATATTTGGATGGTTTGTGATATGCTTTACTGACACAGGGAAGGCAGGTGACATTACACAGTACAGGGTGGTGGGAATATGAACACCTGTCGATGTGGGGGTGGGACACAAACGCTAACAGATTCATCAGAACAGTTCAGATAGCAGGGAAACATGTCTGAAAATAGGTGCTCAACCATATTGGAGATGTGAATTCACAGGGAAATGAACATTGTTTTTTTGGGAGCTAGAGAGATTTCTCACAGCTGGTGGAAGATAAAGTGGATATTTTTAGAGATATTGATCAGTGTATGGTCATTTGTCAGGACAGCTAATTTCGCTGGGCCAAGCTTGGATATGTTCACCAAAGAAATAGAAATACTGCTGAGGTCCTCAAATGTTCATGGTATAATTCAGTTTCCAATGGTTTAGTGGACTCTTTTAATACATTCACATTCCATCTGATCTTATACTTCTTTTTAATTGCTACAGGATTGGCCTGACCATTTCTGAATTTTGAAGAAGGGGGTCAAACTTAATGTTTCTAAACTTCATTCTTTGCCAGCTGCCAGTAGTAAACTTGGATTGTGGACTGTGGTTTGGACGTTTGCTGTTAAACAGACACCTTTGGTGGCTTGTACCGAATTGCAACACGCTAAATACATATCTTCAGTACACCCTAGGTAATGCAGAGTGCACTCCAAACCCGGTCTGCCTTGTTTCAGGCAGAAAATTAACAGAAGTTCCCAGGACTAAGCAGGTAGAAGGCTGATATCTGAAATTGTATTGACACAAAAATATAATGCTTTTCATAGCAGTGTCATCTGTACAATGTATAGACCGGTGGCTGGCACCTAGGGGTGTTTTTTTCTCCAACATTAAGGTTGAATTGGTCAGTGGGTGCATCACTTTGTTAAGAAGGGTGACTTACCTAGAGAAGGTTGTCGAGAAGAGGCTGGTGAAATTAGAAAGAAGTCTGTCATCATTAGGAAGGTCAAACTTTGGCTCATCCCTACTCCAAATCCCCTCATCCTACTATTACTATCTGTGAGCCTCAGTGGTGATACAGAAGGACACCAGGAAGCAACAACTCTTCATATGATACAGAAGTGGTTGCATGGCTCTAGAATCGTGATAGCTCACTTTCATCGACAACCAGGATATGCCATTGCTGGAACTGTGTCCTTGCTGGAAACTGTTGTAATGGATCATACCTCGACACCAGACTTACCACCTTTAAAGGGCAAACAAGGAGACACTCATACTCTCACTTGGCAGGATGATACAAGATAAATGGAGATTTGAGAGTGTTTTTCATTTCCCTGAGTTATCTATCAATGTGAGATGTGTGGATCTACTGTTTTATTCTGAGGGGATGTAATGATTGTGTTCACTAATCATAAAAATTTGAATTAGGCACACTTCCAACTGAACTAATTTGTAGCATTTAATAAAAAGTGTGTATTATTTCCCAATGGAATCTATTTTTTAACTTTAAATAACAATAAAATGAGTTCAAATCTGCAAAACTTAAAATGTATATCTTGCATGTTTCATGCAACTCTTTGTGGCTGGTGCCTGATGCACTAAGTCATTTTACCTTGACTGTAGTTTGTGACCTATGGTTACACAGGACCAATGCCAAGAAAAATATCAATTCAATATGCTGGGGCATCTAAAGCATATCTGCCACCTGCATGTATGTAAGCGGTGCTAAAGCAGCCAATTGCTGAATTGACTTCAGTTTGAATTTTCCTTTTGCATGTCCCATTTTGATCTGCCACTTTGTTTCAGTTTACTACTGTGATGCAAAGTGAACGTCTACAGCAGTTTTTCTTACCCTTTGGTCTACAGACCACTGGATGGTCATGATGCCTATTCAAGCAGTCTGTGATTCTTATGAAAATTAAGTATTGGTAGCTAAAAAAGTACATGTAAATAAAAAGTAAAACTAAAAATTGAAAGTTTTAAAATGCTCTGTAAATGTGAAGCAATTTGAAATTTGGTGCTAGATATAAAGTTGCTCTCCTTATCTTGATTTGTGAGAGCTCGGCAAGTACAGCAAACGGAATCTAGTATGGACATTGTTGACTTCAACTGAAGCAGCACTGGTAAGCGCTGACACAAAGAAAGCATGCATTGGAACAAAAAACAATGTGATACTGCACCCTAATTACAGCTAAGCCTTGTTTCAGACACAGAGACATTAAGGGGGTTATTATGAACCTGGCGGTTGGTAATAAAGCGGCGGTAATACCGCGACAGGCTGGCAGTAAAAAAAATTGGATTATGACCACGGTGGAAACCGCCAACACAGACAGCCACTTTAACACACCGACCGCCAGGGTGGTAACGGCCGCTGGGCTGGAGACTATGGGCTCCAGCCAGGCTGCCGTTACAATCCCACCCTCTGGATTATGACCCCGCCTACCACCATGGTTTTCGTGGCAAGCGTACCACCACGAAAACCATGGCAATAAGCACTATCAGTGCCAGGGAGTTCCTTCCCTGGCACTGATAGGGGTCTCCCCTGCCCCCCTCCTGCTCCCCAGAGTCCTCCCTCCCCCTCCTGCCCCCCAATCATTTACACACCCACACATGCACACATATACACATATAGCATTCTGGCGGAATTCTGTCGACGGTCATAATACGCGTGGCCGGCTGGTAGCCACGGCGACAGAATGTTGGCAGCCTTCGGAGTGGCGGTAGGCGGCAGTTGCTGCCAAATTTGTAATGAGGGCCTTAGTAACTACCAAGGTTCTACACAAAAGGATTTGCTTCTCATACCAGTAAGGTTGCTGGCCATGCATGTGAATTCATCTGGATTCATGCATTTCCATACACTGGAAAATTCTAGACCTACTGACGTGACCAACACTTGTAATTTGGGTGTTTTTAAAGAGCCTTAACCTAGCCATAACTTTGCCCTCTGCTATTAATTTGACATTTGTTTAATCCAAGAATTTAGGTGCAGTCTTCAAACTTTACCCCATCCATCTTGAGCACATTCAGTGTGCTTGCAATATACCTAATCTATGCATAACACCAACTATCTTATAATCTTTATGGCTAATGATCCCACTGTTTTGGTTAGCATTTGAAACTGCAGTTTTCGGTGTCAGACACACCCAGATCACCATTGTCATGGTTCACTATAACATTACTACACCCAGGGCCAGATGTACGAAACCATTTCGCATTTGCAAAGGTTCTGATTCGCAAAATCAGACTGTTTCTTACTTTAAAATTGCCTTTTGGTATGTACCAAACCGAAACTGTGATTTAATAACACATTACCAAATTGCACTTTAACTTTGCAAATAGATATGAATTGGTATTTGCAGGAGCGTGTTTAGGACATCCCTTCCAGAAAGCAATTTGGAATAGGATGTATTCATGTTTTGCGACCCATATCTGGTGGCAAAACTTTAATATATTACCAATTAGACAAAGGGAGTGGTAACCAATGCACAAATGGGAGAGTTCTCCAAGTGAACCCTTCCCTTTTGTGAATTTTGACAGAAACATTTTTAGGAGTAGGCAGGTCCCAAAGACCACTGCCTACTCTTAAAATGTTAGTTAAACATTTTTTTTTATCAATCACATTCTGCTTTCCCCTAAAAAACACAAGCTGCACTTAACCAAAAAGATTACTTTATTTAAAAAGCAATCACGGACATGGTGGTCTGCTGACCTCAGCAGGGGACCATCCCTGTGAATCGTAGTGGATCACAATTTGCTACCTTCCTCCAGTGCTTAATTTGTAAATAACAAGGTGCCGGTGCTCAAAGCTCTACTCTTAAAAACGCGGCAGCTGCAATTAAATGTGGGAACGCAGAATACTAAGGCGGCGTAATCCTGAAGTCACCTCGGGTCTCTTTAATCCATATAAAGCCTCTCCCTGCCTTTTCAGCTCACTTTTGCAGCTTTCACCTTTCTCCCATTGTGATGCTTTTTCGTTTTTCTCTTCCTCCGTCTTTTCCAGATGTGTCTTTTGCCAGCAGCAAATGCTTGCGTCCGAAGAATAAGAGCTGGCCCTCAACAATAAGTGCCGGTGCTCAGCACCAGAAACAACAAGCACAAATTAAGCACTGCCTTCCTCCCTTTTAACATTGCCCCTTTGATGGATCTGCACATAACTTAACAAGTAAGCTAGAAATATTAAATGGCTGCCAAAATCCATGAGGATCCATCACACAGCTACAATGCTATGAGCAAATCAGTTAGATCAGTGGAAACTGCAACTTACACAAACTAACTGTATAATCGATTTGAATTCAGAAAGTTGAACTTTTTTCAGAAAGTAAAAGACTCAGGCGGTCAGCTTCCTCGTTGCAGGGCCTTTCCCATGCGGTTACCGCCATTTGGCCGCTCCGCGGTCAAAAGACCGTGGCGGCCATTCTGGCTTTCCCGCTGGGCCGGCGGGCGCCCGCCAAAGGAGCGCCCGCCGGCCCAGCGGGAAAGACCCTGCAACGAGGAAGCCGACTCCGAATGGAGCCGGCGGAGTTGCAGGGGTGCGACGGGTGCAGTGGCACCCGTCGCGATTTTCACTGTCTGCAAAGCAGACAGTCAAAATCTGTATGGGGCCCTGTTAGGGGGCCCCTGCACTGCCCATGCCAGGGGCCCCACAACACCCGTTCCTGCCATCCTGGTTCTGGTGGTGAAAACCGCCAGAAACAGGCTGGCGGGAAGGGGGTCGGAATCCCCATGGTGGCGCTGCCATGGAGGATTCCCTGGGCCAGGGGAAAACCGTCGGGAAACTGCTGGTTCCCCTTTCTGAACGCGGCTTTACCGCCGCGGTCAGAATAGCCCAGGAAGCACCGCCAACCTGTTGGCGGTGCTTCCGCTGCCCTCCGCCCTGGCGGTCAGAGACCGCCAGGGTTGGAATGAGGGCCTCAGTCCTTTTTTGGTAAAAAGGGTAAGTGAATAAGTCCACTTCCCATTCTGTCAAATTCTTGGGGTTGCAGAATACCATGCCTATTTATGCTTCATTTTGGTTCATGTCTCTTTCCTTCACAAATCTAGATTTTCTGTCTCTTTATCCTACTCTTGAAATTCCATCATATAAGCCTACCAGACAACAAAGCTGCCTAGTTGTGAAAGACTTATTTGGGCTTTCCAAGAACATAGAAGAGTTTGCAGCCTGCTCTTTCTCTACCATTGATTGGCTTTACTGTCATCCTCATTTACTTGCTTCTTATTTTATGGCTAGCATTGGCCATTTTGTGCTTGTGTGTCACCTGGAGTATTGCAATTTACTTGTGTTCTTCCGCTGCTCACTTTTAGAGAACTACTTTTTTCTTTTGTCTTAAGCAGTTCATTAGAGAGCATGTGTTTTCCAACTGTCTTTCTGAGGTGCTTCTCTTCCCACCACCCATGATCATTGTGGCTTTATTTTGCCTTTGTGCTTCTCCCTGTCCCTCCTGCATGACGTGCTCACCCTTCGGTGCTACTCCTCACTCCATTGCTTTCTTGTCTTGTGCTTCTCTGCACCTAGCGTCATGTTGCTCTTCAGTTTGCTTTTGTCTTTTATGCTTCACATTGCTCTCTATTGCTTTTCTCCCGCCCCCACTCATGACATCCATGCCAATTCCCTCCACACGCACACTCCTGTGTAACTTCCCTTATGTCGCCCTCCCACATGTTTCTTTCACCTCACACCCCATCACTGCCGTGTTGCTTCCACTACCCTGCTCTGTTGCTCATGCTACTCCTATTTTGCTTCTACCATCTGCTCTTAAAAGAAACAATTTTGTGTTTTTTTTCTTTTTTCTTTACTGCTGCAACTCAGTTCATTAAATAAAAAGAAAAAAGGTGCCCATTTCTATTTGTAGGAGCTTGCAAATATGGTGCATGCACCTACAAAATTACGTGCCATGGACTTTTTTTATTCTTCTTTAGCCATGCTGCTCAGCATCAGGGGTGCTGTACAGCATCACTGCAAACCATTGGCAAACCCAATAGGTCCCAAAGGCTAGATCTATTGTCTTTGCTAATGCTTCTTGTCATCATGGATCTCCCCCTTTATCGCTGTTTTACTGTCATTCTCTTCTTCTTTCCTTTTCTGCCTTTCTCTCTCTTGCTCAGGGTCAAAGTCTGATAATTAAAAATAAGACTTGATCTACCAAAATGAGTGTTATTGTCCACTACAACCACCAATTAAGCGCTCCCCTTTTTCAATGTTTTCCTGTCTTTCTCTTCCCCCTTCTTTTTCTGCCTTTCTCTTTCTCGCTCTTGCTCTAGGCAAAAGACTAATAATGAAAACTAACGGCCTAATTTAGATCTCTGTGAATGGGTTACTCCGTCGCAATGGTGATGGACATCCCATCCACCTAAATATAAATCCTATGGGATATAATGTGATTTATATTTCAGCAAATGGGATATCGGTCAAAGTTGTGGCAAAGTTACCCATCCGCCGAGATCTAGATCAGGCCCTAAGTCTTGTTCTACAAACATGAGTGTTATTCTCCACTACCAACACAAATACAGCATTTGTGCTCTCCCTCTCTCTGTACTAAAACAATGCTCATCACACTTGTACTTAACCAAAGAAAACATTTCCACTTTACTGAAACTTGTGAGTTTTACAAAAATCTTGAATTCAAGATGGTTGCAATTAATAAACCAGCACATATGAACCCCACTCTTGAGGAGACTGGTGGAATGAGAGGAAAACATGGGCCCTCTACGTTTGAATCCTCCCAAAGGAATATCATAAATCATGCATGCGTGCCGAAATGAGGCTAAGCAAGCCTATGTGTACTCTGTATGGGGAAATACCCTATTTTCAAGAACTCAAGTGTGCCTTAATGTCCTAAATCATGGCCCTGACATCGCAAAAGATTCTACGGGACAATGCCCTGGTTGTCATTCTTCATCGTTAACCATCAAGGCTCGCCATAGTATCCTCAAATGGCGGGGGAGCCCTCTGAGATAGCAAGGGTACTTGGCAGGAGAATCACTTACCAAAGTTAAAAGAAACAAAGTTAAAACCCGCTTCATGGCACCATCATGACACAGTATCTACGAGGGAAGGCTGCTCCAAAGGGTCTTACAGTTACCGATGAGCCCTGCATCTTCCTTGGTGGTATGTCATTCATCGCCTATAAATGCATGAGAGATTGATGCATACTTATCATCAGTAAGGCCAACAGAAGTTCGTATTTTATTCTCATACAGATACCAATAAGTGAAAACAATCTTTAAACAAAAGTTCAGGTATCAAAAGACTTGAAGAAATTTATAAAGAAATGACACAGCACAACGAATTCTTAACCCAGGCCAAAACTAATAAGCTGCACAAGGACATTAAGAAGTTCAGCCATGTCACAACTATCCCCTACAAGACAGACAAATATTATGTCAATGACAGGAAATAAAGCAACAATACACAAAAAAACAATGCACAAGAAGACGACCTACACCACAGAACTGGTCTTGCAGCAGGGTGGCACGTTGCCCATGGAAGTGCTTTAGAAGGAAGAGAATGTCTCTCTCGTGGGGCCTATATGGGTAGTGTTTCGATGTCACATGAGGACCACAATCCTGCTGTCACCATGTGTTGTAATTGTGGTTCGTGTGAAAAGGAGTGAGGAATAGGTAGTGCTTAATTTGCGCCAGTGGTTACCGGTGGAGCCTACTGGCACTCATTTTTTGGGACCGGCACCCATTTTTCCACATAGGACTTTTACCAAGAGCAAAAGACGGAAAACACACAAAGCTGAAAAATGAAGAAGATAAAGAGGGAACACCGTGACTAAAGGAGGAAGTAGAAACCTGGAAGAGTGAGATAAAGGTGCAGGGAGTTTCCCAGAGTGAATCAAAGAGATGTGACGTGGATTCAAGACTATGGGGGTGATTCTGACCTCGGCGGTAAAATGCCCTTACCGCCGGTCAGAAGACCGCCATAACACCGCCGCGGCCGCGGTCAACCGCCACAGTCATTCTGACCCATAACGGCCAAACCTCCAAAAATCCGTCCTCCACTGCAGCCCGCCACATCGGCGGGCAGCGATAAACTGGAGATGACCAAACCTCCACCGTCACGCCAACAGAAATACGCCCATGCCATTACGACCCACGAATCCACACGGCGGTCATTCAAACGCGGTATTCCATTGGCGCTACACACCGCCGCGGTCAGAATACACACACATCACCAAAACACAGCCACATTGGACAATTTGAAAAACACACACCTGATACACATACACACACCACTCCCACACAATCAACCAACTATAAAACACACACCCACATCACCCACAAACCCCTGCGACCCCAAATACTGAGAGAAGGAGAGAGAGACACAGCAGACAATCCAAAGCAAGACACACTAAGGCACACTACACCATCACACACACCACATAGTAGCACAAAGCACCACTCACCAACACACTCCTCATCACATACACCACCCCACACCTCACCCACACCACCCCATGGCACCCCAAAGGCATCCACGCTTTTCGGACCAAGAACTCCGGGTCATGGTGGAGGAAATCCTAAGAGTGGAACCCCAGCTCTTCGGCTCGCAGGTGCAGCACACAAGTATAGCCAGGAAGGCGGAGCTATGGCAGCGGATCGTGGACAGGGTCAACGCGGTGGGACAGCATCCCAGGAATAGGGAGGACATCCGCAAAAGATGGAACGACCTACGGGGGAAGGTCCGGTCGATGGTCTCGAGGCACAACATCGCGGTCCAGAAGACTGGCGGCGGACCCCCACCCACCCCTCCCGAATTTACATCGTGGGAACAAGAGGTCTTGACCATCCTGCATCCTCAGGGCCTCGCAGGAGTAGCCGGAGGAATGGACTCTGGTAAGTCCCATCTCAACTACTATATCCCCCACACCCCACCAGCATGCCAACCCACACCCCCACCCTCACCCCCAACCCCCCAGCACACATCCTTCCTGACAATGTCTCACCAGCACAACCCACCCATCCCAACACCAACTCCTGCATGCCAACACAAACCATGGGCACCCATCACCTAAGCATGACCACTGCACTAACCCCTCCCCCCCACTAAATACCCTCACAACACCTCCCTCCAGGAAATGCCTGCACTGGGGGACAAGGGCACCCACAACACGCATGCTATTGCACACACAGAAACAATAACCAAACTCTCTTACCCCATGCAGGACCCGAACGACAACACACCAGCCATGAGGGTCCAGAAGTGTCCATCCCACCACCAGAACTGGCCCACACTGAGGATAGCAGCTCTGTCGACAGTGAACCTGATGACCAGCCCGGACCATCGGGGACCTCTGGGCAGTCGGTTCCCCTCACCCAGACACAGGCCACACCAGACCCGACCCCCTCTGCCGACACCAGCACAGCTCCCACCCAGCGGGCCCATGCCTCTGTCTCTAGGACAGCTCAATCAGCGGTGTGTCTGCCACTACAGGGCACCCAGGCTAACGCGACACCCCAACAACAACAGGGACCTGGGGGCAGTGGGAGCGGGCACACCGGCCAGGGGACAGAGGCCGGGGGAAACCGGGCAGCTCGGAGGGCTGCTGTGCGACAGGGGGGGGAGGAGAGGCCCAGGGAACCCACTCTCCAAGAGGCCCTCACCACCCTCATGGGGGCCTACCACCACTCCCAAGAAACGATGGCGACGGTACTGGCCAGGTTCACTGAGATCCAGGCACAGCAGGAGGAACGCTACATGGGCTTCAGGGAGGAGCTGAGAATCATCGGGACCGCAATGGGGACCATCGTCCTGGCCCTCCACAGGATAGAGGACGCGTTGCGGGACCATAGTGCACCACACAGGGCCCCTGTCACTAGGCCGGACCAGGAACAGCCTACCACCTCCGCCGGCGCTAGTGGACAGGAGGTCCCAACACCTCGACAGCCCCCCAGAACCCCACCTCCTGCTGAAGAACAACCACCCCGTAAGAGGAGCCTGAGACCAAAGAAAAAGACAGAGTAGGATGTCAAGACCCCCGCCAGCAGGACATACCCCCTCAAGTCTTCCCACTGTCCCACATTGCCACCCTGTCCAACCATGAACTGCCTATGCTCCATCCTTCCACAGGCAAAAGAACAATGCACCTGTGAGACTGAGAACTGGACTCTGCCATGGATATTCCTCCACCCCCACCCATCACCCTTAGAATCACATGTACCGGTATCTAGCACTGTAAATAAATCACTTTTTGCACACAAACCTGTTTTGAGTCATGCTGTATTATTAACAAAGGGATAACATATTACTGTTCAATTTCTGTTCTGTCAATTAGTCATGACAACATACCAATGTCAATATGCTGTATTTCATGGGCGAACCAAGCAGAAGTCAGGTACTGAGTCAGACAGCACTGAGAAGGGAAGGGAAAGGCATAAATTAATAAAAAACATCTGTGGGGAACTACAGAAAGTATAGATGCAGGAGGCTAGAAGCAATTGTGAAATGGCGTGGGTGATTCTTACCTGGGTGTTACTGGAAATACTGTTGTATCACTCTGTCCCTATTGTCTGTGTCGTCCTCAGAGTCTTCCTCCTCTTCACTCTCCACAGGCTCCACGGCTTCTACAACACCACCATCTGGACCATCCTCCTGCAGGAAAGGCACCTGGCGTCGCAAAGCCAGGTTGTGAAGCATACAGCACGCCACGATGATATGGCACACCTTCTTTGGTGAGTACATTAGGGATCCACCAGTCATATGCAGGCACCTAAACCTGGCCTTCAGGAGGCCAAAGGTTCGCTCAATCACCCTCCTTGTACGCCCATGGGCCTCATTGTACCGTTCCTCTGCCCTTGTCTGGGGATTCCTTACTGGGGTCAGTAGCCACGGCAGGTTGGGGTAACCAGAGTCACCTATTAGCCACACACGTTGTCTCTGTAGCTGCTCCATCACATAGGGGATGCTGCTATTTCGCATCACATACGCGTCATGCACTGACCCTGGGAACTTGGCATTTACATGGGAGATGTACTGGTCAGCCAAACAGACCACCTGGACATTCATCGAATGATAATTCTTTCTGTTTCGGTACACCTGCTCATCGTCTTTTGGGGGTACCAAAGCCACATGGGTCCCATCAATGGCACCAATGATGTTGGGGATATGTCCAAGGGCATAGAAATCACCCTTCACTGTGGGCAAGTCACCCTCCTCGGGGAAAATGATGTAGCTCCGCATGAGTTTCATCAGGGCAGACAACACTCTGCTCAAAATCTTTGAAAACATAGGCTGAGACATTCCAGATGACATGGCCACTGTGGTCTGGAATGATCCACTGGCCAAAAAATGGAGGACTGACAAAACCTGCACCAGAGGGGGAATCCCTGTGGGTTGGCGGATGGGGGACATCAGGGCTGGCTCCAGCTGGGCACACAGTTCATGGATAGTGGCACGGTCAAGTCGGTATCGAAGGATTATATGGCGTTCTTCCATTGTCGACAGGTCCACCAGCGGTCGGTACACGCGAGGATTCCTCCTTCTCATCCCAAGTCCCAGCGGACGGTGCCTAGGAAGGACAACATGGAGCACAGAGTCAGGCAAACCACAGGTACGTACAGACAGCTTGCACAGTTAAAGAATGGCAATGGGTTGAAAGGCGTGTATGTGTGGCAATGCAAGGCCTAGGCCTGTGTGTCGCAGTCAAAATTAAGCCATGTGGGCCCTTGAAATGGCGGCTGCCTGACCTGTGAAGTGGGACAATGGGATGTGAGGTCACTGCGCTGGCGGGGCACACCGTGGCGGTAGGCGGTCGAAGACCGCGGCGCAAAGCCGCATTGGTTAACATTGAAGCCTATGGGTTTCAGGAGCCAATAACGAAGTGCGCCGGCGGTCGCAGTACGCACCGCCGCGGTACGCACCGCCGCGGACGTGACCGCCATTTTCTATCTGCTTAATCACTCAAGACCTGATCATCCACAGGAGAGGACCTATACTGCAAGTGCTGCTGTGACCTCGGTCTGGAAGATACAATGGCTGCTGTGACTGGGGAAAGGGCCCCTGCCTTCACGTCTGAAGAATTGGACAAGCTCGTGGATGGGGTCCTCCCCCAGTATGCGCTACTCTACGGTCCTCCAGACCAACAAGTGAGTACCCCGGGTGCTAATGGAATGGGCTATGCCTGTGTGGATTGGGGTGGATGTAAGTTGGTGGGGTGGGGTGGGGGGCGAATGAGGAGTGCAACGCCCGACAGATGAGAGCATGTGCCATATGGCAAAGTGGGTGGGGGGGGCCAATTACATCTAACATGCAGGCCATTGATGATTTCCTCCTTTCCACCCTGTACATGTCTAATAGGTCAGCGCCCATCAGAAGATCGATATTTGGCGTGCCATCGCCAAGGAAGTCCGGACCTTGGGGTTCCACAACAGACGGGGCACCCACTGCCGCAAGAGGTGGGAGGACATCCGCCGCGGAACAAGGAAGACCGCAGAAACACTGCTGGGGATGGCCTCCCAACCTAGGAGGGGTGCCAGTCGCACCATGACCCCCCTGATGTCCCGGATCCTGGCGGTGGCCTACCCTGAATTGGATGGGCGCTTTAAGACATCACAGCAGACACAAGGGGGTGAGTATCAGCACATTCTCCTATCTTTCTGCGCAGTGGAGGCGTCTGGGTGGGGGAGGAGGGCTGTGGGTGACATTAGGCCAGGGCGCTTTCTGTAGTGTAGTCCTCTCCCTTAGGCATGGCCCTGTGCCCCCGGCCCCCACCTCTGTAGGGTGACAAGTACAGCCATTGAAGGTCCAGCATCTCCCATGTGCGCGTTTGACGTCTCTTGGCCTGTTGTCTTAGTCAGTAGTACTGAGTAGTGTACCCCGAATGCGCGGCTTAGTGCATTAGGCACCTGTGTCTGTCCTCTCCGCCAACGGTGTTGACATTGCATGCACTCAACCTGGTCTTCTTTTTTCTCCCCCCACCCTTTCTCTTCATCTTCTTGTGCATGTGTGCATTAGCATCATCAGGCGGAGGAGATATGGCATCGGAGCACGAGGGAGCTGCAGGACACAAGGCCCCGGTGGGCCCAGGAACAGACACCGAGGGCACCAGTGATCCGTTGTATCTGGAATGGGTGGCCCGACTGAAAAACTATCAGAGTATGTAGACATTTTTCTACAGTCTTTTGTCATCAATCTTCCTTCCTATATAAAGGATACCAAACACATCTTAGGTATACTTGGTGATATTACCTGGGAACAGGGCATGAAGTTAGTAACTCTGGATGTGACTTCATTGTACACCAGTATTAAACACGATTTGGGTATGATAGCGATACGTCATTTTTTACATAATCAATCAGCTAGTCTATACCAACACACTTCGATGATTTTAGATATGATTAGGTTGATTCTGGACAACAATTTTTTTCTCTTTAAGAATAAATGGTTTCGACAAAAAAGAGGTGTTGCAATGGGATCCCGCTTTTCACCATCTTATGCGAATCTGTTTATGGGTTACCTCGAACAGAAATGGATATGGGGGCCTGAAGCAAGGACCTGGAACTCTAGTATTCTTTTTTGGGGTCGATATATAGATGACTGTCTTATGATATGGACGGGGGACCTCATCCTATTGAATGAGTTTGTTAATTTCCTTAACTCGAACCAATTTAACATTAAGTTCACATGGGATTATAGTGAAACTTGTATATCCTTTTTGGATGTTGAACTTTTCATCCGCAACAACAAGATTGAAAGTCGTTTGTTTAGAAAAAGTACAGCCTGCAATTCCATACTGCACGCCAGTAGTGCACATCCGAAACACCAAATCCATTCCATTCCCTATGGTGAAATGGTACGTGCCAGAAGGAATTGCAGTATTGATAATGATTTTATTAATACCATTCAAGATATGTCTTCTAGATTTGAGCTTCGGGGTTACCCTACAGATACTGTGACCAAAGCACGCAATAGAGTAGGTCGTTTGTCCCGGACTGACACTTTGAGAAATAGGGACAAAATATCTGATAACAAAATAAGATGTATAGTCGATTATACCCCGGCATCATCAGCCCTGCGTAACAGTATGAAGAAATATTGGCATATATTACGGGCTGATACTACTCTGAAGGGTTCACTATCTGAATCACCAATGTTCACTTACCGTAGGGGCAGAACCCTCAAAAATATTTTGTGTCCGAGCTATCCTACACGATTGAAACAAGAGAATTGGCTCTCAATCCACAGTAAGGGTTTCTTTAAGTGTGGTCGATGTGGTATGTGCAGGTTGAGCAGATCGGGGATCTCATCGTTTGAAAGTATGTCGGGTGAGAAATTTCATATTAACACCCACATAACATGTGATAGTTGTTTCGTGATTTATATGATTATTTGTAAATGTGGTCTATACTATATTGGTAGTACAATCAGACCCTTGAAAGTGAGAATTAGTGAACATTATAGGGCTTTGAAACACCTTGATGAACGCTATCCTATTGTTACACATATGAGTCAATGTTCTAGGCAGACTAAAGTACAGAACTTTGAATTCTTTGGTTTTGATTTGGTACATGCTAACTCTCGTGGTGGAAATAGAGAGTTACAATTAAGAAAGAGGGAATGCCTATGGATTCTTAAACTTAGAGCGGTGGAAACAGGACTCAATTCGAACTACGAAATGGAATATTTCTTGGATTAGTTATCTAATCAAATACATAACTGTTGTGTTGTATTACCACTAATTATTGAACCATGGAATATGGGTTATATTTTCAAATATTTGTAGTATATAGTTATACATATTTATGATATCGTGTATTCCATTTACATTTGTATAAGATGCTATTCCCAACTTGTCTTTGTTATAAACTGTATTATTTTCTTTAGTATGTAGTCTATTAGATTGTAATACCTCGCATCCTGAATTGGGAGGTGGTCACCATGACGCGGACGTGCGTTTGACTGCAGGGTGATGGATACAGCCTTACTGAGTAGTTACATTTTTTTTTTTTTTAATATAAAATTATGTATTTCAATTATTGTTACCTTTTGTGTAAATTGCATGGTTAATTGCTGTTCTTTTATAGTTTCTCACATTAATTAGCATTTTCATTGTGTTGTTTATGGACAATATGTGGTCTATTGTCATTGTGTTAACGTATTATATATATTTGTCAATATATAGCGTCTCACTCTAAGATGGCGCCCGTGCTCTGCCGTAGGTTAGCAGTAGTGCTGATCTGTGGACGCGCTGTAATTCACATGCGCGTACCAGCTTGCTTTAATAGCGTTTGCCAATGGCGGCAGCGGTAAACGCTTATCGGGCAAACGCGGGACCGAATATTCGGACTCCTGCTCTTTGAAAAACTTATTTGGGTGAGTTTGAGAGGGGCATTATTATTTCAATTAAGCCCCGTTTTGTCTGTAGTGGTGGTGACTTGAGTGCTATGTTTGATTATTTCAGGTTCATTTTAGGTTTTGAATGGATTTGCGAGCCTTATGTTTTGATGATAGTAGTTTGCGACGTACGGGTAGGTTATTTGAATATATTGCACTTTGGGTTTTGGTGGTGCACATATAATCCTATTTTGTTTTTTATTCCGATTAACTTTTTATATGGTAAGTTTGATATTAATCACATCTTTTTTGCACAACAGTGTTCCTCTAAACGCCTATTGGTTGGTGTATTTGAATCAATTTTGAATGTCAGCGAGGTATGTTTTCTTGTATTGTTGACTTTAGGTGATGATATGGGGATACACACATTAGTTGGTTGCTGGTGATAGTCACTTGTTAATATTGACAACTATTTATTGATATTCACCATTTTGCAGTCATTCTCGCTTTTTTGTGGTGTGGTTGATCACTTTCACCTTTCGGATGTGAGGTTTAATTATCAATTTGTACATTTAAGATATAATTAATTACATTAGTGGTGTATATATAACTGCTATTGATGTAAATTTTGACACCATTGAGTTTTGGGAGATACCTATTTTCAGTTGTCTGTACTATGTATATGGATGTTCTTTCTTATCATTATTTTGTTTTCAATGGTAAATGTTGCTTTTTGTTATGTTCTATAGCCTTGAAAAAGTCAAAGGGGGTATACTCCCCTCGACAAAACACGTGTTGGCTGTTCTTCGCTGCCTTTCGCCATATTAAAGACGGATTGATTATGCTTATGGGATCTTTTTTGTTCTTTTTTTTTTATAATGTTTCTTTATCCATTATGTATTGTTGGATTGTGTATTTCTAAAAATGTAATGGTTAGTTTATTGTTATAGTGTGCCTAGGTCCTTTCTTTTACAAATTTTGTTATAGCTGTGTCTTCACAGATTTTGGAGGAAGGGAAGAATCCTCTAGGGCCGGGAGCACCTAAGTTTATACTATAGGGGACAGTTGGGAGCGCTTTCTTTTCCCCTTTATTTGTTCTTCCCATTCTGTTGATGGCGAGGGGAGCACCACGACGGGGACCGCTGGTGAGAGCAGCGAAAGCGACACGTCCTCGGATGGGAGCTCCCTAGGGGTGGCGGCAACATCCGTGCCCCCCGCCTCTACAGGTACAGCCACCACCCAGCGCACCAGCCCCGCCCTCCCAGCAGCCCCTCAGTCTTCGCTCCGTGCCGCTTCGCCCAGGAAGGCGCGCGTCTCCTTCGCCCCAGGCACCTCAGCCCCTGCCCCTGTTGCCCCTGCTGCCCTCAGTGCGGAGCTCATTGACCTGGTAAGGACGCTCATTGTTGGGCAGACGACCCTTCTGAATGCCATCCAGGGTGTGCAAAGGGAGGTGCAACAGAGCAATGCGTACCTGGAGGGCATTCATTCGGGTCAGGCTGCCCATCAACGAGCGTTCACTGCTCTGGCCTCAGCACTGACGGCAGCCATTGTCCCTGTTTCCAGCCTCCCTCTTCTGACTGCCTCCAGCCTGTCTCTGTCTCCTGTTCCTCAGCCTATCCCATCCACACCATCAGACCAGCCTGCACACACCTCAACACCCAAGAGCAGCTCATCCAAACACAAGCACCACAGATCCCGCAAACACTCACCCGAGCAACACCCAGATGCAGACATGCCAACAGCCACTGCCACCCCTGTGTCCCCCTCCTCCTCGTCTCCCTCCTCCCTCCCTGTGACGTCTACACTCACACCTGCATGCACCCCAACATCAGCCAGTGCTTCCATCACCACCTCACCCTCCAGTACAGTCCACACTCGTGCAGTCACCACCCCCACTGCCATGTACACGTCCCCTGTGTCCTCTCCCACTGTGTCTGTCACCCCCTCTTCCAAGACACACAAACGCAGGCAGCCACCCACCCAACAGCCATCCACCTCACGACAGCCTACAGCACCAGCACCTTCACCCAATGACAGCACACCTGACTCTCCTACAATCACCTCCTCTACCTCCACTTCCATCTCCACTACTCCTACCCTTTACCTTGGCCCTAAAAAACTTTTCCTGGCTAACCTTAACCTCTTTCCCCCCGATGACCTCCACCATCCATCTTCAAAGAGTCCCAAGAGCACCGCAGCCACCACCAGCCCAGCTTCGGGTGTCACTGTTGTGCCTGGGTTCTGGAGCCCACCCTTTGCCAGCAGTGACACATCGAGCTGCAGCAAGGACACGTCCAGCCCCCCCCCCCCGGCAAGAGGACCCGCAAAACCAAGGACCGCCGTGCGAGGACTGACAGGGCTGCCCCCAAGGAGCAATGTGCGGCCACTTCACCACCCACACCATCTGGGGGAGGCAAGGGCCCGAGAGCCCCATCAAAGGAGCGGAAGGGCAGCAGGAGCGCAGAGAAGGTGGACCCCACATGCCACATCCCAGCTGGGAAGGAGGACACTAAGGAGGCCAGGAGTCCGTCCCCGAAGGGTCCAGATACGTCACGGTCCGAGGGCGACTGAACAGGGAGTCCAGGCCAGGTCTGGCTCCCTTGACCTGCTGGATGGGCACCGCTGAACAGGGCCCGTGGTGCAGAAGAGCACCGCTGAACAGGGCCCCGCCGTGGATATAGGCACCGCTGAACAGGGCCCGCGGTGCAGAAGAGTACCGCTGAACAGGGCCCCGCCGTGGAGATAGGCACCGCTGAACAGGGCCCGCGGTGCAGAAGAGCACCGCTGAACAGGGCCCCGCCGTGGAGATAGGCACCGCTGAACAGGGCCCGCGGTGCAGAAGAGTACCGCTGAACAGGGCCCCGCCGTGGAGATAGGCACCGCTGAACAGGGCACGCGGTGCAGAAGAGCACCGCTGAACAGGGCCCCGCCGTGGAGATAGGCACCGCTGAACAGGGCCCGCGGTGCAGAAGAGCACCGCTGAACAGGGCCCCGCCGTGGAGATAGGCACCGCTGAACAGGGCACGCGGTGCAGAAGAGCACCGCTGAACAGGGCCCCGCCGTGGAGATAGGCACCGCTGAACAGGGCCCGCGGTGCAGAAGAGCACCGCTGAACAGGGCCCCGCCGTGGAGATAGGCACCGCTGAACAGGGCCCGCGGTGCAGAAGAGTACCGCTGAACAGGGCCCCGCCGTGGAGATAGGCACCGCTGAACAGGGCACGCGGTGCAGAAGAGCACCGCTGAACAGGGCCCCGCCGTGGAGATAGGCACCGCTGAACAGGGCCCCGCCGTCTCAAGCACCGCTCCGCTGGGCCCCGCCGTCTCAAGCACCGCTCTGCTGGGCCCTGCCGTCTCAAGCACCGCTCCGCTGGGCCCTTCCTCTCAAGCACCGCTCCGCTGGGCCCTTCCTCTCAAGCACCACTCCGCTGGGCCCTTCCTCTCAAGCACCGCTCCGCTGGGCCCTTCCTGTCAAGCACCGCTCCGCTGGGCCCTTCCTCTCAAGCACCGCTCCGCTGGGCCCCGCCGTCTCAAGCACCGCTCCGCTGGGCCCTTCCTCTCAAGCACCGCTCCGCTGGGCCCTTCCTGTCAAGCACCGCTCCGCTGGGCCCTTCCTCTCAAGCACCGCTCCGCTGGGCCCCGCCGTCTCAAGCACCGCTGAACAGGGCCCCGCCGTCTCAAGCACCGCTCCGCTGGGCCCTTCCTCTCAAGCACCGCTCCGCTGGGCCCTTCCTGTCAAGCACCGCTCCGCTGGGCCCTTCCTGTCAAGCACCGCTCCGCTGGGCCCTTCCTGTCAAGCACCGCTCCGCTGGGCCCTTCCTCTCAAGCACCGCTCCGCTGGGCCCTTCCTCTCAAGCACCGCTCCGCTGGGCCCCGCCGTCTCAAGCACCGTTGATGGTTCATTGTGCCCACCATGCCTCCTCCTTGACCAGTGGAGACTGTCATCCACATGATGGACTGTGGCTTTGCACTCCCCAGGATGGTCCAGTGGGCAATCCACCCACTGCAGAGACTTGAGAGACTGTGGCTTTGCACTCCACAGGATGGCACAGTGGGCAGCCCACCCACTGTAGAGACATTGAGAGACTGTGGCTTTGCACTCCCCAGGTTGGTCCAGTGGGCAGCCCACCCACTGTAGAGACATTGAGAGACTGTGGCTTTGCACTCCCCAGGATTGAACAGTGGGCAGCCCACCCACTGTAGAGACATTGAGAGACTGTGGCTTTGCACTCCCCAGGTTGGTCCAGTGGGCAGCCCACCCACTGTAGAGACATTGAGAGACTGTGGCTTTGCACTCCCCAGGTTGGTCCAGTGGGCAGCCCACCCACTGTAGAGACATTGAGAGACTGTGGCTTTGCACTCCCCAGGATTGAACAGTGGGCATGGTGGCTCCTCGTGGTTCTGGCGTCGTGGACTCATGTGGCTGTGGTGCCCCCCCCTTCCCTTCCCCCTGAGGTGCCTGTAGTTTTTACATCTGATGCCCCTGCAGTGTTCTCTCCAAAGGACTCAGGTCTCCTGTGTGGGCTTTGCCCTTGTTTCTCAAGACTTTGGCCCACGGACATGCTGAATTGGTAGGATGTGCAGGACTTGGTACTTCAGTTCTACACTGATGTGTATGTCATTTGTTTTGTTGTGGATATCTTTCATGGTTGTACGCTAATTTTCTGGAGCTTTTTGGTACATAAATATTTATTCCAAATATGATTATGTCCTAGCATTTTTCAGGGGTGTTTGGGTGGTGTCACTGTGACTTGGTGCTCTGCATTGGTGAGTACATGATTGGGGGGGGGGGGGCGCATATGTGTGTGCCCGTAACCTTTCGTCCTCCCCCTCCCGTGTGTCGTAGGTGCAGTACTCACCGTTGTCGTCTGCGCCGGACTTCGTACTCGTGGTAGATGAGAAGGTAGACGAGAGCAGGTATGATGTTCAATTCGGGTTCCATGCTGTCCTCCGTCCTCGTGGAGTGCGTAGAGGTGAGCGTTTTCCCGTTCGTAGTCTGTTTCCGCCGTGTTTTTATCGGCGGTGCTCCCGCCCCGGAAAAGGTGGCGGATTGGTGAGTTATGATAGTGTGGGCGGTACATTGTCTGCCGCCTGCCTGTTGGCGGTGACCGCCGCGCTGTTTGTCTGTACCGCCGCGGCGGTCGGAGTGTTAAGTTGGCGGGCTGTGTTGGCGGTTCCCGCCAGGGTCAGAATTCCATTTTTGGACCGCCAGCCTGTTGGCGGGTTGGCCGTCACTTTAACACCGACCGCCAGGGTTAGAATCACCCCCTATGTAACCTTGATGCCCGCCACGCTGACGTTTAGTAGCGCAGGCTGTGTGCTTTTGAGCACACTTTGGGCCTGGCACACATCGAGAGCATGTGAGCACAGTGTGGCCTTTGCGAGAAGTATTTCCAAGTCGTGTGTGCATGGCAGACTTTAGAACCCATGTTACCGCGAGCGTGTGGCTGCGCATAGGCAATGTACACAAGTGTTTTGGAAAAGTGTGAGGAAAAAACGGGCCGGGCAAAAATGCAGAGCCCAGGCATCTTTATGGAGATCCTACATTTTAAACCACATGACGTTCGTGCGGTTTTTGATGAGGATTAAAAACTCACCTGTAGAACACAACTTACGACGTTCATACATCTCTAAGGACAACCATCCCTCGCCTCTAAACCTTAACCTCACTATCCAATCCCCAGTCACGCGCTTTCTGAACCGACTGAAAACTAATGTGAGAACAGACAAACAAACAAACTCGAAAATGTAACTAACACAGGTGAAACTTTGATTAATTTTACAGTCAAATGTGGCTTCGGAGGGGAGAAAAGCCTCATTTTTGACTCTCGATATTGTTCACTCCTTTCACCAAAGCCTCGTTGATTCCCTGCGCCCTGCACAAGGCTCCTCTGTACTTCCTCCCAACCCCGCCCCTAACATTCTACCCCCGCCCACCTCCCCTCCAGCTCCACTGAACTAATTGTATCTTCTCTGAGGCTGCCAAACAGTGGAGATCGCGAATTCTCAAGGAGCTGTTTGCCCATATTTCATCGCCTGGCAATTGTCCCTTTGGCATTAAGGGAGCCCCCGCCCCTTTAAGGCGCTGCCCACCCGTCAGTCTGCGGCCCCCGCGCGCCCGCGGGGCTGTCTCAGGGGGCCTCGGGAGCAGTGTGTTTAGACAAGAGGGCAGTGTCTTTGAAGTGGCACTTAGCTGCCGGCTCATTATGGGGTTTTATGAAGTGCTCCGAGAGCTCATCGCCTTTATGAGGTACTCGAGCGAGCGAGGAGGGCAGCGACAGGCAGGCAGGATGTGGCCCTCCGCCAGGCCTTGCCAGCCTCGGCAGCCAGCGCCCAGGTCTCACCTTCACTTAACCGACTTTTTAGGTTTGGCGTTAGACAAGGCCTTTAATTTCATGGAAATTAAGCATATGATACACTTATAGGGGCTTTCAATCGGACCTCTATATCCGTTGCTGCGTTTGTGTCAGTCACATTATTATTGCACTTACTGTGGCATGCATCACGGGGCAAGGGATTAGACCACTTATATCAGTGCTTATCTGCACTGTGAGTGATGCATTCTGGTTTTACACAAGGAGCGCATTGGCACGCAAAGCAGTTCCTTTGAGTCCCAGGAACTACTATGGCGATGTGTACTTTTTGACACCAACATTTTTTCCTTTTTAGCCACACTTTGTTCTTTAGATTGATGATGGCCCGATAGCTTCTCAAACAATAAAGGTTAGAAATAACCAAGACAAACCAAAACAAGTACTGGCGAAGCCCAAAGGCTAGAAGCCATTGCAAGAACTATTGGCTTTAACAATTCTTGTTTTACCTGTTCTAAGCCAAAAGAACTGGCTTGACAGTACAACAACTATGATCTCATCTCTAAAACAGACACGAGCAAAACGCGCTCATGTAAGAGCATTGAAACTGAAGAAGAGTCGATGTGTGGAAAAGCGTAGAGAGGAAAATGTGCACTTTTCACACCTTTGGGGGACGGCTTATTGAGGGGAAAAGGTTTTTTTTTCTATTCCCTAACAAAGCCAGAATAGGAAGTGAAAAGGAATAATTCTTCATGAGAGGAGGTGGGGTGGGGTTGAATTTTTTTTCATAGTGCTAGCCTTTCTTAGCCACATTCAACCTTGCAGGCCTTTCGAAATGACACATCTGTTCACAACAAATGCTTTCTTGAGCACTCTAGCTGTGGAGAACGGGACCCACTTTGTAGGGCCTTTATGGATTTTATATGGGGGTGGGGGCAGTTTAGCACACCTCTAGGTTTTGCTTAAAGGGTTATAGGCTTCAAATTACAAAAAGGCAGGCTACTATCTTGTAAGGAAGTGAGAGTAACTCATGAGTTGGTTAAAAGACACTTTTCAGACATCTTTCTCTAAGCAATGTTATAGATTGAACGAATATCATACTAGTTTATTTGGATTCAGGGCATCCGGATATGCCAAAACCAAGGGAACTGGGATGGGAGTGAAAAATAGAATCTGGAACTGCCATGTCATACAGCTGCAGACCTTTGACCTTATAGCTTGTGCCCCACCTAGATTACACTTGAACCGGGGACTAATCCCCTCCCGAGGAGTCCGTCTCATTTACTCTGCTGAAATCCATCAACTTTCCCTGTTTTCTAAAGAATACTTTCATTCGTGTCCAAGGGGTATTTCAAGGGACTGTGATTAGTCTGGTTGGTACAGGTTAGTGGTTTCTCAGATATTCTCTCTCAGAAGTTAACAGCAGCAGATAAAGGCGACTCGAAGCTCCAGAACCTTCCTGCTGAAATGGATCAATATGGGGTAAATGTCATGGCTGGATGCCTCAGTCTGTAGAACAGACAGGTGATTTAAGTCTGTCTCTTTCAATACTAGTGACTGACAAAGAGCTTTTTCAGTTGGTCAAGACTTGCTCACACTTTTTTAGTCCAATTACTTCCAAGAAGCCAGCATGGTGAGGTCCTACTATGTACCCATACTGCTTCATAAAGTTCCAATGGTGCCCATGAATGCTTGCACATGGGTATGCACTGTGGGTCTCTTTGGCAGAACTAGTTAGTGGATGAGCATCTTTACCTTGGAATTATGAGGCTATTTGTTTCCACCAACCAGTTGGTGCCAAGATTAACGACTGAGAGCTGCATAATCTTGAGATATTGAAAGTAGTTCTTTAGAGGGTGTAAAGAAAGCATTTGAGGTTTAGCCTGTGATAGTTGGCACTCTATATTGCTATGTTGTTGAGATAGTCCACATTGAAGGCAACTTACCCAAGTCGGACATGGTTTAGCAAACTTTGAATTAGTCAAAAAGGCAAGGACTGTAATGCAGATTTCTTATTTGCACCTGTGGGAAGGGCATTCTGACAGTATGCAGTTGTCAGATCAAAGGTGTTTAAAAAAAGACCAACTCCCAATGTATTAATATATTAATCGTGTATGGGTTTAGGTATTTGCTAGTCTTAGTAACCACATTGGTTCACCTTTGTAATCCACACAGAAATGAAGAAACACTGATCGTTGTTTTAAAACAAGCTATCTCATTTCCTGTTGAAGCCTTAATATTACCCATTACAACAATATAATAACTTTCAACATATTACTCTATATGGTACATCTTGGACTTTACTGGTAGTCCAGGTTCAAGTGTAGCTGTTCTGGTGCACGGAGGTTTATGTCACAAGAGAACAATCTAGGAATATTCTAGACTCTGTTTTAGTGAAGGCCAGGCGAAACATAACTAATATACTTTGCCGACATTACGCAAAATGCCTCAAAATTACGCAAAATGATGCGTTATGTGAACTGTCAGCATTTCCTACTCAAAAACGGTACAGTGCAGCATCACCTTGACACGAACAACAGCCGTTTGCAATCAGTTTGTTTGCATTGTGTTCACAATGGGATTTTTACTTTTTTACCCTAACCAACTCTTCCTTACGAGAAGCTGTGGTACAATGGCATAATCTTGGGCATTACGCATATCTATTGTAACGCAAAATGTAGGAAATTAGGCAACATTATGCTCACATAAAATAAACTCTGCCCAGGCTCAATTTATTTGTGTCATTACCTTGATTCCTAATAAGTCATTACTAAGTGGGTCATTCTAACTCTGGCGGGCGGCGGAGGCCGCCCGCCAGAGTTCCCCCCTCCAGAATACCGCACCGCAGTCAGAAGACCGCTACGGTTATTATGGGTTTCCCACTGGGCTGGCGGGCGACCGGCAAAAGGCCGCCCGCCAGCCCAGTGGGAAACACCCTTCCCACGAGGAAGCCGGCTCCGAATGGAGCCGGCGGAGTGAGAAGGTGCGACGGGTGCAGTTGCACCCGTCGCGAATTTCACTGTCTGCAATGCAGACAGTGAAATTCAAAGTGGGGCCCGCTTACGGGGGCCCCACGACACCCCATACTGCCATCCTGTTCCTGGCGACAGGATGGCGGTATGGGGTGTCTGAATCCCCATGGCGGCGCAGCGAGCTGCGCCGCCATGGAGGATTCAGAAGGGCAGCGGAAAACCGGCGGGAGACCGCCGGTTTTCCTCTTCTGACCGCGGCCAAACCGCCGCGGTCAGAATGCCCTGCGGGGCACCGCCAGCCTGTTGGCAGTGCTCCCGCCGACCCTGGACCGCCGGGGTCAGAATCACCCCCTAAGTGTTGAATTTTGGTGTAATTTTTTCCAGGGGAGGGCCTTGGAGTGTGATGAGGTGCGTCTAAAGTACAGATGGACGAGCCGCTGAAAACTCAAACTAGGCTAGAGCCAGATGCATGGGTCCGGCTGAGCTCCAGCTCCTCTTTCAGCCTAAAACGAACTGGGCTTTTATGTGTACTCTGCCTCCAACCCGCATTCAGGGCTTTCAGTGGGATGATAAAAGTGGAGGGTTCTAAAAAAGGCGTGGCCTATGCAATTAAGGGTGTGGCTTAAACACATGAACTACATTTCTGTGATTCCCATTGTGTGCCACCCAACTGGTATTTTGGTGCATCTATGAGCTTTCTGTTATTGCTTCCAGATATGTAACACAACAACTGCCATACACCTAAAACCAGAGGGGACTATTGGGTTTGTCAATGATCATTTGCTGTTTAAGAAAACACGCTAAACAAGTGTAATATGCTACATGAAAAAAACACACAAAAACAACATTCTGGATATAGTTGACACTCTTGGGGAAGGTAAAATTAGGTAAAATATGTGAAATATATGCAGGAATTAAACCTCTGACTTTGATTACCCTAATGTTGATTACATTCATTGTTCACAAATTGACCAGTGTTTTTACAAGTGACGTTAAGGACTAAGATTTAGAGCCTGATTCAACGTCCATTTTTAATTACTACCAGGTGGACGGGCCCACCTAAAGCCTTTCCACACTCTAACTGCACCTGCTGAGAATTAAAGAAAATATTATAACCTTTCATGTAAAACATGAAAGGAAAGAGAAACTCACCTAGTGGCTGAATAACAATGGGAAATTAGAAAACCTGCTATTTATGCTGACTTTGCTTGACCAAATTGTGTGATCCTGGGCAAATATTTTATTTCAGCGTGCTTCCTTTTTCCTCATTATTGCATTTGATGGCTCTTTACCGGAGTTCATGCTGTGTGCTATACAGACAACTCTCTTGTGTCTGATTTAAATAGGCTAGAATGTTGTTCCATGAAAGAATCTACACCGCATATAGGACGCACATACCAACTGACTTGCCTCTTAATTTACTAATTACATTGTTCGAGTTCCTTGCGATGGAGGGGCATGACTATTTTAAAGTTAATTCTAAAAACTGCCACTTTTAATAAATGCCTCTCAAAATAGTGATGTAATCTGATATACTTAGTTGAAACTTTTTAACATGTTAAGGAAATACACTTTTTGAAAACGGCGTACCGCATTTTTATATGGTGTTTGCTGCACTGTTTCCGTGCCAAAGATTTTCAGGGTTCAACTCGTGCATTGGCTCTCAAAGTCCAGCAAGACCATTGGCTCGGCTCCGGCTCGGATCTTTCAGTTATTTTGTGTAAAAGGCCTACCAGCACTGCCACACTTTTTCACTTCCTAGTCAACAGAATGGTGGCAGAGACTCAGGGCTGTCTGAACCAGGATGTTGCCAGTTGCCCAGGACCGACTCAATATGTTCTAGTCAAAGGAATGGAAGAGCAAGGGTTAGTCAGATATAACTTTGAGGTTGTAAACGTCTTCCGGGACGGTGTTGATATTGCTGAAAGAAACAAAAATAGGAGAGTGGTGATGGGATATGCTGTCAGTATTCCCATATGCTCATTGCTAGTTGATTGCCTGGGATCCATCAACGATTTAAGCTTCGGCTGACGTAGTGAGGTGCAAAGTTCCAAGCTAGCATTCAGGTACTGTCTACATCAAGGTGGTACTAATATTTAAGAAGCAAATCATCGTACAGAAAGAAAGGGGGTAAACATTCTAACAGTGAGGCATGGGAAGATGCAAATGTGAAGAGACAGTGTAGATGACGGGAATATGGAGATGGATTATGGCGTATCAATAGCACTTGAAAGGAGATGCTCACGAAAATTGAATGGTATAATTAAATGAGCAAGATGGAAATCTAATAGGGATTTTAGAATTTAAATAGTTCAAACCAATCTTTAACCTCTGGACATTCCAGCAACAATTTCTCTGTTGACATCGAGTCCCACAAATTAAGTAAAGACACTCTTCACTTCCAACAGGTAGAGAAAAAATAAAGTAATACATTTCCAGGAGCTAAAATGATAGGTATTGAATATTATATACAGGTGATTAACAGGGATAGGCAATATCTTGGGCTGGTTGTGGGTGTTTGGAGAGTAAGATCAAAACTAGGACCTCGAAATTTAAGAAACCCTGTTGCTTGACCCCCTAGAATTAGGGGGATGGGAGTTTAGACCTGTAAGCACTGAGAAAATTGAGACTTATGACCTAATTTAGAGGTTTCCTGGTGGAGAATTTCCAATCACCTGTGGGGAAAATGTATATTCTCTTCCCCATTGGAGGGGGACATTCCACCACATTTTGAGTTCTCCGCTATGGCGGCAGTGCTAACTTTCTCAATGTGGATGCCTTCCCCATGGAAATACCAACTTTCAAGAAGAACCAATGGTGGAAATGTTGCCATTGCATGTCAGCAACATTCCCACCACCAAATGTGAACACTAGGGATGTTCTTGCACAGTAGGGTTACCTTGCTAATATAAACATATCTTCATTTCCTGACATCAGTTTCCAAACATGTTAGTGACTTACTACAACACTTATTGTGAAAGTCAACTACCTTTTTATTGACAGTCGTTCATAGTGCTAACTCTAGGAAACAGAATGATGGATCGGCCACTCTAGAACAATCAGCCGGTGTGCATTCAACCT
The DNA here is from genome assembly GCF_031143425.1 of Pleurodeles waltl. Lineage (NCBI taxonomy): Eukaryota > Metazoa > Chordata > Amphibia > Caudata > Salamandridae > Pleurodeles > Pleurodeles waltl. Next base: position 317,473,483 of record NC_090448.1, on the reverse strand, counting down.
TGGAGTAAGAAGTTAGGGGTGAGTAAAAGTCACGCACTTTTCTTTTGCATAATTGTGCATAATTGTGCGATATTTCGCAAAATGCATACCTGGCATACAACACAAATTTCTGGCAAAAAATGTGTCACGGTGTCTATTTTGAATGCGAGGTTGCGTTTAGCGCTAAATAATTGGAAAAAACACAAGTGCCACGAACAACAATAGATTGCCTTTTGATCATTTGTTTTGTTCTCTCGTTCCTGAGCTAAAATTTTACTGCATACTGTAATTTTGGGAATTTTGCATGACAAGAGTAACATAAAATTTGAAAATTACACAGGAGCATGTTAGCGTAATGTAAGTTTCACTAGTGCGTCTCAGAGGAGTCTCAGGATGTCCGCAACCCAAAAAAACCTCACAATAGGGCAGTTCAGCTCCAAGAGCCATGCATGGACGTCCTTTAGGGGTTGCCAGGGGTCCCAGCTGCAACCCATGGCTTGCCCCTCCCGACCCCTGGCACTGTTTTGGCGACCCCTGGCCTCCGAGGAGGCAGAATCAGTGCCTGGAAGACAGGGACAGCTCGTCCAAATGAAGGCCGATTGGGCCTCCACTTTCCCGGTTTTCTGCAAATGTTTTTATTATAAAGATATTGAAACACATTCTTCACTATTTGTGTAATAAAAAATGGTATACGATTAGTTGGAATATGATCCTATCTACCAGCTAAGGTAAGTAAAAAATGCTTTTAAACGTATGTTGCATGCGTGCCTGCGGGTCAGAGCGTGTTTATGTGAGAGAGAGAGTGTGTGAATGTGTGTGTTATGTGTGGCATGTGCCATGAGTCAAAGTAATGGTCAAATGGCATGTGATGTCACTTCCCCTATCTCAGGCATTCTGGTGAATTGACTCCCATGGGGCCATGGACAGAGCATCTCACTTTTTTTGGCGGACCCTCCATCAAGGGTGATTTCTCTAATTGAGATCTAGTCATACCTTGGCCTTGCAGGGCAGAAGGCCAGAGCTGAGGTCGGTCAATGAAAAAGGCTCCTAACTGAGCAGAGTACATTTGAGAAACTACTAAATCTGCCAGTTTTCAATTTCTTTTAGCATTCCTTCCGAATACTACAGAAAAAAAATGCTCCCCGTGAATAATCTTTTTAATGTAAAATATAAATTCTTGCCACAGCGGTTCCATTTCCGAGTGCTCAGGGCTGCTGATAACATACCTCAGGTGGCAATTAACTCTGTTGATTTCGAGTTCCTTGCCTTTGGCTTCCAGACCGACGAGGGTCTCAAGTGGAAATAAAACATTCCTCTGATTATTCACAAGTGGCGCCAGGTTTGCAGCCTGTATCAAGGGCTTTAATGCCAGAATCTAGGCACGTAAGAGCAAGTGTTATTATGCAGGTAGTCACTGATTGACATCCGCCCTTCGCTTTCAGAAGCCCCTTCCAGACCTGGGTGCAAGTGTAAAAACAGTTCTGCTTATGCATATTTTTCAGTCACACAGACATGGACTCTTGCATTCAGGAATGTAAATTTCATCCTCGAGCCACCCACGCCACAAGACCACCTCGGCACGAGTGCAGATTGTGTAGATCAGAGAGAACGCTTCCACCATGTTGTAACCTGCCTCGAGAGTGAGTGGCAGGAGCATGGGGACTGACACTAGTCCAGGACAGGGGATTTCAGGAGCTTCCTGCCTCTTTAAACCAAAGATGAGCTGAAATGTGTTTGCCTCGGGTTCAGATTAAGAACTGCCATTGTGGAAACTAGTGCCATTCACAGCGAACCAATGCGATGTGGTTGGTCTCGGGTACAAGGATGGTGTTGGTGGTAGTGGACCTGGGAAATACAAACGGTTTACCAACAAACAGTGGTAAACAAGGGTGGTATGGTCTCAAGCATGGGAATTTGGGAAAGGGCTCCCTGGGGTTCCTGTCTGTTTAGAGGCATTGTGTCATGTGACAAGGATGGCAAACGTGACCCTTCCAGGTATTGTGGGAGTGTCTACCAAAGAAATCATTGATTACATTGATTTAATAGATCACTTTTATGGTACAGAGATAGATACCTTAAGTCTTCACGGTGCTACAATGACACATTGCATCACCTGATAAAACATAGATGACCTCGACCATCTGAATAAGAGTTGTGTAGTATTGGGATTTCACAAACTTCATACCCATGAATACGTCTGCTGTGCCACTTTAATGCATTATGTGTTAAACCTGATGGAATGAGGAATAACTATACCGATCTGGGTTTTTCAGGTCAATTTAAGTATGGAATATCCTATTCTATGCAGATTAAAATTCCTATTTACTACCTCATTTGAGGAGTAGATTATTGCGGGGGCTACAGGGAGGAGGGAAAAAGGTGGGAAGGATGTCAATGGGTAGAGGAAACTTGAACCAGACGGGGGAGCCATCCGTGCTTTTCACATCCCGATGGAGGGGTTGAAATGGGCTTGTGCCAGTCGCAGCTGGTGGTGGTGTAAAGTGGCGGGGGAAGAGGATGAACAAAACAAACAAAAAAATAAATAAATAAACTTACCTGAATCCCTGCTGCATCCGAATCGCTGCTCTTCTGACTCCACCAGGCACAGGCTCCTAGACTGCCCTGCAGCCAATCCTGACACTGCTCTCATGCTGCGGGCAGCATGAGAGCAGTGTCTGGATTGGCCTCAGAGCACTCACTTTGCGCTCCCAGACAGACTGGGAGCCCGTGCCTACTGCCACCAACCCGGCAACACAGCTCAGGTTGGAAAGAGCTCAGTGCACACGTGGGTTTAGCCATCCTGAGACTGCCGGCCAAACCCATATTTGCACTGACAGCAGTGCCACCACTCCTCCTCCCTGCCTATCATCCCCCATGGTCCCACCCCCTAGAAAAATAAAACGATAATAAACATTGTTCATTATCATTTTATTTTGAAAGTTTTGCAGCTGCTGCTGCTAGTGGGGTGGGGGGGCGTTCCACTGCCATAGCGGAGGAGGCACCGCTGGCTCGTGCCCACATTCCCAGCCCAGTTCTCCAGCAAAGTTAACGCCCAGATTTTCTGGCTGGTCAAATCAGATCTGGTGTTGCTGCACCCGGATTATCTGGTGTGAGACATATGGGCCACTCATGAAGGAGCAGAGCAGTATCCCACCATGAGATACTGTTCAGCCTACAGGCATCTAGAAGAAGGGAAACCTTCTTAGGGCCTGGTGAAGCCTTAATGATTAATCAGAACTCTTAATACAAAAGGTGGATAATTCAAAAATCTGGGAACTAAAAAAAGACCCTGTTCGTTTCACATGTCAGTAGAGTTCAGTTGCTCAAGTTTATGGAGCTAAGATAATGATATGTCATGTTTGCCTCTAATACTTTGGGAATTTCAGGTTTTTCCGTGCCATAGAATAACATGTGGGACATGCAAAAGCACTTGAATTTCACCCTTGGCTTGACCACCAGCAAACCTGCACAAGCCTGTGAAATGTGATCTTCAGGGGCCATATTACACAAGTGCCCAGGGAGCAATGCACGTTTGCGCCCGCTTTGTGTGCCCTTGGGGTACTTTGGTATTTCAGAAGGGGTGCAAATGCTTGTGCTGCCCCTTTTGTTTTACAGATCGTACTAGTGCACATACAGCGCCTGTGCTATCATTAGAGGGTGTTCCCTCATTTGCATGGGGGCCTGGCCCTGTGCAAAGGAGGGAATCTCTTTGCCGCTGCACGTGTGCCATATTACCGATATGGGCGCAGAGGCAAACATGCATTTAGAAGGCACACTGAAAGTGCGCCACAAAAAGGTGGTGCACTTTTAGTGCACCTCCTAAAGGCAGCCCTCTAAATGGATGAAAAGGGGTCCCATGGACTTTCAGCCAGCCCCTTGCAGGCGAGTGCAGTGACCCACTGCATCTGCCTGCAAGGGGATCTCCAATCTCTGTGAAAAGTGCAGGTAGGTTGACACCTGCACAGAGAAACATTGAGAATCTTTTAAACAGCTGCTTTGTATTTCTTTTGAAAGCTCTGCCCTGGGGGGCAGCGCAAAATCACAGCTGCCCTGAGGGCAGCACGTTCTTGTTAATAGGGTGCACTTTCCCTGTTTGCACCTGACACACCTGTTTTAAGGTACACAGTGGTGAAAACATGGAAAGTGTGCGTTAACTGTAATGTGGGCCCAGGGGTGTAGTTCGGTAAGTAAGACTGGGAGGGTGTGAGCTTCAGATTTCCTGACAATCATGCTGACAGGTACTGCTAATCCTTATTCCAGAAGCAGCGCATGAGTGGGGCTTAAGGGTCAGCTGAAATTGAAACGAGTGCGGATTGTGAGAGGTACTTATAACACAGTATTTTGTAAAATAACCATGTTTGGAGACCTCCTAAACAGAACAAGAGTGTAGGTGTGTGTTTTTGTCTGAGTGAGTATTTGAAATTCCCAGGAGAAATTCGACATACACCTTATTTTACTCAACTGAAAGCTCCTGTACTCAATTGTCTTAAAAATAATACATTTATTAGGAGTGTGTAACACCCCAAACATCCCCCCGAAGCTATACCCCTGGTGATCATACTTTACGTGCAAACCCAAAACAACCCAGAAGCAGCCACAATTTAACTTAAGAAAACCTTAAAATCAAGTACATCTTCTCAAAAATCAAACACCTATAATATTTAAATTTCAAAATAGTCATGAGTCAGCCATCCTTTCATTTCTTGAAACTTAGTGCAGTGAGGAGTACCTGAGACTGAAGACGCATTAACAACACCTAACTGTGAGCTGTGATGCTGACTTTGTCTAGGGTCTAGGTGGGAGCTTACGGGCTTCTGTCCTTATCACAGACAGAAGTACTGCCAGATTTTTTGATAATGAAAGGGCCCTGCCCCTCTGTCACACATGTCTAGTATTGTCTGTCACTACTGTTTAATGGAGGAGGCCCATCAGTCCATCTGTAGCCAATCAGGTTTACTGTGGTGTCTGCCTCTGCTTTTGGAGGAGAGGGACCTACACTGCATCTCTACTCTACTTTAGTATGTTATGTCCTATTAAGTTAAGTTTGTAAATTGCATTATCACCAATGAGGGTATGGTGGGGCTATGCAGGTGTGTGAGGCTGGCCTTGAATGGCAGAGAGGAATTTTTCAAAGAGCCAAGTCTTCAGCTACTTGTGAAATTTAAGGAAAGAGGAGGAGGCTCTGATGTAATCTGGGAGCAGAGGTGCCTGGATGACTGGTCAACGTGAATGCAGCCATTCAGGTAAACTGGGAAAGGTTTGTGTAGTGCTTTGTATATGTGGGTGAGGAGCTTGAATTGTGCACGCTTGTTTATTGGGAGCCAATGTTGTTCCCAGAGGTGTGGTGTGATGTGGGTTGTCCGTGAAAGGGTGAGGACAAGTCTTGCTACTGTGTTTTGAACGGGTTGCAGACATCATGAGATGTTTAGTGATTCCTGTATTAAGGGTGTTTCCATAGTCCAGTCTGCTGGTGATGAGTGCTTGGATGACATTCTTCTGATAGTGTTCAGTAGCCACTTGTAGACCTTTCTCAGCATCCTCAAAGTGTGGACAGGGTAAGTGGTGGCAACGTTGACCTGGACGGACATCCAGCTTTTATCGATGATGATCTCAAGGTTTCTGACATGTGAGCAGGGTGGTGGGTACCTAGATCTGTGGTCTACGAGGTCGAGAACCATGATGAGGCAATCTTTCCGAAGATCATGATTTCTGTCTTGTTAGTGTTCAGCTTGAGACACTTTGACTTTATCCTAGTGGCCACTCTGGATATGTATGTAGTAAATTTCTTTCTTGTGTTCGGTGATTTGTCCGAAAGGGACTGAATGAGATGAGTGTCATTGGCATAGGAAAGGATATTGATCTTGAGGGTGTGGATGATGTTGGCCAGTGTGGTCATAAATGGTGAAAAGGGTAGGGCTCAAGAAAGAGCCTTGAGGTACTCTGCACATGAGATTCCTGACTTCTGAAGAGTGAGGCTCTAGGTTGACTGCCTGAGAGTTTCCAGTCAGAAATGACCAGATCCAGCAGAGGCTGTGTCGATAAATGGCAGCTTTTTATAGACTTTTGATGAGGATGATGTGGGAAACTGTGCCAAAAGCAGCAGAGAAAGGGTTGTAGGATGAGGGCCACAATTTCTCCTCTGTCTAGGATCCTACGGATGTCATCTGTCACTGTGATGAGAACTGCATGATGCTGTGGTTGGTCTGAATCCGGACTTTGTTGTGTCAAGGAGCTGTTGGTTCACAAAGTGGTCTGTGAGGCATCTGTTGTTGACCTCCTACAGGATCTTGGCCAGGTACGGTAGGAAGGAGATTGGACAGTAATTTGTGAGCTTGGCTAGGCAGGCTAGAGGCTTCTTCAATAGGGTGCTAGGTGCTTCCTTCATGTTTCAGGTCAAGTGGCTATGTTGAAGGAGGCATGTAGATCTACGGAGGAATAGTTACGGCCATGAAATGTGCCTCCTGTTCACAAGGGGTAATGTAGTGACTGTCTACTCTGAGGGCAATAGGGCACGCCTGTCTGCATTATATCTCTGAACATGCAGACATCACCCTAGTGCATTCTCTCCTCGATGAGGCAGAGAGGCCCTGCAGTCTGCTTTTCATGAAACATGAATCTGACCTTGTGTAATATAAGTGCTCATGAAAAACGCTTCAATGGACCGAGTTTGTGTTATGTAAAACTGCAAAAAATAAACATAACATTAAAAAAAGGATGAATCAGAGGGACCAGAGTTCGAAAGCCTCACGAAAACAGCGCCCATCTTTCATCCTTGACCGCTACAGGGTAGTTTTCAAGAAACAGCAGTGTGGAGCCTGGAGGTACTTTACAAGCCTACCTGCCTAAAAACCTGAGAAGACTAGTCTGACAGAAAAACATAATGTAGAAAAAAATGTTCTTTAGCAAGCTGGAAGTGCTGAGATCAATTTCAGAGATAAAAGGATGTTTTCCGAGGCCGGCCAGCCCTCTAGCCAAGAACCCTCAAGTGGAACCACTGATGGAGTGGTGTCCGTGGGCGTGAAAGGCCTCGTTCCTCAAGAATGCCTACGGTTTTACATTTTCGCCATGGTAACACATTTTGAACACTCCCTGTTTTGATCCGATAAATCCCGTCAGACAGCTGGAAGGATTTGGACTCCATTTGTGTTTTCTTGGATGCGTGTTCCTTCAGCCATCCTTATCTGTGCCTGAGATTTAACAAGGCCTCCAGCCTGAGGCTGGTAGATACTGCTCAGAGGAACTAAAGCAGAAAGGCATTTTTTTCACCTTTGTCTGGAATTTGGACATTTACCAGCAGGACTTAGCTAACATCAAACGTAAATATTTTCCGTGTCAAATTCTGTAGTATCATTCATTCATCGGGTCAAAGCAAAAGAAGGGCGTGCGATCAAAGTCTTAGTTTAAAAAATATATATATATATGCAAATTGAATTGTATAGTAATTATATCGCGCTGGGTGCCTCTGATGAACAGCCCAGAGCATTTACGGACCTGCTTGGGAGTGCTTAGGTGGATGAGTGTGTGTATGCAAGCTGTAAATAAAGACACGCAAATGGATAGAGTCTGTGCACCTGTGGAGATGGCCAGCAACATAGTTATTTAAACTCTGCACTGTGCCTATGTTATACAGATAATACTGAGCCAGTCACAGTTTCTCAATCCACACCACTAAGCACAAAGGGATCTGAAGGAAGTGCCTGGCGTGGGGAAAATTATCATAGAGGTATCACCAAGCTAAGTTGTGTTGGCTGTAAAAGCATGCTTGGCAGCAAACAGCCTACTTGGCAAAGGACCGGTCCACAGTTATGAGTAAAATGCTGCTAAATTTGGAAATTATCACTTAAAATAAGGACAGGTAAGGCGGTGCAAGAATAGTGATACTGGGTCACGAATTGTAAAGTCCCACTGCAGCTCAATTAATGGCTGTTTTTTTTTCTATCAAACTTGGGGATGAAAGAACAGTTGCATTTCTGCGCTTAGGCATGGTATCACTACCCCTGCTTAGGTATGCTTAGGTATCAGTACCCCTGTGCATAACTTTTAAAGTTCAGTTCCCCTCCTCAAGTAAAGGAATTTACATCACATTCCCAGGTGATACTTATTTCCCATATTTCCCTTACTTTTGGCCTGGTTACAGATTTCTCCTTTGGTCTCCCTTCAAAGAAAAAAGTACTCCTTATTCATGAGGGATGGTTGTGATTTCTTCTAACTTTAGAAGATCAAGTACAAAATTCATGGTCCCTAAATGTATACATGTGCAACATACAGCATGTTTTGTTGAATGTTTCCAGCTGTGACTTGCAAAAGGTTGGATCCTTGAGCAGATGGAAGTGATTCTCCCTTGCCTCAGCTAGCTCCTCAAAACCAGTGTTTTACTGCAATACTGAGTGCAGAATATTGACTTGAAACAATACCAACTGCAGGATGTTGTCCTGCAACACTACTGACTGCAGGAGATCGACTTGCAATAATATTGGTGCAGGATATCGGCTTGTAATAATATCTAGTGCAGGATATCAACCCACAACAATATTGAGTGAAGGATGTCGAACTGAAATTATGTAGAAGAGCAGGGTATTATCTTTTGCAGGATATCTACCTGCCACAATATTGAGTGCAGGATATCAACTTGTAATAATGTTGAGTGCAGCATATCGACCTGCAGTAATATTTACGTGGGGACATTTCTCAGAGCATCAGCTGTTTTATTATAAAACATTTCCATGTCCCATGCATGTTAGAACGAGAGTCCAGACAGATGTCCATGACTGCATGCTGTTTGACTTCATTACAGCTGCTTGCTGAGACTACCAGTTCCCTGGGCTACATGGGGATCGTGTCTCTATAGACAGCAGGCTTCCTCGCTACAGTCATACTCAGGTATGGGAGATCATGTCTTCCCAGGGGGGAATCCTGAAGGGCAGATTAGGGTTTATCATGCTGTGCTCTAACATAGCTAGGGTAAGAATCACATATATTGTGCATAGTGACAGTATGGTGTGACTTTTAATGTGTTTCACTTTCGTTGTCACCATTTTGTTTCTAGTCTGTTTCATCATTCTAACTATTGCACTTAATGCCATTTTATCTAAGATGCAGCTGATTCAATAAATCTTATTGAACCATTTCCTGCCTCTGTTTGTCTTTGTATGTGTGAGAATAACGTAACAGAGAGAAACGGATTAGATCTGATCCACTGCAATTTCTCTGAGAAGTCACCTTGTCATGCCCCCAGTTGCCACAAATCGTTCCTGCTCTTGGATAGAGATGAGTCACTGCTAGTTGGTCGGAAATGGATTGGGCCGACAGTTGTTACCTGGTGTGGGATTGGACTTAGTTCCCCACAATTTAGGTGATGCTGCCCCTCAAATGCAGCAGCCTCATTAGGATAATGAGAGCCCACGTGACATGGCACCACCAGCGTTTGGTCAGGCACTGATTTACAGATCCTCATGAGTATCTCTGCCTCACTACGTGCTAAAAGCACCTCAATACCATATACAGAGACATCCGTGGTATTAAGGATTTCCTCATCAGCTAGGTAGGTAATTCCTATTCAATGCTGTAGGTTGTTCAAGCTTGAACCTTAAAAAGATCAATCCCCATTTTTGGTGTCTTATCTCTGAACAGGTATATTTACCATGGCGAACCAGCAATGGGTAGCAATTGCAGTAAACATGCGACCTCCCCGCCCCATTCATTTGTTAGCTAATGGCCTCACGGCCCAAGGGGGGTCATGTAATATTTGTAGTTGAGGTTCATCCAGCCTACAAAACAGAAATATTCTACTCAGGTCACCTTTCCAGCAGTCGATAGAAACACTAATATATTTGTTATTACACACCTGCTAACATACCTGCATAATACAGAGCTTATGCGTATTTAGAGATTCCTCTATCCTTTCACGACCATAATAACTGGTTAGTACAGTTTGTAATGCAGATATTACTTACTAACCTAGTACGAGCTGCCCCAGCGCAGCAACATGCAGTCACACCAGACATTAATCCTGCAGCTGTACATTTGATCAAAAACAAATGGCAACTCATTAGTTGAAATCAATGCACATTCGAATTATGTAAGAAGAAACTTATGGGTGCTCATACACTGAAACACATCGTTGCCCTGATGTGTAAAACCGAGTTTCTAAGTAAACCCGTTCTAATACTACAAAAACAAACCAGTGGTGCACACCAAGCAAAACAATATCTCTACTTAAGAGATAGTCAAATATCTTGAATAAACCAATTAACATATCATAATAAATTCCCCTAGAATGCTTGTTTGGTCCTCTCTCTTCCTTAAATGAACTAAACATTCATAAATCTGACCAGAACATACTGTAAACAAATATACAACTAACCAAAAGATGAATATGTCCATGCGAATATAAGTTTTAATACAAAAAGGAAAAATCTTCTTAAATACATAAACATATACATATATATACAAAACATGAAGAAAATAAATGAATAGCCATCAGCCGACACGTGTTTTCGTCCTGACTGGACTTCTTCAAGGCTGAGAAAATCACAACAGACAACAATCAATACACGACAAACATATATATACAATTTTACACAAAAGTTAAAACATATTTACATTTTATCCTATTGTTTTCCAAAATCACCAAACAAAGGTATTCTTTTGGTCAGTTAGGTGTCCAACATATTCTATACAAATCATATTTATAATATTGATTTGAATCTAAACCAGAAACTACACAGGAAGAGAAGAGAACCACAACCACATAGTTTTAGTGGCAAAGTGTTATTTAATGTCCAAAGATATAGCATAGAATACTCCCCACGTCTCAAAAAATTGGTATATCAAAGCCATATCCAAAGTTCAACATGCCACATGCACACCCAAGTGTAAAAAGACTTCTTTTGTTGGCATTCTAACAGTTCATATCTAGAATTCATATTTAGTTAATATTAGACCGCTCAATGCCTCAAGTGACCCCTCCTTATACCATGGTGTAGAATAATTATGTACCTTTGCTCACTTCTATGTCCGTTATATTCATATCACATCTACCATACTCTATAACAAGAGGGGGGAAAGAAAGACCATTTCATTAACCTCCTTTTGCTTTGTCCAAAATACTCCTAAAAAATGTGGAAGTTACTCATTATAATGCCATTACTGACCTGTTTCAAAACCACAATCAATCACATCTTTTCCTTCTTCATAATCAATTTAAATACTGGACATTGCTAGTTTCGTCTATTGGTGAGTCAACTGGAATAAAGACAAATAAAATATCTCTAGTAACCTTTCTACAAAACCAAATAGCCTTTAGTTTCTATCTACGTCCATTCACCTAACAGAATTTATATCAGTGTCTCCATAGTTTCCAACAATGAAACAAACACATTAATATGGCTCAATTTTTCCATTACTTACACTAAATACCATTACCAACTAACGTGCTATTAACTTACCTATTCACCCCTCTTTCTATTCTTTTTGTTTACTCTCCAAGCCCGTCTGCTGATAAATCTCGGCAAAGAAACGTCGAGGGAAGTATGTGCCTCCTGTAAGTCTTCTGTGGGCCCGAAAATCAATATGAGCCCTTCGCCGGCATTAGTGCATGCCGCGTTTTTTCTTCAAAACGCGATCATATATAGCAATGACGGAGGGAATCGTGTGCCCTCCGTTAGTCCTCTGGCTATTATGTCCTGCCTGTAACCCCCGTGCCGGCATTTAAAATGCCGCGTTCAATTTCAAAGCAGGCTAATGAACAGCAAAGCCGGACTTCCGCCTGTCCGACAGGACTATGGCGGCCATCTTAAAAAGGGTTCATTACTGAAAATAGAATTACTAAACAGCAAGGAAGGACTTGCCGTCTATTTATGTGTATATATGGCGGCCATTTTGATGTGGCAATTCCAGTCTATTGACATATTAAGTCCAAGGCATACAAGTACGGCGGCCATTATTATATGGCAATTATAGTACATTGTGTTATTCAACAAGTACCCCAGCCACAATGACAGGAGAGATTTCGATACAAAGATCATATGTATCTCCAAACAATCGCCGTTTTTACTAAGCCGGCAATCCGCTTAAAGTATATGGAAGAATGCCAATTAGATCTATTTGCCAACAAAAGAGATCAATTTTCCCTTAGCTTTCGGACATCAAGTTCCATAATTACAACAAAATAAATGCCCCAAATGTATATAGAAGTGTCAAAATTAATGCACATGCAGAGTGAGGAAGTAAAGAGTCCCCCCAGTATATAGGGAAACTAGGGTGAAAGAAGGAAAAATCCCCCCAAAAATATGGTAGTACAATGTATATCACCAGAGTAAGTTGCTCATACATATGTATGTTATTCTTCATCAGTAGTATACCCAGTGAATACATTCAGAGGAAATGATACAATTCATCATCCAAGTTCATGCCCATTTCGATCGTTCTCAATTTAATGATCCATTTTGCCTCATTTTTTCGCAAATCCAATGTTCTATTGCCACCCCTAACATTTGTTGGGATGTGATTTATACCCATGTATTTTACTAATGGGACCTCAGTTCCTGGATGTTTATCATTGACATGCCGTACTAGTGGTGATGCTGTATCATAATTTCTTAAGGCTCTGATATGTTCTTGGATTCGTTCCTTTAAGGGCCTGATTGTACTGCCCACATATATCTGGCCACATATACATTCCAATATATATACCACAAATTTTGTATTGCAGTTGATAAAGGTGGATATTTTGTATTTGTCACTACCATTGTAACTGAATTCAGAAGTTTTATGCAGTGCCATGTTGCACATATTGCAATTCCCACACCTATAGAAACCCACAATTTTTTTGGGAAGCCATGTTGCTTTGCTTTCCATTATCGGTGGTAAGAAACTTTTGCAGACTTCATTTCTAATAGTTTTGCCTCTTCTGTGGACCATTTTTGGTTTCTTAGGAAGTAGAGCAGCAAGTGTCTCATCTGTCTGTAGTACGTTCCAATGTTTACATAGAATACGGTGTATATTGTGACTATTTTGACTATACGCCGTACAAAAACGTATTGCTTTGTATGCTGAGTTATCTCGCATTTTCATATTTTGACCCAAGAGAGTGGATCTACATGTTTGATCAATCTTTTTTCTTGATGTTTTAATGATATGCTTTGAATAGCCTCTCTGTGTAAACCTATCCTCCAATTTATTTAATTCCATGTTACATACATTTGGATCACTACAATTTCTTTTTAATCTTGTCATTTCCCCAAAGGGAATGGCTGAAATTTGACTTTTGGGGTGCGCACTTTCTGCATGTAGTACAGAATTGCAGGCTGTTGGTTTGCGATAGATTTTTGTATGGATCTTGTTGTCTGTGATGGATATCTCTAGATCCAAAAAACAAACTTTATTCTTACTAAAATCATACGTCATTTGAATGTTAAAGATATTGCAGTTGATATATTCATAGAATTCCATTAATAGTTGTTCAGATCCAGTCCAAATCATTAAGACATCATCAATAAATCTTCCCCAGAAGAAAATGTTATCAGTGAATACAGAAGGGCACTTTTTCCAAATATGTATTGCCTCAAAGAAACCCATATACATATTTGCATACGATGGAGAGAATCGTGAGCCCATAGCTACTCCTTGTGCTTGCTTAAACCATTGTCCCTCATGTAAAAATACAATATTTTCCAATGTAAATTCAATCATATACAGTATCATTTCAGTGTGTTCCATGTGAGATGCCGATCTCCCAGACAAAAAGTGTCGCACTGCTTGTAAACCTTTGTCTTTGGGGATACATGTATATAGAGAAGATACATCTAGAGTGACCAACATCATATCTGGAGTCCAATTCACGTCCTCCAGTTTACGTAGAACATCCTTCGTATCCTGTAGATATGAAGGAATGTTTTTGACAATCGGCTGCAAGTAGCTATCAATGAACTCAGAAAGTCTTTCCGTAGGCGATCCGATTCCTGATATTATAGGTCTGCCTGGCGGTGAAGTCGCACTTTTATGCAATTTAGGTAAAATATATATACATGGTGATGTAGGATAAGGATTAAAAATATATTTTAATTCTAGATCGGAAATCAAACCCTGATCACACCATAAAGATAACAATTTCTCCAATTCATCGACAATCTTTTTAATGGGATTACCTTGCAATTTCAAATATGCACTACTATCAGCCAATTGTCTATCAATTTCTTGAACATAGTTCGCTCTATCTAAAATCACAATATTACCCCCCTTGTCTGCCTCTTTGATCACTATGTCTTGGTTGCTCCCCAGTTCCTTCAAGGCCAATCTCTGTTTGTTAGTTATATTAAATGATTTATGAAAGTTGCCACATTTGATCTGTTTTTGAAGTTTAAACAGATCTTCTTTTACTAATCTCCCAAACACTTCTATGGCGTTATTACCAGGTAACTTGGGGGTAAACATAGATTTTGGTTTGAGGCCACTATTTATAGATGTATCCTGAACAATTTTAAGGTCATTTAGTAAGTCTAGCCTATCCATGTTATTGTAATCCATATTTTCCAAAGTCAGTAAAAGTTCAATGTCTGCAATATCTTTGATAGTATAATTACTCATTGTAGTACTCGTTGTAGTGTCAGGTGTTGCTTCTGTATGTATTTCTGTCTTATCTGCAAAATATTTTTTAAGTTTCAATTGTCGAAGAAATTTAAAAAAATCGATATGTACTTGTGTCATATCACAAAGATTAGACACACAGTAGCCCAATCCTTTACCTAACACTTTTAGTTGATCTTCAGTAAGAATATGTTTAGATAGATTTACAATCGAGATGCTGCTACAATCCTGTACGACATCTATATAACGGACATAGAAGTGAGCAAAGGTACATAATTATTCTACACCATGGTATAAGGAGGGGTCACTTGAGGCATTGAGCGGTCTAATATTAACTAAATATGAATTCTAGATATGAACTGTTAGAATGCCAACAAAAGAAGTCTTTTTACACTTGGGTGTGCATGTGGCATGTTGAACTTTGGATATGGCTTTGATATACCAATTTTTTGAGACGTGGGGAGTATTCTATGCTATATCTTTGGACATTAAATAACACTTTGCCACTAAAACTATGTGGTTGTGGTTCTCTTCTCTTCCTGTGTAGTTTCTGGTTTAGATTCAAATCAATATTATAAATATGATTTGTATAGAATATGTTGGACACCTAACTGACCAAAAGAATACCTTTGTTTGGTGATTTTGGAAAACAATAGGATAAAATGTAAATATGTTTTAACTTTTGTGTAAAATTGTATATATATGTTTGTCGTGTATTGATTGTTGTCTGTTGTGATTTTCTCAGCCTTGAAGAAGTCCAGTCAGGACGAAACACGTGTCGGCTGATGGCTATTCATTTATTTTCTTCATGTTTTGTATATATATGTATATTTTTATGTATTTAAGAAGATTTTTCCTTTTTGTATTAAAACTTATATTCGCATGGACATATTCATCTTTTGGTTAGTTGTATATTTGTTTACAGTATGTTCTGGTCAGATTTATGAATGTTTAGTTCATTTAAGGAAGAGAGAGGACCAAACAAGCATTCTAGGGGAATTTATTATGATATGTTAATTGGTTTCTTCAAGATATTTGACTATCTCTTAAGTAGAGATATTGTTTTGCTTGGTGTGCACCACTGGTTTGTTTTTGTAGCTGTACATTTGATCATGGGTAAAATACCCACCAAACGAGAAGAAATTCCATTTTGGTTAGCTCAAAAAATAAATGAGCTGGAAGCAGTTTTTCCCCATACGGAACCTCAGGATAAAGAGAGAATTCTCACTATGTGCTCGCCATTCTGGAGGTTCCCACAGTAGACAACTGCAATACTTTGGGCATGGTATTTGCCACGTTCTACATTACAGCACACAGTACATCAACACTTGCCAATCTGCTGGAAGTGTTAAAACAAATTCAAGATGAATACGGGTCTGCCCGAGCCCTGGAACCAGGGATGAATTAAAGGGCAATTTTGCCACTGTATCTTCAATAATATTAAGTAATCTTAAAGGGAAAGTAGTGCACATGCAGCTGCGAGACATTCCTTTAAAGGATCAAGACTGGAAGCTGCCAAAGATTATTGCTGAGACTTACTCTAGTGTTGATCAAGATAGTCTGGAAGCCAGAACAAGCAAACCACAATTATAGGTGAAGTCGAATAAGGATCCTACCAAAAAAGCACCAGAGGGTTTTAAAAAATGCTGTGCTAAACAAACCAAACACCTAAAAAAAGAAAGGGGAGAACCTCCACCTTCGGAGGCCCCTCCAAAATTGCTATAATCTTAGAAACAGAGAAAATATAAAAACACCTTATAGATACATGCCAATCTCGTTCCTTCCAGGACTCACCGGATAAACACAGTGAGAGAGGTGGGCAGTCAAAGCAGCAAACTGAGTTTGTGAAATCAAGATAGGAGTCACAGCACTCATCAGACGTTTCTGTTAAGAAAGAAGAGAAACTTCCCCAACAAAAATCTCAATGAAAAAAAAATAGTGGCAGCGATTTCTATACAAAATGCCATTTAGGATGAGAACTGTACTAAAGAACAGGAAGTGGGCACTGGCCCTGCTAGACAGCACGGCAGAGGTCACAAAAGTTTGCCGGAATCTTCAGGAGCATCTGGAGGTGAAAACAACTGAGACTTTTTAGAAGACAAGACTGCGGACATGCTCGTCTCCACACCAGACACGGTGTATAAACTAAAAATACAATTAGAAGGAGACATTGAGGGCCCAATAGACGCTATCTTTTGGGATCGCATAGTTACTGTTTATGATATTATGTTGACTAAAAAAGATTGGCCACCAGAATATGTCCGTAATCTCCCATATGGGGAAAACGTAATTGAACCCTCTTTCTTGCCCCTTGATCACAAGGAGCTCAGGGAGACTTGCGCCATTGATTGAGCGAAGGCGCAGGCACCCACATTATATCGCAATCATATAGGGTAGGATAAAGATTTTCCCTACCATATAATATCAATTAGATCCCAACCCCAACTGCACCCCTAATACCCAAAAAAGCATGAAGTTAGAGCACCCATGAGGGAAATCCGCACACAGCTAGAGTACCATGGTGTAATTGAACCCTGTGTCTCACCAATGAACAACCCGTTGTTCCCCGTAGCTAAACCAGACCATTCATATTGAATAGTTTTAGACTACAGACCTTCGAATAGTCATACCCGCACATTTGCCATTCAAAATGCACACAGTACAGCACTTATAAACAATATAGTGCGCAAAAAATACAAAATAACCTTGGATATTTCCAACGGGTTTTTCTGCCAAAATGTGGCATCTATAAGTAGGGACTTAACAAGTTTTAGGGCTTTAGGCTCACAAAAAAAATGTTCCCAACTCTAACAAGGGTATAAAAACAGTCCAGTATTGTTTTCAGCTCATGTTACTTCAGTTTTACACGACATTGACCCTGAGGCATTTTCCTACGTAGAAGCCATCTATCTTACGGATGATGATCTCGTAAAACATATAAGACGGGTGAGCCGAATTGTTGTAGGATTTGACAAGTTAGGCTACCAATTTAATTAAATTGTGTCATATTTTTGGGATGTGAACTGTAAGATAAAGACAAGAGCCTAGCGCCCCAATTTTTTTGAAAAATGTGCACAATTGAAACCACCAAACACTATAAAAAAACTACAGTCACTGTTGGGCTTTTTTTATACTTTGGCAGAACTTGCATTCCAGACTATGCACAACGCATCAAACCATTATATGACTTAATACATCCTGACTTTACAAGCAAACATTGGACAGTCAAACACACATACATTCTCACTGCATTGTAACAAGACATGCTTGCAGCTAAACACTTACACACAAGAAACAAAACCCATTTGGTCATCAGAGTAATTGGTGGTGCCTTTGGTTTCACCTATGTAATGTTCAATAAGGGTAACACCGTGTCTATTGCATACAAATCACATTTGTATTCCACAGATGAACAACGCTTGGCTCTCAGATAAAAGTCTGACTGCTGTTCAGGTGGCTGTCATCAAAGAGAGTCCTCTGGCCCAAGGGAAACGCATCATTGTCGTATGTCCGATCCCAGCCCATGAGGCTGTCCCCAAAGCCAGTGTTCTTAACGCTAAGGCACTACATCAACGTTGGATTCAGTGGGCAACGTCTCTGACGGCCAGTGATGTTGACTATGCTTTTGACCCAAAATTACAAACTCAAGAATTTTTTGAAAAATGAACTTGAATACCCAGTTCCAGCAAACACATTGCCTATTGTACAATATCAAATAATTATGTACACTGATGGCTCAGCCCAACCTGCAGTAGGCACTAAACATCAATACTCCACCGCCTGCGCAATTAGTAGTGGCCACATGAAGGATGGTGAATTCCATCCACAATACACTTACACACTGACCTTAGGGGACTGCACTGCACAACTAGCAGAAATGAAGGCTCTGTTGATGGCACTGAAACACACGGATCCAGGACAGTTAACATTAATTCTCTGTGATTCATATTACTGTGTCCAGTCCTTCAGTGAATATCTGCATTACTGACGGTAGAATGGGTTTAGAGATTCAAAAGGTAACACCATTAAACACAAATTACTGTGGGGGAAAGTAGCGGATCTGAAAGAAATGCTACTGAGGTCCATGTAGTTCATAAATTGGAACGTCAACGCGTTGGAATACACGCCACTGGCAATACCTTGGCTGATGAAGTGGCCAAGTCAGCAGTAGTTATGGCTTCTGTTGTTGCAATTGTTCACGGACAAGGTTGGATTATAAAACACTGGCTGCTGTGAAAGCTTCGGCTGAAGGCACGTCCATGCCAAAGGCATATCCTGCCAAATATTCCTACCGCATATCTAGTCTCAATACTGCCAATACCAGGGGTGGGTGATCGTGTGATCCCCAACCAAGATCAAAGATCTGAGTTGATTAAAGCAGCACATGGGGGAGTTGCTTCTGCCCACTCTGGTGTGGTGGCTACTATTTCAGTGTTACAAGCACATTATTGGTGGCCAGGTCTACACAAACAGGCCAAGCGGTATGCCCTTTGTGGTGACATCTGTCAGCAAATAAAAGGATCCCCCATCAAGCGCCCACAGCAGATACCCCTCCTAATCTCCAACAAACCTCTACAATGTGTGTACCTGGACCATTGTGGTCCCCTGACCCTGATGGTGTGTACAAATACATCTTAGTAGCTGTTGACTCATGCTCCAGATTTCTAGGGGTATGGCCATAACGCTCATCTGATGCTCAACTTGTTATTAAAGATCTGAAAGTCTTTATCAACACATATGGAGTTGTGGCTTTCCACTCGGACCAGGGCCCCGCTTTCACCTCAAGGGCATTCAGGGACACCATGGTTTGATCAGGGGTCAAACTGTATTATTCGTCTCTATATCATCTAGAGGGAAACAGTGTTGTAGAGCTAAGAATACGGGATTTACAGCAATTCTTAACAGCTAGAGTATTAGGCACGGGTTGTAGTTGGCGTACTCACCTGTTTGGAGTCTAGAGAGCACTTAATAATCTGCCCAGAAGGTCCCTGGGAGGGCGTATGCCATATGAATGCTTGTTCGGAACACAAATGTATGTTCCAGATCTTGATGGTCCTGGTGCAAAGGCAGCAGATACACCTTTTGACATAAATGAACGTGTCACTGTGTTGCAGGATTTACAATAGTTCCATGATGACAATGCATCTGCCAGTGCTGCCTCCTTGGGAATAGGGGATGCGCCAATAACACTAACCGGCTGGATTACAAAAGTTGATGATCTAGTGTGTGAAAAGATTGCTGTGAAAATGGAGTTCGGTCCTTCTTATCGTGTACTGGTTCCAGTCCTGGGAATGCATGGTACCAGATCTGTTATGACTGGTTCTAAAGAAAATCGTTTTGTCTCCATCGACAATGTCAAGCTACACCATATTGCTGATCCTGCACAGCAGACCTAGTGGACTCCTGGGGAGTACTTGACTCCCTCTCACTACAGTCCAGGATGTTCCTCTACAGGTTTTGAGCAGCAACGCTCATTCCTCTCCAAGCTTGAGGTAGGTGGAAAATGATCTTTCATTAGTCCCATTAACTTCTTCTGCGACAAATAATGTCACCACTATTGAGCAATTTTCCTCAAATTCAACTCAAACAGATAGAATAATATACTATGAACAACAAAGGGAGACTTCTGCCAGTTTTCCTCTTGCAAACATGGCTCCAGTTTTTGCATGAACTGCTTCTGGATATTTTGCCAGCGTCAATGACTCTTTTACCGACTCATCTGCCTCTTCTGTAACAAGACTGACAAGAGCACATGAGCTGACAAATTGGCTTACAAGCATCTACTTCATTCTTCCATGGAACTATCTGTGGCTTTTATTGACTGTACTTGCCTTCCTTCTTTGGATTAAGTTTTTCATTGCCTTTTCCCTACTAATACATGGTCACTACCTTCCTGAACACTCTACAGTTGAACTGGTGAATGCGGTCCTAAAGCCACATTTTTCCTCCCATAAGCTCCACAGAGACTTGTCCCTAGTGAACATTCCAGCTATATCAATTCCTGATGGGATTATTTGGGATAAAGTATCTTTTGATATATAGGAAACGACAGATGTGTATTTAAACTTTCGATGAATGATATAATAACTCCTGGAGTTGTTTCTGATGATCGGGATGTAAAAACTGCTGGTTATTGGAAAGCGCCAACAATGTAGCACCCCTAAGGAAACCAGCAGGAAACCGACATAGCAAAACACCTAAATGGTTTACTGCAGACCTACAAGAATCCAAACGCTCCTGCAGACGACTGGAACGGAAATGGAGGAACGGCAAATCAGCTGAAGACCGCACATCCTACAACAATGCAGTTACCACACACCACCAGAACATCAGAGCCGTCAAAAAAGCCAACATTCAAGAATGCCATAGCACCAGCACTCACAACAGCAAAGAGCTCTTCACCCTTGTCAAAGAGTTCATGTACCCCAGGACAGACACCTCATCCATCCCTCCCTCTTAAGACCTCTGCAACAATCTCACCACATTCTTTCACTGAAAAATCCAGGACATTTACAAAGGCTTTAGGAACCCACAGCACCATCCAACACCACGGACCCAGCACCCCACCAGATCCTGAACTACTGGAGGACACCCAAAGACTCATGTACCCCATCCACTCAGGAGCAGCCTCGGATCCATGCCCTCATCATATCTGAAACCTGGCCTGCACCACAATAGCACGGGAGCTCTTCAGATTTATCAACCGATCCTTCGAGACTGCCACCTTCCCATCAGACTGGAAGCACGCAGAGATCAACCCACTGCTCAAGAAACCCACCGCCGACCTAAGGGAGCTAAAAAACTACAGACCCATATCCCTGCTCCCTGTTCCAGCCAAAGTAACGGAAAAGGCCGTCAACCAGCAACTCACCGAATTCCTCGAGACACACCAAAACCTAGACACATCCCAATCGGAATTCAGAAGCAACCACAGCACTGAAACTGCACTCCTAGCAGCCACCAATGAAATATGCATCATACTAGACCACGGAGGCACGACCACCCTCATCCTCCTCGACCTCTCCGCTGTGTTTGACACCATCTCCCACTTGTAGGAAGCTGGACTGGTGTGGTGGGTACCGAAGGCATTTACACCTTATACCAGGTCCAGGATTCCTTTATTAGTGTAGTGTAGGCAGTGTCTAGAAGCCAGGCTCTCTAGAGGTAGCTGTGGATGAGCAGCCAAGGCTTATCTAGGAGACATGCAAAGCTCATGCAATACCACTGTAGTCACACAGCATTCACACAGATGAAAAAAAACACTCAGTGTTACAAAAATAAAGGTACTTTATTTTAGTGAAACAATACCAAAAAGTACTATAGAGGCACCCATCCAATAGGAGGTAAGTAACACACTAAATATATACACCAATTATCAGCAATTGGCATAGGAAGTCATAGAAAACAGTGCAAATGAAGAGAGACAATAGTGACCCTAGGAGGAGCCCAAACCATATACTAAAAAAATGGAATGCAACACAGGACCTCTACCTAGGAAAGTGAAACGTGTAGAGGGGACCTGGGGGGTACTAGGAAACCCCAAAGGTAAGTACCACAGTGCCCCCTAGTGACCAGGAGGAAAGGAGTAAATTACTAGATTTTCCCTCAAACCGCCCAAAAGGAAGAAAAAGAAGACACTGCAATATGCAGACAAGTCTGCAAGAAACCAGTGGTGGATTCCTGAAGAGGAAGACCTGTGGAAGAAGGGGACCAGGTCCAGAAGTCACAGAAGAGTCCAGGAGGAGTAGGAGCTACTACCCACCCAGCTGTGGATGTAGGAGTTGGTCAACAGTAGAATGAAGATGGTCAGGAATGCAGCCCTGGAGCAGGTGAAGAGTTCCTGTGGGATTCAGTGGATGTCCCACGCAGGCTGGATGGCTCCAGTCGGTCAGTGGCAGGGAAAAGCCACCAACAAGTCTTGGCAAAGGCAGAAGTTGATTTGAAGTAAATGTGGAGCTGCCGGGGACCAGCAAGGCCCAGGAGGGCTCAAACCATCGGGTGAGTCCTAGGGGGACCCTCAGCAAGGTAGAGAGTCAACAGAAGAAGAGGCAACCCCCACAGGAGACCCACTGGATGAGGAACCAGGAGACACAGAGGAGCCCACACATCACTATTGGAGATGGGTCCCAAGTTGCAGGAGAAGCACACAGAGGGTTGTGCATCACAGAAAGGAGTACTGGGGGATGGGGATACAAGGAGCCTGAAGATCCCTTGGAGGGGATACAAACAAGCCTTGGCAGCTGCAAGAGATGCGGTGCACAGGGTTGCTGTCCTGCGTGGGAAGGCAACAGGTTACCTCCACCAAAGTTGAACAGCTGGCAGAGAGGACCAAGATGACTACTCTGGACCACCACCAGTGATGCAGGATCCATGCAGCTCAGGATGAGAGAAGATCCACGCAGCCGGTAATCATTGCGGTTGGTGCCTGCGAATGCAGGGGAGTGACTCCTTCACTCCAAGGGAGATTCCTTTTCTTCTCATGCAGACTGAAGACTCGCCACCCTCAGAGGCTGCACAGCTGGGGAAATGCTGCAGAAGCAGGAAGGAACCTTGGAAACAATGATGCAAGAAGAGTCTTCGTCGTGGTTGCAGATTAACGGTTCCTGGAGGTTCAAGTCACGGTTCTAGTGGCTAGAAGTCGAGGTAAGTTTTCAGAGGAGTCCTGCTGGAATCTTGCAAGCTGAATCTGAGGACCCACCCAAGAGAGAGACCCTAAATAGCCCTGAAAGTGGGATTGGTCACCTGGCCAGGTGACCACCTATCAGGAGCGGGCTCTGACGTCACCTGCCTGACCTGGCCACTCAGAGCTCCCAGAGGTCCCTACCAACCTTTGATTCAAGATGGCAGAACCCAGAGAACCTCTGGAGGAGCTCTGGGCACTAGCACTGGGGTGGTGATGAACAGGGGAGTGGTCACTCCACTTTCCATTGTTCAGTTTCATGCCAGAGCAAGGACTGGAGGTCCCTGAACCAGTGTAGACTGGTTTATGCACAGAGGACACCAAATATGCCCTACAAAGCTTCCCAGTCTCTCCCAAGCCATGTAACACCTATTTCCAAATGGAGAGGGTGTTACCCCATTCTCCCAACGGAACTCCTTTGTACTGCCTTCCTGGGCTTGAGCTGTTCAAGCAGCAGGAGGGCAGAAACCTGTCTGAGGGGTGGCAGCAGCTTGGGCTTCCCGGAAAACCATAGAAGGCTGGTGGGAGCAATCCTGGGGATCCTCCGAGGAGCCCCCAGAGTGCATGGAATAATACTTCCAATACTGGCAACAATATTGGGGTATGATTCTGACATGTTTGATTACAAACATGCTTAGGTTCGGAGTTACCATTCTGTAGCTGACCTATGTCCAGTACACGCAAAAAATAGCATCCCTGCATTCACAAAGTCCATGAAAATGGCACTGGAGTTCATGGGGTGCACCTCTGCTAGTGCAGAGATGCCCTCGCACACAGATACTTGCACCCTGTCCTCTGGACTTGGAGGGACTGCCATAGACGTGGCTTACTGTGATCTGCTGTAGTGACCTATGGTGAAAAAGTGTGCATGCACCCTTTCACGCAGGCTGCAAATGCAGGCCTGCAGAACACTTCGCATGGGCTCCCCATGAGTGGCACATTACATGCTGCGTCCCATGGGGATCCCCTGGAACCCCAATGCCCTGGGTACCTGGATACCATATACTAGGGACTTACATGGGGGCACCAGTATGCCAATTGTGGGGGGAAAATTGAACAAGTTATCAAGTTAGAAGGGAGAGAGCATCATCACTGGGGTGCTTGTTAGCAGGATCCCAGTGAACACAGTCAAACACATTGACAAGAGGCAGAAAATGGGGGTAACCATGCCAGGAAAGAGGGAACTTTCATACAACACTCCACCCTCTGCGCCAGACTACACAACACCGGCATCTGAGATAAAGCAGTGGATTGGATCAGGTCCTTCCTCACTGGAAGTACACAGAGTGTTAGACGACCGCCATTCACTTCAGAACCCAAAGACACATGGGGGGTCATTCTGACCCTGGCGGCCGGTGGCCGCCAGGGCCACCGACCACGGGAGCACCGCCAACAGGCTGGCGGTGCTCCCACGAGCATTCTGACCGCGGCGGTTCAGCCGCGGTCAGAAGCGGCAAGTCGGCGGGCTCCCGCCGACTTACCGCTGCTCGGGGGAATCCTTCATGGCGGCGGAGCGCGCTCCGCCGCCATGAGGATTCTGACCCCCCCTACCGCCATCCTGTTCATGGCGGGAAAGCCGCCATGAACAGGATGGCATTAGGGGGGGTCGCGGGGCCCCTGGGGGCCCCTGCCGTGCCCATGCCAATGGCATGGGCACGGCAGGGGCCACCGTAAGAGGGCCCCGCAAAGTATTTCAGTGTCTGCCTTGCAGACACTGAAATACGCGACGGGTGCCACTGCACCCGTCGCACCTTCCCACTCCGCCGGCTCGATTACGAGCCGGCATCCTCGTGGGAAGGGAGTTTTTCCCTGGGCTGGCGGGCGGTCTTTTGGAGACCGCCCGCCAGCCCAGGGAAAAACTCATGATACCCTCCGCGGTCTTCTGACCGCGGAGCGGTATAATGGGGGCGGAATTCTGGCGGGCGGCCTCCGCCGCCCGCCAGAATCAGAATCACCCTCATGGTGCGGAGTGCCCCAAGGATCTTAACTCAGCCCAACCCTTTTTAACATCTACATGGCCCCGCTTGAAAAGATCATCAAACAACACGGGCAAAACATAGGGGGTGATTCCAACCCTGGCGGTCCGAGACCGCCAGGGCTGGGGACCGCGGGAGCACCGCCAACAGGCTGGCGGTGCTCCCAAGGGCATTCTGACAAACCGGCGGTTTCCCACCGGTTTTCCGCTGCCCTGAGGAATCCTCCAGCTGCGCCGCCATGGGGATTCCGACCCCCTCACCGCCATCCTGTTCCTGGCGGTTTTGACCGCCAGGAACAGGATGGCGGTGAGGGGTGTCGTGGGGCCCCTGGGCATGGCATGGGCACTGCAGGGGCCCCCGTAAGAGGGCCCCTAAAAGATTTTCAGTGTCTGCCATGCAGACACTGAAAATCGCGACGGGTGCTACTGCACCCGTCGCACCCTTCCCACTCCGCCGGCTCCATTCGGAGCCGGCTTCCTCGTGGGAAGGGGTTTCCCGCTGGGCTGGCAGGCGGCCTTCTGGCGGTCGCCCGCCAGCCCAGCGGGAAACACAGAATAACCGCGGCGGTCTTCTGACCGCGTAGCGGTATTCTGTTGGGGGAACTTTGGCGGGCGGCCTCCGCCGCCCGCCAAAGTTGTAATCACCCCCATAGTCTCCTACGCCCACGATACCCAATTGATAATCTCCCTGTCTGAGGACTCTGCTAAGGCCAAGAGAAATTTCCACAACGGGATGAGAGCAGTCGCCGCCTGGATGGAAGCCAGCTGCCTCAAACTCAACCCGGACAAGACAGAGATTCTCGTAATCACCTCCACCCTTTCCACCTAGAATGACTCCTGGTGGCCCACCGCACTGGGAAATGCCCCGCCCTCATGGACCAAACACGCAATCTGGGCATCATCGTGGACTCCTCACTATCCATGACCTGCCAAGTCAACACCACCTCCTCATCATGCTTCCACACCCCCCGACTCCTGAGAAAGATTTTCAAGTGGATACCCTCCGATACAAGGAAGACAGTTACCCACGCACTCATCACTAGCAAACTGAACTGCGGCAATGCACTCTACGCCGGCATGATCTAGAAACTACAGTCAAGACTACAAAGAATCCAGAATGCAGCAGCCAGACTCATCCTGGAGATTCCCTGACACAGCCACATCTCCTCCCACCTCAGAGACCTACATCAGCTTCCAGTCAACAAGCGCATCACATACAAACTCCTGATCCACACTTACAAGGCACTGCACAACATAGAACCAGCATACCTCAACCACCACCTCACCTTCTACGTACCCAACAGACATATCTGTTCTTCCCAGCTCGCCCTTGAGAGCTGTTCCCAAGATCCAGAAAAGCACAGCAGGAGGAAGATCCTTCTCCTACCTAGCAACCTGAACGTGGAACATACTACCTCTCAAGCTCAGCAGACCGCATCACTGAAGCAGTTGAGGAAGGACCCCATGACCTGGCCCTTCGACTGAGCAGCAATCCTACAAACAGTGCCTTGAGACACTACTGGTGATTAGCCACACTCTATAAATCAATGACTAATTGATTGAAAAACAGTTGATTCTATGTTATCTGAATAAGAATATTTTAGTGTATTTGAAAGTGAAGATGTTTATCAATTGAAAGAAAATTATGGAGATATGTTCTGTTATAATTATTATGGACATCATTTAATTCACAAAGCAAGTACCCCACAGACTATTTTTAATTACACACAATGGGAACATTGTCCAACACTCCCAATGGGGAGTTCAAACACATATTCCGAAAAGTTTGCATATTTTTCTGGGCACTATGTTAAAAATACTGAGTTATTATTATTTTAAATTGCCAATAATGGAAATGAACTATATTTTATTAACTGATACCAAATTGATTTAGTCTGATTCCTTTGTTTTCCGTTTGGCTATAGATGGCTATGAATATTGACTAAAGTCGATCGACTTAAAAAGTGTATGGGGAACAAAAAATTGGCAAATAAGGGGAAAGGAAGCTTTATTTAGAGCGTGCCTGATACCTGTTCACATGATATTTTTAAATGAAACTGTACAGCAGACAAGTTTTTAGTCTTGGCAAAGATTAAGGATTTGAACACGCCCATTATCCATGCCCCTGATAAATTTTATAAATGGCAAAAATACATTAATGCAACTGAAGATCAGCTAGATAGGTGGGTCTAAAATGTAACATATAACACATCACTTTCACGTCATGGCGGGTGGTTATTGTGGCCGGTAGACACAAATGGTTGTCATGCACGTTTTGTAAATTTCACAGGGTGTTTTAGAACAAATAGGCGAGACCCTCGCTATGTGTCATCAGAACATTTGGATATAGTAACAGCATACAGTGTAGGGAAATTATGCCACCAAGGGTTACAAAGTTCCTCACAATTGCTGTTAAAGAACACCTCAGTCTCCTGTCTAACACAGACTTGCAGGATTTCCAGTTAGGCCCCAGGAGACAACGTAAAAGGTGCTACTTATATGCTGTTTATAATGAAATTTGGAAACTTCTCAACAAGAAGCTGCTGCCCGGTTATGGCAAATAGATCAGGAAAATTTACAGAAAGCATTAGAGGTTGTAGATAAAGGGATTAACACCTTGCCTGCCCACATATACACTTTAAATAACATTGTTTCATCTGCAAAAGACATTGTGCAAAGTGACATGTCATTTTTACAACATGGACAGAGTCAGCTAAGGTCCGTTAAGCAGTTGGGTTGGACACTAAAAACACTGCGCTCCTTGGAAACATGTTAGCATGAGGGACATAATTTCGGCATTTAATTTGATGCAACAGCAAGAAATAATTGCTAAGAAGGACGCAACATATGTTATGTTAAACATAGAGAAATTACAAAAGTTGCTTTTCACTGTGGCTGAAATACCATCTGATGAATGGTTAATACATGGGGTCATTGATCTGCCTATTTCAACACTGCAATTCATGTCCTGCTTGAAACACATTCCAGTAGACAGATATGAGAGACTAGGAGATGGTCTTTCTTAGCAGCATTGAATGCAAGACTTCTTTGAGCCATTAGACGATTTGTAAGCAGTTGTCCTTGCCCGGGGCGTCTAACGCTTCAGCAGCAAACTTAGCTTGTTATCGGAAGGAAGTTTCAGTCCCCTTGATTAGACCTGCGTTCCAGGTGCTCTCTTATGGAAGCTTTGAGCGAGCCGGAATTGCTTACATAATTTTGGTCTCCCAAATTGTCACCTGTTGCAGGAATGTTCTTTTTCCCCCTACACAATGACGAAAGTAGCAGATGTTTGGTCTCACATAGCTACTTCAAATGTGAATTTTGACAAGTTCAGCCGACTACAGGCTTTCTTGTTTCAAAAACATGTGGCATCCTCACCAGCTTGTACCCGCTGAATGACTAGGCCACACACGGAGCAGTAGATCACAAATCTTGATTTCTCTGTGTGTACCTGTCAACACGAAAATTCGAAACCAATACATTCTATTCTAGCGATTACGTCACACTGATACAGAGTCCATGGGGAGCCAGAAAGGTTCTGTTCTAAACCATGCAAGACACTACATCGCCCCCTCCGTTAAATGAAAAATCACAAATTATTTAGAAAATCATTGGGCATACACAAATTTCTACATATAGAAACATTGTACAGATATATCTCTTCTTAGCACTTTGATCAGTTGACCTGATCTGGTTATTGGAAACAGGAAACTGTCATTTTCATTGATGGAAATTGCTAAAGATGGTAGGAATCAGCAACAGTATCTGAATCCTTTTGAGTTGAAGGTCAATGAAATACAGGTCTGAATTGGAAAGAGTCTCTGGTAATAGACCTATCAGGATGCTGGGCAGTCACCATGTGACCTTTGGTAGACACTACTAGCATAGGTTCAGCATCGTAAGGAGCATCAGATTTTCTTTTGGCTAACTGTCGAGCTATCACCAAATCTCCTTTTCTGAATCAAAGGTCTTTTGCACACCACCCCTTGTCTGCAAAAACTTTCCTTTTCTGGTTGTGAACCAAGTCCCCTGCACAAATCATGTTTTCATTTCTATCTCTTTTTGTGGTCCATTGACGTTATCTGGTTGCCATCCCTCTCCTGAACATCAAAGTCGAAGGACTTTCACCTGTGGTCAGGCGGGGTGTTGAACGATAAGCTTGTAAAGAAGAATATAATACTGTCCTTAACTTCAGCTTCTGAAGCTGCTGTACTGCTTTCTTTGGCACATTTATAAAACGCTCAACAAGTCCATTGGCCTCTGGGCGTAAGGGTATGATCTTTTGATGCTTTATGCTCACATGCTCCAGAAATTCTTTAAATTCTTTACTGTTGAAGGGTGTACCATTGTCACACTTTTCAATGGCTGGTATGTCCCATGTTGCAAAGATGCCATTAAGTTTTTTGATTACACGCTCATGTGTTGTGGATTAAAGATCTTCAATCAAAGAAAAACGTGAATATTCACCTATAATTGCCATGAAATGGACCATTTGGTCCATTATCAAGTGCTCCAAAGAAATCAATGGCTAGTCTCTCCCAGGCAGGTTTGGGGAGTTCTGACATGTTCAGAGTATGCTGAGTAACTTTGGTTGACAGGCATGAGACGGGCCTTGAGTTCTTTTTCAACTCTTTCATCTAAGTATGGAGACTAAACTCGGTCTTCGAGAGCTCTCCTTGTGACAAGAATACCACAATGTCATTCATGAGCTACTTCGATCACCTTTTGTCATAGACTCTCTGGAATCAGGATCCTTGCAGTATGACTCCTTCCTGAGTAATGGACAATTTGTCCTTAACATTTTTGTATTTTTGATATCACCATGATTATTGAGAGGTTGAATGTGTTTATTTCATGACTGATGTGTAATTATGTCTGTTAACTTCAGCAGGTCACGGTCATGATTCATGCCAGTGACAATCTGGGCTAACAACACAGCAGCTGGTGTTTGAACTTGACAATGAAATTAATGTAGGCCTCAGCCGTCTTCAATGGAGTACCATGACCTTGGATAGACACTCCCAAAAAGTAGTCAGCAGGATTTTTATCCTTTCCTAGTCAATTCACAATTGTATAATCGTACTCTTGCAATCGTAGTCCCCATTGTTCAATTCGAGGAGGCATATGGGCTTTTGGATTTCTGAAGATGGTCAGCAAAGCTTGATGATCAGTCACCAGCGTAAAAGGCTTTCCATACAGGAATACATGAAAATGGTCAGAAGAGCATGCTACGGCCAAACTTTTCTTCTCAGGCTGTGAGCAAGCATGTTCTATTTGAGACAAACTTCTACTAGCATAGGGCACAATATGTCATCTAGTATTTAGCCATCCACTATGTTGTAGCTACCTCTACCAGGCTAGTGTCGACCACAATCTCTGTATGGAATACGCCATTTCTGTAGCATTCTCCAGGGCGTGTTTGAATTTGTTTTCACATTTTCGTGACCATTTAAGAGAAAACTAAATCTTTGTTAACTCTCGAAATGGAGCACTGGTAGTGGCAAAGTACTTTATGTATCTTGAACAGTAACTGCCCATTCCAAGAAAAAATAATGTACCATTGAAACATCTCTTGGGGGTTCAGCATTTGTCAAAGCTTGCACTTTTTCTGGATCAGGCATCATACGCCAATTAGAAAATATTTGACCAAAGAATTTCAGTTTTGTCTTCTTTAACTCAGATTTGTTTGCATTTAAGGTCAATCCTACATCACTGAGTAATTGGCATACTTGTCTGAGGGCTCTATAGTGCTCTTTTTGAATAGCTCCAAAACCTAATGTCATCACTGTAATTAAATGCATTCACAACAGGTTATATGATGCATCGTATGACATCTTGGAAAAGTTCTGCAGCTGATGACATACTAAAACTTAGGGCCTGATTTAGAATTTGGTGGAGGGGTTACTCCATCACAAACATGACGGAGATTCTGTCCGCCTTATCACAATTTCCATGGGCTATAATGGAATTGTATGACAGTGGATAGGATATTCGTCACATTTGTGATGGAGTAGCCAGCTCCGTCATACTATAAATCCGGCCCTGAGTTTCTTCTATCTAAATAAACCAACATATGTAGAAAAGTTCAAGAGATATCTGCAGCTTTCTTCAAGTTCTAACTGATGACAACCTTTAATCAAATCAAGTCGAGAAAAGACCATGGCACCATTCAATTGTGTTATCATGTCAGCAATGTACAGGCCTGGATGTCAGTCTCGTTCAAATGCTTTGTTCACCTGGTGCATGTCACCGCATATGTGCGCAGCTCCTTCATGGTCCTTTTTTATGGTTTAACTCTGTTTTATTGAGTATATTGAAACTTACACACACTTCCACCTACAATCATCGGCCGATAGGGAAAAGTGAGCTAATTTAGTCATATGTGGCATGTGCGCAGGAACAAAACACATTTAGGCCCTCACTACAACCCTGGCGGTTGGCGTTAAAGTGACAGTAATACCGCCAACAGGCTGGTGGTAACTACAGCCAAATTTTGACCATGGCGGAAATATCTCCGATAGACAGCCAATGTACCACACTGACCGCCAGGGCGGAAACAACAGGCACCACAGCGGTAGCCGCCTACAGCCAGGCGGAAGTCAATGTTCCCCCCAGCATATTAAGACACTGCAATCCGCCACCTTTTTGGGGGCGGTACCAACAGCATCAAAAACTGGTGGAAACTGAGCTCAGAAGGGAAAGGACTCACCATTGGAGACCCAGGGAACAACCACGCCGCCATGGAGCCCGAACTGCATGTCTTCCCCATGATCGTCTACGTGCTGCTCCACCACGAACACCAACGCTGGTGAAGATGCTGACGGTGAGTACAGCCGCCTAGCACACAAGGGAGGGAGGGAGGAAAAGGAGAGTGACACACACATGCACCACACCCAAGCCCCCCCAACACCACACACACAATCAGCTGCCTTACTAAAACATTTTTACCCCATAACTTGGATGAATAATGCAAGGACAAAACGATTTTGAAAAACTTAGTGTAATGAAAGCAACACATTAAGAAAAATAAATTAGGCAAGATAATAGATGTAAACATATGTGCAGAAAAAGGGACACAGCCCAGTCCACAATGTTCATAGGCCACATGGCCACGGGCCAAAGTCCAAGGCCACACATGCCACCTGCCTCAACATGGAGAGAACATTGCAGGGGCATCAGTTGGTAAATAGGCAGGCACCTCAGGGGGACAGAGGACGGGGGAGCACCTCAGCCAGGAGATGGAACAAGACCACTGGTTCTGGAAGAGGCAACATGCCCTGTGCTTGGTCCTGGGGAGTGCAAGGCCACAGTCTCTTGAGAGGGTGACTTGCCCACTTGCTCTGGAAGGGGCAACATGCCCTGTGCTTGGTCTGGGGGAGAGCAAGGCGACAGTCTTTCGAGTGGGTGACTTGCCAACTTGCTCTGTAGGGGGCAACATGCCCTGTGCTCTTGATCCTGGGGTGAGCAAGGCCACAGACTCTCGAGTGGGTGACTTGCCCACTTGCTCTGGAGGGGGCAACATTCCCTGTGCTTGGTCCTGGGGAGTCCAAGGCCACAGTCTCTCGAGTGGGTGACTTACCACTGGTTCTGGAGGGGGCCTTGCGTGCCCTGTGCTCTTGATCCTGGGGAGTCTTGGGTATGTGGATGTCTTACCCACTGGTTCTAGAGGGGGCCTCGTGCCCTGTGCTCTTGATCCTGGGGAGTCTTGGGTATGTGGGTGTCTTACTCACTCGTTCTGGAGGGGGCCTCGTGCTCTGTGCTTTTGATCCTGGGGAGTGCAAGGTCACAGTCTCTCAAGTGGGTGTCATACCCACTGGATTTGCGGGGGGCAGGCCGCACAGCAGCCCATGGAGGCAGGATTACATACCGTCTGCCAGCAGTGACGGCTGCCTAGTGGAGATGGTGGTGCTGCTGGTGGGGGGAGGCTCCTGCCCATCCCCTGCAACCTCAGACGGCTGCTCAGTGGAGATGGTGGTGCTGCTGGTGGGGGAGGCTCCTGCCCATCCCCTGCAACCTCGGACGGCTGCTCAGTGGAGGTGGTGGTGCTGCTGTCGGGGGAGGCTCCTGCCCATGCCCTGCAACCTCGGGCGGCTGCTCACTAGAGGTGGTGGTGCTGCTGGGGGGGGGGTTGGCTCCTGCCCATCCCCTGCAACCTTGGACAGCTGCACAACCATGGTTGGTGGTGGGGGCTCCGTCACAGTTCCTGCCCCAGGCCCCTTGCTCTTCCTGCCTGCTGGTGCATGCTCCTTGCTCTTCCTGGCAGCTGGGGCAGGCTCCTTTCCCTTCTTACCTGCTGGGGCAGGCTCCTTGCTCTTTCTGGCAGCTGGGGCAGCCTCCTTTCCCTTGAGGCTGCCTGGTGCAGGCTCCTTCACCTTCAGGACATGTGGCCTGGATCCTTTTCCATCACGAGTTGGTGAGGTGACAACTGGGCCCGTGGACTGGGTGGCTGAGGTGCTTGGCTGGGTTCTTCAGAACCTGACCATATGTGCAGGACAGGGGGGAGGGAATAGGTCAATGGTGGATAGGAACAGTTTTTTAGGGACATTGAGGTGGGAAGAGGGAAAAGAAATAGGAGTGGAGGAAGACGGAGTGATTGTTGGAGGTGTCTGTCTGCTGATTTTGGTTGCAGGAGCCTGGGCTGTATGCTGTTGTGAGGTGGATGGCTGTTGGGTGTCTGAGTGCTTGCGTTTGTGTACCTTAGGAGGGGGGGACAGACGCAGTGGGAGAGGACACAGGGGACGTGTGCATGGCTGTTGTGGAGGGGTCTGCCAGTGAGGTGTGTGCTCTGCTTGGTGTGGTGATGATGTAGGTAGTGGATGATGATGTAGTGCATGCAGTTGTGAGTGAAGACGGAACTGGGAGGGAGGTGGAGGAGAAGGGGAGACAGTGGAAATAGTGGATGTTGGTGTGTCTGCATCTGGTTGGTGTTTGTGTGAGTGCCTGTGGGATGAAGTGTGGTGCTTGTGTTTGCCTGTACCACTCTTTTGTGTTGTTTTGTGTGCACGCTCGTCTGCCTGTGTGTTTGGGATAGGTTGGGGTTGAGGGGAATGGGATTGGGAAGAGGAAGTTGGAAGGGGGAGGGTGGAAACAGGGACAATGGCTGCCATCAGAGAGGAGGCCAGAGCCTGGATTGATCTCTGTTGGGCCACCAAGCCAGTGTGAATGCCCTCCAGGAATGCATTGGTCTGTTGCATTTGGGCTGCCAGCCCCTGGATGGCATTCACAATGGTTGACTGCCCTACAGAGATGGATCTCAGGAGTTCAATAGCCTCCTCACTCAGGGCAGCAGGGCTCACTGGGGCAGGGCCTGAGGTGCCTGGGGCAAAAGAGATGCCCACCCTCCTGGGTGAACGGGTACGGGCAACTCGCTGGGTGGCTGCTGGGAAGGTGGTGCTGGTACGAGAGGTGGTGGATGTACAGGGAGCTGGGGGGTCACAGAAGTGTCCGCCACCACCAGGGAGCTTCCATCAGAGGAGGTATCTGTGTCTGAACTGTCCCCTCCAGTCTACACTGTGGTGCTCCCCTCGCCCTCCGTCCCACTGGTGCCCTCAGCATCGGTGGACTCTGCCTCCTGGGTCCTGTGGGATGCAGCCCCCTCCGTTGCCAGAGCCTCTGCTCCTCCGCCAGATGATGCTAATGCACCTAAGGACAGGGTGACAAAACAAGAAAGGGGGGTAGAGAGACAAAGGATAAAATGTGTCAATGGCTGGACCAACACCACCGTTGGCGTACACATCACCCTCACACTCAGGGAACAGCCCTATGCACTATGCAATGCACTACCAGTAAATAATGCTGGCCACCAGGGCATGGGGAGGGGCACATACCGTCAACTGCAGCACACCTGGGACCCACACAGCCCTGACCAGTAGTGGATGCCTACAAGCTAGGTAGCAGGAATATCACTTCAGAACCCTGCCCACCATGGGACCTACTCTGCAGTGTCAGGCCTGGCCTAGGGGCCTCTATTTCACACATCCCCCACCCGGGTACTCCCCTACCATGCGTAAGTTGTAATGATGGGCACTGTGCTCACCCCCATGTGGCTGCTGTGAGGCCCTCAAGCACCCATCCAGCTCCGGATAGGCCACCGCTAGTATGCGAGCCATCAGGGGGGTCAGGGTTCAACGGGCACCCCTTCCTCATTGGGAGGCCATCCCCAGCTGGGCCTCCGCCGCCTTCCGTGCCCAGTGTCTCAGGTCCTCCCACCATTTCCGACAGTGGGTGCCCCACCTGCCATAGATCCCCAGGGTCCGCACGTCCTTGGCGATGGCATGCCATATACCCTTTTTTTGATGGCGCTGACCTGCATAGAAATACACACAGGGAAAGGTATTAGTCAGACTGTCCTGCCTGCTACACTCATGGCCCACCATACCCCTTCACATCACCATTTGCACACACAGGGCCCAGCACACAAGCTGCCCATCGCCCAGGGGCCATCCACCAACTCCCCCTACATGAAGCCTTTACACACACCACTCCATGCATTCATGCCACATGCATCGTGTTCACAGTGTACTCACCTGTTGGTCTGGAGGCAAATACAGCAGTCGGTACTGGGGTAGGACCCCATCCAGCAGTCACTCCAACTCCGCCACAGTGAAGGCAGGGGCCCTTTCCCCAGTCACACTAGCCATGGTCGGTTCCAGACACAGGTCACGGCAGCACATGCAGTGTAGGTCCTCTCCTCTCCAGGTAGCAAGTGGGTGATCAGATAGAAAATGGTGGTCACGTCCGCGGCGGTGCATACCGTAACCGCCGGCGTACATCACCATTGGCCACGGTTCCCCATAGGGGCCAATATTATCCAATGAGGCGTTGCATGGCGGTTCACGACCGCCTCCTGCAACGGCGCACAACGTCAGTGGAATTACCTCACTTCCACCTGTCCCTCCACACAGAACAGGATGACGCCATTTTGGGGGGAGGAGGGGCAGGCTCTGGATTATAACTGCGCCACACTTCACAATTGGACATACAGGGAAAATGCCACTAACACATTAAATATTAACATCATGCATTGTACTGTTGTGGGTACGATGTACAGTTTGTGACCGGCTCCTCACTCTTTTGCCCCATAGATTGTTACTGCTGCGGATGAATAGGAGATGGAGACATACCCCCCATATACAGACCCCTGGTGGACTTGGCAACAATGGAGGACAGGCACATTATCCTCACCTATAGACTTGACAGGGCCACAATCACGGATCTGTGTGCCCAATTGGAGCCTGACTTAATATCTGCTATCCGTCACCACACTGGGATCCCCCTCTTGTGCAAGTTCTATCAGTGCTCCATTTCTTGGCAACTGGTTCTTTCCAAGTGACAGTGGACTTGGCATCAGGAATGTCACAGCCAATGTTCTCAGTAGTGCTGACCAGAGTGTTGTCTACCCTGATTAAACACATGTGCAGCTACATTGTTTTCCCCCAGGTTGAGGATTTGGCCACAGTGAAGGCTGACATATATGCCATGGGACATATCCCCAGCATAATTGGGGTAATGATGGAACACATATTGCATTTGTCCCCTCCCAGCAAAATGAACAGGTGTTCAGAAATCGAAAGAGTTTTCACTCCATGAACGTACAGATGGTGTGCCTGGCGGAACAGTACATCTCCCATGCCAATCCTATGTATCCTGGGTCGGTGCATGATGCTTTTGTCCTGAGGAATAGCAGCATCCCAAATGTGATGGCCCAACTACAGAGTCACAGGGTGTGGCTAATAGGTGAGCCCTGGTCCCTACCAAGTATATGTTGGTGTATGGGTATGGTGTGGGCCATATGGGATAGTGTGTGGCTAAATGTTGTCCCTCGATATTTGCAGGTGACTCTGGTTACCCAAACCTATCATGGCTACTGACCCCTGTGAGGAATCCCAGGACAGGGCAGAAGAATGTTACAATGAGGCACATGGGCGAACCAGAAGGATAATAGAAAGGACATTCGGCCTCCTGAAGGCCAGGTTTCAGTGCCTCCATCTAACAGGTGGATCCCTGTGCTACTCACCCAAGAAGGTCTGCCAGATAATCGTGGCATGCTGCATGTTGCACAACGTTGCCTTGAGACGCCATGTGCCTTTTCTGCAGGAGGGGGAGGCTGGAGATGGCCGTGTGGCAGCAGTGGACCCTGTGGACAGTAAGGATGAGGAGGCAGAGGATGAGGGTCAACAGAACTGCAGTGATTCGTCCATACTACCGGATCTCAGTGAGTGCCTCCTGGAGAGTCGGTTCCCTGGGCCTGTCCTCCCCCTGGCGCACAGCAGTTCTCCCAGTGTCCCTGTTGTCCTGTGCCTTTGTCCCCTGAACCGTGTGCCCACTGCTACTGACCCCAGGTCCCTAATTGTCTTGGGGGTGAGGTGTGCCCTAGGGTCCCTGTAGTGGTGGACACACTGCTGGTTCACATGTCTTCAAGACAGAGGTATGGGTACGCTGGGTGGGTGCTGTGGTGGTGTTTCCTGAGGGGCGAGGCTCGGGGGGGTGACTGTGGCTGGGTAACTGACTGTCCAGAGGTTCCTGATGGCCCAGGTTGGTCATCCAGATCCAGGCGATCAGAGTCGCTGTCTTCACTGTGGGCCTCTTCTGTTGGGGGACTGGATATTGCTGGTACCTCCTCTCCGGTGACATTGGCTGGAGTACCTGTTGGGATGCAGATGCAGTGTTATTGTTTCTGTGTGTGACATATTGTACATTGGTGGGTTGTCCTCTTTGGTTGTATTTGCCCTGGCAGCTTTCACTTGTGTACGTTGGTGTATGGTGGGATGTATAGTTCTCTCTAGTGTGCATGCTTTATTGATAGGTGTCCATGCAGGGCTGTGAGTGGTGTCCATGCATTAGTGGTGCATGCAGGGCTTGGCATCAGGATGGGTGATATGTGATGGTGGGGTGTGTGGGAGGTGGTGGAGTGATTGGAGTGAGGGTGAGGGTGGGGGTATGTGATGGCATACAGGTATGGGGTGATAGTAATAGAGAGTTGACTTATCAGAGTCCAGTCCTCCTGCTACTCCTGCCGGGCCCTCCGGATGCATGATTGCCAAGACTTGCTCCTCCCATGTTGTTAGTTGTGGGGGTCCACCACCAGACCTCTGTACAGCGAGTTGGTGTCTTGCTGCAATGGAACGTACCTTCCCCCGTAGGTCGTTCCACCTCTTCCTGATGTAATCCCTTGTTCTGGGGTGCTGTCCCATGGCGTTGACAATGTCCACGATCATCCGCCATAGCTCCATCTCCCTAGCAATGGATATCTGCTGCACCTGTGCTCCAAATTGCTGTGGGTCTACCCTGATGATTTCCTCCAATATGACCCTTAGCTCCTCCTCTGAGAATATGGGGTGTCTTTGTGGTGCCATGGATGTTGTGTGAGTTGTGTCAATGGTTTGTAGTCGTAAAGGGTTGTGGGTACTGTGGATGTGTGTTTTATAGTGGTGTGGGTGTGTGGGTGTGGTGTGTGTATGGTTGTCTGGTGTGTGTAGTTTTAATTGTCCAATGTGGTGCTGTTTTGTTTGAGTGTGTGTATTTTGAGCACAGCGGTATGTACCGCCAATGGTTTACCACCACTGAATGTCCGCCATGGTGATTTGTGGGTCATAATGTGGTGAGCGTAGTTCTGTTGGCATAACGGTGTGGGTTTTGTTACCGCCAGTTTATCACTGACCTTTGATGTGGCTGACTTGTGTGTGTGGCTGAATAGTGACGGATTGGTGTGTGTGTGGCTGAATATGGTGAACGGATATCTGCGGCGGCGGCAGTATGTTGGCGGCAGTTAGCATGGCCATAAGTGTAATTTACCACCAATGTCATAATGAGGGCCATTGTCCCTGATGTCCCAGGGACACTGGAGGATGCCCCCAGAGAATCAGTAGTATCTTTGAGAGTTGGATCATCGATCTGGCGTCTTCTGAACATTATTGTGATGTCGCTAGAGGTGGGTGCCCCCCACCTCCTTACCCCCTTGGCTGATGGCTGCTAGGAGGTCTAATCTGTAGTGCAAATTGCTGGAGTTCTGGGAGACTGATTCAAGGACAGCCTTCCTCTCCTGTGCAATTGTCTCCAGATTAGGTCAGAAGTGAGGGAGCTTAGTTGATGCAGTCTTCAGTCCCACCAGAACATGAAGTGGAAAGGGTGCCCCCACGAATAGGAGACATCATGTTCCAGCAGAAAGGAATTATGAGACTAAAGTCCTTGCACTTCTGCAAAGTTAGGATAGATAGGTCCTGGTACAACACCACAGAATGGCCTTGAAACCTGAGTGGGTGCACTTCCCTGGCCCTCTACAGGATCTGCCCTTTTAATCGAAACTCATGCACACAGGTCAATATGTCCACCGGGTTGCTGCTTCAGGCCACAGAGGACTGACTCTATGCAGTCTAGTTGGATGATGGAGCCGCTTGGAGCCTCCATGATGTTGGAGAACAAGGCTTGGACTAGCACCTCCACGTTGTTGTCCTCCGCAATGGTGGGTACTCCACGGACACAGATATTGTTCCCCCTGGAGCAGTTCGCTAGATCCTCTGCATGTACTCAGAGATCCATCTGCTACTCTCTTAGGCGCAGGAGTTACTGCTGCAGTTGTTCAAGTTCGTCCACCCAGTTGCATCTTGATCTTCCAAGCTGGAGACCCTGCCCCTAGGTTGGCAACCTCTGTGCAAACTGTCTTTATCTCCTGAGAGAGATCTCTTTTGACAGTTTGAAAATCTTCTCTAAGGGAGGCGAACAGTGCCTCGAGGAAGGAGCGATTAACTAGACCTTCAGTGTCTCGGTCCTCAGATTGTGCTTCCAGTGGGACAGTGGGAGTGTTGTCGCTGCTTGGCCCAATGGACGGCCTTGGCAGCATGTCTTTCAGAGTTCTGTCTTTCTTGCCTCGTGCCAATGCCATGTTAAGACCCCAACCGGCTGGGAGTTGGTAGCGGGGGCTGAACTGTGGGCTTTAGGGGCCAGATGTAGGAACGAAAAAATTTAGAGTCGGAAATAGCGACTCCATGAGAATCGCTATTTCCGA
Organism: Pleurodeles waltl; assembly: GCF_031143425.1. Lineage (NCBI taxonomy): Eukaryota > Metazoa > Chordata > Amphibia > Caudata > Salamandridae > Pleurodeles > Pleurodeles waltl. The sequence goes on along the minus strand of NC_090448.1, from coordinate 317,433,259 downwards.
CTCGCAAAACGATATTCTAGTAAAAATCGCTATTCCAAATACCGAGTTGCAGTGGAGTCACACCGCATTTTGCGACCTCGCAAAAAGCGGGGTCGCAATTTGCGACCTCGCAAAAAGCGAGGTCACAAATTGCACGAAGGGTGTGGTCTGGTGTCGCAAATTGCGACTGACTCGCAAATTCCATGCAGGTGGAATTTAACTTTTGAAATACCCACTTCCTGGTTCTGAGTGATGACATCAGAACCAGGAAGTAACCACATGAAACAGGGAGGAGCCCACCCAGCCCAAACTGCAGAGCCACACCCAGGTGAGAGGAGCTGCAGCAACAATGGCTACACAGGACAAGGAGACACCTAGTGGAGGCAGAAAACGCAAAATCAAGTTTTCTGAGAAGGAGTTGGAGGTGCTGACCGAGGAGTGCTGCCTGCACCATGAAGAATTATTTGGCAAGGCAGCAATGAGTGTCCCTGACACCCAAAAAAAGAAGATCTGGCAGGACATCCAGAACAAAATCAATGCCATTGGTGTCAGCCACCGCACCCTGGATGAAATCCGCAAAAGGTGGTATGACCTACGCTCCAGCACCAAGGAGAGGGTGGCGGAGCGCATGAGAGAGATGCATGGCACTGGAGGAGGGCCATCTACTGTTCCACCACCTACAGCAATCAAAAGCATGGTGGAGACAACTCTGCAGCCGGAGGCTGTACTAGGCATTGGAGACGTGGACAGTTCTGCACCAGGACCATCAAAAAGTAAGTACCAAAATAAGTGCATTTACACCAGCATATGCACTATAAACACAATCACAGTACACATCAGCAGACACCTCCAGAGTAGCACCATTCACAGTTTTGCAACGTATTGAATAGTGCATTATGGGCAATCTAGTACAGTAGTCAAAATATAGGCAAATGTTTATTTTGAGGCATCAAACATATGTGCGATACTGACAGTGTATCCCCTATGTCCCACAGGTCTCCCACGAGGCCCCCCCATCAGCACCACTGTGCATGGAGAGGAACATGGCACAGACACACAGGAGGAGGCTGCCACAGACACCGCAGGGGAGTGCAGGACAACACCACCCGTGGAATTGGCACAGGAGACCATGGACGATCCTGCTCTGGGTATGGAGGCAGCCATTGGGACACCAGGGCCAATGCCTATGGAAAGGCAAACACATGGATCATCAGGCACGGTGCATAGATGACGACGCACAATGCAGTCTGTGCGTAGGGAGGATGTGTCCGATGAGGATTTTGTGAGAATTGAGGCATCCTTATTGCAGCGTCAGTGCCTGCAAAATAGACAAATGAGGTTAATGAACCGTAACCTCTCAAGACTGCAGACCACTATCACACATGGGATGGCAAATGTGGACAACCAGTTCACAACAATGAACACTCACTTGGGAAACCTGACTACCTCCATAGACAATTTGGTCAGGGAACTGGTGGCTGACAGGGCGCAGAGAGCGCAACACTGCTACCCGTTTAGACAGGCTAGGAGTGTCCATAGGGTGTCTGGCAACCAATACAACCTGCCTGTCAGGGCGCACTGTCAGCCTGCAAGTGGAACTGGGCCATTTTGCAGGAGATGTGGCATGAGGACTTGGCTGCATCAGCCATGTGGTGGATCTGCTGGAGACCAGACAGGCTGCAAGGGGCGTTGGGGATACCCCGCAGGACTGTGAAGAGAGCTCCACTGTGATTAGTGTGTCTGCCACTGATGCACGTGTGTTTGCGGAGTAGCAGTTCACGGCAGGGCTCAGGGGACCAAGCTGGAGTGAGCCATGGTGGCCGCAGTCGGAGGAGGCTGTGAGCTACTGACACGTACTGTTACAGAGGTACATGGACATAATGTGTCAGATTACACTTGTTTTTTTCCATCCTGTAGTATAGTTCACAATTATTTCAACATTATAGTCCTGCAATAAAAGGGTTAGTTTGTTTGACTACACAACTGGGCTATGTGTGTTTTACATTAGTGAGTGTTGTCATGGTTGCTAGGTACCTGCCAAAGTAGTGGGTTGCAATGTGGTTCTGTCTGCACTCCATTGCGATGCTTCTATCCCCAGGCTGTCGATGTGGTAGCTCTTGCTCCTCATCCTCCGAATCTGTGTCTTCAGGGGTGAGATATAGCCCACGTCTGGTGGCAATGTTGTGTAGGATGGCACAGGTGGCAACTATCTTGCATGCTGTTTCTGGGGCATACTGAAGTGCTCCTCCTCTTTTGTGAAGGCATCGGAATCTTGACTTCAACAAGCTAAACGTCCTCTTGACTACAGTTCTGGTCCACCGATGTGCAATGTTGTATCGCCTCTCATTCTGATTGCCAGGTGTTAGGTATGGGGTGAGTATCCATGGTCTCATGGCATATGCACTGTCACCTGTTTGACAAAAGAGGCAAATTTAGCAGGGCATCACAGGGTTACGCAGTGACATGCATGTAAGGCTTCAGAGTGTACTCGTCAGTACCTAATAAATATCCTTCTCCAAACTCCCCACGTTCTAGGCATTGGTGTATCCCACTGTGCCTGAATATGTATGCATCATGTGTACTCCCTGGATATTTAGCCACAATGTCAGTTATGACATTATGGGCATCAAATACCACCTGGATGTTCAGTGAGTGGGTACATTTCCTATTGTGGAACACATATTCCAGATTTGCTGGTGGGCAAATTGGTATATGTGTCCCGTCCACACACCCTATTGCATGGGGAAAGTTGGCAATTCTGTAGAAGTCCAACTTGGTGCTGTTCATTTCTGCCTCATTTCTGGGAAGGTATATATATCCGGACATGTGTGCGAGTATGGCATCTAGGAAACATCTGAAGAATCGTGAGAGTGCACTTTGGGATACCCCACCTGCCACAGCAATCACCCCCTGATAGCTACTCGAGGCCAAGAGGTGCAGTGAGCATAGCACTTGCACATGTGTGGGGATGGCACTGCCGCACATTGTCTGGCGTTCAAGCTGAAGTTTCAGCAGTTCAATTATCTCTAAGATAATAGCGCTGCTCAGTCTGTATTTATCATAAATCTCCTCCTCAGTTTGTTGAAATAGTGTCTGCCTGGTTCGGTATATCCTCTCCTGTCTCTGCCTCCTCCTCCTCTGCTGGGCAGCCTGGACTCTCCTCCTCCATGCAATCACGTATAGTGCAGCCATTTTGAGTAGCCCAGATGCCTTCTGGGTCTCCTTTTATACTTTGGTTCTGGTTACCACCTGCTCTGAATCAGTGGTAATCTGGGTATGCAAAACGGGCTTTTTGCGACTAGTCGCAGTTTGCGACTGGCTTTTGCATATGGTTTGCGACTCGCAATTTGCGACTTCCTAACTGCGGGTCGCAAAATCAGGTCCCAATTTTTGCGAGTCGGTAATGGTTTGCATCGCTATTTGGTACTCCGAAATGGGATTTGAACATCCCATTTCGCATTTTGCGTCTGCAAGCCGTTTGCGACTCGTAAACATTTGCTACATCTGGCCCTAGGTGAGGTCCGTGGTCCACCCATGGGCTGTTGTCCCGCTAACGTGAGGCGAGATGCTGGGGGAGCACCCTGAAGTGCACACTGTGACTGTGTGCTGTGCCACTCACTCCCGATCCCCCGGTAGCCCCGCTATGGTGCACACTTCGCCGATTGGCATCTGGGTGAGGGACAGCCAATAAGTTGAAAGCGGGACCCCTCCCCTGCAGTGAAGACTCTGCTCTCGGCGAGCTTCCCCAGTCCATGAGGGCCAGGCCCTCAGTCACCCAAGAGGGGCCGCGTAGGTCTCACCTCTCTTTTGCTTGCTGGGTGTTAGCCACGCCTAGGCATATGCAGCACTCCTCTGTCTGCCGTGACTGCTCCTCTCTGAGGCTCGCTGCACCTCTCTCAGACTCCTCCGCTGGTCTTCCCAGCTCATCAGTGGTACCTCTGCATGTGGCTGGAAGCCAGTGCGCTTAAGGCAGTGCTTCTCTGCATCGCTATGGGAAGGTCTGCAGGAAGCCTTCTGTCGGGCCTGCGGTGGTCCCTCATGGCCAAGCAGTACCCACTGTTTTCACTTCATCGCCTCATTCATTCTTGGGTGTCCCCTGGTCTGTGGCTGTGGGCTCTGATCCCAGGTTCCGGCATCCTCGCCGTACTCCTGGGGCAGTCATCGACTCATGTGGTAGCGTTGGGTACAGTTACATGACTATTGGAGAGGGAATTTCCACCGGATCTGCTGGTTGTGAGGGAGAGGAACTGAGTTGCATCCTACTCGCCTGCCAACTTCTTTCATAGTCTTACTATTTTGTGATGAGCATCCATGTTGTAATTCATCTAAATCAGTCCCATGTTAGCAGCTGTGTTGAAGCTGAACAAACAGGCACTTGCCGCCGTACCTTGACGCACATGGATTGGTGCTTGTACTTTCTTATGTTTCACTATCGCTATAAACAAACCTCAACTCTCCATGGACGTTGATGCAGCCCAAGTGTACACTTTGTGCTTTGACAGCATAAGCTGTGGTAACGGAGACAGTTAGTTCATTGTACTTTTCTTCAGGCATTATATTTGTCCATGCACCACTATTTATAATGAAAGGTGTTGAACATCCATTCATTTCCAATGTAATCTTTGGACTGTGTTTGTATGATGAAGTTTTAGATGATGATCGACTTCATTTAGTATCTATTTGCCTCAACTGATATCACCTCCTGCGTTTGTGGGCATGCATTGAACCTTGCTTCTGGAATTTCCTGGCGGCAATTTTGTCTTCGTGCCATGGCACAGTTACTTTTTCCTTCGATCTGCACACTGTCACAAAATTGTTCTCTTTACCAAAGCATTTGCATATGTGAGCAATAGAGCAACACTTTCCTTCATATGGAAATGCAAATCCACGTCTGAAACACAAATTCTTTGTGTGTGTAGACATAAGTTTGTGTTCTTCAGTCTTTTGTTTCAAATTACTTTTGACACTCCTAACTGACTTGCTCTGGGCACCTCCGGGCTCCATGTCGGCAGCTTGTCTATCAGCACGTTCCTGAGATCTGGCAGCCATCAACACTCGCTTTAGACTAAGTGATTTGCTCAGCATTCGTCATCTGAATGAATCAGACAAGCATCTATCGATCACTCTAAGCCTCCTGGCTTCTTCGTCATTAAATTCATTGAACTTACAGTGTTTGATGAGTGTGTTGAGTCTTTCAACAAATTCATCAATTGTTTCACTATCTCTTTGACATTCTTGATTGAAAACATATTGTTCATAGTCAACGTCTGGTACTGGATTGAATTTTAGATTCAATGCATTCTTAAGTTGACGGTATGTGATTTCTTTGTCACTTCTTGGCATTTTCTTTATGACTTCTTTCACACCATTACCAGCAATGTTTTTGAGATATTTGATGATCTTCGTGTTGTCAGTTGCCTCAAATACATCAATGCAATTACAAATGTCTCTATCCAGGCAGTACATGTATCATCAATATTTTGCTTTTTGTTGGTGTCAAATGGTGGTGGTGATTTCAGCAAGGCAGCAGCATTTTAACTTTTCATGGGAATGGCTGATACCGAGGGTGGAGCGCTGTCAAATGCTGTTGACTGTCCCTAGGAATCTACATCATCACTGAGGCCTGATAATGTTTTAACCTCTGGGTCTTCCAAGATAGTATTTGGAGTTTTGACTTTCGTCTTGGTCTCCAATAGAGCCCCGTCACTCATGGAGAACTCTGGAGTTGTTTTTCTGAGCCACCCCCGGAAACTTTGATGGTGTGCTGCTTCACGTATGGGATAGCTCAGTTAGCACAACCCCAGATCTTCTTCTTGGGTCTCCCTGCCCGGTGCTGGTGTTGTAATGCTCCACTTATCAAGACTCAAGTAAGATTTATAGCAGTGTGCTTCTTTTGTGCTTGTTCTGTCAGCCAGCACTATTATTTGTAGTAATATATGGCAACTTGTGATTGTCTTTATCTGTACTTTATCATCCTGTTTGTATCCACCTTCAATGTTAACACTCCGTAGAATGTATACCTTTATTTTGCATGACAGTGCGTTACCTTTTTGCAGGATCTTGGTCACAGTTTCTTGACCAACGATGCATAGACTTTTCTGTGAAGCTCTTTTTCCATTCACATGTTTCACGCCAGCTGAAGTTGCTCTTTGACTCCACATACACTGACCACCGGCTCACCAGTTTGACAAAGGCATACAGGGCACACACAAGTAGTTTGTTTGGACCACGGCAAACTCTCCAGGAGAGCACTTTTTTCTTTGGGTTACTTAGCCCCTATCTCGTTGCCAGTTGTTTCATCCTCCCCAGCCTGGTACCTACTGAATAACTAGGCCACACATGGAGATGTAGATGACACGTCTTCATTTCTTTGCGTGTACCTGTGAACTCCAGCATTCAAATGAAGCATTCATTACATTCTATTCTAGCAATTACATCACACAGATACGGTGTCCTTGGGAAGCGTGACAGGTTCCGTTCTAAATCATGCAAGACACTACAGTACTCAGAATTACTGTTAGTTTAACATAAATAAGCTCCAAACGTAGAAGTTTGATAGGGTTAAACAATCTCTCAATCAGCCTTGATGAGCAGAGAAAACCTGCTCCATGTGGGGCACCAGGAACTGGTTTTATTGCCTGAATGTGTAATGCATTTAATGGCAGTCCCATCCAGGGAAATCTAGTGACTGTCAGCCCGTCTTACATAGGGTGTAGTGAACATCACTGTGATCTGGTGGCCCTGTAGTGGACATGCTGTCAGGTCAAGAATATCCAGTGGTGGATCCATTCAAGGCCTCGCATTTGGAAACCCTGAAAATAACCCACATCTGAAAGGGGTGAGGGAAACTTCAACTTTGGTGGATGGGACATTTGACAATATTTGTCAGATGCTAAGCATCTGCCAAACTCTATCTAACCCGAAATCTCACTGAAATCAAATATACCAGATATGTGTTAAACTTCAAATGAGTAAGTGAACAACAGAACTTTAAGTTCAAGTGCAGCTGGAACGGCGGAATGTGTACCTAAGAAGAAATCAGGAGAAAGCAATGCAGGCTTTGGAAGCATCAGACCAGCCCATGGGGGGCAATTTAAAAAGTAACCACTGGAATGATGGAAACAAGCCTTATGCAGAATCAAGTGAAGGTTTGCCAAGACAGTTCCATGCAGGTAGCACAATACCTCTACCACACTACAACAGAAGGTTTTAAATGCCGTCCTGCTCATTGTAATGATTTTTTTCTTCCTTGCTAGAACCTAGAAACATGTTTTTCTGATGTTCTCCAATTTGCATATTTGTTATGTCATTTTTTTATGTCACCAAAGCAACCTGACACACTATGATACACATTCTCAATTAGAACTCGGCAATTTAGAGATATGTTTTCCATATCTTTTGAGCTCTGCATCCAACGCCAACATTTCCCAGCGAAGAACCTTTTCTCAGGCAGCCAGGTCAGAGAAACCTGATGTGGTCAACTTATCATAACTCAGCAGGTTGACCCATTTTAGCCAAACAAACTCACAAATTGCATGTCATCTTCAGCACCTTCTGGCATTTACCACCTGCTTCAAATGAAGATTGTTTTGCATTAGAGAAGAAACTAAAGACAAGATTCATAGGTTGGGATTACCAAGACAAGCCAAACTTCCTGTATGGTAATGAGTCTAACAAAGTTGGATGATCCCAAGCCATATCATCCTCTGGGTTCGACACTCGTCCCCATTGCTTCTGTGTTACCATCAGTGAAAATGATAACGAATCAACCTACCAGCTCATTCTTTTAGGTGGTATGTACACTGTACAAGATTTCCTTGCAATTGTGCCCATCTTGCTTAAAAACTGTCCAAGACACACTGGTGAATTCTCCTAGATTAACATGCAGAGTAGAAATGTGGATACTGGTCGAGTGAAATACATTAATACTGACGGAGATCTGTCCACTTCACCTTGTAGCTTTCATATGCATCATCAAATGTTACAAACTATCATTTATTTATTTATTTATTAATACCTAATTTACAGTCATTTGGTTGGTACGAAATTCCCTTTTCCACACAAACCCTAATGAAGTCCTCTGTGATGAATACTGCCCTAGGCTGATGCGTTACTAAGGCCACTGTTGAGAGATGCTGTATGGTGCTACCACACAAGTCCAGAGATTGCACTACATTGCAATAATGGCCTCAAAATAGGATTTGTTATTCCGGCAAAGGGAGCACCAAACAGCAAAACATGACAATCCTTCCACCAGCGAGGCAACCTCACTGGATAGACAGTCAGTACACAAATGCTGTTAAAAATGCAAGTGCGCTCACATGCCCACACGCAATAGGTGCCTAGAGCATCACTTTGTATCGATATTAAAATTGTCTTCCTGTCCGCGTGACATCATCCATTCAATCTTGTGACCGACAAGGTTATCCCTCATGCCTACCTGAAATAAAATGTAGGAAAATATTATGCCTTAGAGCTTTATAAACAAAATCAAAAAGGAGGGCGGAAACATTTCTCTGTGCAAGCGCTAACACTTTGAAACTTTTTGTGACATTCCCTTCCTGATTTAGATAACCATCTTCAGTTTTGAAGGTTAGTAAAAACACCTCTATTTCCAGGTCTTTAAATGAGACGGGTCCTGATGGGTTTCAGATCCAGCAGTAATCAAAAAATTACTTCGAAACTGGTCCACATCCGGCTCTCTGTTAATGGCCATTTCATTACTAACAAAGCACGGATCGATTTATCAATAATGACTGTAAAAACATATTGAGGGGGTGGAGGGGGAAAGAGGGTGAGCGATGCTATCCATGTTTACATTTGACGTTTTACTTGACCTTGCAATTTCCTAAGAATATATATATATTTTTTTCAAGATGTTTCTGTTTTATTTCCATGCAACCTTTGACTCTTGAATAGTGCCTACTTTGAACTGAGTGGCCTCCAGGAGTCTGAGTGAATGCAGGTTATAGGTGGGTGTTTATGATGGTCCATCAATCGAGAGCCTGAAGTTGAGGTAGCCCAAGTTCCTTTTAATGCCTTTCAGTGGATCATAAAGTCTTGCCAACTACATGGAAATCTATAAGGGGGTCATTCTGACCCTGGCGGTAATTACCGCCATGGCGGAGGTTGGCGGTAGCACCGCCAACAGGCTGGCGGTGCTCCGCCGGGCATTCTGACCGTGGCGGTACAGCCGCGGCCAGAAGCAGAAAGCCGGCGGTGTACCGCCGACTTTCCACTGCCCATGGGAATCCGCCATGGCGGCGCAGCTTGCTGCGCCGCCATGGGGATTCTGACAGCCCATACCGCCATCCTGTTCCTGGCGGTTCACCCGCCAGGAACAGGATGGCGGTATGGGGTGTCGTGGGGCCCCTGGGGGCCCCTGCAGTGCGCATGCCAATGGCATGGGCACTGCAGGGCCCCCCGTAAGAGGGCCCCACAAAGGATTTCAGTGTCTGCTTTGCAGACACTGAAATTCGCGACGGGTGCAACTGCACCCGTCGCACCTTCCCACTCCGCCGGCTCCATTCTGAGCCGGCTTCCTCGTGGGAAGGGTGTTTCCCGCTGGGCTGGCGGGCGGACTTTCGGCGGTCACCCGCCAGCCCAGTGGGAAAGCCAGAATGACCGCCGCGGTCTTTCGGCGGGAACCGCTTGGCGGGCGGCGACCGCCGTCCGCCGCAGTCAGAATCACCCCCTAAATCTTGACCTCTCTGCAGAGCAGGCAGAGTGATGCTCCCATATGTGCCAAAGTTAATTGTGGGAAAGTGTGAGATATGCCGATGAAGGATTTTAGAAAAGATGAGGAGAGAAAGTGTGTAAGTGGCTAACAGAGATAGAGACTGCAGAAGAATGTTGAAACGGAGCGTCAGAGACACGCTTAAGGCTACTTCCCTTTCCACAGACCTTAGTATTGTTTAATTCACAGGCTCACATCTAAAGGATTGAAAATTCCGATTGTTCACAACAAAATCATTGCTGTTATTAATTTATCCTATACAGCTAACAAGTATTGTCAAAGCTAATAGGCTTGGTTTGCTTCATGGATATATGGTGTTTGTTGTGTCACATGTCTGGGTGCAATTACAGAAAAATCACAAAGTGGCACACAAATACTGGTCAGGTGACACGATGTGTGAATCACTGGATTTTAGTTCATATGTTTTAAACTAGGCCCTTAATTACATAGGCCACACTTCTTTGTAAGCATACCTTGTTATGCTCCTTTGGCTGCCCCCACCTGGAGGCCCCCACCTTTTTCATCCCACTTAATCACTGGCTGTTTCACAAATCACCTATAAGTAGCTAGGCTGTGTACTGTTAAAGATTTAATTACAGGCAACAATGAAGGCTGTTTGGGTTAGTTACATTTTACATATGGAAGGAACATTACACATGACATGGTACATATAAGGCATGTCAAAATTCATCAGCGCAACTCTGAAATCATTCCTCATGTTGTGCCTTTAGCTAAACCATGTTACATAATCTCTCGAAATGCCTGTATGTACACAATGTTTGTATAGTCATGCATTTCTCACAATTCCTTAGTTACTCCACATGATCTCATTTAGTCAAATACGAGTGGAAGGCGTTGGTGCTGTTGATCCAAGGGTAAGTAGGTTCCAAGAGAAACACACGTAGATAAAACCTATGCAACCATTTGAAATCTCGCCTACTAGACAGCCCATGTGTTGTCTATTGCGAGACATATTGCTAGCTTACAGTGGGCTTAGAGCCCACTCATTGCTTACCATTGGTTGGCTTTACTGTCACTATTTTTTGCTTACTTCTTAGTTAGCATTTATGGGCGTTCCTTCCTCTTCTTGTGTCTAACACACCCCTCCCCCATTATGTGCTCACCCTGGTGTGACCCCCATATTTATTGCTTTCTCGCCTGTGTACTTCTCCCACACACACGCACACACACACACTCTCTCTCTCTCTCTCTCTCTCTCTCTCTCTCTCTCTCTCTCTCTCTCTCTCTCTCTCTCTCTCTCTCTCTCTCTCTCTCTCTCTCTCTCTCTCTCTCTCTCTCTCTCTCTCTCGCTATTTTCCCCTGCCCTCCGTTCTTCACCTACTCCTCCTAAACCCCTCTATCCACAACCCTCTGTGTTGCTTACAGCTCCTCATGTTGCTTCAGCCTCCACTGACCCAACATGTTCCTGCTGTGTCCCTACCAATTTTGCTTCCCAATACCCACTTGCCCCTCTGTTGCTTCTGCCCCCAACTGTGTTATTTCCCCTCACCTACTTTCTGAAAGAAATCCCCTTTTCATTTACCAGTCAGAGTTGAATCTGCAAATAAAAGGAAATACAAAAAAGGCTGTGGCATGTTTTAGTTATGTGTACGCGTGATGCACATCCTTAATGTTATGCCAAACATTTTCACTTTTGTTTTTGGCAGGAAGTAATATTTCAGGGTGTAGAATATATGAGAATATGAACATTTAAAAGTGGGAACGTGCTTATGCCATACTGCCAATATTACCAGTATGGCAAGGACTTTCCAGGGGGTTCATTCTATTTTTAAATCTTAACTAAGTTACAACATTTAGACGGCAGGTTTTGCATTCACAGTAGAGGTGATTTCTACAAACACCTCTAGGGGGTTATTCTAACTTTGGAGGAGGTGTTAATCCGTCCCAAAAGTGACGGAATAGTGACGGATTTACCACCAGCCGTATTACGAGTCCATTATATCCTATGAAACTCGTAATACGGCTGGTGGTATATCCGTCACTTTACCGTCACTTTTGGGACGGATTAACACTCCTCCAAAGTTAGAATAACCCCCCTAATTCTTTAACATTCAATAGCCACCCACTAAAAACAGTTTCTGGTCCAGACAAGAGTTGACAAATGTTTTCCTTTCCATACTGAGAAAGCAAGCTGTTCACTCCTGATAGTGATGTGTTTTTTATGCCTACGTTGTGTTTTATTACGTTCTTGTTTGAAATTAAAATGATCGTTCTTTTGTTGCAGCTGCAACAACCTTTTTTGTGGCAAGTAGTTTTCATAGAGGGTTTGGCATCTTTGCTATAAGCACCAACTTGTTGGCATGGAGCAGAATCAGTGTTTTTGTTTTGTCAGCGCTTGGGTCCTTATTCTTTGCACCGACCAAGACTAAGTAAATATTAGCATGAAGAAGAAAGCGGGCTAGCACAAAAAGGAGCTCTTGCACCCCTCTCTGTTTTCTTCAGTCGTCCTCTTTCTTAGGTCATTAAGCCCTACCGTGACTGGGTGTGTTGTTTTCTGTTGTAGATTCATAATGGTTGCTCCTGATACGTCACCGAGGCTCATTCCTTTGAATTTCTTCTACAATGTTATTCAGTCAACCATAGCAAACACTTGGCTGTTCTCCAGAAACGCCGCATTTAGCTGCATGTTTTCTTGTGCTGTAGTTTCAATGACATACTTTGAAGATGTGATGGTAAAACCCCTTCGGCAATGCACCCTCTAGTAGAAACATGATCTCCTCCCACCCCATGGAGTGATGAAGTTGAGAACCTACTTTTCAGGAATTCTGCATCTCATGCCTTTAGTCTTAACAAAGACTTTACTAATTTCGTGCATATTAGTGAAAACTAGAGATCTCTAACACCGAGCTCTAGTCCGTGGTGTTTACAGTTGCAGCAGGATGTTTATAGTACCACAGGAGTATTTCTTTTTCTTTTCTTTTTGCTTCCTCATTCCCTGGGAACGCACTGCTCATACCGGCTGGAGGCTGTGTGCCTGACTCTTATGGGGTGAATGTGGTCGACCCATGTCCCACATTGCCCCCAGAGTTGCCAGTTAAAACTGCAGTCTAGGCAGTAACTTGTTTCTGGAGATCAGCGATCACCACTAACACCTTACTAAATGAGCTAACTTGACCTCTAGGGGCATCCCCCGATCCGCAATTGTCAGGTTTAAAACTGGCCCATCCAGCTATGTCAACAATGAGGCAACTACACTAAGGACTTTGGCAGTATTATCTGGAGGATCCCATTGTTTCCTTTCTCCTTCTGTGTGTTACTTATTTTAGGCTTGTTCTTACCCCAGGGCAACTATTCGCCACTTCCACAGGTGCAGCGTTTTGCGATGGACTACCACACAAGCACTGGCTCTCACACCTGCCTCCCCCTATGTTGGGACTAAATCCATCAATGTGTCCCCCAGCAGCGCAAACAATCTTCATGAACTCACCAAAGGGTCCCTCAGGATGCGAGACCACACTACTGGTGTTGGTGACCTGTAATCACCAGTAGAGGCAATGTCTGAACGAGTGTCTGATGATATCCACCCCAGGACGTCTACCCTGGGCTTTGATGTGCCCATATGCCCCCACCCCTTCGAGGCTACACTCACAGGTGAGAATGCTCTCAATCGCTGCCCCTTGTTACTGCTCTTGGGTCTGCAGAGGTTGGGGGCCCGCTAGAATTATCCCTTTTCTGGACTGGGGAAACAAGTAGCCCTATGGTCCACCTTTGGCCTGGCACTCAACAGTTTGAGGAAGCTGTTCACCCTCTGATCTCAATGGTGACTCTGCCCCACTATCAACAAATTTGCACTTCCTTCTGTCCACTCGCCCAGTCATACTATGTAGCACCTACCCCTTGAATAAGAGATACTTCCCTCAATGAAGAATGACGACAGTTCAGAGTTCACACAATATCATGTGTTATCTGCACACAATAATGTTGTTCTTTTGCTAATCAGCTAACCAAATTCATATTAAAACAGGTTACGACTATTAATATGACACTTCTGGCAATGGGCTTCGAACGGGTCACCCGTTGTTCAACAAACACTGTTAAGTGCGTACACAGTGTGAGACAATGTTTTTTTGCTGGTCCACCCCACTTTTTGACTATTAGGTGATGCCGTAACAACTCTAGTGCTCTTGGCCCAGCTGACCAGGTCACAGTGCAGGTGCTCTAACCCTTAAAATTGTATGTTGAATTGGTTGACCCCACCTCCTAGAGTTTATTTAAGATATTTATGGAATTGTCAAACAAATGTCGATACTCCGTGGAATATGTATCAATCACAGCTTTCCAGGAGTTCTTACATGTGTAATTATAAAATATTCAACAAAATCTAATTTTTTTCATGATTTCAAACTCTTAGAAGATCCACAGAAAACAAGAAAATACAAAATACACAGAAACTGAATTAAAGAGGTTCTCTAAACTGGAATGCGCTCTATAACACCATCAGCTAAATTCAGTACAAATTCAAAAAACACTTTAAAAAGTTAAAAAAACTAATACAAAACATTGCATTTGCTGGTTTGAGCATCGAAAACATAGTTTCAGCAGTCATACGAACAGAAAGTCTTAAAAAGAGAGGTCTCAGTCATCTACAATGATATAACAGCAAGGCAGGACATATAAATAAAACATTTCAAATCCTGGCTTCCATTTTTACAAAAGTGACATGAACTTGACATACCATGCCATGTGAATGTTGCATCATTTAACAGAGCAATATTTAGACAAATTAGTACCCATAGGCATCTAACCTTGTGGGCCATATTCCCTGTCAAATAAACCTCCGGTTTATTCAGAATGAAAGAGTTCATTACTGATTCAAAATGTACTTTATTCCTATAAGAGTTACGATCCAAAAGGAAACTTAAGTTAAGAGAAGGTTGCTTAGGAAGAGCTATAAGGCTATCAGCTGTACTAGCAACATGGATGAGACCACATTTAAATCTAAATCAAATTGCTCTAATGCATATTCAAAATTCCTAAAGAATAAATCTTTGTCTCTTTTCATTAATAAAAATTGCTTAAACATAAGTCATCATAGGGAGTTACAATCACTATTCACAAGGCAATACCCCCATCACACCACTTTCACCAACCCCTGTACAAGTTAGCTTTTTAAACCAACCAAATTTCTAGTCTTAATGCAGCAGTGGGTGCTGAGGTAATAATTGATAGTAATCTCCTTAATAGTTGTCCTTCGGTCTTATCTGAAAAGCCCCATTTTGCTACACTAATTAATACAACAGCATAAAGATGGACAGGACGAAATTTAACCCGATACACATACAGGAGGTGAGAGAAATGCCTCCGCCCCATGGCATTATAAAATGTGATGAGCTCCCTGGCCTTTGATTGTGCTTTACAAACACTACTGTGTATATTGTCTGAACCATTTAATGTACTGCACATAATTTTACCAAGGAAAGTATAGGATTTAACTGTTTCCAGTTTTTGTGTACCAAGATGCCACGAATAATTAGAATGGGTGCACACTAGTTTACCCCAGAAGCATAACACCTTATTGTTTTGAAAAGTTGATTTTCAAAAAGTGTGCTCCGGCATCTTGTTGTAGAATACCTAGGTGATGATCTAAATGTTCAGGGGTTAAATCCAGGATCATAATGTCATCCGCATACAACAGAGAAGTCACTGAGCGATCCCCGATACTGGGAGGGAAACCTGTGCTTTTAGATTTAAAAAAAACTATTGGCTTACCCTCAGCTGGCATAAGTTAACCTAGTTATAAACCCCTACTATGTCATACTAGGAGTGACAAGGGCCTGTAGGTTAATTGTCCCTCATGGACTGTAGCATGACTGGGCCACCACGAGTGTTACAGCAAAACATGACTCCCAGTCTGCCATTGCCAGCTGGAAGAGCAGTTTCAAACTTCTATCTCAGCTTTGTCTTTTAAAACATTAACAAAGCCCAAACCTTCCTTTTTAATAATTATAAGACCCCTAAGGCAAGTGCCGGTGGCCCTCCAACGCTCGCCCATAAATGAGCTATCTCATATGCATCAGCATTTCACATTGATGAGTGGGTGTGAAAGTCTAGATTTAATCACGAAGGGGGACTCCAGCTGCTGAATGTGAACACTGGGGATTCTCAGTTTGTGATTAAACTCATTGGTTCAAAAATAGACCATGTAGGGAAAGGTACCATCATTCCTCTTTAGAGGGATCTGTTACTGTAGGTTGCTTTGTGATGCATGTATGACAATATTTGGACGTGCTTCTGCCATTTCAGTCTACTACTTTACTAATTTGCCGAAATGAGGAAGAAACTTTCTGCTATTAATATTCAGCTGTATTTCACCTGCATTTTCAGCTGCAAGGGTCAGTCCAATCAAGGTGCTCCAATAGGAACGGCGCATGAAGAAGTAATTAGTGCTAAATGTGACAAAAGGTGGGCAGCAGCTACATACAATCATATGTACAGTGCCAGGGACAAATATACAAAGATCAGCCAATAATATTAGTAATAAATAATGGCCAGATTCACTAATTGATATTGTTTCTCCAATGTACAAACATTATTTAGCTATTTATTTCATTTGTAAAGCGAAAACTGTCACCAAAACTGGCATCCTGGTGCTGGGAGTAAAAAGTAGACTCAGAATGAGGACAGCAGAAGAGAGCACTTAGAAGGAGAATGTAAGAAACACTAATGAGTGGGGTTAGTTTGGAAAAAGCCAGGTCCTTAAAGCTTTCTTGAAAGGTAATAATTCAGTGGATGATCTGAGATTAGGAGTTCATCTATTCCAGATCTGAGCTGCCTTATCTGTGAAGGCACGGCCACCTTGGAATTTGTTTATAGCCACCGTGTTAGCAGTGCTGGAGCGATTACATCTCCCAGAGGTATAACGCTTCAGTCTGTGTTGTAATGGTAGCAGACAAGAGAATCAAGAGTATTAGGAAAGAGTTTATAAGCATACCAGCAATGGAATAATCTGGGTTTTGCTTGAGGAGGCCCCCATAATCGAAAATAAAAGCAGAGATTTGGGGCACACAAACGGAACACTATTGCATAGTATCACAACACAAAAGTGTTTTAACATTATGTCCATGGCTTTTAACATTATATCCATGGTTTTGCCCTTTAGTGCCCTGACAAGTGTGGGCCTTCCCCAGAAAAGCTTGGCTTATTCCATTCATGGTATGTTTATTATCTCTTTCCTAATGTTCTTGATTTTCTGGCCATTGCATCCACAATACTAATTAATGAATGTATTTCTTAGGTTGCTACCATTTTTGGTCATGATGATGACCCTACTCAATGTTTCAATAGGGTTGAAATGTCAACATTAATACTAATGGACTGATCTCAATTAAGTCAATATTTACAATGTACTTTCATTTTGAGTCATGTTAAAAAATATATTTGTATATCAGTCCCTGGTACGGTGCATATGCCTTTATATAGCACCAGCTCATCTTTTGTCACAGTTATCACTATTCACGTCTCATTGTACCGTCCTTATTGAAGCTCCTTAGTTGGGATGCACTGTCTGACATAGCATCGAAAAAAGTCAACAGTAATTAAATCCATTTGCATTTTTCAAAGAGATTGTACTTTCTGTGTATAATTTGCCTTGGAAGTATAGGCTTATACTTTTCCCAGCGGAGACCACTGTCTTCTTTGTTTCATGCAACTGCTAAGCTTCCCAGTAATATAGGGCTTCCCAGGAAATATTTTGTGCAAAGGTCAATCCAGCAAAGTTTTACCAGTATTCTTTCCATACTGGTAGTGCAACCATGGTGGCAGCAATAGGTTTTAATGTGGGTGTAAAAAGGGGGCAGGAAACTAGTCTTCAGTTACAAACACAATGTGTGGCCTGAATTGTTGTATTCTATTCAGACATATGCTCACATATTCATTCTTGTAGCAATCTGTGGTGCCCAAACGGGTTGAGGTGGCAAGACGGGGCTCATTGGTGACTCATTTGTCCAGCAGGTCACTCGCAGAATAACAGTCTAACAAAATGAAACTAAGGGCGCTGATGGGGATGTCCTTCAAATGACAGGGAATCAAAGGCTTGCATCTACCACAGCGCAAGAGACAGCATCCAGAGAAAAAAATTGGAATGAGCTCCAGACACAGATTTAGTCGCCTTTCACCTAGCCATCAGTGATCTGGGAACAGTGTATTACAAAGAACTCCACAAATTCATACTTAAATAATTATATTGGTTGGGCGAACTATTCCCCAGAGTTATCCTTGCGTGGTCTCATGTGACCTCAAAGAGAAATTGGGGTCCATATTTCTGAACGAGGATCCTAAATTTTTCTGTCAGGCACCTCAATGGAGACTTGGCAAAGCTTTATGCTGGAACAGGGAGCTTAACACACATTTCACTTACATTGATCAAGAACCTTGAAATATTTCACCATGGGGGGGTCATCTGAACAGGGCAGGGACCTTTCATTGATACATTTTGGGCCTTTAGTACCCTTCGTAGCTGATTGAGAGAGTAAAGAACCTGGCAGACCTGGTTGCACTTGTGGCAGGAAAGGAACCATAGAACCAATCATTGCACATTTCTTAGTGCTTAATCAGTTCTTGAAAGCAATAAGGATTTTGCTGTTCCTTTTTATTCTGTGCTTTTTCTGCAGGAGTGGGATCAAAGAATCAAAACACTGGGTAGCTGGTGGGACATTGGGCTTTAGCCCCTGATCTCACTGCAGTGCCCAGGGGCCGAGCAATCACTGGTTCAGGAGGTGCAGTGACAGAAATAAAATACAGCACCTATCAGGGTTCATGGGCCTCTCAGGGCGCTGGGCCCTGATGGGCCTATGAACCCAAATAGATGCTGTATTTAACTATCCCAGCTGCAATATGAACCCAAATAGTTTCTGTATTTAACTATCCCAGCTGCAATCAAAGAGGCCATGTTCCTAGCTCGCATCGTGACCCATGACACCATAACTACACTGCTGGTAGCAATTAGGACCCCTCAATACCAGGTAGTTGGGAAGCTGGTTCGGGATTAGCATTTAGTTGGGCAGTGACCTGAGATTGTCCACAGTTAGCTGATCGGTGGGTCCTTTTTCCTCTGTGGGTATGGATAGCTTAGAAACAAAGGGCTTACTTAACCTTAGTGTTGTGTAAAAAGTGACAGGCTTTCGTCTGCTGGTGATGTAGCAGAAACTTTAGTGCTGTCCCTCATGTCACAGAGAACATCCATATGAGACAAGCTATGCCTTATGTTAATAAAAGGAATAATAGTTTGATTGTAGAGTGATGCACTGAGAAGTCATTTTAATAGTGCATTCGTTAAGACTAATGGTAGCATTTAACTGATATTATGTTGTAATTTAGACTGTAAAGTATTAGTCTGTATTGAAACACTATTGAATTGCTAATGATTAATGCTTTAAATATGTGTGCAGAAATAGAGAAATGCAGTTCTACGTTATACTGATTGAAATGTAGTAAGTCATTTCTTTTAAAGTTAATGTAACATAAATGCTAATGAAGAATTATTCATGCCGAATTCATAGTTTGCATATTAACGTTTATTTGAATATACTAATGTGCTCTATTAACTCACTTCATTAGCCTAAAT
The DNA here is from genome assembly GCF_031143425.1 of Pleurodeles waltl. Lineage (NCBI taxonomy): Eukaryota > Metazoa > Chordata > Amphibia > Caudata > Salamandridae > Pleurodeles > Pleurodeles waltl. Next base: position 317,413,961 of record NC_090448.1, on the reverse strand, counting down.
GAGGCCTGCTAGACCCTGTATTTCGTGACTGCACAGAAAATGTTGAGTCATCTTGTTAACATGAACTTCCTTTCAGACTTCGTTCCTATGAGAAGACTAGTTTGGTAATAGATATCTATTGTTTTACACAGAGAGAGTTGTAGGCATTGGACCTTGGATGTGGAACATCCTGGACTGTGGAGTAGCAATTTAAACATTTGTTACAATCTTGCGTGGAGTAACATGGATGGACGCTGTTCAAATGACAGACTTGGGAAAACCTGAGATTGTTTCAACTTGGATTTGTATGATTGATTTCTATTGGATGATGCCCTTCAGGGTCAAATAAACTGTTTTCCTGACAAATCAGATTTTTGTATGAATTTTGATGTATCGATGTCCAGTTGGCCTTTGGTCAAATTCTCTGCAGAGATCCAAAGGTTCCAAAAGATGGGAAGCTGAGCTGCCCTTTTTGCCCTCTATCCTGAATCCTGAGCCCTTTGGAGAAGTAGCTTCCTATCTGCTTTTGCCCCTTTGAAATGCCTTGCTGAGATTTAAAGATTTTCTTCCTAACCCTTAAAGGAGACTCTTGACCGAGCTTCTGATATGCTGACACTTTCCCTTTTTACCTATCTTTTGCCCCTCCTAGTTAGTAACCTGTTGCCCGGGCTGCCTTTTTCCAAATTCTTTTTATCCTTTTTGTTCTTTTTGTCTTTTGTCCACATATGTTCCATCCCACACATGCTTTGCCATAATTGGCTAATTGTAGGGTTTTCCCTGTGCCCAGCTGCATTGAAATGGGATGATTTGAACTGCCTTAATGCTTATTAAAACTGAGCAACGTTTAGTTTCAATACATCAAATTATGTTATTGATGTTTTGCATTGTCTTTGTAGAGAGCCTGGCTCTCTTAATGTTAGTTCACCTAAACTTGTTTCATCCTCTTGGGCACCCCTTGGTGATTCTGTATCATTATAACTTTATCTTGCTGATTGTCTACATGACTCTGAGCTTAAGTCTGTAATAAAACTCCTTGTTTGGCCAAATTGGTCATACTGCGTAATTGAATTGTTTTGTATTGAAATGTTGTTGGATGGTTCTATCACATCCTGCACAGGGTCCAAAGATCCATTGACCTTGTTGAACATTGATTCCTGCAAAGGATGTAAATGCTCCATCACTGGTGTTGTAAATATTCCTTGTGACTGTTGTTTGAAGTACCTTTGACCAAATATAAGAAATTACTGTTGGGAAATGTTGGGAGAAAGATAGCAATGCATTGTTTTACTGGTAAATCAGTATTATTACATTAAAAGTAAAATATTATTTGTTAGAACATTAGATTTGTCTGATGCTATAGTCTCGGAGGACAGTGGTCGAGAAACGAACTAGCCACATCTCTGCCACTTTTATCAAACCAGGGGACCAGAGGCAAATTAGTGTAACACTCTGCACTTCAGCTTCCTTATATGAGAAAACTGGAAACAGTACAAACCCATGTAATAAAGTATTATACTAAAAAACAAAGCTTGCAAAACCAGAAGCTCTGCTAGGCTATTTTGTGTTGTGTAGTTTTTTGTAAAGAATATTCAAAAGACGTTTAAATATTAAACGTTATAAAAGTAAAAATGCTGGTGTTTAACAGTGATGGGCGTATGCTTTCAAAGGCTAAGTAAAAAAAACACATTTGTAGTGCTTAGCGCTAACTCTGGTGGTAAAGCACGCTATTTTCTATGAGAATATGCACATGCGTTCAGATAAAACATGGTCGCTCAAAGTGCAATACTACCAATATCCGGTGACATGCAGTCCTGCCAAGTACCACGCATCAGGTGTTCGACTAACACATTTTAGTGCTGGTGGTCGCATCACTGCACTAAAATACATTTGTCACGCATTATATCGCCTTGGAACCACCCAACAAAGTGCACCATACAAGGAGCTGTATTTAGGCAGCGAGTGTGCTATTTTGCTTAGAGAAAAGAGTGTGCTCTATTTCACAATAAACTGACATGCTTGTTTTCTTATTATTCACTTCAACCCCTCAATAAGACTCCAGTTAGGCGCTGGACAGGCCGGGGAATCACCTTCATTCAGCCGACCGAAGCAAATATTACATGCTGGTAAGAAGTGTGCCTTAGTTTTACTGCTCCTGTTCTCAATGCCTGAAAAATGCTCAAGCAAACCCCTCTAATAATTACCTTGTAACATTTTGTGAACTTTGTTTTCAGATGCATGAATGCCATGTTGCGATAGACATGCTTCTCTATCCCATGGTGTTTCTTTATAAGCCTGTAAACTTTCTGAAGAAATTATACTTTTCTACTCGGGCTTTTCCCTGAAGGATGTCTCTTTTCAGGGAAATCGCCACGTGTTAACTTTAAGTGGATAATGTACTTTTTAAAGAGTAAGGGAGGTAAAGATTAAATGGTAGACGTAACTACAAGAACCCAGATGATTTCGAGTTTGCAAAGGCAATGTTAATTGCTTGTCTTTCAGTTCCAACCAAAATTTAAAAGAAAAATAATATTTTTTGGAAACAAAATGTGACCTCGTTGGTCTGTAACTCATTATTTAATATGACAAGCAGAGAGGAAAGTCATAAGTCCAAGATGTGACTGTCAGGTGGTTCAAAACACTTAAATGGGGGGGTTACAGCTGTTATAAAACCAAGACATAGAAAAATAATGAGTGTTTTTATGGCAATCCTACTTAGTTTTGCTAGTAAGAAAAAGTGTAATTTAGTGTTGTAGAGAGCCACCCGGATTCTCCCATACTTTGTTGCCCTCCGACGGCAAGATGGCGGGCGTCAGCCGGAGGTAATAAATGAAGGAGGAGCTGCTGACCCGGCAGTCCCATATTCAGGACTGTGGTGGTCATTCTGACCTCGGCGGTAAAAGGCGCCTACCGCCGGTCAGAAATCCTCCATAATTCCGCCGCGGTCGCGGTAACCCGCCACGGTCATTCTGACCCGCAGCAGCCAAACCTCCGAAAATCCGACAGCTACAACAGACCGCCAGACCAGCGGTCGGCGGAAAAGTGGAGGTGACCAAACCTCCACCGTCACGCCAACAGAAATACGCCCATGCCATTACGACCCACGAATCCACGCGGCGGTCTTTCAAACGCGGTTTTCCATTGGCGGTACACACCGCCGCGGTCAGAATACACACAAACGAACAAAACTCAGCCACATTGGACGATTTGAATTCCACACACCTGATACACATACACACACCACTCCCACACACACAATACAATATAAAACACACACCCACATCACCCACAAACCCCTACGACCAAAAATTCAGAAAGAAGCACTGAGAGACACATCAGCGATCACAGAATACCATCACACAGAGGCACACTACACCATCACCCACACAATATCCACACACAAAACAACACACACCACCACACTCAACACACTTAACTACACATACTCCACCCCACACATCATACACACCACTCCATGGCACCCCAAAGACACCCCCGCTTCTCAGACGAAGAACTCAGGGTCATGGTGGAGGAAATCGTTCGGGTAGAGCCCCAGCTCTACGGCACACAGGTCCAATACACCAGCATTGCCCGGAGGACGGAGCTATGGCAGAGGATTGTCGACAGGGTCAACGCTGTGGGACAGCACCCCAGAAATCGGGAAGACATCAGGAAGCGATGGAACGACCTACGGGGGAAGGTGCGTTCCATGGTATCCAGGCACAACATCGCCGTGCAGAAGACTGGCGGAGGACCCCCACCTCAACCCCCACAATTTACAACATGGGAGGAGGAAGTCTTGAACATCCTGCATCCTGACGGCCTCGCAGGAGTCGCCGGAGGAATGGATTCTGGTAAGTTGAAGCTTCAATACTGCTTCCCCCCCACCTGCATGCCAAATCATACCCCAACCCTCACCCCCATCCTCGAACCCCACCCTCACCCCCACCCCCATCCTCACCCCCACCCTCACCCCCACCACCATCCTCACCCCCACCACCATCCTCACCCCCACCCCCAGCACACCTATTCCCTGCCAATGTCTCACCATCACAACCCACACATCCCAAAACCTAGGCCTGCATGCGTCCACTAAGCATGGACACCCATCACCAAAGCATGCCCAATGCATATACACATCCCCCCCACAAGCCACCCTCACCAAAGCACCCACACACGAATGCCAGCACTTGGGGACACGGGAACCCACAGATACACCCATATGCCACACATTGAAACTATAACCATACCTCTATACCCCTGCAGGACCCGACCGTCAACACACCGCCACGGAGGGCCCAGAATTCTCCACACCCCCCACCCAAGAGGCCGTCAGCGATGACAGCAGCTCTGTCGACCTGGACACTGATGACCAGCCCGGACCATCGGGGACCTCTGGACAGTCGGTTCCCCTCACACAGGCACAGGCCACTACAGACCCAAACCCCTCTGGGAACACCAGCACAGCTCCCACCCAGCGGGCCCATGCCTCTGTCTCCAGGGCGCGTCAATCTGCGGTGTGTCTACCACTACAGGGCACCCAGGATAACCCACCACCCCAACAACAACAGGGACCTGGGGGCAGTGGTAGTGGGCACACCGGCCAGGGGGCGGAGGCCCAGGGAAACAGGGCAACTCGGAGGGCAGCTGTGCGACAGGGGGGGGACGGGCCCAGGGAACCCACTCTCCACGAGGCCCTCACCACCATCATGGGAGCATACAACCGCTCCCAGGAGACGATGGCGACGGTACTGGCCCGGTTCCAGGAGATCCAGGTACTGCAGGAGGAACACTATCGGGGGTACAGGGAGGACATCAGAGCCCTCACCTCCACCCTGGTTACCATGGTAGGGCTGCTGCAGGACCTCATCAACACCAGGACGGACACTCAACAACAACAAAGGGCCCCTGCCACTAGCCTGGACCAAGAACAGCCAACCATCTCCGCCGGCGCTAGTGGACAGGAGGCCCCCGCACAACAGCAGCCCACCAGACCCCCACCTCCTGCAGGAGAAGAACCACCCCTCAAGAGGGCCCTGAGATCTCGCAAGAAGACAGAGTAGGATGTCAAGACCCCCGCCAGCAAAGGATACCACCTGATGTCATCCCACTGTCCCACATTGTCACCCTGTCCATCCTTGAACTGCCCATGCTCCATCTCTCCACAGGCCTATGGACAATGCACCTGTGTGACTGTTACTCTGGACTCTGCCATGGACATTCCTTCACCATAGCCCCCACCCACTTGAAACCACCCATCCCATTTTGAGCACTGAAATAAACACCTATTTTGCACAAAACTATCTGGAGTCTGGCTGTGATTTCAAAATAATGTAATTGACATGACAGTGCAAATATGTCCTTGTACATAGTGAAGTCAACAAACAGCTGCCACAAAGCTGTAGTCCATGGGGAAACGAAGCACAGGACTCATAGTGGGGACCCCAGATCTGAAATAGGGAGGGAAAAGCCACAACTCAGTCATCATACACTGGGGCAAATAGACAGGCAGCAGAGATGCAGGAGAGTAGTTCACATTTACTAAATTATGTTTGAATTGTTACCTGTGTCCTATTGGAAGTACTGTTCAATGATTCTGTCCCTGTTGTCTGTTTCAGCCCCGTCGTCTTCCTCCTCGTCACTCTCCACAGGTTCCACAGCTGCCACAACACCACCGTCTCGACCATCCTCCTGCAGGAAAGGCACCTGGCGGCGCAAAGCCAGGTTGTGAAGCATGCAGCAGGCCACGATGATGTGACACACCTTCTTAGGTGAGTACATTAGGGATCCACCTGTCATATGCAGGCACCGAAACCTGGCCTTTAGGAGGCCGAAGTTGCGTTCGATCACCCTCCTAGTACGCCCATGGGCCTCATTGTACCGTTCCTCTGCCCTGGTCCGGGGATTCCTTACTGGGGTCAGTAGCCACGACAGGTTGGGGTACCCAGAGTCCCCCAATAGCCATACACGGTGTCTCTCTAGCTGTTCCATCACGTAAGGGATGCTGCTATTCCTCAGGATGTAGGCGTCATGCACTGACCCTGGGAATTTGGCATTTACATGCAAGATGTACTGGTCAGCCAAACACACCACCTGGATGTTCATGGAATGGTAACTTTTTCTGTTCCTGTACACCTGCTCCCTGTCTCTTGGGGGAACCAAAGCCACATGGGTCCCATCAATGGCACCAATGACGTTGGGAATATGTCCAAGGGCGTAGAAATCACCCTTCACTGTAGCCAATTCGCCCACCTCAGGGAAAATGATGTAGCTCCTCACGTATTTCATCAGGGCAGACAACACTCTGGATAACACCTTTGAAAACATGGGCTGAGACATCCCAGAAGCAATCCCCACTGTTGTCTGAAATGACCCACTTGCCAAGAAATGGAGTACTGACAGGACCTGCACCAGAGGGGGAATCCCTGTGGGTTGGCGGATGGGGGACATCAGGTCGGGCTCCAGCTGGGCACACAGTTCTTGTATAGTGGCACGGTCAAGCCGGTAGGTCAGGATAATGTGGCGTGCTTCCATTGTCGACAGGTCCACCAGCGGCCTGTACACAGGAGGATTCATCCGTCTCCTCGCCAAACCCAGCGGACGGTGCCTAGGAAGGACAACATGGAGCACACAGTCAAGCAACCCACAGGTACGTACTCACAGCTTGCACAGTAAACGATTCTCTATGCAGTGAATGGCGTGTCTGAGTGGCTATGCAAGGCCTAGGCCTGTGTGACGCAGTTGAAATTGAGCCATGTGGACCCTCGAAATGGCGGCTGCCTGACCTGTGAAGTGTGACAATGGGATGTGAGGTCAATGCGCTGGCGTGGCACACTGCGGCGGTCGGCGGTCGAAGACCGCGGCGCGAAGCCGCATTGGTTAACATTGAAGCCTATGGGTTTCAGGAGCCAATGACGAAGGGCGCCGGCGGTGGCGGTACGCACCGCCGCGGTACGCACCGCCGCGGACGTGACCGCCATTTTCTATCTACTTATTCACTTGCGACTTGAACTTTCACAGGAGAGGACCTATACTGCAAGTGTTGCTGTGACCTCGGTCTGGAAGGGACAATGGCTGCTGCGCCTGGGGAAAGGGCCCCTGCCTTCACTGGAGAAGAGTTGGAGAAACTTGTGGATGGGGTCCTCCCCCAGTATGCGCTACTCTACGGTCCTCCAGACCAACAAGTGAGTTTAATTCAATATGGATTTGGGGCCACTGGCTGGCTTGGGGGCCTGGCGGGGGGCCTGGCGGGGATGGGGGGCATGTTGGGCCTGGCGGGGGGCCTGGCGGGGGGCCTGGCGGGGATGGGGGGCATGTTGGGCCTGGCGGGGGGCCTGGCGGGGGGCCTGGCGGGGATGGGGGGCGTTGGGCCACTGGCAACGAAAATGCAGACAAACTTGAACGTGGTATTTCTCCCTCCCTGTACGTGTCACATAGGTCCGCGCCCATGAGAAGATCGGGATTTGGCGTGCCATCGCCAAGGAAGTCCGGACCCTGGGGGTCCACCATCGACGGGGCACCCACTGCCGCAAGAGGTGGGAGGACATCCGCCGCGGGACCAAGAAGACCGCCGAGTCTCTGCTGGGGATGGCCTCCCAACGTAGGCGGGGTGCCTGCCGTCAACTGACCCCCCTGATGTTCCGGATCCTGGCGGTGGCCTACCCTGATTTGGATGGGCGCGTGAGGGCAGCACAGCAGACACAAGGGGGTGAGTACAAGCATTATCTACTCTGTTGTCGCGCAGTGGAGGTGTCTGGGTGGGGGAGGAGGGCTGGGGGTCCCCCTAGGCCAGGGCGATATCTGTAGGCTGGGCACCCCCGTAAGCCCCTATGTCCCCAGCCACCACCCTCAGTAGTGTGTCAGTACAGCCATCCCTGGGCCGTGTCATCCATGGGTGCAGTTGTCAACTCTAGGCGTGTAGGGCATGTTCCACGGAATGCGTAGCGGACCCCAAGTGCGCAACTTAGTGCAGGGGGCATCTGTGTCTGTCATGTCCGCTAACTGTACCGGTGATCCATGTACTCAAAATCTCTTTATTTCTCTCTCCCCCCCCCCTTTTTGTTTCTCTTTCTGTGCTTGTGTGCATCAGCATCATCAGGCGGAGGAGAAGTGGCATTGGGGCAGGAGGGAGCTGCATCTCACATGGCCATGCCACAGAGTCTGACTGGACCAGTGAGACGGAGGGCGAGGGGAGCTCCACAACGGGGACGACTGGACCCTGCAGCGACACGGACACGTCCTCGGAAGGGAGCTCCCTTGCGGGGGTGGCACCATCCGTGCCCCCCGCCATTACAGGTACAGCCGCCACCCAGCGCACCATCTCCGCCCTCCCAGCAGCCCCTCAGCGTTCGCCCCGTGCCCGCTCTGCCAGGAAGCCGGGCATCTCCTTCGCCCCAGGCACCTCAGGCCCTACCCCTGTTACCCCCGCTGCCCTCAGTGAGGAGGTCATTGACCTCCTCCGAACGCTCATTGTTGGGCAGACTACCCTTTTGAATGCCATCCAGGGGGTGGAGAGGGAGGTTCATCGCAGCAATGCGTACCTGGAGGGCATTCATTCGGGTCAGGCTGCCCATCAGCGATCGTTCCAGGCTCTGGCCTCAGCACTGACGGCAGCCATTGTCCCTGTCTCCTGCCTCCCTCTACTAACTCCCTCCTCCCAGTCTCTTGTTCCTCTGCCTGTCCCACCCACACCATCAGACCAGCCTGCACACACCTCAACACCCAAGAGCAGCTCATCCAAACATAAGCACCACAGATCACGCAGACATTCACACAAGCAACATTCCGATGCAGACATGCCAACAGTCACTACCACCTCTGTGACCCCCACCTCCTCGTCTCCCTCCTCCCTCCCTGTGACGTCTACACTCACACCTTCATTCACCTCACCATCAGCCAGTGTTTCCATCACCAGCACACCCTCCAGTACAGTCCGCACACGTGCAGTCACCACCCCCACTGCCATTTACACGTCCCCTGTGTCCTCTCCCACTGTGTCTGTCACCCCCTCTTCCACACCACACAAATGCAGCCACCCACCCACCCAACAGCCATCCACCTCACGACAGCCTCCCGCTCCTGCACCTGCACCCAAAGACAGCAAACTTGTCTCGCCTACAACCACATCCTCTCCCTCCACTCCCATACCCACTGTACCTACCACTATCCATTGTCCCAAGAAAATCTATCTCTCTACTGCTACCTTCTTTCCTGACCCTGAGCCCCCCCTCCTTCTCGTCGGGGTAAGAAGAGCACCTCAGCCACCACCAGCCCTGCAGCCCCCTTGACAAGGGTGCAGGGGTATTGGAGCCCACCAGCCCGCAGGTCTGGATCTTCGCCCAGCAGCAAGAGGACAGCCAGCCCACCCCCTGGGAAGAGGAGCAGAAGGCGGAAGGGCCGCCGCCGGAGCCCGGATTCTATATCCCCCCAGGACACTAGCCAGCCACCGTCAACAGCCACAGCTCCAAAGGGAGGAAAGGGCCACAGACTCCCGACTAAGGAGGGCAAGGGCAGCAAGGCGGAGAAGTCAGGCAGCAGGCCTGCTGCCCATGGAGGACCCGTCACAGTTGCCCAGGAGGAGCCCGCAACCCCCATAGCCGCTGCCCCGGGAGGAACCGGCACAGCTGCCCCGGGAGAGCCCACCACCCCCATAGCCGCTGCCCAGGGAGGACCCAGCCCAGCTGGCCAGGAGGGCCCCACCACCCACAGCCCAGGTGGGCATTGAAGGAGCACCATCCCCGCTGCCCAGGAGGGCACCACCAGGCAATGAGCAGTTGGCCATTGAATGTCCGCCGTCTCCAGCACCGCTCCGCTGGGGACCGCCGTCTCAAGAACCGCTGAACTGGGCCCTTCAAGGCAAGGACCGCTGAACTGGGCCCTTCAAGGCAAGAACCGCTGAACTGGGCCCCGCCGTCTCCAGCACCGCTCCGCTGGGGACCGCCGTCTCAAGAACCGCTGAACTGGGCCCTTCAAGGCAAGGACCGCTGAACTGGGCCCTTCAAGGCAAGAACCGCTGAACTGGGCCCCGCCGTCTCCAGCACCGCTCCGCTGGGGACCGCCGTCTCAAGAACCGCTGAACTGGGCCCTTCAAGGCAAGAACCGCTGAACTGGGCCCCGCCGTCTCCAGCACCGCTCCGCTGGGGACCGCCGTCTCAAGAACCGCTGAACTGGGCCATTCAAGGCACGGACCGCTGAACTGGGCCCTTCAAGGCAAGGACCGCTGAACTGGGCCCTTCAAGGCAAGAACCGCTGAACTGGGCCCTTCAAGGCAAGAACCGCTGAACTGGGCCCCGCCGTCTCCAGCACCGCTCCGCTGTGGACCGCCGTCTCAAGAACCGCTGAACTGGGCCCTTCAAGGCAAGAACCGCTGAACTGGGCCCTTCAAGGCAAGAACCGCTGAACTGGTCCCTTCCAGGCAGGAACCGCTGGCCCTTTGGCAGACGTGGCAGGACAGGATCTGTCTCGGGCAGGGCTGCAGGATGTCCTCTGGCCAACATTCCTCCTCCAGTGGCAGTGGAGTCTGTTATGGACTGTTTTGACTGTGGCTTTGCTCTCCCCAGGATGGCCCAGTGGGCAGGCCACCCACTGTATGGACTGTATGGACTGTGGCTTTGCTCTCCCCAGGATGGCCCAGTGGGCAGGCCACCCACTGTATGGACTGTATGGACTGTGGCTTTGCTCTCCCCAGGATGGCCCAGTGGGCAGGCCACCCACTGTATGGACTGTGTGGACTGTGGCTTTGCTCTCCCCAGGATGGCCCAGTGGGCAGGCCACCCACTGTATGGACTGTTTGGACTGTGGCTTTGCTCTCCCCAGGATGGGCCAGTGGTCATGGAGTCCCCTCGTGGATCTGGCGTCGTGTACTCAAGTGGCTGAGGTGCCCCCCCTTCCCTTCCCCCTGAGGTGCCTGTCCTTTTTTCTTTCTGATGCCCCTGCAGTGTTCTCTCCGTGGAGTTCTTGTCGTGGGACTGGGCCTTGCCCCTTTGCTCAGGACCCCTGTGGTCCACGGACAGTGGTTGGACTACATTTAGTAGATGTATATATTTTGTACATAGTTTATTTATTTATTGGGATTACTGCTGTCCATTTTTCAATATATCTGCCCGTTTAAGATCTCTTCTTTTGGTCTTTGCATTATTTAGGAGGGGGGGTTTGTGGGTTGTGACAGTGATCTGTGGGAATGCATTGATGTGTGTGTTGTAGTGGGTGTGGGTGGGTGGGTGTGTGCCGGTAATCTTTTCCCTCCCCTGTGTCGTAGGTGCAGTACTCACCGATGTCTTCCGCGCCGCCGGGCGTGCTCCTGGTACAGGAGCAGGTATAGGAGTGAGGGGATGACCTGCAACTCGGGTTCCATACTGCCGGAATCTCGCGTGGAGTATGTGGAGGTGAGCGTTTTCCCGTTCGTAGTCTGTTTCCGCCGTGTTTTTATCGGCGGTGCTCCCGCCCCGGAAAAGGTGGCGGATTGGTGGGTCGTGATAGGGTGGGCGGTACATTGTCTGCCGCCTGGCTGTTGGCGGGGACCGCCGCGCTGTTTGTTTGTTCCGCCGTGGCGGTCGGAGTGTTAATGCGGCGGGCTGTGTTGGCGGTTCCCGCCAGGGTCAGAATTGCATATTTTGGACCGCCGGCCTGTTGGCGGTTTGGCCGCCGCTTTATCACCGACCGCCAGGGTCAGAATGAGGGCCTGTGTGTTTAGCCCTGCATTACTGGTGGGACGGGTGAGGGCCCACACCACACTGGCGACGAGGCCGGGATCAGCGGAGTACACAGAAAAAAAAAGAAAAAGAAACGGAGAGACTCTCGCATGCGAGTCTGGTGGTGGAACCTCCGCTCCCTGAAAGTGTGTGCATTGTGCGCCCAGCGACAAGGCATCCCCGAGGCGTTAGCGCCTTACCTCACAAGGCTGCGAACCCTCCAACACACCGAGAGAGGTGAGCGCTCTCACTGGGCTGGGCAAGACGTGGAGATGCTGTGGTGCTGGCACGGCACCGGTGGTATCCCGGAGCTAAGGAGGCCTGAGAAGCCGCTCCGTTTGAAAGTAGGCCGGTCGAAAGGACCCAGGAGGGTGTCCGCAGTGGTCCCTGCTGGAAGAGTGATAGGGAGCGAGGCAGGTTCAGCCTGCTTCCTAAAGAGCACAGGACACGTGCTCAAAGAAGAAACAAAAAAATAAAATAAAACAAAAACAAGAGTCACGCTGCAGTCCAGGAAGGACAGACTACACATGGACAAGATTGGCCATAAGAAGGTACATGCAAGGTTACTAACTACAAGGAAGGTGTACCAGCGCAAAGCCAATGTGCACAGTTCCACAGCCCAGTAGTGGCGAAAGTCAAGGGCACAGACTGCACAGCCTGAACCTGGACAGGAGCGTAGATATATATATATATATATATATATATATATATATATATATATATATATATATATATATATGTCCAGAGAAAACCTCCAAAGGCAGCTAGTCTTCAAAATGGACGTACAACACACTCCCTGAAAGGTGAGCCAGAGTGACTGTGAAAATACAAAAAAAAAAACAAAACAGGACTAAAAACACACAGAAGGATGAGTGCTCCACAGCAGAGCCGTGAGCAGCAACCCGTACCTGCCCCCCTAAACGTCCACTCATAGGTGGCCACACTGCCCCCATTCAGACAGCTAATAGATCATGCCACAGCGGCACCAGGATGTCGTCTCTGGCTCGGCCGTTTAGACACTTACTTCTGCGCAACCAGGGAAACAGACGGGGCGATGCGCAGATCTTTGATGCCACACATGGGAGGCGACGAACTTTATGAGCTCTTCGACTCACTCCCCAACACAGGAGACACAGCAGATTACGACGCTGAGGTGGTGGTGCTAAACTGGCACTTCGACCCCCAACTAAACCCTGACTATGAAAGTTTCAAACTGCGCCAGGCCCAGCAGCCAGACGTCGAGCCAGTAGATTTGCTCCACTCCAGGCTTCAGAAGCTTGCCAGCATGTGCGTGGGCCTAAACCAACATGAGGAAATTTGAGCACAAATCATCCAGGGGTGCCGGTCCAATATGTTGCAGAAACTGATCCTGCGACAACAAGGTATATCCCTGCATGAGATTTTGATCCTGGCACGCTCCCACGAACTCTCCGCCGTCCGAGCGGACGCCATGGCCGCAGTCAGAGGACAATCCATAGCGGCTACAACGGCGCCTCGCCCTTCGTCTGTGAAGGAGGAACATGTTGACGCCATCCAGACCCGCCAAGCTCCTGTGTGTCGTCAGAGTAACTCGAGACAAGGAGAGGGAATATGTGGCAGCTGTGGCTACGCGTACAAGACGCCGGGAGGTTACCTGGCAAGAGGGAAATCATGCAACAAGTGTGGTAAGGGTAACCATTTTGCCAAGATGTGCGTGAGTGGGAAAAGGAAGACAGTGGGAGCCCAGTGCAAAGGCGGCCACGGTTAGGAACATAAGTTCAGGAGACAATACACCTCGTGGGCACACGGACACAAACATGCCAACATATGAGGAGGATGACGAAGAAGACATTTTTGTCATCTCGTTCACAGGATGGAGGCAGCACAAGAGGTGACCACCCCCCATGAGCACAGTGACGATAAACAACACTCTGGCAACAGTGCTCATTGACACAGGGGCTTCGGTCAATGTCATGGACAATGCAATGTACCAAACCAAGCCTAACCCCTAGCAACACAAAGATCTTCTTGTATGGAGGACGTGACCCTCTCCCCCTGCAAGCATATAGACAAACGCCCCACAGTACCACTGGCTGTGCTCCGGCTGCCTTGATGTTCAAAGTGGCTCCGCGCGATTGCATCCTGGCTGACTCTCGATGGGAGTCTCCTGAGTTGGACATAGAAGCTACCCAACAGCGCCGGATGCGGACCATTCAAAAGGCGAATGATAGCAGGAGAACACGTCCTGCAACAATGCAACAATGAATGTAAAGTGCTAGCTCAAACAACCTCTAGTTATAAGATCAGGAAAGTGGGAGATTTTGAAAAAATAACCGGGGAAATTTAATTTCCACCATTATTTCTATGAAGCAGAGGCAATTTAAGGCGGGAGACAGCTAGAAAGAATAAAGTCATTTTTGCTTCGAGAACCGGGAGTCTCCCGCCTGAGTACGGTTTGTTGTCATATATGAATTATTTATGTTTTTTTTAATAACATAAGGCTCATGACACAACTTAACCTGCTACTAAACTAGATCTAAAAGTTAGACAATTGTTTCATTCAGCCACAATTCTGCAGGCAGCGCTGCGTTTGCATGGAATTAATTAATGTACCGGCTCTAGTTTTGCCGTGAACTGAACGGGATATTCTAAAGGCGTCCCTTTTAATTTACATGGCATGCACGCTTTACAGCGCATCTCGCAGAGCCGTGCCAGATGAGAGTCATTAACGAGTATGATGAATGGGAAAGGGAGATTCTCAGAAATGGCGGCGCCTGTGCAGTGCCCAGCCCGGGTTTCATCCGCCTGACCCCAGTTAGCAATTAACGGCACGGTCACTGCCCCGGCGGCACACCAAGGGAGCATTGTGAGTCTATGGGGAGATGAGGCCTCGCCTCACTGGCTAAGTACACTGGGCCTGTTTCCGGCGGCTGATTGCTCCTTAATTAAATGTAGGACACATAATGGGAATGGTCATTAATTGGGTAAGTAGTTCACACTTGCTACTGCGTCTCTGGGGGGCCTGTGCGCCTTATTGCTGTTACGGTTGCTGCTGGGGGCACCAGGAGCGAGAAGAGGGGAAATACGATCCATTCAATATGCGCAACTGGCATTGCTGCTTCGGTGGCACCAAAGACCTTAACATTTAGTCAGATGCGGGCAGACAATTTATCAAAGGAGGGACAGTTGATGAGCACATCCTCCATCTTGCCTTGGTTCAGCAATTTCCGACATGGCGGGAAAGGAAGACAGCATGTCGACCACACACTAATAGAATAAATGTCAACATGTTAGAAGAGGAAAGAGGGAGATTGTAAAAACATAACCGGGAGAATGTATTTCCTCCATTGACTTCTGTTGAAGCAGAGGCAATTTCAGGTGGGAGACAGCCAAAATAAAGCCATTTTTGGTTTAAAAATCTGGAGTCTCCAACCCAAATCGGGTCTATTGGCTTGTATGGCCTTGTAACTTCATGCTTCATATTTTAGACAGAGGCGAGGATGGCCACAGAACCTTGTCTCACTGTGGCGCTTGGTCGAACATTCTCTGAGGGGCTCAAGAAAGTGCTTGTTGGGGAGTGGGGGTGTTCGGGGGAACAAAAGGTGAAACCAGTCTCTTCCTGGGTATCTTTGTGCAAATGGCATGGTCGACACGGACAAAGGGCATGGAGATAATAAAGGGCGGGGTATTAGTTGACGTGCCAATTTAGGGATTGAGAGTGATAACGCGTCCAGCCCTTATAAATTACTTGTACCTGGACACGTTGGAGGTCGGTGAATCTTTTAACCGAGTCGGGCTCTCCTCATCCTAAAATAGTTGAGTCACTCAGATCAATAATCAATAACTACTGTAATCAGTAATCAATACTCAATCAATAGACCAACATAACACGTCAGAAATCAATAACAGTTGGTATTTCGATGCACCATGACCTTTCAGTCATGAATAACCACACCAGTTTATTAAAAGTTAGTGAATTTATTTCCCTATATTAACAAAGCTAGCACAATATATATATGTCTCAAAACCAATTGATATATGTATATGAACATTACTAGCTGTCCATAACGGCAAAAGAAACGCAATCTACGCAAAATCTGAATGATGATACACTCTGTTATAGCAATGCAAATCACCAATGTGACTAACTGTATTTGACTAATTGCATACATTCGGTCAGCATAACAAGATTTCAATTCTTCATGATACATTGAACGAATACCTCGACTAACCTCTAATTAGCATTGGCATGTGGGGCTTCATGCAAAACGAATTTAGTCAACACAAATTTGGAAAACTTCTAGCTAGGACTCTATCAAAATTAGCAGTTGGTACCTAAAAGGAAAAACACAATGCATAATACATTTATCCTTTCATATTTACCAAATACAATCAGCATTCAAGAAAAGTCTTCGTCCTTCAGGTACCGGTTGATCAGCATGGGGCAAATTTCAAAGGGGGCAAAGTTAAGGGCAAGCTTCCTTGCAACGGCAAGGAGAATTGGGCAAAGTTACTGCATGGGCAAGATGGCGGCAAATCAAAGTTAAAGTCTCTAGGGTGAGAATTCTTAAAGTCCCTTTCTCTCAGATAGAGAAAAGGGCATCAGGGTGTCGTCCAAAATGGAGTCTGGCATCAGGCTTCAAACTGGCATCGAGGAAAATGGCTGACTTCTCTTTATCCGGTGGGTTTAAGTAAGAAACATTCCAAATTCTGCGGGGTCTTCCATTGGAGGGTTCATAGGTTGGCTTCAAATTGTCCAATCAAAAATTGCCTTTTACTAGCGCCCATTTATGCATACACTGTCCTTGGAGCCTTGGAACACAAATTGTATCATGGTTTGCCAATTATTTTACTATCTGTACCTTCATTGTCCGCACCTGCAGAGACTGACCTTGTATCAAAGGGGATGTAACCGGCCTAGCACGAAACCTTGGAGATAAGTGTACCAGCCAGTTTCTACTGGAAAAATACAACTTCAAGCAAGAATATATGTTTCATTAGTTCAAGGAAAAGAAATCACGCAGTTAGAATTTGAAACCAAGCAACTAGGCCAAAGCCTGTACTAAATTTAAGCTAAGCAAAACAGTTTTCAAACAAGAAATCATGGCATACATTTGCGATTATGACAGATTACTACATTTTAATACTTCGTGATTAATAAAGCTCGTTCATAATGATGGCGAACTACCCCGAGGGCACAATTTCCCTCGTACATTATTTCTTTATTAAAATCACACTTCATTATATGTATTGATTACACGGTATACATGAATATATGTCGGACCTTCTTTTTCTGCGTCATCAAGAGTGTGAGAAGTTCAGCATTTTGATGACAAGTACACTGTGGGCACACACAGCAAGTTTAGAGATGAGAAAAGCAGTGGAAGGGTTAGATCTAGGCAAGTGTAGCGGGTGGAATAAGTAGGACAGTAGTAAGAAAAGAAGTAGGAGACATGGAGATTAGTGAGGTAGTAAAGAAAGGAAGGACTTATTTAAGCCTAGGGTTTTGGACAGGCATGCGTTGGGATGAGGGACCACAGTAAAAAGCATGGGTGGTGGAGCGAGGGGGAAGGAGTAAGGATGGCGATTGTTGCTTGCTCACATCCACTGGGAAGGAGTAGGGATACTGGAGTTAAGGATTAAGACAGAAAAAGATCTGCCATTTGTAATAGCCCCAAACATGCCAAGTCTTTACCTAGGGCTGTTAGCATCATGGTGTGTTGGGAAACGGCGCAAGGCAGGAGATGGGAGGTGGGCCACCAGCCCTAAGAAACCATGGCAGAAGTAGATACAGAAGTGTGGTTACAGTGTATGACAACCAGGTGACCAGCACCAGTTGCACATATGGCTAGCGGGCTTCCAACTTGTATCTACCTTTTCTTACCCACCCTGCTCCATAGAGGATGGGTTGCTATGCAAATGTAATATCTGGAGCATGTTGAGGATTTAATGGTAGTCTGTGCAGACAGATGTGCAGATGTATAAAAAAATGTTCCAAATCTGTGGGTAGACATCCCCTTACACAGGGCCCGATCCACAAACGATTTTTTTGGTATCCACAAATGATTTAATAGTAACTTTACACAGTTCATAAACAAACGATTTAGTAGTAACTTTATGACTGTGAAGACACTGCGGTCGTGGCGGAGAACACCGCACTTAAAAATATAGGCCTGTCTTACCTTTTTATGTGCTGAGTTCTCTGCCCTGACTGCGTAGTCTCCACAGTCGTTAAAGAAGGTAGCTGCAAAATAAGGGATATCAAGGAACCTAGGGGACAACAATGGTTGGAGAATTTAAAGTCTGTTAAAAAGTAAAAACATACAGTAGCCAAAAAATTGGAGAAAGAAGTGAAGGAAGTCTGAATTTTGGAACAATTGTTTTTTACTTAACAATTTCCCATTTAGGTGTGATTCCCAAAAGAACAGCAGAGGAGTATTGTGATTCATTATTTGTCATGGAGAGAAGGTGCTTCAGTCAACTTTTTCATATCCTAAGAGGGCTCATTTGTAAAGTATGCTAGTGTTGATGATGCCATTAGATTGGTTAGGGTAAGTGAGAGAGGAGCTGATTTGGCAAAATGCTATATTAAGTTTGCTAGTTAGGAAATCTGTGTGGTGAGTGTGACTTCCTTTGTAGTGCCCACTCCTCTGTTCTGTCCTCTAGTCAGGAAGCAGCCTGTCATAGTAGGAGCAACTCCAACCTTGATAGCCCTACAACACAGGCCATAGGAGTGCTTCGAGGATCACACTTGAATGTTAGCCTCACTGATTTATGCCAAACATAAGACTACAAATGCTATAGTCCCGAATTATGGTTCCTGTTCTCTGTATGGTTTCTCTTATCAGCCCCACACCCCATTCCTGTTATGTTCCCAGGCCCAGAATCAAGAGTCCTTTTGAAGTAGACAAGAAAGCTTGTCTCTCCCTTCCTTCAGTGTGTGTCCATCCAGCTGTCAGGAATGTGCAATTCACCAAAGTGTCTGGGAGAGCTCCTCCACCTGCCTTTCAAAGTCCCTGGGTCTTCAATATGGAACCCACAGGCTACCATGTATTGTACCATTCACAGGCACACATACCTCACAGTATGCACACACAATTCATGCTGCAGAGCGCTACATACTAGCATACTGTAGGCCAAGGGTGAGTTAAGCGCACAGCAGCGATAGGCCACACTCCAGTGACACAGGTAAAATGCCCTGTTCACATTAGTGATCATCATTACAAATATACAGTATGCTGCTACCACCTTGCTTGGTAAAGGGGTAGTGATTTGGGTGGGACTCCTGTGCTAATAAGACCGCAATCCATGATACAGGCATAAGTTATGGGGTACATGCATGATCCGAGTTCACCCATGATCGAAGGTCAATACTAAGGATCCAGATATTGTTGTAGCTGGGACACTTAGGACAGGGGTGCATGTCTTTCACCTTGTAGGAGACTTTTATGTCCCAAAAGAGACCTGTCTCAATTAGACTATCCCAAATCAACTCCTACCCTGAGAGGTTAGGTTATCAGTTCTGTAGAATTGCTGGGAAAATCTGTTCACATTCTAATTGCTCAATCTGGCTCTGTGCTGCACTACAAAATCTAACCCTTGCAGAGAAATAGATTATCTCAACAATTTGGGATTCTCTCTCTTCATAGCCATCAAGTACTTCAGTGGGTTGTAATCTGTTTGCACTACAAACCTAGTGGAAAAACAAGTAAGGGCAGAATCTATACAAGGCCCACACTATAGGCAAGACACTCATTTTCATTAGCCCGTCATGCTAGTAAAGGCTGCCAGATGCTCACCACTTTTGTCATCCAGTTGGGTTACCAGAACTTCAACTCCATTATCAGAGGCTTTGAGCTGTACAATGAAAGGCTGACTGTAGTCAGAGACTTTCAGTACAGGTACATTGCATAATACCCTGTTCAGTTCCTCAAATGCCTTTTGACACTCTTCAGTCTAGATCACCTTTCTGTGCTGCTTCTTGGAGGTCAAAACAGTCAATGGGGCAATTATAAATCCCAAATTTGCCACAAAGTTCCTATAATACCTGGTGAGTCCTAGAAAAGCCCTTACTTCAGTCAAGCAAGAGGGTCCCTCCCACTCCATCGCAGATGAATCTTGGCATCCATCAGGCGAACCTTCCCACCTCATGCTCAACATAGACTATAGAGTACTGACGCTTGCTTGCCTTGATGGTCAGTTTCGCATCTTGTATCTTAGCACATCTCTTAGGTGTCTCAGGTGGTCCTGCCCTGAATTGCTAACCAAAGCTATATCATTTCGGTAGGCCACACAGAACTCCTCCAACCCTGAAAGAACTTGGTTCACTAGGTCCTGAAAAGTTGCATGAGCATTGTGCAACCTAAAGGGCATCACTTTAAACTGATGCACCCCTTCTGGCATAGAAAATGCTAACTTCTTCATGGCACCTGGTGTTAAGGTAATCTGGTAGTAGCCAATGGTCAGATCAAAGGTGCTCAGGTACTGTGCAGCACCTCAGCGATCAAGCTCATCCACTCTTGGGATTAGATGGGCATTGGTCTTGGTTCCCTCTGTGAGGGCTCTATAGTCCTCACATAACAGCAAATCAGTAGACTGTTGCTCTGGTACTAGCACCACAGGACTAGACCACAGACTATGAGATCTCTCTGTGGCCTCTCCGTTCAACATCTTGGCAACTTCCACCTTGATGAATCCATGAACCTGTTAGACATTCTGTATATTCTGCCCATCACTGGCAGATGGTCTCCGGTGTCTATGCCATGCACACAGAGAGGTGTCAATCCCAGAGTCAGCTAGAAAAGGTTGGAAAACTGTCCCGAAACGTCTCTACATTCTCTCCGCTGCTCAGGTGTGAGCTTAGGGGCTAAATGAACCCCTTCTACATTGCCATGCTTCATGTCACAGTGAAGTAGGTCAGAAAGAGGCACACTCTCTTCCTCAACCTTTGCCAATGATTTCATTGTGTAATCTCTCTGGAGGTAATTCTTCAGCTGATTCACATGTAATACCCTCTTTGGTTACCTTTTGGTACCTGTATCCATCAACTAGATAAACTCAGAAACCTTCTGAACTTCCTTGCATGGCACAAATCAATCGTCCTCCAAAGCCCTGAAACAAATAGGCTTCAGCACTAACTCCTCCTGACCTTCATGATGCCCAGTCAACATAGCTTTTTGGTCATAACATTCCTTCATCAGCCCTTGGATAGCCTGAAGGTTTTCTTTTGCCGAAATCATGTTTTCCACCATCAATTTCCTGAGACCAGTCACTTAGCCCACCACATCCTTCTGTTGAGATGCTCCACTCTCTGTGTGACTAAAGTGAGTGGACCCACACTGGATGTCCATACAAAAGTTAAAAAAGACTGATCCCTGCTCCTGTGTGCAGAATCTTTCAGTAGGCAAACAAGAGACATGGTAAAAGATTATCCCACTTCCTCCTGAGGTTCTCTGACAGAGTTCCCATCATGCTTTTATGTGTTTTGTCAAACTGCTTCACCAATCAGTTGGTTTGTGGGTGTCATGCCATGGGGAAGTGGTAGATCACACCAGCTGGCTCCCACATCTCTCTCAGATAACAGGATGTGAAATTGTTTTCTCAGTCAAAGATTACAGTGCTCGTAAATTCCAACCCTAGAAAAGATCTTCAGCAGATATATTGCTACCACCTTTACTATCGTGCTCTTCAGAGGTACTGCTTCAGAATACATTCCTATGCTGACCTGTTCCTGGGCTTCCTTACAAAGTCCCACAGGCATTGGACACTGTTCCTGTGACTTGCAGAAATCATCCTGGGTAGACACTCCAGTGGCTGACAAATTCTGCAGCCTAGAAAGCGACCCAGACTCCAGCGCCTGGTCTTCTTGGATAGCCTCATCCTCCTCTACTTCTGGGGCACAAGCGAAGTCCTCCACGGCTCATACCTTCCTGTAGCCTGCCTGCACACTACCTTGTCCCAGGCATGTCCTGAGGTGCAGCATGTACTCTGACCAACACAGGTGCTGTGGTCCAAGCACTTGCACTAAGAAAATAACACAGAACACGAACAGCAGCAGCCAGCAGCTGCTGGCGCTCGCTATGTTTGTTGTTCCTGTGCTCATGCAGTAGAATGTCTGTTCCTTTTACTCATAATTCCTTGAACAGGCGGATATGCATAATTGTCTATAGTTTTGTGTCCGAGTTACACTGAATTATCAAAATTATACCATACATTGGAAATCCATTCCTTAAGTACAAGTGTTGTTTCAGATATTGATCTAATACAAAGCTTTACAGAGCAGGGTTGCCTCTGTGGAGCTCAATCTTGTTTTTGGAAACGCTTTGATCAGTAATGGGCCTTTAGACACCTTTATGGATGGAAATTGTTAAGATCTACATTAGGCCCAAAGGAAGGCGTAGAAACAGATATTAATTACCCAGAAGCAAGTGCATTTACGATTTCGATGGTACCCATTGTGCATACATCAGTGAACAGTTGTTTATTTGCTGACACATTTACAAGGGCTCACAACCAATCCCTGAACTTAAAGCAGCCCTGGCAAAAGGGAGAGTCTAATTTCAAACTGAGATCCATTTCTATATGCCCACATGCCATATTTTATTACAAACTACATGACAAAACAATTAAGAAAAAATTAATACCCAAATAACATGTTTGTTCAAACAGCCAAATGATATGTCAATCGGTTTGTCACAGAATATTTACCAATCATTTTTCTATAACATTTTCACATAACTTTTCAACAGATTAAATGCAAATTAATGGAGATGATTAGTGAAGCACCCTTGGGAGCTTGGTGGACATTTGCATCCGCTTTTAATTCCATTCAACCAGCCACGAATGAATTACAGACTGAGCTTCGGATACATGAGGAACCCCTTGTGTAATACCCATTGCTTCAGAGCACATTAAACTCCTGTGGAGTGTCAGGAGGACATTCCCTCATTTCAATGGAGGTGTGCTCCATGCAAATGAGGACAAATATTTCCAATCTGTCTGCACCATACAGATAATGCTGCCACAGGAACAAAAACGCTTTCGAAAGGTGCACACAATGTTGCAAGTGGGAAGTGTCATACAACTAGTCATATTGCTAGTCATATACATCATATAAATAGTGCCCTCCACAGGATATACTTTGGGGGTCATGGGGCCCTGGGAGCCCCAGGGACACAATCCAGAAGCAGGACAGTTCGTAAACAGTACAAAATGAATGAGCAGTTTGAAACCAGTGTTCCTTATTTCCTTACTGTCTCCAATGCAGCTGCAACCTCCCATTTCATATTAGTTCACTGGTTTAGACTGGGACCTAGACGCTAGCTTCATGAGGTTGCACAGAATACTTGACAATCATCTAATAACAGATGAAGGTACAAAGGTACTACCCTGCCAGATAATAAACTCATATTTATGCCACGCTTATGGCTTCTCTTACCTGCTTTAGTTTTTCCCTCTCACCATCACTCCTCTCAAATCTCTTTCCTCTGTTGTCAATTGCCTTGTGTGTCTCTCTTCCCTACTCTGTGCCTCACATTGGTCTTGTTTTACCACCCCTTTGCATGCTTTCTCTCACCTCACTTTCCTGCTCTCTCCTGATATTTTTGTCTCATTTCCTGCCTGTCCCATCCATATGTGTCCACCTGCTTCACTCTGTACATCTCTTTCTCTCTCAGCGCTCTCTTATCTGCTTTCTGTATTCCTCAGCGGTTTCCCCTTCTGTGACAGTTTGACTGTTTCTCAAACACATCTGTATTTTCCTTTTTTGTATCATCCCTCTCTCAGCTGCCTCCTTACTTGTGGCTGTGCGCTTACCACATCATTGTCTCTCCTGTCTCCCACTCTTGATCAGTTGTCTCTTTCTTAGTTTTCTCTTACTCTTTATCACGCCCCTCTGAGCAACCTCTGTCTCACTTATTCAGCCATCTTTTTCTCACCTGTTTGTATATTACTAACCTATCTCTCAACTGTCCTAACGCTCTCAGTTGTCTATCATCTCGCTATCACTTGTCTCACTTTCAGCTATCTGTTTCTCACCTTTCTGTCTTATCACAACACTCAATACATTTTATCACTTTCTCTTCTATTTCCTTCTCAGCAGTTACTGTATTCTTATCGTCTCCTCACCTGTCGCCCCACGCAGCTGTTTCTGTCTTATCTTTCTACCTCTATCAATACACTGATATCTTCTCCTCTCTCAGCTGTCTCTCAACTGTTTCTGTCATTTGCTGTCACCGGTGTCCCCTCTCTCTCAGCGGTCTCTTTGACACCTGTATTCCACTTACCCATCCTCCATAATGCTCTGTCATTTCTATACTAGCTGTCTGCATCTTTATCACCTCTCACTCTCTTACCAGTCTTTCTTTTCACCTCTGACAACTTTCTCCAACTCTCTCTGAACAGTATCTTTTAAACCTTTGCCTCCCATCTCATCTACCAGCCCCTCTCCTAAATGTCTCTTTCTTACCTCTCTCACTTGACGCCTTATTATCTCTCACCTGCCTCACACCTCTGTCTCACTTTCATAACCATCTCTTTCTCGCCTCTGTCTATATCACTTTCCTGCACCTGTGCCCTTCTCAACCTCTTACCTCTGTATCTTTTTATTTCCTCTCTCTAGATTCTTTCCCTGTCTCTCTGTGCTGTCATTTTATCACTTATTTCTTATCTGTCCATTCCCCAACCTCTCAGCTGTTTCATCCTATCACATCTGCCTCTTTCTTACTCACGATCTGTCGCCTGTGCTCCCTTTTTCTTTCGCTCTCTCTCTGACTTCACTCATACCATTTGTTCTTTATCACCTCTTTTACACCTACCCCATCTCTCTCTCAGGAACCGCCTCTTTCTCACCTCTCTCTCTCACTTTTTCGCTCAGATGTCTTGTTTTCACTAGCACTCCATCTCTGCAGTGTATTTCTAGTCTCCCTTGTACCACCCCTTTCTCGCGCCTGTTTCCCTCTCTATCTACCTGGTTCGGTCAGAACACCGAGGAGAGATAATAAGTAAGAAAACACTCACATTTGGGCTAACGCCTAGCCAAGAGAATTAACATTTTATTTGTACTTAAAATAATTTAATCCTAATAAGATTATATTAGAATTTGAGTTTACAAATTTATTTTAGCATTTATTAAGCCTTTACTCTTGAAAAAATCAAATACAAAAACTGGAACAGTCTTCGGTTAATAGCCTTTAATTGAATGAAATCAATCAGTCAATCATTCAGTAGATTTGTAGAGTGCTTTTTGTCACCTGTGAAGGTGTCCAGGTGCTGGCAGGGTCCTGTTGATTAGCCGAATAACCAGGTCTTCAGGGAGAGCTTTGCGGTAGTCCAGATGGCTGTAGATGAGGGCTTAGGTAATGGTGTGTCTTGAGCTTTGCGGTAGCTATTTGAATATCTGATGAAGCATGCAGAGGGTGAAAAAGCCGGAAGAGTAGAAAGAGTTGACCTGATTCATCATGGTTAGCTTTTTGTTCAGAATGATGGTTCCTAGCGTGGTCAGTGGGGGTAAGAGTATGTCCGAGTTCTGAGGGTCACCAGGATGCTTCGTATGGGGAGCTTCTGTTTTTGAAGATCAGTACCACTGTCTTGTCTGTGTTGAGCTTTAGGCAGTTGTCCTTCATCCAGTTGGTGACATCTGTAATTCAGGTGTGGAAGCTGGTCTTCGGAGAGGGAGTGTCGTAGTTTGGACTCTTGCTTTAGGCAAGACTGTTGGTTAAAGGATGACAGTACTTTTGCTTGTAGGCGACTATGCCTATCCTACAACAAGTCGCAACTGTTGTCCCAACCTTACCGGCTCACTAGCAGCACCTCACCAGAAACACAATAGTAAAATGTGATTTGTGGCAGCCTTTATGCATGGACTCGAGAATAAGACATCTCAGGGAGTGTCGTGGTTAAACGGAGATTACCCCTTTCTCACAGATATATAATGTCTCATACAAACACAGGGAATGACAAAGATGCAGTAAAGTTTCAATAGTTTTTATTTAACACAACTGCAGTTTGTGATATGTTGCATGGGCTGCAATGATTAGTATAATGAATAATGCAAGAAACAGAATAGTGAAGGCGAGAGTCATTATTACAAAGACCCCCACCATCTTGCAATGCATAAAAAAGACATACGAGATGTAATATGCCTTAATACCCTAATGTGAGAGGCCTAACCTCCTACCTAAAGGAGAGCTGGGTTTGCTAAATCTAATCTGCCAATGCCATGTCCATGAGAGGAGCCCCCAACCCTCGTTACCTTAGAATGAGGTCTCTATCTCAGACTCCGTAGGGACACGAAGACTGGGTCAGCGTGAAGACGACGTGCAGCATCGATATGATTTGTGAAACCATAGTGTGGCAATGGCTTTGAGCACACAGCATTTCTGAGAATGGCTTACGCTTTACAGAGTGGGCCGATTCTTTCTCTTTTTCTCTGTTCACCTTACTTAATTAATTATATAATATCCTTCTTATTTATTAAACACACATGTGATATATGGTTTTTCTTGCTTACATGACATCTATCTGCATGATAGCTGGAACTGGCAGTGCAATTGCACGTTATTTGTTTTGCATGGCCAGCTGTAGTATCGATAGCAGGGCAACATAAATTATTTTTAACTGAGATGGTTAACACCTGTCCCTCTCGTTATAAGCAAGTAGAATAACTTTCTGATATCATTAAATTGTCCCGGACTTTGACAATTTACTTTTAGAGCCATGTTCATTAATTATTCTGTATTACTCTCTTGGCATGGCTCTTTTTCCTTTTTCCTTTTCTCCTTTTTGTTATATTTCAGACTGACCATGGTCTTTGGACTCTCCTATAATTCATGCTAAGATATATATATTTTTTAACATCTTTGAGAATTGGAGCCTTTCAATACATCTGTAAACTTCCATAATTTTTCGTACATGCATTTGTGTCTTGTTTCTGGACATAATTTGTTTGCACATACTACCATATCTCCACACATAACGTGGGTGACATCTGCTAATTTATGGGCACCAACTATGGTATCTCTTCTCTGGTTTTATGCAATCTTTACGGCTTTCTATCTATTGACATATTTGTCCTCACACTTGTACTGGCATTCTTATTGCCAACACAACATGTTTTCACTATCACTGGAATGTTTTTACCATTTACGGGCAGTATAGTAGGGCATTTTTCTTTTCGTGGCACATCTATAGCACACTATTAACTTGCGGTACCGGGCCTCTCATTTTAACTCACAATTTTTGGGTTTATTTCCAGCTCACACTAGAATTTAATCTCTCATTATTTTTTGAATTTATCAACAATTTTTGTGACTGACGCATTCCATCTGTATATGTCCACAGCCTTGAAAAAGTCAATGTTGACGAAACACGTGTCGGCTGTTTCCTTACATTCATGAGAACTGTTTTGGCTTTCAAACATCATGCCTAGTGTGTTTTACTGGATCAGGGGACTTGTTTCCTGAGACACCACAGATGAATAAATGGATTTCACTCCGATCCTGCGATGTGCCGTGGTTTTTCTTCTTTTCAAACAAACAGTAGGTGTTCACACTTAGGGATTTACCCTCTCTATACTTTTGAGGGATTGTTTATATCAATTGCCGTCCCAAGCATGTCTGTTATCTGTTGGTTGGGAACACACCTACGTCAGGGGTCCTGGTAGATCTGTATAAATACATCGCACTTTAGACAGATAATCAGAGGGATTCCGACCAGAGGGCATCGCCACCATTGTTGTTATCGATGCTGCACTTTTCATATATGTACTGTGACCTTTCCTAGGTGACAGCATGCACACCCTGTGGCTGGGTGTTTAACCACTCGAGTACTCCCTCCTTCAAATAAGACTTTCCTGCCATGAGCTTTGCACATTGATGTCATCAGAAATTTTGGAAGTGCGCACCATCTATACACAGCCACAATTGTCAATGCTATTGTTGTATACCTACTGTTTGTTTGTCTTTGTTGCTTGATTTTGATGCCTTAGCGCAGTTGCACTGATAATGCAAAGCATAACAAGTGGCCTAACTATAAACAAAGCAGCCATCTTAGAAAAGTTAAATAATTAAATAGGCTAAGACAGAGCAAGCTCAGTAGGTTAAAAGTCACTAGGTGACGGGGCACGAGTCTGCAAGCCAGAGGCTAAGCTAACTCCTGTTATCCCATTGAAACAGACTAGGATTCACTACACCTTCCCCATTACCGTAACAGGGATGACGAAGGTACAGGAACCCAAATGCTAAAATTGCTCTGAACTAAAAAAGCTAAAAGCATAAAAACTAGCTAAAAAATCATTTAAATGTGTTAAAAAAGGAATAAAAACAGTTAAAATACATACAGAGATGCTAATGTCAACCATGACAAACGCAGCATGCCAAAGCAAGTCAATTTAAATGCATAATTTTTTATCTGGAATGGCAAGTCAATTCATCAAATTATTTGCTGTACGCATGATCTTGAAGAGTGTCATCGAAGTCAGCAACCAAGGACCTAAAAAATGAGCCAACATCATCTGATGTTAAATCGAGTGCTGGGCGGACAAACGGATCCACAGAGCAGTAGTGAGCAGTACTTTCTGGTGTAAAGTCATTTGTTGCAGTGCTATTGTCCATGGTAGAACTCAAAACGGAAGGCTCATAGGTGGCCTTGCAGAGCAACCTCAGTCTCAAGGGGCATGACCGCGTATGAACCCTCATTGGGGACATCAGCAGTTCGATGGGTGAGTGTGTGTCATTAGGATAGGACATTAAATCTGAGTCCGTGAGTGTTGACAGTGCTGGGCAGAGGTGTCATATAAGTGTTGAAGAGGGTGGAACTGAGTGAGGATTGTTGTGGTACTCCACAGATGATTTCTGAGGTGAAGGGGGAAGTCAGACGTTTTGCGTTGTTCTAGTGAGGGAAGAGGTGATCCATCTGAGAGCGGCTCCTTGGATGCCTACATTGTGCAGCCTTGTGATGAGTGTGTGGTGGGAGACCGTATTGAAGGCCGCTAAGAGGTCTAGGAGGATTAGCGCTGCAGTCTTTCCTCAGTCGAGTAGGACTCAAATGTCGTTGGTAGCTGCAATGAGGACTGTCTAAGTGCTGCGGTTGCTGCGGAATTTGTATTGGGAGGAGCCAAGTAGGAGGTTCTGCTCCAGCTGTGATGAAAGTTGTCAGTTGATGGACTTTTCTAATATTTTGGCCAGGAACAGAAGCAGTGATCTCGGTTGATAGTTGTTAAGTTTGTTGGGGGTCTGCTGATGGATTCTTTAGCAGGGCATTGACTTCTGCTTGTTTCCAGTCCTTGGGCAAGGTGGCCCTGGCAATTGAGATGTTGAATAAGGCAGTGAGTATGTGGTAGATTCTGGCTTTCGACTGGATTGAAGATATGATGAAGGCATGGGTTGGTTGGGGCCTCTGAGTGGACCGAGTTCATGGTGGAGGCGGTGTCCTGTGTGGTGAGTTGGCTCCATTCGGTTAGTCAGATGTCTGGGGTGGTAGCGGAGTCATTGTGTTGCTTGAAGAAGTCGGCGGCCTTGGGCTGGGATTTAAAGTTTCTGTAGATGTTGGCGATCTTGTGCTGGAAGACGTTTGCAAGTCTGTCACAGAGATCCTGGGAGTGGGTAATGTTGTTTGTTGCAGCTGAGGAGTTGGAGAATTATTTATTGATGTTGAAGAGTTCTTCACTGTTAATGGAGCTTAGTTCGATGTGGGAAGCATCGATTCTTCCAACTGTCTGTAGATGATGTTGAGGGATGTCTTGAAGGTGGCCTTGTCAGTCATGCCCTTGCTGGTGTGCCATCTCATTTCCAGTTGTTTACTATGTTGTTTAGCAGTCAGTTCTGAGGTCTTCACTGTGCCAGTTAGCCTGCGTGGTGGACTGTCTGTGGGTGTTGTTGCCGATGGGAGAGACGCTGTCAGCAAAGTTGGTGATCCAATTGTTGAAGTTCTGAAGTTCTGGTCTAAGTTCGTGAAGAAGATAGGGTGGGTGGTGTTGAGGGCATTGGTCCTTGTTTCCTTTGAGACTCTGCTTCAGCTGCAGTGGTGGGCATTAAGCAGACTGTGGGCAGAGGTCTGTAAGCTGGTGATCTTAAAGTGGGTGATGGAATGGTTGGTCCAGGTGAGTTCCATGGTGTGGCTGTACCTGATGCAGTCACTGGATTTGAAGATGGGGTCTAGCATGAGGCCTGTGTCGTGCGTGGGGTCGTGGATGAGTTGGGTGGGTCCGATGCTGTTTATGTTGCCGAAGAGGTTGGTAGTTTGAGGTCATTGTGGTCAACGAGATGGAAGTTGAAGTTGCTGAGGAAAATGTAGTTGTTGGAATCTATGGCGAGGGGGCGATGAAGTCGGTGATGAAGTTCCAGAAGGCTGGACAGGGTCCTGGAGCACAGTAGGCAGTGGTGGTTTTGTTGTTGGAAGTTGAGGTGTACAATGGCTGAGGTGATTTCATCATTTGTGGTGGTGCATTGGAGGCATTTCTTGTGCATGATGCCATCCCTCTGCCAAGGTAATTGATGCGATTGTGGTGGGTGATCTTGTATCCTTCGGGTATTGGGGTGGCAGTGTCGGGTGCAGACATGGGGTTGAGCCAGGTCTCAGTGAGGAAGAAAACATCGGTTTGAGGGTGGAGATGAGGTCCCAAATCTCGGTGGTGTGTTTGCCTAGCGAGCGTGTGTTGAGAAGGGCGCATGTGAGTTGAGGTTTTTTTCAGTTGGTGTCTGGTGTGTTCAGGGTGGGGATGGTCAGTGGGCTGGTGTGTATGCTGTGGCAGGCGAAGTGGCAGTGGGTGCAGGTGAAAGCTCATACCATGGAGCATGGGTTGTTGCAGTGGCAGAGTTTGTTGCGGTGTCTGAGATCGAGGGTGTAGAGCACAGATGGGCTGTTGGCTGTTGCACGTCTTTGGTGCACCTGCTGCGCTGTAGCAATGCGGCCTGCATTAAGTAGGCCCTGGGGGTGGGTGGGGATTCTGCTAGTGTGAAGGATGGGGAGTGGGAAAACTCAGGCAGTGGCGGTGTCACTTGGTCAAACTGCGGCAGCTGGATTAGGCTGGAACACGCAGAAACGGGAGGCTACGGGCAGTGCCTAGCGTTAGTGTGAGGTAGTAGCAAAGAGAGATATCTTGGGTTCAACTAAGTAGGATCCCAAGAAGTATACCTCTTTCAAGGGCTTGTAAGGTAAGAGATAAAGAATAATTCAGATATGGAGAAGTTATTAGTATCAAAACTCAATATTAACAATTCAGTAGTTACCAGTATTAATTTGTTATTATTTCTTTAAAAGAAAGGAATGTTGGTGAAAAGATGAAGCAAGAACACCACATGAAAAACAATATCTTGAAAGAATATTGAGAAGGTCGGAGAGAGGCGTCTGATATTTCTCTACCCCATTCCTCTTTACCCTATAACCCAATTACTTAAGTGACCTTTGGGTGTTTGAGAGTTGCACAGTTATTGGGAGAAGGCACTAATAGCCACAAGTTGTTGATTGCTTCTCCAGCTACAGGTACAGGCACCTGACAGTTAGCAACCTTGAAGGAAGTAGCAATTTCATTTAAAGAAACGTCATCTTTGTTCCAAGTAAACATATCAGCTTGGTCAGTTTTCTCTTACCACATATGAACTGCACCTAGTTAGAAACCATTTCAATAAAATAGAAGTGCAGCTACACTTGATTCTGTCATTATCGCAAGAAGTTTGCTTATGATTTAAAAAATTTTGTTAAGGGGGCTTCGGCATTACGGCCTCTGTAGTACAGATGTGCTACGCTATAATAATATTTAAGTTTCTATCCTTGGCCCACAGGGCATCCCGTTTGCTTAGTGGTTTCATCATTATTACTGTTCCACTATCACACATTTTAAATAAAGACATGTTTATTTTCTAAACTATAGCTCTGTTTTTTATTGGGAATATTTTGACATAATTGTTATTTGAATTTGGAACTTGCATTCACAATCAAGATTTAGGGCCTGATTTAGAGTTTGGCAGAGTGTTTACTCCGTCGCAACGGCTACGGATATCCCATCTGCCTAAATATAAATCCCATTATATTTTATGGGATTTATATTTCGGCAGACGGAATATCTATCACCATTGTGACGGAGTAACCCCTCTGCCAAACTCTAAATCGGGCCCTAAGTCTCAACGTTTGGACATCACTACTTTCAAAGAGACAATACACAAATAAGCCATTTGGGCCCTCTGGGCAGTGCAATAGTAACCAAGGGCCAGATGTACCAAAGGATTTTACCCATTCTGTGTCTATGGGAAAAAGCTTTCGTACATATGGCCCCAAGTCCCTTGAATACTTAGACGTGCCCAGCATCCAGTGACTACAGCAGTGAGGGGAACAGGGAGAGCCTAGAACATGGGCAGAGGACATAACGACAAGCCACATTCATCACATCTGCACAGGTTATGTGGAAGTTTGTAAGACCTATCCCTCCGTGGACCACTACTGAAGGTAAAATTCAATACCTATATATAACATGTCAACACTTCAATGGATACCAGAAAGATTGCAAGCCATGACAGAGTGCCTTCTCACAACCTCAAACACAAATATTGACCCAAAATCCGAATCCTAAAAACCTACAAAGGCCCCAGTATCCAGGGAATTGCTAAATCCAGTATTTATTTTACTCAGAAATATCTATGGATCACTAAATGTGCCCAAGTGAGAAAACCTGCTAGGACCGCAAACCAAATCCTCTTCACCCCAATCTGGGGTCCATACACATGAAACACACCCTAGAAAAATAACATTGCAAACTCATTTTCATCATTTGGTGTCAGTCCATCTTACAGAGGAGTTTTCCACAAAAAGGAGGAAATGGACAATGGAAACATAGGTAGACATGTGCAATATAATATACCAAATCATTTTAAATGAGTATTAAAAGATGTTCAAACTGAAATGCAGCTCCTTGAATAACCCTTAAAAATATGAATCATTTTTGCTTTTTAGAGAATAAAAATGGAGCAAATTGGTTTTGCCTCTTAGACCTTTCTTTCATATTTGAATGATGGAGAAAATGTATTTCTAGATTTCATGTTCTGTAAACATAGAATAAAAATAGTGCAACATCAGTTTGTGCCATGATTGAGCGTGTGCAAATACAGCTTTACTTATTTGCTTGTTGAGGCCCTATACCATGTAAGTCATCATCCATTTGCAATAGCTAATGCGTTTATTTTCATTATGGTGAACAATCTGTTTTATATTTATCATATATTTTTATAGTATGCTAGTCTACATACCAATGTATTCATTTGAATAGCCAGGGCTTAGGAAAGAGCAAAATTGCTTTAGCCTTTAGTGTGAGTTTAAAGACAATTCTCACATTAATTCTTTCACCTGACATCGCAAGGTTTATTTTTCACAAAATGGGCAATTTAGATGTTGCAAATTAGATGTCAAAAGTCCCCTTTCGAGAGACAGAGAGACCGGGGCTTCGAAAACATTTCCAGAAAGCAGAGCAATGTGGGTCTAAGAGCAGCCAACGAAGATAAATATCTCTAACAGTCCTTCTGCGTAATGCAAATTCGTTTTGCAAGTACGCCTTTAAAAATCCAAGAAGTTCTAGTAAGTATGCGTTGACAATTAAATACACAACCCTCGCTGCGGTGAACCTTTAATGCTAAAGATTAGGCTTGTAGGCATCTTTAAAAAATGCACTGCATAATATGTTGTCTGCTATCGTAATACTTACCTTCTCTGATTCCGGGTTGGCTACAATGATACTCATTTCTGCGATTATACTCTTGCATTTTCTCTCCATTTAAATTGGCTTGATGAAAACCCTTAAACAATAAAAGTGTGAATTTCTTGTGCGTGCACATGTTTGTCAACACTCACAATATTAAAAATGATTGACAGTCACTGCCCCTTGGTTATGTGCTTAATGAACAAGGTACTTACCTTCTGTAATGCTGTTTCTGGTGGATCTTTCTAGCGAATATCTAAGCGCAGATTCATCAGTTTAAAATGGCCCCAGGTTCCCGACTTAATCCGGAAAGCTTTATAGCATTATTCTTATAGATGTGCAGGTAGCGGTGTGCAGCTCGCATAATCTGTGTTCCACACTAGAAGTGAAAGAGCCCATCCACATATATGGGCCACTGCTGCATGCTGCAGTCAGTTTCTATCTTTGCTCTGTCCGTGCCCTCAAACACAAAATGCAAAACCAATCAGTAGTACCAGTATTGAGAGCCCTAATTTGAGACCTGTTTAGATGGAAGGAGAGACGATTCTACGGAATGGGGAGGTAGGAGGGCAGAAAGGAATCTTCTGTTAGAGTATCCACTAGCAAGAGCATTACTAAAGGTCAGTAACTTGTCAATCTGATGGATATTTCTAACAGCACATTCCTCACCTTTGAGTAAGTACCAAAGCAGTACCTCCCAAGGTGGAGGGACTGTGAATGGGCTCAGACCCAAAAATCCTGCAGGACCGAACTTGTGAAATGTTTTTCCAGTCAGATCTGGCTGTTGGGCAAGTAATGCTCCATGAAAATGTGCTCAGGTGCCCACTTCACAGTCTGACAGCTACTAAAAGCAGACACTTTGCATGCTAATGCAGTAGTAGCAGCATAGGCCTTCATGGAATGGGCCCTCAGTCCTTCTGAAGGCTATGTCATGGCCAGTACATGGTAGGCCTTAATACAGAGCAATATGTACCTTGAGAAAGTCCTTTTCTACACTGCCCTTCTTTTCTTTGCTCCAGAAAACCCCGATTAAATCTTATCACCCCCTCAATGGTCTTTGATACGGTCAATGTAAAAAATTAGGGCTTTCTTGAGTTCCATCCGATAGAGTCAATCTTCCTGTTTTGAGAGATGAGATGGATCACAGAACGCTGGGAGGGTGATGGATGGCTTAACATTGAAAAGGCATCACAACTTTTGGCAAAAAGGGCACATTGATCCTCAACACCAGTTTATCTTCTAAAAGGTGGTTTAAGGAAGCTGCGCTCATTTATGTAATGAGCTGAAGTAATAGTGATGAGGAAGACTGTCTTTAGAGTCAGAAGATGACACAAGCATCGGCTCGAAAAGTGTGCACATGAAGAAAGTCAGTTAAAAATTGAGATCCCACTGTGGCATTACAAATGGTTTTGGTGGAAACAAAAGAGTTAAACCTTTTAGAAACCTTATCGCAATAGGTGATTTAAACAAAGACTGTTGGTCCACCAAATGGAAAAATGCTGAAAATTGGAAACAGTCCAGCCCAAATTGCTATGCCAGGCTCTCCCTGAACTGGAACTCAAGCAATCTAGGGCATAGTTAGAGCTCATCAGTCAAATATAGCTAGTTTCCAGGGACAGAGTGTGCATGGGATCCGTGTCCGTGCATGCCGCACCACTTAGGGCAATACACTAAAGTATACTTAAAAGTGATATATGAAATGCTTGAATTAATCTCAGCCACTGTTAATTATTCAGACCGCATCGCCGGCCAACCGTTATTTTGCATGTTATGCTACCTCATTTTGGACCCAGCCATATGCACATCAGTCTTGATCCTGCTTCAATGATTTGCATATGCCTCGGTCCAATTTGAGGTGGCATGGTGGGCAAAATAACAATTAGTTGGAATGCTAATCCAAGCGAGTGCCAGTGGTTAGACTTACTGCAAGCATATGTCTGAAAATGGTGCAATCAGAAAGTATTTGGTCCTCAGGTCATTCAGGTGTCATTTCCAAAGCCACTGTGCTACTGTGATTTGCAGGGGAGCTAGTCTTTATGTACAATATCTTGGGTCTAAACGGATTAAATGAAAGGTCCCAACAAACAGCACAGTTGGATCCACACAATGGACAACACAGCAATCACATGTCGCCCGCCCTCCACCCCACAGTTTCAGACTGCCACCTTTTGTAATTTATGTGTTTGTCCGTTCCATTTAGAAAGGATCATCTTGGGCTGCCCCCAGAGAACACCATGAGATGAGGCAGGAAGGCAGAGGAATGAAAGCACCTAATGGTCAAGGGTCTTTGTTAGGTCCAGGGATACATTCTAGTAAGAGAGAATGTAGAATGATAATCACATCAAGGTGGAATGACAATCACATCTCAGTTGAACTACCTCTTTGAATCACCACCTTCATGCACCACGTCGTTCAGACAAAAGAAAAAGTGTCATTGTTATGAATGGCTTATAAGATTCTGTTTTTCTTCGTAGGTTGCTAACCCTGGGTTGAAAGGAAGCAGCCAGCACCCCTGCGTGTGATTGACAGCTGCAACTAATAGTAACCGCACAGCCTTGCAACGCAGAAGAACCAGTCCTCAACAATATGCAACGGTGCATTTCAGGGCTACACTCAGTACAACAAAGTTTTATCACATTAAGCACTACTCATTGGGTTTGATATTTGTGACCACTTGGCTTATAAAATACATCTTAGACATAATGAGCACAGTGGAGGTAAAATGGCTGTGATAGGCCAAGGGACAATAATAACACGGAGTACGGACGTCAAGCAGGTAGGTGATTTTTATAGAGAATTATTTTGAATTGTGACTTTGGTTTTCTCTTTGTACTTTGCGTCGTTCTCTGATGGAGTGGTACTCGGTTCCCTGGATCTTATATTTCTTCTTGGTTCTTTTCTTCTTTTAGGTCTCCCGGGAAACGCATGCGGATATAAGAAAGAAAATATCGGTAAGTGATTGGTTTCACGATTTGGGTTTTTCTCCTTATCTATCTGTCTCTAGGATTCACTCTTCTTACTGCTTTTCTGTCTTTCTTGGTCTCTGTCCTTTCTTACACTCTGCTCTTTCCTGGTCTGTTGGTCTCCTCTTTTCTTTCCCTTCCTGCCCGAAGCTTTCCTTATTTTCCTCCTGTCTTCCTCTCTCTTTCTGCTACCGTGCTTCTGTGTCCCTTTAGACTGTCGTTCTATTTGCTTTTCTTCTTTATTATCTGTGGGTCTATGACGCTGGGGCTTTCTCCTATGTGCGTTTTTCCCCGCCAGTGATACCTTAAGCCAAAACAAAACCCAGTGCTCGCCTTCAGTTTCCCCTTCCTTTACCACCCTCCGCCCACAACCCCCTTGTTTCCCCGTATCCGCTCCTCCCGTCCTCCCTTCCCTCAATATAGTGTGGTCACGCACCTGGCTATGCCACGCTTCTCCAGAAGCGTGGCAGGATTCAGCATTCCACTTCCCAGTGTGACAGCAGTTTTCAGACCTCCATCTGCCGCTTCGTCGTCCTCTTCTCCCCGACTGGGGAGAAGCCACTATCCAGGCTCCGAGTGACTCTGGCCTCGTTTCTCCCCCTCGTCTCCCTCTCGTTCCTCTTCGCTTCCTTCTCGTCATTCCTCGTCTCCGTCTCGCTCCTCGTCGTTCTCCTTCACTACTTGCTCTGTCGACGCCGACCTTTTTAATCCTCCTCCTTCCCGCGTCGTGCCCGAAACTCGTCCCTCATTGGTGCCCGCCCCGTGGTGTTCCTGAACACCACAGGCAGCGTCAGCACAAGTCGGCCTTGTGTGCGGGCTGGTTACGGCCGGCCCGTCACATACCCCCGTCCTAGGGAGCGACTGATAGAGACGCTCTGATGATGGATATCGGGATAGAAAGTCAGCGTTCGCCATTTGGGCACCCGGGGAGTGTTGTATCTGAAAGGAGAAAGGCTGAAGTGAGAGGAACCACCGCAGAATACGGGAATTAGTATCCTTGTTGTGAGCGAGCCAGGTGAGGGGAGCATGATCGGTTATCAGGGTAAAAGTCCTGCCTGCTAGATAGTATCTTAGAGACTCCACTGCCCATTTAATGGCCAAACATTCTTTCTCTATTGTGGGGTTGTGTTTTTCCCTCGGGAGGAGCTTCCGGCTGATGTACACAATGGGGTGCTGGGTCCCATCAATTTGTGTCTGGGAAAGTACCACCCCAAGACCCACATCTGAGGCGTCGGTTTGCACAATAAAGGGCTTCTGGAAATCCGGACAACACAGCACTGGACCAGATGTCAGTGTTGTTTTTAGTTGTTCAAAGCTCTGACGTTCTGACTTAGAGAGAGGTGGAAGGGTGTTGGGACATGATTTCCATAGAAGGTTAGTAAGTGGTTCTGCTAACGTGGAAAATTGTGGAATGAAACGTCTATAATAACCTACAAGACCTAGGAAGGCTCTTATATCTTTTTTTGTACGTGGAAAGGATATTTTCGTGATGGCCTCTATTTTCTCTACTTGTGGTCGGACCTGACCTTCCCCCAGGACATAGCCCAAATATTTGATTCAGGTGTGTCCCAACCTGCATTTCTGTGGATTTGCTGTTAGATTAGCTGTTCTCAATGCCTGTAAAATGTTGCCTAAATGTTTCATGTGGTCTTCCCAGGTCATACTGTATATTACAATATCATCAAGATATGCTGCTGCATATTGATGATATGGACATAGGATCCTGTCTATGAGCCTCTGAAAGGTGGCTGGCACCCCATGAAGCCCAATTGGAAGGACCGGGAAGTGATAGAGTCCGGATGGTGTTGCGAAGGCAGTCTTTTCTTTATCCTCTGTTCTCAAGGGTATTTGCCAGTATCCTTTTGTCAGATCTAATGTGGACATATACTGGGCTTGGCCTAGTATATCAAGGAGTTCATCAATACGTGGCATGGGGTACGCATCAAACTGTGTCAGTTCGTTGACCCGTCTGTAATCCATGCAGAAACGGGTACTTCCGTCAGGTTTTGGTACGAGTACGACAGGGGAACACCAGGGGCTGGCTGACGGTTCAATAATGCCAGCTTCTAACATGGACTGTACTTCCTAATCTATTATTTTCTTTTTAGCTTCTGGGATGCGGTATGGTCGCTGCCGTGATACCTTATCTATTTTTATCCGAATGGGATGCTGCACTAAGGTCGTTCGACCTGGAATCTTGGAGAAGACGTCTCAGTTATCATCTATCAATTGGGTGAGTTGCCTACGATAGGGTTCTGTGAGTGCGGGATTTATCTGAGGGGGATGATTCCCATAGGGGGGTCTTGAGGGAAAGGAAGGGTAGGGGATCTCATCAGTTGTGTCCTGTGTGATATACCTGACGGGCTGCTCACACGAAAGTTCCTGCCATTTCTTATGTAGATTTATATGGTATATTTGCTCTCTTCCTGACCCTTGTGGAATGGCTAGTTTATAGGTGGTGGGATTGATTTGTTCAATAACATCACAAGGTCCCTGCC
Source organism: Pleurodeles waltl (assembly GCF_031143425.1). Lineage (NCBI taxonomy): Eukaryota > Metazoa > Chordata > Amphibia > Caudata > Salamandridae > Pleurodeles > Pleurodeles waltl. Next base: position 317,375,173 of record NC_090448.1, on the reverse strand, counting down.
ACCGGGCTAATAGTTTGTTTTCGCAGCTAGGTAGCAAGACTAGCGCTTTGTCTCCTACCTTCAAACTACGATAAACACTGTTAGCGTCATACAGTTGTTTCTGTTTCATTTGGGCCTCTCGTAGGGTGGTGTGGGCCTCTTCCCACACCGTATGGAGATTTTCTCTTAATTTGCGTGTACACATCAATAGGTCTTTTACTTCTGCCTCTGTTTCTTCCCATTGTTTAGCCAACATTTCTAGCAGGGTACGGGGTTGTCTGCCGAACAACAACTCGAAGGGGCTCTGTCCGGTGGAGGTCTGAACATGGGTGCGGATGGCGTATAGTACTAGAGGTAGTTTCTTCTCCCAATCTTTTCCAGCATCGGAAATGCTTTTTCTGAGTAGGGATTTAATTGTCCTATTATACCTCTCTACTAATCCATCTGTTTGGGGATGATAAACGGATGTCCTAATTTGTTTTACCCCGAGTGATCGGCTCACCTCTGTCATGAGTCTAGACATGAATGGGGTCCCTTGGTCGGTGAGTATTTCGTTTGGAAATCCCACCCTGGAAAAGAATTCTATCATTGCTTGTGCAATGGCTTTTGTGTGCATGCTAGGAATGGGGATTGCTTTAGGATAATGGGTGGCATAGTCGACCAATACCAAAACGTATTGTCGTCCTCTTATCGATGGTGTGAGGGGTCCGATAATATCTATCCCTACTCTGTAAAATGGGGTGTCTATGATAGGGAGAGGTTGGAGCGGAGCTGGTCGGTGTGGAGAGGGGTTAAAGATTCTGCATTTTGGGCATTCCGAGCAATGCTTACGTATTTCCCCAAACACTCCCGGCCAATAGAAGCGCCGCAGTACTGCTTCCTCCGTTTTCTCCCTTCCTAGGTGATCTTCCCCATTATCCCCATGGGGTAGGTGTAGGGCCTGCTGTCTATGACTCTTGGGGACGACTAATTGTAAGTCTTTCCCTCCCGCTGTGGTGGGTCTTCTACACAGTAGGTTGTTTTCGTTTATTAACCTAGGACCTACCACATGACCCTCCGGATTCAAGGCTTGATGCCATGCATGTTCCAGGGTGGGGTCACTGTGTTGACTCTGCCGGAAATCTCCCGTAATGGTACAAACGATAATGGCAGCTTCTGGAATGTCGGGTTTCGGGGGCTGCTGAGACTGTGTATATTTTCGCAGTTCCCTTTTTTGCTTCCTACTGAGGATAACTCTGGGACTTCGGCTCTCCTCCTCACCTACTCCAATAGGTACCTCCTCCCACCATGTCCTAAGGATGTGGTCCTGTCCTGCTTTGGTTAGGAGGGAGGGGAAATCCTCATGGTCAGTCACGAGGATGATATCCTCGCCCAGATGAGGGAGCACTCCCACCCTTATTGCCTAATCTTTTCCTCTCCAAATCAGGCGTATTGTCGCCACTGGATAATAACGTTGATCCCCATGTACGCATGCGATTAATACCTGTGCCTGTGGATCCCCTTGACCTGGTGATACTAACTTCTGTCTGATTACGCTCTGACTACACCCTGAGTCTACTAAAGCTGTTCTTTCAATGTCGTTGATGAGGACGGTTAGGGTATATGTTGTTTTTTCCCCTCCGGATCACAATACCCGCCCTCTTCTTAACCCAATCTCCATGGGTTCCTCAGGATCTTTTTTTAGTGGGCAATGTCTAGCGATATGGCCCCATTCGGAGCAGTGGTAGCACTGGGGTCCTGTGGCAGGATAACTTGGAGATGCCGTCGCTGCAGGCAGAGAACGCTCAGGACCATGTATCATCATAGGTCGTTGGGTGGTACTTTTTGCTATGGTTGGGCGGACAGGGGAAGGGAGAAGATGTCTGCTGGATGTAGCACGGAAGACTGGGGCCCGGTGGTACGCACACGCTAGGTCTACTACGGTCTGATTCGTCAGTCCCGGGTGTTGTCTGACCCAGTTGCATGTGTTAGAGCGTAAGGAATCCAGATACTGTTCAAGAACTATAGTGTCAAACATCTCGTCCCTGTTCTTCTCTGTCGGCTGTAACCATCTTCCTGCTGCATGCTAAACTCTAATATGAGGTGCGAGGGTTCTCTGAATGCTGCCATTTGATTTGGCGGAACCTGCGCCAGGTGCAATAGCTTTCACTATCCAGCCCGACGCGTTCTAAGATTGTTTTCTTTATTTCTCTGTACGGAAGAGTGCCACTGTGGTTAATAGCTTGGTAGGTGGCTTGCAAGTGTCCTGTGAGTAATGGCGCTTTATACTGGCCCCACTTTTCCTCCGGGCAATTTGCTGTGCTGGCTACTCTTTCAAAATTCGTAAAGAATGAGTCCGGATCTTCCTGTTCTTGATACCGCTGCAGCACACTACTCAGCACATTTGGATGGACCTTTGTATGGGCAATCGTGTCCGTAAGTTATCCAAGGATGTTTTGTGCACCAGCTGGTTGTTTGCTATTATTGTCGCCTGACTTTTGAGAGCTGTTTGCAAGGCCTCGCGTTCTTCCTTGGTCTCTTTCATCTGTTGTTCCCATACGATTTGTAAGTGTCGTAGCCCCTCAGCCAACTGGGCGATCATGTCTGCCATTGTTGGATTCTTTTCCATTGTGGCGTGTTTCTCTATATCCCACTTCTGACACCACTTGTGATAGGCCAAGGGACAATAATAACATGGAGTACGGACGTCAAGCAGGTAGGTGATTTTTATTGAGAATTATTTTGAATTGTGACTTTGGTTTTCCCTTTGTACTTTGTGTCGTTCTCTGATGGAGTGGTACTCGGTTCCCTGGATCTTATATTTCTTCTTGGTTCTTTTCTTCTTTTAGGTCTCCCGGGAAGCGCATGCGGATATAAGAAGAAAAATATCAGTAAGTGATTGGTTTCACAAGTTGTGTTTTTCTCCTTATCTATCTGTCTCTAGGATTCACTCTTCTTACTGCTTTTCTGTCTTTCTTGGTCTCTGTCCTTTCTTACACTCTGCTCTTTCTTGGTCTGTTGGTCTCCTCTTTTCTTTCCCTTCCTGCCCGGAGCTTTCCTTATTTTCCTCCTGTCTTCCTCTCTCTTTCTGCTACCATGCTTCTGTGTCCCTTTAGACTGTCGTTCTATTTGCTTTTCTTCTTTATTATCCGTGGGTCTATGACGCTGGGGCTTTCTCCTATGTGCGTTTTTCTCCAAAGGCCCTTTTCCCCGACAGTGATACCTTAAGCCAAAACAAAACCCAGTGCTCGCCTTCGGTTTCCCCTTCCTTTACCACCCTCCGCCCACAACCCCCTCGTTTCCCCATATCCGCTCCTCCCATCCTCCCTTCCCTCAATATGGTCTGGTCACGCACTTGGCTATGCCACACTTCTCCAGAAGCGTGGCAGGATTCAGCATTCCGCTTCCCAGGGTCACTGCAGTTTTCAGACCTCCGCCTGTCGCTTCGTCGTCCTCTTCTCCCTGACTGGGGAGAAGCCACTCTCCAGGCTCCGAGTGACTCTGGCCTCGTTTCTCCTCCTCGTCTCCCTCTCGTTCCTCTTCGCTTCCTTCTTGTCGTTCCTCGTCTCCGTCCCGTTCCTCGTCGTTCTCCTTCACTCCTTGCTCTGCTGACGCCAACCTTTTTGATCCTCCTCCTTCCTGCGTCGTGCCCAAAACTCATCCTTCATTGGTGCCCGCCCCGTGGTGTTCCTGAACAACACAGGCAGCGTCAGCACAAGTCGGCCTTGTGTGCGGGCTGGTTACGGCCGGCCCGTCACAATGGCACACTGTATATTGCTATGAAGGATTTTGAAACCCAATGATTGGTGTCCGAATTCTCTACTATTGAGCAATCTCTTGGATGATGTTCAAAACGTTTTACATCCTGAAAAGAGATAAACAAAACCCACAGATACAGGAGGGCCCCTTCTTTAAAGGATGGAGGTTTGTGCTAGTTTGTGCTTAAAAAAGAGTGCTCATTAGGTTTTGGTGGCAACTCCCAGGGAATGCTTATTTTGGTGGGAGGTTTGTTGTGTAGGCTCTGGAGTTTGTTCTTGGAGTGCTTTGATGGTAACTCCTGGGAGGAGTTTTGCTTTACCCTAGAGGTCTTACAATCAAACAGGACTATAAGTCCTTCTTAGCGTACCTTTGTTGGTTAAGAGCCAGGCCAGATTTGGCAGTTGTTTGAACAAAACCCTGCACCACACTGCAGTGGTATAATCACTATAGCAAAAGTGTCTCTACTAATAAATATTTTCTGAGAAAATAAACAATATTCTTACTCATCAAGCAAGCCCATTTTAAAACTGAGGGCAAGAACAATAGATTGAAAAAAAACTAATTGACTGAACATAACTCCAAACGAATTTGCCTAACTAGATGAAAATTAGCAAGTTTGAAGAACTTTGATTTGGCTTTGTTCACTGAGTTTATTCATGTTTGCACCATAAAATCCTGGTGCTTCCCTAATGTAGTGTCAAAATTGTCAGCTTTGGATTGGAGAAAGTGTTGAAAGGTAGAGACCATACCTCACAGCCGAGTCACTTTTTGCAATCTGGATTTCAATGCCTTTCAGTTCGAGAGCAACATCTATGTCCAAAGCCTTTCTTTTGCTGAGAGAGCTATAAATTAACATTTCATACTCCTCAAGTTCCATGAAATCTGGATCACTTAAGGATCCTTAACCAGTGGGAGAATTAAGAGCTTTGGAAGTTCGCTGTTTTCCTCCCTCTATAAAGCAATCCATTCCATCTATCAAGCCAGAAGATTTTTGGCATCTACAAAACAATTTTTTTGTTAAAATACTTTCAATCCTATGGAAGCTGTGCATTTTAGGCCCATATCCCAAATGTCTAATGTGGCTAGGATGACCGATAAAGTAGCACCCGGCAGGGAGGTCGCCTGCACAGTGGCAACCACTCCATCAGGAGTTTAGCGGACGGGTGTTCCCGTCCATCAAACTGATAATCTGGCCCTAAATTACTGCCCATATTGGAGTGGAGTTCTAGGGGTGTTCACTACTAAGGATCAAAGCATACTCTTAATTCCTGGCTCTTGCATATTATCAACCTGTGGTTATTCCTGCAACCTAGTAGAAGGACAGGAAATAGCTTCCATGTGTGTTTAAATGCAGAGCTTTGTGCATTTGAACTATGCACATAAGAGTATGTGGCACACCACCTTTGTGCATTTGAACAATGCACATGAATATGTGGCACACCATCTTTTTGTACATATGCACACCAATTATTTTTCTGCCAGTAGTTGGGGATCAGAACCTGCTTCTCTTTCATTATGCAAATTACTGTAATAGGGCTAAGCCCCTATTGTTGGATCATTTTTTAGTTGTGTCCGTTACTGGTTTCCCCTACATCTCCTCCTTCCTTCTGCTCCCTGGAGTGGACAGCGACTTTGTCGGCCTGCTCAGCAGAATACACCAACAAACACAAATGGGAAATCAACACTCACATGCTCCATCAATACTTCCATTACTACCTGACCGAGCAGTAGACCTGTTTGCCACACACAAGAATATAAATTGTAAAACTTTTGCATCAAGGTAACCAAGCCCACAGCCCATTGGCAATGCTCTATTGATCAACTAGTCAAGGATATTTGCTTATGATTTTCCTACACAAAAGCTCATCCTATGTGTAGTGAGGTAGATGGGGTAAACACCAATGAGGCTAATCCTGATCTTTCCCATCTACTATGGTACTCTGCTACTCCTGGAACTGTCCATACATCTCCACAAAAGCTACAGCCACACCCAGGTCTCCACCCGCAACATCAGGGTCAGTTTTACTCCATCCCAACCTGTTGGGGTTACTGGTACCTACAAAAGTTAGATCCAGTCTGGTCTCCATAAGGGTACATTTAACCACAGTGACCACTTACCTACAAATGGCCCATATTCAAAATCAACTTATTAAAGCCTTCATGGAAGATCTCAAAAGGGTTATCCTACCTCAAACTCCCCCAGTCGCTTCATAGGCCCTGAACACTGTCCTTATTTCACATATGAGGCCACAATTTGAGTGGCTACCCTCTTGGCTACTGCATCTCCTTTTCCGGGAAGTGGTCTTTCTCATTACAATAACTTTTCTTTGCATTATTAATGAACTGCAAGCCTTCACTGTTAAGGAACTATTTATCCAAATGCACAAGGATCTGGGCTCTTGTTAGAACACACCTTTTTTGCCAAAAGTTGTCTTTCCTTTCTACATCAATAAACTATTGATTTACTGTCTTTTTTCCCCCACAACCACAATTGATTGTGGAATGGGCTTTACAGGCTTTAGATGTTAAAAGAGCCATTATGTAATATATTGACTGGACCAAATCTTCTAGAAAACCCAAGCACCTCTTTGTAGATTTTGACCAGCCCCACCTAGTAAATCCAATTTCGAAAGCAGACCTTACCAGATTGATTGGCAGATGCCTCCAAATTTGCCATACCAAAGTCTGCTGCACACTACACGTAGAGAATAGAGCATAGAGCGTATTCAATTAATAAGGAAAGAGCCACTATGTCCTTCCAAAAACTCTGTTCCAAATATCTTCAGTTGCTTCTCACCAGCCACCAATTTCAGGAGAAGGCTGTTTTTTCAGTCTATCCGTGGCACATGCTGCATACAGAAAACGTTACTGTAACAATTAAGAGAGAAAGCATTACTGTAACAATTATGTAAATAAATGTCCAAAATGTATTTGAAGCAAGAAATAGTAAGAGCTGGAGACGCTCAACAATAGCAACAAGTGCACACGTGTGTACCCAAATTCTCTCTTTAAAAGACAAAAAGCAAAAAACTGCTAAAACAGGAGAAAAGAAGCAAAACTTAAATTTATCCTTCTTGTAGTTTTTGAATTTACAGGGAAGTTTGATTTCCTTATTCTGTCGCTCATGATTCCAGCTCTCTGATTGAACTCTATCCATTAATTTAGCTGAGGAGTCCAGGAAGGATATAGGACAATAGCACTTTGCATCCCCCATCTCCTTTTTAAAAAAAAATTGAATTATAATGCTCTCTGTTCAAGAGAAAGGCAAGTGTCCTCTAGCTGCCGCGTTGCACACCTGTGTCAAAATGGGGGCTCACAGTTTGATGTCCGATTTAAATGTATCAATTGGAACCCCATCTGGACCCGGTGCCTTCGCAGTAGCAGTTTTCTCCAGAGCAGCAATTACCTCTTCCAAAGTATTTGGTTCTAAAAAGGATGGTTCTACCATGCAAACTACACGGTAGTGAAGTCCAGAGCTTGATCGTCTGGGGGAATAATTTCACCATAATGGCTTATCCAATCAGCCTGCTCTACAAGTGCCTCTACCTAGGGTGCTCAGGAGTCCTTTAGAAATGGATAATTAATTGTTCTCCAAAAGAAAGTGGCATCTCTTGTATGCGCTGCCTGTTGTAAATTTGACCATGCTTTCTCCTGCAGCTCCTCTCTTCTTTTCCTTAGTGTCTACTTGTAGCAAAATCTGAAAGATGTGATCATCTCTATTTCTTAGGGGAGACTGAAGGGCCCTCTTCAGGTTCTGATTTGCTTGTGAGCATTCATGTCCAAAACACCTACAAGGCTGACTGTTAGTACATCTCTTCCCAACTAATCATAGGTTACCCGCAATTGCTAATAATGATATGTTAAAGGCTGCTATAATTTGATAACAGGAGGAGGTCAGTACAAATACGGAACTCAGAAGAGTTATCAATAAGAACCTTTCCTATTAAGGTCGTTTTGTTAATGTTTGTCCACTTGAGAGTAATACCAATATTGCCCTGGGTTTCTATGTGTTCAGTGAGCTGTGGTCCATTACCCACTGTTTGATGATCGCTGTGATAGCTTGGATTGACCCTAAAGGACTCCACCAACTCTGTTGCAGCTTAAGAAACAAAAGGTGATCAATACTGGACCCACCATGGCTACCTCGGAAGGTCAGAAATTTCTGTTCCTTGACTGTCCCTGGGGTATTCCATGAGCTCTAAGTTGTATTTGAAAATGAGTTCATTGAGGGCCTCACCATATAAATTATGTGGAAAATGTGTTTGATCACCCCATGAATATTTGTGTTACCACAGATCTCAAAATTTGGATTATCGCAGGTAGTGATGTTAAAGTCACCAGCCCGTATATAAATTCAATTGTCTTTGACTCGAGACCGAAAGGATTCCAGATGTCTTTTCAAGTCAACAATGACTTAATTCCTCATACTGTCAAAGACGTTATTATAAAAGTTAATCAGGATAAAATTTGTTCTCTCTATAGTCTGAAGATGGAATATCTGATAATAAGGTGAGATAAGTAGGGACTCTTTTTTTTACCACTAATGGGGAAGTAATAGATGTTAGTAACGCTAATCTGCCCCCTTGGCCCATCCATAAATCAAAGGATTAGCTGGGGTGCAGTAGGTCTTAAACCCATCTAGATGAGACCACCCCCCGTCTGCCAGGTTTCCTGTAGAAAGATCAATTGTGATAGCCTGATGAGGTTAACCCAATCCATGTCTCTCAGCATATTTTGGTTCACCTGCAATATTCCATGGCCTGATTTCTACCTTACGGCTCTCCCTATACAGATTTGGGGACCTAACCACAGAAGTAGCAAAGGAAGTAAAGTCTACTATATTTCTGTGGGTTACATCTTGCCTGATAATTAAGATTATCATAATTTCTGCTGCAATCAGGATAAACCTCCTTACTTTCTACTTTTAAGGCCTTACCCTCCCAAACAACCATAAATGCCAGTCAATCACAATTATCGAGGAAGGTCAAGGGGGCATATCTGTTTGAGAGAGGAATTTCCCGTGGTGCTGGAGGCCACCCCCACTACCGCCAGCTGTCAGGCCAAGGTAGCTGCCACTGATTTAAGTGTAGAATCTGAGCCATGGGACAAGGTCTGTAAAAAAAACAATGGAAGGGCCCTGATATTAGACGAAGGTAAAATTCCTGTCATCCACTGGCCCAGCGGGAGGGGTGTACTGAAGAGATGCCACCAATGCCCACCTGTATTCTCAGGAAAGGATGCTCATGGAGCTCTCTGTCTCATAAGAGTGCTGAAGGGAAAGGGGGGGAATGATAAGAATATGTCAGTCTGTTCTTATGTTATCAGCAGAACCTCAGCTTGGTCCTTCTCATATGGGTCTCTGACTCTGCACCTCATTACACCAGAAGGTACTGCTATTCCAACTCACTAGGCTTGGGTCACAGCAAAATAAAAGACTGTTCAAACATGCATTCTGTTTTAACAAATAGCAAACAAACATTAGCTCTCCAAATACCCAGTGTCTTTTAACGTTATCAAGATGTGCAGCTTAATTACAGATTGTACAATCAGACTTGAATCTTCAAATGTCTTTGTCAAGTCATGAATCGCTATCTCGCAACTTGTGTTTCTTTTAAACGGCGTTGCTTCGCAAGGCAAATGCCCATTCGCTGGTTAATGTTTTCCTGGAATTGAGTTCTAATTTGATGCAGAATGTTTGTAAGCAAGCTCTTGGTCATTTGTAGCTAGTTGTCTGAGCATGTGTGTGCTGCCTTTGCAGAGTTCTTATTTGTTTTATTCATCTTTTTCTTTAAGGAGTTCACCTGATCCAAAGATGTGCTGCTGGAGCTGACCGGATGGTTCCAACGATAAGGACCGAAAATCAGGTAAGTTTGTAGACGGGATGTGGCTCCTCAGCTCAGCTCACCTCCCTGTGGCTCAGTGATTGTCAAGCAAGGTGTGGCTGCCAAGGGCGTAGCTTTTATACCTTTTGGTTTTCAAAATGTCCAAATCTCGTGCAACCACGCGGGGGGAGGTTGCAAGGGGGGTGATGAAGGGGACTTTACAATGTTCCGGACTATGCTGGATATCAAAGAGAGTCTCATATGATTTGACATAGCACGGTATGGAAGTAATTTATGTAGCGCAGTGTACCACAGAATAAATACTCCTTGTAAATCAGAGTTTCCTGCATTATAATCCGCAGATGAACATTTCGATGCCCATGACTCATTATATGCACCAACACCATCTCCATGCCTGGATTTCTTGTGTCCAAACACTTCCAATGGAGGTCAACAATGACTTCTGCTTTTCTTTTTCATAGGGTTGGTCAGTTTCCTAGCAACCAGAGGGACATAAGGGATTGTGACACCAGCTCTTATGACATTGCATCATTTGCTACTGTCCTATTCTAGTTCTGTGGACCAAGCTTCAATGTCAGAAGCTTGAATATCTTGATAAAACAGTTGTTCTCCTACAGACACAGTACACCCATGAACATCTGCGCCTCAACTGTTATTATAATCCTCATCTCCACTATTAACAGCTCCATCCTGAAACACATCATTGAAACACAACCACCAAGGAAAATGTACAACTGGTTCCTTCGCTTCTTTATCTTTACCCCTCTCACACTCTTGTTCAGAACATAAATTCATTGAGATGCCACACCTTATATTACTCAACCTGGCTAAATTGGAATATAGCCTAAACATTTTTAGTGGTTGAGAGAATTTACTACTTCCTTTATCACTCTTTACATTATTCTTATCAATGACCCATTTTCCAACCTGGACACTAACTTTCTTGAAACCATGTATACTGTCATATTAAGCTTTATGGTGATCCTATGCAATTTTGATGTTCCTTCTCAAAACTTCAGGTCAATCCTTTGGTCTACTCAATGACATCCAGGCTAGATTACCCTTAGAGATGGGTTCTCTTCCTCCTAAGACCTTAAACCTACTAAAATAAGTAGTTGTCTGGGCAACACTCAAATAATTCTCTGCACAGCCACGTCCCAATTTGTATTGTTCCTCAGTGCCAAATGGACAACATCCATTATCACTCTATTAAAGCCTTCCACCACACTATTTTTTGCCGGATGGTGAAGAGATGTGCTTTATCCCATTGATCTAAAATAAATCTTCCAAAACACCAGGCATGAAGTTGGTGTTTGGACAAAATATTTTGTCATAAATATTGTCAGACATAAATATCATAATTTTTTTTACTACCAAAATATTGCTGAGTATACTTTTGTTGGCCAGAACATTGTTTTTTGGTAAATAATATTGTTAAAAAAGTATTGTCTTTATTATTGCTTTTTGTAATATTGTTTTAAAAATATTGTTTATTAATTACACGTTTTAGTTCATATTTTAATTTTAAATGTTGGCACTGTTAATAAGTATAATTATTATTGTATTTTTTAAATATAGCTTGCATTTTTTTAAGTGTTTTACTAATGTATTCTTATATTTAGTGTGGTAGTGAGTTGTTGTGTGTTTTAGGGGAATAGAGTGTAAAGTTAATTAATATATAATTTAATTTTATTGTTTATTATAAGTAATAGTAAGTCATATTCTAGAAGAGGGGTGTTGCATTTCAAAGGAAAAGGAATAGATCATTACAATACCATGTTTTAAAAAATTAAATATGAAATTATTTTTATGTTAATTGGCTATTTAATTGAATATTAGTTGTGTAAATTACTGTGCTTTTTAATGTGCTGATCTTTATTACTTGTTACTTGTTTTTCAATCCTGTGTTATTTTCTGTAAGGAAATAGGGTAGGATAATGTCAAAGTTATAATATTTTAATTATAATTGTTATTTATAGTTATCTGGTTAATTTGTAATTATGTTTAATTTGCCTGTTGTACTTATTATGTTGCTTATTTGTTTTATTTGAATTCTCAATTAATTTAATGGTAAGTGTTTTTGAAATTTTTTCAGTGGAATATAACTTTTTTGGTAGTTAAGCAAATGAATGTTTTTATAAGTAACTTTTTTAATGCTTGTTTTAAATTTTGATAAAAACTGTTTTGCTCGAATAATATATTATTTATTTTTCTATGTATTATAAATGAATATTATTTATCAGCTATTAAAATATTTATAATAAATGATTAGGACTTGTATTCTTACATGTAATGTTTTCACAGCCCAACAATTTACCTACTGTTGCTTAGTCTGGAGGCGTAATGGTATAGGTAATCCCTCTGAAGTCCAATACTTTTCCTGCTGTTTCTTAGACTGAAGTTTAAATAATAAATCTTAACTCCTCCAAAGTCTACCACTTCCCGTACTGTTGCATAGACTGGAGTGGGAATAGCAAATCTAACCTGTCCAAAGTCCAAAACCTTCCCTACTGGATCATAAAGTGGAAAGGGAATAGTAAACCTAACTGCTCTGAGGTTCAACACGTTGCCTTCTGTTGGTGTTATTGTTTGCTTTTATTTTTAATTATTTTATTTGACATGCTTATATTATTTTATTATTTTTAGTAAAATATGTGTTTTGGGGGTTAAATATTTTACTATTTGATATGTTGGTCAAGTTAACGAATACATTTTGTAATATCTCTGTTTACAATTATTTATTTTTATTTTTTATATTTATGTATGTTCTTAATTGTTTATCTGTTGTGTTTATTTTATGTTTGGGTGGATACATATAAATGTAAATATAAATACATATATATAGTTTCTATAGAAAAAACATTTTTTACTTGCATATATCTTTGGGGCTGGTTGATGAATCTTCAAGAAATTCTCCAAAAACATTTGGCGCTCACGTAAACTGCTGTCTGGAAAGTCTTTGGGTGATCCATCAAGCGGGAGGTGAGAAAAAGGGGGTGGGGCCCGAAATACTTTTTCCCCATTCATTTTTAAAACAATTTTCAGCAGGAGCCATGGCGGATCAGCGGATTTGAAGATAATGAAATAAAAAAGTAAGCGCTTGTTTTAGCAAAGACCCCGGGTGGGCCAAGTCCAGGGGCATTGCCATATTGAATGTGGGGTGGCTGCCCGGCTCCACCGCTGCAGCCACGGGGACCACCACCTACACAGAGAACATATGTAATATGAATGCAGGGGGTCGCTGGGCCCTTAAGCATCCCGGGGACAGCCACACCCCTGGGGCACATATGTGAAATAAATGTGAGGGGGCGCCCAGCACCCGCTACTCTGGGGACCATCACTTCCCCAGGGCTAATTTAAAAACAGATAGAGGGTCCGTTGCAGACCCCTGGGGCTGTTACATTGGAGGAGGGCTGTGCGGCCCCACTTGAGGTGCCAGTGATGGCCCTGGGTACAGCCACCAATCCGAAGCTGAATTTAAAGAAGATAGGGGGTTCTTTGCTGACCCCTGGCCCAGGGGACCACCACCTCTCCGTGGCAAATTCTAATGGTGGAAGAGGGCCGCGTTCCCCCTCATGGAGCCAATAAAAGGCCCTGGGGAATGCCACCCCCACCCCCAAGGCCAGCTCCTGCTATGTCCCGGGTGCCCACCACAGGACAAAGCTGTTTGCTCTGACTTGGTGGGAGCTGTGACAGCTCCGGCCAAGTCAAAGTAAACACTCTGGTTCCAGCAAGTGATAGCTTTCAAACAGCTCCTGCTTACTGGAAGCAGAGGTTTCCATGGTTTCTCTGCCCATAGACATGCAGACAGGTAAACAGAGGAAACACAGAGAGGGATCTGCATGTTTATCAGCTCCCTGTCTGTTACAGCAAAGCTGGCTCCCGCAGGAGGTGAGGAGCCAGCTAGGACCTTGGGACCTTCAGGCCCCCTGTGGTCCCATTGCACTGCACCCAAGACAGATGGCTGGGCCCCTGTGGATGAGACTCCGGGGCCAAAACCGGCCTAGGGAGGGGGGCTGCGTGGCTCCCCCCCAAAAAAAATATGTTAAGGCTGACCCCAGTGAGGGGGCGCGAGTCATAGTTAACTTAGGACGTGTGTTATACTTACCTGAAACAACTGTAACTGTAACTGCTCAATTTCTCTGGTTTTGTGCAAGTAAATTCAGAACCTAACTATAACGTCCCTGTAACCTTTGTTTTTTAATGTACTTTTTTGCCCTGGCGGGGTCCCTCTGGAGCTAAGGGGTCAGGGTTTCCCTACCCTGGCTCCTTTTCACTTTTTTGTGTTTTTTGGTGGTCCCAAGATGGCTACCAACACTTCCTTGCTGAAGTTTTGGCAGCCAACCAGAGCTCTGCAGCTATGTGCTAGAGCTTGTTATTATTCACAAAGTTGTATCGGCCAGAGATATATAAATTTTAATTTCCTTTAATTTCTCGAAAACTACTGAAAAGATTTACACCAAATAAGCAAAAACACAATCTGCATACCGCAAGCTAGCTTTCTGCCAAATTTGGCGTAATTCCGTTAAGTCGTTCAGGCTGTAGTTATGTTCAAAGGTCCTATGAGAGTTTACATAGGAAGCACTGCTTTTCTGAACCGCTCCCTTTTCCTTGGCCCCTGCTTGACAGATCACCCTGAAAATTCTCATGCACAACAAGAATCACCAGCACAGCATTTTGGGGAAAATGTTCTGAAGATTCTTCAACGGTTCCAAAGATATAGGCAAGTCATAAAATGCTTTTTCTATGGAACATGGTCCTACCTATAACTACCTACTGGCGTCCACATGTAGGTAATATCATCACAAATCAATTAATTAAACCAGGGTCTGTGAGTGAATGAGAGTTGCCCCGTGGAACTCCCGTTGACCCTGGTTTGATGTATGCCTGTCACTCACAGTAGGCCCAACGAAGTAGGGTAGCGTTTTTATCGGGACAAGTTGGCGAAGACTGGGTGGTCGGAATTTGGTGGATCTCTGCAGATTCTGCGCTCATAGGTAGTGGCTCCACTGCCACGCACTTTCCAGGCCATCTTGTCGCCAAAATGTAACAATGAAGCTTCTCACCAAACTGAAATGATGAAGCTGGAAAAAGGTAGGTAGACTTCCAAGACTTTTTTCAAGCAAACATCCCTTAGAACTACAGCCACTCATGGAGATCACCTCCCCAACTGTCAACAGGTGAATTCCCTGAACGCTCCAATTCTAGAGTAGGAATTTAAAAAAGATCAACTGCTACCCACACATGCATGTACATGAATCTCCAATACTACATTTACTTACCTGTAGCAATCCGTTACCTGTTTGTAGTTCTGTAGATTGCCATCCACTCTCTTATTTCCACAGATTCAAGTTCACCGTATGACTGGTGTTCTACTTACATATTGCTCTGCTAGTACAAATACACTTTACCTTGCATCTCTACATCTGCTCTTACGTGCAGGGGAGAGACACAATTTAAGGTGGAGTCCGTGTCCTAATGCATTGTGGATTGTATGAAAGGTATCACAAATCACTACCAAGAAAACAGCTTGCAGTGTTGGTGCCCAACTCTAGACAGGAGCAGTCTTTACAAAATGCGATCCACAGCATTACAATCTGCAAACAGATTATTATGGTTAAGTAAAGTTTTTCCTCTGGCAAATACATAATCTCCTGCAGATTCCTCATCACACTCCCAGAACCTCTAATAAGCCAGTGTTATTTAATAAGATCCCTGTCGAACCCCTTTGAGAGGGCCATGGAGTAAACAGGAGTTAAAAGGTTCATGTGTGGCGGTTGAAGGCCTTTACTTCTGATGACCGGGTGCCCAACCTACTATGGGCTGTCAGTAACTGGTACCCCTTCACCACTTGACTCTACCTCTTCAGGGGAGGTGCAAGGTAAGCAAGGGCTCACAGCTCGAAGTGCCCACAGCGATCCCAATATTTTAAATGTCCAAATAGTTCTGATCTTTAGTATAAGAAGCAGAATTTATTATGCTTGCAAATCATGACACAAAAGAAATACGCAATCCCTCTTTTAAGGCTAGAGTGCTTGGCCAACAACACCCCCCCGGGTGCCCTCCTGTTTTTCTCCACTCTTGACTGTGTTCCTGGGTGGACTAGGGAGATGATCCCAAGTGCGGCCAATATTAACATGGACATCGAAGGCTAACTTCAACCTTAAAAAGGTCTTCTCTTGAATGAAGCACTATCAAGCGCCAACAAGTCTTAGACTGGACTACAACCCTGCTTCCACTTTACGTCATCCGCAACCTTCTGAAGAAACTGGAAGCCTGGATACGTCTCTCCGCCTAGTTCCCCAATGGGCAGCTAGCACCTCATCCTTCCCATGGTCAGCGTGATCAGTGTGCTGGGGCAGTCACAGACGGCAAT
The DNA here is from genome assembly GCF_031143425.1 of Pleurodeles waltl. Lineage (NCBI taxonomy): Eukaryota > Metazoa > Chordata > Amphibia > Caudata > Salamandridae > Pleurodeles > Pleurodeles waltl. Next base: position 317,359,237 of record NC_090448.1, on the reverse strand, counting down.
GTCTTTGTGGTGGGCAGCTCCTTCTTCGTTGTGGTTTCTTCCGGTAAGTTGATGTAGCAGCTGCCCTCCTGTAGGCGGCTTCTAGACTTCCTCCTGTGAATTGCAGGGAGTACTCCAACATGGCAACAGCCCCAACTGTCCTAAGTGGCCCCCTACTGGTATGTTTTCTTATGTGGGGGTATAGCCCCGATCCTGTCAGAACCATCAGGATGACAGGCCGAACTGTCCTTGGTGTCCCCTCTTGGCTCAAAGAAGGTCACAGACAAGGGCGCAGACCCACATTTTCAGTTGCATGGGAAACAGCCCACTGTCTCAGCTGCATATGCGAAGGCCCACCATCTTGGTTGCACGGGCCAATCTTGGTTGCTCTATCATGCCCAGTGGCTCTCTCCTGGCACACGGAGAGTCACGGACACAGTTGATAATCCCAATGAGAGCAACTACACCGGATGACACCAAACAACTTTAAAGTAGCTCTGTCGGGGTTTAGCAACATCTGCCAGGGAAACGGACAGGTCTCTTGCAAAATTGATCCAGACTGGACTCCTTACAGTCTGCTGACTTCGTTCAACTCACTGGGATCCCTGGTGGGCCTCAGGCTCTCCTTTTTCCTCCTTATAGGATCCGCAGGTCTTGCAGACAGGCAGGCTTCTAAGAACTCTCCTCCTCCCTACTGAAGCGACTTGTCTTGCCAAGCAGGCACCAGGCTGGTGCTCAAGGTTCTGTCAAGTGTTCCTAGCTCCTGGTTGATGGCCCCTCACCCAGATGGAAAACTGGCAGTCCTTGGTCCCCACTCCTGGTTCCAGCAGCAAGGAAGTTTCAGCGATCTTTCTTCTGATCAGATGGTGTTGTCCAACATAGTATGGAGCACATGCCTCCACCTTTATAGTTCAAATCCAAACACATATGAGATTTAGGGCCAGATGTAGCAAAGGTTTTTCCCCATTCTGTGTCTATGGGAAAAAGTGTTTGTACGTATGGCCCTTAGTGTATGGCCTTTGAAATTTGTGTTGAGGGTCTCAGCTCTATGGAAGTGCTCTCTGCACTGCTCTTCGTCAAAGGGGCAATCTGCCACAGCAGGAATGGCTCCAATTCTGAGCAGCCCAAAACACAGGCAGAGGGAGTAACCTGGGATCACACCTAGTTGTCAGCTTCCCCTGAAATATGCCCTGTAAAGGTTCAAAGTACTAAGCATTCCTCTCTTTCAGATTCTTTGGTAGTGTCAACCTTATTCGTGCCACCATCCCACCAACAGTGAGCCCAGAACCCACTGACCAGTAACTCTTCTGATTGTTATGCACAGCCCTTTGATGTTCCTCGAGGATGCTCACCCCCAGCCCTCAGGAATGTCAGCAATACACATCTCCTGTCAGGGGGTTGCAGTCCTCACCTATCAAGCCATGGGCTTCCAAAATATAAACTACAGGCCTCTGTGTTATGTACTAGCCACAGACACACAAATGCAACCCAGAATTTTACACAAGTGCATCAGTAGGTCCCCTCATGTGACATGGATAAATATGTGTGTTTACATAACTGTTTCTACACACAAAAAGGGGTACGCTGCTACCACCCATTCATATCATTTAGCTCCATGCAAGGGCAGTAGCTCTCTACCTTCATGAAGGTAGTGCATGGTGCACCCCTCCCAATCTAAGCAGACAACTTTACTGTGAGATAGGCCAAGGTCATGGCGCACATGCATAATCCGTGTTCGCAATGCCCACTAATAATAAAAAGGTAATAATAAAAAGGTGTCCAGCTTTCATTGCAGATGGGGCACACAGGCCAGGGGTCCATGTTGGTCACCATGCCAGTGACTTTTCCATACCAAAATCCCAAGGTATGCAAACATGTTATGTGGTGGTATTGTTGATACAATTGGTGTACTCTTGTGTCTTGTATGTACGTCTCTGTGGAATGTGGAAAAAAGAATGACCACCACACATTCAGAGAAGACAGAACCATTCAGTCTTGAATCTGCATAAATAAGTCATAATTTTCATTTTTAATCTTAAGGCATATTCTCATTTGCACTCTTTCAATTGTTCTTATTCTGCTTATATGCTCCTCTGTATCCTCTAAAAATTATCATCCTCTGTATGCAGTATGTATTTAATTTTGCTCCAGCCAGTAGAACTTGCAACCAATCTATCCAGCAATGAATCAGCAAAAACACACATGAACTGGAAGCGATCATTTTATACATTTAACATAAGACAAATGTTGTAATCTTCCTCAGTTTTGCTATGCTCTCTCTGATGCTTGTATAGAATGCTCACGGTGAATGTAGAGTGGACATTCATGGAATCGGCAGTTGCCTGCTGATGGGGACGCATGAACTAACCGCTTACAATAAAGCTACGTTGATTTTACCTTGAAGAAGCAATGACTGATTTACTTCAACAAATTGTCCAAAAACGTTTCACTGATATAATATGTATATGTTGTATTTCCAATGTAAATAACAAATTAGAACTCTGTGAAGAAAAATCTAGTATTCCTGAAATGAAAAGCACCCTTTTAGTCAAAATGGTGGAAGTATATAACATTAAATTTCTTAATTAAAACTTCATCTGAATAACTCCTTGTATTTGAGTCTTTCTGTCCAGTAAAATTGCTTTATCTGCATTTGCAGAGCTTTTAATTTCTAATTTCTGATGCTTGGCACTTTCAAACACATGACCTTTGATTTATTTGAAATTATGCAGAATAATGTATTTTACTTTGTCATTGTTTACATCACTGGAAATGCAGGACAAAACTGTGCTTTTTCTTTCTCTAGGACCTATTGCATTTCTAATGTAAAGTCAGTGATGTCACAGAGCTGAATGACATCACAGAAGGAGCTGTGGAACAGAAGGGTCTTTAACTAGCAGTCAGTGTGCCATCCTGCTAACTTGAGCAACATGGCCGCCTTCATCAGCAAGCTGGTGATCCTCAATAGTTTGGTGAATATGAGTGGCTATAATGTCATAATGAACACAGAACGGGAGGCTAACAAGCTGCATGTCTTCATATGGGATTCCTTAGTAGACGACAGATCACAAATACATTTCACTGCAAGTTCCATCTTGTAGAACTTTGAGGTTTTTTCAGCAGGTGAAGCAAAGGGACCCATCAACACCAAGAAACATGTTGTTACTCTTGTGGTAGAGCTTACCGGGTACCTGTTATCCTACAGTAACTTATTCATGGTCCGTATACTGCTTTATATATTCGCTGTCTTGAGCTTGGCACAAGGTGAGTTGTTCATTATCAATATTTTTAGGCATTTTGATTTCAGTTTACAGTTTCATCTTTGCAGCAATTATGGTTCCTCTAAAATTTCTAATTTACACATTTTATGAACAGCAATTTAAAGTAGAACACATTGGTAGAAATGTCATTAGACTCTAGCTTGTTATGCACTCTGTTCCACCGTTAGTAAAAATGTGAACCGTGGGGAAGAAACTTGAGGCCCCATATAGAAAGCGCTTTTGGAGTCGCAAAGGCTGCAATTCGCGAATCACAGGCTTTGTGATCTCAAAATCACAAGTATGAACGTACTAATGTAATAAAGTTAATTCTGGCCGACAAAGTACTCTTTGTTATTGACTCATTCTAAATCACAAATAGGAGGGTGTACGAGCCAGGGGATACTTACATCACTTTGACTCGCAATGGTATGTATAAATGCCTAGCAACCACAATTGCAGGTTACTGACATGCAACAATGATTACGAGTTGGCTGGAATTCAGGATGGGGCCCATAATACTGTTGGTTGGAATTACAAGGTCCACAAAAAGCACCATAGATCTCTAATAGTAGAAATGCTAGTGGAAAATGTAGAATTACTGGGCAACCAAACTTGAAATTAACCAATACGCCTGAAAATTCCTAAATACTCATGGAAATTTGAACCCATAATCGTTGTAATTTCAGAACACCCTGTAGTTAACAGAACCTGTGGTATCTCTGACTGTGGCAGTGCTAAATTAATACCCCCTAAACTGGAGTTCTCATACTTAGACCCACAGGCTGGTAACCTATAGCAGCAGAGGTATGAAGTACACCTTGAAAGGTTCAAGTAAGTGGTTTATTAAGGAACTCAGCAGCTTAACAACTACCCCGGACCTAGAAGGCAACCAACCGGCATGCCAGCATTCAACACCAGGGCACTATACAAACACCCACCAAGATTTCATGCATCCAGGTCCTAATTCTAATAGGCTACAAAACATCTTTTCCCTTTTTGTTTTCATGTTTTGAACAAAACACATTATTCCCAAGAAAATACAAATATTTGATAATATATAAACTGTGAGCTAAGATAAATTGTTCAACAATAATAATATCTCTACAATAAGATGACATGAATCAGTACACAAGCATTAACTAATCTGTCACATAATCCTTGAACATTTTAGGAAATCTTGTAATTCTTTGGTTTCTTCGTTGGATTTGATCAGATCTTTTTAGTAAAACTCCAGTACCGCTACTCTCACAATTTATAGAAACCAAAGGTGCATTTACACAATCCACATATTCATTCACAGTAGAATCTTGACATACTCCTGAAGGGCTACTTGAAAAATTGCTGTCACCCACATCACTTCGGATGTGAAAAAAAATCACTATCACTCTCATTTTCCACCCATACTGTCTCATTCTTCAGTTCCCCTCTGTACACTGATTTTTTTTTTTTTTAATTCCAAATTTTACCATCTTTTACAAGCACAGCCTTACTAAAACTTCAACCACTCTTGCAGGTTCTGACTACTTGGGCAAACCCTTTCCTATTACTTTGGAAATCTTTATCCTTATATAATCCCCAACACTCAGTTTAGACATAGAATATAGGGCCTAATTTAGATCATGTTGGAGCTGAATACTCTGTCACAAACGTGACAGATATCCTGTCCGCCATATTACAATCCCATTATATCCTATGGAGATCGTAATACGGCAGATGGGGTATCTGTCACATTTGTGACGGAGTATACTATCCGCCAGGATCTAAATCAATCCCTAAATATTTTAGGACAACAACTCATTTTACCAAACACATCCTTCCCATTCTTTTTTGATACACCACCATTCTTTTTCTGCAACCCACTCTTGAATGCCAATTTAATAGACTCCTTTACCACTCTATTAAATGTTTCCACCTGCCCATTGGCTTGGAGATGGTAAATAGTTACCCTTTTGTGCACCACCCCACATCTAGTCAAAAGGAGCTGAGGTTCCTTGCTTATGACTTGGGGACCATTGTCCTACACTAACACCTCAGATAAATCATCTCTACAAAAACCTTGGACCAAAAATTCAATAACACCCGTAAAATCACCTCTTTATGCCATCTGTACTGCCTGCCATTTAGATTTAGTCCATCAACACCAAAACAAAATCTGTTTTCTTAGAAGGAACAACAAAAGCTCCACTAATATCAATACCTAGTTTCCTCAAGGGGCATTTAGCTAACTCAATAGCTTCAGTTTCTGCAACACACTCCTTAATAGATTTGTCCATACCTGAACACTGTGCACACTCTCTTACGCACCTGCCAATCATATCATCCATTTTCAGCCACCAATAAAATTGTCAAATCCTCCTTTTAGTAGAAGACATACTTGTGTGTCCATTATGTGCTACAGTAAAAAATATTTTTCAAAAAACTCAGTGTGGGATCTCCTTGTCATGTCTTACAACAATACCATCACTGAACATTAACTAATTTACTACTTTATAAAATACTCCAAAATCCTCACTTAATTTCTTTCCTTCTGGTCAGCCTTTAACAAGATATTCATGTCTCAGTTTCGAGATATTATCACCCTTCCATGCCTCTTCGGAAATAGCACACAACGAGTCTCCATTTACACTCCCTTTTTTCGTATCCTCTACTGTATATGCCACATCTCCTTCACGTTCACCATCAGATTAAACAAAAGGAAAATGCAACTTATAATCCACATGGACATTTTCACAACCTGGAACATACCGTACAACACACTGATATTCCTACAATTTAGCAGCCAAGCGAGTCATTTGTGCAGTCAATGTTCTCCCTCCTCCAGCAGACAACATTTTTACTAAAGGTTTGTGATCAGTTCTGAGAACAAACTTCATCCCCCACAAAAAATGGCTTAAATACTGTACAGCCCAAGTGCAATCTAATAACTCTTTTTCAGTAAGAGCATAGTTTCTTTCTGCAGATTTTAATCAGCAAGAGTAAGACACAATCCATACTTTTCCTTTAGCCCTCTGCATAAATACCACTCCAAAACTCATGTAACCGCTACCACTCCTTTCCTACAATGTAAAGCTTTAAGCAAGGTGCCTGGACAGTTTCCCTCTTTAGGAGCTCAAAAGCTTTTTGCTGCTTTTCTTTCCATACAAATTTCATATTCTTCTTTAATAAAACCCTCAATGTATCAACCTTTGTGGCATAATCTTGAACAAACTTGGGCTAAAACTCTGTTAAGCACAAGAACAACAATTGTTCCTCGGTACTTGGAGGAGCAACACTCATAATAGCTCGCACATGGTTCTGTTTTGGTTTTATTCTACATTTTGAAATCTCGTGATCCTAGTACTCAGCTTTCTCTCTCGCTATCAAATCTACATTTTGTCACTCTCACAGTCAATCCTTTCTCGTGAAGTCTGTCCAACACAACTCTCATATTCTTATTGTGCTCCTCCTGTATCTTTTCAAATACCAAAATATCATATTGGAATGCTGCTATACCCATTACACCTTTGAGCGTAGGTTTGATAAGGCGCTGGAAAACTGATGTAACACTTGACAAAGCATGAAGTATTCTTAAAAGCTGGTACATTCCTTCTGGAGTCACAAAACCTATAAGATATCTTGACTCCTCATCCAATTCAACAAGGGGATATGCACTTGCTAGATCAGCATTTAAAAAAACAGTAGCACCAGCAAATATCAAAATCATTTCATGCAAATTTGGCGGCAGATGCCTGTCAATCAAATCTCATTGTTTAGCTATGCAGATCAACCCACAATCACAGCTCACCTGAACTCTTTACAGTAATCACCACAGGAGATACACATGGTTCAATTATCTTCTTAAAACATAAATCACTCAAAATCTCCTTTAACTTATCCCTATATTTCAAAGGTTACTTCCTGAATATGAGTTTAATGGATGGGGAACACTTGTCTGCCAAACTCCCGACAGGCTGGCTGCCACGGTAGTGACAACCACCCCGCCGGACCTATTACGAGTTTCCAGCTAGGATGACAGGCGGAAGCCTAGCGGGAAACTGGCACCTGCATTGCCTCCAGGTCAAAATCAAGCCGGCGGAAATGCTGTTGCAGAACCCTCACAGTGTTCACTGTCTGCACAGTGCATGGGCTCCCCTGTGGCCCCCTGCACCAGTTCTCTGCCAGCCTTTTCATGGTGGGAAAATCGCCATGAAAAGGCTGGCGGAGTACGAGGTTGTAATCAGTAGAGTGGCGCTGCATGCAGCTCCGGCCTGGCTAATTGTGACCCCCACCTGCCGTCGACCCGTTGGGATCACCGATCTTGGAGGAGATGATGGAGCCCTGGCCGTCTGGCCACCAGGGTCTTAATGTGACGGTCCTAACCGCCACAGCAACGGCGGTCCTGACCGCCAGCCTCTTAATGAGGCCCTTTATGTTTTACCAGAACAGCACACTCCTTTAAAATAGTCCCATGTTTGAACCCTTCACTTTTCCTCAACCTCTCCTGAAAACGATTAGGATAATGTAACCTAATGTCTGATACAAAATCTGAATTTTCCTTTTCAGGACTACAATACAAGTGTGGATGCATTCCTATCTAACTTCATACCCATCTCTTTTTTGCTATGCACATTTTTCACTTGTTCTTCTTTCATTAAATTCCAAATCAGACCCAAATAACCTTCTGTAATATGTTGATGTAGTTCCTGGTTTAATTCTACACTTACTGTAATAGTCTACATTTACTGTAACATGGAGCTTGTGCTTGTATAATGTCACTTACATCTGGAAGGTGTCTTGAGGGTTCTTAGAACTTCTAGTGATTCGGCCACAAATCCTCAGAACCAACTGGTTGCCTCCTGGTTGTGGATTTGTTACTTTGGATTTTTCTTTCAATAAAGATAATCTCACTCATACTCATTCTTGGTGAGATTTTCCTGACCTCCATCTCATCACACAACATTTTGGTACTAGGAGTGGGGTACTCTGTGTGTTTTTTGTGAGACATACCCACTGACGCGGGATAGTGCAGCCATTCGGTTCAGCCTGTACAGCTGTTGGGTTCTGCCAGAGTCGAGATATCATGAGTTGCCTTAGCGTGGACATTTATGTGAAGAACAGAGAGTCCTCATCATTTCGAAGACTACTTTTACCGCATAGCAAATGGCGGTGTTTGGTGAGTCTATTTACTTTGGAAATGTTTTGTGTGACTCTTGGATGCCCTAAATGAAGTTGCATCTCTGAAGAAACTCGCTTTAAAAATTGTGCGAGACATGAAAGAAAAATATTCACTCAATGGCTTTTTTTGGGACAATTTCTTCTTGTGCTGTTTTGTTGCAAGGAAAAGGATGGTGGACTCGAGACAGAGTTATTCCTATTTGAGGTTCTCAGGCTGAAATATATTTCAAATCTTGGAAAATAATGTCTCCCATTATTCTCTGCTGACATCTGATGTTGTTCCGTCAGTGAGAAATGTTGAACAACCTAATTTTCAAAAATACTCAGTACGGTTCTAATGCCAATGATTACTTTGTTCCTGAGGTACAACAGCAACTTCAACAACAGAATATAAGTGAATCTGTAAGTCATAGCAAATCAAGACCTGAGGGGTCAAGAATTATAAAGCTTCCAAGTAAGTTTAAAGACTTTGAGTTATACTCATAAGTGTTACATTTTCTGACTTTGTTTGATTTTTATGGGGGGAAGTTGATGTAATATGTTGATGTACTTCCTGGTTTAATTCTACAATTATTGTAATGGTCTACATTTACTGTAATGGGGAGCTTGTGCTTGGATGATGTCACTTGCATCAGGAAGGTGTCTTGGGGGTTCTTAGAACTTCTGGTCATTCGGCCATGAGTCCTTGGAACCAACTGGTCACCTCCTGGTTGTGGGTTCATTAATTTGGATTTTTCTCTCAATAAAGATAATCTCACTCATACTCATTTCTTAGTGGGATTTTGCTCCCCTCCATCTCATCACACAACACCTACCAAATCAATTTTGTGACTACAATATCCACCCAGTTGTACATCAGGTGGTAGTAAATCTCATCCATTCCACAATTTACAAAACATTGTTTTCCTGATACTGTTGTACTGCAGACAGGAATCAACTATTAACCCCTTAATTCCTGGCCATTTTCCCCTGCAATGCTGAACACTTTTTTGGCTGTTTGGGTCGTTCGTGCTTAGGCCTTCATAACTTTTTGTCCACATAAAGTTTCCATAGCAACCTTTTGTCCTTTTTTCCAAACATCCTGGGAATTCTAAAGGTACTCAGGGTTTAAGATTCCCCTATCGGGGACCGAGAAAATAGCCAAAATATGGGTACATTTCGAGTTTTGGGGGGAAAATAGGGAAAAGGTGCTCTGGATAGGTGCCTGTTCTTTTCATGAAAATGGTATCAACAAACGGTTTACTGTGCTAAAGTCACCATCTTCCCAGCTTTCAGCAACGTGCAGAGCTGACTCAAAAAAACTTTTTTTCCACAGTTTTGGCATTTTTCAAAGATGTAGCCAATTTTTCCTACTTTCTGTGCTTTCAACCTGCTACCAGTTTGAGGTAGAAACTAGTGGATTAACCTGGAAAGCTATATAGTCATCAAAAGTAGATGAAATTGTGGATTCAAAAACACGTCAAATGTGTAGATCACTAAAGGCTTCCCCCATAAAACTAAATGTTGAAATAAAGAGCTATTGAAAACGAGTTGGAAAAACAGCCATTTGTGACAATGTTTTCATCTGTAACGTTTTGTCACCATAGCAGATTAACAAAAGAAGTGTACCATTACGTTTGCTACTCACTTTTGGTTGTAGGGAAATAAAGCGTTTGTAGGTTCTCCAAGAACCCAAGGTACCGAGAGCCAACAAATGAGCTGCACATTTGTGTACTGAGTATAGAGAAGTTTCTAAAGTGAAATATGTAGAGTGAAAAATAGGTACCAAGATAACCAGTGTATTTCTGAAATGAGCACAAGATATGGAATTTAGGAACAGTGGTTATTGGTACTTCTCTGAATTTGTGGGTACCCATAGAAGCATATTATTTATGGGGTATTTTTCAAAGTGTCTTCTTTCTTACACACTGGCTTACATTTGGAAGGCTCAAATGCAGTGAAATCCAGTTTCTATTAACAAATATCCTATTGTTCTGTGCTCCCACATGTATTCCAATACAAACAGTCCCTCGTGTGTGTTGGAAGGCCTACAGGACTTGCGTGGCTCTCACAAGGTTGTTTTACCCAGAAATCCCTTGCAAACCTCAAACTTTGACTGTTAAAACACATTTTGCTAACATTTCTGTTATGGAAACTTCTGGAATTTGCATGAATCCACAACATTACTACCACTCACCATTACCCCACTAGTGCTGATAAAAACATTGCCCCACTTGTGTGGCTGGGCCTAATGCCCGCAACAGGAACAGATCAAACCAAAGTCACTGGGAGCCCTTCCATGGGGACTCCTGTTGACCTGAGTTTGTTCTGTTCCTGTTGCTAGCACTGCACCCAACCACACAAGTGGTGTACCCATTTATTTGGAATGGGGGCATGGTGGGCAGCTTCCACACCTCCTTTTTAAAAATAATTTCCTGATGTCTAGTGGGATTTCTGACTCAAAAGGGAGCAGAAAGGCTGCATTATAAAATAATAAGGGGAGCACAAGCCCTTTCCCAAGGGGCCGCTCCGCCATCCCTGGTGGCTAGTGAGTGGATCCCTGCTTGGGGATCACTTTCTTGTGGCAATCCCCAAGCAGAGATTCACTGGGCAGAGGTACCTTTGGAAAAGGGTGATTTTCCCCTTTCCAACAATATCTCTTCCATTAGAATCAGTGTGCGTACATCGTCAGTGTAGTTATGAAAAAAAAAAGCATTGGCAAAGCCAATAGGTTTCATCTTTGTTTTTTCTTTCTATCTAACTGGTTTCTAAAATGTTAGAAGAATGTTATACTAATGTTTGTTTTAAATTTGATAAAGCGTTAATAATTGTTTATGTTGTGATGTATGTTGATTTGATAAACAATAACATAAACAACTATTAACGATTTATCAAATTTAAAACAAACATTATTACAACATTTTTGTTGGCGAAACCTATTGGCAGGACAGCATGTGGTGAAAAAGAAAGAAGACGGCAGTGAAGAAAGAAGACAGAAGACGGCATGCGGTTAAGAAGAAAGACGACAGCAGTGAAGAAAGAAGACAGAAGTCAGCATGTGGTGAAGAAGAGGAAAGAAGACAGCAGTGAAGAAAGACGATAGAAGATGGCATGAGGTGAAGAAGGAAGAAGTTGGCAGTAAAAATAGAAGACAGAAGATGGCATGCGGTAAAGAAGAAAGAAGATGGCAGTTAAGAAAGATGGCAGAAGACTGCATGCGGTAAAGAAGAAAGAGGACAGCACTGAAGAAAGAAGACCACATGCAGTAAAGAAGAAAGAAGACAACAGTAAAGAAAAAAGACAGAAGTCGGGATGAGGTGAAGAAGAAAGAAGCTGCATTGCGGTGAAGAAGAAATAAGATGGCATGCGGTGAAGAAGAAAAAAGATGGCAGTGAAGACAGAAGATGGCATGCGGTAAAGAAGAAGGAAGACATCAGTAAAGAAAGAAGACAGAAGACGGCATACAATAAAGAAGAAAGAAGATGGCAGTGAAGAAAAAAAACGGCACGCAGTAAAGAAGAAAGAAGGCGGCATGCAGTGAAGTGGACAAGGAAGACAGCAGTGAAGGAAGAAGACAGAGAAGACAGCAGCGAAGAAAGAAGACCGAGAACGCGGCATGCGGAGAAGAAGAAAGAAGACTGCAGCGAAGAAAGAAGACAGAAGATGGCAGCGTAGAAAAAAGATGGCAGCGAAGAAAGAATAGAGCATGCAGAAAGTAAAAAGAAGTCCCTTCAGCATCACAGACAGAGGTAGGACACTGGCCAGTGTACAGAGGCAAGTGACCGGAAGGAGTTCTTGGTCCAGAGGCAACCTGATGGCATGAACGGGCGAAGAAGAAAACAAGAAGTGAAGCAGATGACGTGCTGGCCAATCAGAAGCATGTAAATTATTGCGATGGTGGACTAAGCACTAAGCCAGTGATGAGTTCAGGTAAGTGGGGGCTGGCCCAAAGTCCCTTTTAAGTTTTTGTTAAATTCACAATAGATTCCTCAAACAGCGCACATGTGAAACCTAAAAATCAGACTTCTCGAGATGCTCACATCAGAGCAGCCTGATCAAAAAAAATAATAATAAAAGGGCTTCCTCGGGTGCTGAGCTGCAGAGGGGCATTCAGGAGCCTCCCCAGTGTCAGCCGATAGCCGACCTAGACACTGGGTAAATAGTGCAGGTTTCCCATCCATCTTCATAATACATTTGGAAACCCTTTACACAGTTTATCAGAAACACAAAGAATAGAATTTCTGTAAATCAGCCCCCGTTAAGTTCATCACCTGTTACAGAATCAACTTTATTAAGTACATTATCTTTACACACTCTGCCAAAGTTTCCTTCCATTTTATGTTAAATGCAAACCTTATCTATTGCTGGACATCCTTTGAAGTTGGGAAGTTCTTACACACATGATAAAAACTCCCAAATCTAAAACACATCATCCCACTACCTTTCTTGTTGAAATCTTTATGTTCCAAGTCTTTTCTTAACATAGGACGTGTATTTGCTGAATAACAGACTTTTATTGTTACCCACCTCAGTGGTACTCCTTTTAACAACCTCAGAAGGATGAAAGGCTGAGTGGACCCACCAGGATTTGAACAGCTGACCATGAGGTCGAACACAGGACCATCCAGTGGAAGCATTAGTTCACTAAGCCACCAGATCCAGTTTTTTTCTAGTTTTAGCATTAAAATAGTTTTTACAGCATTAACGTCTGTGCTGTTTTCGATAGATTTTAAATTTTGTCCTCTTATTTCATCTACAAAGTTTCCAGATTGTTCTATCCCTTTTGCATTATTAATAATAGCACTCAATGAAGTGTGGGCACTACCCCATAACCTTTCTTGTTTGTATCTTTTTGCTTTTAGCTCTCATCATTATCTGATCCTGCAACATTTGGTCCTATGTAATAGTTTCAAATTAACAAAACTCAGGTAAAGACTCCTCTTCTTTTTGGTCACAAGAATAAAATATGACTCTTTCCATCACGGTATTTGCCTTCTTTGTAAATGTAATACGCAGTTTCTTTACCACATGATCAAATACATCAAAATCACCACTAGTTTTCAAAGGTGGTAAAGTATTGAATTCCTTAAAACCCATTCCTCCCAAGCAATGTTTTAAGAACTCCATCTTTTTTTGCAGAGAGCAGTATTCGTCTTCCAAAACGCCAACATACACCAAATAAAACGGAATACCAAAGTTCCCACTCCATTGGTGGCTCACCAGAAACGGATGTGGTACAGATATGTTGGCTATGGAGGTTGCCTAAAGTGCAAAGATGCTGAATACGAGGTAAAATGTTGTAAAAACGAATCATGTGACACAGCCAGATCAAACAAGGTGCCAATAAACAGTAACCAAACACACTGGAAGATGTGTAGGTATAAAAATCCTTGAGAACTGAACAATTCTAAATGTCAGCCAGCGTGTAACGTTATGCGCACTGCAGTCAGTGAAAAAAGTGCTGTTCCAAAATGGCCATCAGTGTTGTCAGATTGGGCTATTTCCCACACAAATGGGCGACATTGTTTCCATTTATGCGGGAAATAACTCTCCTTGGGGTTGCACAAATTTGGGTTTTATTTGTCCGTCTGTGCGCAAAACTTGTGAATGCGGCAGCGCCGCCACTAAAAACGTGCTGTCAGTCATTAATAGCGCAGAAACGCTACCTAACCACCCAGCTTCATGCCGCTGGCCGGCCCCCAGAGTGTCTGTCTTTGGACCAATGTAGTCACGAGGGACAGGCCACCTATTATTTTTATGGCTGTGATTGGCCCTGCCGTGGTTTGGGGCGGACCGCAACTCCCGCTCACTCTACACTCAGAATCCAGAGGAAGGACGAGCGGATTGCTGCTGCCTGGCGTGCTAAGGTTAGGCAATGCCACAGGCATGGAATGTGCAGCATGGAGTGTGCTGCTGGCAGTGTTATGATGTGGGCAGGTTCCCAGAGATCAGTTATGGTGAGTGTACAACGATCCAGACCTCAAGGGAGAGCTGTTTTTGAGGGGATTTGTGAGGGGCGCATCTCTCTGTATCCCTGCAGGATCCTCGATTTGTTGACACAAATGATGTTCATTTACATATATTTAAATGTTGGTGTGTGTTTAGAAAAATATGGCATTTTGCAGCATTTGCTTACCCACCCATTGTACCAAGTAAGATTATTGCTGAGTTAACCTAAGAAAATTCTCTAACGTTTCAGTGTGAGAAAAAAAATAAACACCAAACTGTCTTGTAAGAAAATAAGCAGCAGTTTGTCATAAGCGATAGCCTTACATGTGACCTCTGTCTTTGAACAAGCAGCAAATGTGACTGGATATAAACATAATTTAAAGGCATCTTAATTCTACTACACCTTCTGGTCTCCAGTATGAATATTTTGGAGGTGCCAGGGCCTATGCTGTAATTACAAATGCAGGCATACACATAGATGTACTTGCAACCAATCCTCTAGGAACAAACATTACCAAAGTGGGCAAAATGCTGCAGCTGCCAAAGGCCTCGTAGTACATTACTGTGCAACAGCTGGGCTAAATCACTGCAATCATCATGCTGTTGCTGGTGTCGCGCTGGGAGGCAGCCTCTCTCACCTCACGCCAGGGGCTTCTGTTCTTTAAGTAAGTTCTGTCCAACGCGACAGAGGAGTCCTCTGACAGAGGTGTGTCACAGTCGAAAAACAGGATGGAAGGAACCACAGGCCTTGTGACAGTGGTACCGCCTCTGAGGCAGCCGAGGCAAGGTCTCAGCTGTTTTCAGTACAGTCAGCTGAGCCCAGTCCGGTGTAGCATGCTCCCCAGGTGCATATAATGGCTACCAGTTACAGATTATATATGGCTCCTATACCTCCTACCCCTCATTGCCTTACATAAAAACCCCATATACATTGATTTACACACTTGTATGAGCCATTGTTTCTGTAGAGTAAGTTTATGTAATATAAAGTGCCTTGACACCCTGTAGTAGGAAAAATAGAGCTATAAAAGGAATTCAATTAAAAAAGTAAATGAGTAAGTGGTATTTACATAATTAGTGTAATTACTCATACAGACATACAACCCTCCTCACCCTCGACAGATTGCTGCTGTGAAAGTAAAGCAGACAAATTACTCATGGACAAATTCAACATATTGCACTAATGCTGGCCCTGATCCTGCTCAATAATAGCTGCCTGATCCTCACATTTCCTACACAGATTAAAGGAAGTATGTACAGAAGAAGAGAGTAGAAACTGGTGCTGAAGAGAAAAGGGGTGACGTGAGGTATGCAAATGAAAGATTTCAAAACAATATATGGGTGAAAGGAGCCTACAGCCCTGGCCTCATGGCCCTGGCCTCATGTTGCCCAGATGGCCATGACCCAGCTTCCTGCTGCACAAGTGCAGTACTTCCATTTCCACAGAGGCCCAGGATTGCATGTGCATTTAATCTGAACACCTTAAAGACCCACTGACAGGCACAGTGAGAAACCTGTACTGCTTTCAGCCTAGGGGCTCTTAATCATGCCACACACAAATACCCACCCATAATCTGAACTCACCCAGACACCAAGAGGCGACTCAGTTCGCAATATGTACTGTACAGGTCATATGAAAATAAAAATACAGAAACACAACATCTGGGAAAAAAAATATTAATATGGGTGAAGTAAAGCATGTGAAATATAAACAGGGACTGCTTTGCTGACATTTATTATCTTAGGGGTTTTCCAGTCCTAGTTGAGAAGTCAATCAATGTTTTCACTTTAAAGTTAACAACATGAATATAGGGATCCATTTTGAAAGCAGTTGTCGGACCTGTCACACTTAAAGTCCATTAAGGAGTTGCACAGCCTCATGAGATTGCTGAGGTCAGTGATGGTATGACAGCAGTACAGTGGTAATGATGAAGTTGGATGGGACCAGGAATAGTGATGACAGCGTCAGCAGAGTTGAGGCAGCGTCACAGTTAAAATGTTGGGGAGAAGGTTTTGCCATAAGTTCTGGAAAAATGTATTGTTTTCCTTTCTGTTTCAATGGCTGTTACTTCATTTAGAACGGAAACAAGCCTATCTGTACCTTGCCAAGCCAGGAAGCTTTAGTAGAGTTTTTGCTGCAAAATGAAGGCAACGACACAGGTCCTATATATTATTAGTTGCCAGATTATGTGCTCATGTTGAAGGACTTTGGAATGAAGGCCAGGGGACTAAGAGTAAGTGACTATTGCCTTTCTGGCCTTCTTAAATGTTAACTAGAAGAAATGGGACTCCTGTCCTATTGTGATGACCCTACCAGCTTTCCAAATCAGTCGTGCTGGAATTGCTTTAACCCCAGGGTGATTTCTTTATGTGCTATCATCGTGTAGTGTTAATCCTGCGAGATTCATTAAATATATTAGTTAAATATACTGTTTTACAGGCTATGTTACTTAGAGAGTTTTAACATTTCTGCACTTGTGCTTAATTAAGATGAGTTATAGTCTGTTCTTGTGAAGTTCATTCATCAGTGCCAGGATTGGATTTGTGGTGATAGAAGTTCCAAATAGAAGGTCCTCCAGGAGACCTATCTTAAAAATGTGTTATTATTAATAGAATTTGGACATGATTGCAGAAGTGCATAGGTGCCCACTGAAACTTCTCCCATTATACGCTTATTGAACAGAAATTAGATTTATGGTCAGAATGTTTCCTGAAGGCTATTTTTACATACTTTGAAAATTGCAACTTTGGGCTGGTTTTTGGGCTGATACTAGTCTACGTTGGGCTGAATTTGGTCTTGAACGTGGACAGCTTTGGGCTTGGGATGGGTCTCAAAATCTGGCAACACTGATGGCCATTTGTGTGTGATGGCACACGTGGTGCTGTACATGGAAAATGCGCCCAGTACAAAGTGGCTGATTTTGTGTGAAGTCACACATGCTGTGAATTCTAGAAGCGGTGCCAGTCCAACTACCAAACCACTTGCACGAACTACACAACATAAGTCTTCACAGAAGATCCGTGATGAGATTCACCAGTGTCGACTTCACACTCAATAATTCTGCACGAGGCCATGTGCAGTAGGAAAGAAAATTGTCGTTCTATATGGACCCGAGTTCGGCATCAATGAACCCTGACAATGAACGAATGCTGTCCCTGCTCCAGCTCTGCTTTTCACCAAATGTATAGCAGACGAAGAATGAAGCACACCTTGAAGTGGTTCAAGTGAGTGTTATTTTTTTAAGGGACAGGGTAGTTTAACAACCACCCAGCAGCTAGGAGGTGACCAACTGAGACCCCAATATTTCACACCTAGTGACTGTACAAACACCCACCAAGATCCAATGCTTCCAGGTTCTCATTCTAATAAGCTTATGATTGCTGTAAATTCAGAATACCCTGTATTTCACAGGACTTCTAGTATTGCTAAGTGTGGAGGTACTGTATTAACACCCCCTACACTGTAGCGCTTACAATGAGATCCAAGGGCTGGTAAGCCATTTGCAAAATGGAAGCTGCCTTTTCACAGCTTCCACCTTGTGAATAGTGGTGGATGGCATCTAGGGGAGCAAACGTCCATTGTTACACTGTATGCTTCCAGTCACATGGAGTGGAGGATTGTATTGGAATCGGTCCAGCACACTACCTCCCTAATAGTGTGATTAAAACTCCTGGTGTGCAGTTCCGAGAAAAATCCCAGTTATCTTTTATGATTAAGGGGCAAGATAATGGTCAAACACAGTATTCACCATTTAGGAGCCAGAGCCCTCATACACCTATTGGTAATATGCGTTATCATTGGGTATATGCGCCTGGTCGGGGTGGCACAGCAAAGCCCAACAGACCGCTCAGAGAGTTCTTTCTCAGACGTCTTTATTTAAAAAAATAAGTAAACATGTAAAACATTATGAGATACAGATGTATGTAGAGTAGATTAGCCGACAAGATGGGTGAAAGGAGAGTTAAAAATAATTAAAGGAACCCCCTCATTTTTCTGCTTAATCTTTGAGGTTCTTTGTTAATAATAAAAACAGTGGGGATCTTGGGTAAATAATGTTCCATAATATCTGACCTGGGTCATCATGGTTCATGCCTATTACGGTCCCTAAATGGTTCAGTGGGAATTCCTCAGCACCAACTATTTAATGCCTAATCTACTTGTAGGGCTCTACCTAACTTAGATATTAAAAAGTGCCCCAAATTGGACCCACTCCTTGGTGTCACCTTGGTACAAATACTAAAGTTACCCCTATTCTCAAAACTGTTGCTGTCTTATAACCTAGGACTAATAGTGAGTCTGGACCCATAGGTATGCACGAAGAGAGAATGCTGTTATGAATTGCTTGTACTGGGAAGTGACTCCACGTTTGGCCTACCCATCTCTGTATATCTGGAATAAAGCACCAGCCCAGCATAAGCCCAGTGATTAAGCATACTGCCATTTGGTGGGTAAGGGCTCTTGCTTCTGAACATTAACGATATGTTAGACCCTTATCCTGCCTCCTTTTCACAATTGATAACTGAGGCCTTTCTCAGAATTGCACAATAGGAGATTTATACACTGTATGCTCTTGTGGTGTTATTTCCTGCATGTCTATTTTTGTCTTCTAAAAGCAGTCCCTGTTTTAGTGGGAGTGTGAATAGAGAGAGTGGAACTCTGCTGTCTCTTATACGCCTCCTTCCTTGCATTGACAGGGTTGTCACAAAATGCCTTCTACCTCATACACGTTGATGAACCAGGGGTTTCCCAACATCCCATGAATGTGAATTTTAGGATGTAGCAGATTAGTGCATCAGTTGCATCTCAAAATGAAGGGCAGTTGGCAAAACAGTTGCTGTACAAACAAAAACAGACTAATTTGCACCCTGCCCTTTGCTCATTAGACCTATATTTCCTTTTCCCCATAGGCAAAACCAGGATGGGCTGAACCTACCCAACTAAAAAGCTTTTGGAGGCCTTCAAGTGCCAGAGTGGTGGAAACGTGGAAGGTAAAAATGTGAATTCTGTATGTTTCATGGCGTGTGCACACATATCTCCCTGTATTGAACAAACTTCCATTTCGTATACAGCACATTCACTTTGCAGTGCACCCTACAAACCGCTATTCCTCATAAATAACCTAGGCCCATATTTATACTTTTTGACGCACAAGTGCGCCAACGCAGTTGTGCGTCAAAAATTTTACCGCCGGCTAATGCCATTCCAAAGCGCCATGCGGGCGCCTTATTTATTGAATGACGTTAGCCGGTGCTGCGGACTGGTGTGCGTAAAAAAAAAAGACTCACACCAGGCGGCGCCGGCGTAGGGGAAAATGGAGGTTGGGCGTAAAAAAAATGGGGCAAGTCAGGTCTGAGGCAAAATACAGGCCTCAACCGGATTTGCGCCATTTTTTTTTACACCCAACCCCCATTGAAATGACTCCTGTCTTAGCAAAGACAGGAGTCATGCCCCCTTGCCCAATGACCATGCCCAGGGGACTTATGTCCCCTGGGCATGGTCATTGGGCATAGTGGCATGTAGGGGGGCCCAAATCAGGCCCCCCTATGCCACAAAAAAAATACGAAAAAAAATACTTACCCCAACTTACCTCTACTTCCCTGGGATGGGTCCCTGCATCCTTGGGTGTCCTCCTGGGGTGGGCAAGGGTGGCAGGGGGTGTCCCTGGGGGCATGGGAGGTCACCTCTGGGCTCCTTCCGAGCCCACAGGTCCCTTAACGCCTGCCCTGACCCAGGCATTAAAAAACGGCGCCCATCAGGCTGGGCGCCGTTTTTTAAGGCCTGCCCCCTCCTGTGCGTCAAAATTACGTCACAGGATAAATATAGGGCACAGGCCTTAAAGTCATTTTTTGGAAGGGAACGCATACCTTGCATATAATTAACGCAAGGCTGGTTCCCCCTTCCAAAAAATGACGCACATGGTGGAACTTTGACACCCGTGGGGTCGGACGTCGACGTATAAATATGGGGCAGGGTTTGCGCCGATTGTGCGTCAAACATTTTAACGCACATTCGGCGCAAACAGAGTATAAATATGCCCCCTAGTCTCTCTTTTGAGCACAGTTACCCACTATTGCAGACAAATATATGTGCAGGGCTTTACCAGGGCTGTGAGGTTGTGGGAGGCATTATAGAAGATAATGAGGTAGATCAACCAGTAATAAACAAGAATATGCACCTCCATCTGTGTCTGCAGTTTTTGCCCAAGTGCAAGTGAATCGATGCAATAAGTGCATCTACTCCAGCGAAACCCTTACATGTATTCTGATGATCCCTCAATACAGCATCTGAATCCTCCTTGCCATGTTTTTAATTCTCAAAGGATTTTATCTGTAGGAGAAAATCATATCATATGTAAATAGATAAAATATATACTGTATCTATTTGGTGCTAAACTTGCTTTAAAAAAGCCAGTGCTGAATGTCCATTTCCACCACTAACACCACCAATTACAACTGTCGATGCCACTATCTTTTGAGGCAGTGTAAATTTTGGATGTTACTTATCAAGTTTAGCAGTATTCAATTTACAGACTTTAAAATATATTAAATATGAGTTAGGCTTGACGGGATGCAAACTCATGACTTGTTTTGGTTTGATTAAGCACTCCAGACACAATTAATGTCACATAATATAACCATGGGATCACAACATGTTAGAGTTTTGGCTAAGCTAACAGCACTTTGCTGGGAAACACAGGGATTTTTACAATGTTAAAGACACATAAGTGCCAGAATGCAAAATGATGCTGGCAAAAAATCAAGAAGCCCAGGCGTTCAAAAACGGCGCACATCAGGCTGTGCGCTGTTTTTTAAGGCCCACCCCCTCCTGTGCGTCAAAATGACGCCAGAGTATAAATAAGGGGCACAGGCCTTAAAGTCATTTTTTGGAAGGGAACGCCTACCTTGCATATAATTAACGCAAGGCTGGTTCCCCCTTCCAAAAAATTATGCACATGGTGGAATTTTGACGCGCGCGGGGTCGGGCGTCAAAGTATAAATATGGGGGAGGGTTTGGGCCGATTGTGCGTCAAAATTTTTGACGCACATTCGGCGCAAACAGAGTATAAATATGCCCCTTAGTTCTGTTCTGAGCGAGAGAAGACCATGTCTGGATGCAGTAAAGGAAGCAAGGGGCACAGGACAGCACTGCGCAACAACATCCAGGGCATCACCAAGCCTACCATTCCTGCCTAGTGTGCGCTAGAGGAGTCAAGTGCATCTCTGGCCTCTTCTATGAAGAGACCTGCGCTGTGCTCAAGGTTTTTTTGGGTGAATGTGATATGGGACGCTGTCACCGACACCGAGCATGCCAAGAGGAAAACCGTAACCACCATGGATATGGTGTAAACCCTTCAGCGCCATCAGTGCACTGTCTATTGATTTATTGGCTAAATACTCTACTCACTCTGAAAAAACATTAAATTGATTTTCTAGGATGTCATGCATTATTTTTCTGAAAAATCAAGGCTGTACTAGCTAGACCAAAGGCCTACATGTATGTTAAAATGTGCCTTCAGTTGCTATAAATGCTGGGAAATTCCACTTACTAATAAGTGGTGTTGAAGTCAAAAGTGGAAAAGGCGCTGTCTCCATTATGGATGAAACGTACTCCGGGTAGTTAGGCAATGTCTGCTCACATATTCTCATTTGGGCTTCTTAAATTTATACATAATCTAAAAACCCTAGTTGAGTTGGGTGTTATCAAGGGACCTAGCAAGTCAGAAGACTCTACATTTTCAACAGTACTTTTCTCAATACATTCTTCTTCTATTTTGATCTATTACTTAACAGACCATTTCTAACTCGATGACTGCGAGGAACTGCATGTTTTGTCAAAAGTCTACAATGTTTAAACTCTCTGAATTGGTTTTCTTAACACACTGACAAATTTTGTTTGTAATGCCTCAGGAATACGGTTAATAATTGTTTAATTAGGAACATACATTTCCAGACCTTTTCCCTCTGCTGCGTTTACTACTAAATATTAATTCACAGCCCCAAAATAACCACTCAGGTCTAGGTGTACCTAATATAACGCCCTTGGCTTATGTCGACAGGGAAAAAATTACAGTCACCCCAGAGACTCACCATTAAGTCTTTCTCTGCAGTAATGTAACAGATGTAAGAGTCTAATATTGCACCCTCTATATGGTCATCCATTTAAATAAAACATTGTTGGGGAACAACTTTGCGCATTCCTTTCATTTTCTTCTAGGATGTAAGTCACTTATGATTTAATAGAATCCATCCAGACCCACCAAACATGTCCTTTACATCCGCATTTATTAGACAGTTACTTGTCTCATTCATATTTATTTTGCGCTTTCTAACCCAAGGATGTGTTGTGTCATTCAAAGACTAGACCTGTTCCGCATGCGCTAACGACAGACATAAACAAATTATACATCCCCAGCTAACAAAATCTGTCAAAGGCATTGTAAAACCAAGCGTGCATTTTATTGTCTTTTTCCAAAACTGTTCTTTTATTTTCATGACAGAAGTGGAAGGGATGGCATGAATACGGGACAGGGCAGGCAGCATGAAAAGAGAGACTAGACATGAATGTAGGACTGGGGAACCAGTAATTAAGAGGGGAGGGTGCTGAGGAGTGATATTTGAAAGAACTGAAGGAAGAGAGAAGAGAGGGAAAGATGATTAAGAAATGAATCACAGGCATGAAACATGAAGCATTGTGCCCTAGGTGCCTGGGCGAGTAGCCCACACAGATTTTAGGATGTGTGGGAATCTTAGGGACTAGAATGATTAATCAACTAAAATCATTCCCAAAACACAACAGGAGGGTTTCCCAGGACTGCCAACTTTCAAAGGATTCTCACCATGAAAGAGGTGATAGAGGAGTCTTGAAGGGGGTGGGGATTTGAACTCTTTAGTGTCTTACTGTCCATGGAGGGGCTTCTAGGGTTGTGGGACATGGAAAGAAGGCGTGGCTTCATGCTGAGGTATGAGAGAGAGGGGAGAGAAAGAGAGAGAGTTAGAGACTTTATCCTCCTTGGGGAGGAGTGGGTTGTAATAATAATACAAAGCTACAGAGACTGCTGCCAATCCCCTCAAGGTTGCTAAATCTCACAAGGATGTGCAGAGCTTCTGCCAATATCATGGAGGTTGCTAAATCCCACAGGGATGTGCAGAGCATTCCGCGTAGGAGGTGGAAGCCCACTCTCTGTAGGGGTTTCCAGCATATGCTGTCCTACACCATGTGATAACAGTTCTTCACCAGATGACCATGTGGGACACATTGTCGTCCCATGAATTGCAAGTCTGGTGTCCCCAAAGTCGGAGCCCACCCGAATTTAGAGGAATTAGCCTATCTGGCTAAAGGCATGTGATACTGCATATGTTTTGTCGAGTGTAATATCTTTCTCTTTCTCAAAAGTGTCAGGTCAGTCTATCTGTAACACACCTAGAGCAGGGTGGTTTCTATCTATTTCTGTCCACCTGGTAACGGACAACTTCCCCTCCTCACCCCTCTCCTTCTGCCTTTATGGGCCCGCCTTCTCCCAGCTGCATATATTAGTGTGCCAAAACCTCTGGGATACAGTGTCTCTCATTCCAGCAGGGCTAGTGCCATCAGGATGGACAGGTAGGAATGTCAAAGCAAGACCTGTTTACAGATGGACATAGCTCCGTTGGCTTTTGGTGTATATAATTTTAATTCGACAAACAAAAACAGTTGGCAGAGCACAACGTTATGATGCAGCAAGAAATACCACACGTTTTTGTTTGGTAAATCCACCAAAAGCCAAGCACGGTGATTGCAAAGCAGGCAACCGTGTGGTCCTATAGAGGAAAGGAAATGGAGGCGTACAGGCAAAAAAGCAAAATAACAACACCACAGACAATAAGTCAAATGGAATAAATGATCTCCATTGGTAAACAACTTTAAGAAACCCTCAGGTGTGGCTTGTGGACACTGCTTCCAGCACCTGGTCACTTTTATGCTGTTGATGGGTCACTGCTCACATATTTCCAGCTGGAGAATTGTGGATCCAAGCAAGTGACCTATGTTGCACCCCATTGTTTTAGACAATGTACTACAATACATATGTGATAAAGATGTTACATTATTTTGCTCTTACCCTCCTTATTGCTTTCTGGTGTGCTGAATTGTTGCTGTGGACACATTTAACGAATGCAGTTTTACTGATGCGACTTTCCATTATATTACAATACTGACTGAGAACATGACCAATGAGAGAAAGTTATTTCTAATAAAGGGGCGTTTGGAGGAATATAAGCATAAGCATAGTATTAGTTAGCAATGCACTGAAAAAACCTAAATGTCTGTGAAAGCTGCTGTCATTTTTTTGTAGCATTCCTTTTGTATAAGTGGGCAGAAGTGCAGAGTACTCACGAGTCACAGGTCATTCAGCTGAGAAAAGAAACATTTCTGATGGATAATTCTAACCACAAATTCCTCACCTTCTGAGTACCCCCAGGTGCCAGACTGAAACAGTAGATTTTTTAGCAATTCCCTTGTACAACTGCTGCATCCAAAGCTCATTCCCTCCCTCTTTCATTTGCTAAAAAATGTAATTTTGCCAAACAAAAATGTTCATCATTTCATCAATGTGCAAGTGATTTGTCATCTCCTAAAACAACAGTGTTTAAACCTTGTAAGCATTATCACAAACATCTGTGACTGGCCATTATTTAGTGTGTCTATGGAGTTTCCTGTCCTCGTGTGACTCCAAGTCCTGTGAGGACTGTTCCAGAATAAATTTAAAGGTTGACCATTAATGCAAAACACAACTCTACATAGCTGAACTTCTTCACAATCGAAGAAAGGCTAATAGAAGTCGAGAGTGTGGACATGCTGCCGCTTGAAGGGTCATTCTCAAAGATCATTGTCCTACTCTAGATCCATAGATAAGTTCATGATTAACAAAAAGCACAAGAAGTCAAAGTGGGACTCTCCTGTGTTGGCCACTGTCATTCCGAGAAGTCACTCTTTCACAAGGTCACCACTGTCTCAAACTCTTACTGAAGAACTGATCCCTCAAGGAGTACCATTGTGACCCAAGTTCCTAGGGCCGTTGGCAAAACTACAACAGGTCACAGCATTCAAGGAGGCCATGTTGCTCATTTTCGGCACCCTTCCGACTCCCTCTGGTGCACCTCCAGGCCCCGCAGAATAGAGGAGGCCTCTAGTGAGATTAGTGCAGCAGGGTCCGCACTGACTTCATGGCTGCCACCCATCTCGGCTTCTGCTCTGGTTTGCAACCCACACCAGTCACCCCCAATTTGACGGCGGTTGCGGTGCCGCTGATGCTGGATGGAGTACCCATTTTGCTATTGGACTCAAAACCCCATCTAACACAACTTCAGTCAGTTGCGTCCTACACCAAATTTACTCCAACCATTAGCTCAATCTCTTTCATATTCATACAGGACTTTACGTTTCCTCCAATATAAAAACTCCCCTGCAGAATCAGTTTGGCTCAGATTCAGATCATAGCCAGCATGGTTGTGATGATAATCAGGATGACAAAGATGAGCAAGTGTACAATGAAGGCACTTTTTATATGGATCGTCAGGAGGCCAGCAGGCTTGATCCTCCT
Source organism: Pleurodeles waltl (assembly GCF_031143425.1). Classification (NCBI taxonomy): domain Eukaryota; kingdom Metazoa; phylum Chordata; class Amphibia; order Caudata; family Salamandridae; genus Pleurodeles; species Pleurodeles waltl. The sequence continues at coordinate 317,333,337 of NC_090448.1, read as the reverse complement.
ACAGACACATGGTTGAATTCTCCCATGATCCCTGTAATGAGAAATCAGCCTCCTTCAGAAGTCCTTGACCTTCAACTACTTTCTGTGGAAATTAAATCAAACACGCTCACAGAAGCCCGCAGCCTTAGGAGTCTTCTTTTGATCCACATTTACTTTTCAACGATGCTTTGATAGACATGTTAATGGCTACGTGGATTAAACCATGTTCTTGCCCATAGTATTGTATTGTATTGTGGTATTTATAAAGCGCATTGAGGTCGTAGCATCAAAGCGCTAAGAAAAAAACAGTAAGTCAAGGGGTTCAGATCTGAAAGAAAGATCACAGAGAACGTGAAAGGAACCTACTGCCTAATGCGAAAGCAGGCAGGTTTTAAATTGTTTCCTAAAATGGAGGTATGTCTCCTCCCGCCTAATAGAGGGTGGAAGAGTATTCCATAGTCTTGCTGCCACCGCTGAAAAAGCTTTGTCCCCCCATCGGGCCCTATGGCAGCGGGGTACCGAGATAAGCTGGAGGCTAGCCGATCTAAGCTGGCGACAAGACTGGTAGGACTGCCTTCCTGGTGATAAGCCTTATACGTAAGGCACAGTGTTTTAAACTTAATCCGTTTTTCAACGGGTAGCCAGTGGAGCCGTCTAAAGCTCCCACTGGCAGATGCGGCACGAGGTAGATCTAAAACCAGACGGGACGCCGCATTCTGAATGAGCTGTAGTCTGTGTAGGTGCAGCCTTGCTGATGTTCAACATAAGAGCGTTACAATAATCCAGTTTAGAGATGACAAGGGCTAGAATAACAGTAATTTTAAGTTCCTCCTGAAGAAAAGGGAATATTTTCTTTAGCATTTTCATAGACCAGTAACATGATTTAACCGTATGGTTAACTTTTTTCTCAAATGATAATGTTCTGTCAAATGTAATACCAAGATTCCTGACCGACGAACTTGAAGCTGGGTGATCGTTGCAAGATGTAGGCCCCATGGACTAGTGTCCATACCAAAGAAAAGAATTTCAGTCTTGTCTCTATTCATTTTGAGCCAGTTGCGGCTCATCCAACTATTGATCCTGCACAAACAATCATGGAATCTGTCTGCCACCACCTCCCAATTTTGGTTCACCAGAATGATTAACTGAGTATCGTCTGAGTATGATACCACTTGAAAGCCAGAAGAGCGAACCAATTTAGCCAAAGGTGCGACATAAAGATTGAACAAAGTGGGACTGAGCGATGACCCTTGTGGAACACCACAAGGGAGTTGAAATCACATAGCCTTAAAGTCGCCACAGCTCACCGTGATGGATCTATTCGTCAGGAAAGATTTCAGAATGTCCAGCGCCTTGCCTCTTACTCCAGCTTGATAGAGCCGCTGGACCAAGAGTTGGGGGGATATGGTATCAAACGACGCGGAGAGATCCAATAAAACAAGGATGGCTCATTTCCCCAGATACACTCTTCTCCGAATAATGTCTGCTAAAGATATCAGTGACACAAAAGGATGATGGACGGAGATATCAGGGCGGACTCTGTGCTATGAGCTTGGCGAAACCCATGTTGAGATGGGTCAAGTGCGCCACTAGCCAAGAGAAAAGCAGCCAGTTCGGTATTAAGGTGTTTTTCTAATATCTTGGCAGTGGTTGGTAACAGGGAGATAGGGCGTAAATTTGTCAGGTCATTGGGTTCACTGCTGGACTTCTTAATAAGGGGGATCACAATGGACTCCTTCCAAGCGGAAGGGAAGCACCCTTCCCTTAAAATAAGCAAATAGACCGGTTCAGAGCAGCAGAAACTAAGTTAGATGCTAGTTTTAATATCGTAGGGGGGCAGGGATCCTTAGGTGAGCCTGACTTAACCTCTTCCAACAGTTCAGAGATTCTATTGGCAGATAGAGGAGAAAAGTCAGTCAACTTAGCACTGAAATCTGAGGATTGAGTGCCCTCAGTGTCACCTCCGTCACCTTCGAGAGGGAGATGGGCAAAGTGTGAGTGCAGCTGAAGAATTTTGTTCTCAAAGAAGTCTGTGTTCTCAAGCCAGTAGGAGACCAGCGCGTGGGTCAGAGTGTGAACCACTTTGAAAAGTTCCCTAGCTCCATTCTGTGCTTCCCTGATTCTACTGGAGAAATATTCAGTTTTAGCCTTTTTAATGGCAGATTTATAGTTCTCAAGAGAGGCCCTGAGCTTAGCTGTCTTCGCTACAGTCTTATGGGCCTTCCTTCTACGTTTCTGATGACAGTAGAGTCTCTGTAGGTTCTTAAGTTCCTCTGAGTACCAGGGTGAGGAAGGGGTCTACCCCAGCCTGGAATTTAACTTCACTAAAGGGGCAAGCCTATTAATGGCAGCCCTGAGCCCAGAATCAAAGCTATCCAAATTGGAGAGGCCCCGCTCCCTAGCGTGGTTCCATCCAGACTTCAGGGCCAAGGCCAGACTTTGCTCCTCCAACTTATGCCATTTCCTGCCTAACCTAGAGACATCGGGCGATTTAATATCAACCGCAGGCCAAGCTGCCCTAAAGGTCAGCAAATGATGATATGTCCAATCTAAGGCAGTATTATCTAGGCTAGTCAGGCTATCATGTTGTGTAAAAATGCCATCCAGCGTATGGCCTGCGCGATGGGACGCGGTCAAATCAGTGAGAGACCTGTCCAAGTTAATCATCAAATCAAGAAACTCCCTTGTTGATGGGTCCTGATTATCCTCTAAATGAAAATTAAAATCACCCAGTACAACTGCCTTAGATATCAAGGCAATAGGTTCAATTATGGCCGGTCAAGAAGCAAGTAAGTCATTCTTGGGGCCAGGAGGGCGATATATTAAAATGCCCTCAAAGAATATAGTGTAATGAAAACGTAACTTAAAATATGCCCCTTCACAGATAGCTGATTTAACACTGATGTCTTCAAGTGAGCAATTGAAATTGCTCCTGGTAATAGCCGCAAGCCCCCCTCCCTTTTTACCCGTCCTGTCGAGTCTGAAGAATGAGTAGCCAGGGGGTGAGGCGGCCCAAAAATCTGGATTAGAATCTTCTTTTGCCCATGTTTCAGTGATAAACAGGCAGTCTAACTTAGTAGATTCAATCAGCTCTCTGATTTCTAAAGTGTGTCGGCCTAATGAACAAGCATTTATTAAGCCACATACAATGGACTGCCTGGTCTCACCTCAAGACGCTCCTGTCTGGAATATTTGTAAAGCGTAGTGGGACAGTCCCCGGAGACAAAGTAACCAGCCCCCGGCCCCGGTTGGGCATGGACAGGTTTGGACGGGCGTGGACGGGCTTGTCTGAGGTGCGCCTTCAGCACGCCAGCGGCGCAGCCGCATCCCCCTCTGTTTAAATGCGGCAGGGTAAATAGGAAAGTGGCCAGACGGCATAGACCCACTCCAGGTGACTCAGCATCTAGAACGTGTAAAGTTTGGTGGTTCAAGCTTTCCAAAAGTAGAGTAAGGGCCCAATTTATAGTTTGACATAGAGATGATTACTCCGTCGCACTGGTGATAAAGCACCTTCTTTGTCAAACTGAAGGTCTGCCTGCCTCATTTAGAGTTGGGTGGAACTTCAGGATGTCTATGTCGAAGGCTACTCTGTCCCTGCCACCGACATACACCTCTGACGGCCCACCATAGTAAGGACCATCTGTGGTTTGGCCATTTGTCCACCCATCCTATTTAGAGTGGGTGAACAAATGGCCAGTTTTCACTGACTGTCACCGTCAGGTAAAACTTTGCAGGAAGGGACAGTGAAAACAGTAAAACGACCCCCAAACTCCGATGTGATGAGGGGTAATTGTTTTTTTTCATTTTCAAAAAGGAAATCCTGCATTGGGATTTTCTTTTTGAAAATAAAAAAACAAACATTGTGGGCCTTATTCCCAAAGGTACCTACGTGTGGTAATGTTACGAGTGCGAAGTCACTGCACTCATAGCAGAATCTCTGCACTCTGGGTTACACTTGTAACTTTACAACACGTAATTCCCTTTATGAATCGGGCTGTCAAAGTTTGCCAGATGGCTCAAACCATGTTGATGAAGCCATCTGTCAGACTTTTAATGCTTTTATTGGAATCATTGTGATGCTGGTTCCTGTAAATGCAAGAGATGTCCGCTGGGCTGACAGACATCTCAAAATGTGGTGGGTGGTACTCCATCAGGGCGGCAGAATGCTTTACTCCGTCACCCTGAGAGAGTAAATACTGTCACTCAAACCCTAAATTAGCCCTAAATCACAACTTGTTTTCCACTACTCCTCCAGTTAGAGAGTCAAAAAGGATAGAGAATTTTGAAAAAAGAATCTTCTCTGCCAGTCTGGCCTTAAGATCAGTCAGTACTAGCTGTCTCCTGGTACGTTACTCACACTCAGCAAGATTTTGCCAACTGTCCAAGAAGAATACAGAGCCAACTTGGCATGGATAATCCAAGATGGACAGGATTAAGCCAACGGCGTACAGGTTCTCTGAGACACCACACTTTCCAGTGACCAATCGGCACCTCCCCTCCCCCAATGGCCACAACTACTAATCCATGATAACTGCCCCCCTTGGCAAGTAGCAACCTGATGAAGGCATGATACAATATTTTCTCCAACGGTGGCAGAGCATCCTCCAGCACGAAGTCCATGTTTTTTAGACAAAGGAGCCATTGGGAGGGTTTCTGAAATCAGAAGAAGGAACTAAATGCTACTCCAGCTATTTCCTGCTGCAGAGGAAGGATGGATTCCTTCGTCCTATTTTAGATCTCCACCCTCACACCTTCTTTCTCTAGAAGGACAAATTCAAGATACTCACTCTCTGGATCCAGGCAACTGGATGGTGGTGTTGGCTTTGCAAGATGCCTATTTACATTTCCCTGTGCAGTTCAATGTGAGTGAAGTGCATTTTCGGTCCTCAGTGCTCCCCTTTGGTCTCAGTAGTGCCCTCCAGGTGTTCTCAAAAGTGATGATATTGGTCGCAGCACATATTTGGAGGTTGGGAATACAAGTTTTCCTGCATCTCGACAACTGACTGCTGAAAGCACATTCACCACAGTCAGTCGGAGACCATCTCCAGATGACAGCAAACCTATTCACATCTATGAGGTTCATGATCAACGTGTCTAAGTCACACCTGACTCCTTCCCAGAGAGTCCCATTCATCTGAGCTCTTCTCGATACTGCGTTTTTTAAAGCTTTTTCTCTGGTTCAGTGAGTTCAGGCTATTCAAGCTAAGAACTTGGATGTTTCTTCATCTACCTAGGCCTCAGTGAGAATGGCTCTGAGGCTTCTGGCCTTCTCACCTCCAGCTAGTAGAACATGCCAGATGACACATATGCACTTTGCAGTAGGATCTGTGGAGCCAGTAGACTCAGCATGAAGGAGACCTAACAAATTCCATACAGGTGTCAGAGAAGGTCTAAAAAGGCTCTGCAGTGTTTGGTGATAGACAGCAATGTGACCAGCGGCAGACTTCTCTCCTTTTCTCACTCAGTTGATAGTGGTGATGGATGCACCCTTGCAGGGCTAAGGCAGTCATCTGGGAGGGGAATAGATCAGAGGACTTTGGTCTCTGGCAGAAATCCAGCTCCATATAAATCTGTTGGATCTTTAGGCCAATTGCTTGGCATTGAAAGCATTTCCTGCCAACCATCAAGAAACAGCTGGTAAGTGTTCTCATGGTCAACATCCTCGTCATGTGTTACTGTAACAAACAGTTGTGCCTTTGGAGTTGATTTGAGCATCAGGGTATTTTCCTGAATATGACCCACCCAGCGGGATCTCTCAATTCTATGGCAGACTAAATCGATTGTTGATGCCTTGCAGATCACAATATGCATCTGCATCCAGAGGTGGTGTATGGTGTCTTGCAGCAAGTGGGAGAGCACTGGTCATATCCCTTCACCATTGCTAAGAACATGCAGTGTCAAAACTTTTGCGCAATGAAGTTCCCAAGATGGTTGTCTCTTGGAGATGCATTCTGCGTGAAGTGGAGCACAGGACTCCTGTGTGCCTTTCCACCACTGTGTTTCCTGTTCAAAGTTCTGATAAAAATCAGGAATGACTGGGCCCGAGTTATCCTAGTGGCTCCAGATTGAGCCAGGAGAGTATGATACCCAGAACTGCAGGGCCTGAGCATATACTGTACATCGTAATCAGGCTGGTGCTTCATAAGGACTTCACTGTGTGGCTACAGTGTCACTTCTAGTTTGGGATAGAGTAGATGTATGGCCACACAAAGGCACTCACTGGCAAAGAAGCCAATTGCTGAAACATTTCCAAATCCAGCCTGGCACGTGAGGGTATTCACAAGGTGAGAAATGTGTAGTTAGAGTATCCACCATAAACTGTGTTACCAAAGGTAAGTTACTTGTTCATTTTGTATCCTTACTTTGAAATGATAAGTAATCTTATACAAAACCTTGGTCCTTTTAAGGATATGTTTACCTAAAATTATCATAATTTCTGTGCATGTATGTAGCACAATCACCATTAAGAACATGAGGATATCATGCACTGACCATGGGTAGTTAAGAATACAGAAGTTCTAATAAGTTGTTCTGGTCAATGCAGTGCCATCTTTTTTCCTTTTAAATGGTGATCTCCTTCCCTTCCATTCCATTCTCTGCATGCCTCTTCCCTCTGAGAACAACCTTCTCTAGTCACATGAATGTTTGCTTTAATCTCTATTAATGTATTTCTGCAAATTGCCCCAAACTGATTTCAAAGATTAATGCCTCTCTCCTTTTGATAAGTGATGCTCCTGCAAACCAACACCACCTAATCTCCTCTAGCCCATCATCTATTAATCCCACCAAAGATCTTCCTGAACTTACATATCCTCCTTTTCCCAATAATGATCACACCTAACTTCTATGTGTTTGGTCTACCACTAAGAAACTGGAGCAAATGCATGGAATTATTTACTTGAGCGCACAAGACTAATCCCAGTAACCAAAAATGCTTGCCAAACCACTAGCTTTGGCTTTTGGAGCAGTGCGCTGCCCGGTGTAGAGCGCTTTAATGCCTCATCAGGTTTAGTGATTGCTACAAAAATACAGTTACAATTAGAAAACGATTGCTCTAACTACTCCCCCTAACAGTCTTATTTGAAGCTGTCTGAGAATGGGCTGTCTTGCTTACTCACCTAGTGTTGTTTTGTGTATGGTGTGTTCATGTTATTTAGAATGATATGAAGAACCTTCTCTGAGCACATGGTGTGATGCTTGTGGTTCACTGGAAGGAACTAATGCAAAAATGTGATGGACCAAGGGACGTGGCTTGGACTAGTACTGGCTTTGAGTATACTGTGAACCTACCAGAGCTAATCCTGTTCTTCTCTAGCTGCTCATCCTGCAATGTATTTGCTTTGTTTCTGTTATTGTTCATGCCATTGTCAAATCAGCTCCCTATTGCAGTTTTGTGTTATGCCCCTGTCTTGTTTTGGTACACACAAAATATTACTCTCTGTGTCTCTGTACAAGTAGTGTGCACTTTTAGTTTGCCATAATCTTGTCTCACATTCCCTCTGAGGTCCTCCATATCTTGTCTCCGTATTTTGGGTATGCGCCCTCGACCTTCCATAGTTTAGCTTGGTTTTCTACCTCTTTACTGTATCAACATGCATCATGTTCCTCCTCCACTCCTTTTCTTTTCTCAGTTGTCCATCTTCCTCTTGTTTGCACCATTTCTGTTTGTTATCTTTGCTAGTATTCACCCTGTCTGTTTCCTCTTACCAAATGTATCCTAATCACACTCTACTTTTTTCTAGGATTTGTAGTGTTCGCGTTTTCCTTTCTTATATGTCAATATGCCTAAACTTTGTTGTTGATGTCCCACAACTTCTGTCTCTAGATGTTTTTTATTTCTCCTGTAGTTGTCCTGCTTCTATCTTTTATGCCTTTATCCCATTGCCCTTTTTGCCATTCATTTCTCCTATAGTTTGCTGTGTTCCTCTTTGCTATTCTTTTCTACCATAATTTGCCTTCTTGCTTCCCACTTTCCAGTTGACCCAGAGTTTACCTTGGTAGGCCCGCTGAGTCACAATTGACCTTTGTTTCTCTTTCAGGGCTTGGTAGACCACCGACCTTGGACCTCTCAGTTATAGGTACTGAAAGATTAGACAGAAAAGAGCGGCCTTACTGACATACCCACTTTTTGCCAATTTGGAATAAAGGAAAAAGGGTGGTGTAGCGCACATGTTTGAGATACGGCAAGATAGAGCTGATGGTATCTCTCGTGGATGTTTTGTGGAACTATTCTTCTCCTCACAATTTCATTTTATGAAGAATTCCCTAAATAGTTAAGATTAGTTGTATATAAACAAAGACTTAGTAAATATAATTTTAATTTTACAACTTATTTCCCATAGGTTAAATGTATCCCCTCTCGTTGCAGTAACTAAGAGAACGAAAGAGAAAGGAATTATATTTTTGAATGAAGATGTTGTTATACAACAAGGAGAGGCTATATAGGTGCCTTTAAATACCACCAGCAGGGGTGCCAAGTTGCAGGTGGCCTCTAACATGCCCCGGAGGGGTGCCAGCACCTAAGAAACAAAATGTAATAATGTCTTAGACTCTGAATATCCTCTTACTCTTGATGGTCGCAGGATCCTAAACATGTGACTCCATTCCACACTGAAGCATGCATGCGCTTCAGAAGCAGATAAAGGTTGCACCTGTTACTCCTGAATTGCCCCTTTCGTACCCATGGCACTGCATCTGCTACCCCTGGCTCCAGGGTTGGTGAAGCACCGAGGCGGGAGTAACATCAAGGAAAAAGGCTATGATATTATTTTCCTGCTATTCCCTGAGCCTCTCTGCAGTCTTTAAGAGTCTGATGAGGGGCTGAAATTGTAAAGCCATCAGGATTTGAAAGTTGTGTACTATTGGCATTTTGGTAAATAGATATCCACGCACTGCAGGCCATATTTAAATATCAAAGGGTCTACTCTAGAGATTTTGGTGTCCTAGGTAAAATTTCCAAGTACACCCCATCACACCTCCGCTTGTGAACAGCAGGCCCAGAGACCCAGAACCTTCCAATAGAGACAAACATTATCATAGCTGACATTTGAGTGGAGACCAACTTCAAACATGCTGAGCCAGATACGCTGCCTTCAAGTGACATTTACACTTTTACAGAAGCTGATGCTCTGTGTTTATTCTGATGTATAATTCTAACTGCAGATTCCTCATCTTGTGAATACTTCCAAGTGCCAAACTGGAGGTGGCATTGTGTGGCTGGGTGTCAAGGCCATCCCGACTGGAAGTGACACCAAAGCTACATAAAGGGCCTAAGTCACTAACCACGTGCACTGATATCAGTTCCTTTTTTTCTGTGCCTTCAGACACTGATCCGGAGTTACTCCCTCGTTTTTCTGTGAGTGACAGAAGATTATTTTCCAAAATGTTTTCACAATGTGCAGGGGAAATATCTCATCCAAAAACAACAGGCTTCAAACCTTGTAAAGACTGACATGAGCAGATATTGGTGACAGACCTATACAAGTTCTGCCTCTGGTGTCTAAGCGTTTCACACACTTAAAGGTGTGTGATGACTGTGTTCGGATGAACCTGAATGCAACCCAAGGCCTCGAGATCAATCTCTACATCACCAAATACCAACATAATGTGAGTAAAGGCTTGTCTCAATAGACTTGCAGTGGCACCATAGCCTCATATAGCTACTAAACCAGTGTGCTGACATCAGTTCCTTTGTTTCAGTACCTTCTGACTGGGTTTTAAAGCTCTCTCCCTCATTTTTCTGTCACTAGCACAAACATTATTTCCCAATTTCTTTTCACAATGTGCAATGGAAATGCCTCCCCCCAAAATGACAGGCTTCCAACCCTCTAAAAACTGTCATGAACAGATGTTAGTGACCGACCCGCACGAACCCTGTGTGCTGACATCAATCCCTTTCTTTCTATCCATCCCTTCCAACATTGATCCGGAGCTCGCTCCTTCGTTTTTCTGTCAGTGACAGAAGATTCTTTTTTTAAAGGTTTTTACAGTGTGCAAGGGAAATGCCACCCCAAGAAAGAACAGGCTTCAAACCCTGAAAAGACTGCCATGAGCAGATGTTGGTGACAGACCCACATGAAGTTTGTATCTGGTGTCTAAGCTCCTGACACAGTTCAAAATCGTACGATGACTATGCTCAAATGAACCTGAAAGCAATCCGTGTCCATGAGGGCAAGCTCTATATTGCTGAACATCACCGGAACACGAGTAAAGGCTTGTCTCACTCGACTGGAAGTGACACCATAGCCACAAATTGCCACTAACACTGTGTGGTGACATCAGTTACTTCCTTTCCATCCCTTCCAGCACTGATCCTTTCGCTCCCTCATTTTTGTGTTAGTGAAAGAAGATTATTGTCCAAAATGTTTTCACAATGTGCAAGGGAAATGTCTACTCCAAAAGCAATAGGCTTCAAACCCTGTAAAGACTGCCATGAGCAGATATCAGTGACAGACCCACAGAAGGTCTGTAACTGGTGGCTAAGCTCTTCACACACTCAAAGGTGTACAGTGACTGTGCTCGGATGAATCTGAAGGCAATCCAAAACTGTGAGGGCAAGCTCTACGTTGCTGAACACCACCGGGATGGAGTAAAGACTTGTCTCAGTCGACTGGAAGTGACACCAAAATCTCATATAGCCACTAGACCTGTGTGCTGACATCTGTTCCTTTGTTACCATGCCTTCCAACACAGATCTGAAGCTCGCTACCTCAACCTCATTTTTCTGTCACTGGCAGAAGATTTGCTTCCAAATTCTTTTCACAGTGTGCAAGGGAAATGTCTCCCTAAAAAACATCAGGCTTGAAACCCTGTAAAGACTGCCATGAACAGATGTTAGTGAAAGACCGTACAAAGTCTGTCTCTATTGGCTAAGTTCTTCACACACTCAAATTTGTGAGGTGACTGTGCTCAGATGAACCTGAAGGCAATCTGACAATGAAGGCAAGATCTTTGTTGCTGAACACCACTGAAACTTGAGTAAAGGCCTGTCTCACTTGACCGGAAGTGACATCAAAGCTACAAGTAGCCTCTGACCCTGTGTGCTGACATCAGTTCCTTTCTTTCCATCCCATCAGTGACAGAAGATTATTTTCTTAAAGGTTTTCACAATGTGCAAGAGAAATGTCTCCCATAAAAACAACAGGCTCTAAACCCTGAAAACACTGTCAAGAGCAGATGTTGGTGTCATGAAGTTTGTCTCTGTCGCATAACCTCTTGACACAGCTCAAAGCCGTACAGTGACTATATTTGGATGAACCTGAAGGCCATTTGTGACCATGAAGGCATGCTTTATGTCACTGAATACGAATGGAATGCAAGTAAAGGCTTGTCTCACATGAAGTCAAGGATACGTTCTCCAGGTTGCTCTCAAGAGATATACTTTTCCCATTCCAAATCATCAGGTAAGTCAAAGTCAAAAAAGAAACACTAGAAGTCAAAACGAGATTACCCTTCTTTCTGCCAGTCTCATCAAAATAAGACAAAGCAAGATCAGGGTGTCTCCTGTTCTCAGTCCCTGACTTCAGAACCTATTCCACAGCTCATCCTGATTCAGCCTGAATTCCTGGGACCATCAGTGACTGCGCAAACGGTGGAAGCCTTCAAACAGGTCACGCTGTGCATCTTCGGCATACCTTCTTTTTCTTCTGTCATGCCCTTGAGCCTCAAAGACCTGAGGAGACCCCTGGTTCAGCTACCGGAGACGGCTCCTTCCCTGATGGGGTTGTGCCTCTTGATCCCATTCCTGGCCTGTCCCCAAGCCAGGGCCAAAGCCTGTTCTGATTAATCACCCAGCACGAGATTCTTATTGGGTCTCCGTACATCGACACCACAAACATAGGGAGAACCACCCACCTCAATTTCAATCACAACCCAGACGTGACAGCTTAGCAAGATCATGAATAGGATGTTGGTCTCAGCATCATGGTTGCCCAGATAAGACTGGCTACTCCTCAGTCCCCAAAGCTCAGTCATCTAATAGGGTAAAACTTCTAAAAAGGCCACCAGCATTGCAATGCAACATTTTTTAAATGCACTCAATAGTGAAGTGTAACCCTCACAAGAACATGGACGTCATACGTAACGTGGTTTTCACCCTTCATTGATATCAGCCACTTGAGGCGGTTTGTCTTGACCACAAACCTGGTCCCGGACAACAAAGACCTGACTCTCCAAAATGACCCACATGATGGCATAATCTGTGGCTAATAAAGACCATTTAATGCTCCTTCGCATTCTTACTGCACTGAGTAAGAATTTCCATTACTCTCTTGTTTAAAGCATCGTTTTAGATGATAAAGGGCTGACTGCGTTCAGAAGTCTTTATAATCGGTCCCTAGCATCCTTCAGGTTATCAAAGGATTTAATATGCTCTGTAGATCCAAACACTTTCTTGGCTGGTCCTTCAAGGTCAGAGCAGTCAGTGGATCAACTATAGTCCATAGTTGGCCACACTTTTCTGGCAGTACGGAAAACATTTACCTCTGTCTGCGCAATGGGAACCTTCCAGGTATGACTGACTTGGCATTCACCTCCAGCAGGTGAATCTTCCCACTATCAGCCTGGGGTTGTACGTAGACTATGAGCAGCTTGGAACTTGGTGGCAGCAATGTCTGTTTGTGTCAGGGAGACCAGATCTTCGGGGCCTGCGCACGTTCCCAACATGTCCACCACTAGACAGCTCCAAAGCTCCGATAGAAATACCACAGAGCCTGAGAGAGTCCAAGTGGGGGAAAAGGGGATTAGGTAGGGAACAGCTGGGAATGAGACCTGTAGGAAGCAAGAGGTTAAACAACACAATATCAAGATATGATCACATTGACTTTCAATAGACTATGGTTCTACCAGTTCTCATACTGTAACCATGGATAACCTAAGAAATGACTATAACTAGACCTCAGGAAATCTAGGTACCTGGAAAAAAATCAAGAATAGGTTAATACAATGTTTCATATGAGCTTTTCATGAAATATCACATACTGTCTAGAATACAAGAACCTTCTAGAATAATGTTTCAGAACAAACATTGCATTTTTACATGAGGACAAAGGCTATCTGAAACATTCCCTGGAAACAACAGGAATAGTACTAGGGTCTTAATATGCACAAAGAATGTCCCACTTTGAATTAAGCATCTTCACAGAAAATCCAAAGGCTCGGGATAAATGTGTGCACCTCAACAAACACAACACACCAAAGTTTTCAATGCCATGAAATGATCGCGCACACTGTTGAACTAAGAGCCAAGCGCGCACACTGTTGCCGATTCAAACAAGAATATGTAAATGCCATGAAATGATCGCGCATACTGTTGCCGATCTGAATGGCAAGATTTACATGAGAAAAATGAATCGCGCACTCTGCCGATTCGAACAAGAATATGCAAACGCCATGAAATGATCGTGCACACTGCTGCCAATCTGAAGTTTAAGGTTTACATGCTAGGAATGAATCGCTCACACTGCCGATTCGAACAAGAATATGCAAATGTCATGAAATGATCGCGCACACTGCTGCCGATCTGAACGTCAAGGTTTACATGCTGGGAATGAATCGCGCACACTGCTGATTCGAACAAAAATATGCAAATGCCATGAAATGATCACGCACACTGCTGCCGATCTGAACGCCAAGGTTTACATGCTGGGAATGAATCGCGCACACTGCCGATTCGAACAATAATATGCAAATGCCATGAAATGATCACGCACACTGTTGCCGATCTGAACTTCAAGGTTTACATGCTAGGAATGAATCACGCACACTGCCGATTCGAACAAGAATATGCAAATGCCATGAAATGATTGCGCACACTGAAAGTTTCACAACTAGGCCCAAAACTCGAAAGTCTTTGAGAACGGGGGTTGGGGCCCAGCCCGACCTCCGCCTTACTGCCCTGCTCAAGGATCACCAATATAATAAGGGCAGGCCTGGAACATCAAGGTAGGCCTCAGGAAGTTGCTGCTGCTATGCACCGGGACCTCTGAATAGTGAGAACGTGGAGCTGGCCTGGCTCCCTTATATAGAGTCTGGCCCAGCCCACAAACCACACCCAGTCATGCTGCAGGGCAAGCTTCTAGAAGGTCCTAGAAGGGGGCCACACCCTAACACACTCAGTAAGCCTGCAGCAATACCTTGCAAATGAACAGTTATTGCAAACATCATTAATAGTGTTTTTCAAGGTTAAACTCTGCAATGCAAAAGGTTAACATACTGCATATAAACACAATGCATAAATTATGCTCTTGCATAAAGACTGGGTTTTTGCAGTTTTGTCGCCAGTAGAGCGCGCACTGTCCTGATGTTGACAGTTTGACCCCCTGAATCACAGGGAGTACTGTCTTCAAATGCTTCATGTGGTCCCTCCAGTTATTGGTAAACACAGCAATGTCATCCAGGTAGGCCAGCTGGCAAAGCTATTCTTTGGACCAAAGTGTACAGCATTAAATTGATAGAAGCCCTATAGGCCCTATGAGGTAATCTCTGGCTCTAGATGTTAAGTCAATCTACCAACAGCCACTGAGCAGATCCAATGTACAAAGATACTTGGCCTTGCCCCACTTTTACAACAATTTGTCACCATATCAATCTGTTGATGGTGTTGAGACACGGACAGTCCATACGGAAGGGCAGACCCTTGGATCCTTGCTTGACCTGGCCCAAGGACTGTAGGAATGCTCAATAACTCCCAGGGGAAGCAAATGCATTTCTGGATCTTTTGCACATACTGTATGACTTGCTCTTCATTGAAAGACTATCCATCACTGATCAGGCAACCAAATAGTCCATATACAGGTATAGTGTGGATCATATCACAGATCATTTGGGGTTCCTGGCAGCACTCATGTTGACCAAATAATTAGCATTTGAGATTTTATTGACGGCTTTCTAGGGACCACACCATTTGTCTTCAAGAACATGATGACAAATAGACTGCCTGGTTCTCTAATAGCCAGCAAGGGTAGCCCTACTGTCATGCCACTGATTCATGATTTGTTCACTGGCATAAAGATTGTCTATAACTTTGTGTGTGAGTTAGCCATCTTTTTCTCAGAGGCCCAGCACATAATCCACCAGATTGTGAACATGCATACATGGCAACATTTTGAAATAAGAAACAGTTTTTTTTTTTTTTTTAAAGGGGGGTACTATATTTTCCAGAAAGACTTTCATAGAAGCAGAGGCAATTTTAGAGGGGAGACTGCTAATATATAGCTGTTGTTGGTTAAAAAAAAATAAAACGGGTGTACCACCTGACATGGGTCTGTTGGCATGTATGTATAGATTTCCTAGAGTAGCCTCCTCTGCCTTCTTTTGCCATAGATAAAGGACCTCAGAGAAGATACTACTTTCTAAGGCACTTCCATGTGGACACTAAACGTAACCAGGTAGGGGGCACATTCAATGGACTCTTGCAGGCACTCTTTTTGATCATCAAGACTTTGTTAAACATTTCTATTAACCATTTGGTCTGAGTTTGTGAGACATAGAGAAGTTGCAGGCCACCCCAACTTCACCCACAAGGCTTTTAGGTACTCTGACATTATGGGCCTGATTAGAACTTTGGAGGAGGTGTTAATCTGTCCCAAATGTGACGGATATACCACCAGCCGTATTACGAGTTCCATAGGATATAATGGACTCGTAATACGGCTGGTGGTATATCCGTCACTTTTGGGACGGATTAACACCTTCCTCCAAAGTTGCAATCAGGCCCTATGTTGGTTCATCATCAGAAGATACAGTCCTGGGGATTATGACTTGTAAAAATGCAAAAATGTGCTTTAGCAACAAATAGGGCTGTAGTGCATCCAGAAGTCCAATCTCCAATATTTTGAAATTAAGAAAGGGAGGTTTTGAAAACAATGGGGGGATTGTATTTTCCTCATAGATTTAATTAAAGCAGAGGCAATTTCAGACGGGAGACGGCTAAAGCTCTTTTGGCTTAAAAACCGGTATCTCACACCTAAAGTGGGTCTGGTGGCATGTATGTATAAGTTGCCCTGGAATAGCCTCCTCTGCCTTCCTTTGACATAGTGAAAGAGCCTCAGACAAGATACCCCTTTCTGAGGCACCTGCGTGTACGCAAAAAAATAAAACCAAGCAGGGGGCACATTCAAATGGACTCTTGCAAGCACTCATCAAGCTCATCAAGACTTTATTAAACATTTCTGCCAACCCATTGGTCTGGGCTTGTGACACATTGTGAAGCTGTAGGCCACTGCAACTTCACCCACATGGCATATATGTACTCTCACATAATGTTGCTTCCTCGTCAGAATCCTGTGGATTCTGACTCATGTAAACATATAAACATGTGCTTTAGCAACTAATAGGGCTGTAGCGCATCCCAGAAGTGCAATCTCCAGATACCTGGTGGCATGGTCCTTTTCATTAAGAATGTACTCATTATCTGAAGTCCTTAGAAATTCCAGTCATCCTAGACTGTTGAACCCCACTCTTTCAAAAGGTATTCTATCACTGGTAAGGGTACTCCTGCGGGTCTGGTCTGACCACACAACTTATTACCCAAGTAGTTCAAAATCTTTCTACACTTTGTCCCATATTGGGCCAACAGAGGAGAGTTGTCAGCTTCTTCTTTTGTGTCGATGTGTCCAGTTAAGAAATACCTGTTTAGGCAACTGCAGCTGAAAAATCATGTGAGCTTGTGGAACTACTATACTCTGGCTTGTGCCTGGTTCTGGGTCAGATGACTGACTGTGCAGGATAACATTCTCACAAGCATCACTGACTGGTTACTACTCCTCCAGTAGACTGGTCCTCAAACAGATTCCTACGCCCAATCAGAGTGAGACACTCTGCCTGGGCAAGTCAAAACTCATCCCTTAATGACTCCTGAGGAATTAATAGTCCTTGCAGCTCTTGAAGAAAAGCCATGCTGCAACACACTCTCGGCCTCAGAGCACTTGTCTTGTCTTATGTCTAGAGCAGGAAATGGTGGTCCTGATGCAGTGTTGGTTTGAAGCCTATGTTGGATCAATCATGATACCTAATGTTTTAAATTTCCACTCCAGGAGGTACCTAATTAAAAGGGGTGATTGCATGGCAGGCTGTGCTCAAGCGAAAACAATAGACAATAGTGTTGAAGCAACAAGATTAGTGCCCTTCTTTGTCCTTACCCTGATGACCACAATGACACTCATGCCCTTGGCTTCCACCTCTTTTCTGGTGAAGGGGTGTTCCATGTTACTTCACCATTGCTAAGTATCTGCTTTTGGCAAAGATTTATGTAGGCTTTCTTTACAATTGCCCCGTAGACCGCAGGGTCCTGAATTGTCAGGAAACTCCTGACCATCAGTGTGGGTCATCTAAATAAAACGTAATGAATTGGAATGGTTACATTTAAGTGCTTCTTAGATCAGGTACCCAAATATCTTTGGTGACGTTAGCTCACTAAGTAATAGAGAGGAGACTATTTAAGGAGTAGCAAGTGCGGAGTCCTTAACCTAGTGGTATCGCTTAATGTTGCCCTCTTTTCCATATTTGAAAGGTCCAGCTTCCTGAGATGAAAAGGAAAATGTATAGCCTCAGTTTCCTTTGTGCCTCTATCCTTGGGACCCATGTCCTCTAGGGTTCTGTGCATACTGAAAGCACTGGCAACTGCTATGAAAGTTTTTGTCAGGCTTCTGGCAATACTGGTGCAAAGTCTTACAACATTCGGTGTAGAGCTATAAAGATCCTGCTCCTGCAGAACAACCTTTTTCACAAACCCATGTTTCAGCTGTGAAGCAAGTAGATTGGGGGTCTCTAATTCTGATCAGGCAAGTATTGCCTGTTTTGGGCTGTACATTCCTTTCTGGGTTACTTACCCACCAAACGATGGTGTAAGAGTGCTTAATCTTTTGCCTTCATCTCTTTCTCCCACCCTTCTGAGTTTCTTTGTACCACATGCATCCATGCTTCATAAAACCTCCCATCCTTCTGCACTCTTTACTTGGTATTGGTATTGATGTTTTTGTGTTGATTTACTGTTCCCTTGGTATTGAATAGAGATCAGTCCAAACCTCTTGATGTCAACATTATTAGTTATTAATCTAACTACTCACTGTCACTCAGCTACTTTATGGGCTCGGTCCCCACTGTGGGGGGAACAAGATAGTGACCACCTTCCTTAGGGCCACCTTTCTGGCTTTAGAAGGGAGCTTCTAAGCTTATTATTATGGACAGTTGTTGGAAGGGGCACCAATGTATCACTGGTCCCCTTATGGAGATACTCTAGTTAAATGGGTCTTTAACTACGCAAGGCGTAGTCCAGATTTTTCAGTGGTGGGGAACCTGATAGCTACAAGAAAGACCAGAGACTGCAGATCATGCTACTCTATTGCTGTGCTGAAACACTCACAAATATGCTTCTCCAGTTTCAGAACTTAAAATGGTCTTTACTACAACTTTTATTGCAGAATCTTCGAACTGATGCGAAAACAAGGCAAATCCCTTTGCTTCATTTTTGCTGTATATGTAATAGGGTTTTGGGGTGGGGTGTGCATCCTAAATATCGAAGTGAAAATGTTGATGGTGCAGAATATTGAGAACAAAATACGGAAACTAAAATATTGCCTGGTAAGTAAATATCGATTTTCTATACCTAACTCCACATGTACGTACCTTGGAAAATATATATCTTCAAGGTACCTAGATGTGGAGTTAGGAATGGTAAATCTGTGCTTCTCTGTATAAACTTGCCTTTCAATATTTTGCCCCTGTCTATTTTGTCCTCGATTGTCTTGTTTCATGATATTCTGTGAGTTTATATTCAGTAACACACTGGAAATTCGGCAAGTGGAATTTGCATAATGATAAAACATACAGAAGGATTTCACACCATGCTTGCCATGCTTATAGTATAAAAATAGAAAAGGAGGATCTACATTTTAAATATGAACATTGGGAATAACATTGAAGAAAATTAGTTCCTCCTTTTGGTAGTACAAGAATTACAAAATCAATAAAATGAGGTCTCCTAATGTACTTTAAAGATATTTCTCTAGAATTGCATATCTGTGTTAAAATTATTTGCATACCAAAAAAGATTTATAACATAGAAAACAATTACCCTGCAATGCATTTTTAAAATGTGTTCACCCCGAACAAATTAATTTCTTTAATGTGAAATGGGCCAGAATTGTTTGCTCTATTTTTCTATTAAACAAGTGACAAACCTAATTCTGCATCAATTCAAAGTGTCCATAATATGACCCCTGGGTGGTCCTTATAAATGTTTAAGACATGGGCAATTGCCCAGGGAACCACATGTTCCAGAGGGCCCCCTGAGAAAATGGCATTTCTCCCTAGTTGACCTTTAGCCTATTTTTTTTATCCAAACGTCTCTTCCTCTCTCTGCCTATCTTGATCTCTGCATCTCATTTACCAAGGATCACCCTAAGAATTTTTGGATCCCCAGACAACGCTCATTTCAACTGCTTTTGTGTGACTATTTTCTGAAAAGCTTAAAATAACATGCAGAACTGTTTGTCATCATATGGGTTTTAATTATTGGGGAATAGGTAGTAAATTGAAAGTTGTTCTGAAGAGGGGCCCTCAAAATATGTTGTGCTTAGGGTCCCCAAAAACCTTAGGATAACACTTATGGTACCTTCAGTCTTGCAGTTCAGACGTGATTTTAGTTCATCACTTTAATAAGAAGTAGTCAGGGAATCAGTGGAGTACAGCAAAGAACACTGGGCTGGATTTCAGTCCGAAAACAATACATCCATTCCAAATTGCTCTATGAAAGGGAGGTCCTGAACATCCCCCTTTCAAATACTAATTCATATGTAGTTGCCAGCTTAAATTGTGATTTGGTAATGTGCTACTGAATCACATTTTCAGTTTGGTATATACCAAAGGGACATTTTGCTGTTGCCAATGGTCTGATTTTGCGAATTGGACCCTTTGCAAATGCAAAATACCTTCGAAACTTCTGGCCTTATGTGTAGTAATCTTTTAGTGATCAAAGAGTCAAAGAACAATGACAGTGGTGGTCTCGGTGTCTAACACCCAAACTGCAGTTTCACATGATAGCCATAACAGTTTCATTCTGCCAAAAAGATTATAAAACTGTTGCTATTATAATTTGATTAAGTGCATTGCAATGTGCACTGAATCTACTCAAAATAGTTAGGAGTAAAGTTAGAAGAGTTAACCTTCATACTTTGATTAAATAAAAGGAAAGTTAATGGTGGAGGGCAAAGTTATGACTAGGCTAAGGCTTTAAAAAACCACAAAAAAACAAGCATTGGCAAAGCCAGTAAGTCTCGACTTTACCAATGCTTTTGCCACTTGTATGCGAATGCATGTGTCACGCATGGCCAACAATCTTGCTGGTGTCAGAAATAAATCATTTTCTGTAGCAGGCTGCAGAATCTTAGGCCGTTACTAGATGTCCCTGGAGTCAGACAAAATCCTTCTCTGTACCAGGCTTCAATACCTTAGATAGTTACTAGAGGCCTCTATGTCAGAAACAAGGCTTAGAAGAATGCAGTACCTCAGGCTGTTCTTTGAAGAAGGCCCTACAGGATAACAGAGAATTATGAGATTTCCACCAGCCCTCTGCTATCTTCTCGCAGTGGAGAAATGGCATGGCATCACGCTGCTGCACCATTAGTTAATTAGTAACTGAGGGAGCGGCTAGCACCAATGGACTAGGACGCTATCTTCAGAGCTCCCAACGAAATAAACCAATCCTGTTACTAATTTAATCCCTCCCAACCTGCCAGAGCTGCGACACCAATGCTTTTGTGTCCCAGAGCCACGGCAAATTAGAGGATGGTGCTATTGCAACCCGAATTGAGTGGAGGCAGAAGGTAACTGGGACTACCAAAAGAGCCCTTAAAATGTATTGTATTGCATTGTAATTGTATTTATATAGCGCTTACTATCCCTGATGATGTGTCAAAACGCTTTTCAGTGAGCAGCACGCTACTCCGGAACCCAAAAAGGGTTAGTGGTGGATTAGTATATGGAAATATGAGTACAGTATTAGTATGAGCTAATTTGAGCAGAGGATATGTGAATTTGTTAGTTGGATTGAAAAGCTTAATAGAGGGATAGAGGAGGGAATAATGCAGAAGTGTTATTTAGGAGTTTATAGTAGTGGGATGCGGCTTGGCATGAGTAAAGGAGAGATGGAGGAAGGAAGTGTCTGTAGAAAAGGGTTAGGGAGGTCATAGTAGTAGACAAGGTTTTGGATGAGTCAAAACTGAGATAAATGAGGGAGCATTTGGTTGGATTCTTTGGGAGAGCATAGCAGCAAATTGGGATTTTGGGTGAGCCAGGAGCAGTAGAGGAGGGAAGAGCTTAGGAAGGGTTATTTTTGAGATTATAGGAGTAGAATGGGTTTGGGATGAGTCAGAGAGTGGCGATGGAGGATAGATTGAATAAAGGTATAGGGTGATGGGGAGACAAAGTAAAGCTTACAAGAGAGTATGTTTTTTTCTCTTGTACACTAAGACTAAAGTAATAAATAGATACTTAAATACATGGTAAGGGAATATATGTGTAAGAAATATAATAATCAATATAATATTTTGAGATTATTTAAAGTTAAATTGTATAAACACAGACTTTCAAGATTTACAATATTTGAAGTTAATTTAAATGTGTACTTTTCTAACATTATTTTATCTTTCCTCAATATTTCAATAGCGAAATGCTTAAAGATAAATAGATAAGATAAAAATTTGCTCATTGTGATAGGTAAAATAAAAACAGATATTCATAAGTATCTAAATTTAACAACTTAGCTAGAAACTATGCAATGACCTATGAACATGTTAAGCACAGAATGATATATATATATATATATATATATATATATATATGTACCCACACATACACACAATATACACATATCATGCTGTCGGAAGTCATTATGGACCTATCATCAGAACGCAGAGCTGGAGTCTTGTGATATCCTCGCTTAAACAGAATAAGGGACAGGCACTGATCAGTATAATATCTGATCTTGTTGCCGGTTTTTCATGTGCCAATTGGGGCAAAGGTGGAAAGGCTTGTTTATTTTCCATCATTCCAAGAGCGTCGAGTGAAGGAGTCAATGGCGAATCGCCAAGGCTGATCTAGGCAAAATTTTAAAAGTCAGTGATCGGCCAGTTCTTTTAAGTTTTCCTATCGGTGGATGATGCATAATAGTTACTGAAGAGTCAGTGAAACAGCGTCAAAGCTTTGATCCTGGAGCTCCAAAAAAGACATCTGAACCTGATGGCCAAAAAAAACAATCTAACAAAGGAGCTGATGACCATGCACAATACAGGCTATAGGAGGGGTCACTAAACCTTGTGACTCAAAAGACTTTTAGAACAAAGAGAGCTTGCAATGTCAGAGGTGAAGACATCTACTGCTTTATGACATTCAAAAGACTTTGGTGCACTCATAAAAAAATCAATAAGTGAATGACATTCTAGAACCCCGATACCTGGCTGAAAATCCACTTCAAGCAGGAACTAAACTTCTCAAAATAAGAGCCATAATTTGGCACCCTGTCAACATAAACGTGTTATAGTAATGTGCATCTGCAAAGTGAAAACAAAAGAGATGGTTGTTATCTGGTTGGACAGAAAATAGTCTGAAAGCAAATTCAACATCAGCCTTAACCAACTGTGCCCCCTGTCCATCCTTCCCAGCTTGATGAGGAACTGATCAAAAAAGGCGCTTTGAACCCTACATAAGCTGTGATCAATTGCATCATTGACCGAACCTCTTTCTGGGGCTGAATGATTATGGATCAAATTATATTGCCCAGGATTTGTTTAGCACCACTCTGAGAGGCACACACATATAATCCTGAATCAATGACTCTTTAAATGATCCTGCAGTATGGACCCGCGCCAATTCTTTATGCAATTTCACTTCAACCACCAATAGTTGTGTTACATCTGATCGCTGATTTTACAATAGATGATAGAAGCAACTCTATGACCAGAAGTCTGAAAACATTATCAAATTTGAAACCACTACTGCTTTGCAGTTGTGATACAACTCAGCCAAGGGACCAGTTATTCACCTTTGACGTAGTATTATGCTTGTTGTAGAAAGCAGTTGTAGTATGCAACCAGAAGCTTAATTTGAAAACCAACATAAGCACTATTGGCTATGTTCACAAAATAAGGAATCAGAGCAGGTAGCAGTATGGCCTATGTGATTAAAATGTATAACGTTGGCCACACGATGGGACTAAATCAGGTTGCTCAATATCACAAGGATGGTGGCCAGCAAAGGTCACAAATCACTTCCCTAATATTGCCTTCAGCAAAAAAACTTGTTTTTAAACAGCCCAATTTCCATAAAGGAAAAGGAACTTATTTAAAAAAAATAATATTTTTTTTAAAGTTTCAGTGATTGTTTGTAGTAGTCTCCTTGACTACATCCTACTTCCCCTCTAATTTATACACCAATTCACAAAGGGCAAGGCCTAAAGGGAACCCCTACCATATTAAAAAAAGCTGCCAACTCAACTTGGGAGTTGGAAAAGCAATGACTTGTGACAGAAATTCTGTTCTCGAATTATTGATACATCTGGTACTGATTCAGTATTTGTGAAGGCTGCCCCAAACAGGCATCTTACAAATACTTAAATAATATCAGTCACATTCCCATTTTAGGAGTTTGAAAAATTCTACTGACTTCTACAAAGGGTTTTATACATGGTCAAAACATTGTGCTGCTGCAAACTCTGAATGTGAGTGTTTATGACCACAAAATGTTTAATACATCTGGCCCTACCATCTTAATTAGTTCCCTAATTCGACTCCCTACCTGTCTATTTTGATTTATGATGCATTTAAACTCAGAGTGGGGTGAGACACTGCATAAGAAGCATATATGCTAACTTTGCACATGCCTGCTGTGTGGGTCTACAGCTTCCTGTTGAATGCTCAGCAGCTACCTTTCTTACTACTTCCTGCTTGCTGGTGGCAAACTAACCTACTCCTGTGCATTCAATTCCTCCATGACTCTCACTCCACCACAACTGTCACCTTCAGCTGATCCCACTGAATGTTTAGATAATCGAGTTTTTTGCCCATCTAAACCCGTTATTATAGTGAAGCCATTGTGTAATAACATAGGCCCTCATTACGACTTCGGCGGTCTTTTCCTAAGAACGCCGAAGTCGCGGGCGCCAGAAGACCTCCAGTTCTGGCAGTCTTCCGACCGTCATATTAAGACTACTGAAGGATTTCTGCCATATTACGAGCAGTAATATGGCGTGGTGGTGTCCTGATGGCGTGGCGCTGCCTGCGGTGGAAGCATCGGGTCCCGTTCCCAGGCGGATGACCTCGCCGGACAAGGTAAGTCGATCGTCCGACAGGGGAGGGCGGTGGGAGGGCGGAGGATCTTGTGAGTGCGTGTGTGAATGTAAGTGTGTATGCGTGTGTGTATGCGGATGTGAATGCGTGTGTGAGTGTTGAAGTGATTGCGTGCTGGTATAGTTGTGTGAATGCATATCTGTTGGTACAAGTGAATGAGTGTATGTATGTATGTTGGTGAATGTGTGTATGCGGTGTGCGTGTGGGTGTGTGTGCATGTATGCGGGTGGCAGTGCTGTAATGGAAGGGGTGATGTAATTGAAGGAGAGGTGGGGGAGTTGTCTGCTGGTGGCAGGAAAGGAATTTCCTGTCACTGGCAGCCTTTCTGCCATGGCTTTCGTGGCAGTGCTACCGCGGTAGAATCCCTGGCGGAAAGGTGACTCATAATACCATTGGTGGTCTTCAGAGGACTGCCGGCCCAGAGGTGCTGTACTCTGGCCCGGCTTTCCTACCGCCCTGGTGGTACCGGAGGAGATGTGGCAGTTTGGCAGAGGCCAAACCGCCACACTCATAATGTGGAGGTCATCACCGCCAGCCCTGGCGGTCTTCGGACTGCCAGGGTCATAATGAAGGCAATAATCTTGATGACCCTACAAGATCATGGTAACAAAGACTCAACTCTTTGACCAATTTATAAATCTTTTTTAACAGGACAGTGTGATAAACACTTAACCTGAAAAGCCGATTGGTTATATGCTTCTCAACTTTGGGTTTCTTTTCTTTATTGGAGTCCTTCTATTTACCCACTTTAGCCTCAACCTCCCTACCTTTCAACCTGATCAAAGAGAACCTCGCTACAAAGCTTCCCTGCCAAATGTTTTCTTTTATCTCAGGTGAGACGTGTGCCCTCAACCTTCCTGCTTTTGAAAGAATAACGTGAACCCACATTGTTTCCCAGTGCTGCCTAACCTTTTGATTTGCTCTCGGAATCATAACTCTCACTGCCCTTTTTGAAGCTAGACCCTTGAGTTGATTGCCTTGCCCAGTACCAGTCTCCTTACTCAAGCCAGGTTGAGCCCAAGATGCTGTCCACTGGCCTGCCTGACCATGGAAGTCCAATGACCCAGCAAATTGAGTCAACAAATTAGCCACTGTGCTGAGTGGAGGCAAGTGTCCAATGATTACTTTTCAGTGCTGTCTTCTGCTTGAAACTGGAACCAGCCTTTTCCTTCCTGAATCACCTTCTCTTGGTTATCCAGTGGACATGTCTGCCAGGCCGTACTGTGTTGTCCCTTCATTGCTGTGTATGCCTACCTGGGAAGAAATCGCTCTATATGTCTTTGCTATCTCTTCTAGTGTCTTCACATCATCAGTATTATTCTGCTGCTGAGGCATAGGTATAGCCGTCTGCCTAAGTAGAGAAGCTCTAAATTCAACATTCTCATGAGCAACAAGCCCACACCTAGGTTGCTCCAGATCCTGGGCACCATCGCCCACCACCGACAAATGTACCACTTGCCATAACTTCTACACACTGGTCATCCTGGTTTGATGAGGTTGAACTCTCTGCCCCATCACAATCCTCAGACACTTTATCGCTACCTACCCAAGACTGCTTTTAGGTTTCTTTTTAAGTAGGGGGAAGACACTCAAGATGCTATCACAGGGTGCCACAGTTGCCCATTGGGTTGAGGGTTCTGCTGCCCTCTGAATGAGACTCACAAAGTATGCTAACACTTTAACAATTGAGCTAGCTACAGATATTTGAACTTTCTCTTACCAACCCTACCTGCCTCTGCTATGCCTGTAAACTATTGGAACTAAAATTTCAACAAAAAAAGCAATAGCTCTAAAATGTCTCCTAATGAGCAATGCAAAATACCAGCTCCACCAAGGAGCTAACTTGTTAATTATTCAAGCGATTCAAAATACTAGACAGTGTAATATCACTTTCATTAGAATATTACAAATTGCCACTGCAAAAAAAGGTTTTGACCCCCACAAAGGAACAGAATCCGTAATCAATCATTTGATTTGAACATTATTGAGCACTGTAAAGTTTGGAGGCAGCTGTGATAGCATTTAAAATTGCACACAACATAAGGGCATGCTCTTTGGAGGCAACCACTGTGCAGCCCACCTGCATCCCGACTTTTGACCTATATTTTTTTGTCTTTCATCAAAACTTTGCCGGCTGGCCTGACACCCTGAGCCCAGCGGGAAGAGACCATGTTATAAAAGGGGATGCATAGGGAAACATGCAGGACACAGCCCTTGTCCCTGGCTGCTCAGTGTAGCAGGCCTCCAGCCCCGGAGCCAAGACTGAGTGCGAGGTCAAGTAAGTATTTGATCAGTGAACGGATGTGGCAGGAGATGCAAGAATATGGTGTTACAGCGTATATCAGTTCTGTGTCACATCACAGGGAAAAAAGCTGAAGCAAACTAGGCCTCTCTAGAAAGCCTCTCTTGTAAATGTTTTTTTTTTTATCTCAGGTGTGACGTTTGCCCTCAACCTTACTGCTTTTGAAAGAATGTCCTGATGCCACATTGCTTCCCAGTGTTGCATCACCTTTTGATTTGCTCTCTGAATCTTTCATCTCATTTCCACAACCATCATAACTCCCATTGGTCCTTTTCAAGCAAGACCCTTGAGTTGATTTCCTTGCCCAGTACCAGTCTCCTTAATCAAGCCAGGTTGAGCCCAAGATGCTGTCCACTGACCTGCCTGACCATGGAATGCTGATGACCTAGCAAATTAAGCCAACAAATTAGCCACTGTGCTGAAAGGAGGGAGTGTCCAATGATGAATTATCTTTGCTATTTTCTGCTTGGGACTGGGACCAGCCTTTTCCTTCCTGATGGATCTTCTCTTTGTTATCCAGTGGGCATGCCTGCCAAGCCGTACTGTGTTGTCCCTTCATTGCGGTCTGTGCCTACCTGTCTTTGCTATCTCTTCTAGTGTCTACACAGCATCAATATTATTCTGCTGTTGAGGCATAAGTATAGTCTAAGCAGAGATGCTTTAAATTCAACACTTTCATCTGCAACAAGCCCACGCCTAGGTTGCCCCAGAACCTAGCCTCCAATGCCCACCACAGACTCAGAACTACAGCTCGCTGTCACTTCCACACCTTTGATGAAGCTGAGCTCTCTGCCCCATCACAACCCCCGGACACTTTACCGCTACCTACCCAAGACTGCATTTAGGTTTCTTTTTTAAATAGGGGGAAACACACAAGGTGCCACAGGTGCCCTGTCAGTTGAGGGTTCTGCTTCCCTCTGAATGGGACTCACCAAGTTTTGCTAAAACTTCAACAAATGATCTAGCTGTCTCTCATTGACCAGTGGGGAGTTACGTGGAGCTCCTGTCATTCTCCATGACTAGTTTGTGTCTGGGTTGGCAGGATGGCGGAGAGGTGAGCGGAACAAAGCAGGGAGCCGAAACATGAATCATGAGGAGGAAGTGTTCGAGCAAGGAGGCAAAGGTTTCTATGACCTGGGGTGTCGGAGTCGGAATCCTGGAGTCCCGGAGCTCTGGTGAAGGGATTTGCTAAAAAGCAACAGGCAGGCTCTGAGCAACCTGGGGGCGTGGTGCGGCAAACAAGGAGCTGCATTAGAGCATTGCGGGAAGCCGAAGTGAAAAGCAGAACAGCCCGCACACTATCCCGTGGCCACAGCAGCAGCAGTGACACTGAAGCCAATAAGGATACATGCACTCAAGCCGCCAGGAGGCACCAAATTGAACTTACTTCTCTGTCAGAGTGGCCCTTTCCTTCCCTGCAGTGCAACAGCCTAAACAACATGGCAGTGGCAACGAGCTCAGGTAACGGGCAGCGGGTGCACCATAGGTATGGAGGGACAAATTGATTGCTACAGCACAAGATACACGGGGTAAAAGAAGGTAAATAATGTATAAACAGAAAAAGCAAGTACTCAGAAAGACATTTCGTCTCCTGATTAAATGACTCGGTCTCTACTACTTCCTAATCCTTCTACTTTCTCTAGCGGGGCTAGTTGCCCAGGTTGACAAACGCCAGGGTAAATTTGATGCAGTACTGAACTGTATTGGAAATTGAGAAATTTCAGGCATAGCTGCAGATGGCATTGCTTCCTTTTTTAAAAGATTAAAAGAGGAAAGCAATCATCAACAGGCATAAGACCAAAATCAGCATTTTATAATTCATGTCAATGCCGAGGTCAATATCAGGAGAAGATTAAGGGCGAAACATCATAAAGTAGGGGGTATTATTTTATATCATTGTGTCTGCAGACAATATTAGAGCCTGTGACTTGCCCTGCTCCTTAATGTATTACACTATTGCCTCCTTTCAGGGGTCAATGATTATTTAAGGGCCCTTTAAGATGTGGGACAACCCAGGTCCAGCCTTAGGCAGTTCCTGAGGTGGAGTGAGAGCTCAGGATAGCAGCGGAGGCGGTCTGTGTAGCACAGATGCAGCCTTTTGCATCTTAGCCTCCCTTTGGCTCCCTTCTCTATTATATCTCCTGGAAAGTATGAAACACATTACTCGTGACACTTCCTCCAAGACCCGTGTTGCAGGTAGATCCCCGAAAATAAGTACACTTAAAGGCTTGACTCCGTTATCCTCAGGCAAACAGAAAATGGGATTAAAGTAAGATCATGTTGACTGTGTGGAAGGTCTCCAGGTTGGGTCAAACCCTGCTACAATATCTACGACACCCCAGCTACCTTCTCTAGCAAATCCTTGTGCTAGCCCTCAAGAAGCAGGGATGATTGGATCATCATCAAGTCCGGGCTCGCTATCACCATCATTAACACCTACTGTAGACCTAATGGGTAGGGGAGTCTACTTTTCTCTGTCCCAGCAGCAGGACAAGATCCACTTCAGTAAATTTAGACATTGCTTTACCCTCTGTTCCTATGCACAGTGAGGTTCAGCCTGTGGGAAAACCCTCTTATCCCTTATTCTCAAGGCTTAATAGTAAGGGTGCCAAGAGAAAGAGAAGAGCTCCCACCTGAGCGAGAATGCATTTGATGATCAGCCCTTCAATTGTTTGGAGGGTCCAACCGCCTCCGTCGTCCCAGGCTCCATCGATCTTCTTCCTCCAGCCTCCTATTTCGCCGTTCATTAGGGATGACAGCCCCGCCCTGCCACCAAGTCTCCTACATCAACCAACGCCAACTACTCTGTCCAGTCCCCCGGTCAAGACTATCTTGAACCTTATCTTAGGGGAACTATGCGACCTAAAGTTAGCTCACAATCAGGCTCATAAACAAATGTAATGACCAACTTGTCCAACTCAACTCTAACATATCGCAGTTGACGCCACGGATCTCTCACGTGGAGCAGAGAGTCTCAGACCTTGAAGATACTCACCATAGATTTGCAACTGTGGCAAGCCAGACCCAGGCTGAACTCGAGGCACTGCAATATAAACTGGATGATTTCGAAAATAGATCTAGACGCTCTAATCTGAGGTTTGTTGGAATTCCAGAAGAAATAGAAACTGTGTCTTCAGTTACCAAAGTGGTAACGGACTTGATTCACAACCATATTCTCCTTGATACGGCCTTGCCTTATTCAGATCTGACCATCATGCTAGCCCATAGAGTTCCGGCAGCGCGACCTCAGAACTCCAAACATCCATGTACTATTCTGGTCAATTTTGGTGATTACAGGATAAAGGAACAGATCTTATCTCAAGCCAACAAAACAAGAACGTTTAAGGCAGAAAGTGATTTCTCTTTTCGTTTTTTTTCCGATATGTCCATAACCTCACCATGTCGACGTCGTGAATTTGTTAGCTTGGTTGATGACTTCAAAAGACTGGGGGCCCGCTGGCGTAGTGCTACAGGCGAAATTAAAGGTTTTTCGTAAGGGGCAGGCTCATATCTTCCAGAGTGTTCAACAAGCAAATGGCTTCCTTGTCGCTCTCAAGGAGTGATTTATGTATTAGACGCATGTTAGATGCCCGTCATGAATACCACGAGCAACAAGAAGGACAGGGGGGATGGGAAGAGGGAAAAAAAAGGAACAAGATGATATTGTTCCACATCTTCTGATGATATTTGATGATACATGATGTTATACGTATATTTTTTCTTCTTTCTCATCATATACTGGTTCTCGCGGGTCCACACCTAACAACTCTCCCCAGACATAGTCTCAATGGGTGCATACCAGCGGACTCTCAACTAGGGGATAGGGGGTTCACTATTCGGCGGGGTAGGGGTCACTGGGAGTATGAGGCCATGACAGGTAGGCCTAGGAGTTGTGGGTGGGGGGTGGGAGTACTGAGTGGTGGGGGCTCTTGCACAGGGGGGGCGGGTGAAAAGAGCAGGTCACAAACACAAGGAACTAGTAACTCATGGTCTAGAATGATTGTGCTGAGAAAAAATGGTATGTTGAGGATAAAAATCATTATGAATACGTTTTGTACTCCCACTAATAGGTTGCATGACCAGGTCCCTTTTCTTCTTATCAAATGAGTGATGGTCGAACTAGTACGTCCTCCCTAGGGTTCTTCAAAATTGCTTCATCCAATGCGAATGGGCTGAATAATTCACATAAATTTTGAGCAATACTTCATTGGTTAAGATCCTCCCAGGCCCAGGTGATTCTATTACAGGAAACTAATTTTAAACAACAGGTAAACTGTCCTCATGTCCCAAACTTAATTTCCCATTCCTTTTCTGCATCTCCTAACGCCGCCATCCCTGGGGCCGCAGTTTTGTTTACTCTGGACTTCTAAAGAGAAGTTCTTGAGGTCCATCGTCAGATAATTAATGCATATTACAAGCTTCTATGGTCCCATAGAAGATGAAACTACCTCTCTGCAAAGTTTCTATGACCTTTTGAGCACACTTCCTGGCCTCTTGGTAGTGATTTTAATATCATTCAAGACATGGATCTTGATGCCTCCCGCAAAAATCGTTCACAAAACAAGACGCAAGCTTGCAGTTTTTTGACTAAATGTATTCACGATCTGGCCCTGCAGGATCCTTGGCGGTTGGACCATCCACAAGATCAATGTTATACTTGTTTTTCTAAAAGGTTTAATTCGGCATCAAGGATCAATTTCTTCTTAGTATCTCATGGTTGGAATAGAGTCGACTCAGACGTAATATTTAACCCCTTCTCGGATCATTCTGTTCCATTGCTTCAGCTATATTCCTCTGATCAGCATTGAGAAAGACCCAGGCGATCTTTAGATGAATCTTTATTAATCAATGAAGGCTGGATCTCTTCTCTTAAAGTATCAGTTACTGTGTTTTTAGCTAGAAATGAAGCAACTGCCTCTATTTTTGCTATCTGGGAGTCATGTAAAGCACACGTTATAGGGGAAGACTTAGCTTTTAACGCCTTTCTTGGAAAAACCAAGAAGGAAAAAGTTAAAAGCCTTAAGCGGGAACTCAATCTTGCCACAAGCTTGCACCAGCTACTCAGCGATCATAAGTCATGGACTTGCCTCCATGATGCTAAAACGCAATTGAAGAATTTTTTCTTAGAGCAAGAGATTGTTAATCATAAAACATGTTTTCAGAAATACTACGAAGAGAGCAAGCATGTAGGTACATTTTTGGCACACTATATTAAAAAACGTCAGAATGCTTCTTTAACCAAAAACATTTTTGACAAGTCCAAGGGGCACATTGTGGACCAGGCCAAGGAGATAGGGAAGGTGTTTTTCACTCACTGTACAAATATTTATACTCCCAAGTCAGCTACATGCGATGAGCTCATTAACGAATATCTCGCATCAGTCTCTTTACCGAGTCTTGACCAAGAGCTCCAATCTGCACTGCTGCAGCTAGTCACTAAACAAGAGGTAGTAGAAACCATTAGGAACTCTCCAAATGGCAAAGCAGCTAAGGGGCCGTGTATAAACGTTTGTCTGAGCAGATTGCATCCACCCTAGCTGTGCTTTTTAATGTGATACTTAAAGGAGAAGAAATACCCAGTTAATTTTCCCTTGTCCGCCATTGTCAGCTTCCTTAAGAAAGACAAGCCTAGCGAAAAACCTGTTTCTTATTGCCCTATTAGTCTTCTTAACAATTATTATAAGATTCTTATGAAAATTTGGACAGCTCGCATTACACCCCTAGCCCAGGTTCTTATTCATCATGACCAATGTGGGTTTCTCCTGGGAAAATTTATTTCCACTAACACAAATTTTCTGCTCCAGGCCATTGATTATTAATCTACAAATAAAAGCAAAGCAGCTATAATAATGCTCGATGCAGAAAAAGCTTTTGACCTTGTACAATGGGAGCTCCTTTTTGCAATTTTCCCAAAATTTGAATTTCCTAATAAAATAGAGCAACTTTTCTTCAATCTTTATCAAGGGGTGGAAGCCAACATCCTAATCAATTCACAAGTAGTCAGTAAGGTTTCGATACGGCATGGGACCCGGCAGGGATGCCCTTTGTCTCTGGTCATTTTTGCTCTTTTTATCGAACCAATGGCTTCTGCTCTGAGGCAGGTAAAACCTCCGATGCCAGGTGTGCACAAGCTCAAACTCTTTGCGGAATTTTGTATCTTGCGGCTGACTCGAAGAATATCGAGAAGCCCTTCAGCAAAATTCAAGCGTTTTCCAACCTAGGAGGCTATTGGATTAATAAATCCAAATCAGAGGCATTGCTTTTCAATGCACAAGACTCTATTTTACCAGTCGAGATGCAAATTAACTACCAGACTTCCCATCCTTTGAGATATCTAGGCATCTATATCACTCAAAACATGTCTGACCTCTACTTGATGAACTGTCTCCCTGCTCTTAAGGAAGCACAGGCTCTTATGCTTAAATGGCAAAATTCACCTGTAACAATAATTGGTCGTGTTGCCTTGATCAAAATGATGATACTACCTTTATTCTTGTTTACATTTTCCAACGTTATGATCAAGGCTCCACAATTTTTTTTCAAGGATCTTAATGTAATGGTACGGGAATTAATTTGGCAAATAAAAAAATCTTGCACTCGGCTGGAGTTTAGCTGACTTTAGAGGACGGAGGCCTAGCTTTACCCCATTTTTTAAAATGTTACGAGGCGACCTACATAGATTGGATTGTAAGTGCTGCCTCTACATACCATGTTGACTCGAACTTCTATTTGAAACAGATGCTTCTTCAAAACAATATTCATCTATCTAATTTTCTTAAAATGCCATGGCTCCCGAAATGTACCAGACATAATATCCCAAATCTTCTCTGGTCCAGAGATGTAGAACTCCAACAAAGCTATCATTTTACTCGGTTCCATCCAACTATCTCCCTAAGAGAAGCTGTTGCATTTGGACTTCCTCTCATCACCAAAGCTCTAAACGACTGGGAGAATCTGGGGTTGGGAAAAATCCAGGATTTCAAAAGCAGGGGATAGTGTTATAAAATGGGTGCAACTTAAAATCGGCAATCCATCTTTTCTAGCATGTGTAAGCTTTTCTGATTTTCAAATACTTCACTTCATCCAATCAATGGGTTCTGTAGGCCAGTATACAGCCAAATCACTATCTTTCAGAATTACACAAGCCATGTGGGTTCAGAAATGGACAGGGGTTGGTAACTGGTACAGTATCCTTCTAGAAGAATTGACAGCCAAAGTTCTTCCTCCTGCACTAGGCAGAATAGCAGCAGCTACGTCCTGCACAATGGATTCTCAGACATGGAAGCATTACAATAGATATTCCTCCAAAGCTTTAAGAGGCGCAAGTTTCAAAATAATTTAATTTTTCACCAAGTGGATGCTGTACTATACCCAGCGGAACTTAATAAGGTAGTGCCATCAACCTCAAGCAACTGCTTCCAATGCCATTGCGAGGTTTGGGATTGGCTCCATGTCTGCTATCTCTGTTCTGCTGTCTTTTGGGTCCAAAATTTCCAATCAATTAGTTTGAAACTCCTTGTAACGTTAACACAGGAACAAATGGGGGCACTCTTTGGCATATCTAATCATCCCGGGCTGTCCAAATGCGCAAAACAATACTTCTTTATTGCAACACTGATTGCGAAATCCCTGATTTTGCAACAGTGGAAGACCCCCCATCCTCCATCATATGATTTCTAGGGAAAAAAACTAGATCAGTTCAAGCTAAAGAACTTCTGTATGCACAAAGAAACTGGGCCATACAGAAGTATCATTCTGTATAGGAAAAGACTTCTTCATCCCCAGTTTGATCCAGAACTGAATCTTAATCTAAGGCTCAACGAATTAACACTTTTTTATGAATTATTCCAGTATTATTGCTTTATATAATAAGTGCACTAAAACTCAGCACAAAGTGTTGTACTGTTTTGATTTTTATGAATATTTCTTGATCTTGATTTGTAATTCCGATGCCTTGATGTCGTACCTGCTTGTATATGCTTAATAAAAATACTTTTAAAAAAAAGAGCTAGCTACAGATAGTTGGACTTTCTCTTGCCCACTCTCCCTGCCTCTGCCTTGGCCTGTAAACTATTGGAACTGAAAACTGCTAACAAAAAGAACCAATAGCCCCAACCTGTCTCCAACTGAGCAATGCAAAATAACCGCCCCACCAAGGAGCTAACTTGTTAATTATTCAAGCGATTCAAAATACTAAGCAGTGCAACATCAATTTCAGTGGAGCATTATAAATTGCCACTGCAAAAAATGATTTGTCACCCACAAAGCAACAGAATCCGTAATCAGTCAAGTGATTTGAATGTTATTGAGCATTGTAAAGTGTGAAGGCAGCTATGATATTTACAATGGCACACCCAATAAGGGCATGCTTTTCTGAGACCTCCCCTGTGTGGCCCACCTGCAGCCTGATTTTTGATCTATACTTTTTTTTCTATCACCAAAACATTGCCAGCTGACCTGACGACCTGAGCCAAGCAGGAAGAGACTATCTTATAAAAGGGGGTTCAAATGGGGATCATGCAGAACACAGACCTTGTCACTGGCTGCTCGGTGCAGCAGGCTGCCAGCCCTCGGAGCCAAGACTGAGTGCTAGGTCAAGTAAGTATTTGATCAGTGAACAGATGTGGCAGGAGATGTCAGAATATGGAGTTACAGCTGATATCAGGTCTGCGTCATGTCACAGGGAATAAGCCAAAGTGAACTAAAGCTGGTTCCTTTAACCCTTTCAAGCCAGGCTCTATTGGCATGGAAGTCATGTCAAAGAGCCAGGGGCAGGTTCAGATTCATATTTATTTATTAATTTGCACGATTATTTTAAATCATTACAAAGTAAAATCTTCATCTATTGATAAAAACTACTGTAATAAACATAAAAGTGTCGACATATTAATACATAGCGGACAGTCCTTGTGAGAGTTCTGACCTTGCGCGGCCCCCCTAGTAGTTACTGGGACAACGCAGTGCTGTCAACGCTTTCATTAACTTTGCGAAGTGAGCTGCTACTTGCGCCAATGCCCCCCTTCAGTCAGGTCTCTAAGTCTCCTTGACAGGTCCGGGTGTTTAAGTTGCACCAGAGGGGCTTAAGC
This sequence comes from Pleurodeles waltl, assembly GCF_031143425.1. Classification (NCBI taxonomy): domain Eukaryota; kingdom Metazoa; phylum Chordata; class Amphibia; order Caudata; family Salamandridae; genus Pleurodeles; species Pleurodeles waltl. Next base: position 317,297,629 of record NC_090448.1, on the reverse strand, counting down.
CAGAACTTTCTTAATGGTGTCAATTTCTCACAGATGCGTACCACATGGGTCAAAGACTCATCACTCCTGGCACAGAGGTGGCATCGCTTGTCCACTTCATCCGCGTTCCTCCACCCATACCAATAAACCTTTAAGGGGACTAGGCCAAAATGCCAGCCTACTAACTGCTGTTTTATCCTTGGAATAATGGGGAGAGATAGGTAGACGGCTGAGACCCTGGCTCGTACAGCATCAAAGCCAGTCTGCCGTGACCCAGTTTTTTCACTGCATGCGCATCTTGCTCTGCTGAGATTTGCCTGGCTTATTTCATAAACAATTTGGAGGCCACTGGTGCTGGTAGCCCACTTGTCAAGACTGTATGTGCCTTTAGATCCTCCAAGGCCTGGGTGAGAAACTTGTGCCATTGTGTTTCCAAATGAAGCCTATAAGCGTGCCTTCCCTCAAACGCTTGGCTGTCAGACTGTAGGCTAAAAACTTTGCTTTTAACATCCACTGTTGTGAGGTAAGAACAAACTCTGACTGCATTTGTGCATGTGAGGTGCAAGTTGGGAGCCCCACACTCCACTGTGGGGGAGGAATGTACATCCTATTACCCTCAAAAGTGGAGATAGGTCCGAAGTGTTCATTGATTTTCTTACTTTACAAAAGGCCCCTTCCAGGGACCTAGCAGTCCCCTGTTGAGCATTGATGTGAGCTGCCAGGAGGCTGCTATGGTCCAGCCAGACTCTTAGGTATTTTTAGGAAGTCATCACCTCAATGGCCTTTCCCTCAAAAAGCCATACCCCCTTTTTTATCAATTTCCGTGAGATTATCATCACCTTTGTTTTAGTGATATTCACTGTCAGGCAGTTAGCCTTACAGTAACCTGTCCGTGCTGTAAAGAGTCTCTAGAGGCAATCAGAGTCTTGTTTAGCAAAACCGTGTCATTCGCATGTTAAATTGATGAGGCCGGACAATTTGGTTCAAAATGCTCTTACTGATGCCAGGGTGTCTGTGAGGTCTGCTAGGTTATGTAATCTCTCGGATGCCTGTGCCAGAGGATTCCCTTTTTTTCTATTTGGGGTAGGGTTGCTGAGGAAAATGTTCTCCAGCAGTGCTCTTCACCTGCAGTGCAAGGCTGTTTTTGTTGTTGTTTTTTTTTCATTGACAATCAGCCCACATGGCACGCAAACGTCATGAACTTTAAAGTGAAAGTGAAATGATCCAAAGGGCTCATTTTACTTTCACTTGCATCACTGCTCGGGAGTATCTCTCGGTCCCCCAGAGCACCATTTTCAGTGGGAAGGGTATGGTTGGAAAGGGGAGAATCTCCATTTTCAATGGTATCTCTTCGTAGTGTATCCCTGTCTGGGTTTTACCCTTGTAGGAGAGGGCATAAAACCCACTTGCGACCAAGGAATTTCATTTGAAAAGGGGAGGGTGGCAGCCCAGCCTGGCATAGGGCCTTTCCTCCTTCCCATAAGGAGTGATAAAGTTTTTCTTCTTCCTGTCAACCAGATTGATTAACTTTCCCACAATCTGCCACCCTGGGGTGTAGGAAGCCCAACAGACACCAGGGATGTTCTTTCAAAACGATAGGCTGAGGGCATGGCCCTTTGCCAGACAGGGCCTAGTTTCTGCCACAGGAAAGGATCAAACCAAGGACAATGAGAGAACTTTTGAAGGTTCCTGTTACGGTATTAGACCCACTACCCAAGTGAAACAGTATTTTTATAGGGGCAAGTTGGGAACCCTGTGTGGTATAAATTCTGTGGATCCCTGCAGATTCTGAAGAATCACAGATTGACGACAGTAGGGCATTGTTGGTAAGAAACTGTTGTGGGATCCATGATAGGCACACCACTGTGAACTACATCTGGTGTCTAGTTTTCAAAAATGCCTGGGTTTGGTAGGTTTCACTTTCTGGCAGCCAAGCCGGGCCCTAATATGGTAGCTTCCTCCAATGCCAAATAAAGTCATTTTTGACAGGATAAATTGCTGTCTCCTCATTGTGTTTTGGGGTCTGTTGTGTTGCTGGTGCTAGGCCTACCCACACAACAGAAGTAGTGTTTTTAATGGGACATGGGTGAGAACAATATAACTACCCATGTGCCAAACTAGGTCCTTTTTTCTCTTTTTGTGATGTCTCCACATTGTGTTTTAGACTGATATGTATTACTGCTCTATTCCCAGCCACACAAATAGTGTACTCTTTGTATTGGGAAAACATTGTGGAATGCTGGGTGGTATGAATTTTGTGGATCCCCTCAGCTTCCTGAGCTTTCTCTCACAGAAATGTAAGGGAAATGTGTGCTTTTAGCCAGCGTTTGAGGTTAAGGCTTTATGTGTAAAAAACAAAATAATGCGATTACACCCAATCCATACAAGTCAAATTATGCTTTGCGTTTTACGGTGTTTAGTGCAGAACCAGACACACCAGTTGGGTACCTTTTTTATCGGGAGATGAGTTGGAATACAGAATAGTAGAACATTATTTATTACCAACTGATTTCTCTGCATTTTATGCTTCTAAATGTAAACCAGTGTGCAAGAAAGTTCACATTTTGCAAAATGTCCTCTGAATCACATCATTGTATGGTTAACCGCAAATTTAGAGATGTGTAGATAACAACTGTTCCTAAACTCAGTATCTTGTGTACATTACAGAAATGTAAAGTTTTTCTTCATACCCATTTCTCATTCATTAGATTTTACCATATGAATTTCAGCATGGTTGTGTTGGAGTGTGTCTTTTAAAATTAATATTAACATGAAAAGGCATGCAATATATTGTGTAATGAAGCTGCATAGAAGATGTGTTAACGTAGAAAATAATGCACACGTTTGAAATGTGCCCACGGGGAGTGGTTACCAATGTATACAAAGACTAATGAAACTTATTAATGATGAATATATATGTACTAATGTTTTGAATTTGTATTAGCATATCATAATTAGAGTCATGTATTAGGGTTTTGCTAAATTAATCATTAGGCCTTAGTCTAGTGAGGGTCTGGGCCTAGCTGCCTGGTCTCATTTTAAACTATGTTTTTATAACGTGCAATGTGCTGTTTTCCTGAAGGACACAAAACTGTACTTTTCCAGAAGTTAAATATGTGTGTGCAGCTGTAGTAAATTCTTTCTCATGTGACCCGACTTGCTCAAGGAGACATTCTTGCTGAATGCAACAGTGTAATTCGTAACAGGTGCAAGGCTGCCTGGAGTAGGAGAAAACAATGGAACTACTGACTGGAGAGTAAAGTGTAACTTTTCTTACCTGACATTCCGACCGATGAAAACGTCAATAGCTTGGGCCAATCAACGACATGAGAACTGTGGTTTGTGGAAAATTCTAGTGAGGTGCGTGGAGAATTATTGGACAGAGATAATGATGCACCAAATATTATCCAATGGGGAATTAAGTTCTAGTTCGACAGTTTTGATTTAACCGCATGACCCAAGGAGAAATCAGCCATTATTGGACATTCCACTCCAAGCCCTACTTTGCCATTATCCTTTCTGAGACTTTTGCAGTTTGTTCTTCTTGATACTTTAACCATCCTCTATCCAAATTCTTCCCTGATACTTACTTCTCCTCCATATGAGGGAAGAGCCTTATTCTTTAGCTATGCCATACTGAGACTTTGCCCTGACCTATCCTTGCTGATGATTAAAACGACTGATGTCCTGAGGTCGAAGACTGACGCTGTTTGCTGATTCATTGTATGGGTAACTATCGGATGCAAGGTTTAATTGTCTGTTTGCCTTTTCTTTCTAGGTACCAATTGCATGTTTGCTAAATTGTTTTGCATGAAGCCCAACATGCTGATGCTAATTCGAGATTAGTTAAGGTGTTCACTAATATCTTTTTTGCTTTTTTGCTTTTGTTGAATCTTGCACTACTGAGACTTTGCTAAGCTGTTCCTTATTAATGATGTGTTAATGCTGAATGAATATTCTCTATGCATTGATAAATTGTGTCCTAATTACAATATCTGAAGAGTTACTAATGAGATAGACTGCTAATGAGATTAACGGAGATGTCTATTAGATTGTAACTAATAGGGAAATATATATCCTAGCACTTAACTAAATTGGTGTGGTTATTTCATGACTGAAAGGTCATGGTGTGTTCACTTTATTGATTCTTATTAAATGTTATTGATTAACTTGTTGATTAATTACTGCGAATATTGATTGGGTTATTAACATATTGATTTTGTGATGCCAGAAAGATATCTCGTACAGGGAAGTCTCCAAACGTGGACAAAAGGTCCATCGGCCTAGGTGTGTCTCCTTGTAAGTTTACTTATCAAGGTTCTGACGCGCTATCAGTTTTTGGTGCATAGGATGTTTTAGCCCTTTGGGGCCCCAGGACGGAAGATTACGGGTTGATTACAGTTTGGTAGTAGTGCAGACGATTTGGCCCTTGGGGGCCCCAGGACAGCTGTTTGAGAGGATTGATGGTTCAAAAGGTCTGCTAGAAATTGAGGGGCGTAGTTTGGAAGTAAGCAAGGTGTATCAGAAAAATTGGGTTTGGGAAAATTATTCTTTTTCGATGATGCAAATTGTAGAGATGATGTGCCCCTAAGTCCCAAATGACTTTCCCGGAACCTCAGAGCCTGCTGAAGGGAGTTTGAGTATGTTCTCGGCGTTCTAGTGATAGTGTGAATGAAGTAGGGTTTGCGCTTGCACATCTTATGCATACCGCAGGTGAATTTTGAAGTCTGTGAGGATTTTAGGCCAAATGATGATGTTTTAGTAGGAGTGTGCGTACTCCGCAGTATGAGAGTAGGGAAGTCGGCAAACTTCATGTGAGTGTGGCGCTTAGTGCTCAAAAAATTGTCCACGTGGTTGATGGTGATGTACGGACCCTGCGTGGTCTAAGACTCCGGAGTATATTGATAAGTGTATGAGACACTTGGTTTATGTTGTAATTTGCGCAGTTTAATAGGGCGATAGTCAAATCAACGAGTTGAGTACGAGTCAAAGTGAGTGAATGGAAACTTCGATGGATATTCGGTGAGTTCTAAAGTGCACAAGAACAACCCATTGACAAGTTGAGAGTAAAATATGCGGGTCAAATTTTGCTTGTTAGTGCGGGATCTGAGAAGGAGAGAGTAGCGGCCGAGGCTAAGCAAAATCTCTGTAAAGTTTTGAAGCGATTGTGTTACGCTTTCCTGTAGTAAACCGGCAAATCTGAGTTTTGTTGGTGCTCGCAATTTATTGCATTAGTTTTTGTGTGAATCGAGAGAGTGAGGAAGACAAGGCGCAAGACTTTGTGAGCCGCAGTGTGTCTGTGAGTGTGACATCATTGGAGCCGCGCTGGGATAGGTCGGTTAGTGAGAAGGGTCGCGCACGGATTGGCAGCCGTCCATGAGAGGCAATTGGTTGAGAAGGTAGGCGAAGAGAGTTCTGGGAACTAAAGCCACTTCCTGATTCGATTGTGAACAAAATAAAAGACGCAAAAAATGAAATTTTTCAAGGCTTTAAAGAGCGCTTTGCGGGGAGATGTATATATTACTGTGAGTGTAGGGGAGGTTACACCGCCAGAGGATACACCAGCGTATGCTGTCATGGGGAAGAGGGTGGTCACGCCATGTCTTTGGCTAAAGCAATGGTGCAAAGCAACAGAGAAAGAAGGGTGTTTGGTGTTTCCGGAGCACGGAACGTTCAATATAAGGGTTTTGGAAAATTTGCGGAGGGTATTAAGGGGGTGATTCTAACTTTGGCGGGCGGCGGAGGCCGCCCGCCAAAGTTCCCCCAACAGAATACCGCTACGCGGTCAGAAGACCGCCGCGGTTATTCTGTGTTTCCCGCTGGGCTGGCGGGCGACCGCCAGAAGGCCGCCCGCCAGCCCAGCGGGAAACCCCTTCCCACGAGTAAGCCGGCTCCGAATGGAGCCGGCGGAGTGGGAAGGGTGCGACGGGTGCAGTAGCACCCGTCGCGATTTTCAGTGTCTGCAATGCAGACACTGAAAATCTTTTAGGGGCCCTCTTACGGGGGCCCCAGGACACCCCTCACCACCATCCTGTTCCTGGCGGTCACGACCGCCAGGAACAGGATGGCGGTGAGGGGGTCGGAATCCCCATGGCGGCGCAGCAAGCTGCGCCGCCATGGAGGATTCCTCAGGGCAGAGGAAAACCGGCGGGAGACCGCCGGTTTTCCGTTTCTGACCGCGGCTGTACCGCCGCGGTCAGAATGCCTTTGGGAGCACCGCCAGCCTGTTGGCGGTGCTCCCGCGGTCCCCGGCCCTGGCGGTCAATGACCGCCAGGGTCGGAATGACCGCCTAAATGTGTTAAAGCCACCTCCGAGGCAGCACAGTTTGAGGTGCTAGCAATTTGGGAACTGATGGCAATACGACAACAGCAACAGAAATTTGAGAGGAGAATGAGGAAAGCAGAAAAGACACTAGCGGAGCCTAGGTGGGATAGTGCACAGAGAGTTTGGAGGAGAGAAACAATAGACGGAATCAGGATGTTTCCAGCAATAGCTCAAGAAGGTGAAGACAAAAATGGGAAAGCTACTTGTAAGACTGACAAAAGTCCTTCCAAAGACAAAGAGGCTAAGAAGCCCTGTTCAGAGATGGATGACTCAGACGATGAGTTCCTTAATCAGTTACTGAATGACCGACCACCGCCATCTGCAATAGATGACAATAGACCTGTTACTAGTACATGTCCTGCAGGTCCGACTCAAGAGAAGGTGATAGCGAATCCGATACAGGTTACTCCTGTCTCGACACCAGTTCCGGTGCAGAGTAGTATTAATGTGTCCACTGCTCCAGAGATGCAATCTCAGCTACAGCCACCACAGGTTCAGAGACTTTACCCTGATGTCCCAATCTTAGAGACTACCACGAATCTGATGGTGCCGACAGAGACGGCACACTTGAGACCAAAGCTGATCCAGAATGAGCCCACTCCACCTTTACTGCCCCAGGTACAGCAACAAATGATCCCGAATTACACTTCGGTCACAGGACAGCAGTCAACTATAGCACCAGTAATTAACCAGAATATGGGAGTTAATACTCCACAGGTTTTGGGAAGCAGGCAGACGCCAGCTGCCATATCTTTGCCCATTACAGTCGGGTCACCGGTACCATTGTATGCGCAGGCAATAATGACTCAAGAGATGACAAGAGGAGGGTTCGTAGGGAGCTCTCAAGGGATGACTCCAGTGGAACCGACATTCAAAAGATCTAGGTCTTTGTTAGACTTCAGTCTGATTGGGGCTCCTCCAGATGTCATGAGACAATCAGATTTGGGACTGCTGACTCCGCAAATCTCGAGTGCGAACATACCGCAGACACCTTTAGCGCAGGCTGGGAATATCTCACTACAAGGTTTAACTGCGCAACAGCTGAATGACTGGTTAGACAAGTTAAATTTACCACAGACTGCTTTTCAGCAGCAGGGAGAACGGAAGGAGAAGAATACCTGAATTTTGTGAGGTTGGGCATGGAGGCAAATGAACTTGTTGAAGGGAGCATGGGAGTGAACAGGCTAGAATCATATACGGAAGCAGAACTGAGATACTTGTGTCCAAAGATAACTAAAGAAGTGAGCAGGGTGCACCAGAGGTTGGCAAATTTGGCAGATAAATATGGAATAGACTTAGAAAATACCAAACATCTGAAGAGGAGTTACAGGTTAGACTTTGAGCCTAAGGATTTTGAACATATGAGGTCTAATGGGAAGAAGGCACACCTCAAGGAAATATTGCAAAGTGCACAAGTTTGGGGAGCCTTAGAGAAATGGGAAGGTAGATGGGTGAAGAAAAGAGACAAGAGGAAGAGTGACTGCTTAGAGCAGCCAGCAAAAGCCTTACAGGATTCTGGTATGGTAAAGATGTTACCAATGAGAGAGACGGCTGGAGAAGTTCTTGTCCATGTGCCGTGGACTAGAGTTGATATACTCTCATTTACAAATGACTTTCCCAGGCTGAGGGAGGAACCAATAGAGTGGTATCAGCAGACGGACAGGTTTGTGAAGCTTGCAAAATGTCTCTGGGAAGATCTGAATACTCTCTTTGACATCATAGTTCCAGCTGATTTGTGGCTTGAGTGCAAGAGGAGTGTGGATTGGCTGACTGCGGAACCGGCAAGGGTTAGAGGGCCAGATGTACGAAGCCTTTTGCATGTCGCAAACTGCAAAAAACGCAGTTTGTGGCATGCAAAAGGCTGAACCCGATGCTCATCCCCAAATTGCGAGTCGGTACTGACTCGCAATTTGGGAATGCGACTCGCAAATAGGAAGGGGTGTTCCCTTCCTATTTGTGACCGCATCGCCATTCAGAGTTGCTTTGTGACCGCGAATGCGGTCGCAAACCAACTTGCAGTTACCACCAGTGTCACACTGGTGGTAACTCATTCGCAAAAGGGAAGGGGTCCCCATGGGACCCCTTCCCCTTTGTGAATGCCGAAAAAAATATTTTTTCAGAGTAGACAGTGGTCCTATGGACCACTGCCTACTCTGAAAAAAACTAAACCAAATGGTTTCGGTTTAGTTTTCATTTTGCAGCTCGTTTTCCTTTAAGGAAAACGGGCTGCAAAATGAAAAAAAAAACTGCTTTATTGACAAAGCAGTCACAGACATGGAGGTCTGCTGACTACAGCAGGCCACCATCCCTGTGAGTGCAGGGACTCGCTATGGGGTCTCAAACTGCGACCCACCTCATGAATATTGATGAGGTGTGCCTTTGCGACCCCATAGCAACTCGCAGAAGGTGTCTGAGACACCTTTCTGCATCCAATTTTGCGAGTTGCAAATTGCGAGATGGTCAGACTCGCAATTTGCAAGTCGCAAAATTGGAGTTTACTACATCTGGCCCAGAGTCACAGGAGCGCCGTCTCCTGAGGTGATGAAGTACTACTATAAGGTGAATTAATTCTTGAAACAGAGGGTTTCGCCGAAGAATTTTGATTGGCAAAAGATTGATCAGACAGCACAGGAAGCCAAGGAGTCGATACATGCCTATTATGAGAGGTTGTTGAAGGCGTTTAAGCACTACAGTGGTACAGAAGTTGCTGAGGCGAAAGACATGAATCACCTTGTGTTTAGATTTGTTGAAGGGTTGAGACCCAAGATTAGTCAGATGATTAAGAACCACTTGATTGGCCGATTGACGAGGTGTTGCAGTATGCGAAGTGACTATAGTGACGAGATTGAGTTGAAGCAGAGAAAGTTGAAGGAGAAAGCGATGGTGATGCAAATTAAGGCAGCACAGTCACGGATGCAGGGAGGTTGTCTACAACAGATGGTGCAACAGCCACAAGGAATGGGATGTTTCAGGCGCAAGTGAGAGGAAGAGGTCGAGGAGGTTTTGTGAACAGAAGTCCAGACTTGAACACTGTAGTAGTTCAAAATGATGTGCAGGGGATGAAGAAGATGTTACCTTGTCATGCTTGCGGGTCGTTGGACATTGGAAGCGGGAGTATCCGATGATGGTGCAGGAGGGTGTTGTTCAACAAAGCAATAATGTCAGTGCATTTCAAAATGTGAAGGGACCAAGGCTAAGAGGTCCTAATCCAAACTTTCAGAACAACATGAATCAGATGCAGGATTTTCTGCAGGTGCAGATGCCATGTATACAACCGATGCAGCAGCAGGTTCCCATGGTACCTAGACAGCAAATGTAAGTGCCCTTAGCGCCAATGGAACAGCAACAAGTGATGCTTCCTCAACAGGTCACAGGTTAAAGAATGAGTCAAAATAACACAGTGCAACAGTTCCCATTGCGTGGTGAGAATGGAATAAATGATGAATGGTCGGATGAGAGTTCAGATAGTGAGGAGTGTAGGCTTGCAGCGTCCTTAGCGGTAGATCAGAAAGGGCCCTATGTTCAGGGGAAGGTAATGGGTCACAAGGTTTCATTCTTGGTTGACACAGGAGCTACACACTCTACAGTCAGAAGCGCAGAGGTTCCGAAACTGCCACTTTCGGGATGTACAGTCAAGGTGGCAGGAGTGGCAAACCAACTTCTGACTAACCTGATCACAGATCCGGTGCAGACTGAGCTTGGCACTTTTCAGAGATTGCACAGATTTGGGGTTTGCGATTCGAGTCCCTTGTCCCTACTGGGAAGAGACTTACTGTGCAAGACAAGGTGTTTGATCACCTGTTCCAATGAGGGGATTGAGGTTCAGACAAACAGTGACGATGAAGGAGATGAGGAGCAGATTTCAGAGCCTGAAACGGAGACCACACACGAGGAGTATCCTCTGATTAACTTCTTCCCGATTTTCACAGTGGCTGATCTCCCAGCAGACTTGCAGGGAACAGTCCAAGAGAAGGTGTGGGACTTGACAGGGAAAGAAGTAGGACTGATAAAAGGAGTAGAACCAGTTAAAGTCAATATAAAGCCAAATGCTGTGTTCCCTCAGGTACCGCAGTACCATATGGCGCAAGATGTCCTTATAAAGGTGGCACAATTAATTGCAGACTTTGTGAAACAGGGAGTCTTGAAGGAGGCGATGAGCAGTCCATGTAACTCACCAATAATGGGCTGAGAAAGCCTTGTGGGAAGGTTCGCATTGTCCAAGATTTGAGAAAGATTAATGACATAGTGGTGAAATGTTCCCGAGTGGTGCCAAATCCAGCTGTGATTATGTTCCAGGTTCCATGTGATGCAGAGTGGTTCACAGTAATTGATCTGTCCCAAGCGTTCTTTTCTGTGCCTCTTCATGAGGACAGCCAATTTCTCTTCAGCTTCAAATTCCTAGGCAAGGTTTACAGTTGGTGTCGAATTCCTCAAGGGTTTTCGGAATCACCTTCTATATTCAATCAAATACTGAAGAAGGATTTTGAGTCATTGGAATTGCCTTTTCAATCGACTCTAGTGCAGTACATTGATGATCTGTTGATTGAATCCAAAACGAGGAATGAGTGCAAGTATGATTTGATTGCCTTACTGAATCACCTGGGAAAGAACGGACACAAGGTGTCCCCAAAGAAGTTGTAATATTGCCAGAAAGAGGTGAAGTATTTGGGTCATCAAATTGAGAAAGGGTCGAGGAAGTTATCCAGTGAAAGAGTGACTGCACTGTTACAGATGAATCCCCCAATGACACGGAGAGATGTTAGGATGTTTCTGGGAATGGTGGGCTACTGGCGTCAGTGGATCCCGAATTTCTCTGTCATCTCCAAGCCATTGGTGAGACTGACGGTTAAGGAAGGGCCAGATGTCATAGTGCTGACAGAGAAGGAAATAAAGGCATTTACTGAGTTAAGGGAGAGCATGTGCAGGGTTCCAGCTTTAGGTATGCCTGATTACACAAAGCCTTTTGTTCTGTTTTGTCATGAACATGATGCATGTTCTTTGTCTGTCCTGACACAGGTCCATGGAGGTGTAAACCGACCAGTAGCATATTTTTCAGCTACTTTGGACCCAGTTGCAGCAGCTTTACCAGGTTGTCTGCGTGCAGTAGCAGCAGTTGGTCAGAGCCTCACACAGTGTGAAGGCATAGTGATGGGACATCCTCTAACAGTCATGGTCCCTCACTCAGTTGAGATCCTGTTGACCCGTACCAAAACGCAGCACATGACAAATGCAAGATTGACAAAATATGAAACAATTATATTAGGGTCACCAAATGTAACGTTGAAAAGATGTACAGTGTTGAACCCGGCAACTTTGCTTCCAAATGACAACACAGAAGTTGAAAATGTTGAAGATGTAGAACATGATTGTCTTGAGGTAACCGAAATGTGCACCAAACCGAGGCCTGATATTAAGGATACCCAATTGGAAGAAAATGATCAAATTATCTTTGTAGTTGGCTCATGTTAAAGAGACTCAGTAGGAGTGCTGAGAGCCGGATACGCTGTATGTACGACCTCTGGTATCCTGGAAGCGTCTTGGCTTGAGAGAGTATATTCTGCTCAAGTGGCTGAATTGGTTGCTCTTACTAGAGCTTGCCATGCCGCTGCCCAACTGAGAGTGACTATCTATACTGATAGCAGATACGGATTCGGGATTGTCCATGATTTTGGCCAACTATGGTCACAGAGGGGTTTCTTGACCTCTTCTGGTTCTCCAGTGAAAAATGGTGAGAGAATTAAGGAGTTGTTGCACGCGATTCAGTTACCTCATGAAATTGCCGTGGTAAAATGCAGTGATCACCTGAAGTTGCAGGACTTTGTTTCAATGGGAAATGGATATGCAGATCAAGTCGCAAGGTTTTGCGCATTGAACTGTATATCGTTTAAGGATTAGTGGGAATTGTTACCTGAAACAGAAAATGAGACATGCACTGGTTACGCCTCAAGGGTGATTGACACGTTAGAAGAATTGAGATTGTTACAGGGACGTGCCAGCAAAGATGAGAAGCATTCTTGGGTTAGGATGCAATGCGTACAAAGGTCAGATGACTTGTGGGTTTCAGATGAGGGAAAATGGTCTTGCCGAACAGTCTCCTGTCACAGTTTGCAAGGTTTTACCATGGTCAAGCACATATTGGGAGGAATGCCATGATCAGGTTGTTTAAAATTGAATGGTTTCATCCAAAGTTTAGACAAGCTGCAGAAGTGATCAGCCATAGGTGCATCATCTGCCAGCAGATGAATGCAGGGAAAGGGACAGTGGTGAATTTGAGCCACATCGGGAGAGCAGGAGGTCCATTTAGCAGAATGCAATTGGATTTTATTGAGATGCCTGTGTGTGGAGGTTTGAGATATGTGTTGGTGATTGTGTGTATCTTTAGTCACTGGATTGAAGCATACCCTACACGCAGGAATGACAGTCTCACAGTAGCGAAGCTGCTGCTTAGGGAATTGATACCACGTTTTGGGTTTCCGATCTCTTTGGAATCAGATAGGGGAAGTCACTTCAACAACGAGGTGGTTAAGCTACTGTGTGCAGCACTGAACATTGAGCAGAAGTTACATTGTAGTTACCGCCCTGAAGCATCAGGACTAGTGGAGCAGATGAATGGTACCCTGAAGTCGAGAATGGCAAAAATGTGTGCAGCCACGAATTTGAAATGGCCCGATGCGTTGCCTTTGGTGCTAATGTCAATGAGAAATACACCTAACAAGAAAACAGGACTGTCTCCTCATGAGATTCTCATGGGCTGAGCTATGAGACTGCCTGCAGTGCCTGCGAAAGCTCTTGTGAATATCACGGATGATATGGTGTTGGACTACTGCAAGGGTCTGGCTGATGTGGTCCTCTCTTTTTCTCACCAGGTGGAAGCTACCACCCTGCCACCGATAAATGATCCAGGACACAACCTAAAAGCTGGTGACTGGGTTGTAATCAAGAAACACGTAAGGAAGTTGTGTTTGGAGCCACGTTGGAAGGGGCCATGTCAAGTAATACTAACGACTACTACTGCTGTGAAGTGTGCGGGAATTCCGAATTCGATCCATGCCAGTCACACGAAAAAAGTGACGTGTCCAACCGATGAGGAAGTTGAGTTGTTGAAAGCACCAACAACAGAGAAGGAAGTCTCAGGGCCGGAGAGCGATCGAAGGGGAACTGAGACAGAAGGAGAGCCCGTTGAGGGCGGCTTGGTCACTCCAGTAAGAGACGAAGGAGAAGAGACCCAGAGGGGTGACGGTAAGCCTATCTCAACTGAGGCAACAGGAGAGCCAAATCAGAGGGAGGTTCTCCCAGAAGCAGACGAATATGGAAATGAGCTAGAGCCCCTGACAGACCCAGAAGGCGAAGGAGTTGAGGCTGAAGAGAGTCAGAGTGTCCAAAATCCTCCCGAGCAAATTGCAGGTCCATCAAGAGAAAACACCATAGAGCTAGAGGAGGGCGAAGAGTTGCCACAGGAAAGATCAAAGACCAGAGAGACACTGAAAGGAGATAAGTGGCCGGAATTGCAAGTGAAGAAGGGGAAAGTGGTTGTCGAAGATGCAATAGAGGAAGAGGTTGATACAACAAGGAGAGAAGATCTGAGTGAAGGAGAGTTGCAAGGTGACCGCAAGTTGAAAAGAAAGAGAGTGGCAAACAGAAGGTACGCGGGTCCTGAGTGGCCGTATGCAACGTCAGCTGAATGGCAACAAGAGTTCTTGGCGTTTTGCTTTGATCGAGAGATTCCAGGTCAGTACTTTGGTACCTGAGTCTGGCCGAAGAGACTAAATTGGCATAAGAATTGAATTAAAAAGAAAAGAAAATTGAGAAAAGAGACTGAGAATTTACCGAATGAGACACTGATAACCTGATTTGACTTTTGAAAAACGATTTTGACAAGCTGCTAACCTGAATTGACAAGGATCCTGGGAGAGAAAGTGAAAGCTGTAAATACTTGCTTGTTTTGACTTTGCTGCGAGAAAGAAAAAAAAAGGGAAAAGAAGAAAATGTTCTAACCATCCTCTGTTGTTGTTTGAATTAACCTTCCTTCACTTTCGGATTCTTTACAGATCATGGCTAACACTAGAGAGGATAATAGAGGGAGTAGGTGTTGTAAATATTTGGGTGTTGGTTTGGGTGTTTTGTGTGTGATATTCATCATAGTTGTGGTTGTGGGTATGCCACTAATGGAAAAGAGTGGGACTAACAATGCTACAATTCCTGAAAGGACCACTGCACTAACTGCTTGGGAGAGGTTTGAGCAGGATACAAAATATTTGCATGAGGGGACTAACGCAAAAGGGGAACTATCCACTAATGTTTTCTATCGCTTGCTGAGTGAGTATGTTGACACAATGGATGCGAAAGATTGTTATGTGTGTACACAGATTCCTGTTTCGATACAAGAAGGGGTTACCTATCATAGTCTGCCATTAACATATGGGATACGTTGTAGTCTGTTACTAACAAGATTCTATAACCAGGAAGAGATCCAGGGGGTCATTCCGACCCTGGCGGTCAAAGACCGCCAGGGCCGCGGATGACGGAAGCACCGCCAACAGGCTGGCGGTGCTTCCCTGCCCATTCTGACCGCAGCGGTAAAGCTGCGGTCAGAAAACCGGGTCCGGCGGTTTCCCGCCGGATTTCCCCCGGCTGGGCGAATCCGCCATGCAGCGCCGCCATGGGGATTCCGACCCCCTTCCCGCCAGCCTGTTTCTGGCGGTTTTTACCGCCAGGAACAGGATGGCAGGAACGGGTGTCCTGGGGCCCCTGGGGGCCCCTGCACTGCCCATGCCATTGGCATGGGCAGTGCAGGGGCCCCCTAACAGGGCCCCAGCCTGCTTTTCACTGTCTGCCTAGCAGACAGTGAAAAGCGCAATGGGTGCAACTGAACCCGTCGCACACCTGCAACACCGCCGGCTCCATTCGGAGCCGGCTTCAATGTTGCAGGCCACCTTCCCGCTGGGCCGGCGGGCGCTAACAATGTTAGTGCCCGCCGGCCCAGCGGGAAGGTCGGAATGGCCCCAGCGGTCTTTCGACCGCGGAGCGGCCATATGGTGGTTCCCGCCAGGCGGGCGGCGACCGCCGCCCGCCGGGGTCGGAATGACCCCCTCAGTATTTTTACTCGAACCATGATCTTGTGTTTTCTTATGTGCCTATCATAAAGGATTTGAGTAGTGTAGCTAAGTACTATAGCATAAAGTCAGTTAAAGGATTCTTTGAGGCAACATTAACAATTAGTACATCTTATGCACACCTCAATAATTTGACATGTTTGCTTACACCTGTAGAGAAAAGCTTTTTAGATCACACGGAAGATAGAAGAAGGGCATTGAAAGGTAAATTGGAGAAAGGATTGCAGCAGTGAGCTTTTGCTAGTAGTGAGGGTTATAGTGCAATTAGAGAACAGGGGAAGTTAGCTTTAGATGCACTACACGTAGGTAAGCTTTGCATATCTAGGCCGAAGTCATATTATGACAATGTGTTTGTGGGAATGAGTGAATGTAAGCATGTGTTTTTGTTTCAGAGTAAATGGCCGTTCATGTTAAATGGACAGGATCCAGCGATCCCTGGGATGTATTATATATGTGGACTTAATGCTTATTACCATCTTCCAAAGGGATGGTATGGGACATGTTATTTGGGGATAGTTTTCCCAAAGATATATCAACTTGACGATTTGAAAAGGTTTCCGAAATTGTCTGAATTACATCGTAATAGACAGAAGAGAGAAACTGCTGCTGGTGTAGGAGGAGACATATTTGGGGCAAAAATTCCTTCAGTGTGAGTTATCTTAAGCTCCATAAAGATTCAAAAGTTGTCTACTATTGTGGATAACATGCTGACAAACTTTTCAGGGGCTAATCTCCTGATGGATACTGAACTTGCTGCGGAGAGGGCTATGACTCTTCAGAACAGGCTTGCTTTAGACAATCTTTTAGCGAAAAATGGCGGAATTTGTAGGATGCTTAATGAGCGTCATTGCTGTGCTTACATACCAGATAATAGTAATGAAATTAGAAGTATGCTTACTAACTTAACTAAGGATAGTACAGACTCGAAGGAGTTGAACGAACCAGGTGTTTGGGAAAAGGTTGGGAAAGGATTTGCTTCAGTGGGAAATTGGTTTAGTAGTATTTGGCATGTAATGTTGTCAAAAATAATACAGGGGATATTGATTGTTATAGCTTGCTTATTTGGATTGTGGGTGGCATGTAAAATTAGTAAAAGAATAAAATTGAAGATGGCGAAAAATAATAAGAGGGGGGAAGAAAAATTAAGGGAACAATTATTCAGGGAAAAATCAAAGGGGGAACGGTTAAGAGAAGAAATTGAAATGAGAGAATTTTAATATGTAAAATTTCTGGGGTAAGGTTTTGTGTGATGACAAGAGTCATCAGAGGAGGGATTGTTGGAGTGTGTCTTTTAAAATTAATATTAACATGAAAAGGCTTGCAATATATTGTGTAATGAAGCTACATAGAAAATGTGTTAACGTAGAAAATAATGCACATGCTTGAAATGTGCCCACGGGGAGTGGTTACCAATGTATACGAAGACTAATGAAACTTATTAATGATGAATTAATATGTACTAATGTTTTGAATTTGTATTAGTATATCATAATTAGAGTCATGTATTAGGGTTTTGCTAAATTAATCATTAGGCCTTAGTCTAGTGAGGGTCTGGGCCTAGCTGTCTTGTCTCATATTAAACTGTGTTTTTCTAACCTGCAATGTGCTGTTTTCCTGAAGGACACAAAACTGTACTTTTCCAGAAGTTAGATATGTGTGTGTAGCCGTAGTAAATTCTTTCTCATGGGACCCGACTTGCTCAAGGAGACATTCTTGCTGAATGCAGCAGTGTAATTCGTAACAGGTGCAAGGCTGCCTGGAGTAGGAGAAAACAATGGAACTACTGACTGGAGCGTAAAGTGTAACTTTTCTTACATGACATTCCAACCGATGAAGACGGCAATAACTTGGGCCAATCAACGACATGAGAACTGTGGTTTGTGGAAAATTCTAGTGAGGTGTGTGGAGAATTATTGGACAGAGATAATGATGCACCAAATATTATACAATGGGGAATTAACTTCTGGTTCGACAGTTTTGATTTAAACGCATGAACCGAGGAGAAATCAGCCATTATTGGACATTCCACTCCAAGCCCTACTTTGCCATTATCCTTTCTGAGACTTTTGCCGTTTATTCTTCTTGATACTTTAACCATCCTCTATCCAAATTCTTACCTGATACTTACTTCTCCTCCATATGAGAGAAGAGCCTTATTCTTTATCTATGCCATACTGAGACTTTGCCCTGTCCTATCCTTGCTGATGATGAAAACTACTGATGTCCTAAGGACGAAGACTGACGCTGTTTGCTGATTCGGTGTATGGGTAACTATCAGATGCAAGGTTGTAATTGTCTGTTTGCCTTTTCTTTCTAGGTACCAACTGCTCTTTTGATAGAGGCCATAGTTAGATGTTTTCCAAATTTGTGTTTGCTAAATTGTTTTGCATGAAGCCCAACATGCTGATACTAATTCAAGGTTAGTTAAGGTGTTCACTAATATCTGACACAAATAGACAAATGACTGAGTTCTTGCTTTTGTTGAATCTTGCACTACTGAGACTTTGCTAAGCTGTTCCTTATTATTGATGTGTTAATGCTGAATGAATATTCTCTATGCATTGATAAATTGTGTCCTAATTACAATATCTGAAGAGTTACTAATTAGATTGATTGCTAATGAGATTAACGGAGATGACTATTAGATTGTAACTAATAGGGAAATAAATATCCTAACACTTAACTTATTTGGTGTAGTTATTTTATGACTGAAAGGTCATGGTGTGTTCACTTTATTGATTCTTATTAAAGGTTATTGATTAACTTATTGTTTAGTTACTGCGAATATTGATTGGGTTATTGACATATTCATTTTGTGATGCCAGAAAGATATCTCGTACTGGGAAGTCTCCAAACGTGGTCCAAAGGTCATCGGCCTAGGCGTGTCTCCTTGTAACTTTACTTATCAAGGTTCTGACGCGCTATCACTTGGAACACGATGAAAGATCATTATAAGCTGCAGCTCAGTTGATGGCTCTGGATCTCACATGTTTTTGGAAAACCTACAGAAGAGTTTGACAGACATAACAGTATTTTGCTTTTGATAAATGCCCATCAGGCCAGAACATTGTAGATAAAAACATTGTCACCAATTGCTTTTTTTCTACTTATTTTATTATTTTTTGTTTCAACAATTAGTTTTTTGGGGAAAGCGTTCAAAGATCTGCATAAACGACTCCTTAGAACTCCCAGGATGTTGGGAAAAAAGGACAAACATTTGGCATGGTTAACTTTTGTGGGGAAAAGCTATGAAGATTTAACCGCAAACTACCCCAAACATTCAAAAAAGGCTTAGCAATAAAGTGGTTAAAGTCCCTGTTCCCACAATTGTAACCTAGACACAACATCACAGATCCTGCTTTCTAAAATATAATCTTCCAGGCTCTCGCTGAAAGTGATGCTTTGTCCAGAAAAGGGCATGGAGGAAGGCACCCTGCATGCTATATCATGTTGGCAGCAGCATCAAAGAAAGGTGGTGGCGTGGATCCCGGTCACCCCACCCTAATCTTGGGCCCCCTACTTTGTGATGCCTAAGTTCAAATGGACAAATCCAGTTAGGAAGCCATGAAGGAATGAATGTGTATGATGCAGGTGGAGGGAAATCTAAGGTTGTGTACAAAAACAAAGTAAGGGGTGTAAGTTTGAATGAATTGGCCTGTGGAGTTGAGAGTATCCTCACACAGTTGAATCATCAAAGGCCCCACTCTGAAGCGGTTGCATCTGGCTGTAAGTGTGGGAAACGGTCTCTGGTGATGGACAGCTAGCTCGGTCATTATTAGGGTAAATTCAGAGCGATTCGGAAATATGTCCACTGCGACCTACAATAGGACTCATTGTACAGCAGCCAGCTTTGAGCAACCAGATGAGAATGCTGTTTGGTAGCTGGAAACTTAAGCATGATTCATGCCCTCAACCCCCAGGTCAAACAGGCCATTTTTTTTACGCCAGGCTAGGGAGCCATACTGAGGCTGAACACGCCACTTATCATTACTTCTCTCAGCCCTTGTCACTTCACAAGGTGCAAAATTCGATCTAAATTATGTTTCATTAGACCCTAAGGGCCAGGTGAAAGATGAATAACAGATCAGCCTGGATCTGATTAATTCTGTCCTCAGGTGTCCCTAAGGAGAATGCTTACCGCCTCACCCAACCCCTACTGCCCTCACATGATACCACCAAACGTCCCCCATGCAGAGGCAGGCAGTCCACCACTTGCTACGGCTTTTAACAATGAAGGGACAGCACTCTTAGGCCTGGTGTTTAACGCCCTGCCAATTTACTCTTTCTTCTTCGAAAAAGAGTGCTGGCCCTGTCTGTTGAAGTCACCAGTCTTTCCATGCCGTACCGCCTCCACTGAGCCTGCAGGCGAACACAGGACACAAAATACACGTTCGCCAGATATTCGAGAAATAGAGTTAAGAATAGTACATTCTCAAATATATGTTTTGAACCCATTTCTCTGCTTCTTCAATTTTCTGAGAAAACATAGGAATGCGGCTACTAGGGGGATAAACAGACTTGCCAGAGAGTTCACTGTTGGAATACAGACCAGGCTCTTCACACCTTTCAGAGACCCCCAGGTAAAAATTTCACTCGTGAAAAGGAGAAAAACACACAATTAAAACATGGGTTTCATTGCCACAGCTCCAGAAACTGTGAGCTGCAGTACCTCGTCCGAGCAAAGTAGCCGGCCTGGAATGGTGCCAACTTAACAACAGTTCTGTGTAGACATTTGGTATATTCAATATCCGCATCAGGTTTCGGGGAGGGCGCCCTCCACTCTAGGGTGAAGTCCTTTCCATATTTCTCCTTGCTAATGAAGCACTGTAAATGAAACAAGCGGAGCCGCAGAATAACCTCTGACCTCTCGTCGCTTTAGGGGAACCTTTACTGCCCCCTCCCTGACAACATGCGGTGGATTCCTGATTGCTAGAGATGTCTGGGCCTCATTAGTCAGTAATATATGGCACGGCACCGCGCACCATTATGTGGGTTGTAAGGTGGCAAGATGTGTTGCAGTATGACTTCCCAAGGGCCTTTCCCTCAAAGTCGCCCGAACCCATGCCCCCCGACCCTCCCTCTGGTATATTGGTGAAAGGCTTGTTGCTCGGGCTGCCGCCCTCACTGTCTCTCGTGCCTAGAGGCGGGGGTCTGCCTGGCAGAGAGCCAGAGAAGCCGAGAGCCTCCACTCCGCTGACATCCCACAGTGCGTGCATATGTGACCTGGAAGGTCCCGCTGAGCAGGAGAGCCGTTTATGTTTTGTGATATTGGTGGAAATGGCTGGAGGGGAGAGTGAAGTAATACGCTGCTGAGATCATCCCTCACCCGGGCCTTCGCTTGTCTCTTTTAATCCCTTCCAGATTCAGTGCCTTCCTGTCTGCATTCAATGAATCTGCCACAGTCCATTTCGGCAGGCTCTGCCACAGCCCCCGTCTCACAAGACGAGATACCCCCGGCCCGTGGTGCTTTCCACTGCAACAACCACTGACCAGGGGCCTTGGAGACAATACATTTCTGGGGGGGGACAGTGACAGCCTTGGGGACTTCTCAATTGACCCTATATAAATCGCCCATTGTTTGCGCAATGCAGGCTCCGGTAAATGTACACAATCATATAGTTTGGACGTGAAATAGGGAGGAAAGAAGGCATGCTGTCAGTTTGAAAGTATGTTTCATTGTTATTTACATTCACAAAGTATTTAGATCAAATGTGAAAAACATGTTGATTAACCTTGCATCTTCATACACCAAGCAAATAAAGGTTGGAGGGAAAAAAGGAAGAACATACCTTTTGTGTCCCTCACCTCATGCAAATTGAAACCGCACTAGAGATATCAAAAGCGATCAGGTACAATAGTTGTAAATTGTGCTCTGAAACCATAGTTCTAATAACACTTTTGGTCCTCTGTGCGATCTTGGGCTGGTCAGCTCCACATCAGTCAAAACTGGGAGCATTTACACTGAAGGAGCTCTTGGTGTTACAGACTATTTAATACATGTGATTCTGTGATCCTTGTATAAACAGCAGCCATATGATCGGCTACTCCTGATGCATCAAGTCACCGATTATAAAGAAAAGATGTCAGAACTCGACTATTCTAAGGTTATTACAGTCCAGTTTTGACTTGCCTTCTGCCAGCCAAGGTGAAAGGCAGGTCAGGACATTGAACATAATTGAAGCAGCTGTTTAAAGCAACAAATGGAATGTTGCTTTTCTTTTTTCTGCTCTATTTTAATAGCTTAAAATTACAGAAGCTATGCACTAAGGTGTTTCCCAACCTTTTGACTCCTGAGGACATCCACTGAATCACTACTGGAAGCAGGGGACCCCCAAGCAATTTGTACAATTTAAATTTCAAACATTAAAACAGTAGATCACAAAAAATACACAAGCAAGTTCACACCAAACAAATACTCGAATTACTAAAGATCGAATTATTTTATGTTGAAAAAATATCCAAGAATCGAACATTTTTAATGGGAAGGTTGGCGCTGCATCTCAGGTGACTAACTTTTCCATGTTTGGTCGTATTTAGGAAAGCTGAATCCTCACGCCAGATTCATTTCCCAAGCGATTTCTGTTTTTATTTTTTAGGTACGTAAGATCTGAAAAGGCTTTTTCACATAAATATGTGGTGGGGAAAGGAAGTAACCCATAAGGGCCTCGCATCTCTCCATAGCCTCTCTGTCACGTATAATTCATTTGTTTAATAGCACCTCTAATACCAGTGTAAGGTGTTGGAGCACATAAAATACTGTTATTTGCATGATACATGCTCTGTGCAGCAGACATATTAACCGTCTGTGCTACCTTAGATGAGTCAAAACTGCCACTAGACAAAACCCCTACCTCTCTCCCACAGGTACCTTAAACACCAGAGTTATCAAGATGTTTTTATTTTTTCCCGGAAGCCTCTGGTGACTGCTAAGAAATGGGTGTGGAGCGGCAAAGGGATGAAAAATAAAAAAAGAACACTTCATTTGTGTATGGCTGCCGTCTCTCCTCTGTCCTCTTCTCTTCCTGTGTCCCGGCAGCACGGAAGCACATAGGCTCCCAGACTCCCCTAAGCCAATCAAAATGCGGCTGTCACCAGCATGTTAGCAGCGTCGTGATTGGTATGAGCAGCCTGGTTCAGTAGTCAGACAGGGAGTGTTCATGTTCTCCACTTGGCTGTGCAATACAGCCGGGTGGGGAAATACTAAGTGCGCATGTCTGTTTGGCCACCCCAAATGGCTGGCCAAACCGCCATGCACACTTATGGTGCATATTCCACTCCTCCTCCATGTGACACAGCCCTGCCTAACCAGCCCTAATTTGGTTCTGCACTGAAAAATAAAATGATAATAACATTGTGTTATCATTTTATTTTTCCTTTTATGCAATGCTCAGAGTAGTAGGGGAATGCCCCTCCCCCTTAGCGGAGGAGCTGCTGCTGCTGGATGTACAAGGAACTTTGCAGTGCTTTTAAAACTGCTGCATAAAGGAAGTAATACATATAAAAACACATGTGTTTCTAGATGCCCCAGCTGGAGAAATGCCTTTCTGCTGGCCTAGGTCTGTGGATTCCCTGGGAATGTGTCACAGACCCCTGGGGGGCCTCAGACTACAGGTTGGGAACTGCTGCACTAGGGTTTTAAGTGGCTTGTGGGTAAATTGATGGTGTGGTATTCTATGGGCTATTGTACCCCTTGGCGTAGATGATAAGGATACTGCAAGTCATCTTGGAGATCCATACTTTATAAACAAGGATTGGCAAAGTCCATAGCTCTCACCTATGCAGAGATATTGGCTTTGCTAGATTGTTTTAGCCATGCTGTAAACTAGCATGGCTGCTGTTCAGCGTGGCTATAAGTTAATGGCATAAAGGAGAATGACATATCATAAAGTGTAGTCGATTGGTTTGGCATAGACTGTCGAGGAGTGAGTAGAGTGTCGTAGATGGGAGTAGTGTCAGAGTGGAGTAGAGTAGAGAGGAATAAAGAAGAGTGCAGTGGCATAGAGTGGAGTAAAGTAATGTGGAGTACCAGAGAGAGAGTTGAATAGGGTGTCGTTGAGCACAGTACATTGTGGTATAGCACAGTGGCATGGAGTGGCATAGAGTGGAGTATCGTATCGTAGATTGAAGTAGAATAGAATGTCATGGAGTAGCATAGAGTGGAGTAGTATGTCATAGAATAGAGTGGAGTAAAGTGGCATGGAGTGGTGTAGAGGAAATTGTGTATAGAGTCACAGAGTGGAGTAAAGTGTTGTATAGTGGCACAGAGTGGAGTAAAGTTTAATGGAGTAGCGTGTCGGAACAGAGTATTATGGAGTTCAATGTCGTAGAATGAAGTGTCGTAGCATGAACTAGAGTGAAGTGGTGCAGAGTACAGTGGTGCAGGGTAGATTGGCACAGAGTGCATTGGTTTTTAGTAAAGTGGTGTAGAGTGCATTGGTTTAGAGTTGAGTGCACTACTCTTGTAGTGAAGAGTAGAGCTGCAGAGCAGGGTGTTACAGCACAGATTGCAGTGGCACAGATTACAGTGGCACCGAGTGCAGTGGTGCAGTGGGCTGTGTCATAGGGTGATGTGGTGCATGGTAGAGTGGAGTGCTGCACTATAGAGTGGAGTAGAGTGCAGTGATGCAGCATAGAGGGGTGTAGAGTGTAGTGGCATAGACTGCATTGGTGAAGAGTGAAGTAAAGTGGCACAGAGTTGAGCGGTGCAGAGTAGAGTGCAGTGGTGCAGAGTACAGTGATGTAGAGTTCAGTGGCAAAGTGTGCACTGTTGCAGAGTAGAGTGTCATAAAGGGCAGTGGTGTAGGGTAAAGTGGCATAGAGTACATTGACATAGAGTGCAGTCGCATAGAGTGGCATAGACTACAGTGGTGTAGAGTGATGTAGAAAGCAGTGGTGTTGAGTGCAGCGGTGCAGAGTGGAATAGAGTGGCATAGACTAGAGTGGTGCAGTAAAGTACAGTGGTGTATAGTAGAGTGGTGTAGTAAAGTACAGTGGTGTACAGTAGAGTGGTGTAGAGGGCATTGAAGTAGTCTACAGTGGTGCAGAGTAGAGTGGACTGGTCTAGACCAGAGTGGGGTAGAGTGCATTGGCATAGAGTAGAGTGGTACAGAGTAGAGTAGAGAGGTGCAGAGTAGATTGCAGTGGCATGGAGTGATCCAGAGTAGAGTGGAGTGACAAAGTGGAGTATGCATAGTGTGGTAGCACACTGCATTACAGGCACCACATCTTCAACTGAAATTACCATTACATTTGCAAAGACATACAGTTTTACTGATAAAAAAAATATGTCAATGTGTGGAAATGTCATTACCTAGTGTACCTAGTGTATTGATTTGTTTAGATTATCTTAAAATATTTGTTTCCACTACACTCATATTCTTAAGTAACTGCAAATTTCATTCACAAACATTTGAAGTTTGTTGTGTGGTAGATAAAAATAGCATCATTAAGCCTTCCTCCACCACACCCTAAGTAGCTAGCATGATTGTCATATAAGTTCTCTCACTTTGAAGTCAGAGAAAGAAACATAAATGCCAA
Source organism: Pleurodeles waltl (assembly GCF_031143425.1). Taxonomy (NCBI): domain Eukaryota; kingdom Metazoa; phylum Chordata; class Amphibia; order Caudata; family Salamandridae; genus Pleurodeles; species Pleurodeles waltl. The sequence goes on along the minus strand of NC_090448.1, from coordinate 317,272,675 downwards.
GCTCCATGGGAAGACAGAGCCTATAATTTGACCTTGGTCTTTGAAGGCACGGCAAGTGACACAAGATAAGAACAATATTTAAAGGCGTTTACAGACATCAAACACAGTTTGAAGGATACAGTATACACAAGATGCTCTACTGGTTCAAGCTGGACAGCCTAAATCAAATACAGCTAGCAAATAGAAACCAAGCAAATGTAAGTTGCAAAGCCAAAGGTAAGCAATGGGTGGAATACATTCCCAGTGAAGCTTTCCAGATGTCCTCTAAATGACTTTAGCAAACCGGACAGCTTCGATCTAATGAACTCAGCCTTCAGCCTAGTTCCTATATATTTTTATGGAACTCCTCTGTGACTGCGACAGCCAAACTGTATCTTGCTATTTAGGGCCTTTTACACATGCTCTTATGGGCCAGGACTGTTGTATTGTCCTGTATAACATTATGAAATGTGTGCAGATTTATGCCAATGCATTGATACGGACACTGTATTTCTGATGTCTGGCTTGGCTATCACCAGGGCCACTGCATTTATGTGATTGTGCGCTGCAGTGTTTTTCGCATAGTTATAGACTTGCTGCATTTTCCACAAAATCTAACATCTGCTGCATAATCTGCAGATTTAAACAAAAACGGTTCAAAAGTTACTAAAAGCGCAGCAACACGTGTTGGTGCACAGTGCAGGGCCCCTTTGCAAATGTTGACTTCTAACTTTTCTTTTGCATGTTACTATATTTAGGTGTTAAGCTGGTACTAATGAGGTGAAACCTAAGCCCAGTGAGTGTTAACAAGTGTAACAATGACAAAATAATGAAATACTATCACAAAATGTGTCATATTATGTCACATAATTTGCCTCTTCTGCCTGCATAACTTAATCAACCTTGCCGCATAATTTGGCCCAACCCTGATGCATAATTCTAGTGGCCCTATCACCAATGTATCCTTATGTAACTGTTATTCTTTATTTGCCATTTTTCCTGTCTCTACTCATAAAAATTGAAAGTTAATTAAAAGAATTATAATACAAGTCAAACGAGAATGTTAAATACAGAGAAGATAATATACTTAAATATGCTTAAGTATGTTACTATAACAGCAACATAACTAATAATGGGTATGCAAACTGCCTAAAGTGAAAAGTGGCTTTTCCCTGTTAGCCACGCTGTAATCCAACCCTTTATTACTTAGATAAAAAACACTTGGCCTGATTCACAAAGGTAAACTTAGACATTTAATATAAATTTAGACCAAACGTCTAATTTTACGATTTTTGGGAATTCACAAAGAGCATTTACAAGTACTTTACGTCTGCACTTGGGGCGGATCTCTGTTACGTGTATATGTTGAAAAGAAACACCCTTCTAGCTGCTGAATTGTATAGTGTGAAAAGGTAAAATTTCGCCTTCCCTGTTTCAGTAAATGGTGTGGTCCTAGGCAACTACAAGAACTCAGGACATAAGTCCTAAAAAAAGAAGTGGGGGGACTAACCTAGTTCGGCAGTATGCAAGTGGCATCACAACGCATAACATCATGTCATGGGACATTCCTGTTTCAGGTCCTGAGCTCGCCCCCCACGACCGCAGCACCAACCTGCAGCCTCCTGCCTCTGTCCCCCGACCACGCTGCTGTTTGCGTGTTCGAGGCCCTCCTCCACCCGCAGGCATCCTCCTGCGCCTCATCCCTGGTGTCTAGTGGGCTCTGACAAGCTTCACTTGACCCGTGTGCCGCTTTCCGCCGTCGTGTAAGTTGTTTTCTCATTTTTCTGCGCCTCCCTTGCGCTTCTGCCCCCGCCGTGCCCCTTCTGATTGTGCCACTTTTTCGCCACCCTATAGTGCGTGTTACTGTTTTCAAGCGCCTCGCCTCCGGCGCTTCTGCCCCCGTTGTGCCCCTCTGATTGCTGTTTCCCCGATTGTTTACTGTGCCATTAGTGTATTTCATATTGTGTGTTTTTCATATTGTGACTGCCTTTAATTTTGCTTGATTTTTTGTGCCTTCGTGTTTTTTGCCCCTTGTGCGCTCCCCCTTGCTCTCCGCTCCCTGCCGCTGCCTCCCTACGGCCCCGCCCCCCTCGCGCCCCCATTCGCCGCTCCCTCCCACCTCCCAGCTGCTCCTCCCTCCCCCCTCCCTTCTTAATGGCTGGCGCTGCGCGTCGCGAGTGAGCGACCTCTGACCTGTTTCAGGTCCTGAGCTCGCCCCCCACGACCGCAGCACCAACCTGCTGCCTCCTGCCTCTGTCCCCCGACCACGCTGCTGTTTGCGTGTTCGAGGCCCTCCTCCACCCGCAGGCATCCTCCTGCGCCTCATCCCTGGTGTCTAGTGGGCTCTGACAAGCTTCACTTGACCCGTGTGCCGCTTTCCGCCGTCGTGTAAGTTGTTTTCTCATTTTTCTGCGCCTTGCCTCCTTGCGCTTCTGCCCCCGCCGTGCCCCTTCTGATTGTGCCACTTTTTCGCCGCCCTATATTGCGTGTTACTGTTTTCAAGCGCCTCGCCTCCGGCGCTTCTGCCCCCGTTGTGCCCCTCTGATTGCTGTTTCCCCGATTGTTTACTGTGCCATTAGTGTATTTCATATTGTGTGTTTTTCATATTGTGACTGCCTTTAATTTTGCTCGATTTTTTGTGCCTTCGTGTTTTTCGCCCCTTGTGCGCTCCCCCTTGCTCTCCGCTCCCTGCCGCTGCCTCCCTGCGGCCCGCCCCCCTCGCGCCCCCATTCGCCGCTCCCTCCCGCCTCCCAGCTGCTCCTCCCTCCCCCCTCCCTTCTTAATGGCTGGCGCTGCGCGTCGCGAGTGAGCGACCTCTGACCTGTTTCAGGTCCTGAGCTCGCCCCCCACGACCGCAGCACCAACCTGCTGCCTCCTGCCTCTGTCCCCCGACCACGCTGCTGTTTGCGTGTTCGAGGCCCTCCTCCACCCGCAGGCATCCTCCTGCGCCTCATCCCTGGTGTCTAGTGGGCTCTGACAAGCTTCACTTGACCCGTGTGCCGCTTTCCGCCGTCGTGTAAGTTGTTTTCTCATTTTTCTGCGCCTTGCCTCCTTGCGCTTCTGCCCCCGCCGTGCCCCTTCTGATTGTGCCACTTTTTCGCCGCCCTATAGTGCGTGTTACTGTTTTCAAGCGCCTCGCCTCCGGCGCTTCTGCCCCCGTTGTGCCCCTCTGATTGCTGTTTCCCCGATTGTTTACTGTGCCATTAGTGTATTTCATATTGTGTGTTTTTCATATTGTGACTGCCTTTAATTTTGCTCGATTTTTTGTGCCTTCGTGTTTTTCGCCCCTTGTGCGCTCCCCCTTGCTCTCCGCTCCCTGCCGCTGCCTCCCTGCAGCCCCGCCCCCGAGCGCCCCCATTCGCCGCTCCCTCCCGCCTCCCAGCTGCTCCTCCCTCCCCCCTCCAGCGCCACCCCCCCTGGTCCTCGCGCCCCCCGCATCTCCTGCGTCCGTTACTCAACCAACGAACTCGGCGCACTCAACCCCGGCCCCTCCGCAGAGTGCTTCCTTGCAACCCCAAAGCACACAAAAGGACCTTTCTCCTGCCGCACCTGCAACTTCTCCTGCGACAGAACGGCGAAGCCAACAACAAGAACTTCCAACACCAACCACCTGAACTGCATCCTCATCAACACACGCTCCGCACGAAAACACGCCATCGAACTCTGGGACTTACTCGACACCACCGCCCCTGACGTGGCCTTCCTGACCGAAACCTGGTGGAACGACTCCTCGGCCCCGGACATCGCAATCGCCATACCGGACGGATACAAAATCACCAGAAGAGATCGAACCAACGGAATCGGCGGCGGAATAGCCATCGCCCACAAATCTACCCTCAAAATCCACACCCACACGGACGACACCCTCAAGACAGCCGAACACCTCCACTTCCAGATCCAGACGGACCCCAACACGACCCTCAGAGGAACCCTCATATACCGCCCTCCAGGACCAAGAGCCCCCTTCAGCGACACCGTCGCCGACCTCGCGAGCACCCACGCCCTCGCTTCCCCAGACTACATCCTCCTGGGAGATCTAAACTACCATCTGGAAAATAACAACAACGTCAACACCGCATCACTGACCTCCAACCTCCTCAACCTCGGACTCCGTCAACTGGTCAACACTCCCACCCACATCGCCGGACACACTCTTGACCCCCTCTTCACCTCAAGCAACCACATCTCTTTCAGCCACACCTCCGAACTCCACTGGACCGACCATCACTGCGTCCACTTTTCCTATAAGAAAATCACCGAACACCACCGCATCCCTCTACCTCCTCACTGCCGCTGGGGAAAAATCACCCAAGACCAACTAACCAGCACCCTCGTCAAAAACCCACCACCCGACAACCGACCCGAGCACTGCCGCCATCAACCTCCATCAATGGATCCTCGACTGCGCCAACACCTTAGCCCCACTCAAGAAACCCACCGCCAACCAAGGAAAGAAAAAACCAGCCTGGTTCACAGACGAACTGACCGCCTCCAAAAGCCTCTGCCAGAAGCTCAAGAAGAATTGGATCTTAGAGCGCACACCCGACAACCTCGCCTCCCTCAAAGACGCCAACCGTGAACACCACCAACGGATCCGAGTCGCCAAGTGCGCCCACTTCACTGAACGCATCAACAACAACGCCCACGACTGCAAAGAACTCTTCGGCATCGTGAAGGAACTCTCAAACCCCAACGCCAACTCCAACGACATCCCGCCCTCCCAGAAACTCTGCGACGACCTCTCCACCTTCTTCCACCAGAAAATCACAACCATCCACGACAGCTTCAACGCCACTCCGCCGCCAGACCCCACCCCTGACATCTCCACAGACGCCTGCCGCCTCACCGCCTCACCGCCTGGACCCACGTGGACGACACCGAAACAATAACAACCATGAACACCATCCACTCAGGCTCCCCCACGGACCCATGCCCACATCACGTGTTCAACAAAGCCAACGCCACCATCGCCCCCAAACTCCGCAAGATCATCAACCTCTCCTTCGACTCCGCCACCTTCCCAGACAGCTGGAAACACGCAGAAATCCAACCCCTCCTCAAGAAACCCAAGGCTGACCCCAACGATCTCAAAAACTTCCGACCGATCTCTCTCCTCCCTTTTCCAGCAAAAGTCATCGAGAAGATCGTCAACACACAGCTCGCCCACTTCCTCGAAGACAACTCCATCCTAGACCCCTCTCAATCCGGATTCAGACGAAACCACAGCACCGAGACTGCACTCCTTGCCGCCACAGATGACATCAGAACTCAAATGGACAACGGCGAAACTTCGGCCCTCATCCTCCTCGACCTATCAGCCGCTTTTGACACAGTCTGCCACCGCACCCTACTGACCTGCCTCCATGAAGCCGGCATCCAAGATAAAGCCCTCAACTGGATCTCCTCCTTCCTCTCCGACAGAACCCAGAGAGTCCGACTCTTCCCTTTCCGCTCCAAAGCCACCAACCTCATCTGCGGCGTCCCCCAAGGCTCCTCCCTCAGCCCTACGTTGTTCAACGTCTACATGGCCCCCCTCGCTAAACTGGCCCGCCAACATCACCTCAGCATCATCTCCTACGCCGACGACACCCAGCTCGTCCTCTCCCAGACCAAAGACCCACTCACCGCCAAAACCAACCTCCACGAGGGAATAAAATCCATCGCCGAATGGATGAACGACAGCCGCCTGAAGCTCAACTCCGACAAGACGGAAGTCCTCATCCTCGGGCGCACCCCTTCGGCCTGGAACGACTCCTGGTGGCCCACTGACTTCGGACCCCCACCCACCCCAGCCAGCCACGCAAGAAACCTCGGCTTCATCCTGGACTCCGCCCTCACCATGTCCAAACAGGTCAGCGCCGTCTCCTCTTCCTGCTTCAACACCCTTCGAATGCTCCGCAGAATTTTCAAGTGGATCCCAACAGGAACCAGAAAGACGGTGACCCAAGCCCTCGTCAGCAGCAGACTTGACTACGGCAACGCACTCTACACAGGCATCCCAACAAAAGACATCAAACGACTCCAGTGTATCCAAAATGCCTCCGCCCGCCTGATCCTCGACATACCCCGCCGATGTCACATCTCCCCTCACCTGAAGGACCTCCACTGGCTCCCCGTGGACAAGAGGATCACCTTTAAACTCCTCACCCACGCTCACAAGGCTCTACACAACACCGGACCTACCTACCTACCTCAACTCCAGACTCAACTTTTACGCCCCCACTCGTCAACTCCGCTCTGCAAATCTCGCCATCGTCCCCAGGATCCAGCGCAAGACCTCCGGCGGCAGATCCTTCTCCTTCCTCGCCGCCAAAACCTGGAACTCTCTCCCCACCTCACTACGCCAGACCCAGGACCTCCTCACCTTCAGGAGACTCCTCAAGACCTGGCTTTTCGACTGCTAACAGCTCACCCATTCCCCCCCCCACCCCCCCCCCCAGCGCCTCGAAACCCTGACGGGTACATAGTGCGCTATATAAATGAAATGATTGATTGATTGATTGACATTGCACTTGGCATCACAACCCATGACCTCAAAGAATATGGCATCAGATCCTAACACCTCAAGACATATGTTTAGCAGGTCTATTATGAGAACATTTGAGCGCTTTACTATATTTAACAAATGAGCTTTTGCTTTGGGGTTGTGCCAAAAAACGTATGCAACCTTGACACAAAATCTGGGCCTCAATTTATAAACTTATTTTTTAGAGGCTCTGCCACCGAGAAATTTGCATAAGGGAGAAATGTGGCAGTAAATCAGTTCTGCTTAATTGGTGCAAAGTCTGCATTTTAAAATATCTTGTGGGGGTGAAGGCATCTGCTGAAGAGATCTTTGTGTGCCCAGTATATCTCAGGGAATAATAATAATGTGTATATGAAGTAAAGCGCGTGGACTCCCTGCACTGGATTAAGTAGCTCTATAAAAGAAACAAAACAAAATAGTGGTATTTAAATTGTTATTTGTGTAAATACTGGGGCAGACCAACACACCTGAGATTCTTACAGTGCATACCTATCTCTTATATGCAGGGACTGAACAAAGTGAAAACCATGTCTCTCTTAGATACTTATGAAGTAAAAGCAAGCTGTGTGCTTTTCTTTCCTAAATAGCAGCTAGGTGTGAGACTCCAGACAGCTTCTAGCTAGAATAATCAAACAAAAGGATGCCTGATGGCCCCTTAATTGCAATCTTTGTCCTGGGCCAGCATAAATTTACAATCGAAAGCCCTCTTTCATGCTGCCCAGAAAGAAAGAAAGTGCTTCTGAAAGTGTGTGCAGGTGCTTCTGAAAATGTAAAAATATATCTGGACGAAAATTGCCCTGCAGGCTAGAAGTGAGGGAGGAAATTCTTTTGTCCCCTTGTCCTCCCACCCTCGTCCCCAGTGTCCCCCACACTCCAAAATCTGGGAGGGATACATCCCCCGCATCCCCCACACTTTCTACGCCCATGCCACTGACATTGATTCCTCAGTAAATCACCCTAGACGGTGGCTCTTCTGGTCAGTCTGTGCAGCTTTAAACCTGCTACATGCACAACGACTGAAGTATATTTGCACGTATTTCTTTATTTCAGGTGTACGGTAAAGAGCTGACCTGCTTGGCATACAAAATCTTCTAGTTTGGGTGTTGAATCTTTTCAGGAACTCCATTATGGACAAGGTCAACTAGGCTCAGATTTCGATCATTAGAGCGTTTTAACATTGGAGCCTTGGGGGTTTTGCTTTTATACTGAGCCCATAAATTAGGACTAAATGCATCCCTTTAGCAACTGATACTCAGGGTAGCAAAGTCGAGAAATTCAAGTCTTACTCATGGATGTAGTGTGGGGTTAGAAATGAAGAGCTCAATATACCAAAAATCGTAAATCAATAATGGGACGTGCAGCCAGTGCCTATTTTTTTGAAGGAAAAATAGTTTACTTAATTAACACACATGACATAATGTGCATAAATGGATCAGCAACAAATAAAAACTGTGATTAATGTTATATTAATTGACACACTTGACATAATAAAAACTGTGATTATTGTTATGTTTCAGTGTTACTGGGTGATGTAGCCTAGGATACTCCCATGGGACAACCTTACAAACTTGCAAGATACTTTTCATTCCAGTGTATCCTCCTCTTGGCTCTGGGGGTCTCGATTGGTAATGTGTTTGGCAATTGGGAATCCTCAGAGAGTGACTGGGGGATTTGTTTAAGGGCTATTTCCCTTTGTGGTGTTTCAGCCCTCATGTTCTCCTTTCCTAAGCCTCCCTTATAATGCACAGTACTTTTTTGGTCACATTATGCGTGACACACGCCAAGCTTGTATCGTTTGGTCATCTTGGTTGGCCCTCCCATTGTAATGGGAGTGTGCCTCATGGTAACTGGAGTCTAGAGAGCTGTGACCTCACCCAGGCCAATTCAGCTGGAGTGAGGTTGGCGCTGCATGCTGGGGCAGAGTTTAAGTAAGTAGAGACAGCATCAATACCAGGTGAAGAGGTGCAGTGTTTGTGCGTCGGTGGATCTTGTGGCTTGAGAATCTTATTTGGAAACAGGCACAAAACCCACCTCCCAAACAGCTAGTATCCATCCATGGTAAGCAGTAGTTCCTAATAATGGCCAGGTATTTTCTGTCCACTGATGGGTATGAAGTCTGTTCATGCTTGAGGGATCTTGAGTTTCAGCCTTGCGGAGCAGTCATCTTCAGACTAGTACATTCTGACACCTTCTTGGCCCGACCTCTACTGAGAAGTATCTTCTTCAATCAAGGCCACCTCTAATGTCCCTCATGAGCAGTTGTTCAGAACTGTCCCTCAAAGTAGAGTCCAGACAGCCACTTCTGGCAGTTCAAAATCAAGTTCCAGGTCTTAAAGTTTCAAGGGGAGTGGTTGTGGATGCCCAAGCCCTGGTGAAGAGTTTCTAGTCAACACTGGTGTGGAGACCCTAGAATCCAGTAAAAAATCTTGTCTCTCTGGGTGGAAGTTTTTGCCACATCTTTAAACAAAAGTTGCTAATGGTAACTGTATATTCCAACAGTCAGTTCAAAAAGAGGTTGTGGTGAGTTCTGCCCTGCTGCTTACTCCTCACAGATTTTTCCAGCCAGGGTCTTTGTCACAAGATTTGAGCAGGATGTTAGGGTGGTGCTGGGAGTCTCATTTTTGGAGAAGCTGCCCCTGTTAAGTTTGTGTTAGCCTGTAACGAGTATCTGTGAAGGTGCTTCTGCCCCATCCTTACCTGCTGTGTTGCTAGGTCCGGAGACAGACCGCTTCCCCTCCAGTCAATCCACGCAGCTCCTGGAACAAGAAGTGAAGGAAAACCGATGTAAGGAGGGCAGGGGTACGAAAACAACAACAGTAACCAAGGACTTTTGCATGCAGGAACGGAGACCAGGAAGTGACTCCCCAACCAACAAATTCCATTGGATGCACCTGAGAGATCAACCGGAAGGAGGGCGAAACACAGAACTAAGAGAAAATAGAGCATGGGGAGGCAAAGGAGCAGAGAGAACGTGAAGGAGAAAAGAAACAAAGAGAAAGTGGATATATCGAGAAGCAAGAACAACAAACGAGATGTGTGTCGGATACGGGCTGTGAAACCCCCTCGGCTGCAAATCAGATGCATCGCAACCTGAAGGAGGAAGCCGACCAGAAAGATGCTGATCGGAGAGAGGAGGAGGACACCTGGACGGAAGAATGGTCGTGTCCATCGCCTCGTGGCCCTCGCGGTGAGTGAACAGGGGCCAGCAGTGAATATTGCGGGGAGGGTTTATTTTGTGGTATACTTTCATTTTTTCTTACTTCTGTTCTGATGTGAGTTTTTTTTTCTTTTCCAGTTTCTTCTGTGTTTTTATTTTTTTCTCTGGCTTGCATCTGAGACCACTTCTTTCTTTCTTCTCTACACCACACAGATCGGGGAGAGGGGAGTGTTCCGCTGAAGACATGCGGCATCTCTTCCAGTCACCATGGTGTTCTCGTGCATGAATACAGTACCATTCCCCAGTATCTGAGAGCTTATCCACCCCTCCCACAAGCATAATCCTAACACACTGTTCCCCAGAAGAATGACACTACATGGGTGTATTGGTGGTGGTGCATACTATAAAAGAGAAGAACTTACAGCAGTGTCTCTTCTTTCCCCAAGGATGATGGCGGGAGATTAGCAAGAATTCTAAAAGAAGGAAAGAGAACAAGAGAAAACCATCACTCCCTGGTCACAGTTGAGCCACATACACAGGACGCACCTTAAGGAAGTAAAAAAACAAGAGAAGCATTGTTATTGCTGCAGTGAACACATATTTACTTGTAATAAATGCCAAACTTCAACCACAACTTAAGCCTTATTTCCGACCCACCATTCGACTGTATCCCTACCAGAAAGAATGGGCAAAAAAAGTGCAGGGGGTAACTCCCTAGCTTCAAGTGTGCCCTCTGTGTCTCTTCCTTAACACTTCTCAGCCTGCTGTACTACAAAAGATCCCTTCATGTTCTGGCAGGAAGCCCTGCAACTCATAGCTACAGTCTCCATCTTAGGAACCACTTGCATGTAGCAAACTGAAAATTGAACACAGTGTGGCTACAGCAACATGTATCATATTCGCTCTCCATCCATCCTCTACACACCCAAGTAATGGTACAAACATTAAGCATCTGTGTCTGCGTTTGGAAGGGCGGAGGACCCAGTTGCATGGGATGGCAACCAGATCTGAAAAAAACAGGAGAAGCTGGTAAGCCATCTTCTCTAGCTGGTGACTGATAAAAGACCTTTTGTGCTACTAGAATCTTGCCGCTGCAGTAAGAAATTAGGTTATTAGTTGTGAAAGATGTCAGTCCTTCACAAATAATAGGTTCTTAATTGTCTTATTATTGAGAAGCAAGTAACTCATTGTAGCACTTAACTCAATCAAGCAATCGGGACAGAGAAGCACAGAGCCTAATCAGGGAAGGTGGTGTGAGATGGAAAAACCTGTGGTGAAACCCTTACACAACTTTTTGTCCCAATAGGTCTTCTGACTCCCTTTGCCTGCTTTGTCATTTGTCTGGCTCCTGGGGTCCCCCTCTGCTGCCAACCAGAAGACTACCCTCCTGCCTGCACTCTTGGGCCCCAGAGCCTCCTGGCTGTATTGCTGAGCCCCAGGATGGCACTGGATTACAAGTATTCCGCCAACTGCCCCTTACAGTGCAAAAGGGGCCAACACCACTGGTTTTGGAGAGACCCAGTCCTAGTCCTGGGGTCAGCTGGAGTCAAAGTCTTTAGTCCATCTTGGCAGGGCATCAGGTGGCTCCTTTTTCCAGCAGGTCATTCTTTATTCTTCCCAGAATCTTCTTCTTTGTCTCTATCTTGTGCAGGGGATTTTAAGTGGGGTGGGAAGTTTTAGAATCAGGCAAAAATGGACGATCACATGATGCCACAACTTCCCTTCACCCATTACCCAACCCGCTTGCACAGCATTCTGGGACAATCCAATATGGCTTTCTCAAATTTAAAGACCTTAGTTCCACCCATAGCTGATTTTACTGTAAGATCCATTTCCAACAAAACTTCAAAAATGAGCCTCTCCTGTGCTGGCTTCAGAATTTCGCCCTTCCTCCTTTGTGCAATGTGCCTGGGCTGTCTTAGCCCAGCTGCAATGTGACAATCTAACCAGATGCAAATTTTCCCCAGACCCCTTTCCTCTCCCAGGAACTGGGTCAATCTCTGTTGATTGCTCCTTTTGTGAGGGGAGGCCATTCTTCCCTCTGCTGTGGAGAATAGTAAGGAACTTGGCCCAGATGGGGGGACAAATGCCTGGATTCTAATTACAAACTGAGTCAGAGAATATGATAAATCCTGATGTCCCATCAGCGGTGGCCCCCGCAAATAATTTTGAAAAAATAAACGTACCTTTTCCTTCTGCCGCCTTGCTCCTCTTCTGATGGCATTGGTGTCCCAGCAGTCCCTGGGACACCAGCACATGGTCCCCACAAAATCTTGGCATTGCTCTCATGCTGTACATAGCATGAATGAGAGCAGTGTCAGGATTAGTCCCAGCGTCTTGTTCTGCCGCTCAGACACTGCATGGGAGTCTGTGCAGTTTCTGCACAGCCGGGTTGGAGAAACCTAAGTGTGCATGTCAGTTTGGTGGGCCTGAAATGGCCGGCCAAACCGACATGTGCACTTAGTGCCCTGGCTCCACTCTCCCTTCTTCCCCCTCCCATGGACCAGCCCGCCCTTCCATGCACCTCTGGCTGAGGCAGCAGATGAAAAATAAAACAAACACAAAGCATCATTTTAATTTTCAGCTGCCTGCTCTTAGCCAGAGGGGCAACACTACTTAGCCATTGCGAAGGAACCCCCCCTGCATCCCATAAGATGTATGTGTGGTTTGTTGGAAACTGCATACCTAAACTCAGTGTTCATGTTTTACCCCAGTTTAACATCTCGCTGGACTGTGCAGGCCTAACTGGTGCGAAACTGCACTTTAAGTCACATTTCAAATAGATGTATAATACCCTGAAGACACTACAGATTTTCCTGTAACCCTACTGATCTATATATGGATGTTCACTAATATTATAACACCTACCCCAGGTCAGGACCTACCCTTGCTGAGTCCCTCCTACACCAGGCTACCAGTGCACAAATACCGGGCTGCACACAACAGTAATCTCACAAGTGCAGCCTGCAGACATTCACACACTTGTCATATTTCTTGGATTTATCTTTGCCCTACAAACAAGCAAAATGTGTACCGCACACTTGAATGGGAACACCCGCCCTGTGAACTTCCATAACACTCCATAATAAGTTCACCCCACCCCCCAACAGCATTCAATCTCACCATCCCTGGACGATCAAAGTGTTGAGAGACATGAGTATGGGTCTGGAAAAATTATAAATGGAGTAATACGTACTCGGGAATGATTATCGATAGTGTAGGCGGATGACACATCAAGACATTACAATTGAACATTGATACAATTGGGTATTTAGAAAGTAGCCGATATGTATGGGTTACCTCAATTTGACATAGTACATTTATTGCCTCTGTTGATGGTGGTGCTCAGTTTAAGGCAGGCTTAATCAGTTTTCTTACTAGGAATATTCTGAAGAGCATACCACCTGGTCCTCACAACTACTTTTATCTGCTGCTCCATTCTGCTGTTTAATTTTCCATACTGTTACTTGGTTTGTTTTTTAATATCTAGGTGGCTCCCAATCTGAGGAAACACACAAAGATTGGCTGTAGTCCTTGGCTCCTATTGGGGTAAAGTTGACCCCAAAAGAGCCCCCCTGCAAAGCATTATAGTGATGCAGCTCCACCTGTCACACATAAGCTCAGTCCATCATATACCTTTTTGTGTTTCTTCCTCATTGTGTGTGGGAATCCTTAAATATCCGTGCCAGGCAGCCCTCCTTGAATAGAGACAGTGATCTGCCTACCAACAAGCGTCTGTGATAGCTCACAGAGCATGTGGAAGCACAGCACACTACTTTCTGCCCAGAACCAAAATACTAAAGGGTGTGCTAAAATCACATACTTTGCTTTTGCATAATAATATGAAATCTCTGCATAACTATGCAAAATGCTATATTTTAGTGCAAACTGCATCTTCGGGTCAACATGTGATACAAGGGCGCATTTTGCACTAAAAAATAGTGAAAATAAAAGCACACGAAAAACAACTGCTAACCTTCTGTTGTTTCTGTGTATTGGTGGTAAAACGTTTGTGGTAATGTTCACAGCAATGGTGCATAATTACATGAAGTGGTGTGATTCCAGAATTTTGTGTAAATACGCCTAGCAGGAATAAAATCCCATAGTTAAGTAAACTAAGATGACGTAATTTCAATTTCACTCAGGCCTACAAAATATGCATGCATTGAATGCCTTGTCTGTAACTCTGGAATACACATCTGGCCTTCAAGAATATCTAGTTGAGTAGCAAGGGTGTCAGAGTGATCACTAATGCTAGCGTGAAAAATGTGCCATTGTGACACCAGTCTGGTTGTAAAATACAGCCATATTTGAGATAGAGAGGACCCCCTCACACTCTTTGTCCCTTGTGCAATTGCCCCTTTGACTATTATTAGCTACAGCCCAAAGAATCAGGGGTGTATCTTCAGGAGGGGTGTTTGGGGTGTTCCCTTGATAGATGTACTTTCTGGTAAATAGTTTGGTACAGGTGCATTCAGTCGTGTATTGGGAGGTGTCTCTCAAATTTCACCAGTAATTTTTACATAGACACAAACAAAAATGCACACACTCTCTCCCTCTCTGCTTTGAAAGTCTTAAAAAATATTGGTTATTTTACACAAAATTGTGTGTTCTCTCACTCATTTTCCAATGTCCATTATATTCACCCAAGCGACCTCGGGTATCTAATATACACTGGAACATGCGTCAATAATTAGATTCCCTTGAAATGTCAACCCATATCTAGTGTCCACAGTACAAAACAAGCATTTGCAATGAAATGGGTCTCACATTTACTTGAGTTAGAGCTATTGGCATTGTAAATTCATAACTGGACTTTTCTTGCCACATAAATTGGTCAACCCTGCCACATAATGTGGTCTTTTCCTGCCACATAATTTCAGGGACCCGGCCTATAACTAAAGCGCATCCATGCACCTTATTCTTCCATCTGCAGCGAAATATGAAAAAGTTGCCATTTAGCATTCTAATTTAAATCTGCCATACGAATTCAAAAAGAATAGCACTTTTACCACCCCACCATCAGAGTTGCTAGCTGGCTAACACAATTCTCAAAACAAGACAGCCACGGAGGAGTAACAAGAGAAATTAACTAAAAGGGTCACCCAAACATATCAAGAGTGTTCAAACAGTCATAGTGTAATAAGGATGTTAGGCAGGCCTGAATCATGGTCATAATTGCAATAAAGAGAGACTAATAAAACATATACAATTGTCATATAAACTCAATGAAAACATTTATCAGAAATAAAGGTTGGGCATTAGACGATAATGCTCATAACAGCCCTTAGAGGACACCACAATGAAAATAGCATTTGTAAGAAATATGGTCATGTTACCATATAGTTAGCCCGACAGGGCATAATCACATGAAAAGAAAATGACTGAAGGAATTGTAGTGTAACCATATATTTAGCCCCTAGAGTGCATAGTGCATTGCACATTTTCAGGACTAGCAAGCCCACTGCAAGTTCACAAACAAGACCCTTAAAACGCAAACTACTCTCAGCTGTAAAACAAAAGTCCCAGCCATGAGACAGGTTAAAAAGACACTGAATGGAGGGAGGGGTTATTATTTTGTGGTCCCCACTAACCTAGTGTGGGTACCCAGAGAGGATCTACACAGAAAGAGATGGTTGTGGTGTACGTTTTGAAGGTGGTCCATTGTCCTAGGACCACCACAGGCCCAGTTGTCAGCAAAAATGTTTTGTAAAAGAATGCCCTGCAAAGCATTATGCAACTACCGAGTGCAGCAAATATTATAGTATGTTGACTATAATGCTCAGAGCAGTCTCCAAATGACACCACAATAAAAATATAATTTGTAAGAAACATGGTCATGTGACCATTTAATTAGCCAATAGAAGGCATAACCCCATGAAAATAGAATGACACAAAGTAAAGTAGTGTAACCATACATTTAGCCCGTAAAGGGCATTGTGCCTTATAAATGTTCAGGCCTTGCAGTCCTACTTCAATACTAAGGCCCTTAGAACACAAATTACCCCAAGCTGTAAAACAAAAGGTCCAGCCATTAGAGAGCTTAAATAGGAACTGAATGATGGGAGGGGTTATTATTTTGGGGTCCCCACTAACCTAGGGTGGGGACCCAGAGATAATCTAAACAGAAAGAGTGTGTCATGCTGAACGTTTTGGTGGTGGTCCTATTGCCTAGGACCACCACAGGCTTAGTTATGGGCAAAAATGTTTTGAAATAAAATGTTTGCACAGCATTATGGGGTGACTTTTACAGAGTGCAGTGAATATTGTGCTGGAATAACTGTGTTGCAGATTTCTATGTTTTTTAGTAAAGCATTTATCAATTTTAAGTGTTTTGGGGAAGCTATGGAGCATGAAGGGGAGAACCAAATAAAATGACTCTGATTAAGTAACAGTGTGAACAATGTGACCAGCACTCCAATACTGCCAACAGAGTTGGCGCTGTTGGCGCTGTGAAGGCCACGGCTGCCATGGAGCACGAAGTGGAGAGACAAATGAAAGAAATAGTTCACCCGTGCTGAAGTGTATCAGCAATCGTGCAATTATCTCTGTAACAGGGTCAGTCTTCAAGGCGGTAACAAAACCGCCCTAAGGCGGGACAAACGTAAAGCAATTACCAATGACATCAAGGAATTTTTGAAAGGCAAGCCCATAAATGAGAGAAAGTAGTGGGTGTGAGGTGGGTGTGGTTAAAAGCCCAGAATACTTACAACAGGTCAAAGCACTTGCTCGCTTGACCTAAAAAAGGAACTAGATAGATAACGACCTCACAGAAACAATCCTGCAGACTGATTTATTTCAAAGCAGCACCTACAACCTATCAATCAAGCTCCATCTTGGAGGATAGATGCTCCAAGATGGTGCCTGATTGATATGTAGTAGGTGCAGATTTCCTTTTGATGGACATTGGAAATTTGCATACTATTAATGCATCCCAAAAATGTGAAGATTTGCCATGGATGACGTTCAATACTTGACTGTTATATCAGTTGCTAGATATTGAGAATACTTGCTATTTGTGATAGTTCTTATGAGTTTTGGGGCAAAATACGAGAAGGAGTTTGCTTTTTTGGAGAGTTTTAGGGTTAAACTAATATTTAGTGACCACCGAGGTGGACACTCTAAGATGGCACAGAGTAAAAAAACGGCTACTGACCTAAGATTCCCTGTGAACAGGTGTTGTGGATTGTTGTTATTTAGAATGCCCTTTAAAAAGCTAGGCCTGGCCTTTTGAAAACGTTTGGTATCCGTGGAAACTCCGTTGGATCCCTCTGGCCCCGCCACAGTACATTCAGAAAGTAATCGCTGGCACTTTTGAGAAACTTTGTTGGGTGGCTATGTTGTTGTAAATAGAGGGTAAATATGGTAAATGTGCCTAGCTTGTCAAC
This sequence comes from Pleurodeles waltl, assembly GCF_031143425.1. NCBI lineage: Eukaryota > Metazoa > Chordata > Amphibia > Caudata > Salamandridae > Pleurodeles > Pleurodeles waltl. Next base: position 317,255,625 of record NC_090448.1, on the reverse strand, counting down.
GCTAAATACTATATTGAACGTGATGCGATACCTGAAAAACATTAGTGCGAGCACTTGGAGAAATTTTGCTTGAATTGCCATGCCGGATTGTCCATATGGATGTGCGTTGCAGTATGGGTATGTGTTGATTCTTGCTGAATGGCGTACTTTTGCGATTAATGAAGACTCATGGTGCGTTGCATGGAAAAGTTGTGTTGCAATATGAATGTGGAGCTCGTATCGTAGCGTGAGATATATTTTCTGCCTGATATTACTGATATGGTGTGGTTCATATCGGTACACGTGGGTATGACCACGGTCTGTCAACTAGGTGTCTGTTCCCTAGTATATGTATCAATTAATGCAAGCCATCGCTGTTGTAGCTTGAGGGAAGTGTATGACTATGATTATTGTGGGGTTGGCCTTTTCCCCAAAATTTGGGTGGGAGACTTTAGACATTAAAATTGATTGACCCTGTAATGAGAATGATGGTAGTGAGTGCTTAGGATAAGGATACGTGGTATAATTTAAATTAACTTGATAGGTATGGAAGAAAATGCAAAAAAATAATACATTTATTGTAAACAGTGTTTTGGAAAGACCAGTGAGAATTGCTCCTCTTTGACACACTTATGCTGAATTCATATGTGATAGTAAGTATTGTAGCCTTGTATATATTTTGTATGACTGTTTGTTCCATGGAGGCAATATTTTGCAATGTATTAATGTTCAATAGAAATATATGCTGGTTGGTGGTTACCACGTGGGAAGGGCTGTTCTTGGAGAAACTATAGGATGGTATCCTACTGTGGGTAAACAGGTATGGGATATCATGAGGGATGGGATTGTTGTGCTGTAAATTAAATGGTTACACAAAGGATAAGTTTAATTACATTAATTTTGGGAATTAATATAGGTTACTAGACTTGTGCTGTTTGAGGTTGTTTATGTGAATGTTTAATGTTGGGTATTTATGTCTGTATTTTCTAGGCCCTGATTATTTTTTTGTACTTGGGACAAATACATTGGCTGGGTCTGTTTTATCAAAGGATACAAATTGCCAATACAAAAAACTGAAGAAGCCTGTAACTGTGATGACTGGAATTTTGTTCAACATCATATGTGGACTATCCATGAAAATTGATTGATTGCATTGACTCCATGGTTTGTACTTGATTTAAGTTAAAAAGACATGTTTTTGCCCTCCCATCTCTTATGCTTATTTTTAAATTTGACTAGATGATTTTAGAATCATTTCATGTTTAGATGAAAGAGCAGGGGTTTATTTATGGAACACCCACTTTCTATTCTCAGTTTCTATATTGGTGTGGTTGTTATTGCTTGTATCTTCATTTGATGAGACTGAACCGAACGTGATGTTTCAGCATGCCAGCTGTAATCCTATACCTTTTCAACATTTTCATAACTTGTATATATCTTGGATTGATTACTGATTGGAAATAAATTACCTAACTTCAATTACACTTCTTTAGGCCGCAAGGTGCTGAGCATTAGCAAGACTCGCCCCACATGGGCATAGCTACCAATAGTGTAGCAGGTGGTCAGTCTTATTGCTCAGAGCTGTGGGGGGACCTTTGCACCTCAATTATGGGTGTTTTAATACAACTGAAATTGGGGTAAGGTCACTCATTTCTTTGCAGCCCCCTCTTAAAGCCCTGGACGTAATTGACTAGCCTTGTGTGAGGGAGTTTGTGAATGCTTTTATTGCACTATTTTGTACTGAACCACTCATATAGTGCTTGCTACTTCTATGTGGGTTCCAAAGCACATGCCTATATGGGTCGCAGGCTACACTTGTTAGGTGTGTGGTTGGAAGTGCAATTTCTATGTTTGATCATATGTGCAAAGTGTTCCCATGTTGTACGTTATGACTACCTGATGTGTGGATATCATGTTATGGGATGCAGTGCTAAGCAGTGTGAATGGATAAAGAATTGTGAGAGACAGGCTCACATTTATACTTTTCAGTAAGTTGCCTGCTTTGAACAGCTCTGCAGGTCTCTATATGGTATTTCCTATGTTCTGAGCCTACTTAGCTGGTAACAGCACTGGGTTGTACATTCTGCGATGTTTTGTTAAATGATTATGGTGCTGAGCAGGCATAAGTCAAAAGGAGAAATGGTGCATAGATCTGCTAGGATGGACTTTGTTACTATCCATCCGTATCTAATTGTCATTGTGAAATGTCACAAAGTGGTCGTAGTATATAGCTAGTTGGGACCTGCAGTGATGGACTAAATTAAACTCCACCACAGGCAGATCTAGTCAGTTATTCCATGCTTGTTCAGTTGGTGATAGGTGGTTTATTGCTAAGTACTTGTGCTCAGCGGGCAGGGCCGGACTGGCCGTAGTGGGCATCAAGCATATTCCTGGTGGGCTAGAAGGATGGGGGTCGGTTTTTCAGTAGTGGGGCCGGTTTTGTTACTGTGGCCGGTTTTGCAGCAGTGCTGCAATATCAGCCCTCAGTAACAAAAGAACAAAAGCAGCAGTGCTTCATCTCCCCTTGGGGATTGATCTGACAAAATTGCCTGGGCTGCTTTAGGTTCCAAGTCCGGCCCTTGCAGCGGGTGATGAACATGATCCTTAGCAGTTTTCAGTGTGAGTGTGTCAATCACTAGGCATCTACCTTCAGTTAAAGGTGGGTATAACCTACTGCAACTCATGTGGATGACCTTCAGTCAGGCCCTACTTTTGTAGATTTCTCAAATGTTCTTCTTTGTATGCAGGGATTTTTAGTCCCATTAACCAAATAATTACTGCAGGATAACTACCAAAATACAATGACAAAGACAGAAATGTATCAAGGATGCCGTCAGCACTAACATGAGCAGGGAAGATGGAGCCACTATCCTCTGCTCTGATAGAAAAAAAACTGTTATAATGTGGGTGCAGTTTGCCCCTCGTATCCCCTGGCCGGTACCGCTGTTCATGCTGTACTATTGATGGCTACGCACCTGGACAACGGCTGCGCTGAATGAGGTACTCACGAATGGACCTCAGAAACTAGAGCGGCCGCCAACACAATTCAGCATGCTGCGACATACAGTCACACTTTCACCGTGTTGCGGTGCTGTTGGCAGACTGGCTGGCTCGCCATGTTGACATGGACCAGTTGACTGCTATGGACGGAAGATTTCCATTTCCACTGCTGTCAATAAAGAAACTTTCACGAGGTCTAAAATTCGCACAAAAATGCATATAAACGGCGTAGTGTGTCACTTTAAGAGACGAACGCTCGAGTAATGAGACATGGGGATGGAGAGCGTGATTTACGCGCCCCGGCCTCCCGCGCAGCTGCCTTCCCTTGCTTTTGTTTTTCCTAAACGGGGTCGGCATGTCGCAGTGTATCAAACACACATGGCATGCACTCTCCCTCTCTCCAGAAATTAGAGAGAGGATTAGAAAAAAAAGAGCAGGAGGAAACTCCTTAACCTCCCTCTGAGCGCGCACATCTGTTCCACGTTAGGAGAGCTCCTTCACCGGCCTGCGTTCCGGCTGGTTCTGCTGATTTACGGTGATCTTGACGGCCAAAGGGCGCGTTTCTCAATCCCCCTCAGCTTTAGCAGTTTTAATTACGGATGACACTCTAAGCGGAAGAGCCCGCCCAGATATTCGCTGTTTATATTCCTCTTCTTCTTGAGATATGTCAAAGGAGTTATATTTGTATTTTATTCTTTGTTTCGTTTTTTGTACGGCGCTTAATGGACTACAGAAAACTGGCTTAAAATCACTTGAATTTATCGACTGGTGCAGAATTAATCCAGATGAATTTCTCATTCTGCATTGGAATGGCAGAGCTCTCCTAAATTTATGCCTGAGCAACCACTCGTTTTTCCTTTGAATTCTGCGATGTGTAGTCTTGATTATGTAATAGGACAAATAGTTCCACAAGTTTTTGAATTCACAAAAACAAACCAGATTGGATGAGTTACTCATGCATTGACCTGGGTGACATAAGAACTATGGGAATGGTGGACTAAATCCAGTTCATTCCTGGAGGCTCTATAGTTCTGTTTCAGTTTCTGTCTCCTTGGAGGCTAAAGGATCCAGGAAAGATGTGAAGCCCTGGGGACCAAGGAAGGCAAAGAGAAGAAAAGTTACATGCAGGGCCCAGCGAGTAAGTGGTAGACAGGAAGAAAGAAGTAGGATCTTAGAAGACCACTAATAAGCTGATGATTAGTGACCACTGATGTACCCAAACTGAGTGAAAGCCTTATAAAACTGGAAGATAGAGGGGCCACCTCAATCTACAACAGTATGCTATGAAGGACACTCTGTCAGGGTCTGGTCCATGCACTTTGGGTGTTGTAGTCCGTATTGATTTACGCCTAGATAATAATACACACAGATAGTAATGATGTCTAAGTTAAAAATCGACTTAGAGTGAGGTGGCCCAGGGCTTTATTTGGGGATGCCCCTGCCATGTTTCCGCAGAGTTAAAAACTGGTTTGAAATAGGTCCCTCGCAGGCCCTATACTCATGTTATTAACGTTCCACTTAAAAACGGTGATCTATTTCTCAACAATGATTGTAAAACCCATAAAGCAATCCATATCAGTGGTGCATTTCACATTTGAATTCATCTTGCCTTCCTTAAGAGTATTTGTTTTTTCTAGATGTTGTGTTTGTCTTGTGCATTTTATCATGTAACTGGACTGTTGTATAGTGCATGCTATAACTGAGTCACATTTAGGTGTCTGTGTGAGTTCAGGTTATCAGTGTGTGTTTATGTTCAGGCAGTATTGTGAACTCTAGAGTTAAGTCTGAAGTCAGTGCAGTTTTTTTTTCTACTGCCTGTCAGTGGGTTATAAGTTGTGTTGGGTGAAATATTCCATTCTGCCAGCTGAACTGGTGGAATTTTGGCAACTAGTAACACGGAGTTCCGGAAAATACCGCCAACCGCAGCGTGGCGGAGATTTTGATCACGCTGGCCAAAATGGTAAGTTGGGGAGCGCAAACGAGATTTGATGCCCCATAGGGTGATCTTCAGTCACTAGGAGGACATCTGGCGAGATTTTCCCAAAGCACGCGGTCTCAACCATTCACGGTCAGGCAGCTACCACTCCAAAAGAAAATCGATTTGAGCAGCAGCAAAATCAACTCGACCAGCTGTGCTGTCTGGTGCTCTGCGTGTTGCTGTTCACACTAATTTTTCAGTGCAGAACGCACTCCTGGCGCTACATCACAGAGCGAGCGGCGCAATGTGCCTATTTCCACAAGTTTGCAGAAGTCCACGGAATCTCATAGAGTCAAATTCCATGAGTTCTGTACACCCTGAGGTGTTCAGACTACATGATCATCCAGTCTTTAGACCTCCGCAGAATGCTCAGAGTGATGGTCACATGTGCTAATTTTAATTACCATTCTAAGTTTAAGTGTGTGAATGTACACAGCTGTTGAAATACTGACAATGCCAAAGGAATGGAACAGAAAAAGCGTTATTTTCATTAGAGAGAGAGAGCAAGAGAGGGCATGTTGAATGAGAGGTGATGCAAAGGAAGTACACACAGAAGGACAGAGTGAAAAGACCATGACAAAGTGATGGAGATGGCATTTGGGATAATTTGGATGATTTCAGAAAGATGTCAGTAAAAAAAGGGTATAAGAGTCTTAACCCCTTGGGCACCAAGGACGGAATAGTTACGTCCGGTGGCGCGGTGCTGAGGCGCCACAGATGTCACCATTACGTCCTTGTACTGGCAATGGGAGGAAGCGCTAGCCCCCTAGGGGAGGGATGGAAAGGGAATCGCTTCCCCTTCCACCTCCGGCCCCCTGACCCCCATCAGTGACGTCTGATGACGTCAGCACGCGATCGCATGGTGAACTCATCAGAGGTCACCTCACAGCTTCCAGCGCGATCCCGGAAGAGAAATGCTAAGCATGTCTCTTTGGCTCGGGAGGAGGGGGCAGGCAGAAACATCAAAAAAAAGGAAAGGCTTTTCCTTTCTTTTGATGTAATTCTGAGCATTTCTGCAGCCCGATTGTAAAGCGATCGGGCTGCAGAAATGCCCAATAGACACCATGGAGTTTTTTTGGGCTTTTTGTTTATAATGAAGGGGAGCGACCCCCTTGGGCAAGGGTTGCTCCCCTGGGGTGCATTTAATTATTAAGCCTTTTCTGCCCCCCCCCCCCGGGGGAAGATCAGCCTATATTGATTAGGCCGATCTGCCCCCGGAGGGGCAGAAGTCACTAGACACCGGAGATTGTTTTGTTTTTTTGTTTTATAAGGGGAGCAACCCCTTAGGCAAGGGTCACACCCCCAGGGGGCAATAATTTTATTAAGCCTTTTCTGCCCCCCCGGGGCAGATCTGCTTATATTAGTTAAGCAGATCTGCCCCCATGAGAGGTAGAAGCCACTAGACACCAGGGATTTTTTTTTGTTTGTTCACATTGAAAGGAAAGCAACCCCTTAAGCAAGGGTCGCTCCCCTGGGGGGCAAATAGTTTTTAGGCCATTGCTGCCCCCCTGGAGGGCAGATCGGCCTATTTTTATTAGGCCAACCTCTCCTCAATGGGGGCAGAAACCACCAGACACCAGGGATTTTTTTTTAGGTCTGTTTCATGCAAGGGGAGTGACCCCTTAGGCAAGGGTCGCTCCCCTGGGGGGGGGGGGGACAAATATTTTTTAGGCCATTTCTGCCCCCCATGGGGGCAGATCGACCTATTTAAAAAAATAGTGGGCTGGTGGCTACCATCCTGTATGGGCATGGTTATGCCCCCACCCCAACTGAAGGGAATAACAGTCTTTCAGCTGTCCCCTGCACACTAAAACATGTTATCCCACGGCAAGCAAGAGGTCATTTGATTATTTTGGGTTTTGGTTTTAAATTTGGGCCATGAGAGCTTGTCTAACTCTCAAAATCGTCCCACTTGGAATGGTGAGGGCTGCACTTTTTGGATTTTGGGACGCTGCCATGTAGAAAAATCCTCCAGACCTAGACACATCTGAAAACTAAACATCTGGGTGAGTCTACGGTAGTGTGCTTCACATGCACCCCGCACCATTTACTTAACCGCAATGCCCTGCAAACCTCCAATTTTGCTGGAAATCACACTTTTTCCCCACATTTTTGTGATGGAACCTTTCGGAATCTGTGGAAATCCACAAAATTCCTACCAACCAGCATTTTTGCATCTACACTGATATAAATGTGGCCCCACTTGTCAGCCTAAAAATGTTTTTTTCAAACTGCCCTTTTTGATCCGCTTTGGTTCCCCCTCAATTTCGACATGTTTTTGGCTCTTCCCTGTCACAGGCACTCGGCCCACCTACACAAGTGAGTTATCATTTTTACCCAGAGACTGAGGGGAATGTTTTTTAGCTAACTTTGAGGTTTGCCGGGGATTCTGGGTAAGAAAACACGGGGGATCCAAGCAAGTCACACCTCCCTGGACTCCCTCAGGTGTCTAGTTTTCAGAAATGTTTGGGTTTGGTAGGTTTCCCTATATGGCTGCAGAGCCCAGGACCAAAAAGGTGCAGGCTGAGCCAGAGGCCAAAATCCACAGCTAGGCACTTTGCAAAAAACAGCTCTGTTTTCTTTGGGAAAATGTGATGTGTCCATGTTGTGTTTTGGGGCATTTCCTTTCGTGGGCGCTAGGCCTACCTACACAAGTGAGGTACCATTTTTATCGGGAGACTTGGAGGTACGCTGGGTGGAAGGAAATTTGTGGCTCCTCTCAGATTCTGGAGCTTTCGGTCACCGAAATGTGGGGAAAAAGTGTTTTTTTGTCCATATTTTGAGGTTTGCAAAGTATTCTGGGTGACAGAACCTGGTGAGAGCCCCACAAGTCACCCCGTCCTGGATTCCCCTAGGTGTCTAGTTTTCAGAAATGTTTGGGTTTGGTAGGTTTCCCTATATGGCTGCAGAGCTCAGGACCAAAAAACCCAGGTGCTCCCCCCCCAACCCCCTGCAAAAACAGGTAGTTTTGTATTTGATCATTTTGATGTGTCCAGATAGTGTTTTTGGGTCATTTCCCATCGTGGGCACTCAGCCCACCCACGCAAGTGAGGTACCATTTTTATCGGAGACTTGGGGGAACGCTGAGTGGAAGGAAATTTGAGACTCCTCTCAGATTCCAGAACTTTCTGTCACTGAAATGTGCGGAAAAAGTGTTTTTTTGGCCAAATGTTGAGGTTTGCAAGGGATTCTGGGTAACAGAACCTGGTGAGAGCCCCACAGCTTACCCAATCTTGGATTCCCCTAGGTGTCTACTTTAAAAAAATGCACAGGTTTGGTAGGTTTCCTTAGGTGCTGGCTGAGCCAGAGGCCAAAATCCACAGCTAGGCACTTTGCAAAAAACAGCTCTGTTTTCTTTGGGAAAATGTGATGTGTCCACGTTGTGTTTTGGGGCATTTCCTTTCGTGGGCGCTAGTCCTACCTACACAAGTGAGGTACCATTTTTATCGGGAGACTTGGAGGTACGCTGGGTGGAAGGAAATTTGTGGCTCCACTCAGATTCTGGAGCTTTCGGTCACCGAAATGTGAGGAAAAAGTGTTTTTTTGGCCATATTTTGAGGTTTGCAAAGTATTCTGGGTGACAGAACCTGGTGAGAGCCCCACAAGTCACCCCATCCTGGATTCCCCTAGGTGTCTAGTTTTCAAAAATGTACAGGTTTGGTAGGTTTTCCTAGGTACTGGCTAAGCTAGCGATCAAAATCCACAACTAGGCACTTTCCAAAAATCACATCAGTTTTCAATGTAAAAATGTGATGTGTCCATGTTGCGTTTCCTGTCCCGGGCATAAGGCCTACCCACGCAAGTGAGGAACCATTTTTATTGGGAGGCTTGGGGGAAAACAGAATAGCAAAACAAGTGTTATTGCCCCTTGTCCTGCTCTAAATTTTTAAATTCCAAATGTAAGAAAGTGTGTAAAAAAGAAGTCTATTTGAGAAATGCCCTGCAATTCACATGCTAGTATGGTCACCCCGGAATTCAGAGAGGTGCAAATAACCACTGCTTTTCAAAACCATATCTTGTGCCTATTATAGAAATATAAAGGTTTCCTTGATACCTATTTTTCACTCTTTATATTTAGCAAATTAATTGCCGTATACCCGATATACAATGAAAACCCATTGCAAGGTGCAGCTGATTTATTGGCTCTGGGTACCTAGAGTTCTTGATTAACCTACAAGCCCTATATATCCTCGCAACCAGAAGAGCCCAGCAGACATAATGGTATATTGCTTTAAAAAATCTGACATCGCTGGAAAAAGTTACAGAGTAAAACGTGGAGAAAAATGGCTGTTTTTTTCACCTCAATTTCAATATTGTTTTATTTCAGCTGTTATTTTCTGTAGGAAAACCTTGTAGAATCTACACAAATGACCCCCTTATGAATTTAACATTTTGTCTACTTTTCAGAAATGTTTTGCTTTCTGGGATCCGGCATTGGTTTCATACCCATTTCTGTCACTAACTGGAAGAAGGCTAAAAGCATAAAATATAGTAAAAATGGGATATGTCCCAGTAAAATGCCAAAATTGTATTGAAAAATTTGGTTTTCTGATTCAAATCTGCCTGTTCATGAAAGGTGGGAAGATGGTTATTTTAGCACCACAAATGCTTTGTTGATGCCATTTTTTAATGTATTTTGGCTAATTTCTTGGTCTCCTACTGGGGAACCCACAAAGTCTGGGTTGGAAAGAAACGCTGCAAATTTGGCGTGAGTAGCTTATGTGAACAAAAAGTTATGAGGGCCTAAGCGCGAACTGCTCCAAATAGCCAAAAAAAGGCCTGGCACCGGAGGAGGAAAAGGCCTGGCAGCGAAGGGGTTAAAGATTGAGAGACTGAAGGAAAATAAGACACTCCAAAGACCACTACCACTTCCACAACAGTGTGAAAAGGAGAATGTGAGGGAATGAGACTCTCCAAAGACCACTACCACTTCCACAAACCCTGGCAATTTTTAATACAGTCTCATGTTTTCAAAATTAAAACGTTTTCAGTTCCAATTATTCAAAATAAAATCATTGTTGTTACCTATTTATCTACCAAACAGCTACCAAGCATTAGGAATCCCAATAGATCAGATGTATTTTAGACTCAGTTCCTTCAATTTGCAATATATCTGGATTCAATAACAAAAAACTCACAGAAAGGCACACAAAGACTGAATTGGTAGCATGCCGTGCGAGGCACAGGATACTAGTTCATATGTTTTAAGCCATATCTTTAATTACATACGTCACATCTCTTGGAATGGATTCCTAGTTATGTGTCTTTGACAAACCTCCCTGTTAGAGACCACCCCACCTTTTTCATCCCACTTAAAGTAGTGAGGTGGCTGACTTACAGACAGTGACGGCTGCAAAGTAATTTGAGACGGTGATGTCCACTCAGCAGCAGTTGGTGAAGTCTGCACAAGACTGAAAGACAATGAAGGCCACACAGCTCTCGGAGGCAGTGAAGGCCTCAGATCTCTGGGAAGCTGGGAAGGCTGCAGAACATGGAGGAGGGTTGCAGTGAAGTTCTCAGTGTAGTGAGGACCAGCCAAGGCCAAACTCAACTGAAAGAAGCAGAATGGCTAACAGTCCTCAGGCCTGCGGTTTCCCAGGTCCATGCGTGACTTGCTCCTCCCAGACACATTTTTCTTTGCATTCTGGGACCTAGAGTCTTGTTTATTCCATTATAAAAACCAGGACTACAAGTCTCAGAATTTAAAGAAAAAAGCCTGGACTGGAGCAGCTTATCCCACATGTACCTGAGAAACTTGGTAGCGTGAGCCATGTGCACCAGTGATTACTACAGAGCACTTGCAGCCTTTGATCTTCCCTAGTAAATTATAAGATTGGTCTAGGCTGAGCGAAGCACTAAGGTAAATCTTCCTCCAGATCAGGCGGAGAGCCCAGTGCAAAAAGGAAGCTTTGGCTTTGTGGATGTGCACATGCTCACTCCTTAATACAAAGGACAAAGCTCTTTTCTAAAGTAGAAATCAGTGCAATTAAATAGGTAAGGACAGTTAAGACAATAAAGAAACAATGTTTTTTATGCTGTGTGTCAGGGGAGGTGGGGCATGGGCAGTGTATAAAGAGTAATGTTCCTCATTAATGCTTACCTTTTCATATCCGGCGTATGTGATCAGTTAGTCCATTATGACTCAGCAGAAGGAGGGAACCAAACCCTAGCTCCCATCTTTCCCAGATGGCCTGACAGTACAAAAGACATGTACATATGTAAGTTACATATCACAAATTCAGCTACAAAACAACATCAGCTGGTGTCAGCCAATATCGGTAACTTATGTGAATAAGTCCATAGTATAATTCGAGGTTTTTGTGTTTGCTCTCATGATCTAGAATTCTTCCAAAGGATATACATGGTGTGGTCCAAAATCCCATATCTATTTACGCAGCAAATATCCAAAGGGGAAAACTAGATTTATACAAGGCATCTGAAATGTACTCAGCTATATACCTTGTGAATTTCTGGTTCTTGCTTCAGCTTGTATGTGATGCTAACCAAAAATGCTAAATGAAACTAGTCACTATTGTTATGTGTTTATGATCTGATCCCACTCTATTCCTAGAAGAAGACGCCGTTTCTTTTCTACCAAATTTCCAGAGGACACTCTTCTCCATTTTTTGGTATAGAAATAAGTAGATTATGGTCTAAATGGCCTCAATTTTCAAATATTAACTAGGGTGTGCTGTGGAAACCAGTTTATTGAAATAACTGATATAGGGGATATTTATTGACTTTCTAAATAACTCGTTTGTTGTCAGATTGTATAACCTGATCCCAGTTTAGAAGTTATGTTTATCATGCATTTCATACAGAAACCATTTCGAATTGCATCATTTATGGGCAAATCTGAGGGAAATGTAACTAAAGATACCGAGGACCATTTAATTATCAGTGTAGATTATTCTATGTAAAAGACACAAGGTAATGAATGCCCTTCCGATTGTAGAGTTTTAAACCAAGCACGATTCCTATACAATCATACATAGTTAGCATTCTTCAAAGCTATACAGTAGAATACTGGATACCCAAACATTATTTTGTGGACAGTATATCTTATGTGAACGACTCTCTATGTCTTGATACGAAGGGATTACGTCATCGTCCATTCACTGCGGTTTTCAAGAACTCCGGTTGGAGCCACTATAAACCTAAACAAACTGGATGGGTAAACTGTCAGTACATTTATGGGACACATTCCAATGGCCTTGGTTACGAGACATAAAAAAGGGGATTGGTGTGGGTACCTAGCTACACTATGCTTTGTATCAAAAAGTGAGCCATACAATAGTTTCTGCACTGCGTTGTTCTAACTTCCTGGCGCGAGGGATCGGACATTTGAGAGAATGCTTGAAGCTTGAATGGAGTATGACCTTATAGCTTTTCCTAAATCGTCAAGGTGTGAATACGAAAAAACCATAGGCTTGACGATTTTTAACCAGGTTGGTTTTATGACATTTTTTCTGAACAGGATACCATGAAATCTTCTCTGTGTTCCTATTTCTGTTCTTAAGCAATATTTGATTATCCTCAGTTTAACCATGTAGGGCACTTTTTAGGAAAGGAGTTCTGCCCATCGACCTTCCCTTTAACCTGACACCAGCCATGTTCTATTGTGTGCGAAATCTAAGGTTCATGTCCTACCTCACTGATATTTTTCATTTTGAGGTCTTGCCTACAAAGCTCAAGGTGTGTGTTACCAGATGTATTGTTTACAATTCAATTGTCTCACAACCCGCCCATAGACTACCATTATTTGCTTTCGTTTTCACGCTCATATGCAATCTTTGGATTGCTTTGCTTTCATAGGCTTCCCATCCTTTCCTTTGTGTGGTCATTCCTGGAGCATGGACCAAGTACATGTCTTCTTACTCATCTTTTTGCAATTCCATTTTTTTCTTATTTTATAAACATTTCAATATTATCCCTGGATATGCAATGTGCTCTCCTATATTTAACACAGGCATACAGCTTTTTTATGTCACTTTCACACTATCTGCCGTCTCTATTGAAGCTTTAGTTACTTACAACCACAAGTGTACTATTCTATGCCACTCTACTCTACTTCACTCTTCCCCACTCTACTCTACACCACTCCACTCTGCACCACTCCACTCCACTCTACTCTGTGCCACTCCACTTTAGGCCCCTCCACTGTACTCTACACCTCTCCTCTCTACACCACTTTACATCACTCTGCTCTATGCCAAACCAGTCTATTCCACTCTCCTTTATGCCACGCTGCACCTTGCCACTTCACTCTACGGCACTCCACTCTACCCCACTCCACACCTCTCTATGCTACTGTACTCTATACCATTCCACTCCACTCTACGCCACTCTACCCCATGCTACTCTACTTTACTCAATCCCACTCTATGCCATTCTTTTCTACATTACTCTGTGTCACTCTACTTTACGTCAATCTACTCCACTCTATGCTGCTGTGCACCACTCTATGCTACGCCACTCTACTCCGTTCCATTTCTCACCACTCCACACAATGCCACTCCTAGCCACTCCACGTCACTCTGGCCATTCAATTCTGTGTGACTCCACTCTAATCCATGCCACTACTCCACACCTCTCTATGCCACTCTGCTCTATGCCACACCACTCTACTCCACTCCACTCTACCCAATGCCACTCCCCTCTATGCCACTCTACTCTACTCTCCACTCTATTCTACTTAACTCCACAACATTGAACTCTGCTCTACATCATGCCACTCCACTGCATTCTACAGCACTTCACTCCCATCTATTCCACACCACACAGTCCCACTCTATGGCGCTCCACTCTATGCCACTTTGCTCTACAACACTTTACTCTATGCCACTTTATGCCACTCCACTGTACGTCACTCTACACCACTTCCACTCTACGTCACTCTTAAGCTACTTTACTCTATGGCACTCTACACTATGCCACTCTAAACTATGCCACTCTACTCTGTGCATGCTACTCTATGCCACTCTACTCTGTGTTAATCTTTTCTACTGTACTCTATGCCACTCCAATCTATGCCATTCTCCTCTACACCATTCTACTCTATGCCACGCTGCTGTGCACTGCTCTATTGTATGCCACTCCATCCTACACCACTCCCCATTCCATTCTACTCCACTCCACTCTGTCACTCCACTCTCTGCCGCTCCACTCCACATTACTCTATGCCACTCCACTTCATGCCACCATATGCCACTCCACAGCACTCTCCCCTACCCCACTGTCCTCTATGCCACTCTTGTACTATGTCACACCATTAACATTTAGCCATGCTGAACAGCAGCCACGCTGCAGTACAACAATGCTAAAAGACATAGGCAAAGCCAATAGCTCCCATAGGCTAGAAATATTGGTTTTGCCAATAGCCAATAGCTCTCATAGGCTATAAGTATTGGTTTTGCCAATGCTTGTTTCTCATGTAACATGTTTTTCGTCAGTCTATGGGTGTTCATTTTTGGGGGCAGAGATACTAACTCCTTATGCTTCCATGTCCCTGGGAGCTTTTGGATGGGGAATAAAGAACATGGAGGTAGTGGTGGCTATGTCATTCACTTACGTACTGAGATGTTATATATATGAACTGAAATTAAGCCCCTTCTCTACAGGATGGAATTCTGAAGTGTTAGAGAGGTAGGATAGGGAATGGACTCTGTAAATGGGCAGACACCTTGCCCTATCTGCCTCCACCTCTGCCGTTGGTATGAGCATGAACAGTTGCTTTGTTTATTGGGTCAATTTACAAACTAACCTTTCAACATGACCCGGCTTTCGTTAGTCAAGCAGACCTGTTTGCTTTTTAGCTTGAGGTGGGGCCACAAATTACATCTAGTCCTTTAAGCCACAGGTCTTCTGCTGTACAAAGAGAGCTGAGCTAAGAGACTACCCTAAACTGCCTTAGACAGACCTTACTTCCTTTTGTTTGAAGGACAAGGCTGAAAAGGTAGTGAAGGCGCACTGAACAATGAAAAAGAACACCAAGGAAGCAACCCAACTACAGTTCTGGGCCCAAAAGAGCAGAAAATCTGCGAACGCCCTCAAGGACTCAAGAACCTGAGAATCTGTTTTTGCGATTGTTAGAGGTGAGTTGTCAATTTTTTACCAGATCCATTACATTGTTGGGACCACATATCTGTTCGAAAGTTAAGACTACTTTTTCCCTTTGTAACAGGATAATGGAGACAGATAGTTTATCTCCAGGGCTTCCTTGACTCTCTGATGCGCTAATGCCCAGAACGAAGACACAATATTCAGTCTTAACATTTATCCTGGAGTATAAATCAGTTTAGAAAAGAGTCAGTGTGTGGGAGAATAATAATATTATAATGAAAGCTCAGCTTCATTTTATTGTTCCCTTTTTGCAGCTGGTCATGTCGCCCTTGGAGTGACATTAGAAGGGGCAGTGGCTTTATGTTGCTCCCTTAACTCACAAAGATATTTCTCTTCTCCGGTGTACTTTTGGAACTCATCAAGGGTGGTTTCCTCACCTAAACACCCCTCTTCAAGAGGCGTTATGTCCGGGGTAAATGTTGGTTACCTTTAGTTTCAAGTATCAGTAGTGTTTGAACTTGTTTTCCGTCTAGTAGTACTGTTGTGTATAAGCGCATATGGGTGGTACCATGATGTCCTGTAGGTGGGGCCTTCGCCCAGTGCAGTCAGGTTAATGAAACAAAGGATAGCCTGGTATTCCTCCACTTCTTGTGTCACGAGAAAGGTAATCTCAGGTGTAATATTTATAGATTATGTGTTACTTTTCTTTAATTGTCATATTGGTCATTTAGTAGAATCCGTATTGTGTCAAGAACTGTGATATAATGAGGATCACACTAGGGGAACAACACAATACTTTCCAATAATTGGAAACCCATACCTTAATTTGACGTTGACAAGTCTACAGTGATTTCCTTGAGAAAGCTGACTGAATTGGTGGAGCAAAACATGTGTTGTTAGTGCAGATGCAAGTAATTAAATAAAAATATATAATCCATAACTAATAGACATGTGCAATCTCTTCTCGAGACAAAAAACATTGTGGGATACTAAGATACCCTTTATTCCATGGTTACCATATACTTTTGTTTTCTTATAATGGATGTTTGCTTTCTGTTCTATTCTATTTTATTCTTCTATGACACCCAAAATAAACTTGCAACCACTAGCCGCTACTTCTTAGATGTCATCGATATAGCGGAACACCATAACAATAACTATCCAATTTTTTTCAGCTAAGGCAAACAATGCAACATTTTACTCGTTGCGTTCATCACTGAAATGAATGAGAATATGAATTTAAAAGTGCCCTCTGGGTGGTATTAGGATTCACCCTCCCACCCCTCTATTAATACTGTGTTTTACAGAAGACTATTAATATCACTGGGTTATGCAGGAGAGCCACACATAGCATGCAAACTGAATTAGTGGCTAAGTAATAATGCTACAGAATTTGCAATAAATGTACTTTTATTGTAGTGCAACTTTTATATAGCACCTAACTACCTCTATGTGAGGCACTGAAATGCTTACCTGCATAAGTAGCATAATACAGTCTATGGGGTGTGTGTATGGAAGTGAGGTGTCTTTAATTTGATCCTATATGGGAAGTGTTTCCATGTTGTGCCTGATGACCACCAGGGTGTTGTTAGCAGTGTAATGGAAATGTGACCGATTGGCTCACAGTTTATGTGGTTTTTAGTAAGCTAGCAGATTGAGCTGCTCTGAAGGTCTATTTATGGTATTTTTTATTATCAGAGTCCCCTTAGGTGGTTACTGAACTCGGATGTCCATTTTGAGATACATTGTTCAAAGTTTGTGGTCCTGAGAAGGCATAGGTTGGAGGAAGACTTGGTGAAGAGATCTGCTGGGATGGACTTTGATACTCTCATCTTATAGCTGTTTGTCATTGTTAGATGTGAAAAAGCATCCATTGTGTGTAGCTTCTTGGGGTCTGCAGTGGTGGACTAAATTTTAGTCCTCAATTGAACAGAAGTATGTGGTGAGGCAGATCTCTTCAGGTATTCCATGCCTGTTCTGCCTGTAACAGATGGTTTATTGCTGTGAACTGGTTGAGTACTTGATGATGGACATGCGCGTAGCAGTTTTGTCTTATGTGAGTGTGAGAGTGTCAAGCAGTGTCAGGAAATTATTATGTAGTCTGTATGAACTAGAGTCAGCTGCCAGAACCCTGAGTGTTATGGTATTATTATTAGAGTGGGACAGGAGGATTACAAATTGTATTATATTGTAATTGCATTTATTAAGTGCATACTACCCCTAATGAGGAGTTAAAGTGTTTTGCGCCAAGTATTGGGATTAATCTTGTGTTCGTAAGGGATCCATTCCATTTTTAACTCCAGTTTCATTTGCAGGATTCAATTACTGTAGTTAGGTGTGATCTTTTCTGGGAGAGGATATTCAAATTCATGCAATTGGGTGGTGATATTAATAGATGAGCTACAAGAGATTACTTAGTGGTAAGTTGCAGGGGTATGAATTTTAAAAGAGAGGTTGTAGCCTTTGAGAGGAAGCATGGGCAATTTGCAAAAATGCAATAAGGGATTAAGGTGGACATTCATTTGATTTAAGGTAGGCTGTGGTCAGAGAGAGAAGAAATGCATAGGATGGAAAGTAAGGGGAGGGTCATTCGAAAGTGAAAATGAAAAGAACATTCGGACCTTTTAAGTCAAGATGAATTTTAAATGGAATACAGGGGAGGCTTTTTTCTGATTGCATGCAATTTTAGGACACAAAACTGTAGAAAGAAACATTAGTTGCTTGTGAGATAGTCCTATATTATGTGCTTTTGATAATCACTGCATGTCCCATACGCCAAAATTGCTCTCATAGGTCAGCAGAGTCAGGTCCATCTTTGCTGCTTTATTTCCGTGGCCTAGACTAATCGTTTTGCTAATCCAAGGGAGACGAGCAAGAGCTTCATAGGGACTACTGTAGCGCTGGCTTTAGAACGGCGGACGTCCATCCCTACTGTGGCGATTTCCCTTCACAGCATACTGCACATGTCTGTACTTTGTTGGCACTTCATCGTCTTGCTTCAGCTGCGCAGCAAATGTTTGTGGCTTCTTCCAAAGTGAGCCCACATCCTCATCTCATCAGTCACTCTGAGCTGTATAGCTCCCGCTGCAAAGACGATAGTGACCTCAAGGTCAGCACTCTTGCACAATGCAGATTTCGTCTTCATTTCAGCAAATAACAAATCTATAGGCTCACTTTCTCTTGCCTTGTTTCTCGGAACTCCTCCCCTCTAAAAACACATCTACGATAAACTGTAGGTTTTAAGCGCTTTTTAAACATGACTTTTAATGTTTCCAGTAGTTGTATCTTTCCTTTACACCCACAGTACATGCACGAATGTCACAATGAGATTTAGCAAGTGACAATTAATTATCCAGTGTCCATATACGTTACATTATATTATGATATTTTTATGCAGATTGTGTCTGCCAATTATGTGGTCCTGGTGACTTGTCATTGCAGGTGTGTGTGTTTGTGGTTGAACACTATTCTATTCATTCCAGCCACACTGGATGCCTAGCATTCATGGTGTAGCACAGATGTATTCATTGATAGTGGCGTTCTACTTGCACTGGGATAGTCTTTCATTGTCCTGCTCGGCTTTATAATTTCGTGTGTGATGCCTCCCTTTCTTTTTGCTGTTCTGTTTGAAGCTTTTCTGTGGACGCATGGTAAATTTAAATTATATTAACCGAAACAATGTTTTTGCAAAAGTTTTAATTTTGTGATGGAGCATTAGTTGTTCTCTAGGAAACTCCCTCGCTCGTAGAAACCTCATGTAGCATGTTTCTGCTCTCTTTCATATTGCATTTTGATCACCAGCCATTCTTCAAGACCTGAACTGAGACCTAAATCTACACTTTTCCTTAATACCTGCTTTCTGTGTGTTTAGGGTGTAGTGAAAAATAGAGAAAAAGTGAAAACCTGTATGTCATGAATCCCCTTTGCGATCTGGTTCGTTGGATGTTTTTCGACATCCGCTCACTATTTGGGATTAACTGACTGGAGGATCCCCCTGTGTACATGAGTGTTAAAAGAGTACCCTGTACTACTCTGTTAATTTGTGAGCCCACTCATTCCTACTGACAATGTACTCCCAGAGGGCGCAAAATTAAATGGGCAGAAACAAGATTGAAAATTTCACACCAAAGGGTCAGAGTGTAGTAAAATGGGAAATCCTGTCCAAGAAGTGTGGACAAGAGAGTGAAAAAATGAGGGGGATGGGTAGGAAAAGTAATAACTTGTTAGGAGATAGGAATAAATGAAAAAACATAATGCTGAGGGAAAAATATTGCATTCATTTCTACACTGTGGGTGGTGCTTAAAGTTATTGACTCAAAGTTGTTGTAACTTGAGCTTAGTGTACTCGAGAATAGATCCACAAAACGCAGTGCACAAATGTCTTGTTGTTTATTTTATCCTATTGGCATCAGAACCATGTTGAGAGCTAGTTGAGCAACGCAACATGAGCAAAAACCACCAACTAACACTTACTTTGATGACTATGGAGAAAATGTGTCTTACCAGTTATTACCTAACACAACCGACTTGTTGAATCCCTTTTGCACTAGGTGTGTTCCCAAATTGCCTCAAAATAGACCATGTTAAAAAAGCCCGAAGCTGACCCGTATAGCTTAAACAACTTCGACCCTGTATCCGATACTCCTTTTCTGACCATAATCAATGATAACTGTGTGTCAACACAACTTACACAGAATATCACCATTAGCAACCGCTTAGACACATTTCACTTGGGTTACAGAAAATGATGTAGCAGGGAAGCTGCTTTGCTACAAGTGTTCAAGGACGCACTTTGCATTCCGGTGTATGACATTTCTGGTCTTCTGGTCCACCTTCACCCACCAGCTGCATTCAACACAGTGACCCACACTCAGCTCATCAAGAGCATTCAATGTATGGGAATTGACTGGGTAGTTCTTAGATAGTTCAACTCTCATCTGACCAACGGGAGCCAGCAGATCAAAGCGGAACTCTGCTTCCCAAATACAGTTGCTTTAATGCAGCGGTTCCCATATAGCTGCTTATGTTTTCAACCTTTATTTTGAATGCATCACTGTTCTACCCAAGAACTTGGGAATCTTAGATCATTAATACTTTGATGATACTCTGATATATCCTAACGTCTTCACCCCTCAGATGTTTCACTTCTTGCCCAAACCCTGCATATATCTCCAAACTGGATGACTTTACATAATTTGACACTGAATCCTCTAAAACTGAATTTCTGACTCTGATGCGTGGCGGAATGTTTGAGATCAGGGCATTAAGGTAGACAACACCCCCACAGTTCTGTTAAACTATGCTAATGGGAATACGTCACTATGTAAACAACTCTAACAAAACATAACATAATTTAAGATATAACAACATGCTCTCTCATTAATGTTTCTTTTGGCCTGGTAGGTTTCCTCTCAACAGTTCGAAAGACTTGTGTTTTTTGTTCTGCAGTTTAATAAAGTGAGAAAATAGAATGCATAATATTTGCCTCCATGCCTTTAATAAAATCAAGATGTCCCTTCACTAATGTTAGAAAAATATACCTTATTTTCCTATGTAAATCAGCAATTACTCCTTCATAGCACTTGTTACCTTTCCAGCCATCCCTTGCCTTTTTTCTCAACCAGATGCCTAAGGGTTGCTAGCGGTTATGCACAATTGTTCGGCTAAGTGTAATTTGAGTTCTTTGGGGAAGGTAATATTCTTGACAACACATGTCTCTCATTGCTTCTCTTGATCATTGATATCCACCTCCAGCACTTTGAGTTGGTCATAGGTCTCCATTAAGAGCTTTGCAAGGAATCAACTTGAAACAGGCTTTAATCACTTTGCTGTATGCTACACACAGAAGTGACACAATATCAAACTAGCTATCAAGAGATCTAGGCTATGTAATATGAACTAGTTCCATACTGTATGGTTTTAGAGCTATATTGCATACATAATTCAGGTTTTTCCTCATTATTTCTGTGCAGTTGTTTAACTTTACAGAGCTACTGCAAACATGCCTCCCACATGGCTAGGTACTGGAGTACTCTCATGCTGCAAAAATATTGTTGCACAAATATGGACCACTAGACTATCGGAGAGGTGATTTAATATTGGTCATTCTAGGTTGGCCTGATTAAGAGTGGGTTTCGGATAGATTGAATTTCTCAAACTTCATTACATTTCAGCTTGTCAATCCTGTCGAAGTTTAACACGGTAAATGTGTATGGTATTTACTGTACCATGCAATTTTAGGTGCATTTAAGACCAAAATTCACATGTTGTTCCCCATAAACCTTTAATAGGTGTTATTTATCATGCCTGATAAATAACATATCCGGTAGGATACGAAATTTCCTAGCTATCGTGAAGGAAAGTTTCAATTCTATTAAGGACACGGAGGCGAGGATTATGCAAATCTTTCTTCACTCTTTATTCAACAGCAAGTTCAAAGTTAAACAAAACATGAACAGAAAAACTACAAGTTCCATGAGCCCGCCGCCATGGTAACGAGTATCCAATGAGGTGCCCTCCTTCACATCAGTATAAATGGCCCGAGACACGTCACACTTCCTCGACTTCACTGCGGAAGGAATCCTGGTAGAGTCAATTGGTCGTAGTTTCGGAACCTAAAAAATAGGTGTAATTAGATGCAAATCCGATAGAACACAGGAAACCTACCAAAGGCAACAAAGTTATGAACTCTAAAACACATATAAATGAAAATATATCTGAATCAAGTGTTTACCTGAAAAATTAAAAATATGAGCAGAATAACCAATAAACAAAGGCATAAACGCAAGTATACTACCTTGCTACGCAGATAGATGTAATCGGGAGGGAACATATCCGCGAAATGTATGTGGGTGGGATAATCCTCGCCTCCGTGTCCTTAATAGAATTGAAACTTTCCTTCACGATAGCTAGGAAATTTCGTATTCTATCACAGGACCGGAGGCGAGGATTATGCAAGTTCAAAGCTTACTTACCACCAGTGCGGCTGCGTCGTGAATTGGTTTAAAGTAAAACTTCTTAAAAGTAGACTCTGAAGACCAATCAGCAGCATGCATGATGTCCTCCAACCTGCCCCCCACTTGTATGGCTTTGGAAGCCATAGCTCCCCGAGTAGAATGAGCCCCAAAAACTCGAATATCTATACCTGCCTCAGAGAGAATCCACCGAATCCATCTGGCAATGGAGGGAGAAGAAACCGCCCTAAACGGCTTCTTAATAGAAATCAACAATTGAGTCTCACCTGGAGGTCTACAAGAACTGGTCACTTCCTCATAGACTTTGAGACATCTAACCACACATAGCCTCGGGGAATCAGGAAAAACGGGATAGGACACCGACCTGGTATTATTCTTTGTTCTCCTTGCAATAGTAAACGTGACTCCTTCTGGAGTAAAGACTCGAGCGGAAACATCCAGTGCTCTGATATCTGACACACGCTTACAGGAAATGAGGCAGAGAAGCATGGCTAATTTTGCCGACAATTCCTTCATCGACAAATATTGGTTGTCCCGCCAAGAGGATAAGAGATTAAGAACCAAGTTCACATCCCAGAGCTCCGAATATCTAGGTTGTGGAGGTCTGGAGAGTCTAATACCCTTAAGAAGTTTACAAACCCAGGGATGCCCCCCAATCGGGAGATTATTCAGGGGAGGATGGCCCGCAGAGATGGCCGAGCGAAAAGAATTGATGGTGCGATACGCTAAGCCGGATGCAGCTAATTCCGCCAGGAAATTGATGATGTCGGCAATGCTGGCCCCCATGGGATCGCAGTGTTTGCCCACACACCAACTAGACCACCTATTCCATGCTGATCTATATCGTTTGCATGTACCAGGGGCCCAGGCCTGTGCGATGAAGTTATTAGCTTCCTGCGAAAGCCGGTTGTTTTGCCAATGATGCCGGAAATCTTCCAAGCTATGAGGGGAAGA
Source organism: Pleurodeles waltl (assembly GCF_031143425.1). Classification (NCBI taxonomy): domain Eukaryota; kingdom Metazoa; phylum Chordata; class Amphibia; order Caudata; family Salamandridae; genus Pleurodeles; species Pleurodeles waltl. Next base: position 317,232,678 of record NC_090448.1, on the reverse strand, counting down.
TGACCTTGAAGGATTAGAGGGTGGCAGAACCCCGACGGATCCAGGAGTTTCGAGGGAAAATCCGGGAGGCGAAGAGGACACTCGCACGAGAGTTCCAGCAGAGTCGGGAACCATGCCTGTGATCTCCACCAGGGGGTTATTAGAATCACCGTCGCCTCTTGGCGGCGAACTTGAGCAGCAACCCACGGGATAAGAAGAAACGGGGGAAAAGCATAACCCTGAAGAGTGCCCCAATGTTGGAGAAACGCATCTACTGCCATCGCTCCCGGATCCGGACGCCAGCTGAAGTATAGGGGAAGCTGGGCATTCCAACGAGACGCAAAGAGATCCACTGAACAGGGACCCCAATGATCCATGATCGCCTGAAAAACCGAGCGATGTAGTCGCCAATCGCTGGGATCCCGGAGAAACCGAGAATTCCAGTCTGCCCACACATTCTGGGTTCCCGGAAGATACTCCGCTGTGACTGAGATTTGGTGTTGAAGGCAAAAATGCCAAAATCTATCGCTAGCCCCGCTAGGGCTCTTGATCTTGTTCCGCCTAAACGATTTATGTATTGCACTGCCGATACGTTGTCCATCCGTAGTAGAACTACGCATGAGACCTTGTTTCTCGTGAGAGACTTGATCGCAAAAGAACCCGCCAGGAGCTCCAGGCAGTTGATATGCATGGTTAGTTCCTGCGGGGTCCAGCGTCCCCCCAACGAGATGTCCCCGCAATGAGCCCCCCATCCCTGGCGACTGGCATCTGACTCGATCACCAGATCCGGGGCCGCTCCAAAGATGGCCCTGCCATTCCATGCCTCCATGTGGTCCAGCCACCAACACAACTCCGTCCTTGCCTCTTGAGACAGGGAGATCAACTCGGAGTACGTCACCCCTCGGCGAAGGTGAAACGCTTTCAAGCGTTGCAGGGCTCTGTAGTGTAGGGGACCCGGAAAAATGGCTTGAATCGAAGACGAAAGCAGGCCTACCACTCTGGCTAACTGGCGTAGAGAGATCTGGTCCCGTTGCAGGACCTTTCTCAGTTCCTTCTTTATCTTGGAAATCTTCGTCGCCGGGAGACTGAGAGACGCTGAACGGGAATCCACTAGAAACCCTAGGAAGACTAACGATTGAGTCGGAGTAAGTTGCGACTTCTGTTGGTTGATCACAAAACCAAGGTCCTGGAAAAGCGCAATAGTTGTGTTCAGATTGAACATCAACTGAGACCTGGACTGATCCATCAAAAGGATGTCGTCCAGATAAATTATGAGGCGAATGCCTTGTAACCTCAGAGTTTCCACTACTGGTTTGAGAAGTTTTGTGAAGCACCACGGCGCCGACGACAGGCCGAAGGGGAGTGTGGTGAATTCGAACACCTGGTTGTTCCATAAGAATTGCAGGAATCTGCGATGGGGTGGAAAAATAGGGACCGTGAGGTACGCGTCCTTGAGATCTAGACGAACCATCCAGTCCCCTTGTAAGAGGAGGTCGCGGAGCATGTGAATACCCTCCATTTTGAAATGTCTGTAAACCACCCACTCGTTGAAAGCACGAAGATTGATAACGGGACGAAACCCTTTGTCCTTCTTTTCCACCAAGAAGATGTTGCTTACGAAGCCTGTGGGGTGAAGGGAAGTAAAGAAAATGGCACCTTTGTGAAGAAGGGCCTGAACCTCTAAATCTATGAGTTCTGAGTCTTCTGCCGAGAACGCGATGGGCTGAGGCAGTTTCTCCTGAAATGGAGTACCCCAGAATTCTATTTGAAAACCTGAGACAGTTTGCAGAACCCATGCGTCGGAGGTAATGCGCCTCCAATTGTCCCTGAAAAACCTCAATCTCCCGCCAAAATTTGTTGGGGAAAAAGGGATAAGCCTCACCCGAGGGACCTCCTGGGGCATTATATGTTCCTCGTGCATTTCTGGAACCTCTGCTTCTTCCCCTGCCTCTGTTGGGGAAGAAGGTTCCTTGTCTGCCGTCCCTCCAACCGTTGTTGCGGAAGGAGCTGGGGCCTTGCTGGAAAGGACGGCCGGAAGAGCGACCCCTGCCTCGCCCGGCCCCGCCAAAAACCTTGTTGGGGAAAACCTTCTTAATCGAAGATTGCGCTTTATCCAAAGCTGAAAACGTAGCCACAAATTTTCCCAACTCTTTCACAAAGGGATCGCCAAATAAATTGCCTTGGGCAACAGCCCCTGCCTCCGAGTTAGACAGTTCCCCTAACTTGGGGTCGATTTTGATCAATAAAGATCTGCGTCTTTCTGCAGAGATGGCACAGTTCGCGTTGCCCAGAAGACAAACAGCTCTCTGAGCCCATCCCGCTATGATGTCCGTCTGAAGGGGAGTGTTTGCTTGCTTGGCCCGCTCCGCCAATTGAATAATCTGTGTGAGGGGACCTAACACATCAAGAAGTTTATCCTGGCATGCCCTCCAGGAGCGATCAATCCCTTTTTTGGGATCCTTGGTGTACTTGGAAAAAAACGTACACATTTTTGGGTCAATAACTGGCGTGAAAGCGACCTTATCCGATAAAGACGGGCGTGGGCACTCCGCCCGTAGACGAGTGCGCACCTCTTTGTCCAGAGGTTGCCTAATTTTACTGGCGACATATTCAGCCACCTTGTGGTCTGGACGCCACTCCGAGGAACGCGGATGGTAGATACCCTCCGGCTCAAACATATCGGAGTCAGAATCGGCGTGATCCGAAGGATCTGGTAGGGTAGCACCCGGACGCCAAGGGCGACCCGAGTCGTCATCTAAAGATGATGAGTCCTCATCTGAACATCCCATGAAGCCTTTGGGGGATCCCAGATCAGGGTTCCATAGGTGGTGAAGCTTGTCACCCAGTACTCCGGGCAAACGGTCCTCCCGGGAGGGTACGCGCTTATGCGCGCGCTCACTCTTGGGATTGGGTGAAAATACACCATCCCCCAGGTGCCCCGCGTCGCGCTTGCGCATTTTCCTGGGGGCCGAAAGGGTAGAGGAATCACCCTCCGCTCCCGTCACACCAAACATGCCCGTACCTCTGGACACCTGTTCAGTAAGCTTAGCTACAGTATCCCTAAGAGGGGCTAAAGCGTGAGAAATAGCCTGGGAAAACAAAGTGTCCACTCCGGGGGGAAGGGTACGGTGAGAGGGACCCTCACCTGGGGACATGTTGGTAAAAGGTTCATTCTCTTGGGAGGAATGCATAATGAGGACTATGACAGAGTGTACACCCAACAAAAAATATACAATATATAGGGTAAAAAATCCCTACCCTCTCTGTCACCGATAGCAAGCCAAGAAGTAATGCCTTCCCTAATGGGGTAATTCTTACCCAAACGGGTGTCAGGGTAGGGAATAGAAAAAATGCACCAGTGTGCCAAGCATGTAGTAGAGGAGAAACCCTCAATTCTGGGAAAAAAAGAAAAAAGAAAAAAGCAAACGCTAAGCGCGAGCCGCGCACTGAGAGGCACGCTCTCCGACAATAAAGAACACAGCGCGCGCTCCCTCTGGTGGGCCCGACGTGTATTAAACACGCCGAGGGCCGAAAGGAAATGAAACGCTCGAGCGGCCCGTCCGTTCCGGACCGCTCATAGCGATAAAGTTGCTACACCAACAGAAAGCCCCGCAAAACAATTGAGCGGCAGCGCGCCAAGTTTAGGAAACAAACTCCCAACGGAGGCAGAAAAGGCACTTATCTGAGCAGTGAAGAAAGAGGAAGTGTGACGTGTCTCGGGCCATTTATACTGACGTGAAGGAGGGCACCTCATTGGATACTCGTTACCATGGCGGCGGGCTCATGGAACTTGTAGTTTTTCTGTTCATGTTTTGTTTAACTTTGAACTTGCTGTTGAATAAAGAGTGAAGAAAGATTTGCATAATCCTCGCCTCCGGTCCTGTGATAGAATTGTTATTTATAAGGTGGTATAAATAGAACCTAGTTTCCCGACCCATTGGTAATCAGGCCCGAAGTTTCTGTTCCACGATATACTGGATGTCAATATTTTTTCTATGATATTCTCATAGCACCACATTATTGTAGTCGATATTCTGACCTAAAGCCTCACTCAATCCAAATAGCACACGGAGTCGCTTTGGAAACTGTATCGTTTGCTTATGTACCTTTTCAGTCAGAATCAATGATGGATTAACTGAAAACGTGTTGCAGCTCAAACATAGCAGCTAATATTTACCAGATGCCTTTATGAACTCCCCTGGATGTTGCAGCAGGCTTCCTCCAACATATATCTGAAAGTAAATCAAATCACTGCCTGCAAAGAGTGAGATTCCGGCAATACTACCTCTCCTGGCCAAAGGTCAACAACCCCTTCTGTGATACGTACTCCCCAGTGCACCAATTGGGTGCTTCTCCTCCACTAGCAACAAAACTATATATAAAAAGTCATGTGTAAGTCAATTTGGCACACTACTGTAGCTGCTTGTGATGACATTGTTTCTGGCATCTGCCTACAGCAGCTTTAATAAGGAAGCCCTTAGCCTGTGAGGAAGTGTGGGGGATATGGAATCGAAGAGAAGAAAAGGAGGATGAGAATAATGACTCGGTCAAAGTAGATGTTTAGAGTGACACGGGAGCAAAGCACGGCGGAGATCGACGTGGCTAAATGATAAGAGGAAGAGGAAAGGCGAGGGAGTGTGAGCTGGTGGTTCTGAGCATGAAACAGGGAGGGAGGAAGCAGAAGGAACAGGAAGTGTGGAAGGGCAAAGAACGCTCGAATAATTGGACTAGTGACTGTAGCACATGAAATGTCCGGCCATGACTGCTTAAAGCTTGAAATACGAATTCTGCGAATATGGAGTAAACCTAGGGCCAGATGTATGAATCTGGCCCATTGCGATTCGGTAATTGCGATTTTTAAGAAATCGCAATTACCGACTCGCAAAGAGCCATGTATCACATTTGCGATTCGGTAATTGCGATTTCTTAAAAATCGCAAATGCAATTACCGAATCGCAAATTGCGATACTGGCCCCATTCGCAGCTATGGGCCTCTTGGCCCATAGCTGCGAATTTTTTGCATTTCGCAAATTGCGATTTCTGAAACAGAATTCTGAAACAGAAATCGCAATTTGGGAAAAGCAAAGGGCCAGGGTGCTGGGGGCCTAAGGCCCCCTCTCCTGCACCGCATTTTATTTTTTCTCCACATGTAAAGTACACACATGCCAAAAGGGCATGTGTGCTTTACATATCAAATTTAAAAATGCACTTTTTCTGCATTTTGAAATTTTGCACCAGGTTACCACCTGGTTGCAGGTCATGGTATTTTGCACTTGCAAAATACCATTCTGCGAAAAATCGCAATTTGCGATTTTTTGCAGAATTGCATTGCGACCTGGATTTTGCGAATCGGACACACAAGAACGGGGAGAGGAGAGGCGTGGACAGTATGGAAGATATACATAGTTAAAGCATCGTGGATTGATGTAGACAAGGAAGGGGGGAACGAAGCGCCGTAAGAGGGAGGGCAACACACCTGAATAATTATTTTTGTTTGCTTTGGTTCATGGGGAGGAGGAATTCAAAGCGACTATAATTTGATTTCAGGAAGACGCTCAGAGAAAATAAACAGTATCTTACTTGGCAGGTATGCACCGGGGTTGGCGTAACTTGCATAATTTACAGTAGCATAATTACCCAAAATTACAGAAAATTTGCACCAGAATATGCAAAATTATACGAAGAGCTTAACGCAACATTTTGCACTAGTTTTTTTAGCGCAAAACACAACCATGCAGTCAAAATGGACCAGGATGCATTTTGTGCCTAGAAAAACGTGCCACTCACGCTTTCTGAATTCATTGTTCCTCTGCTCCTGTGGTAAGATATTTGTGCCAAATTAGTCAGAATTATGCAAATTGGTGTAATCGTTTAATTGTTTGGTTATTTTGTCTCAAAAGATTAGCAAATCATTTCCAAATTGACTCTAATTACTCTGATGTAATTTACATTTCACACAGGCCTAGTATGCACTACCAGCATTGGTGAAGTAGAGGAGCTTCTGGGGGGATAAAATGTAACGTGGATTGTCCAAAATCTAAACAAAGGTGTTTGTTTGCTATTTAATTTGTCACAGTGCAAGGTGGAAATAAAATGCAGATTACTCACAAATGTAGCATGTGATGAAAATTAGGTGGGTTATATGAAGAGGGAAAGATGGACGGGGGCCTCCAAAGACCACACAGAGTCAGTACAGAAGGCCCTGGGCAAGTGCCAATATACTAACAAGTGTCATAGTGCAAAAAGCAATGCCAAAGCCAGTAGGTCTAGTATAAAATGCTAACGTTGCATTAGCATGTTAGAGCGAGACACATGGGAGAGAGTTAGCAGGAGCGGACCGTAAGGTCCTATAGTTGTAAACTTGTCCTCTGTGCGGTTCGGTGAGCGTAAGGATACACTGAAACAGCCAATCGCATAGGTGACATATGAATACTCCACTAGCTGAGCCAAGACGTGATTAACAAAGCCCCAAGCCAGTGGTTAAAAGAAGCTGGTCAAAGGAAGCAAATGGTTGAAATGGGCAGATCTAAAGCCTACTCTATGAATGCTGTTAGCAGTAGGTTTGTTTCCATCTGCACTCACATCTGCACTGTCAAAATCAGACCTAAAAGATAAACTAGACAGGGAAGTTTTCTTACTGATTCTTGTAATACGGGCACTAGGAAAATCTCTGTATGGGATGAGAAGAAAGCTGGTTTCCTGTTATGGTTTTGGCTTGAGTTCTACATAGTAACAACTTGGAAATCAGCTAGAGTGCACTCAGAGTTGTTAGAAGAATAAAAGTGCACAGGAAAGTGTTATTTGAAGAATCACAAAGGGGGTTATTCTAACTTTGGAGGAGTGTTAATCCGTCCCAAAAGTGACGGTAAAGTGACGGATATACCACCAGCCATATTACGAGTTCCATAGGATATAATGGCCTCGTAATACGGCTGGTGGTAAATCCGTCACTTTTCCGTCACTTTTGGGACGGATTAACACCTCCTCCAAAGTTAGAATAACCCCCAAAGTCTTCCTAGAAGAAACTTCAGACACTTCAATGTGTCTCCATGTTCTGCAGTAACAATAAGAGCTGTGTTAAATTATAATGCTAAATCAATTAAAGAGACTTGAAAAGTGGTCCTGCTGTGAGATGCTGACATGAAGTCAATAACTACGTTTGTTTCTGTTTCATCTAGATTACAGTTATCTTCTGTTTCTTTTAATCTGGAGAATGCCGTACTATAACAGATGTTTGCCTATTGGTTGTACAATGTCCTGCTTGGTTGTTTGGTTCTTGAGCATTTCATTGCATTCTTGGAGTGGCTGGGCAAAGAACAACGTGGCATAATAATTGTCGTGTGTGGGTGATCTCTTTGTGGGCAGTGAAGACAAGGATGATTTTGTCAGGGCAATGGGAAGGTTCAGGCTTGTGAAATACAAAGTAGGTGTGCTGTCAGCATCTGAGAGGTTTGTTGGAGTTCTTTCAGGGCATTGAGATTGACACAATTAAGCAGAAGTTGAGGATGCCCTTGGACAGGTTACCAACTTTCAGGGCTGTAGAGACAGGTAGGGTCCGGACTGGAAATGTGACATTGCAGCAACTCCCTGTTGAACCTTACCACCAAAGTAAGGTCTAAGGGCTTGCGTGGACACCAACACACCACTTATTCCTTTTCCTTGGCCACTGGCTCCAAGCAGGATTTACAAGATAGGGGCAAATTCATAAAAGCCTTGACAAGCGTATCACTGCTGGACAAAAAGAAAGGGGTGTGCCATAAACCTTATGCGGTCAAGGTACCTAAAGGAGGGTGCGTTGGAGAGTAATTCACTTTATATATATATTTTCCCTTTTGGTATCAACAACAAACTGGTGCTCTACTCTGAAAATAGAATTTCGTTTACTAGTCAGATAGTTCAACCATTAGTAAGGTTATCACATGCACGTGTGCACACACATGTTCACAGCAAACAGGATGCATAAGCTGATACATTAGGTTTTCTGCAAAATGGGGCTTATGTTAAAGGAACAAAATCGCTGGTGCTCTTCTGTCTTTAAGATGAAATCGTTCAGAAGGATGACACCACAAGTGGATGCAGCAATTTCCTACAAGACCTCTGAACTTTCAAGCTGTCAGGTTGGTTTGGCCCTCAAGCCCTTACTGCTTAGGCTCTTGCTATGCATAAGTTGGGTGCAATGATTAATTTTTTAAATAAATAAATACAAAATAAGTTCTGGTGCCCCATTTTTTTCTTAGGAGGGCCACTGTCTTAGCACTACGATCCAGGAAGAGAAGCCTGCTACTGAGCAAGGAGGAGGTGTGGGCAGAGAAGACAGGTCTAAACTTTGTTATTTTTTTAATAGTATAGGTCCCAACAGCAGCCGTGGCACTAGCCTCCCACCGTCTCTGACGACAGCCTTCATTTGTCCAAATAGTGTGCCAAGCCAGAGCAGCATTCACGCAGTCTTAGAGGAAGAGCATCCGTCCTTCTGTCAGTTCCATTGTGGTTTTTAACAATAGATGAATATATACTGAATGATGAAGGATTACATTGTTAGCTGTCCTATTTCCATGTGCCTTTCTGGGAATAAAACACGGTACACAAGAAGTAATGACTGCTGTCTAGGCTGCTCTAAATAATGTCACCTGTGGACTGGCACTCCACTGCAAGTGGCAACGATGTCCAGACCCCTGACGGAAAAGCCTGTGGGTACCAGTGGAACAACTGGTAAAAACAGAACTGGGTGTTGTTTCGAATCATACACAGACTAATGAAGATGGCTGAAAGAGGGCTGTTAATGATTTTCAATAGGAGGGCCACTTCATTGTTTGCCTGAATCTATAAGGTGGGTGAATCCAGGACATGGACAGCTGGCAACTTTGACATTCATGAACAAAGCTAGGAGTGGGCAGTGTCCAAGTGGACTCCTAGTAAGGAAGATGTTTGCTATGTGAGGCCACAGACACGTGAATGGCTGTGTTGCTCCGTCTTAGAGAGTAAGATGAAAATGTTGATGTCATTATCTGTCTAAAAACTAGCAAAAACTTGTTGCTTGTGTTTCTGGTCTTACGTTCTTTGTGACTTTGAAAGTTAGTGTGATAGCCCTGGTTACTGACAACATGATCAACAGCAGAATGATCAGTTTCTATTGTTACTTCGTGGAGGATAATGGTGACTTTTGAAAGTGGTGGGGCGGGTAGAAGTTAAAAATGCTTAAAACGGACTGTACATGTTTTATCAATAGAATCCCACATCACCTCTGCATTACGAATTCCATTCTGCAATGTAAAGGTGATCAGGGAACATTATATTTATAAAGCATTTACCCCCCTTATACTGGCAAAAGTAAACATATTCTCCTTACCTTGGGAACCTGGATTCACCACACCTTCAGCTTGCAACTTCAAGCCCCCGAGGTTCAATTCTCCTGCATCTCCCTCTCTCCTTGTAAGTATGTGCCTGATGGTCCCATAGAAAGTAAGCACCAAGCACCCCAGCCAATCCAAGCCCTGCTTTAATGCTGCTTATACGTAATAGTAAACAGTATAAAAGCAGTGCCAGGATAGGCTTGGTCAGCCAAACACAACGCTCTGTCGGAAACCGATGGGGATCTACCTCTGCTGTTCAAACTCCCTGGTTTATTATTTCTAGAAGCCTGCACTTTGCATGTTAGGCTCGCTACAGCAAAAACACTGGTCAACCTGACATGCGCAGTTCAGTTAGCATTGCCTTGGCTGCTCCTGGTCATCATGATCGATTCGGGAGAGAGAGCACTTTAGCCCCGCCCCCTAATGGAGAAAAAATGTATGGCAGTATGGGAGAAGTATTTAGGGGAAAATAATGAGTCCATTTAAGGCTTGGGTGCTCACAGTAGGGGGTCAACACCCCCACGCCCCAATCGAGAAACCGCTCCTGGTAGAGGAGAATATGATTTATTAAGAAAGTCTAAGACTGACTAATGCTGGAAAGAGGAAGGAAATACTAAAGTGGAAGCAAATACTAAAGTTGTCCACTATAAGTGATGAAGTCCTACTTGGAGGAAAGATCTTAGAGCAGGATGGGGCTCCTTGTCCATAAGGATGGATCCTCCCGATGCCACCAGTGAAGTGGCATAACAATGACTACACTATGAAAGCATTAGCAAAGCCAGTCGTTCTGAGGTTACCATACAACCACATGCAGGGTTGCCACTTTAACATGAGACACACAGGAGAAAGCCAGAAGGAAGACACAGAGAGATATAGTTGTAAAGTAGTCCCTCCCTCACACAGACATGATTAACTTAGTCTCAAATAAATAGCTGAGCTGGAAGAGAGAGAGAGAGAGACAGAGGTCGAAGAAAGGCAAACCGATGTGTGTGTGTGTGTGTATATGTATAGGTAGTTATAGTTAGGACCTAGGTTGTATAGAAAAGACATTTTTGGACTTGCCTATATCTTTGGCGCCGCTTGACAAATCTTCACTAAATTTCCCCAACATTTTGACAGTGACGTCAGCTGCTGTCTGGAAAGTTTCGGGGTGATCCGTCAAGCGGAGGCTGAGAAAAAGGGGAGGGGTAAAAAAAAAGGTGCGTTTCCAATGTTAATTCCAATTGGGATTTTGAACAGGTCTACAGCCCGAACCACTTGACAGCATTTTACTAAACTTGGCAGAAAGGTAGCTCTTGGTCCAGAAAGCACCCTTTTTGTAATTTGGTGCAAATCTGTTCAGTGATTTTTGAGAAATTAAAGAAAATACAAATTTTTATATATAGGGACTTGAAGGCTCCACAAACCCTCCCGATCTCTTGGTGAGATCTGATTGGCTGACAAGACGTAAACAAGGAAGTGTTGGCAGCCATGTTGGGACTCGTCTTCAGCCGAGTCCCAGAAAAAAATAAGAAAAGAGGCCAAGGTAGAGTCTCCCTGACCCCTTAGCTCTGGTGCCAGGGGTCCCAGAGGGACACCCCAGGGCTTAAAAATAAATTGTAAACAATTTTTGCCCGTGGATCTGCCCAAATTTCTTTTAAAGTGCGGGCTCCCGCCCTTCTTTTCTGAACAGCCCCTGGGTGGGCCAGGTCTCGGGGGCAATTAAATTCTGCATGGGGAGCTGCCACCCCTGGGCTTTTACTGAAATTGATGTGGGGGGCACCCAACCCCCTACCTGCATCTCTGGGGACCGCCACCTCCCTGGGCGTTAAACAAATACAAGGCGCAGTCCCAGGGACCGCAACCTCCCCAAGGCTTTAAACTAATATGAGGTGGGGGCCATGTGGCCCACTGTGCAGCCCCAGGGAACGCCACCTCCCTGGGGCTTTAAAGTAATATGATGAGGGGGACTGGGTCCCCCCCCCCTTCTCACAGCCCCAGGGACCACCACATCCCCTGGGCTACAATAAAAGAGTGAAGGGGGTCCGTTGCGGACCCCTGAGCCTGGGGACCATCACCTCCCCAGGCCAATTCTCATTGGAGGGGTGCCGCGCGGCCCCCTGGAGTCAATAATGGCCCTGTGGACCGTCACCCCCAGGGCTGGCTCCTGCTATGTCCCGGTGTGCCAACCCCCAGAACATAGCTGTTTGCTTTTGCATTATGGGAGCTGACAGCCCCCACCAATCAAAAGCAAACAAAGATCTCTTTCTGACAGCGGGAGCTGTCAAATTGCTCCCGTTGGCAGAAGAATTAGTTTTCATCTGTTTCCCTGCACACAAATATGCCTGGAGGGAAATAGATGAAACATTGCCCCCACAAGCAGGGAGCTGCATTTAATAGCAGCTCCCTGCTTGTGGGAGCAATGCTGGCTCCTGCAGTATGCGGGGATCCGACTAGTACCGTGGGGGCAGAGAGAGAGAGAGAGAGGAAAAAACAAAAAAAAACACCCTCTATGGCCTAAAGGGTAAGGTCACAGGCCCTCCCATTGAACTTTGAGGGTTCTACTCCAGGTGTGTCTATGGTCATTTTCCTTCTATAATTTCTTTTAAACTTCAAAAGTTTAAGTTTCATACTCAAAGATAATCTCATTCAGTTTAATTGACAAATACATTTTTATTTTCAATTTGTCCAGAAATATCACTCATCAAAGCCTAAAAAACTATCTATCTCTCTCCCTCTCTTTCTCTCAATTTCTCCTTTTCAATCTTTCTCCCACTCACACACCCACTCAGACCCTTAGGCACCCACTCACAGGCCCACTCAGACACTCACACACCCACTCACAGACCCACTCAGACCCTCATGAACCCACTCACAGCCCCACTCAGACCCTTACGCACCCACTCAAAGACCCACTCAAACACTCATGCATCCACTCACAGATCCACTCAGATGCTTACACACTCACTCACAGACCCACTGTAAGCCTCACTCAACCACTCACAGACCCACACAGATACTGGCACTCCCACTAAGACACTGATGCAACTACTCTCACACACAGACAGACACTCTCACAGCCACTCTCACCCAGAAAGACACTCTCACAGCCACAGATTCACCCTCTCACACTTATTCTCACAGCCAGAGAGACAGGACAGCGACTCCTGTTGCGCATGGCCAAAGAGCCGTGTGCAGCGTGGGGCTGGGTGAATGGGGCGGGGTTGGCCACGGGGTCAGGCAGTGGGTCAGTCCTTGTGGGCAACCCCCGCTGTGGCGCAATGTTGGGTGCTTGCAAGGGACTGGTCTCAGGGCCTGGCCTGTACCCAATCGCCGCTGCCCATGGCCTTTGACGATGGTTCAATTAATGTAGAGTAATTAAATTTACTATATGTTAAAAAAAAACATATCACTGCCAAAGCAATAGGTTACAGGGGTGTTATTATGAGTAAATAGAATTACAAAAAACTATAGGAATGCACTTAAAAAAACAAAGGCTAAAGGGACGTTAGAGTTAGACTCACATTTTAAACGTACAAAACCATATAAATTCACCTGTTATAGTTATAGTTATCTCAAGTAACTATAACTCGTGCCCTAAGGTAACTATAACTCGCGCCCTCGGCATGCACTGCTAATTACCCATAAGTTACGGAACTCATGACATCTTTGATAACATCATTGATGATATCAGTGTAATATTTGCAGTAAAAAGAATTACGGAAAAACTGTGCATGGTGGGGAAGCAAGTTATAGTTACCTTAGGGCACGAGTATCTAAATACCGAGGGAGAAAGCACTGTTTGGGAAAAGAAAGAGGAAGGAGCAAATGGATGGTGGAGGAGTAGTGAGGTGTATTACGACTTACCATGCAAAACATAATAAAGTACAGAGATTGATTAGCAAGCATTGGCACCCATAAGAAGTGGCCCAGTATTAGGCAGTATGGTGACAAAAAAGCCACAAGTTACTTTCAGCCCTGCTTGCTCTATGAGGGACTATCTAGTCAAAAGTGAAGTGATTGCAAAAACACATCAATGGTTAAAACCCATCCCGGGCTTTAAGAAATGCCTAAAATGTAAAGCGTGTGTTAATGATAAGAGTATCATTGAGTTGCGGACACCATTCAATAAGACAATAAAAATAAGAAAGTCATTGAATTGTAAAATTGAGTTTGCATTATATTTGTTGTTCTGCCCGTGCCCTAAAATGTACAATTCTTGTGGTACATAAACGTATCCTCCAACATTTGAGTACTATTAAGAACAAGGATCCCAACTACCCAGTGGCACGCCATTTCCACAATACACACAATGATGACCATACAGTGCTTTTGTACAGTGTCATAGATTATGTACCTAAGAAAGCCATGGGAGGTAACAGGGAAAGGGAGTTAAGGAGACTGGAGTTAAAATATATTTTGGACATGGACAGTAAGAACCCTTTTGGTCGAATATTGATGAGGAGTTACATGTTTTTCTTTAACTCCCTTTTCAGCCAATTGCAATCTCCAGACTGTTAGGTGGTTTTGTTGGTTTTAAACTGTGTTTTTTGTATTAATGTTTCAGGGACAGAGTATGAAGAAATCAGCACTGTGGAAAAGAAAAAGTGAGAAAACTTCAGCAATGAATACTACGCCAGACATTAGTTTTGTTATGAGCACAAAACGTCAGTAGTAAAGATAAGGGAGTCATTTTATTTGTTTTAATTTCTACAGGACATGGGTTATAGGGTTTCTATTATTAGCCCACTGGGCCTGCTTGAATGAACAATAAGGACAAGATAGTAAGAGTGGCATTTATTTAAAAATACTTAAACAAAATTGTTATGAGGCAAAGTATGTATGTATTGTTTATTGATTTTGTCCAAAGTTTTTTGGTGCATTTCAGTCAAAGCTATTAATTGTATTATTTGCTTGCTTATTTTGCAACTATTGCAACAATTTCATACACAGGAACAATTGTGCTCATTGACTTATTCAGCAGACCCTAATAGCAAAATGTTTTTCTGCAGGTGTTACATTGATATTATCAATGATGTTATGTGGGGTAATTAGCAGTGCATGGCGGGAGCGCAAGTTATAGTTACTATAACTATAACAGGTTAATTTCTATGGTTTTGTATGTTAAAATGGCAGCCTAACTATAACGTCCCTGTAAACTTTTTTTTTTTAAGTGAATTTCTATGTTTTTTTAAATTCTATTTTCTAACTATAAAGACCCTGTAACCTTGTTTTTTCAGTGAACACACATATATATATGTAGGCAGTCACCACTGGTAGTCATAGTTAGGATCCTGTTTCCATAGGAAATGGCTTTTTTGTGCTGCTGATAACTTTGGCGTCCTTTGACAAATCTCCACAAAATTTTCTAGAAAAGTTTTACTTTTTGACTAGTTTGTGCATGGAAAGTTTCAGGGTGATCTGTCAAGTAAGGACCAAGAGAATATGGGGGGGAACAAAACACATTTTCCCCATGCATCCGCTGAACGGATGTACACCAAATGTGGCAGAAAGCCAGATCTTAGTCCAGGAAGGGTGCTTTTTGTGTTGTGATGTAAATCGGTTCAGTAGTTTTGGAGAGATGAAGGTCAATAAAATTTTATTTATCACGTTGCGGATGATCTGTCATGCAGACATATCTCATGCTGACATCTGATTGGTTGCTATCATCTCAACCAGGAAGTGGTGGCAGCCATCTTAAGACTCAGTCCCAAATCCTAAAAAAAACACAAGAAAAGACATAAGTGGCAGGGTAGGGATACCCTGACCCCCTAGGCTTGGTGGTGGGGTCAAATGTTTTTTTTTTTTAATTGCTGGAAATTTAGGGAGAATCCCCAAAATCCATTGCAAGATTATTTAAAAAAAACAAGCATGGACTCCCACAATTTTTTTATTAAACCCTCCCAGGGTGGACCGCGCGGCAACACATTTTTTAAAATTCTTTCGGGAATGGGTTGCGTGCCCCCCCCCCCACCCTAAGCCTAATAAGGCCCCAGGGACTCCATCTCCCAGGGCTGCAATTCTAATAAGGAGGAGGGGGCATGCATATGCAGTATTTACATATAGGGAGAGGGGCACGCTGCCCCCACCCTGTAGCCTACTTAGGCCCCGGGTACCCCATCCACTGGGGCCGATATTTATAAAAAAGGGGAGGGGCCTCAAGGCCCACCCCCCGAGCCTTAAAAAGGCCCTAGGGGCCCCATCTCCCATGTCAGTAATTAAAACAGGAAGGAGGGGGCCGCAGAGCCCCCCTCCCTCAGCCTTTAATGGCCCTGGGGATGCCATTTTCTAGGGCAGGCTCACTTGCTGTGTCCTGGGGAGCCCACGCCTTGGACATAGTAGTTTCTCAGCCTGCACCGGCATGGACAGGGAAACAAGTGTTTGATCCTGTCTAGCGGGAGCATTTTCAAATCTCCTGCCAAACACGAGCAAACATAAAGGTGCCATTGGCAGTGAGTGTTAAAGTGCTGGTAATACCGCCAACAGGCTGGTGGTAATTACCGCCAAATTAAGATCATGGCGGCGATAACTCCCATAGACAGCAAATGTAACACACCAACCACCAGGGTGTTAACAACACTCGCCACAGCGGTAGCCATCAACAGCCAGGTGGAAGACAAGGTAATGGCCACCATATCATGACCCTGCAAATTATCACGACTTCCGGGGTGGTACCAACGCCATCAAAAGTCTGGTGGAAACACTGAACAGAAGAGCAAAGACTCACCTTCAGGGACACAGAGAAGAACAATGCCGCTATGGAACGGGAACTTCCCCATGCTCATCTACGTCATGCTCCACCTGTTACACCAACGCCGACGAAGACGACGACGGTGAGTACAGTTGCTTAGCACACAAGGGAGGGAGGGAGGAAAAGGACAGTGACACACACACACGTGCACTACACACCATTCACACACACCATACACACAACCAGCTGCAGGCGAAAACAATGGCAGACTAACACGAGGACCAGAGTACGGATGTACAGAAAATGTATTAGCATAGCAAAACCCACCACATGAACCACATATATACTAATGTACACAAAGGGCTAGTGCCCAGTCCAAAGTAACAAGGGCTCACATGGCCACAGGGCACAGTCCAAGGCCCAACTTGTCCCCAACATCATCTGGCTAGAACACTGCAGGGAATGTTCTGCTAGAACATTTTGCAAGTGGGCAGGCAGCTCGGGGGATGGTGGGTGGGGGGCACCTCAGCCAAAGACGGGAACTCCACCACTGGTTCTAGAGGGGGCTCCGTGCCCATGTCCCATTGCTCAGGAGGCAAGGTCACAGTCTCTGAGTTGTGGAACATGCTCACTGGTTCTGGAGGGGGCTCCATGCCCATTAGCCTTTCCTGTGGAGTGCAAGGTCACAGTCTCTGAGCTGCGGAACATGCCCACTGGTTCTGGAGGGGGCTCCATGCCCATTAACCTTTGCTGGGGAGTGCAAGGTCACAGTCTCTAAGCTGGGGAACATGCCCACTGCTTCTGGAGGGGGCCCCTTGTGCAGCAGTCCTTGGAGGGTGGCCTACATGTCCTCCACGGGTGGTGATGGCTGCACTGTCTCATATGGAGGTGAGGGCTGCACTGCCTCAGCTGGTGGTGATGGCTGCACTTCCTAAGCTGGTGGTGATGGCTGCACTGCCTTAGCTGGTGGTGAGGAATGCACTGCCTCAGCTGGAGGTAAGGGTTGCACTGTGGCAACAGGTGATGGTGCCTCCTGGGTTGCCTCTGCTGGCGGTGAGGGATGCACTGCCTCAGCTGGTGGTGAGGGCTGCACTGCCTCAGCTGGAGGTGAGGGCTGGACTGTGGCAACAGGTGATTTTGCCTCCAGGGCTGCCTCTGCTGGCGGTGAGGGCTCCGTGACCACAGGTGGTGGTGGTGGTGGTGTCACCCTTCCAGCCTCTGATGGAGTTGATGGTTTCATTCCCTTCATGGCAGGAGGTGCGGGCACCTTCCCCTTCCTGGCTGTTTGTGTTGTGGGCCCCTTCCCCTTCCTGGCTGTTGTTGTTGTGGGCTCCTTCTCCTTCCTGGCTGTTGGTGTTGTGGGTTTCCCTCCCCTTCCTGGCTGTTGCTGTTGTGGGCTCCTTCCCTTTCCTGGCTGTTGGTGTTGTGGGCTCCTTCCCCTTTCTGGCTTTTCTGGCTGTTGGAGTGGAATCCCTCACAGTCTTGCCTCCACAAATAGGAGGTGCCTCCACCGTCCCTGTAGACAGTTTGGCTGAGGTGCTGGGCTGGCTGGTTGGCATCCTGGTTCTTCGGGCTGGGCAGGGGGGGAGGGAAGAGGTCAAGTTGGGCAAGGAAAAGCTTCTTAGGGATGGTGGGGTGGGAGGAGGGATGGGAGTGGAGGTTGAGGGAGTGGTTGTTGGAGGTGTACGTCTGCGGGACTTGGGTGCAGGTGCATGGGCAGTGTGCGTGTGTGAGGTGGATGGCTGTTGGGTGTCTGAGTGCTTGCGTTTGTGTCCTTGAGGAGGGGGGGACAGGCACGGTGGGAGACGACACTGGGGACAAGTGGATGGATGTTGTGGAGGTGTCTGCTAGTGAGGTGTGTGTGCTGCTCACTGTGGTGATGCTGGTGGTGGATGTTGAGGCAGTACATGCAGGTGTGAGTGTGGACGTGAATGGAAGGGAGGTGGAGGAGGTGGAGGAGGGGGAGACAGTGGAGGTAGTGGATGTGGTTGTGTCTGCAACAGTCTGGTGTTTGCGTGAGTGCCTGTGGGATGAAGTTTGGTGCCTGTGTTTGACTGAGCCACTCATGTGTGTTGTCTTGTGTCCATGCTCGTCTGTATGTGTGCCTGGGATGGATTGGGGTTAAGGAGACTGGGAATGGGAAGTGGTCGTTGGAGGGGGGATGGTAGAAACAGGGACAATGGCTGCCTTCAGAGAGGAGGCCAGAGCCTGAATCAATCTCTGTTGGGCCACCAATCCACCATGGATACCCTCCAGGAATGCATTGCATTGCTGCATCTGGGTGCCAGCCCCTGGATGGCATTCACAATGGTTGACTGCCCTACAGAGATGGATCTCAAGAGGTCAATAGCCTCCTCACTCAGTGCAGCAGGGCTCGCTGGGGCAGCGCCTGAGGTGCCTGGGGGGAAGGAGATGCCCACTCTCCTGGATGAGCGGGCACGGGCAACACGCTGAGGGGCTACTGGAAGGGCAGTGCTGGTATGGGGGGTGGCGGCTGTATCTGCAGCTGGGGTGGTCACAGAGGTGTCTGCCACCACCAGGGAGCTTCCATCGGGGGAGGTATCAGAGTCTGTGTTGTCAACTCATGTCTCTGCCGTGGTGCTCCCCTCGCCCTCTGTCTCACTGGTACCCTCGCTGTCGGTGGACTCTGCCTCCTGGGTCCTGTCCCTGCTCCTGCTCCTCCCCCAGATGATGCTAGTGCACACATGGACAGAATGACAGATGAAAAGAGGCGGGGGAAGGGAACAATTACTGCACCAACACCACCGTTGGCGTACACAGCACCGTCACACACAGGGATCAGGATTGAGCACTATGCATTGCACTGCCATTGATTTGCCTAGATGTCACAGCAAGATGGAGCCAAACACCACCAGCTGCTCCCCTCCTGGGACCCACAAAGCCCTGACTGAAATGGAATGCTAACAAGCTAGGTTACCTGCATTTGCCATACACCCATTACCCTTGAGCTGGATCACGGTGCAATGTCTGACCTGGCACTAAGCGGCACCCTCTGACTCACACCCACCACCCGGATCCCATGCCACCTACCACTTATTGTAGTAACGCCCACTGTACTCACCCCCTTGTGGCTGCTGTGATGCCCCAAGCGCCCATCCAGCTCTGGGTAGGCCACCGCCAGTATGCGGGCCATCAGGGGGGTCAGGTTCCGACAGGCACCCCTTTCTTGTTGGGAGGCCATCTCCAGCTGGGCCTCCGCGGTCTTCTGTGCCCAGCGTCTCAGGTCCTCCCACTGTTTCCGACAGTGGGTGCTCTGCCTGCCATAGACCCCCAGGGTCCGCACGTCCTTGGCGATGACACACCATAATCCCTTCTTTTGATGGGCGCTGACCTGCAGAGGTAATACTGACAGGAGGACACCATTACACATACAATCCAGCCTGTCACACATATGGCCCACCAATCCCGTTGCCATCACCATTGGCACACACATCGCCCGGCGCCCACCATCCATACTGCCACCAGACATACCCCCCTCCTTACACAATGCTTGCAAACACATCTCCATGCATACTTCCCACATGCATCATGCCCAAGGTGTACTCACCAGTTGGTCTGGAGGCCCATACAGCAGTCTGTACTGGAGTAGGACCCCATCCACCAGCTGCTCCAACTCCATTGGAGTGAAGGTTGGGGCCCTTTCCCCAGTCACACGGGCCATAGTAGGTTCCAGCCATAGGTCACAGCAACACACACAGTGTAGGTGTTCTCCTGTTGAAGGTCAGGAAACAAGTGAGGTTATCACCGCCAGCGCTGCTCCCCATTCGCCACTGTACTCCATAGAGCCCCATATTATCCAATGAGACCGCCTTCCGCCACGACACCCAGCGTTGCAGAGTTAGCTCACTTCCACCTGTCCCTAGATAGGACAGGCTGTCGCCATTTCGTGGTGGTGGACAACAATCTGATCATCCTTAACTGTCTTTGTCTATAATTGCACATACATTGCCATTCCCATTGTCCCATCACACTAATGCCGTATGTACACTGAGGTGGTAGTTCCTTTGTTCAAATTGTGACAGCCTACTCACTCTTGTGTCCCTTAGATACCCATTGCTGTAGATGATTAGGAGGAGGAGACAAACCCCTGTGTACAGACCCCTTGTGGACTTAGCTGGACTGGAGGACAAGCACATTATACTCACCTATAGACTGGACAAGGCCACAATCACAGAGCTCTGTGCCCAATTGGAGCCTGACCTGATCTCAGCTATCCGTCATCCGACTGGGATCCCCCCCTCTTGTGCAAGTGCTATCAGTGCTCCATTTCCTGGCAACTGGTTCTTTCCAAGTGACAGTGGGCTCTGCAGAAGGAATGTCACAGCCAAGGTTTTCAATCGTGCTGGCAAGGGTTTTGTCTGCCCTGGTGAAACACATGTGAAGCTGCATTGCTTTCCCCCAAGTGGAAGATTTGGCCACTGTGAAGGCTGGATTCTATACAATGAGACATATCCCCAATATTATAGGTGCGATTGACGGTACACATATTGCGTTTGTCCCCCGCCTGCCAGAATGAACAGGTGTTCAGGAATCTGAAGAGTTTCCACTCAATGAATGTGCAAACGGTGTGCCTAGCAGACCAGTACATCTCCCACGTCACTGCCAAGTATCCTGGGTCGGTGCATGTTCCTTTGTCCTGAGGAATAGTAGCATCCCAAATGTGATGGCACAACTACTGAGGAACAGGGTGTGGCTAATAGGTGAGCCAGGATCCCCACCCACTGGATGTCAGTGTATGCTTTCAGGTGTCATCCCTATAGCATTGTGTAAGGCTAATGTTTGTCCCTCAATACTTGCAGGTGACTCTGGCCAGGGGCAGAGAATCGTTACAATGAGGCACATGGGTGAACCAGAAGAATAATAGAACGTACCTTCGGCCTCCTGAAGGCCAGGTTCCGGTGCCTCCATCTGACAGGTGGATCCCTGTGCTACTCACCCTGGAAGGTGTGCCAGATAGTAGTGGGACACTGCATCTTGCACAACCTGGCCCTCAGACGACATGTGCCTTTTCTGCAGGAGGAGGAGACTAGAGATGCTCCTGTGGCAGCAGTGGACCCTGAGGACAGTGAGGATGAGGAGGCAGAGGATGAGGATGTGGACAACAGGACATCAGTCATACGTCAATACTTCCAATGACACACAGGTGAGACAGTGGATCTGATCATTTATCTGACTATTGATGTTTTCTGTGTGGGTGTAGCATGATGGCATTCACTTCCTTTGCATCTCAACTTACTGTCACCTGTAGCTTGTCATTTTACAGATGTTGGTGATATGAAAACAGTGTCCTGTTGTGATTACTACAGCCAGCTACAGGTCGTTATTTGTATGCTCTCACAGTGTTCAGATCACTTGCACTAGATGTGACTGTTTCCATTAATGCACATTTTCAACACTCAAAATACTAGTAGTCAAGTTGTGTCCAAGGGTATTTATTGTAGTGCAAATAATTGAGGTAAAAGTGCAATGGAATGGGATGATGGTAGAGGAATGTCCAGGGTATTGTTCCAGTCTGTTTGTAGCATAGGTCCAGTTTCCAAGGGGCCATAGGAAGGGGAGCAATGGCAGTTCAAAGTGGACAAGGTGACAGGGTGGGACACAAGGGGGACATTCAGAAGAGTCTCATTTCCTGGTGGTGGTCTTGGCAAGTGTCTCTGGCTTCTGTCTGGGTCGCAGGGAACGTTTGCGGGGGTGGTTCACCTTCTGCAGGGGGAGGGATGCTGGTGACCAGTTGGTCTTGTGGCGGGGCCTCCTACCCTCTAGCGGCAGCAGAAGTGAAGGGCTGGTCATTGGACTGGCTAGTGGTAGGGGCCTGCTGCTGTGCTGTTGCTTCCCTCATGATGTTGGCCATGTCTGCCAGCTCCCCTGCTATGAAGGTCAGGGTGGTGTTGATGACCTGCAAGTCCTCCCTGATCCCCTGATACTGTTCCTCCTGCAGCCGCCTGCTCTCCTGCATGTTGTCTATGATCTGGCCCATCGTGTCCTGGGAATGTTAGTAGGCTCCCAGGATCTCTGTAGCTGCCTCGTGGAGAGTCGGTTCCCTTGTCCTGTCCTCCACCTGGCGCACAGCGGTCCTCCCAGTGTCCCTGTTGCCCTGTGCCTCTGTCCCCTGAACCATGTGCCCACTGCCACTGACTCCAGGTCTCTGGTTGTCTTAGGGGCAAGGTGTGGACTGGGGTCCCTGAACAGGTGGGCACACTGCTGATTTACGTGTCCTGGGGACAGAGGTATGGGTACGCTGGGTGGGTTCTGTGGCATTGGATACTGAGGGGGGAGGCTCTGTGGTGGACTGGGAGTGGGCTGGGGTGACCGACTGTCCAGTGGTCCCTGATGGGCCAGGTAGTTCATCCAGATCTTTAAGTCCAGAGTAGGTGTCATCACTGGGGACATCTTCTGTTGGTGGACTAGATATGTCTGGCACCTCCTCTCCGCTGACATTGGCTGGGGCACCTATGGGGATGTAAGTGATGTATTAAGCTTCATGTCTGCAACATATTGTACATCCCTAGCTTCCCCTCTATTGTTGCTGTTGCCCTGCCACCTTAGTATGTGTATGGTGATGTATTGTGGCATTGTTAGTCCCCCTATGCTGTGCATGCTTTAGTGATGGGTGTCCCCGCAGGGCTGGGAGGGCTGTCCATGCATTGGTATGGCATGCAGGACTTGACATTGGGGTTAGTCAGATGTGTAGGTGCAGTGCATAGGATGGGGTGGAGTGATGGGAGTGAGGGTGAGGGTGTGAGATGGCATGCAGGTATGAGGAGTGATAGCAAGTGAATGTTGACACACCAGTGTCCAATTCTCCGGCTACTCCTGTGAGTCCCTCAGGATGCAGTAAAACCAAGATTTGGTCCTTTAATGCTGTGAGCTATGGGGGAGGAGGTGGTGTCCACCGCCAGTCCTCTGTATGGAGAGCTGGTGTCTTGCTGCCACGGAACGCACCTTCCCCGTAGGTCGTTTCACCTCTTCCTGATGTCATCCCTTGTTCTTGGGTGCTGTCGGCATTCACCTGTCCACGATTCTCCGCAATAGCTCCATCTTCCTGGCAATGGAAATCTGCTGGACCTGTGCTCCAAACAGCTGTGGCTCTACCCAGACAATTTCCTCCACCATGACCCTTAACTCCTCATCTGTGAAACGGGGTGCCTTTGTGGGGACATGGGTGTTGTGTGGTGTGTGTTGGTGTGAGGGTGTTGAGTGATGTGGTTGGGTGTGTGATGTGGGGTGCATGAGGGATGTATGGGTGTATGCGGTGTGTGTGTCTAGTTGTCTCTCTCTGTGCTCTTCTTCTCAGTCCCCTGGTAGCAATTTGTGTTCGTAAGGGGTTGTGGGTAATGTGGGTGGGTGTTTTATAGTGCTGTGGGTGGGTGTGTGTGGTGTGTGTATGGGTGTCAGGTGGGTGTTTTTGGTACTGGCCAATGTTGTGTGGTTTAGTATTTGGGTGGCTATTCTAGGCACTGAGGTATAAACCGCCAATGGTTTAGCACCATTGAATGTCCCCCGTGGTGATTTATGGGTCATGATGTGGTGGGCGTTGTATTGTTGGCATAACGGTATGGATGTTGGTACCGACACTTTAACACTTACCTTTGGTCTGGCGGATTTGTGTGTGTGGCCGTCTTCTGTTGGATTGGTGTGCGTGTCATAATATGGGGGACGGATATCCGCCACCGTGGCGGTATGTTGGCGGGCGTCACCATGGCGGTAAACGGGATTCAAAAATAATCCTGCTAGCTGGAAGCAGACTTGTATTCTGTTTTTCTGCTCGCCTGATGCAGACAGGGAAACAGAACAACATATTGCTCCTGCCCCGGAGAAGCAGCATAAATGCAGCTGCTGTCTCCAAGTGGGAGCTATGCTGGCTTCTGCAAAATGCGAGGAGCCCTCTGGAGTGACGGGAGCCCTGTGGCTCCCCCCGTGGCCCTAACATTGTGCTTGGTGGGTGTCCTGGGTGACACCCGGGCACCCACTTATTATAAAGACAGGCCCCAGGATCAAAATAGGCTCTGGGAAGGGGGCATCATGGCCTCCCTTCCCCTTCAAAAAAGATACAGCCCCTCTCCCTTTTTAGTTGTATTTCAGCCCCTGGCGCTGAGGCTCCATTGGCCTAGTTAGGCTTAGGGAAGGGGGCTGCATGGCCCCCTCCCTTTATAAATTACTTTGCCCCCGGGAATGGGGTCCTCGGGCCCAAGAAGGTTTAGGGAGGAGGGCTGCACTCCTCTTTTCACTGTTTATTTGCATGTGGCCCCGGGGGATGGCATTGCAGGGCCTATTAAGGCTCGGGGAGGGGTAGCTGCACACCCCCAACCCCTTTCCTGTCGCGTTTGAGCCGGGGGTAATGGGGTCGCTGTGGCCTATTAAAGCTTGGGGAGGGGAGCTCACTCACCCCCCTGCCAACATATATGTTTTGGCTCTGGAGCCATAGGCCAGTCCCTGTGGCCAACCCCGGCCACGCACCACCAAAGTATTTTGTACTTACTTTCAGAGCTCTAATGCTATACCCGTTATAGAGCAATGTGTGCAAAAGAAGCTTGGTTGATGTAATCAGTGATATCATCAACGATGTCATTTGAGATGTCATCAGTGATGTCATAAATTATGTCATAGAACATGTCATGACTGATGTAATATGTGAGGTCATAAGCAATGCATGGCAGGTGGGTGAAAGTTATAGTTAGCTCTGCTAACTGTAACTGGTGAATTTTGATTTTCTGTGGTTTTGTTAGATCAAAACTTTAATGTTGTCACTAATAAATTCACTTCACTATAACGTTACCTTAACCTTTGTTTTTTTCAGTGATTTTCTAAGTTTAAAAAAAAAATATATATATATATATATATATATACTGCTCACACAGAGAGGGAGCTATCTGTGACAGCAATGCTGGCTCCCACAGGGTGTGGGCCAGGCCCTGGGGATGGAGTCCCCAGGGGCGAGATCGGCCAGGGGAGGGGTGGCCACACGGCCCCTTTCTCCCAAAAAAATAATATTTAGGGCAAGCCCTGGGGCCAAGATCGGCCTAGGAAGGGGGGGCTGCATGGCTCCCCTCCCCCCCAAAAAAAATTAGGCCAGGCCTCGGAAGAGACTGGGCTCTGGGGAATGGGGTCCCCGGAGTGAGATCGGCTGGGGAGGGGGGGCTGCGCGACCCTGCTCTCCCCCCCCAAAAAATGTATATTCACTCTGGGCCCCGGGAGATGGAGTCCCTGGGGTCGGTATCCACCTGAGGAAGGGGGGCCATGTGGGATTGGATGGTTGTAGGGGTTGGCCGCAAGAACTGACCACAGGCCAGGCCCTGCGGCCAACCCCAGTCGCGATGGTTAGATTAACGTAAAGTAATGAAAATTAATATGCGTTAAAAAACCATAGAAATTCACTGAAAAAAACAAAGGTTACAAGGACGTTATAGTTAGGCTACAGTTATACTCCTGCCCTAAGGTAACTATATCTCGCGCCCTCGCCATGGACTGCTAATTATCGCACAAATGACAGCACTCATGAAATCTTTGATAACATCATTGATAATGTCACTGTAACATCTGCAGTAAAATTATAAATTATTGATCAGATAACTGTGTATGGCGGGGGCACGAGTTATAGTTACCTTAGAGCAAGAGTTATAGTTAACTTAGGGCAAGCGTTATAGTTACTGGAGATAACTGTAAGTGGTGAATTTCTATGGTTTGGTAATGTTTAAAATGTGAGCCTTACCATAAAGTCCCTGTCACCTTTGGTTTCATATATATATATATATATATATATATATATATATATATATATATATATATACATATATATATATGTATATATATATGTATATATATATATGTATATGTGTGTATATATATATATATATATATATATATATATATATATATATATATATATATAGTTAGTATAGGTTGTTTAGATAGAGATAGATGCACTGTAAAACCCAGACCTAGTAACAATTATGACATAGGCCGCACAGGGCTCATTCTGTCATGAGTGTTGCAGCACTAGTGGCAGCCTCTGCAGAAATATTCTGGCTGCTTTTAGTGATGTTTCCTTGCACACAGAAGCAACTTTGTGTGCTTTCACCAATAATGGTAATAAGAGCAGCTGGTTTTCGTCTCTTCCTTGCGGAGACCTAATTTCACATTTTTGGAAGGAGTCTTCGCAGATTATTAAAACCGGACAGCCAGACAGGATCCGACATGAGGTAGGGTTACAACCTCTAAACATAAGATGCCTGCCAACAATTTAGCAGAGACCCGCCCTCAGATTGTCCCTCTGTAAACACTGTAATCCCTCACTGTTACCACGTGGCCTGTTTATTTGTAGACATGCCTCCTGGTCAATACTAATCAGATTCTTGCATTATAACAAGCTTTCTACTACTATTTTTTTATAAACTTTTTTTTCAGAGTTTTATCAAGCAAGCATACAGCAGTACTTGAAATATAATACATACAGCATTGCGAACAAATTATGGAAAAATACATTAATAACCAATCACCTCTTATAAAGATGTCTGATAACCCAACCAGAAGTCAAACTTACCCAACACAGAGGCACTTCAAGCCTGTCCAGGCCCCTAAGTCCTATTCCTCCCCCACAGGTGTTCCATCCTCCCCATGCTCAACCATGCTTTCACTATGGGAGGAGTCCATAGAGGCCTTGGGGTCAATGAGTGTGTCACAGAGGTCCTTTCAGGCTGCGAGGTCCTCCACCAACTTTTTGTTTCACCTACTGAGCCTTATGTGTGATTCCTCTGCTAATGCCCATTCCTGTATATCATTATGCCAATGGTCAAAGTCAGTGCTCTTGGTCCCACATCCATGTGACAGCTACCCTGGATCTGGCTGGAACCAGCACCATTTGCAGAAATGTATACGCCATCTTCCTTCATTTCAGATGCTGAATGTTACCAGGAAGCAGCACTGTGGTGTAAGCTCAAGGTTCATGTGCAGAGTTCTCCTTAAATCCACAACTACCTGTTCCCAAAACTCTGCACCTCCCAGCATTTCACAGCTAAATACAAGAAGCCTGCTTCACTATCACTGCATCTAAGGCAACTGTCCGGTCGGGAAGAGGTCATATGGTGCGAGTCCCTTGAGGTAAGATAGGTCCTATGTAGGAAATTATAGTGAACCAGCTGAAAGCAGGCACTGCAGGAGACTGCGTGGGTGAGGGTATTGATACATATCCAGTCCACGTACCCCAGCTGGACATCTAGAATGGTGTCCCATGCTGCCTGTGCCCAAGTCCATTTGCATTGCCTTGTATAACAGCAAGCTAAGGTAGCAGCCGGAACTGAAGGACAAGACTATGCCTAGAGTGTGCGTGGGTCCTGGAGCTCAGGAAAAGTGGGTCAGGTTTTCCTGGCTATGTCTGTCAATCCAGAATGGTGTAAAAAATGCCCCAAACCCAGTGTAAATGTAATGCATGCATCCTCAAATGATATAAAGGTCTCTATGGGCCCCAAATCCCCAAGATTATTACAACCACCCATGCCTAGAAGGACACTGCATCCATCAACTGTCTGACGGATTTCAATATCCCGATAAGGAGTTCTCAGTGGAACAGGCCCTCTTTAGCACTATTTAGGAAAATATTTGCCAGATGGAGGCCATGACTCGAAATATGTGCAAGGCATCTTGTTGTAGTCCTGCCCCTTCCATCAGAAGTTTGGGTGGGTGCTCTAGTGAACCTTCCTGTCAGTAGGCGTTTTTCCCAATTATCATTGGGATCCAGCCAACGGGCCACATGCTGTAAATGTGCGGCGTAGTAGTATAGGTCAAGACGTGAGGCGTCCAGTCCCCCTGCTCATATGTCTTCTTCAGAGTCATCAAGCCACTCTGCAACATCTGTACCCCCGCCCACCACAGGAGGGATATGAGTAGGGATCCATTTGCTTGTAGACCCTCATTGGAAGTGGGCATAGCAAATTATGTAACACATACAGGCACCTCGGAACCAGCACCATCTTGGGGATGGCTAAATGGCCCATCAGAGAGAGGGGCAAAGTGTTCCAGAAGAAAATGGAGGACTTAAGTCCCTCTAGGACCCTTTCGACGTTAAGGCTAAGTTATTGTGCAGCAGTATGTGCTACTTTGATGTCCAGGTATCTAAACTGATTTGTCTCCCAACACAGGTCCAGAGGTGACAATCCCTCTGGTGGAATCCCTGACAATGAGGCGAGTAGGAACAATAGGGACTTGGCTCGGCTGAGCTAAAGTTCGAGAGACCGCCGAAGGCATTTTGCAGCCGAAGTAGTAGTGGCACAGAAATGGGAGAGGAGGACATATAGTCAGAGCATCGTCAGCGTAGAATGAATTAATGCATTGTGTCATGCATCACCCGAATGTATGCTCCAGTCCTACATCTCTCGGCACGCCCATCTCGCCAACGGCTCCATTGCGAGCGTAAACAGGAGTGGCAAGAGTCGGCATCCTGTTGTGTCATGAGTCCCAGAGTCCATACCTCTGAGCGAATACGCCCCACTTGCACTCTTGCCCTCGGTTCAGTGTAGATCTGCGGAACTGAGGACTAAAGCCCGCAATACCTTAAGCAGGTAGCCCCATTCTAACGCGTCGAACGCCTTCTCAAGTCAACAGTGAAGCTTCACCTCATCTTCGTGGTCCTGGACCTCATGGAGTACATGGGACAATCTTCTCAGGTTCATCCCAGTGTTATGTCCTGGTATGAAGCCACACTGGTCTTCATACACCAGACGGGTCATGTTAGTTGTTAGGCGAGTAGCAAGCAGCGTGCAGAGTACCTTCATCTCCGAATTAATCATTGTGATGGGCCTTATGCAGCTGGGTCAGCCTCCACTCTATCCTGTTTAAGGAGCAAGCAAATCTCCCCTCCTCTCATGGATGGTGGCAAGATACTCTTGTCACGTGCCTCCGGAAAAACCTCCAGGAGACCCTACGACAGTGTTGTCAAGAATACCTGGTAGAATGCGGGTGGGAAGCCATCTCCCCCTGGCTCCCTCAACTGCGGGAGCGCACTCAATGCCGTCCTAAGCTCTTCCAAATTTAGGGCAGCAGCTAGGGCTTCTGCTGCAAATGGACTAATTTTAGGGATGTCTAGACCCTCCAGGAAGGTTGGGTATTGCTGTGCCTTTATACCCAGGTCTGCAGAGAACACTTCCTGTGTAGATGTTGTTTACACGTTAGCACTATGGCTACCCTCAATGTGACCTTGGTGCCCTCGGAAGTCGTTAAGTTTGTCATGAGTGGAGGGGCAGTTTTCCTGCACAGGATCCAGTCTAAGAGTTTGCCCGCTTTATCCCCCTCCCAATGCAGTCTCTGTTGGTACTGTCTTAATGTATATTTGTCTAGCTGGTCCCATACATCGTCAATTCGCTGGCAGACCGTGTGTTCACTCCTGTGTGCTTCAGGGTGGGACGGACCATCCCCTTTTGTTCATGCATGTTTGTTTCTTCCCTAAGGAGCTCAGTCTGTAGCTGCCAGCACACTCAATGAGTGAGACCTAGACAAGTACCCCTCAACACTGCTTTAAGGGCCTCCCATTCCGTGGACCTAAGCATTGTGAAGCCCCAGTTCAGCTATATGTAACCTGTGAGTGAGTTAAAGTCTCACGTCCCTCCGGGTCCTCTAGTATGTCTAACAGCATCCTCCACAATCTTACCCCCCCCAAGCCACTTCCCCCATACCACCCTACAGCTGACGGGAGAATGATCAGATAGAAAACATGCCAGGTGTGTTACCTCAACATCCTGCAGACGAGGGAACCCGGAAATTCGAATTCTGTTCAGTCTGCTGTGTGTTAATGAGTGGCACATATACATAGTTAGAGGGGGGTGTTTCAAACTCCAAACAACTTGTAACCCAATGTTTTGTGTTACTCTCGAAGTGCTGTGTCATGTGGGTTTTGTGCCCAATCTCATGGGTGTCCTGACCAGAATGTAGTCTAATACACAATTGAAGTCACCCAGCCATATCAATGGTGAGTCCAGGTCCTCTGTCAGCAGGTCCTGCATGGAATGGACGAACCCTCAGTCATCATTGTTCGGGCATAGGTGTTCAATGTGGTCAGCTGTAGGACATTCAGAGTGCCCTATAAGAGAACATACCCGCCCCCCCACATCCACCTCTGAGTAGGTGAGGGAAAACGGGAACCCGGGGGTCACCCATATCGGAAATCATCCTGCATCATTGTCTAGGAACGCTAATGTGTGTCATCCCTTCTCCTGCTTAGCCCCAGTCTTCACTAATTGCTGTTGAACAATAAAAACCAAGCAACCAAACAAACCAAACCCCCCTCCCACCTACGGGCAATAATAGAAGAAACATTTAACTACTAATGCCCAACCTATGCATGTGCTAGGACGAGCACAGCTACCCAGCCTATGTAACAGAGACCGGCACTTTCAACCAACAAGACTCTAAGCCAGCCAT
The DNA here is from genome assembly GCF_031143425.1 of Pleurodeles waltl. Classification (NCBI taxonomy): domain Eukaryota; kingdom Metazoa; phylum Chordata; class Amphibia; order Caudata; family Salamandridae; genus Pleurodeles; species Pleurodeles waltl. The sequence continues at coordinate 317,202,249 of NC_090448.1, read as the reverse complement.
CTATAATCGCTTACATCTCAAGTGACATCTCCCAAACACAACAGACAAGCCAGGCGAGGTTGAGTGCTTATACTGTACAGTAATAATGTTAATTGCAACAAGGCCAGATGGCCCGCGTCTCTTATACATCCCACCCGTTCTGTACAGGCAGAGACAGCTAACCCCCATCAGTGCCTGATCCAGAACTCTGTATCTTTTCTTCAGTCATTCATCTGCCCCTCCCACTCTACCCCCCTGTTCTCAACACAGAAAACAGACCACAATCATCAGTATTCAGTTACTTCCAGGTACCACCATGGAGGTGGCCAAAGAGTCACACATTGTGTCCTTCGAGGGGTCCTGGGCCCCAGACCCGGTTCCATCCAGAGGCATCTGCGAGGGGTCATTTTCTATCACCTCCGGGGAGGTCATGTCATTCAAATGCATAGTTCTATCTGCTCCAATTGTCACTCTCTGGGAGACCAGGGGGATAAGTTTGGATTCCCTCTAGCAGTTTGTCATCGATGGGAATCACCCCGGTGCTGGGCCCCCAATATTGTCGTAATTTGCTGCTACCAGCGCCTTGAGGCGGCACTGTCTCTGAGTTCCAACCATTTTCACACCTCTTCTTGGCTGTCGAAAAGTTTGCTTTGTCATGAAATATAACTTTCAACCTTGCTGGATACAGCACTCTTTACCGCAACTGTAGGGAGTGTGATTTTTGCTTGACTCCAATAAACGATTTATGTTGCTCCCGGACTTGCTTCATGTAATCTGGGTATATGGCAATTGTGCTGTTTTCGAAGCAGGGGACCGTCTGCTCTCGTGCTGCTCGGAGGATTCAGTACATGTTGTGGTAACTAAGAAGTTTAGCAGTGATGAATGACCCTTAAAGGTGCCCTTGGCCGTGGGAGAGGCACCAGCGGCCTATGAGCCCTCTCCACGGCAAACAACTCTAACAGACCCCGGGGTTCCAGCACAGTTCGTACCCAGTCTTCCAGGCATTAATGTGTGGGCCATCCTCCGCTTTCCCAGGGAATTCCAGGACTCTTATGTTGCTCCAGCAGGAGCAACCCTCAGCTCTTCTGCACATTTAGTTAGCTCCGCAGCCACCATTGTCATCTGTTCCATCTGCCGCTTGAGAACATTCACTTCTCTCTGAAGTTCTGTGATGTTGGTCTCTGCAGCCGTGACTTTGTCTGCCACCTTCCTCAGGTCCGCCCGAAGGAAATTCACATCTATGGACACTGATTCAATTTGGTGCTAAATAGCTGCTAACAATTCTGCCCTCGAAGGCTCAGCGGGCCCCTCCAGAGGATCTCTAGCGTTATTTTTTGGGTGGGCTGGCTCAGTGTAGCATATTGGGCAATGGTGCTGGAAGTGTGAGTACGGGCCGCCTTCTCCTTGCATATGGTTCTGGAAGTGGTATGATCATGTTTCCTGGTCTATGTGCCCCCTCACATCTCTCTCAGTCCCCCCAAATCTTCAGACGGTGTGTCTCTGGGGGTGCCCTCAGAGGCACGTCACCTATTTAGGCAAGGAGGGAGGGCCACCCACCATTCCTTAGGCTCGGGCAATGAGCGCCACCACTTCCAGAGGAAATCTCAAGCCTGAAGTTTGCCACGTGGTCCTGTGTTGCCAGTATTTAGAGCCCCAGCCGACGAGTAATGTGCCATATGCAACCAATACGCGGCCCAGGCCAATCTATCGCGACTCCCGCTCCCAGGTGTAGGAGTGGGGGGGGGGGCACCCCAGTTTCGCAGGACTCCTGTGAGGCTTCTCTCCCAGCGACAGTGTAGGCCCAAAAGTCCAGTGTATGATTTCCAGCAGGCGGCTGCCACCTCTCCCCACCAACGGGATTAAGTCTATGTCAGGGTCCAAAATGCACCTGATAGTGACCCGAAGCGGCTGCAAAAGCATCCCCCCCCCTCCACAGGGACAAAAAGTACCCTGGGAGCCCAAGTGCTGGGCCGTGCTGGGTATGTCAGCACAGTGTCTTTAGAACATGGCTGTCACGCTGGGGGCTTCACCACCCCAACATCCACGAGGTATACCACCCCTTCCTCCCAGGTGCACGGGACAAGCCAGGCGCCCACCCCTCCCTTTGGAAGCTGCAAAGCGTTCGTCGCGCGCTCTGCTGTACCACTGCGGTCAGTATGGGGTCTCCTTGGCCGAGGGGCAGGCTTTATCCCCATCCAGGACTTTGATGGTCCCGAAGCATGTCCAGATCAGTTCAAAATATCCACCGCAAGGACTACAGCCTGTCCAACCGGTCTCAGCACGGTGTCAGTGACATGCTCCCAGCGCTGCAGGCCAGAGCTGCCGCACTCCCAAGGCACCCCCCGCTGCAGCAGGCACCGGGGCCCTCCATGAGATGTATTGCACAAGCGCTGAGAAGTGCATGTACTCTCCCTTTCAAACTAAAAATGTGCAGGCACTCGGTATTGGAGAGTACCTGCCCGTTTAAAGTACTAGTGCATGGCATTTAGGCCCATATTTATACTTTTTGACGCTAAACTGCGCTAACGCAGTTTAGCGTCAAAAAGTTTTGCGCCGTCTAACGCCATTCTGAAGCGCCATGCGGGCGCCGTATTTATGGAATGGCGTTAGACGGCGCAATCAGACCGGCGCTGCCTGGTTTGCGTGGGAAAAAAACACGTAGACCAGACAGCGCCGGCGTAGGGGGAAAATGGCGCATGGGCGTCTTAAAATGGGGCAAGTCAGGTTACGTCGAAAAAATCGTCTTAACCCGACTTGCGCCATTTTTTAACGACGCCCATCCCCCATCAACATGACTCCTATCATTGTAAAGATAGGAGTCATGCCCCCTTGCCCAATGGCCATGCCCAGGGGACTTCTGTCCCCTGGGCATGGTCATTGGGCATAGTGGCATGTAGGGGGGCACAAATCAGGCCCCCCTATGCCACAAAATATTATTAAAAAAAAAAAAAAAAAAACTTACCTGAACTTACCTGAATGTCCCTGGGGTGGGTCCCTCCAGCCTTGGGTGTCCTCCTGGGGTGGGCAAGGGTGGCAGGCGGGGTCCCTGGGGGCAGGGGAGGGCACTCTGGGCTCATTTTGAGCCCACTTGTCCCTTAACGCCATGCCTGACCCAGGCGTTAAAAAGCGGCGCAAATGCGCCGTTTTTAGCCACGCCCACTCCCGGGCGTCACTTTTGCCCGGGAGTATAAATACCACGTAAAGGCCTGGGAGTCATTTCTTAGACGGGAACGCCTCCCTTGCATATCATTAACGCAAGGAAGGGGTTCACGCTAAAAAATGACGCACATTCCGGGAACTTTGGCGCTATTCGCCTCTAACGCCATAGTATAAATATGGCGTTAGTTGGCGTTAGTTTAGCGTCGAATTTGCGTCGAAAAAAACGACGCAAATTCGGCGCAAACGGAGTATAAATATGCCCCTTAGAGTATGTCATGTATAAATGAAATCACGCAGTGGAAGAGATCACTATAACATGCTAAGAAATTCTTCTAGTTGGTAATGGCAGAAGATCAGCATGTGCACATAATAACACACATACTCGTAATGTAATGTAGGCATAGACAATCTTACTCTGCTCGGGGTGCCTACAACAATGTCTGCTGTGATTTACATCACAAGTTTGAAGACTTTCTCGGCATCTTATTGTGATTTCTTCCTCGGCATGAATTCCCCTTGTGCACTGATAAAACGCCAAAAGCTTGAATTACCATATTTTACAGGGAAGCGATTGGTGTGCATCTGACTATCACACTTGTTCTGCACGACTACAATTGATTTTATCACATTCCTAGAGACAATGAACGCACCAGAATGTTATGTAAGTATGTTTTACTTTCCTTAAAGGAATCAAGATCGGATATCGCTCCAGTGGACCGGGCTAGCAAGTCAGTCTGTGCATGCAGCTAGTGGTGTGTGTTTGTCTGTCCCTCTTTAACTGAGAAGGGGACAAGAGACAAGACTCTGGGGCACTTTTTGTCCTGATGGAACCCCTGGACCCTATGTGGCCATCTTTTTACAAGCTGAAACATGTAGACGGAAGTATATAGTAATAGGATGATTAGCCCCCCATGTTTTAACCCCATATTTGGCTTCTAATCATATTTGTTACAATAAACCCTTTGACAGGTCAAAACCTCCTGTTAAATATGAATATGTCACCCCTTGTTACCTTTTAGCCTACAAGGTAGAATGTGTGGCATCGCCTTAAATGGAAACATAGAGGTGCAGGCACCACCATTTAGAGCACCTGTTTGCCCCAGAGAAATGCTAATACCCTCCATGAAATGTGTTGCACAAGCGCTGAGAAGTGCGCGTACTCTCCCTATCAAACAAAAAATGTGCAGGTACTCGGTACTGGACAGTACTTGCCCATTTAAATTAGTGGTACATGGCATTTGAGGTATGTCATGAAGAATAAGCGAAATCATGCAGTGGAAGAAATCACTATAACCTGCCAAGAAAGTCTTCTAGTTGGCAATGGCAAAAAATTGCCATGTGTACGTAAAATCACACATATTCGTAAGGTACATGGAGACATAGACAATGTTACTTTACTCTGGTTGACTACAACAATGTATGTGTCTACATGTAGATCACAAGTATGAAATCTTTCTCAGCATGTTATTGTGATTTCTTCCACAGCATGAATTCCCCTTGTACACTGATAAAATTCTAAAAGCTTAAGTTACCATATTTTACAGGGGAGCGATTGGTGTGCTGTTGACTATCATCGCACTTGTTCTGCACGACTACATTTGATTTTATTACATTCCTAGAGACAATGAACTCACCTGAATACAAGTATGTGTTATTTTCCTTAAAGTTATCAAGATTGAATAAGGTGGACTGGGCTAGTAAGTCAGTTCTTGCATGCAAATAGTGTTGTGTGTATGCCTGTCTCTCTTTAACTGAGAAGTAGACAAGAGACAAGACTTTGGGGCACTTTTTGTCTTGATGAAAGCTCTGAACCCTATGTGGCCCTTTTTGTTACCAGCTGAAACATGCAGACGGAAGTATAAGGTAAATAGTCATTACCCCCCCATTTTTTACCTCCATATTTGGCTTTCAATCATACCAGATCATTCACCAATAAAGGGATGCCAGGATTGCTCAATGTCTTTTTATTCACTAAAACAAGATCCCGGCTGCTGCCTATATGCAAACTGCTTAATGGAACATGGTGAAGTCCATCCTGATTTATTTTTAGGGACCAGGATGAGACCCAATGTGATGCATGCCACCACTAGAATGGGTGAGAGTCTAAGAAAAGACACATTTATGTTTTTAGTGCAGAGGGTGTCACTTTTGAACATCTGATTCTATCAGAAACTTCTACTGATGGGCTACCCATTGGTGTATTTTGTTGACTTAAAAGGGAGAATGTATCTTTCCCCAAAAAATATTCTCTCTCCTTCTCTGTGGGCCAGCTGGTTGTCTCCCTACTGAGTCTTTTGTAATTAAAATAACAATCTCTTTGGCAGCTTTATCCCTCTGTTATGAAATGGCGATAAACATCTTATGATGAAATCTAGACGCCTATCTGCAACTAGGTCAAATGTGCCTTCTTTAGTACCAAAGATGAGGGGAAGTATCACAATGTATGAAAATTAAAAAATACCTTTTAGCATTAATAAAATATTGTCCTGAAATGACGGAAGTTAAAAGCACTGGTTCTCAAAAAAAGCGGAGTTGTTTGTACAATTTGTCGATATACTTTGATGTGGGAATTAACAAAAACATTTTCAAATGTAATACCTAATGCATTTATGTATTTAATTTACTTTACCAACAAGACGTTCTAGGAAAACTTTAATAATATTGCCAGTTGTCATTCTCTGAGATGCACACAAACGAATGCACCTCTTAGCAAATTAGAAGTGATTTAGACTGAATTGAACATACTTTAAAATATATATGTTTAAAGAAACAGTGCTTAATTCGTGCATTAGTATGGTGGCTTACTGCTTCTACACTGCCTAGGAAAACACGGGGAGGTCGCCTCATCGGTACACTGGTGCAGCCAGCTGTGGAAATTCCAAAATCCTTGCCCGCACAAATGAACCAGAGGTGTTCTCTTCGGCTAACTGGTGCCATATTTCTTCTTGCCCATCAGCTTTTAGTTTCAGTACCTGCGTTGTTCCTGCTAATTGAGGTCCGGTGTGGAGCAGTTCTGTGTTTCTAAAGGCCAGCTCAGTAAATAAACACAAGGAACATAAATTTTAAAAACTGTTTTTATTTGTGTTTTCATATGCAAACAGTAACTTTATTACGTGACCACTATGAAGTACAGAAACTGTGGATGGCCACAGTGCAGGTAATCACAAAGCAATATTGAACACACAAGGTTATGCGTTGGGGTGGCAGCCCCTGAACTCTCCCTGCGGATGCGCATGCGCGTGTAGCAGCTGCGTACAACATGTTGACCCGTCTAACTAGGGCATAACTCCAAAACCGGAGAAGGAAAATAATGATTAGAGTCTGGAAGTTAAGGGAATCTCACCTATGTAGCGTGTTGTGGTCACCGGGAGCAACACCCGTGTTAGGGTGAAGGCGGGGTCTGCTATGGGTGAGGCCAGGCAGGCGTGTGGATGTCTGGGGCTTGGGAGTGATCTGCTGAGCGACGGGGAGGGGCTGCATAGGGAGTAGAGTGAGGTAGATTGAGGTCTATAGAGGCCGAGTTGGGCCTATGGGGTAGATCATCACTGGGTATGGTGTAGGGAGTGGTCAAGGAGAGCACCCCAGGCCACGGATAAGGGATGCCTGCAGAGGTGCCGAATTTCTTCGTAGCGCAGGGCCTCCCCCTAAGCCCTCCCCCACTTTTGAATCCCCCCATGCCATGCTGCTACAGGTGGGGCCCGTGCGGCTCATCACTGTAAGGTGAGGGCCCTCTTAGCGAGCAGGAGAGCCATGCCGGTGATAACGCGTCCAGCCCTTATAAATTACCTGTACCTGGACACGTTGGAGGTCGGTGAATCTTTTAACCGAGTCGGGCTCTCCTCATCCTCAATAGTCGAGTCACTCAGATCAATAACTATTGTAATCGGTAGTCAGTACTCAATTAATAGATCAATATAACACATCAGAAATCAATAACAGTTGGTATTTCGGCGCACCATGACCTTTCAGTCATGAATAACCACACCAGTTTATTAAAAGTTAGTTAATTTATTTCCCTATATTAACAAAGCTAGCACAATGTATATATGTCTCAAAACCAATTGATATATGTATATGAACATTACTAGCTGTCCATAACAGCGGAAGAAACGCAATCTACGCAAAATCTGAATGATGATACACTCTGTTATAGCAATGCAAATCACCAATGTGACTAACTGTATTTGACTAATTGCATACATTCGGTCAGCATAACAAGATTTAAATTCTTCATGATACATTGAATGAATACCTCGACTAACCTCTAATTAGCATTGGCATGTGGGACTTCTTGCAAAACGAATTTAGTCAACACAAATTTGGAAAACTTCTAGCTAGGACTCTATCAAAATAGCAGTTGGTACCTAAAAGGAAAAACACAATGCATAATACATTTATCCTTTCATATTTACCAAATACAATCAGCATTCAAGAAAAGTCTTCGTCCTTCAGGTACCGGTTGATCAGCATGGGGCAAGTTTCAAAGGGCAAAGTTAAGGGCAAGTTTCCTTGCAGCGGCAAGGAGAATGGGGCAAAGTTACTGCATGGGCAAGATGGGGGGCAAATCAAAGTTAAAGTCTCTAGAGTGAGAATTCTTAAAGTCTCTTTCTCTCAGATAGAGAAAAAGGGCATCAGGGTGTCGTCCAAAATGGAGTCTGGCATCAGGCTTCAAACTGGCATCGAGGAAAAAAATGGCTGACTTCTCTTTGTCCGGTGGGTTTAAGTAAGAAACATTCCAAATTCTGCAGGGTCTTCCATTGGAGGGTTCATAGGTTGGCTTCAAATTGTCTAATCAAAAATTGTCTTTTACTAGCGCCCATTTATGCATACACTGTCCTTGGAGCCTTGGAACACAAATTGTATCATGGTTTGCCAATTATTTTACTATCTGTACCTTCATTGTCCGCACCTGCAGAGACTGACCTTGTATCAAAGGGGATGTAACCGGCCTAGCACGAAACCTTGGAGATAAGGGTACCAGACAGTTTCTACTGGAAAAATACAACTTCAAGCAAGAATATATGTTTCATTAGTTCAAGGAAAAAAATCACGCAGTTAGAATTTGAAACCAAGTAACTAGGCCAAAGCCTGTACTAAATATAAGCTAAGCAAAACAGTTTTCAAACAAGAAATCATGGCATACATTTGCGATTATGACGGATTACTACAATTTTAATACTTAGTGATTAATAAAGCTCGTTTAAAATGATGGCGAACTACCCCGAGGGCACAATTTCCCTCGTACATTGATTTCTTTACTAAAATCACACTTCATTATATGTATTGATCACACGGTATACATGAATATATGTCGGACCTTCTTTTTCTGCGTCATCAATCCCTCCTCTGATGACTAATTATGTCATCACATCAAATCTACCCACAAATTGTATTCCATGAAAATTCTGTATAGTAATTTGGCACTTCAGTCAATTCCCTTTTTCTTTTAGTCCCTTTTGATTTCTCCCTATATATTTCCACCATTTTGTTCTCTATTTTCTCTTCTCTTTTTCTTTTGTTCCTTGTTTTTAACATTTTGAAAGCTTTCCATATTCCCCAAGAGCCTAATAGACAAATTAATATTATCAATATTCCCTTTACTATTTTTAGTAACAATCCGTTCCAAACGTTGCTGAGCCAATTTCCCACAGAAGCAAATCCCTTTCCAACTTTCTCCCAAACTCCGGGTTCTTTCAATTCCTTTAAATCTACACTTTCTTTAGTTAAGTTTGTAAGCATCGTTCTAATTTTTCCACTGTTGTCTGGTATATATGTACAACAGTGACGCGTGCCAAGCATTTTGCAAACGCCGCCATCCTTTGCTAAAAGAATGTCTAAGGCAAGCCGATTTTGAAGAGTCATAGCTCTTTCTGCAGCGAGTTCAGCATCCATCAGGATTATAGCTCCTGAAAACTTTGTCAGCATGTTATCCACAATAGTGGACAACTTTCGTATTTTGATTGAATTCAATATGACTCCTACTGAAGGAATCAAAGCTCCAAATATATCTCCTACCACACCAGCAGCTGTCTCTCTTTTCTGAACACGATGTGATTCCGACAGCCTTGGAAACTTCTTTAAGTCGTCTAGTTGGTAAACCATTGGGAACACTATCCCCAAATAACACCTCCCATACCATCCTTTAGGAAGACGATAATAGGCGTTGAGTCCACAAATATAATATACTCCAGGAATAACTGGGTCTTGTCCATTCAGCATGAACGTCCACTTAGATTGAAATGCATACGTATGTTTACATTCACTCGTTCCCACAAAAACGGTGTCATAATATGATGGAAATCTATGTATACAAAATCTTCCTACATGCAATGTATCTAAAGCTATTTTCCATTGTGTCTTTATTGCAGCAAAAGCATAATTATCTACAGACGTCCTTTCGTGTAATTCCTTCTCTAACTTCTCCTTCATTTCATTCTTCCTATCATCAGTGCGGTCTAAAAATTCTATTTCTACTGGTGAAAGCAAGCATGTAAGGTTCTCTCTATGTGCGTGAGCTGTGTGAAAAGGTGACATTGGTTCGAAGAATTCCCTCATTAATTTGGCATAATAATCTCGAGCTATCTTACTTAAATGCCCTATTATGGGGACATCTGCAAAAGTAACATCGTAATTAGTATAGAAATAATGAATGTCTTTTTGAGCATAAAATCTGGAAGCTACTATACTACATGTAATTCCATACGTAAGAGGCATGCTGTGATACGTTACCCCTTCCACTACTGAGGTAGGTATTTGTGTACACACATAACAATCTTTCGCATCCATGGTCTCAACATACTCACTCAGTAAGCGATAGAAAACGTTAGATGAAAGTTCCTTCTTATCATGCAAGTGTCTCTCGTCTTGCTCAAGTCTCTTCAGAGCTGTTAGTTCAGTAACGATAATAGGTCTAGAAGTAGAAGAATCATTCGTCTCACTCTCACTTTTACCATGCATTCCAAGAACTATTGCTACAATTATTAGTACGCATGCGGTTATTAAGCCTATACACATGTATTTACAATACTTCATTTTACGCCCCTGTGTAGTGAAGCTAGTCATGATCGGTATAGAATCAGAAAGTCGAAGACAATTTATCAAAGCGTATTTGCAGGTATTTACAAAGCTGAACGAGTTCAATGTTCACACAGTTTTCTTTAGCAGCTTAGGGGGTCATTCTGACACCGGCGGGCGGCGGGAGCCGCCCGCCTGGAGGGAACCGCCAGAAGACCGTCCCGCGGTCAAAAGACCGCGGCGGTCATTCTGGGTTTCCCACTGGGCTGGCGGGCGACCGCCAAAAGGCCGCCCGCCAGCCCAGTGGGAAACAGCCATCCATGAGGATGCCGGCTCCGAATGGAGCCGGCGGAGTGGAGGGTGTGCGACGGGTGCAGTGGCACCCGTCGCGTATTTCAGTGTCTGCAATGCAGACACTGAAATACAAAGTGGGGCCCTCTTACGGGGGCCCCTGCAGTGCCCATGCCATTGGCATGGGCACTGCAGGGGCCCCCAGGGGCCCCACGACACCCCTCACTGCCATCCTGTTCCTGGCGGGCGGAACCGCCAGGAACAGGATGGCGGTGAGGGGGTCGGAATCCCCCATGGCGGCGCAGCAAGCTGCGCCGCCATGGGGGATTCCCAGGGCAGCGGAAAACCGTCGGGAGACCGCCGGTTTTCCTCTTCTGACCGCGGCCGAACCACCGCGGTCAGAATGCCCAAGGGAGCACAGCCAGCCTATTGGCGGTGCTCCCGCGGTCCCAATACCGCCAGGGTCGGAATGACCCCCTTAGTCTCTTATCGGTTAGCAGCGTTGTCTCAAAATCGGTTTCAAAGTCAATCAAGTTAGCAATGTCTTAGCCGGTTGAAAAGTCAATCAAGTGATCAATGGTTTCAATCAACAGAGTCCATAAAGTTTTTATTTCCCAAATGAAGTTCTGCCTCTTCGTTCTCAAGGCTGAGGGATACGAATTCGTCTGACCAATCGTTATTGGCTACGTACGCCCACTCCGGACCGGAATACCTCCTGCTTGGTATCCTTTTTCTTTTCAATTTTGCATCTCTCTTTGATTATTTCTCACTGGTACTTTCCTCTTTGGCCAAGTCCTTTTCTTCACTTGGTGTTGGTACTACAACAGACACTTCCTTTCTTTTCTCTTTCACTCTTGGCCCTTCACTGTCGCTCAACGTTTCTCTAGTTCTTAATTTTACTGGCGATATACTTGGTCTTCTTTTTGCACTGTGTCCACTTGATGGACCTGCAATCTCTTCTGAAGGAGTTTGAGCAGCTTCGTTCTGTTCTGCCTTGTCCCCTCCTTCTGGGGAGTCAATCAGGTTTTCCTTTTCTTTTTCTGTATCGTCTGCTTCTGGGAAAGCCCTCCTCTGATCAGGCTCTCCTGCTTCTTCACGTGTTTCGAGCCCTTTGTCACCGTTACTTTCTTCAGGCTCTTTGTCACTTTCAGCTGCTTCAGGCTCTTTGTTACCTTCAGCTGCTTCGTCACTGTCTGAGGCTCCTCCTTGGTCTTCCCCAAGTGAATCAGTTGCTTCGTCCTCAGAGAATATTTCTCCCTCCTCTATTTCTGCCTGTTCGCTTCTAGTTCTGTTTCGCTCTGCCTCAGCGCTTGGTACTTTGTTATCAGGTACTGGTAACTTCAGCGCTTCAACTTCCTCATCTGTGGGACACAACACCCTCTTTGTGTGACTGGTGTGAATCCAGTTGGGAACTCCCGCACACTTCACAGCGGTGGTAGTCGTCAAAATCACTTGAAAAGGTCCTTTCCAACGGGGTTCCAAACACGACTTCCTCACGTGCTTCTTTATCACAACCCAGTCACCTGCTTTCAGGGCGTGTCCTGGACCTTGGATCGGTGGCAAGGTGGTTGCCTCCACCTGGTGAGAGAAAGATTGAACCACATCAGCTAGACCTTTGCAGTAGTCTAACACCATATCATCTGTAATATTCAAAAGCGCATTTGCAGGAACTGCTGGAAGTCTCATAGCTCTGCCCATGAGAATCTCGTGTGGGGACAGTCCAGTCTTTCTGTCAGGGGTGTTTCTCATTGACATTAGTACCAAAGGCAATGCGTCAGGCCATTTCAAGTTTGTCGATGCACATATTTTCGCCATTCTCGATTTCAATGTGCCATTCATTTGCTCCACTAGACCTAATGCTTCAGGGCGGTAGCTACAATGCAGCTTTTGCTCAATGTTCAGTGCTGCACAAAGCAATTTTATTACTTCATTATTGAAGTGACTTCCCCTATCTGATTCTAAAGAGATTGGGAATCCAAAATGTGGTATTAACTCTCTCAAGAGTAGTTTTGCAACTGTGAGACTGTCATTTCTGCGTGTAGGGTATGCTTCAATCCAGTGACTAAAAATGCACACAACCACCAACACATACTTCAAGCCTTCATGCACAGGCATCTCAATGAAGTCCATTTGCATCCTGCTGAATGGACCCCCTGCTCTTCCAATGTGGCTCAAATTTACTACGGTTCCCTTCCCTGCGTTCATCTGTTGTTTACAAATGACGCAACAGTGGCAAACTGCTTTAGCAACTTGACGGAATTTGGGGTTAAACCAATCAGTTTTAAACAACCTAATCATGGCATCCCTCCCAAGATGAGCTTGTCCATGGTAAAATCTGGCTATCTGTGTCAAAAGGTTATTTGGAAGAACGAATTTCCCTTCACTTGAAACCCATAATTCATCTAGTCTCTTTACACATTGTGATTTGGTCCACGAGAGTTTCTCATCCTCACTGACATCATTCTGTAGGGATTTCAATTCGTCCATCGTATCTATCACCTTTAGAGCAAATATTTCGCTTGGTTCGAGTTCTGGTTCACTTATCAGATTCCATTCATCCCTAAGCAATATACAGTTCAATGCGCAAAACCTTGCGACTTGATCCGCATATCCATTTCCCAGAGAAACATAGGGGGTCATTCAGACCCCGGCGGGCGGCGGGAGCCGCCCGCCTGGCGGGAACCGCCGAATGACCGCACCGCGGTCAAAAGACCGCGGCGGCCATTCTGTGTTTCCCGGTGGGCCTGCGGGCGACCGCCAGAAGGCCGCCCGCCAGCCCAGCGGGAAACCACTTCCCACGAGGACGCCGGCTCCGAATGGAGCCGGCGTAGTGGGAAGGGTGCAACGGGTGCAGTTGCACCCGTCGCGAATTTCAGTGTCTGCAATGCAGACACTGAAATTCTATGTGGGGCCCGCTTACGGGGGCCCCTGCAGTGCCCATGCCATTGGCCCATTGGCATGGGCACTGCAGGGGCCCCCAGGGGCCCCACGACACCCCTCACCGCCATCCTGTTCCTGGCGGTCGGAACCGCCAGGAACAGGATGGCGGTGAGGGGGTCGGAATCCCCCATGGCGGCGCAGCAAGCTGCGCCGCCATGGGGGATTCCTCAGGGCATCGGAAAACCGGCGGGACACCGCCAGTTTTCCTGTTCTGACCGCGGCCAAACCGCAGCGGTCAGAATCCCCTGCGGGGCACCGCCAGCCTGTTGGCGGTGCTCCCGCCAACCCCGGCCCCGGCAGTCCTTGACCGCCGGGGTCGGAATGACCCCCATAATCTTGTCCCTTCGAATGTGCACTGCATTTTACCACTGCTACTTCTCCTGGTAGTTGGATGGCATGTAACAATTCTTTTATTCTTTCGCCATTTTTCACTGGCGATCCTGAAGAGGTCATGAAGCCTCTCTGTGACCACAATTGTCCGAAATCATGCACTATTCCAAACCCGTACTGGCTGTCAGTGTAAATGGTAACTTTCATCAATGCAGAGAGTTGGCAAGCTCTAGTAAGGGCTACCAATTCTGCTACTTGTGCAGAGTAAACTCCTTGAAGCCAAGATGCTTCCAAAACACCTGTTACAGTGCATACAGCGTACCCTGCTTTCAATACCCCCAGTGCATCTCTTAAGCATGAACCATCGACAAAAATAATTTGATCATTTTCTTCCAATCGGGTATCTTTGATATCAGGTCTTGGTTTGGTGCAAAATTCAGTCACCTGAAGACAGTCGTGCTCGATGTCTTCAGCGTTCTCAATTTCAGCATTTTCACTGGGAAACAAGGTTGCTGGATTCAACGTAGTGCACCTTTTCAGCTGCACATTAGGTGATCCCAGAATTATTGTTTCGTACCTTGTGAGTCTAGCACCAGTCATGTGCTGTGTTCGGGAACGTGTCAAAAGTATCTCAACTGAGTGAGGGACCATGACTGTTAAAGGGTGTCCCATCACTATTCCTTCACTCTGAGTGAGGCTGATACCAACTACGGCTACGGCGCGCAAGCACCCTGGCAGTGCTGCTGCGACCGGATCCAAAGTAGCTGAAAAATATGCTACTGGTCTGTTTACGCCACCATGGGCTTGGGTCAAGACAGACAAGGAACATGCATCACGTTCATGACAAAACAATGTGAAAGGCTTTGTGTAGTCAGGCATACCTAAAGCTGGAGCCCTGCACATGCATTCTTTCAATTCAATAAAAGCATCCATCTCTTCTCCTTTCAGTTCAATTTCATCCAATGCATCCTTCTGGGTCAGTTTCAGTAAAGGTTTTGCTAGGGTTGAGAAGTTGGGAATCCATTGGCGACAGTAGCTTACCATTCCCAAAAACTTCCTCACCTCCCTCCTCGTCTTTGGGGGACTCATTTGAAGTACACTTGTTATTCTTTCCTTCATAATTTTTCGTGACCCTTTCTCTATTTGGTGACCCAAATATTTCACTTTCTTCTGACAGAACTGTAATTTTGAAGGAGACACCTTGTGTCCATTTCTTCCCAAATGGTTCAATAGGGCAATGGTGTCGGCTGTGCAGTCACTTTCTGTCTTGGATGCAATCAGTAAGTCGTCAATGTACTGTACTAGGGTTGACTCGACTGGCAATTCTAACGCTTCCAAGTCTTTCTTTAGAATCTGATTGAAAATTGACGGTGACTCCGAAAACCCTTGAGGAATTCGACACCAACTGTAGACTCTGTCTAAAAATTTGAAACAATAGAGAAATTGGCTGTCCTCATGAAGAGGCACCGAAAAGAATGCTTGTGACAAGTCGATGACTGAGAACCACTCGGCATCGCAAGGGACTTGAAACATTATCACAGCTGGATTTGGTACTACAGGGCAGCATTTTATTATTATGTCATTTATTTTCCTCAAGTCCTGCACAATTCGTACCTTTCCACTTGGCTTTATTAGTCCCATAATTGGTGAATTACATGGACTGCTTAACACTTCTTTCAGTACTCCCTGTTTTACAAACTCATCAATGAGTTGGGCGACTTTCATGAGGGTGTCTTGTGCCATATGGTACTGTGGGGTCTGGGGAAAGGTTACATTAGGTTTTACAACCTTTCATAATACGCGTGTATAGATTCTTTAACCTCTTGAGCGGACCTGTCAATCCTTTGCCAATCCACATTTTTCGACGCAACCTTGGTTTTCAAGTGCTGGATCACCTTGTGGTACAAACTCATTACCATAGGTGATGGCGCACCTGTGTCCCTATCTCTCTCTGGTTCACTCGTCGGCCAACCCACAGCCCTTTTACAATCTTCCCACAAATCAGCCGGAACCACAATTTCAAATAAGGTATTCAGGTCTTCCCAGAGACACTTCGCGAGTTTCACAAATCTATCCGTTTGTTGATACCACTCAATCGGCTTCTCTCTTAATTTGGGAAAGTCATCCGTAAAGGATTGAATATCGCACCTGTGCCATGGTACATGCACAAGTTTTCCCCCTGCTGTCTCTCTCATTGGTAACATGGTTATCAGGTCGTCATTCTGTTGTTTTTTCTCACTTCGTTCTGAAGTATTTTCCTTCTTTTTATCCTTTTTCTTAACCCACCTGCTTTCCCACTTGTCTAAACATCTCCAAACCTGTGCACTCTGCAGTATCTCTTTAAGGTGTGTTTTCATCCCTGCGGATCTCATGTGTTCAAAATCTTTTGTCTCAAAGTCTAACCTGTAACTTCTGCTCAGGTGTTTGGTCTTACCTATATCGATCTCGTTTCTGTCTGCAATTTCTTGTAACTTCTTATGTATGTTGCTCACTTCTCTTGTAATCCTAGGGCACATGTATCTTAGTTCTTCCTCTGTGTATGATTCTAATCTGTTCAAACCCATTGTTCCCTCTACCAGTTCATCTGCCTCCATGCCCAACCTTATTTTATTCAGGTATTCTTCTCCCTTCCCGCTTGATGTACTCTGCGGGGAGTTCAGGCTGTTGAACCATTGTGTTAACTGTTGCGCGTTCAGTCCCATCAATGTAGCAGTTACATCAACTGCCATTGACGGTTTCTGTAATGCTTCAGTCTGTGAGGTTAACGGTACTAATAGTGGTGGATGTGACCTTACCACGGTTGACGGAGCGCAAATTGGAATTGGACTAAATTCCGACAAGGACCCAGATCCATTTGGCAGTGCCGCTATCGGAGTTGTCTCTGGAGTGGTTTCTATGCATCTTCTCCCTGTCCCATTCTGTATCATTAACCCTTGGTCGCTGGTGCTTGAATTTGCCTGTATGTACAGTGGTACTGGTGGACCTACAGTGATAGGTAGAGATATTGCGTCTGGATTCTGTCTGTTCCCCGAATTCTGTGGCATGTTAATCCCCACATTGTGGTTCATCATTGCTGGCATACCTAACTGGCTTTCTACTACTCGCACTTCTTGTGTCTGCTTTTGGGGCATCGAGAACTGTGTTGATTCAGCTTGAATCAATGTCGGTCTCTGATAGTTTTGTCCTCCCTGCGCCATTGAATCGGAATTCATTCCCACATTATGCTCATCGCAACAGTGCCTTTGAACCTGTGGCTGATAGTTATCAGCAGGTTTCAATGTTGGCACGTCTGGGTACATTCTCTGAATCCGTGGTATTCGTGGTGAAAAAGGCATGTCAGAGCTGCTCGGCCTCTGAGATATTCTCAAATTTGGTGTTACATTACCCTGTATTGGTTCTGGAGGGGCAGTACTAATGTTTGAGCCTTTTTCGCTTTCCACGTATGGTGGTGGGCGATCATTCAGCAATTGTATAATGAACTCCTCATCATCTGACTCGTCTCCCCTTTTCGAGTTTCTATTGCTCTCTCTCTCTCTGGACTGACTCCTGTTTGTCTTACAGGTGGCTTTCCTTCCTTCCGTCTCCGCTTCCTCGGTAATCGCTGGAAACAATTTAATCCCCTGCAATACGTCTGATCTCCAAACCTTTTGTGTGCTGTCCCATCTAGCATCCGCTAGTGTCTTTTCTACTTTTCTTATTCTTGTCTCAAATTTATTTTGTTGTTGGTTTCTAGCTATTAGCTCCCAAATTGCTAATGCCTCAAACTGTGCTGGCCTTGGGGGTACTTTCATGTCGTATAGCGCAAATCTCAGATTTTCTAAAACCCTTAAATTAAACGACCCGTGAATAGGGAACGCTACACTTCCATGTTTCTCTGTTAATTTGCACCATTGTTTTAACCAAAGACACGGCGCTACACCCTTTTCTTCAATGACGATGTAAGCTGGTGTACCCTCAGGCGGTGTTTCTTCTCCTACATTTGCTTTAATATAAACATCTCCCCTCATGGCACTCTTAAATGCTTTGAAAAATTTCATCTTTCCGTCTTTTGTTTTTCTAAAATATGTAATCAATAAGTGACTTTAATTCCCGGAATACTCTTCGCTTGCCTTTCCCCTTCCAATTGCGCTTCACGGACTGCGTCCAATCCGTGCGCGACCCTTCTCACCAACCGACCTATTCCAGCGCGGCTCCTAGTGACGTCACACTCACACACTGCGGCTGACAAAGTCCCGCGGCTTGCCTCTTTTCATTCGACTTCACTCATAAACTAATTTCTGCAATATAACGCAAGCACTTAACCAAAGAATAAAACAGATCTGTCGGTTTACTACAGGAAAGGTAATACAATCGCTTCAGAAACCTTAGGGATTTTTCACTAGCCTCTGCAGTTATTCCATCTTTCTCGGTTTCCCACTTTCGCAAGCAAAATTTGACCCGCAAACTTTACTCTCAACTGATCAATGAACTATTCTAGTGCACTTTAGAATTCGTCAAATCTCAAAGTCGAAATTTTCTTTCACTCTGCAACATTCATACCGACTTGTTGACCACGCCCGATCAACCTATTAAACCGACCAGATCACAACATCAAACAAGTGTCACATACACTTTTCAACATACTCCGGAGTCTCTTGACCTCGCAGGGCCCGTCTCAACATCAACAACCACGTGGACAATTTTTTTCTGCTCAAAGCGCTACACACACATGAAGTTCAACGACTTCCCTACTCTCACACCTTTGGAGTAACACTCCTCTACTATCTTTTAACCCCTTAAATCCTCACAAACTTCTCAATTAATCTGCGGCGATAAGCTGTGCAAGCGCGAAACCCTAACTTCACTCATACCGTCACTAGAAATGCTGAGACCAATCTCATACCTCCATGTTCCTCATTCACAAGCTCCGAGATCCCGGGAAAGTCATTGGGGACTTAGGGCATCATCATCTCTCCAACTTGTTTTATCAAAGAAAATTCTAACCTTACTCTGTCTATTGTTCGGATGGGGTCCCAAAGGGCTAAACCATCCTCTGCTACCATCTACTGATAACGCGTCCAGCCCTTATAAATTACCTGTACCTGGACACGTTGGAGGTCGGTGAATCTTTTAACCGAGTCGGGCTCTCCTCATCCTCAATAGTCGAGTCACTCAGATCAATAATCAATAACTATTGTAATCGGTAGTCAGTACTCAATTAATAGATCAATATAACACATCAGAAATCAATAACAGTTGGTATTTCGGCGCACCATGACCTTTCAGTCATGAATAACCACACCAGTTTATTAAAAGTTAGTGAATTTATTTCCCTATATTAACAAAGCTAGCACGATGTATATATGTCTCAAAACCAATTGATATATGTATATGAACATTACTAGCTGTCCATAACAGCGGAAGAAACACAATCTACGCAAAATCTGAATGATGATACACTCTGTTATAGCAATGCAAATCACCAATGTGACTAACTGTATTTGACTAATTGCATACATTCGGTCAGCATAACAAGATTTCAATTCTTCATGATACATTGAATGAATGAATACCTCGACTAACCTCTAATTAGCATTGGCATGTGGGACTTCATGCAAAACGAATTTAGTCAACACAAATTTGGAAAACTTCTAGCTAGGACCCTATCAAAATAGCAGTTGGTACCTAAAAGGAAAAACACAATGCATAATACATTTATCCTTTCATATTTACCAAATACAATCAGCATTCAAGAAAAGTCTTCGTCCTTCAGGTACCGGTTGATCAGCATGGGGCAAGTTTCAAAGGGCAAAGTTAAGGGCAAGTTTCCTTGCAGCGGCAAGGAGAATGGGGCAAAGTTACTGCATGGGCAAGATGGGGGGCAAATCAAAGTTAAAGTCTCTAGGGTGAGAATTCTTAAAGTCTCTTTCTCTCAGATAGAGAAAAAGGGCATCAGGGTGTCGTCCAAAATGGAGTCTGACATCAGGCTTCAAACTGGCATCGAGGAAAAAAATGGCTGACTTCTCTTTGTCCGGTGGGTTTAAGTAAGAAACATTCCAAATTCTGCAGGGTCTTCCATTGGAGGGTTCATAGGTTGGCTTCAAATTGTCCAATCAAAAATTGTCTTTTACTAGCGCCCATTTATGCATACACTTTGCATGTCCTTGGAGCCTTGGAACACAAATTGTATCATGTATCAAATTGTATCATGGTTTGCCAATTATTTTACTATCTGTACCTTCATTGTCCGCACCTGCAGAGACTGACCTTGTATCAAAGGGGATGTAACCGGCCTAGCACGAAACCTTGGAGATAAGTGTACCAGCCAGTTTCTACTGGAAAAATACAACTTCAAGCAAGAATATATGTTTCATTAGTTCAAGGAAAAAAATCACGCAGTTAGAATTTGAAACCAAGCAACTAGGCCAAAGCCTGTACTAAATTTAAGCTAAGCAAAACAGTTTTCAAACCAGAAATCATGGCATACATTTGCGATTATGACGGATTACTACAATTTTAATACTTCGTGATTAATAAAGCTTGTTTATAATGATGGCGAACTACCCCGAGGGCACAATTTCCCTCGTACATTGATTTCTTTACTAAAATCACACTTCATTATATGTATTGATCACACGGTATACATGAATATATGTCGGACCTTCTTTTTCTGCGTCATCACCGGCAAAGCACATTCTCACCCCATCCCGCTTCCTGCTTTTAAAAATGGCTAGTGGGCAAGCTTCCCATGTGTGAATGTCAGCAAGTTCCGTGACCTCTCGCAGTCTGCCGTGGATGGACTGTCAATAGGTAGATAGGTCTGGGCAGGATCACAGCACGTGCTGCAAGTCTGCTGAGACCGCAAGGCAGCGGGGCAGCAAAGGTGCGCCATGGAGAAAGCAAGATTGAGCTGCTCTGGTGTCAGGTAAGAGCAGTGTAGGATGGACAACTGTATGCTCTCAACCCGGGCATTCCTGGACACTTGTCGGGGAACTTCAAAGTCTGCTCCCATTCCGTGTCGTGGAGCGCCCTCCCTATGTTGTTCCCCCATTTATCCCGCAGAGCCGTCAGTGAGACCCCTGTGTGCTGCTGTATTGCCTTATAAATCCAAGTTATCAGGTGCCACCCTGCCCCCATTTGGGGAGTGTCTGTACGACAGAGTGGATCTAAGCTTGCTCATTGTTAGTGGACAAGAGAATTTGGCATATGTTATGCAACTGTCCATAGGTGAGAAACTGCCTGGCAACAGAGCGTGATTGGAGATGTGTTGGTCAAGAGTGAGATGGTGCCCATCTTTGAAGAGGTCACCGACTGCAGTCAAAGATCTTTTGTGCCAGCTTCTCAGATTCGTGGCAGAGTATGCTCTGGAGAAGCGGGGAAGGCCCTGCAGGGGGAATGCTGGGGCACACGGCCTGACGTGGCAGTTGAGGTGAGAGATTCTGGCCACTCACCTGCGGGTGACCGAGCAGGAAGCCTTTGAGCGTAGTGGGCATGAGTGGTCCAGATCCATTGCACGTCTCTCCCATGTAGCGTCCAGCTAGCCACTGAAAGACCCATTGTAGTTGAGCTGCCAAAAATTAGGCTTCGCATGATGGGGCCCGACCCTCATACCCCCCTAAACCCCTCCAGTCAACAGCTGTAACTTCTTCAGCATGATTCAATGGCATTTACCTCCTCAGATGAGTGTGCCAAACAAGGTATCCCGATCTCTGAAGACCCTCCTCGGGGGGTGATTGGGAGATTTGCAAAGTAGTAGAGACGCCATAGTATGATTAGCATTTTGGTAGGTTTCCAAAACTGCACATGTGATTTTAGGACTGATAGGGCCTTCCTTAGGTTACCCTCATAGAGATCGATGTGTGCATGTTAGAGGTGAATGCTTGTGTAGAAAACTGTGACTCCTGTCCAGCTGAGGAAGATTCCTCCAAGCTTCACCTCGAGAGGGGTTGCATCTGGACTAAGCATGTGAATGCAGAATTTGGCCCAGTTAAGTCAAAGTCCAGCTGCCTGCACAAATGCACACAAAGGACCTAATTATATTCCACTAATACACTTTGCTGAATTCCCACATCAATCATTGTTTTTATCAATGGAGCCAATAACTATAGACTCCTAAGCAGAGTGTACAACAATGTGTCCACATAATTGTGAAACAGCGTCTCCCAATCTACTACCACGCGGTTATACTTGCAGTGAATATTATCAAAGGATACTTTCACCTTTGAGAACCAACATGATGCATGTCTGGTGATTAATACCTGCCTGAAGCAAGGAACCTTGTAACCTATCTGAAAACAGAAACACCTCACCTATCATAAAGAAGCCTAAGGCAGACCCAAGCATTCTAGCCTGAAGGCAAACTACCAACTTTGTATGGGTTGGTAAGACAATTGAATAAAATGTGCCATTCGGTTAACATCTCACCTAAATAAAAACCTCCTACTGGCTGATCATCACTTTGTCTTCTGAGGAAGCTTAGGCAGGGGTGGCTCTTTCACAAAGGCGAAGGAGTGTCGCCCCCCCTGGCTAAGAGCCAGCAGATGAAAAATAAAACAATAGTTTACTATTGTTATATTTTTCAGCTTCTGGCTCAGCCAGCATGCGCAGGAAGGGGTGGGGATGGGCCATGGGAGGGGGGGGGGGAGTGTGAGTGGAGTCGCTGTGTACACTTAAGTGTGCATATCAGTTTGGCTGGCCATTCAGACCAATCCTGGTGCTGCTCTCATGCTAGGGATAGCATGAGAGGAGCACTAGGTTTGTGTGGGGAGCCTGTGCTGGTGTCCCAGGGACTGCTGGGACACCAGCAGAAGAGGAGCGCGAGGACAGCAGCATTGGGACAAGTAATTTTTTTTAAAAAAAAATTAAATTTGTTTTCCTCCCTCCACCCCCACAACACATGCAACACCTGCCTCCCTCCCCCTTGAGAAAAGTGGCAGCAGCCACTGAGTTTAGGCATGTAAACAGAAATTTTGAAATTATGAGATTATGTCCTCCACCAGATGCTGAACAGAGGTCACTCGTGCCCTCATATTTAAACACCATACACAAATCACAGAACCAGGACTGCACACCTGGTGACTTTATACGGAGAATTGGTGTTCTCAGTGTTTGTTGAGACGTTCAAATGATGAGGAGTTCAGTAAGGGTGTGAGATCAGTATAAATCTGCTTTAGGAATGGTACTAGAGTGTTCACAGGCTGTTCACATTTGGTGTAAGGGGTCTATGCTAGTGTATTCTCTAAGATATTGAATGTGAAACCAGGTGGTCCTTATCGAGACACCGATTGCTCAGCACAGGTACAATGCTTCTTCTGATACTGGTGGCTTGGTTACCAGAGTGTCGTACCCACAGTATGGAACTCCTTTTCATCAGAGGTCCCCGTGGCCTGAGCGCCTATCATTTAAGAAAGCTTTGTAAGACTGGTCAGCCCCTTTGAACGCCCCACAATAGTAAATAAAATGCATTTTATTCCATCCTTTTACTGAAATTGATTAATTTAAACAGCTTATGTGCGATAATCAGTGAAATGGGCAAAGTTTTTAATCCAATGTGAAGCTCACTGCCTCATCTGAGAACAATATTTTCTTTGTTAAATTAGAATCAGCGCTTAATTTGTAAATAAAAAACGTCCCGGTGCCCAATGCCCTCATCTTAAACACGCGGCTGCTGCAATTAAATGTGCCAACAGGGAATACTTAGGCGGTGTAATCCTGAAGCCATCGCAGGCCTCTTCAATCTACTTACAGACACTCCCTGCCCCTTTGGCTCACTCTTGCAGCTTTCTCCCACTGTGACTCTTTTTCGTTTTTCTCTTCCTCCGACTTTCCCATATGTGTCTTTTGCTTGCAGTAAATGCTTGAGGTAGAAAAATAAGTGCCGGCCCTCAAAAATAAGTGCCGGTGCTACGCACCAGAAACAACAAGCACAAATTAAGCACTGATTAGAATGCGTTGTATTCCATTACATCTATAGTGATTTTATACCTCTTGTGAGGTTCCAAAGCACTTGTAGTTCACAGGTTAGTGGTTCTGAGTCTGTGGTGCATGGACCTGAGAATGGTGTAGGAACAGTGTCGTGCATTAGAATTGAGTATTGGTGAGTTTATGATGCCCAGAGTGTGTGCTCCAAACTTGGCGTAGCAGCGTATGATCAGGTTTTTCGCTTGTGGTGCAAAACAAGGCAGTATGAGCATAGGTTCACAATAACCATCAACAAAATAGTGGGGATTGTTGCCTTAGGTGTACCCGAGTCTTTAATTATGGTAAGAGTGATATATTTTTGTCTCTTCTGAATGCACATGATTGGTAATAGATCTGATTTTCTTTGGCAGTTTATTCCATAATATGTGTGTCTGTACGGAGCAGTACCTATCTCCTAAACTGGCTTTGTGGAATGTGGAAAGTACCAGCAGTAAATCAATTTTGCTCTGAGGTTTCTTCTTTGATTGTATATTTGAGTTTCGACTGTAAGAATCCCGACCCAAGCCAGTGCATTGCCCGGGATTCAATGTACATTATGCCTGCGTCAGCCATAATGTATGCAAGGGGGGTGTTCCCACGCAGGGAAGCCCGTAAAATGTACAACATTTCACTGCGCCATTTTTAGCATCATTTTTTAACGCCTGTCTTAGGCAGGCGTTAAAATGATGCATCCATTACTTTTAATGGGCCTCCCTTTACTTCACAGGATTAGAGTTACACCCTTCAAAGTACCACAATAGCCTTTGACGCTATTGTCCTAACATGGGCCATATTTGTAAATATGGTGCACACATAGGGCCTGATTACAACTTTGGAGGACGGTGTTAAACCGTCCCAAAAGTGACGGATATACCACCTACCGTATTACGAGTTCCATAGGATATAATGGACTCGTAATACGGTAGGTGGTATATCCGCCACTTTTGGGACGGTTTAACACCGTCCTCCAAAGTTGTAATCAGGCCCATGGTGTCTTTAGAGAGGTGCGGGGGCGCAAGAAGAGTGGTGCATCAAAGCTGATGCACCACTTTCTTGTTTTCTTATAAACATGTCCCTTATTGTGGCCACAACTCAACACATTGTTTTCAAGTGCGTTTTTCCAGTTTTAATAGCCCTGCTGTCTCACTGGTCTCCTGGTGGCACTATGAACATTTCAGTTTTATGTTTTGCATCTTATCTGCTGAGTTATGATTTTATTTAGTTGCTGGCTTGATTGGCCACATTCTCAAGACACGATGCATTATGGTCATTGTATTTTTTCAAATTTTGCTTCAAATTCAGCTCTTAAGTTCTATTTCACTCTCATCACATTTCACCGTATTCCTGAGAAAAGTGAACAACCTGGTGTAAGGTTACGCAGCAGTAATCAGGAACTGCATGATAAATTGCACGCAAACCAACCCAGCAAAAAAATCCAAACCTCCATCAGAAGGTTTTGTGTTTAAGAAAATGCATTACTTTTTAGGCCATTTTTTCATGATAATTTCACGAGGCACTTTTCTGCAGTTGTCTGACTATTACTGACAAAGATTTCCTCCTTCGAGATTCAATCTGTCTGCACTAATGTTTAAGAATTGTGTAAGAGTTAGTGAACCAGCCAGAGGATTCGGATCACGGCCTTAAAACCATAATATGCATTAACTCATTTCCTGTGTTATTTATAGCGGTCGCGGTAGGGTTGAAGGCAACCTGGCAGCCATTAGATCGTGTCCTTCTGTGAAGGATGTTGAGCTTTAAGGCACAGCCTATCTATTGAAAGTATGTTTGGCTCCAGATAAGATGGTTTCTGGCTTTTCATTTTTTACAGAAATTCCAATGGGGATCTCCATTACAAATGGAATTTATTTATGATCAGACCAGCCTACAGATGTGAGTTCTTTTGTAGGGATCGAGTCTTCCTTTTAAAAAGTTTAAGGATTAAAGTGTGGCTGAATGATGAGTTGCTTTGTTCTATAATTGTAAAGGGCTTAGAAGTTCTAAACTCTGAATCACACCCAAGCCACGAGAGTAACTTATCTTCTTATGGTGATCATGGCACACCAAGAAGAAGAGGCGGTCAAAAGTTGCAGTCCTCTCTAGGGAGTGCATAACACAGATGGCAACCCTTATAAGTGGGTCAGCTAAGCCATCTTGCTTTATTTTGGAACATACAGTTTAATTATCCTTTTCCTTCAGGACCCCACCGTCTTCAGTCTACTGGTGGTCTTCCGCTTTGTTTTCCTTGCTTCTCCAAAACAGCACCAAACACCTCTGGACTGAGGGTGTGCCCAGAATGTACCCACAACCATAGTTAAGTGTAACTGTCAGGATTCAACTTTCTGTCAGGTTTCAAAGAAACTGCTTTGTTTGGTTAATTAACACCACTATAATCATTAAAAATTTGGCTATATAACATGGATTATTAAAATCTTCAAGTTACTTAAATTCCGAATAATACTTTTATCTTTGCCTTCACTGATGCTGACTAATGGGGCCATTGTTTCTCGTTCTTCTCATAACCCAAACTTTTATTTTACACCTATTACGCCTATTATCCTACATCGTTTCTTGTAATATTCCTACACTATTCTACCAGGTATAAAGCTATTGCCCCTAATAATAATTGTATCCTACACACACAAGTGTAGCTTTAGCTTCCTTCAGCAGGCTCTGTTGATACCGGTGTTTGGGGGCCACGGACTGATATGCAGGGCACAGGATTTTTACCTACATTTGGGGGAGCAAGTGCGATTTTCTTGCACATTTCACTTTTAGAATACGGTTTAGAGCATAAAATATCTTGGGGGTAAGTTTGGACCTGAATAAGTGCCCTAGCCACATGTGTGCGTGAGAAATGTTTTGAAACTGATGGGGCAAAACATTGAGCTCGTACCTCACATATCCTTTATAATGAGAGCATCTCTTGAGTACATTTTCCATGGACGGACGATTGTACTTCACATAATTTGCTCTTTGTGCAACTGGTCACTCTCACTGTTAGAATCATGCCTTTACGATTTACAATTCCTGAGGTGTTATGATCACGAATTGTGAAATCTCCACTTCCTAAACTTGTATGTCACCGAATTAAATAGAATTCAAGAGACCAGAGAAGATCTGACATATGCCCTTTGGGGGCAGTGCTCATATACGCTAAGGATTAACTTAAATTATGCCTTCTCACAGAGAGCACTATAATTGTGTTTGAAAATAGTAGTTGAGGCCCAGAAGATTACAGGACCATGCACTGTCATCTTCCAAGTCTGAGGTCATTGAATGGGAGAAAGTGAACCTGTCTTACTATCATTCAGCTGGTTCCCAACCCTATGGACCATACCTCCAATCTCCTCAAAAACTGAGAACCTTAAGGTACCTTCAACTTAGTACTGTAATTCACCTCACAAATCAACAAATCGGCGCAGTGGTCTAAGGGATAAATCTACAGTTGTTCCCATTTTGCAGTATTCAGGGCACTCCTCAAGTTCTTCTTGGATGACTGTAACATCATCTGTATTGGCCTCCTCAAAACCCTCATTGCCAGATTACAATGGCTACAGAACTAGGCAGCCATAAGGTGCCTTACTCCGTGTGACCAGGACAATATTAAGACGGCACTGAAACCCCTTTACTGTCTATCAGTCCAAGTGAGGATTGAGGTCAATGTTCTCTTCATTGTCCTCAGAGCCTTGTGGAAAGAAGCACAAAATACCTACAGACACAGGCCCAGTACTACATCCTAGCAAGTAACCTCTGCCAACATGATTCTTGATTCAACAGTGTTTTAGGAAATGGATTAACCCTGGACAAGTATCAACTGGATGAGGGTCCCAAGATCATGGAATATCCTCAATGCCTCTCTGAGATCCGAACTCAACTAAATAAGCTTCAGGAAACTTCTGAAAACTGAACTGTTTGGACTCTAGTTGAAACGCAATTGAACGAGGGAACTTTATTTTAGAACATCGGCTAGGGGCGTCTTTTCTACCAGATATGAGGCACAGTCTACCACCACCGCTTCATTGTGCTATTAACTGTGTCATTTTTGCCCCATCTTTCACGCTGAAGTAACTCAAGATTACACACAAAGTTTTATAAAACTTCAAAATAAATAAATAAATTCATTATTAATTCGCAGCTCTCCCACCTTTTCCTCCCATAAAGACCTACTATTTTTGATGATGTGCTTCTCAGACTGGATGTTGTTTTTTACTGTATGTTAGTTCTGTGTCAGACTCTACCTGACTCCCAAACCTAATGCCACCTCCTGGAGTAACTCTGTGTGTTCTACCAAGAAAATATTGAAGGTTCAATACAACGTTCCTGGTCAAAATAGTTGGAGTGCAATAGTAAACAATGTCGTGGGACCGTAGTGGATAACCTCAGCAACCATCATGGACCCTGCCACCTGAATGCACCACAGCCCATAAAGAGTTCACACCAACTACTATTATTTGCAGTTATGTTAAGTGGTTCTTAACCTATGGTCCAGGGACCCGGGGGTCCACAATGCCTATTTGGGGGAGCCATGACTCCTTTGAAAATTAAATATTAATGGATCAATAAAATGTACATAAATAAAGAAGCAAAATGTAAAGTTAAAAGTTTTAAAATGTTTTGTGAATATGAATGAATCTGAAATTAGGGGCTACTAATTAAATTGGCATCTTCTGATTGATTAGTGGGAGCAGTGCAAGTGCCTCAAACAGAATGTAGTATGTCCAATGGGTGTCTTAATTTAATTTAGAAAAGCTTCAGATTGCTTAGACCGGGATTCCAGGATTCCAATAATGACTCACATGAGGGTCTCTGAATTCCAACAATGATTCAGTGGGGGTTCACTGATTGCAGTAATGATCAAGTAGGGGTCCACAGGATCAGAATGGTTAACAACCACTGGTCTAAACCATTCAGAGTCGATATGTAAGATGCACATACCTTAAAAAAGATGCTGACATAATGAGGATTTCTCTCCTGCTAACTTTTGTGATGTTTTCCATTCTACTGGAAAACCCTAAAAGTATTATTTGACTTAAAACAGAACTTGGATTTATGAGAGTAAATTTTCTGGGATGAGCCAAAATGAAGTTTAGTTTTTAAACCAAAGGGAAATTGAATGTATTCCAAATAACAGTAAAAAAAACCACCTTATTTGAATAAAGACTGCTTTATACCACATGTTTATAAGTGCTGGAAACAGGTATTACTATCACTCAGTTTAATGGTACATAATCCATCTCCCTAAGAAAGATGGAAGGCAAGCTTCCACTTGTGATCTACAGAACACTCTAGATGTCAGCAGCAAGCGTTTATCTCAGTGCTTCATCTTGAAGGAGAGGGAGCAATAATAGAAGTACGAGGGGAATGGCCTTTTTCTTTGATAACTATTGTATGAGTCTATAATTTATCATCATCAGATGATGGCCTGGGTGGCTGGGGAGGGCTCCCAAAGGACCCGGGAATACAAGTTATGGAGGTTATTAGAATGCTCACTAAGGGGCCCTACGATGAGAACTGTAGAAAGTTCACAACCAAGTTATCACAGTCATCATCACCTACACACACAGCAGTGGAACGGGCAAACTTTGAGGCTATATTCACCCTTCTAGAGATTGTACTAGAGAATATCGAGAGCAGAATATTAAAGGGTCACAATAACATGGTCAGAATATTGAAGGACAACATTTTGAAGTGGTAAGTGCACAGAGGGAGATATGGATTTACTATTCTTAACTCCACATTTAAATACTCTGATTTATATATATATAAACTGGCGGTCGCCAGTAGGTAGTAATAGGACCATGTTTCCATAGGAAAAGTGTTTTTTGACTTGCCTATATCTTTGGAACCATTTAATGAATCTCCACAAACTTTTATCAAAAAAGTCTTGCAGTGATTCTTGTTGCACATGGAAAGTTGCAGGGTGATCCGCCAAGCGGGGTCTGAGAAAAAGGGGGCTAAAAAAATGTTGCGTTTCCCATGTTAATTTCCAGAGGATTCTTTAGGCACGGCTACAGGCCGAACCACTGGACATAATTACACCAATTTTGGCAGAAGGCTAGCTGGCGGTACGCAGATTACGCGTTCGCTTATTTGGACTAAAAACGTTCAGTAGTTTTTTGAGATATTTAGGGAAATTCTTTAATTATTTTTTTGCCACGTGTTTGTGAGATTTGCAGCAAAACAAAAAACAAGCGCAAGCTTGTTTTTTTTTATAGGCTCTGGGTGGGCCATGTCCCGGGTGCATTACAAATGTTGTGTTGGGGTGCCTCGGCCCCCCCGCCACACACATACAGCTCCAAGGACCACCACCTCCCCGGAGCTTCCATATTTTTTTTTATATGCAGGGGGGCTGCGGCCCTCCACTGCCCTTGGAACACCGCTTCCCCAAGGCTTCAATTTTTAGATAGGGGGAGGACCACCACCCCCGGGGCTTCTAATTAAATTTGTGCGGGGCTCGCCCCGCGCCCTAGGGACCACCACCCCTCGGGGCTATGTCCGGTTGGAGGTTGGCCGCACGACTCCCCTTCGTGGAGCCACTGAGGCCTTGGGGTCCGCCACCCCCCAGGGCCAGCTCCTTCTATGTGCCCCCCCGGGACATAGCTGTTTGCTGTGGCTTGGCTGCAGTGCTGTAGTCACGCCAAGCTACAGCAAACACTTCTGGTTTTGACAGTGGGACCTTTAGAGCAGGTTCTGCTGTCAAAATCTGAAGTTTGCGTGCAGGGGACAGAGATGAAATGCTTCAGCAAGCAGGGAGCTGCTGTCAAAGCCTTAAGGCTTCCCCTGCAGTGCCTTGTAGCCTGTAAAGGGTGTTTAAAAAAAAAATGTTTTAAATAATGTAATTAACAATATATATAGGGACCACGGGGGAGCCTTTAAGGCTTCCCCCATGGTGCCAGATAGCCCGTAAAGGGCTTCTGATGAAATTTTTTGAAATTATTTTAAATACATAATATGAAAGCACATAAAGGGCTAAAAAAAGACCTTAAAAAAACTAAACCCCTGTAGCTCAGTGTGATGGTTGCAGAGCTTCACACTGAGCTATCGGGGTTTAAATCCAGCTGGAGTTGTTTACATTTTATTTATTTTTTTAGTTTAAAAAAATATGATTTTTTTTAAAAAAACAGATACATGTTTTTATTTTAAATTAGAGGCGAATAACTCATTATAAGTATATCAGACATCAAAGCCTAAAAGTTCTATCTCTCTTCCTCTCACTTTCTTTCCTTCTCTCTGTCTCGCTTCACTCAATTCTCACACTCACACACCCACTCAGACATGTGCGCAGCCACCCACAGACCCACTCAGAAACTCATGTAGCCACTCACAGACCCACTCAGATCCTCAAGCACTCACTCACAGCCCGACACTCATGCACCCACTCAGACCCACTGAAACAGTTCTGCACTCACTCACTCACAGACCGTCACACACCCACTCACACACCCACTGACACCCTGATGCACCGACTCACAGACCCCCGTACATACTGACGTGCCCACTAAAACACTGATGTACGCGCTCTCACACCCAGACACTGTGACAGCCACTCTTACCCCCAGATACAGCCTCTCACACATATTTGCACACCCACAGAAGCCGCGGCTAACTTTCACCGTGCATGTGCAAAGGGCTGTGCACAGCATCAGGTTGGGTGGTTAAGGGGGTTGGCAGTGCACGGTGCAAGGTTGGGTGCTGATAGGGGGTTGGCCTCAGGGCCGAGCCACAGGCGTGCGTGACAGTAGTTGGATTCACGTATAGCAATTAAAATTACAATACAGTAAAAAAACATAGAAATTCACTGAAAAAAACAAAGGTTACAGAGATGTTATAGTTAGGTTCTGAATTTGCTCGTACAAAACCATAGAAATTCAGCAGTTATAGTTCAAGTTATTTCAAGTAACTATAACTCGAGCCCTAAGGTAACTATAACTCACGCCCTCACCATGCACTGCTAATTACCCCAGATATATCAGCACTCATGACAACTGCTATAACGTTATTAAAATATACATGAAGCATTAGCAGTCAAATTAATGAAGAAAGACCTGTGCATGGCGGGGGCGCGAGTTATAGTTACCTGAGGGCGTGAGTTATAGTTACTTGAAATAACTTAAACTATAACTGCTGACTTTCTGTGGGTTTGAACAAGTAAATTCAGAACTCAACTGTAACGTCCCTGTGACCTTTGTTTTTTTTTGTGAAAAGATAGATAGATAGATATCACAGGGCTGCATTTGTGTAATCAGGTAAAGAAAATCAATAGAAATGTACGTCAATGTTTTGCCCTTCGATATTCTGGTCACTGTATTGAGACCTTTCGAAAAATTCAACACAAAATTCTCTTGATGTGCAGAATCATTTATGATATTGTTGTATCGTTCATCCATCTCTGAGCTCACTTCAAGAGACCATCCTTCTTGTTAGAGTACGATAACGCTGGAGACTGTGGTCCCAAAATCTTACGTAGAGACCATGCCAAGGGCCTCTTGCCTCGGCCTAACTTTCTTTATCTAAGGGTGGCCGCCACCCCTGCTTGAGTGCCTTATCCAGACAGCAAGACTTAAACAGAAGTCCACATACACGAAAGTCTGCAGCATGCCGATGCCGATGCCTTGCACGGCATTCATGTTGCCAGTTCAATACCACTGCAGACACGAAATTGAAAACATCTGGACAGGAAGCTATCTCTACAAGGAAAAAAACAATATGTTATCTTCGTAGATGAGAGCAAATGTGGACCGCATGTTTGCTGTAGACATGTTCTGCCTCCTCATGAACATTTACTCTTAAACAATACATCTGAGGATGAGCAATGCCGACAATACACGGTGTGTTTTATATCCTCATATTAAACGTTATTGTTGTACAGTGCTACATGTCGGATTTCTGCCTTGTCTTAAGCACTGTAAATAACAGGTGTTACTGCCCCATAGTTAATGGAACTTGAAACTCGATTACCCGACCTCCAAAGGATGAAAGGTGGAGTTCGTCCAATCAGGATTCGAACGCGCCACCTCCATCACAACCATAGCAGCCAGTGAAGAAACTGATCAGGCTTTTTATAGTGTTTTCACATCACAGTTGTATATACATCTTGCACTCAGTGATACTCCTTACTAGTAGTTGATTTTATATCGCAGATATTTCATATTATGAAATGGTGTTTGCATTATTTTGGCAGGTATATGTTTTAGCATGTGTATATGTGTTTCTGTGAACATGACTGGTCTGACCTCTCTGGCATTTCTTCGGTGAGCTGAGGTTAGGGAACTGCTTTCAGAGAAGGATGGGCTGTCAATCAGCCAACTAAGCCCCTGTGTCCACATTCTAGTGGGGTCCTCCTGCAATGTTGGTCAGATTTTAACTTTTCTTGCGGGGGCTGATTTTTCCAGTCAGGTCTGTCCCTGAATCGTGTGTTTTGATATTTGCATTTGTACAAAGTTGGAGGTAGAAAGACACATTTGACCATAGAAATTCACTCTTCATAATAAATTGTCTCTCAATTGGGACAATTCTGGCAAATGCTGTTCTTTCTAAATTGTCTGTTTAAAACATCACTCCTATACAAGCAATAGACCGCTCTGTTGACAAAGATGAACCAAATTATTCAACGAGTTGTTGCACAGTTTCCGATTAAGTGCCTCTTATCTCTAACAGAGAAGAGCACGTGGCGTTGCATTTGTATTAAGAGTCTTGTTTTATTAGTGATAGTCCATCTCTCTGTACAAATATATTAATTGTGAGATACATGATGGTAACACCTTAAATTGTGGTAAAAGGGCATGGACATGTTTCGGCTTTGAAGTAATGTCGAGAGCCTTCACAAGAGAAAGTGGGAGCCTATTCATGACATGATTGTATTGGAGGAGTAGGCACCTTGGTAGTGCCAAAAAGTGAAGAACAGGCCCTGTTTTTACCAACACCACAATTTCTTTATAATTTCCATTGTTTTGGTAACAGAGATGGCACCAGTGGTTTGGCAGAATTGGACTGCTGTGTAGAAAAGCACCATGAAACATTTGAGGCAGAACTAGCGCTCAGGGATAGCCATGTTCAAAAGTGAAACACTTGATCCAAGGCTGCAGAAGTGCAACTTAGTGAAGAGGCAACAGGGTGTGAGAGGCTCCAGAGAAATGACACTGCTGACCGTATGGCTTACTGGAATTCCTGAAGACTAGAGACTAGTTCAGTGCTGATGAGACATGCTCAATCTGTGCTGCAGAGAAGATGGTATAAGTCTCGGAGGTGTTACCCTGAAGACTTTTGTGATCAGAGAGATTAAGCTAAGGAGCCTTGTAACTGAATTGAGAGCCTCTATCGGGATGCAAGGCTCCATGGGGCAGATTAATGTTGGAAACTGAGTGTCCTGCAGAAGACATGTTGATACAAAAAGGACCAGTGACACCATGATGCAAAGAGGACCAGTTACACCAACGGCCAAGAAGGCAAGGAAGACACCCCGTCTGACCAGGTGAGACAAAGATGGTATATTTTACTAGATACTAACTATGGTCAGGACTACGTATCCTACCACGGTCTCCTTCCACTAGCCACAAGATACTAAAGTATGTGGAGAAAGTAATAGGGTGATCTTGACCTGTTTTTCCAGCAGGGGCGCCTGCTAGCGAGAATAAATACATGACAATCAGTGTTCCCATACACTGTATTCTATTAAAGTAAATATAGAGCGTTGCTTACATGGGAGAACGGTAGAGGTGCTGACTTTCAACATGTGGCTGTCCTGATGTCCTTAACACAAGTTAAAAAAAAACTTGCTCTCAGAATGGACAATGTGTACATTTTTTCTACTGTGTACCCTCTCAGAGGTTGCTTGCAGCCTCAAAAAGGATTTGTCAGGGTAAATATTCTCAAGTGGCTCTTGGTGGCCAGTGAGTGGGCAGGATAACCATCATCATCAGTTGAGAGTATACTGAGGCACGGGCAGGAACCATCTTCTTGGCTGTGCTAGATTGTATATTGCCTCTGGAAGACGAGTGAGTACTATCTCTGTTTATGTTACTAAATTTGCCAGCTGAAATACGCCATCTGGACCACTAGGATTCAGACTCTTTGTATGAATGGTCCTTGAGGTGTTTCCTCTCATTTAACTCACTGAAGGAACAGTGGCTGGAACTGGAGACTTTTTTCTTTTTGTCTGCTCTGGAGTGCTGTGCTTCTCAGTGCTGCAGGCTGCCGCACCCACCTTTGTATCGAGTCTTTGCAGGGCCACACATGGTCTCACTCACAGCTCGAGGACTTTGGTTTAATTCCTTTGCTGATGCCTGAAAAGCCTGTGTACGTAGTAAATTAAAATGTTTACTGAGGCCCTGTCTCAGGCATGGCCTTTTGTGATTGGCAGTGAATGCCTGCCTGTGGTTCTCATTGAGACCTCCATACATGCTAATGTACAGCATGCAAGGACATGGACTGAGACCTTATGTGTCTTTGATGACAGGTGGAATATCCAAACTGTGCATGGACCGGGCCTGAGTTTTAGTCTGTGTATACTTTGTCAGCTTGATGTTTGGGTATGATTGGTTGTAGAAGAGCAGATAATAGTCTGTGTGAATGATGCAGTACAGATGAAGACTGAAGGATACAAGAAACAGATGTGCTGGTGCTAGCTCCAACACCTACGGTATTCTCCCAGGGGCTTAACCTACAATGAACCCCTAAGAATTTACGCAGATGCTTGAAAAGCCCAGTTCCCGGGCCAGCAGCCAACTTGATCCTCTTGTTGGTGTTATCAAAGGACAGTCCTGTCTCTCATTATTCCTGACCACAGGCATGAACTACTTCCACTGGTGTTACTCTGACCATCGAACAATAGAACGTGGAAGTGGGTAATAGGCTTGCTTCTTTGAGTCACCTCAGGGGCACCTCCCACTGGGTGGTAATGGTCAAGGCTATTCTATCCATTTCGCGAGATGGGTGCTGTCCCCTATGCCCTCTGTAGTATGTTGTAATGCTGATAACAAAATTTTTGTCTGACTTAAATTTTGGGTCCTAATAATCCTGTATAAAAATATTGTTCCTTTGGGTGCAGATTTTCTATTATTAACTCCAAATTGGCTGATAATTTTGAAAACGGAATTAGGACCCTATATTTTTGTCAGACAATATTTAAGATACAATAATATGGTATTATACTGGTATCATACCAGCCTTGTGGCCACTCAGGAAGCAAGTCACACATCCCTATGAAGGATAATAAACATGCTCATCTTAGCTAACACTCATGCGAATGATTTCAAGGAAAGCATTAGCCTGTTAGGCCAACAGCTCAAATTGTTGAGGATTAACACCCATGAAGGGGGAAAATGACATTATTATCTCCTAGCTTAGTCTCAGGTTTTGTTGGTACCTCCAAAAAGAGGTTGTCTTATTAACTGTGGCTATCCACAATTAGGAGTCAGTGGCTCTATATCCTCGGTGAAGAGAGATCTAGATATAACAAAGAATCAAACAATTTTTATACCATACTATCTTGAGCTGTCTAGTGTGCAGGTCTTTTGGGTGCTGGACCTCTTAACAACAGGGCAGGCTATTGTGAACCCTTGGTTTATGTTAGGGATAGTTCATCTGGCACCCAGGTCATATATGCTGGTCATGGTCTTCTGCTCAAAACCACCTTGGGGATGAAGTGAGTAGGTACTGTGTACTGTGCAAGGCATGATCAGGGGTTCCATGCAGATGAACAGTTCAACACATGAACTGTTGGTAAAGAGATTAGGTGTGTTCATGAAGCAAAATCACTATTGAGCTAACCTTCTTTTAAAGATCGATGATTCGTGGGGAGGCCTCTTTCGGCCACAGGTAATGGTTAGAGACAGCTTAGCGCTCAGGGTCACCTGCATCTTTCGGTTGTTTTTTGTGGTTCAGTGCAGGGAAGGTCAACAGTTGGAGGTAGGTCAAAACAGCTGCATCAGGGTTAGACGTAGCTTTGCGGATACAGGTGTCATGCAGCACCATATTCTAGAAGGACCACAATAGAGTCCACAGCAGGGTCCACAGTCCTCTGTTGAGTAGCTCTACACTGTGCAGAACTGAGGCCCCCATTCATAGTGACAGTGTTAATCATTGCCACTGCAGTCTCAAAGTTTGAATTCCCAGCCAAGTGTGTTTAGGGGTGTAGTGACATCCCACCAATGACCTCAGGAAGCCGACGTAGAAGAGGTAAAGATAATGAAGTTTATTCAGCAACAGCAATAAAGCCCACAAGGAGAGCAAACGAAAAGGCAGCCTTTCCCAGAAACCACCAGGTGCAAGAATGCCCACCAGAGGCAACCTCTGGAACACACTGGCCTTCTAAATGCCTTAACAAATACAATTCCAAGAACAAGCACTGGCAACAGCAAATATTCTTGTCAATGCCATGAAGACAATAACCCCATAAAACAAAGGGTTCCTGCGAAGAGCAGGTGTTGACCAGCTCCTGGAATTCACTGTCGAGTTTGGTGTCTAGGAGATAACCATGGACATTCCACCTACACAGTACATGCAGAGAAAATAGGCAAAGGCAGTAAAGAACTGGTAATTAGTCAGCTGTTCTTCTGCAGGGAGCATCCATCCAGCATCGTACGCTCACCATTTTTACTAAAAAGATGTTTTTGATAATCTAAGCGCAACTCTTTAAGCAGGTGCACCGAACAGTATCAACACTTGTTCTAATATTGGCAATCATTATTGGAAAGCATATGTGCATAATGTTCGCAATAATCCACAAATATTATTGAAAACAACAATAAGAATGAGGCCTCTTTCCACAATTTACACAGGACGACCAATAGGCATCACTGCCAGGTGTATCAATGGCACACCAAAAACGAATAAAGGGTGCTACCGGGTGGGACCTGGACAAAAAGATCAGATGTTGCTGCTCCAGGGTACGTGGTAGGAGGACTAATGTAATATTTGACCTGTTGAAAAGCGTGTTCTTGTCTCATTTTTGTCTTGTACCTGAGGTGAGATATTTATCAAAATATTTTACTGGAATTCGTTATCACGATGCCTTTCATAATTTCTTTTCTTAAGTGTTGGTTTTGTTTCTTTACTTCATAATTATTGAGTTTGTCATTGGCATTTATTCAATGTCTCGTGCTTTATAGTAGGAATTGCGTCGACTTGTGTACAGAAAAGGCATAAAAAAGAATGAGCGCCTTTCTCACACTGAGCATCTTTATAAAGATGCAGAATGCAGCACACATAGCAAGAGCAAAAAACGAGGAGAAATTAAAGCATTTCTCCTCATTGTGCCATGCTAACACCACCCCTGGGTGGTGTAAATCAGGGGCAGCGTCAAAATGCAATGGGTGTTGCAGTGGAACGCCCACAGCAGAATCCGTGGCATGCCCCTTCCATGCAAAGTGCTTCATGTGAAGGGGCTGTATTTCCAAGGTGGCATTAAGCCACAAAAAGTGGCTTAGCGCCACCTTGTAAATACGGTGCAGTGCGCAGCACCACCGGAGTCTCACAAAACGTAATGCTTCGGTGGCCCAAGGGGCTTGTAAATATGCGCCTATGTGTGCTGCAGAATGCAGCACATAGAAAGAGGAAAAAATGGTGAGAAATAAAAATATTTCTTGCTGATGCGTCATTCTTAGGCCACCCCTGAGGTGGCGTATGAATCTGACACATTCTCAGACTTGTTAATCTAGGAATGCATCAGATTCCTTCAGGTTCCATGGGTGTCGCTTGGGAACACCCCAAGCAACACCCATGGAATGCCCCTTTCATGCAGTATTATGCATGAATGGGGTCCATTTTACAAGGCCATGAAAAGCCACATAAGGTGGCTTTGCGTGTCCTTGTAAATACGGGCTGGCACACTGCACCACTGGAGATTTAAAAAAAGACGCTGCGGTGGTGCTGTAAATGAAGCCCTAAATGTACTTATTCATGCACACGCAGAGCACCTTAGCACCTCCATGTTAAGCTGTTGTAAAAGGCACAATGCCGATTTGCACAGCTTTTTATTTTCACTGCGCAGGATAGGCGCTAAGAAGCGATTCCTGACAGATCCATAAAATTTTACAAAATAACATAAAGTTCAATGTATCAAAAGATTATCATAGCTGAGTTCCATATACTAGGAGCCTATTGTGGGAAAAACTGTGAAAAGATGGGCCTTATTAAATCTAAAACATATCAAATAAAACCAATGCTGTAAATTTGACACAACAGCCAAGTAAGACTCCACTGATCTAAATGCCAAAATGTCTGCATGAAAGCTCATCTAGTCATATTAACAGGCGACGCAATATTGTACGGCGAGGGGACTCCATCCCCCAAGAGGCACCTCTGCACTTTCTAGCCAGGAAGCAGCCCGACAGAGCTCACTGGCTTCCTGAGCCCTCATAAGTCTTAAGGGTAGAGACTCTCCCGCAGTGCAGGACGCGCATTAGTGTGCCCGTGCCATGCCAGGGAGAAGCCCGGGCCAAAGGCAGGTCGGTCTGCGCCCACCAGAGCCTGGAAAAGGTTGGACTGGGCCACCCCTCTGTGATCTTCAGTACTGTGCCCATCATGCAGTAAAGTTCCTTCGGTAGTCATCTCTGCCTCTCTGCAGTTCTTTAACTGTGCTGTGTTTGTGCCTGCTTTGTGTGTAGTCTCTCTATAATGGGTAAGAGAAAATCTACTACAGGGGAACATGCGGGTAGGCACTAAAGAATCATATTCAACAAATGCTATGAGGGCACCTGAGAAGGAGATTGGCTGTGTGGAAGAGCAGCTGTGCACTGCCATGAAATCTGTTGTTGACAAAGGGAGTGGCATAGAGCTTAGTGATCTTCCAGGAACCAGAGGCAGCCCTAATACTAGGGGGATAAAGTTGTGAGCCGCAATGGTGTAGATGAAGCAACTACCCTTGATGCTGTGCATGACGATGTACCTGCGGTATCCAACCCAATGGACTCATGCTGTTCATCGCCTCCACCAAAAAAGAAGTGCCCGCGGTGCAGGAAAGGAAAAGCCGGTCAGGACACGCGCCTGATAGCTGAGGGGGCTGTACTAGCCACTGTAGGGCCTGGGACATTGTCTATGGACATAGTAAGATTTCATGACTAGAATACAAACTAGTGAGTTTGATTTCCGCGGTAATAAGCAAGCTGGATTCACTAGAGTCACAACTACAACGACCAGAATCCCAGGCCTCTTACTAGGGATGTCAGCACTGACACTATTGTAAATGCAGGTTATGTTATTGACCAGAGAAACTCTCTAGGTTTGTCAATGCTACCTCGCAACCTCAGGGACCTCAACAATGTTTAGCCCGGGGCCCCCGCAATGGAGGGACAGTTCACTGCGAAAATAACACCTGTATTCAGCCCCCGATCGAGGACAGGCTATTAAAACCACCTCCTCCGGGCCCTCAAATTCTTCAGCTATCTCCACAGGCAACTTCATTTGTGCTAGTTCTCAAAGGCTTTCCTCCACTGAACCCAGGTTCCCTTGAAAACTACGACCAGCTGCTGAATAAGGGGTACACTGACTTAATAAGAAAGTGCATGGCTCATGGCAAATACACAGTGTGATCAATCATATCCACAGGATCTCCTGGGTTGGCAACCACCCAAAATTGGACACAAATGACTGCATTGTTGTCAACTTCAGGAGCAGTCAAATTGTTAAGTAAATCTTGGGCAGTCTTAGGGGGTTATTACAACTTTGGAGGAGGTGTTAATCCGTCCCAAAAGTGACAGTAAAGTGACGGATATACCACCAGCCGTATTACGAGTCCATTATATCCTATGGAACTCGTAATACGGCTGGTGGTATATCCGTCACATTTGGGACGGATTAACACCTCCTCCAAAGTTGTAATAATCCCCTAAGTTTTCAAGCACACAGCTACTCAGCTATTCATGTTTTAACTTTTATCTAATTCTATAGACCAGCCAATAACCCTCCCACCCAGTGCAGAGCACTGTCAATTGTACTAGCACCAGGAACAGATTTTTACCGTTAACAGAGCTAGATCAAGTGAACTGACTCATTCACAATCCCACTGACCTCAAGGCCCACACGGAAAGAGGCGAGGGTTATGTTACACCTGAATCTTTCAAGACTGTGCCCAGTTCAACTGTTCCACCCGAGGAGAGCATGGAAATTAGGGAGTCCAGTAGCAAGGAGGTGGGGGATTAAGATTTGCAACATGCAATGTGGCAGGTCTGGGTGCAAAAACAGGAAATCCTGACTGGTTGGCATTTATCAAACCTTATGCAGTTTTGTGTATGTTAGAGACATGGTTTTTAGAAACCCATATTTGTTGATGGTTTCACGACTTACCACACTACTGTGATCCCTGGCTCTATGGGTAGGGCCAAGCGAGGGCTGGTGACATTGGTGGCACTAACTTTTCCAGGCCAGATTTTGTGGACCAATTTGGCCTTGCCACATTATCAGAATATTTTTATCAAATGCAAGAGAGAGTGTATGCTCTTGGTGGCCTTTTATAACAACTTTTCTTATGCTCATAACTGTGCCATATTGAATTCCCTGTGAGAGGGTATGGAGTAATGTCTGAATAACCTAGAGGGTAGTAGTGTGGTTGCGTGGATGGGTTATTTTAATGCTAACCATTGTGAAATGGCTGCAGAGATCTCACATTATTTGTTGGATATGGATGGAGAACCAACAACCCACTTCAGCCCCAACATCTATGAAGATGGTTTGAATTTGTTGACAACAAGGTATAATTTTAGTGTTCACTGTGGACTCAACAAATAGTGGTATAGGTCTTACTCCAACCTTTGTTGGGGGAGGGCATCCAAGCTAATTTCTACTGTCTCTTAACTTAAAGGTTTTGGTGGGGGACTATTTGGTTTTGGGCTCCCCAATGAGTGCCCATCTAATTGTTACTGTATCGGTTATAAATGATTTCTTTGAAAAGAAGCAAGTGTCCAGCCCTCCCAAATCACTGGCAATTTCATCCAGTAAGGGCGCTATCATGAGCTCGGCGGGAGTAGATAGTGTCCTGTTCCT
The DNA here is from genome assembly GCF_031143425.1 of Pleurodeles waltl. Classification (NCBI taxonomy): domain Eukaryota; kingdom Metazoa; phylum Chordata; class Amphibia; order Caudata; family Salamandridae; genus Pleurodeles; species Pleurodeles waltl. The sequence continues at coordinate 317,160,618 of NC_090448.1, read as the reverse complement.
CTCAAATTTAATAGCAGCTACACGTTGCGATTTTACCAAGTGCTTGGAAGTTCCATGCTGGCCTTGGAATTGCAGAACAATGTCTCAATCTGTACCTATTAATTAACAAATATACTATAGCAAGGACGGGGGCATGAGATCATTAGAAGCTTTGATAAAATATGTGGGACTGCTCATGGAATGCTCACAATCACGATAAATGCATGTCACAATACAGGCGCAAGGTGGTTTGATTCAACTTGCACTAAAGCCCATAATCAGCTGTTATCAGCACCAAGAGCCACATGTACAAAGATCCGGCATTGCGACTCGCAAAGTACGAGTCTTAGTGACTCGCAATTTGCGAGTCGCAAAACTGGATGTACAACAGTGTACTTTACACTGTTTGCAATTCCCAATGGGGTCCCAAATGACCTACCTCATGAATATTCATGAGGTAGGTCGCAATTTGAGACCCCATTGGGAATGGCCACCCTCACGGGGATGGTTGCCTGATGGAGACAGCAGACCACCAAGTCTGTGGCTGCTTTTAAATAAAGCAGTTTCTTTTTTAAATGCAGCCCGTTTTCGAGATGCATTTCAAAATCAAAAATGAAAAGTTTTCTTTTCAATTTTTTAGAGCAGGCAGTGGTCCGTGGCAAAAATTATTTTCACTGCCATTCACAAAGGGGAAGGGGTCCCCTGGGGACCCCTTCCCGTTTGCGAATGGGTTAGCACCAATTTGAAACTGGTGTTAACTGCAATTGTTTAGTGACCGCATTCACGGTCACAAAACAATCCTACATCGCACGGCGACTCGCAATTAGGAAGGGAAGGCCCCTTCCTAATTGCGACTCACAAACCTATTTTGCGATCCGGTAAATAGATTACTGAATCGCAAAATAGGGTCTGTACATACCAAAGTGTTTTTTTCCTGTCGCAAACGGTCCAATTCTGTGAATCGGGCCGTTGGCGACAGGAAAAATGGTACGTACATGTGCCCCTAAACGTTTTGGAAGGGATCCAGAGTGGGTTAGCATGTGCAGGAAGGGGTATAAGGCCTCTATAGCTGTCCGGAAAAGGACATTAGGGAAAGAGGCCTACTGTGATTTGGTCAAAGCTTGTGAGGTCAGACATAACAAGTTCTTTTGGCAAAACAGTTGATTGGAATTTCTTGGAGAGGGTAAATGATACTGGGATCAATGCAGTGATTTCCCCGGAGATTTGGGTAGAGCATTTTTCCCAACTATATTTGGATTCTAATTCTATCATTGGCAATGATCTGAACATGGCCCAGACCTCTACAGCTATGCCTTTAACTGTTCTAGCACAACCCCTCTGCACCCTTGAGATTGACGCTTCTGACGTGCTAGAAACTATTAACAAGTGCACCACTGCAAAAGCCCCAGGCCTGGACAGGATACCAGAAGACCTCTTGAAGGCAAATCTTCCCCTCTGGGCTCCTCTCTTGACAAATGTTCTTAAGGTGGCATTAGTTACTGGTCCACCCAAGGCCTGATTTAATGCGACAATTGTCCCGATCTTTACGAAAGGATCTAAGCGGGACCCTAAGTGTTTTTGCCCGATTTCTTTAATAAAGTCTACCACTAAAATAATGGGCAAGATCCTGTTGGTGTGCATGAAAACCTGGGCAATGAAAAAAAGTACTTTCGGATCTCTAGCTCGGGTTCTGCGCTGGCCTTGGGACTGTAGAACAATATCTCAATCTCTACCTACTAATTAACAACTATATACTTTGAAAAAGGAAGGCAAAATGTATGCAACCTTTATAGATCCTGGACTGGCCTTCAACTCCGTCAATAGATCGACAAGTTGTGCAATTTTAGCAAAGCTGGGAGCTGAGCCCAGTATCACAAATTTCCTAAGAGAACTCCATCTGAATGTAACAGCTAGCGTCAGGTATGGTTAAGCAGGTGAAGTCACAGAGAGATTTGGACTCGCTCGAGGGGTGTGTCAGGGTGTGATCTGGCCCCCTACTTTTCTCTATAAATGTGAATGGTCTGGAAAAACATCTACACAAAGTTAGAGTTGATTGCCCCATGGTTGGCACACGTAGTTTTCCAGCTTTAATCCTCACTGATGACACTGTCTTAGTAGCCGGAACTGCTTACATCGCTTACTGGACCAGTTTTGTGTGTCCATGAGTAACCTAGATGTGATGGTAAATCAATCTAAAACACATATAATGATCTTTGGATCTCGAAAGAGGGAGTATACGACTTTTTTCGTCCCGTCCTATCCATATTTGGGAATAGAATTTGATGACAAAATGGCACCCACACTAACAAGAAAAACTGAAGCAGTTTTGAGGTTTGCAGCGAGAATACATATTAATGACTTGATAAAAATCTATAATGCTAAGTGCTGCAGGGCCGCCTTATACTGGGCTGGTATGTGGGGCACAGATCTGGAAAAGGTAGAAATTGTATTATTAAAAGGTTGTTGGCAGTCTCAAAGTCTACTGGTAATTTAATATGCCACAGGGAAGACGGATTGGGGTATATATGTGATACCGTCAGGCTTCCGCCGCTTATGTTGAGGCAGAAAATCTGGCCCAAGGAAGAAGCAGCATTGAACCGTGCAATCTTATATGACTACTTGAAAAAGGAAAATAGTTCAAAAATTCCGTGGATCGCCTACATATGCAAGTCTTGCAACTGGATGGACTGTATTGAGCTGTTTTTGAATCCCCATGCTTTTACATCCAGTTTGTAAAAACCATTGAAAAAACTACTGTCAGATAAATGTGCCGAGGAAAGGATGGTAAAAAATTCTGAAATGACTACTGTAGCTGCGTATTTGCGGATCAGCATATGCTGCGGCATTCAGCTACTTAACCTGGATCAGCAATCTACTGTACGTCACAGGTACTTTCTCATCAGACCACCTCTGAATATTGTGCATTTTCATGTAGTTTATCCAAACCGTGGCTCGTTTGCCAGCAACCTGCCTTACTGCCCATGTGATGCTCAATCCAAACAAAACATAATGGGCCAGATGTATCAAAGGGTTTTACCCATTCTGTGTCTATGAGAAAACGTGTTTGTACATATGGCCCAATGCACTTTACCTTTTTTCGCAAATTCTGTTCTTCCATAGGTAAAGTGCTTATTTTATCCCTCTTGAAGAAAAAGAATCATAAACAGTGTAGGGCTGCCATGGTGTTTTTGCAAACATTACCATCTATAGAAATATGTTTTGCAATTTCAAACTATTTAAAGCAATCAATACACCTGCGTTCCACAGCTACTATATGAAGTGTCAATCATGTATGATGTATTTTTATTGTAATATTTTACTTGATTTTAGACAATGGTGAATTTTAATAAGCTTTGTATATTTATTTTCACTCTATTTTATATCTTTTATGGTCATTGGAGGACCGAATAAAGAAAGATGACTTAACAGGTGAGCCCAAACTCGGGCCCGCAGGAATTATGTGATTCTGTGGCCACTACATTTTCCTCATAATTAAAGATTTGCTGCATTTGCCACATGATCCACCATCTGCAGTATAATCTGTAAAGTTAAGCATGGGAAATGTTTCTAGCTCAAACTGATACAAGGTTGCCAAAAATGTTGCAACGTGTTTTACCTTTCACAAAAGTTAACTAGTCATCTCTCAGTTGCTTATTGATGCATCTGGTTGTTAAAAAGGTAGTTATAAAGTGAAGTGTTTCAGAACTGGTGTTACCGTGAGTAAAACTGACAAAATGATGAAGCAATACTATCATTATGTGACATAGTTTACCTTTTCTAGCCACGTAATTCCGTTAACACTGTTGCATAATTTGGTCCTCCCCTGATGCATAATTCCAGTAGCCCTGCCTATAATTAATCTATTTTGTAGTATTCACATCTGTGAGTTCCAGTTAGGTGAATAATTATGGAAGATCCAGCTCCTCAAAGCCCTTTTTATTATAAGAGCCATGGAATCGAAAAGGGCCCTATTCTGTGCTATGCATTCTCCTAAAATGGACTTTGTAAGGTTAGCTTTGGGAATGGGGCATATTGGAACCCATATATAGAAGAGGGCTTCAGATATGGTATTCCAGTTCTTTATGGCAGACATAGGATGATCATCAGGACTGCAATAATATCTACAGAAAACAATTTTCCACCTTCTGAAGACTATTTGTTCCTATATAGCCCCACAGATCCGCACTGTATTCTGCCAGAGCTAAACACTTCATCATGTGTATTTCAAGCAGTCATTCACTTTCAATGGAGTTCACACCTCTTCAGCAAATCCCAAATGGATTGTGCATCCATACTAACATAGGCTCTCACTGTCTCACCCTTCTGAGCACACTGGGCTAGCAATAGCCACAATGGAGAGCTGAAGTGCTGTAAGCGGAGTCCATGGGACATACAAGCCTATTGTGGGCAATTTAGCCAAATCTCTGCTGTCGGGAGGAAAAGTACAGCAGGAGGAAGATCCTTCTCCTACCTAGCAGCCCAGACATGGAACACACTTCCCCTCAAGCTCAGGCAGACCGCATCACTGAAGCAGTTCAGGAAGGACCTCAAGATCTGGCTCTTCAAATGGGCAGCACGCCTAGATTCAGCGCCTTGAGACCCTTTGGGTGGTTAGCCGCGCTTTACAAATCCATGATTAATTGATTGATTTGAGGAAAATATAAAGGTCCCCATCAGCAGATGGCATATCACCCAGTCTGTGCCCCGGCTCAGAAAAATAAAAACAAATTAATTCCTTCCTCGTCCTTTACCCAAATGAGTAGTCATCAGCATTACTTATGATCTTAAGGAACCTGGGGCCAGATGTAGCAAAGGGTTTTCCCCATTCTGTGTCAATGGGAAAATGTGTTCGTACATATGGCTCTTAGTATTTTGACTCTAAAGTATGTTGTGGATTATTTTTAGGAAATTGAATTAACTCTGAAAATATAAGTTAATAACAATGGACCCAACAAAGTGGTCACAGATAATATCACACTGCCGAGAGTGAATGTTGGTGTGACGACAAGAGGCAACTTTAACATTCCAGAAAGAGGGGTGTGTGTATGTTTTGACATTAATGTTGGATAAGTGCCATCCATTCCAAACCTGTTGCTTATGTAACAAGACGGGAATCTGGAGCTGTTATCCAGAATTGTGGACTTTCTTTCTGGTGATTGGCACAGAATGTATGCTGTATGGAGTTTAGCCATAGCTGTGTTATTTCTTCATCTCACTCATGCGTAACTATAATTTGTGCCCTAAAGTAACTATTACTGGCACACGTACAATGCACAGTGTTGTCACAATTATGTTATTTCAGAAGTTGCAGTGATGTTATCATTGCTGTAATAGAACATGTCATGAGTGATGTAATATGGGAAGTAATTTGCAGTGCATGGTGAGGGTGTGAGTTCTAGTTATTTTAGAGCATGGGTTATAGTTGCCTGTAGTAACAGTACCTGGTGAATTTCAGTGGGTATGTTAGTTTAAAACTGTATGTCTTAAGTGACATTTTCACCTAACTAACCATTGCTTGTTTCAATGGATTTCTAGGGTATTTTTAATGTAAAGTTGAACTTTATTGCCATTAGTAAAGCAAACCCCAAGCTGCTCACAGCTTTCCTTGGTGGGGGGTCGGGAGGTGGGGTGCAGGGTTTGGCTCCAGGTGAACAGGGCTGTCTGTGATGTTACAGTATAAAGGATGTCATTTTATGTACAACAGTCCTACTGACTGTGTCGAAGGGTCAGACCACCAAAATATTAAAAAGTGGGCTATTGCAGTTATGAAGGATCAGTATATCAACATATACAAAGCAGACCTACTGTCTTTGTCAAAAATTACCAGCAATTATAATCAAATGTATATTTCATTAATGCACACAGTGTAATTTTTAATAAAAGTGATTTTTATAAAAAGTGTTTAGGAACATTTTATTTTTAAATTTTTCAGGCTACAAAGTGCAGCTATAGAACTAACCACGAGGTGGCCTTACACTCCAGCTGAAGAGCATAGAGCTCCAGCTAAGATTGCCTTAAATGACCTAGGATACTGTATGTTTTTATGTTGCTGGTATTGCTTGGTGTTGGCCCTGCCCCTTCTATAGGCACCACCAGAATTTAAAAAAAATGCAAATAAGGATCTTTCACAGAGCCTTATGGGACGCTTCATCTTAGAGCAATTAATAAAAAATGATCTGCTCTTGCCACCCAATTATCATTCGTTTTTATGTATATTTTTTTAATTTCTTGGGTGTCCCAGTGCCCCCAGAGGACACCCACATCTTTTTGGTCGTGCACCATGAAGATAGCCCAATGACTCAGTGGCCCTATCGGCTCCCTGCAAGAACCACACAGGAGGCAGCACCATATTTTTTAAATAAACTGGGATGACTAGGTGCTCCCCTGGAGAACACCATAGTATTATTTTGTTGGGAGCTGAATGGAGAGCCCCAGTGCCCCTGCAGCACCATCGAGTGGGGTTCGTTCTTTCTTTCTTTCTTTCTTTCTTTCTTTCTTTCTTTCTTTCTTTCTTTCTTTCTTTCTTTCTTTCTTTCTTTCTTTCTTTCTTTCTTTCTTTCTTTTCTTCCTTCTCTTTCTTTTCTTTCTTCTCTTTCTTTTCTTTCTTTCTTGTTTTAGTGAGGTGCATTGGTGACCACCCAGGGCACCCTAATTCATATTTAAGAATGTGAGCTGTGTGGGGAGCCCAAGGCCCTCGCAGCCCCAACAGGTCCATTGCATGCACCCATCCTGGGTACGGCGGAAGCTTGTCATTGCTCCCATTTCACAGGAGGAGCTTTTCTTTTGTTGCCACCAAGCGGGTGCAATTCTAAGTTTTCCTGCATGCAAGGGAAACTGCCACCTGGGATATCGGCTTTCTGCACTTGCCAGGCTGGAGCATGTTGTAATTCCCTTCCCACACTCTTCCAGGCAGGGAATCAACAGTGTCCCAGAGGTTGGGGTCCCTGTATCATCCTACCGGAGCTGGCCCCTGGGAATCGGGGTCCACTGAATCATAGAATGACTCATGACAGGGGCACATGCCCCATTCCTTAATAATGTTTACAGGCCCTGGGAATGTGGGTCACGGGGACAGTATAGACTCGTGGAGGGGAGTCACACACCCCTTCCCATTAATTTACATATTAGCCCCTGGGTATTAGGTCCATAGGGCCTCAGGGAGGCTCTGGGAGGGGGGCTGTCAGCCCCTCCCCTTTAATTATATATTGGTCCTGAGTCCACAGAACCTCGGGATGGGCTGCACGTGTTCCCTCTCCTTAATCTACATATCAGCCCCAGGGTATGGGATCACCAAGGACTCATGGAGGTTCAGGGAGGGGGGCCATTTACCCGCCTCCCCTCTGAAATAGAATGCACTGCTCACAGGCCCAGCCCACACCAGCTGTGCTTCTTTTTTAAAGAGCGGCAGCCCGTGCTTTTTTAAAAAAAACTACCACAACTTTGCTGTAAACGTTTCTAAAACATAATTTTCCTCCTCCATGGGGTGTCTCTCTGCGACCCCCATTAATACCAGGCCTAGTGGGGCAAGGTATCCCCACCCTGCCCCCTTATATATTTTTAATACTTTGGGGCAGGGACATAGTCCTAAAATGGATCCCGCCACATCTTCGTTGATGTGGTGGCAGCCAATCAGATCTCATCTTGAGTTCTATCAGCTCAGCGGATGCTCCGCTTCATGAAATACCTATATTTTTTAGCCTTAATTTCTCAAAAACTACTGAACAGATTTACACCAGACCACAAACAGCATACTTTCTATACCAAGATCTTCTTTCAGTCGTTTTGGCTGTAACTGCGCCTAATTTGCCTATGGAAAAATTAGTAGGGACAATGTCTTTGCGCCCGCTCTTTTTCTCAACCTCCCCTTGATAGATCACCCCAAAATTGACTGATGTAATATAAGGGGTAGTTAGCTATGGTAACTACCCCACGTATTACCTCAGTCCTCACATCTTCTATGACATAATTGAAAATATCACTGCAGCATTTGCAATAAAATTATTGTTTACAAAACTGTGCATAGCAGGGGAACGAGTTATAGATACCTTAGGGCACGTGTTATATATTCTTGAGATAAGTATAACGATAACTGTTGAATTTCTATGGTTTTGTGCGTGTAAAATCTGACCTAACTATAATATCCCTGTAACCTTTGGCTTTTAGTGAATACATTTACATGTTCACTGAAAAAAACAAAGGTTAAAGTAAAGTTTTAGTTAGGGGAATTTCTCAGTGACAACACTAACGTTCTGGACTAAAAAAATACCAAAAATCACCAGTTATAGTTAGCAGCACTAACTATAACTTGCGTTCCAGCCACGCACTGCTTATGACCTCACATATGACATCACTTATGATATGTTCGATGGCATCATTTATGACATCACTGATGACATCTCAAGTTAAATAATTGATGACATCACTGATTACATCACTGGTTTTTATTACACCTAAGTATAGCTTTACTTTAACCTTTCTTTTTTTCAGTGAATTTCTAGTTTTTTTTTTTTTTTTTAAGTAATTTGATTATTTAAGTATGTATGTATGGTACAACCATTTTGTGATATATGTTGTCTTTAGATATTATTTAATAAAAATAATGTTTTTTATTGAATGTGTATTTGCTCAGTTGTTGTAACTCTCATATGGAAACAGGATACCAGCGATTTATTTTTGATGTGTCATTGTTCTCACAAGAGCCTCTAAACTAAAACAGCTCTTTACAGAGCTAGCTTCTAGTTTTATCATGTGTTGTTTTGTACTGTTACCCTTTTTTTTGTCCTTAATTTAACTCGTGAGGCTCTTGCGAGAGCCAAGGAAGCTCATCATAACCAGTGGCTCTCACAAGACTCTTGTGAGTATCCCAGAGAGCCGGGGCGGCAATCCCTCACATGCTGTCAAGGGGGAGCAGTGCTTCCTGTCTTGCTCTAACGAGATTGTACCTTTTATACTGGAATTTGCATGTACACTGAATATATCCTGATGCACTATTTCTGATTTATATACACAAGAATAGTAATAGTGTGTTTAGTTTAATGAAATGAAATTCATTAAATAATTGTAGGGAAAAATAAATCACTTAGATGTATTTAAATAAAAAAACTCAGGTGGTGTATGAAGAGAGGCTGACCTCTCCTGTCAGGCCTATCTCTCTAGATGACAGGTCTACATATTAGAGAGTTTACATGGACTGGCCTCTCCTGTCAGACCTGTCTCTCAGATGATAGGTTTGCGAGTAAGGTGCGTGAAAGGGCCGGCCTCTCCTTTAAGGCCCTCTCTCAGGTGATGAATATGAGTAGTAGGATGTGTGGAGAGAGACTGGCCTCTCTACTGAGACCTGTCTCTTGGATGAGAGGTGTGCATACTATGCTGTACCCTGGGACTGTCCTCCCTGCTAACACCACTCTCCCTGATAATGGGTCTGCATAGCAGAGTGTGCAGAAGAGACTGTAAAACTCTTACCAAGCCAAAGGGCATATATTGTAGACTCTGATAAACACCATCTCCAGTAACTCTCCTTCCCACAGTAGCACGTGGGCATACTACAGTGTATTCAAAGATCACCTACTCCTTTCTAGTTTTCATGATCCCACGAAAGTCTTGCAAGGGCGTAACTTTAAAAAAAAAAAAAGAATTAACCATCTACTAATCACCATACTTACCTGTTCCACACTTTCTCTAAAAAAAAAGGGACCACAACATACATTCCTACTAATGGAGTTTATTGAGAACTAATCAACCCCTTTTTACTTTTGGATCCCATGAGAGCCGCGTGAGATTGTAAAAATGAGTTAGAAACAATATACATTTATTTTCTTGACAGTAGGTATCCCTTAGACATCTCCTCTCTAAGCTTAGAGGGACAGCTTGCCTTTGTGCTGCCCCCTTTGATAGTTTTTTTATTTAATTTCCAAACACCTCTAATTTTTCACAGTAAACAGTAATGGGGGCATTTCATTTCTTTCTAACATTTCAGCAGCCAGCCAAGAAGAGCATCCACAAGACTGGGCCTTAAGGCTCACAGGAAAAACGGGTCTTTCCATCAATCATATGCCTCAGTTTTTAAATTTGCGCTCTCGCAGGACTCCAGCCGGACTCCCACGAGACTCTCACGAGCCCAACCATCCAAATATACAATTATATTAGACCCTTATTGTGTCAAAAACTACAGAACAGATTTACAGCAAATCACAAATAGCACAATCTGGGCACCAAGATCTAGCTTCCTGACGAATTTGGTGTACTTCCATTCAGCAGTTTTTGCTGTAGACTAAAGAAGCCAATGGAAAATGCATGGGAATTTCACATTATGGACCTCCCATTTTTCTCAGCCCCCATTTGACAGGAACACACCGAAATGTTCCAAGAAGTTGAGGTGGATGAACATTTTTTTGGAAAGTTTTGTGAAGATTCATCAAAGGGGGGACAGAGGTATTGGCAAACCAAAAAATGCTCCATCTATAGAAATGCAGACCTAACTATAACTGTCTACTGGCAACCACCAGTAGGTAATGCACACGTGTATGTATATATTTATATATATCTCAAGATGATAGATAGATAGATAGATAGATAGATAGATAGATAGATAGATAGATAGATAGATAGATAGATAGATAGTTGTTTTGCCAATAACTTTGGCACTATTTGACGAAGCTTAACAACATTTTCAAAACTAGTTTGCCACTCATCTCAGCTCCTGTCTTGAAAGTTTCAGGATGATTTGTCAAGCGGGGACGAGAAAAAGGGAAGGTCCCACAATGAGATTTCCCTCTGCAAATTCCATAGGGGTTTTCAACACGACTACAGACCAAACAGCTGGATGGAATTACACCAGATTTGGCAGAAAGCTATCTCTTGGTCCAGAAAGCATGCTTTTTGTGATTTGGTGTAAATCTATTCAGTAGTTTTGGAGTTATTAAAGTAAAAAAACATATAGATATCTAGGGACGTGGTTCCTAGAAATTGGCTGGTCCCCACCTTAGAGAAAAGTTGTGGTCGCCATTTTGTTGGGTGCAAAATAACAGTGACTAGTGAGATAAAAGGTCAGCATAAAGGTATCCTGACTCCATAGGACAGATGGAGGGGTACCTTTTTTTTGGGTTAATTTGCAGTTCTGTGGATCTGCGCGGGGCTCGGCATAACCCCCCACGTAAATCTGCAATGGAACCTCAGATCAGCTCCATTGCGGAACCGAGAATGTGGAGCGGATCTGCAAATCCAGAGCCCAAGTGGGATTGGCAGCATTCAGGGTGTAACATGCAGGGCCTGGCAAGTTAGGTTCTGAATTTGCATGAATAAAACCATAGAAATCCAGCTGTTAGAGTTATTTCATGTAACTATAACTTGTGCCCTAAGGTAACTATAACTCACACCTCCGCTATGCACAGTTCTCTCATCAACAATTTTATTCCAGATGTTGCAGTGATATCAATTATGCCATAGAAGATATAATGAATGATGTAATAATATGTGGGGTAATTAGCTGTCCATGGCGAGGGCACAAGTTATAATTACCTTAGGGCACATGTTGTCATTAGCTAAAATAATTCTAACTATAAAAGCTACATTTCTATGGTTTTGTGCATGTAAATTCAGAACCTGACTATACCATTCATGTAACTTTTGTTTTTTTCAGTGAGACTATATAGTACATTTGAAGTAAAGTTATGGTTACAAAACAAAATGTAAAAAACATTGAAATTCACAAGATATTGTTAGTTCAGCTATCCGTAACTCATATAGCAGCCATGTAAATCATGACTACCACCCCAAATGCTATGATCATGACATCACCTTAATAGAAATATGCAATCTTAAATGTCATAAATGATCTTACAGATCAGATAACATATTGTTATTATCTTTACCTACTATCAATGTACTATTTAGTTGTGTAAGTGTGTGTTGTTATTTAATGACGTGCTTTTAGGTGTTATTACTCATTGGTATAAACATTTTGAAATGTCGATGTTTTGGTGGTTCGTGCAAGGGATTTGGTCTCAGAATGTGCTTTTACTGAGAATGCTGAATGTTTTATAGTCTCTGTGTAATGGAGGAGGGGTGAGCTGAGGTTTGGCTTGCCTACAATGCACCTAATCTGAGCATGGCTGCTTCCATTGTCTGTACTATTGATGCAAGCAGTCTCATGAACATGGGGGTAACCACATACTTTGGTCACTATAGGAACTGATGGCCGGATTTCGACTTCAAAACAGAGGGTACTCTGTCAAACTCTTGGTCCTTCTGCTTCATTTAGAGACAAACGGATGGTAAGGTTTATGTTGACAGAGCTGCCATAGATCAATGGAAAGCTTCCTCTGTCAGCACTTTTTAGAGTGGGTGGTCTAATGTCTTTTCTTTCTTTCTTATATATCACCGCCAGGAGAAACTTGGTGATGAAGGATAAAACAACATTAATGACCCCCAGAGTCATCTCTAAATCTCGCGGACTTTGGTGGTAATGTCTTCTGCCCCTCTGGTGGACAGAGTACCGTCTATCAAAATTCACATTTAGACCCAGAGTCTGACATAGAAAGCCACTCCTGCTGCTTGCTGTTCTTAGTGAAGGTGTCCATGTTGAATGCAAGTTTAAGGATGGAAAGAGAAGCTGAGAAATAAAGAATTGCAATGAAGGATGCTAGTCTGCCTCAGGACAAGAGACAACAATGCATTTAGAGCTTCCTTTCAGTAATGTTTTGCCAGAGCTAATTAGCCATGCTGTCATTCCTTCATGGAATGTTCAAGTTCCTGACTGTAGCATCTGTGCTCCTTCAAAAGTATGACTCTGTAGCACCTTGTTTTGGGATGTAGGGAGGTGGGGGGCTTTATAGCCTATAACATGTTTCTGAAGCTTCAATATCATATGCAAGGGTTTTGGAGGCTGGTAAGACTATCACATACAACATTTGGAAGAACTAGTAACTTTAATTCAACAAAGAGAGGAGATGTGGCCTAACAGCCAGAAAGGCTGACTTTGGAACTGGGGAACCAGTTTCAAGTCCCAGTTTCAACTCAACATCTTATGATTCTGGGCAAATCGCTTAATATCTTCTTGCCTCAGAAAAAAAAAGAAACGTGGATCTGACCCCATGTAACATGATCTGATGTAATGTAAACCAACCACTACTCCTTGTTGTGCTCTTTTGGGAAGAGTCTTCCATTATACAGGAAATATTGGAAAGGGCTGCAATAATTACAGTTCCCAGTAAAGAGCAGATGTAGGGATATTATTCAACCCTCTTTGCCCCTGGAAACCCCATAGAAGTTCCAAACACATTTTGTTTTGAAAAAGGATGAATTAGTTTCTTCAATGTATACCGTTCAACATGGTAGGTGCTTGTTAGAGCCAGTTTCCTGAGCACCAGGCACTCAGGGGTTACCCCACTCCAATCGGATCAACTGGAGTGTTCCCCAGTGGTGTCCTGGGGCCTCCCTACCAGTGGACCCAAGACTGGATAACCAAGTACTCCTCTCCAACACTTGACTCTCTCAGGCTTGCGAGACAGAGCAGTCCAAGACTTACTTAAGGAGGTGAGGTGGGTTTAGACATTCAAAATACAGGGTACCCTGTACCACTAGCTAATAAGATCAATTTCCAGTCAGTGCTTTACTTTTTAAAAAGAAAAGTACTTTAATACACGTAAGAGAAATATACTGCACATAAAACTAGGATATACAGTGAAAACCAGACATCTCTACAACCCTCTGGGCCAGAGTTCTGACTTCAAGCAGTAATATAGTGCCTAGACACTGAGCACTACAAAAACACAGCATGTAGACACACAATTAGCATTGCATATTACAGATCATGTTGCACAGGGTTGCTCTCATTCACTAGAGCCATGATACCAATCCTTGTATAGCAATGATGTAGTTTCAGCATATGATGTGAAGTTGAATGTTCCAGATCAGCCTCAGTACCCACCACCCAAAGAACAGAAGTGCCCTCCCTTCCTTAGCAAGGACACCGCTCTGGTGGCATCAGGGATCTGATCACATGTGACTGAAGTCTTGACACAGTTTACTGGAGTCCCACTAGACCAGTAACCACTGGCTAGCTGTCAGAGGGTATTGGCTGGCCAGAGTGCCAGTACACCCTGGTACCCCCATATTTCATAAAGAGAAAGGTAGGGGGCGTGTACCACAGGACACTCTTCCCCAACTACAGATGGTAACTGTGCTCTCACAGCACAGGGAATGAGTCAGGGCAAAGTGATCTCACCATCAAAGGATTGGTGGAATCTTCCCCATCTCCCTTTGTCTCTGTTCTGTTGATGTGCTGCAAGCTTCCTCATCTTGAGCGGCTGTCTGGAATTTCCTTGTTCCAAGCTGATGCTCCACAAGGCTCACAGACAACTGGTCCCTTGCATCTGCATTCAGGCTGCTGATTGATCCTTTTGCTCTTTCACAGCTGGCAAGTTCCTTCACAGCAGAATCCTTAAATCAGAGAGAAGACTCTCAAGTCAGATGCAGTGAGTAAACCCCCTTGCCTTTAGACCGCGGGCCCAGAGCTGGCTTCTGTAGATGCTTGTTAGAACTAAAGGCCAGTCTTAAAAACCACGGATCACTCAGGCCAGACTTTTATCACCTCTGATTGATAGGCTGATCCAATCAGAGGGTCTGCTATTATTGAATACTGGGTGCCCCTCCAATCAGGAGGCGCATGTGTGTCATGTTCACTGCATGTACAGGGCATGCAAGGTTGAGGTATTGTTCTTCAGGCCAGGCTCTGGGTATTAGCCTGGGCTATTCCCCAGAGAGGAATTTCCATTAACTCCAGACCAGGAGGCACTGACCATCACCGAACAAAAAGAGGGGGAAGGTCCCTCCTATCAGTCACTACAGCTAAACACAGATAAGAGCAAGTGTATGCACCCAGCCCACCAGGCTTTTCCAAGGAATAGGGAAGGGCATGTGGGCGCTGAAATGTCAAGCAGAACAACTGAGCTCACATTAAACACAATGGCTCACCTCACCATTCTCCCCTAGGGAATCTACTGCCTCTCAAACGCACATCCCAGGTAGACAAAGGTAACAGGACCACAGGCAAAGAAGACTGCACAAACTTGATCAGGAAGGTGGCTATTACCCCCCTCCCCAACACCAAGAGTACAAGGATACAGGATCCCTGAGAATAGATTTATAGCTGCCACCACTGTCAGTCTACCACCGCCTTGGTAGATAGGGCGGTAGCCACTCTCTGTGAAATAGGGGTGCACTATGCATGCCCCTCTCGACCTAAAGCCCTTAGGGAGGTTCTCCGTGGACATACATGTTTGTCATGTTCACTAAGGTAGGGCTACAGAAACAATACTGTAACCTTTAAGTGACTTGCATGGAGATCACCATAAGGAAAGGGAAGCACGTTCTCCAGAGACATGCAGAAGACTTACTTTCCCAACCGTGCTGCAAACTGTCTATATGTTGATGGCTCAAGAAGATGTTTAGCTTCCCTAGGTATTTTGTATCACATACCATCATATCCCACTTTATTCAAGGTCTCAGAGGATACTAAGATTCTGCAGTCAGGTCCTCCGTTACCATTTTCAAGTCTTCCTGTTAGGAGGGGCCTCGGCCACCAAGGTATTTTACAAAGGTGGGTTTGTATGCTGCTTTCCAAGAAGTCCAGGCTCTTCTGTGTACAGACAACTGACTAATATGGTCTTCTTATTCAAAGGGAAGCAAGATGTTAAACTAGGATGTGAAGTCCTTCATTCTTATGGCTTTCCAATTTACCAAGAAAAGTTTCATATGGAACCACCTTGGTCCCTGCAATTGATAAGGACAGTTTTCCAGACATACTTGAGGCAGCTATTCCTTTATCAATTAAGTAAGTTGAAGCTGGTCTCTCACCTGTTGACATTGCTAAGCCGAGAGGAAGCCTCGGCTGAAGGCTGGCCTTGTGTCTCAGAAGATATTGCTGTTTTTCTGAAGGTAATTTTGTGGTCTGAGTTATTCCTGCAACCTCCGCTTTGGTATCTACTGACTCATTTGACTGTTTTCCCAGGAGATTATGAGACAGTGTTCCCAGTGGCTCCTCAGTTATGACAGGACTTACAGTTGTGATTAGTGCCAAACCATCTGGATGTGGGGTTCCTTTGACTCCTCTACCCCAGCCAATGTTGACTACGGATGCCAGCACCACGGGTTGGGGAGCCACATTAGTGGAAGCAACAGCTGAGGGATTATAGATTGAGACAGCATCAAACTCATTCTTCGACTCCAGCCATACAATGTGCTTCCCTGTTCTCTCCTCCCTGCGGTTGATAACAGCCAACCAGACAGCCACAGCCTAGGCAAGGGTTCAATCATAGCATCTCTGACTCAGGAGATTGGCGATTGAGTGGAAAACCATTGACTTTTTCTGTCTGCTGCTTAAATTCCAGGGTTGTAGAAGAGAGTGGAGATCATCTGATCAGGGTACCTCCATTCTGTGTCTCCAGTTCCTGTGTCCTCTCTTCTTTCAGTCAGTCACAAAGAGATTCATTATCCCTTGACTAAGCCTATATACCTTGAAGCGGGATGCTGTCCTGCACTTTTGTTCTCTCGAACCCTATTCTAGAGCTTTGACACACTATGCCCTATCCTTGCCCTGGCCACAGAGCCCTCTATATGCCTTTTCTCATCTCCTCCCTTCCAAACAAAATCTTTCCAAAGATTCAAGATTATATGGGGGCGGATTTTCTTAGTTTCCATTTGATGGCCCAGAGACCTTGCTTCCTCAGGTTGCAGTACTTTTTAATCCTACTTCCATTGAGGTTTCTAGTCCACTCTCCTTCTCTTAGATTTTCTTTTCTTCTAGGATCGCCTTGTCTTCACCTAAGGTTGGGAGTCTGGAGCTTTATTGTCTATACCTTGTGGCCCAGTGTTGCTCCAGAGAAATTGCCCTTTACATTCAGAAGTTTAAGAGCTAAGAACCGGCAAGATGTATGTCCACCATTAGGAAAGCTTTAATTCCTGGTTTCTATCCCATGGTCTTAGAGCTGCTTCTTGTATCCCCTCCAAGGTTCTTGACGTGTTTTGGTATTGATGTCTTTCAGGTTGAGCTGTTTCAACCTTGTGTACTGAATAGGCAGCTACTAGAGCCTTTAGCGATTTGACGTTTCTTCAATCACCCCTTTAGGCTCTCAATTCCTCAGAGGCTTTTTCAAGTGACAACAGGGAGTTCATTCCCAGATCCTGTCCTAGGACCTTTGCTTAGTCCTTCAGGGCTTGCAAGGTAACTGTTTTAGGCCTCAGGATTCTGTTTCCATGTAATAACTCACTGTTAAAATGATTTTCTGGTTGCATTGTCTTCTGAACTGCATCTGTGTAAACTGGGTGCTTTTATTTGCTCGACTTATGTCCAATTCCTGAATTTTGCCCAAACTTCCTTCCTGATTTTTACTGATCTCCGTGTTTGGATGGAAAAGGGCCCCATGCATGGCTCTGGAGAGAGTGTACCCCCTATTTCAAATTCCCCATATTAGACTTTTGACCCCACCTCAGTGCATGTGACAATCATTCCTGTACACTTGGGCCATTCCATGATACATCATGAGACCCAGAGGAAACCTCTGTGGTCAGAAGAGCACACCAAGTGCACCTTCATTTTGAAGACAAAGACTACTATCATCTCAACAGACTGTAGAAGACTGACAGTATTGGCAATAAAGTGATTATTGTCGCAGGATAGGCCTTTTGACTTTTGCCTGCTAGGGAGAGGCAGATATTTTAAATTTTGCCTACCAGTCCCCTACCACACGGATGGGTAATGGACCGTGTAGTAGGGGACTGGTAGACAAATATTTTAATATCTGCCTCTCCCTAGCAGGCGACAGTCAAAAGGCCTATCCTGCTACCACACGGTCCATCGCCCATCCGTGTGGGACATGAATCTACAATGTGTGAACTTGTCTACATGGAAGTACCACATGGAATGTTTGTAGTATATGAAGCCATGTCTACACTGCCTTCTACTTTGTATGTTACATGTTACAAAATCCAAGTGGTACTTAAGATGGAGGTGGTCAGAGATAGCCCAGACTCCCGATGTGAATTGGAGGACTCTTTCAGACTTTCCAGGGAACCTTTATAAAGAGTGAGACTGGAGAGTGCTTAGAAGAGGTGACTGTAGGTTCATTTGATGACACAGAGATTCTGCTTCTATTTCCTAACCCTTTGTTCTCTGGATAGACTTCCCCTGCACCCACAGAATAGAAAGTAGCTGAGAGGCACAGCCCACATATCTGTTGTGCCTTTGTTTTGGGATTCTCCTGAGGTGGACTTCTGGCTTCACACCACCTTACTGCTCACTCCAGCTATCTGCATGGATATAGCAAAAGAACAGAACTGCCCAGAACCGGTCACAGAACTGAACTACGTGAATACACAAAGTCTGTCTGAAACTTGAGTTTAAAGTTGAGGCAAAAACTTCAAGTCATGATTCTAGGATTTCCTCACCAGACGCCTGGGTGCAGTATCTTTATATGTTTTCAATATATTTTGTTGTGTTTCTATATTTTATGTATTTTATATGTTATACTATATCTCTCTTGTAGTTTGTATATCCTTTGGTATGTTCTGTCTTCCCCTCCTACATTGGCTCCCTTTGGTTCATCTGGAATGCTCTGAGGTTCTGGGCTGGACAGTTGGAGCAGGGAGAGCTGCGTGCAGGTGTGGCTGAAGTTTCTACTGCCAGCATCTTATTAAATAAAGACAGAATTTCTTCAACTCTAATTTCTCTGCATGTATCATGATTGAAGCCTTCACACTACTACATTTTTGGTGACGATTTGGACCTCGAAACCTTTGATGGATTAACTGGAAACTTCAACGCACAGGCTATAGTCATACAGTTTGAAGGTACTGTTTTTTGGGAATTCAGTGTGACTGTATTTTTGTTTTTATATATATTATTTTCCTTGGTATACTCATTTTTTGTACTGTATGTGGCTTGACTTACAGTTATTTTTAAAATAGAGGTTGCGGCCGCCGCTGAACGAAGCGTCTTGTTGCCTTGACAACGCATCTTCTGACTTGGCTTGCTTCGCATGCGGCTTGCCTCGCGGCTGTCTTTATTTACTGCTCGCGCCTGGTGCCGGGTAACGCGTCTTGACAACTGTGTACTTGGTTGTCTAGACAACGCTTCACCTATCGCAGCTGGCATTACACGCGGCTTACGGCACGTGGCTGTCTTTATTTACTGCTCGGGCCTGGTGACGGGTAACGCGCAACTACCGCAGTTGGCATTGCATGCGGCTTGCCTCGCGGCTGTTTTCTATTACAGCTGGCGGCCGCGTCTAAGGAATGCTTTTAAAAGGCATCGCATTTTTTTTGATGAACTGACATTATTACTTTGCAATTGAAAACTGATTGCATTGCGGCTGTCCATCTATTCTCTTCTGTACTTTTCAAAAAAAGGAGGAAATTAAACACCAAAACAAGGAACAAGAGTTTTACTAGCTGGACTTTTATTGCATATTACAGATGTTTTTGTGTGTGCCTTCTCAATGCGGCATGCCACACGTGTTTTAAATTGTATACAGTACATGTGTTAATTCTGAGTATACAGTTTTTCTTTTGCACTGTTTTTATTTTTTGCGCAGTTTGGACTGGATTTTAGTGAATTATAAGAGGAAGAAACTTGTCTTGCTTGAACTATGCAGAACATTACATGCCTCAATTTTTTCTATCTTTTTCTGGAGATCCTCCTATTCCGTGGAACAAATGGAAGAACGTTTTTCTTGTGCACATTTGTGTATGTGGCAGCAATTTTTCAGCGGAGAGGAAAGCTTCTGTTCTTCAACATTGTCTGGGAGCGGAAGGACAAGACATTTTGGAAACGTTAAACTCGATTGACTCTCCGGATGGCGCAGGAGGAGACACTTATGAATTTGAGATAATTTTGCTAAAATTAGATAGACATTATTTACCTAAGGTTTTTATTATACTTCACAAGTATTATTTTGGTAAATGTAAACAAGGTGATACAGAGTCTATTGAAGATTTTGTGACACAATTACGTACATTAGCAGCACAGTGCATATTTGGTGATAATTTGGATGAACACATCTATGATCAATTCATGCTTGAATGTAGAAGTGACAAAATTAGGGAAGCTCTCTGGTCGAAGGATGACCCTACTCTAGATGAAGTTCTGGTTGTTGCGAAACAGATTAAACATTCAGAGTCTTGCATTGAGAATTTGAGATAATCTAAAAATGTATCTAACACAGTTCAGACCTTAGGTGCCAGAACTAAAACTAAGACTAGTGGCAATGTGAAGTTGTTATGTTTCAGATGTAATTCAGCACCACACCTAGCTAATAGCAAGGATTGTCCTGCTGTCAATGTATTTTGTAACAAATGTGGGAAGAAAGGTCATTTTGCCAAATATTGTACATCTTTGGAGAAAAAGAAAGTGAAAGTCAGTGAGACTGAATGTGATAAGGATGATGATGAACACAGTTTTATTCTCCAAGTGGTTAATGATGTAAATTGTATATCTAGGATTCAAGGTGAGTATCCATCTGATATAGTGGAAGTGAGTGGTGTCAACATTTCACTGATGATGGACTCTGGGGCAAAGTTAATTCTAGTATCTGAAACTGGTTATGCAAAATATTTTCAGGGAAATGTAACCCTTCACAAACCTGATGTTACACCTTACAGTTATGGTGGGAGCCTATTGAGTTAAGAGGATACTTTGATGCAACCATTGTTTTTAAGGAGAACAGAAGTGATGGCAAGGTGTGTGTTCCTGTCCTGGGTGATACCATACTAAGCTGGCCACATCAGAAATTGTTGGGAATAATTTTAAATCCCAATTCTGTGCCACAGGTTCAAGTACAAAAGGTTTGCAGTTTAGGTGAACACTTGATGAACGAGTTTCCTGATGTCTTCAATAACAAAGTGGGTTGCATCAAAGGTTATAAACATCGCACTGTATTGAAGGAAAATGCGTTACCGATAGCTTGCAAATTTAGAAACATTCCGTACAGTTTACAGGTTAAAGTGAAAGCAGAACTTCAGATGTTGTTATCCTAAGGTATAATTGAGAAAGTGGAAGCTGCTCAATGGATTGCTCCCATTGTGGTTGCCACAAAGGGATCTGGGGATATCATATTGTGTGTTGACTTGCGCAATCTCAACAAGGAAGTGGTTGAGGATAGATTTCTTTTACCAAATATAACAGAAATGGTTAGCTCTTTGGGCAATGCTCAGTATTTTACCACGTTGGACCTTAGCTCTGCATATCATCAAGTGCAGTTATGTGAAGAGTCTAAACTGCTGACTTCTTTCATTACACCGTTTGGGGTATACAAGTTCAATAGAATACCATTTGGCCTTTGTTCTGCAGCATCTGTCTTTCAAAGACTTATGAATTACATTCTGGGTGACATAAAAGGTGTTAAGTTTTTTCAGGAAGATGTTCTTATTTTTACTGATACTCTAGAACAACATAAGGAATTAGTCAGGAAGGTTTTGCGGATTCTTCAGTTAAAGGGCATCACTTTGAAAGCTGTTAAGTGTAAACTTTTCAGGTCAGAGATTTCATATTTGGGTCACATTATATCGGGAGATGGTGTTAAACCTAAGGATGATTTGGTGAACTCTATAGTGAATTTGTCTGCTCCTGAGAAAAAAGATGAGGTTTGAGTTTTTTTGGGTATGGCTGAATTCTATGCTAGACTTATACCTAATTTTGCAAAAAGGACTTGAGTGTCAAAGAGAATTTGATGATTTAAAGTGTGCCTTGTCTTCAGCTCAATCGCTCAGCAGATTTCAAACAGGTCTTTCCTGTTATGTTTCCTGTTATGTTTCCACGGACGCCTCAGAGAAAGGTTTGGGCTGTGTCCTGAAACAATTGAATAAGGGCAAAGTCAATAATATTGCCTTTGCTTCACGTAGTTTGGGTGGAGCAGAATATAAGTATTCGACGATTGAGAAGGAGGGTTTGGCTATATTTTGGGCTATCAAGAAATGTAAGCAGTTTCTTTGGGGAACATGCTTCGAAGTGCAAAATGATCATAAACCTTTTGCATTAAGTTTCTGAGAAGAAGGGATTGGACAATATTTCGGCTCATATCTGTAAGTGGATTGTAGGACTTCAAGATTTTCATTTTGTTGTTAAGTATGTGCCAGGTTGTGAGAATAGGACTGCTGATTGTTTATCCACGATGACATTGAAAGATTTTGATGAAAATGACAATGAAACTTTTTGGTGGGTTGATGAGGATGTTAAGATTTCCAGTTTAACAGACAGTTGTATATCTGAGAAGGAGTGGTTACAAGAGCTAAGCAATGATGAAGAGTTACAGGAAATCAGGAGATTGCTAAGTACAGGTATACTTCTAAGCAATACTGTGAAGATTAGTGAGCAGTTTAGGAAAATTTAGCATGAACTTTCTGTACAAAATGGATTAGTGTTGAGCGGTTGCAGATTGATACCTCCCCTTAGTTTACGTGACCGTCGTATCGATCTTGCACATGGAGGTCATCATGGAATTTGCAAAACTAAAGAAAAAATTAGGAATGTGTGTTTGCTGACCTGGTATGGATTTGGCAATAGAGAGGAAAGTTCGAGAATGTGTTGAGTGTAAACTGGCTGATAAGTCCTTAAAACTTAGGACACTACCTATGATATTGAAGGAGATTCCGAAGAAGGTGTGGGAAGAAGTCTCTATGGACATTATCGGTCCTATAAGTAGTGGGGCTCTTTCCAAATATGTGATAGTTGTAATGGATGTGTTGTCACGTTGGTCTGAGATATTGATTACTTCTGATGTCACTTCTAGGACAGAGGTGAGATTTTTGTCTGATGTGTTTGGTAGAGATGGAAATCCAAGGTTTATTTTGACTGATAATTGAGTTCAGTTCACGTCAGGATTGATGTGTGATTTTTTGAGGTCTAGAGGTATAGTTCATAAAAAATTTGCTTTGTACCATCCCAAAACTAATGGTATGATAGAGCGCTTTAACAGAACCTTGAAAGAAACTATTCAATTGGCGAAATAGATGGGAGAGGACTGAGAGAGTATGGTGAAGTATAAAGTTGAAGATTACAGATTTACACCTCATGCAAGCACCAGCTGATCCCCTTTTGTAATGTTCAGAAAACGTCTTCTTCATACAAAGATGAATTCCCCATGGAATAAAGATTATGTTAAGAAGCAGTTTGACTATGAAGAGCACAAGAAAATTGCTCTAGGAGAAAAATTGAGTTGTCAAAGTAAGAGGAAACATGCTTTTGATGTTCGGAAGTCAGCAAAAGAAATACATGTTAGTGTGGGTGTTAGTGTGGGTGATGCTGTCAAGGTCAAATTGCCGGAAAAAACTGTCAGTAGTCAATCACACTATAGTAAAGCTTACAAAGTTATTAAAGTGTTTAAGAAGGCTATTAAGGTTGATGATGGTCGCATATGGAATCAGAATAGAATTGTCAAACTTAAGTTAACTTTATTTTTAGTTTCCTTCCTTGGTTCTTTTTCTCTTTGTTGTTAAGAGGGAAGGTGTGTAGTATCTTTACATGTTTTCAATATATTTTGTTGTGTTTCTATATTTTTTGTATTTTATATGTTATACTATATCTCTCTTCTAGTTTGTATATCATTTGGTATGTTCTGTCTTCCCCTCCTGCATTGGCTCCCTTTGGTTCATCTGGAATACTCTGAGGTTCTGGGATGGACAGTTGGAGCAGGGAGATCTGCGTGCAGGTGTGGCTGAAGTTTCTACTGCCAGCATCTTATTAAATAAAGGCAGAATTTCTTCAACGCAAATTTTTCTGCATGTGTCATGCTTGAAGCCTTCACACTACAACACTGGAGTAACACACCAGTAGGGACCAAGATAATTCTTAGAGCTCTAGAGTTGGAATAACAACTAACTCCCCTTCCAGGTTCAGGGTTGGTAGCCTGGGGATATTCAACAAGTTCACCAAAAGCTGCCTGCACCCTACTTCCAGGACAGAGCTGACCAACACCTTAGGAGGAATGATGTGGGTTTTGTTGCATGAGGGGATGCTGCTGTGAAGGTGATGGGCTGCGAAGGAGTCTTGGTGAGATGACGACACTACAGCTGCGCCACTGGGAGACACCTGCATTGCTCTGCAGTTTATGAAGCTGAAACGTTCCTCAGCATTGCCAACTGCACCTTGAACCACAAAGCATCAGAGGGAACCCAACAGAGCGAGTTCTGAAGCCAATTGTCCAGTGCTAAGAAGAATCCAGTTGCTGAAGGAAGCTAATTGCAGTCACTGCTGAAGTACAAGAGGAAACTTACAGGCGCACCAACTGCAAGACTGCACTGGTACTAGGACATCAATCCTGTGACCCAGAGTTGGCACCTAGCTTGTTTTGGTGCTTGGTTGTAACAGGGCAGAGGAAGATCCAAAACCACAGTACTTTGAACCGAAAGCACTGTGACTCTGACACAGCCTCCTCTTCATTGAAGCTAGCGCTGCTGCTTCTGTCCTGATTGGCAGCTGCTCAAGTTCTCAACACAAGATCGATTACACATCAGCTGTGCCAGGACAGAACGGGTTGCCCCCAGTGGAAGTGACACTGGTTGGAGTGTCCTGGCCATGAAGAACTACATGAGCCAACACCCTTGCCCCACTTAGGAAACCACCCAACACCTGCACGAAACACCCTGGTTCACCGGCAACCTTCAGGCCTCCAAGCGGGAGTGCCGGAAAATCGAGAAGATATTGCGCCACAAACAAACAGAGGGCAACCACGCCACCCTCAAGACAGCCATCTGCAAGCATCACCAGCTCATCCGGACCACCAAAAGATCATTCTACAAAGACCGAATCGACAACAACTCACACAACAGCAAAGAGCTCTTCAGCATCATCAAAGAACTCGCCAACCCCAAGTCCTGCTCTATTGACCCCCACCTCGCAAGACCTCTGTGACTCCCTTGCCACCTTTTTTCACTGAATGATCACAGACATCCACAGCAGCTTCTCCTCCCCGATCCCCATGACCTCCACGGCCAGCACTAACTCCAACGCACCCAACCACACCAACCCCTTGAGCACCTGGACCCACACCAACGATGAGGACACCACCAAGACCATGAGCACCACCCACTCCGGATCACCCGCCGACCCCTGCCCTCACCATGTCTTCAACAAAGCCAGCCAAATCATCACCCCCAACTCCGTGCTATCATCAACAGCTCCTTCGAGACCGCCACCTTCCCGGAGAGCTGAAAACACGCCGAAGTCAACGCCCTGCTCAAAAAACCCAAGGCAGACCCCGAAGACCTCTAGAACTACCGGCCCATCTCCCTCCTCCCCTTCCCAGCGAAGGTCATCAAGAAGATGGTCAACAGCCAACTATCCCGCTTCCTGGAGAACAACAGCTCTCTCGACATCTCCCAATCAGGCTTCCGCCAAGACCATAGCACCGAGACCGCTCTCATCGCCGTAACCAATGACATCAGGATCATGTTCGACAAAGGTGAAACCGTGGCCCTCATCCTTCTTGACCTTTCGGCAGCCTTTGATACCGTCTGTCACCACACACTCTGCACACGCCTCCATGACGCCGGGATCTGCCACAAGGCCCTGGACTGGATCACATCCTTCCTCTCCGGTAGAACTCAGAGAGTCCGCCTCCCTCCATTCCTGTCGAAAGCCACCAAGACCATCTGCGGAGTCCCCCAAGGATCCTCTCTCAGCCCAACCCTTTTTAACGTCTATATGGTGCAGCTCGCCAGCATCGTCTGATCCCACAGCCTCAACATCGTCTCCTATGCTGACGACACCCAGCTGATCCTCTCACTCACTAAGGACCCCACCACCGCCAAGATCAATCTCCACAACGGACTTCATGCCATCGCCAACTGGATGGGGATAAGCCGCCTCAAACTGAACTTGGATAAGACTGAGATCCTCATCCTCGGCTCCAACCGCTGAGCATGGGATGACTCCTGGTGGCCTGCCGCGCTAGGAGCTGCACCAACTCCCACCAACCATGCACGCAACCTCGGCTTCATACTAGATTCATCGCTCACCATGACCCAGCAAGTCAACGCCGTCTCATCCTCATGTTTCAACACCCTCCGCATGCTCCGCAAGACCTTCAGATGAATCCCCATCTAGACCAGAAGAACGGTCACCCACGCCCTCATCAGCAGCAGACTAGACTACAGCAACGCACTCTACACGGGAACAATGGCCAAGCTCCAAAGGAAACTTCAGTGCATTCAGAATGCCTCCGCACGCCTCACCCTCAACCTCCCACGCCACGAACACATCTCAGCCCACCTCAGAGACCTTCACTGGCTCCCCGTCAACAAGAGGATCACCTTCAAACTCCTCAGCCACGCTCACAAGGCTCTCCACGACGCAGGCCCTGCCTACCTCAATGAGCGTCTCAGATTCCACGTTCCCACCCGCCAGCTCCGCTCCGCTCCGCCAACCTCGCCCTCGCCACTGTCCCCCGCATCCACTGTACCACAACCGGCAGCAGATCCTTCTCCCACCTCACTGCCAAAACCTGGAACTCCCTCCCCGTCAACCTACATCTGACCCAGGGCCTCCTGACCTTCAGGAAACGACTCAAGACCAGGCTATTCGAGCAGTAGCAACCCCCAAGCACGCCCCCCAGCGCCTTGAGAGCCTAACGCGTGAGTAGCGCGCTTAACAAGTTATTGCTTGATTGATGAGCTTGTACGGACAGATAGGTACTGTGAAACTGAACCTAGACAGATGGGCAATAGTGACCTACTAGACTACTGAATCACTGTTAGTGAATTCAGAGGCAGGAGCTTCCCAATGACCACAGAAATTCCCTTTCTCTGGGCTATCGTCAATTCACTTAACCACCAGACTGTCCCATGTCCATTCAGTACCCATACACAAATTCCCACTGTTGATTATGCCTAATATTTCTTGTTATGTCAGCAGTAATAAAGTACGGATGTAATTGTGGACCAGTTTTAGGTCCAATAGTGGGCTTGAGCACTGGGATACCAGTGCTAAATGGCTCTGATTCACTGTAACTGAACCTAGTGATCACAGTTGCCCAGGACTTCTAAAGAAGTGCCCAAAGCCAGCATGTAGTTTTACCTTGTTTTCCATTGTTCCTCGTCTGAGGTGAGATTACATTCTCTTGATGTACACAGAGCACTTTCTGTTTATGGTGCTAGAATAACTTCTTTTCGTATGTCTGATGCTCTGTGACTTTTGGTATCTGGTCAAGGTCAAAAGCCTCCATGGGCAACCCTTAGTCATTGGACAAAGTTAGTGATGTATTGGGCTTATCAGGATTCAGGCTTTACTTCATGAAGTTTGACTCAAAGTAGATCAACTAGAGGTTACTTGGGCTTCCCACCATACTTTTATTTCTCATTACTGTTCGCAAATGGGAAGCAATCTCTCAGCTGATTTTGCAGCCAATGTTGTGTCTTCAGTACAACCTTGAAACTTTTGTTTTTAGAAAATGTGTTTTAGGTTGCAATGTGGGAGAAATCTGCCAAAATAAAATCATATCATTCAAGAATTTCATGTTATGCGAAATTCTTTAAATTACTATCACTTTGCATTAGACGTACTTTTTTGTATACGACAGACTCTTTCATGCAGAAAATATCTCGCCAAGAGCATCTTTTGCTGAAACCATTCTCCTGCCAGTATCTTGCAATCCATTTTTATCTGAAGTATGTGCTTGCGTAAAAAAAAAAACATGCGAAATGTTAGAAATCCACATTTTACTCTAAAAGTGTAGTTTCACAATTTTTGACATTGCAAACTTTATTGGGAAACAATTTGCCCACCCTTAGTGTTAAATTGATTTCAGTGCCAAGGGCCAATTGTAGCAAAGTGTTTGCTCCTCGCAAACAGCGAAAAACGCTGTTTGCGAGGCGCAGAAGCCTCTTTGCTATGCAGAAATGCATTTTGCGAGTCGGATCCGACTCACAAAATGCATTTCCGACTCGCAAATAGGAAGGGGTGTTCCCTTCCTATTTGCGACTCGCAATGTCGAAAATGAAATCGCAGTTACCATCCACTTGAATTGGATGGTAACCCAGTCGCAAACAGGAAGGGGTCCCCAGGGGACCCCTTCCCCTTTGTGACTGGAAATAAAAATAATTTTTCAGAGCAGGTAGTGGTCCTATGGACCACTACCTGCCCTGAAAAAAAACCGAAACAAAAGGTTTCGTTTTTTTTTCTAAGTGCAGCTCGTATTCCTTTAAGGAAAACGGGCTGCAGATAGAAAAGAAAAAAAACTGCTTTATTAAAAAGCAGTCACGGACATGGTGGTCTGCTGTCTCCAGCAGGCCACCATCCCCGTGAGTGCCCAGACTCGCAATGGGGTCGCAAACTGCGACCCACCTCATTAATATTAATGAGGTGCGTCTTTGCGACCCCATAGCGAGTTGCAGAAGGTGTCTGAGACACCGTTCTGCATACCAAATTGCGACTTGCAATTTGCGAGTCGCAGGGACTCGCAAATTGCAAGTCGCAATTTCCTACCTACCTACATCTGGCCCCTGGTCTCTTAATTATATAAACATGTGCGTCCCCTTTACTTGTCTTAAGTACATCCACTCTTGGTAAGGAATCGGAAGAAAACGACTGACGAGGAGGTAACAAGTGGATTGCTTATTGGTAATATTCATTACTAGCAATCCTAGTCTTCCTCTAGAATTCTTTTTCCCGGGAGAGAGAAACACAGGTTCTCTTCTGTTCTTCATCTTCCTATTACAGGGTGCTTTGGGACTGTGTTCTCAATGATAAATTATTTAGGGACCATAAATATGTTATTTTTTTCCGTAGGCCTTGGACAGGCAGGACAAGAGAAAACTCACTAGGTAAGGAATGTGGCAAGATATACTAGGGCCTGGAGCAATGAAGATTGCCAGAAGGTAATTCAGCCATTTCACTGCTCCTCATACAGGCCTTGCACTGGGCAGGTGAGATATTCTCGGTAAAGAGATGGTCCAGAAGCACACTAAGCCCCAATTGTTCATGACCCTTGAGCAGGTCTACTAGAATTATATGTGATTTTGAGTCTGCTATGTGTTATACATAATTATGGATTTGCAGCATTTTCCACATAATCAATCTGCAGATGTTAAGAAAAAAAGGGCCAGATGTAGGAAACGTTTAGCGAGTCGCAAACGGCAAAATTTGCCGTTTGCGACTCGCTAAACGCGTTTCCCAATGCAGAAATGCATATTGCGAGTCGTTACCGACTCGCAATATGCATTTCCGACTCGCAAATAGGGAGGGGTGTTCCCTTCCTATTTGCGAGTCGCAGTGGGATGCAATACCATTTGCGACCGCGTACGCGGTCGCAAATGGCATCGCAGTTACCATCCACTTCAAGTGGATGGTAACCCACTCGCAAATTGGAAGGGGTCCCCATGGGACCCCTTCCAGTTTGTGACTGGACCCAAAAATATTTTTTCAGGGCAGGGAGTGGTCCAAAGGACCACTCCCTGCCCTGAAAAAATACCGAAACAAAAGGTTTCGGTTTTTTTTTAAGTGCAGCTCGTTTTCCTGTAAGGAAAACGGGCTACACTTAAAAAAAAAAAAACTGCTTTATTGAAAAGCAGGTCACGAACATGGAGGTCTGCTGACGTCAGCAGGCCTCCATGTTAGCGAGTGCCTATACTCGCTATGGGGCCGCAATTTGCGACACACCTCATGAATATTCATGAGGTGGGTCATTGCGACCCCATAGCGAGTCGCAGTCGGTGTCTGAGACACCGTACTGCATAGCAATTTGCGACTTGCAAATTGCGAGTCGCAGGGACTCGCAATTTGCAAGTCGCAAATTGCCGATTTGCTACATCTGGCCCAAAATGTTTCTAGCCCAAAGTGATCAAAGGTTACTAAGAATCACAGTGACCCCTATTGCTGTGAAAAGGAAGGCCCTTTGCCAAGGCCGACTGGTCCCCTTATTTGTACATACAATGTTAGCCAAATATGACAAAATAAAGAAGCAGTACTATTACAAAATGTGCCTCATTACAATGCATTATTTAGTCAACCTTGCCGCATAATTTGGTCCTCCTCTGACACGTAATTCCAGTGGCCCCGACATAACAACAGACCAGTGCTACCGAAGGACCAATGCAGAGTTTACTTTATATCATACACCAATGTTTTCTTTTTTCATAATTCAAGGGAATCACCAGTGTAAAATGTCTGCATTCCATAGAAGTGCGAGGGCACTGCTGGAGTCGGAGGAAGGGAGGAGGCGAGCCTCCCTCGCACCACATTAGATGAGGGTTTATTGATTCAGATGCTGCTGCCTGTTGGCTGCAACTTGAACCAGAGATTAAAGAAGCAGGTGGGCGGGGGCCCAGGGCGAGGGCGGTGGTGTGAGGCATCCATCATATCATATCTTCAACACCTGTCAATTTCAGGGAGAATGAGAAATGGCGGTCACCTGTTATCCAGCCTTTGCTACCACGCGACCTCCAGCAGCGCGCGCTGTGCTCAGTCCGGAAAAGGGGGAGGATGGCGGGGAGTGGAAGAGGGAATTGTGAGAAACAAGTGTCCTCTGCAGATCTGCGTGATTAAAAATAAAAATAAATAAAACTGGAATTACTTTTTGAAACTGTGAGAAGACGGCCTCACCATGTCTTTCACTCTCGAGTGCCAGTTATCTACTTGTTCCTTTATACTTATTATTCTTGTAGAATAGCTAAACATATTTATTGAAGTCTCGCCCATTTTTACATTTCTAATGGTCTCGCCCACTGGCAGTCTTGTTGTACGCCAAGTGAAACGTGGTGTGAAATTTGAGAGGAAAAATAATAAAAATGTAGATCTGGAAAATTCGCATAGTTTGCTCAAGGTGATGGTGGCTGGCAGGAGGTTTAGGGTCGCCCCTACTCACACGTCACTAGATACCGCTCAAGGCCAATACAAAAGGCTTATAAATTCCATTGGAAATTAAATTTAGTTCATGTTAATTTCTCATCGCCTCATTTATCCGCACGCCTCAAGAAAGGCTTTCTAGTCGCCCTCCAACTTGTACAAAACTTATTTGTGCAGACAGAAGTTTGGCTCTATTTATAAGGCTAGCTATGAGTCTCCTGAGACAACATGAGCAAGTCGGGTATTTATTAAACATGGAAAGTAGCTGAAAGGCATCTTGGCGCTAGGTCTAACTGATAAAACAATTGGACTGTAAGAAAACAAGCAATGGCAGAGCAAATTTGCCGGCCATTGGCTGCCAGCTATTTAGCTTTGTCTATGCTTGTGGTGTTTTGTCATGGTTTCAGCGAAACTTTGTTTTTGGGGAGGCAGTTAAACATTCATCAATTAAAAAAGGATTGACTAAAGCAAAATATTTTTGGTCCCAATAAGCACACATTGGAATGGTTGTGCCTGGCACTGAGTGGAACTTTTTTGTGCGTGTATGTGGTCCTTGTATAAGAGTAGAATGATATCACTCAAAGTGAAATTAGACAATACCTCAGGCTAATGGAATTTTGCAATTTTGCTGCTGTGGCGTTTTCTGTATGATTATGTATTTTCCACATAATGCATCATCTTTTCCATAACCTGCAAATTTTAACAAAAAATATTTTTGTTGGTCAAATGGGTCAAAAGTTACTAAAAAGTAGTGACAAGTGCTTATTTGCACTAGAAGGTCCCTTGCAAAGCTTGCGTTGCTTATTGCTGTATTGGGATGTCAACCGGATTCTACTAAGGAGAAACCTTTGTCCAAATAGTGTCTAACAGGTGAAAAAATGGGAAAATATTCTGGTAATACTAACACAAAATGTGGCACATTCTGCAGCATAATTTGCCTTTACTTTCCACATAAGTTAGTCAAACCTGAAGTATAACTTGGTCTGTCTTCTGCTACATAATTCCAATGGCCCTGCAAATACTGTAGTTGAAGGTACTCACTTACAGTCACATGCTGTTTGTTGCAGTAGGTGGAAGAAAACATGTGAATGACACAATAACAGACCATTGGATGAACTGGGTTTACTCAAAGCCTCTATATATCTATATGTAAGTATAATATGCATATCATTTTAGTAAAATAAAAATAAAAAGTCTTAATTAACGCCAGATCTAAAAACGATAGAACTTGAGTGCTTGAAGAAAAAAGCAGTGATTAGCTGTCTATTGGGGAGTCAGTGGGAGTCTGCCCCAAAGCTGTGGGACAAGTTCAGAAAAGCCCTACCACCAAGGCACAACTTCAAAAACATTGGACATACACTTTGGACTGAGCCGCAGCCTCAGTGAGCCAGTCAAAGTTCAAAGACTATAGGCTAGTCTGACTGCCATATTTTGCACCAGGTGTAGGGGTGGATAGCTTCGGTCATTAGCCTTCTTCCATTGGCTTGTTCAAGGGTTCTTCACATGTTGCTTTTACCTACTACACTATGCATCGTGGTACAATAGATCAGCCTACTTCAGACATTGACTTTCCTGGAAGGTGTGTTTTGGAATTTTTGCTGATGCATTTGCACTGAAATGGAGTTCACTTCAGTACCAGGGCTAGTGTGCCTGAGATGCAGATCCCCTCCTTTTTGGGTTATCGTTTTATGTGGCTGCCTGGTTGCCAAATATATTTGTATTTTGCCTATGTATGAAAAAAATAAACAAATTAAATACGTTCTTTGCACACTTGCCAAGGTATCATCTCTTTCCCAATTATTTTTTCCTGGAGATCTAAGAATTCTGAAGGAGTCGGGTTGGGGTAGGGTGGTATTGCTGTGGATTGACTGGTGGATGAAATCGCTATTTGAGTGTCATTGTTGGGGTACAAGGTCCGTTATGCTTCAAGCCTTTCTAGTTCACATATTGATGAATTTTGGTCAGCCTAACTGTCTTTTCATTGCAAACACTTCTCTCTAGACGCAGTCAGAGTATTTCTTCACATATTCGGCCAATGAATATTTGGCAGCCCTGTAGCTCTACATTAATAAATAGGAAGTATCGGGCCCGGATGCTTTCAGTGGTAGAATGAGGTGGTTTGGTGATGGACCGAGGGACAGAGATGCAGGTAATGTGAGATCTGGTTTCATGTGATTATTGTGGGGCACAAACTGCTCACTCAAAATGGATGCTGGGAAACTGTGCAGATTAAATGAGCTAAAGCCATTCCACTGACAATCAATATATATTTGAGATGTAAAATATTGAATTCTGGGATTGTCAGACTTTCTGCATTGGCAACAACGAAAGTTTATTTTTGGTTTTAATGTTTTATTGATGATTAGAATGTTAGAACAAGAACACTGATTACTTAAGCATAAAATATAGCAATGTTTAAACAGGCACATCTAAGTAGTAAAACTTAAAAAACATAACAAGTATTATTTTTGCAAAAAACAACTTATCCTTCCTCTTTGTTCCCCTCACTCAATTTTGCAACAACATTTTGGGACGTTTGAAGGTTTTCTTTTCTTCGAGTTCTCTTCCGACGAGTTGATTACCCACGTCACATGCCACATCTATTGCTTACCATCTAAATGATATTTGGAGGTGAGACAGGCCGATCACCCCAGTTTCGTTCTAATTGAAATCTCTGACCACCGTGGTCTCTCTGTTCAACACCCCAATGTCCTTGTGGCATCATGGAGTACAATTTAATTGATCTTGATGTCTCAAGAGCTGCTGCTCGCTGCTGCGGGGGACAGCAGACGATGACTGTACTGGTGTGACAATGGGGAGACCTTTTAATGTACCACAGCCATCCAACCCATACATGAGCTTTGTGGGAGATCCCAAGGCCTCTAGGGAATAAACCCTCAGGAAAGGGGAACAGTGGCAAGATCGCACAAATAGAACCTTCCACATCTATGCCCCATTCATCAACTTCCCCCTTAATAGCTCGTATTTTGGTGACAGGGACTCTTCATTAGAGAGTCACTGCTGTTTCATGGTAAGTTCAAAGTTGGATATGCTGCAGCTAAGGGGACAGTGGTGAAATCTCACAACAAGACATTTCTACATCTCTGCCACAAGTAGTCAACAACTTCCACAAAATGCCATGTTTTGGCAACAGGGCTCTATGTGGAAGAGGCAATACTGTGGCACCAGTGAGTTCAGAGGTAGATGTGTTGTGTCTTAGGCAGACCTCTCTGTCTCTTGTTTATCTATCTCTGGAGGAAGATGAAAAGCCTGGACTAGAGCTTTGACCCCTTCGTTAATGCAACTTAACGGGCTTCCAATTGCACCCATGCCAGGGCATAACTCCACTTCCAGATACAGAGAATTACAATAAATGTTGAATTTAACTTCTAGATAGTGGACGGTTTTATATTTTTTTTCGAATTCTCCCTATTTTGTGGGATTAATGATAAAATGGCAAATACTAGGAAAACACAGAGTGGTTTTGATTTCCTATCTTTTTAATGAATGATCCCTGATCTTGATAAACATATTGTGGTGAGGTGGTTAGAATATGCATGTGTCACTTGGAATCGTGTGACATCGTGAGAGTGATGTCATGCCATTCCAGGCGACAGATGGGTGGAGGTGACGGTTGGTTGCGGTGCTGTGCCCCTCTTCTACAGGAGTAATACTTGTTTATAAATGGAATAAATATCTTCTTTTACAACGATTCACTTCGACTCATTTCATGTGGCGACGAGGAGAAAGATTCAAGGTCATCAGGAACGTTCTTGAACATGGAACAGTAAAAAGAAATGGTGGAATGAAGTGAAATTATGAAGATCTGGATCGGATGTTTTTGATGGAGAATTTGGCAAGTACAGTAACTGCGGTGGTGTGGGGCACAGAGACTTTAAGCGTAAAGGCAGTTACAAATCAGCTGATTTGCAGCAGTATAAGATTGTTGGTGGCAGCGTGAGACACTTGACAGTTTAACGCTCGCGCAACAAACAGTGAAATACACTGTTGGGCGCAGAATATATGAGTGCATTTTGTGATCGCATAAGAAACAGTATACTCCGAGTTGGTGTGTATACGCATCGATTGGTTTAGTTTGAATTAATCGAGCGCGTTAACAAGCTGAACAACGCTCGTGCAACAAACGTTAAAATACAGTGTCACGCGCAGGACACACACGCGCTACTCGGAGTGTGGTGAGTTCGGGCAGGAGGCATTTCGTATTGCGCACACGCATCGATCGGAGCAAGTAAAAAGCAATTAAGAACCAAAAATAAAGGCAAGTCTCACCCCCAGTCTTCAATGGTTCTTCAGGCTCTGGTGGTACTGTTTTTGTTATGAACTTCCTGTTACGATCTCATCAGTAAAATAAAAAAGGGACTCTGGATATCTGAAAGTTTTTTTTGGTGTCGGCCATCTTACATTGGGAAGAATAAATTCTCAAATTAACAACCAAAGAAGATTAAATTATTATATTTTGCTTTATTTATAGAAAAGAGAGAAATAATAAGAATATACATTTTTGAAGTATATTTGTTTAAGTAGTTTTTTTGTTACTAATTGGACAATGCAGAATATTCATCCACCTGCTCCTTTCTTGCAAGATCCGGGGGATCCTCCATTGGAATGGAAACTGTGGTTACGATCATTTAAAGCTTTTCTCGGAGCTATTGATGGTCATAGATTTAGACCTGAAAGGAAGAAAAGTCTAATGTATTACCATTTAGGAGTTGAAGGACAAAATGTTTTTGATCATCTACCTACGTATCAAGTGGGCGAAGAAGAAGAGTTAGATGAATTTGATATGGCTATTGCACAGTTGGATAAACATTTTGTAAAAACTAAGAATATTGTAGTACATAGATATAAATTTTTCACGAGATCGCAGAATTCAAATGAAAGTATTGATACTTTTATTACTGCATTGAAAGTACTAGCTGCAAAATGTGAATTTGAAAATTTTACATCTCAATTGATTAGGGATCAATTGGTAGCAAGGTGATTTTCAAGGAAAATACAAGAAAAATTGCTTATGTGTAAAGATCCTTCTCTAGATAAAGCTATTGATATTGCGAAAAGTATTGAGTGTTCTTTGGAAGATGCAAAACAATTGGAATCTGCCTTAGCAAATACTACAATATCAGGTGCAGTAACTAATGTTCAGAGTGTTGATAGTAAGAAGAGTTATGGGTTGGAGAAAAAACAAGATGGTTTTACGTCATCTAGAACTTTTTCTACAGGCAAATCTAGTCAGAAGACTTTCTGTTATACAGTAGATGTGGGGCTTATTCTCATGTATCTTCTTTCAAAAACTGTCCTGCAGTTGGTCAACAGTGTAGGAATTGCAACAAAACTGGTCATTTTTCACGAGTGTGCAGAAGTTTTCGTAAGAACAATGTCCGCTGTGTTTTAAATGATGAGATTCAAATGGAACAACAAGACAGGAACGAGTTGGTATTGATGGTCAAAGAGACTGGACATACAAGTAGCAAGTTGATTGTGGATCCTGACATTCTAGTGTCAATAGAAGGGGTGGCTATTAAGTTATTAGTAGACACAGGAGCTCGTATTACTATTGTGTCAAAAGACAAATATGATGAATTTTGGGGAGCAAAACCACTATGTAGTCCTGATGTTTCCACTGTTGCTTTTAAAGGGAGTAGAATTGATCTACTTGGTTATTTTTGGGCGTCATTAACTATTTATAATGAAAATATTCATGGGAAAGTCTATGTGGCTAAAAAGGGAATCAATGTTTTAGGATTGATTCACCAGGCTGAATTTAAATTAGTTATTAAACCAGGACAAGAGATACCTGTGTATATTGAAAGGAACAGAGCAAGTCCTGTGAATACAATTGAAAAAGGGACAAGCATATGGCAACAGAAATTCAAAAGGTTATTTCAAAATAAACTAGGGAAGATAACTAACTTTACACATACTATCAAAATCAAACAAAGTGCAATTCCTGTCAAACATAGGTTAAGGAATGTACCTTTCAGTATAAGAACAGAATTAACAAATTTATTTGTGTGAACAAGGTGTTATTGAAAAAGTTGAGGGCACTTTATGGTTGTCTCCAATTGTTTTAACTAAGAAGAGTTCAGGGGATTTAAGAATGTGTGTGGACCTGAGAAGTTTGAACAAAGAAATTTGGGTAGACAACTTTCCGCTACCAAGGATTGAAGATTTGATCGCAAAAGTTGGTGGGTCTAGCTGGTTTACAAAATTGGACTTGAAATCAGCTTACCATCAAGTAGAGCTTGATGTTAGCTCTAGACATTTGACGGCTTTTGTCACACCTGATGGTACGTTTCAGTTCTGTAGGCTGCCTTTTGGACTAGCCTCGGCAGCGGCAGTTTTTCAGAGACTCATGTCTAGCATGTTCAATGATAACCCAAATGTTGTTGTTTTTCAGGATGATATTTTGGTTTTTTCAGACACTGAAGTAGCACATGATAAGGTTCTAGAAAATGTTTTAAGCACATTAGAAGACAGAGGAGTAACTTTAAGGGATGAGAAGTGTGTGTTTAAATCAAGAGAGGTTGTGTATCTAGGTCACATTTTATCTGAGCAAGGGATTAAGCCAAAGCTGGGATTAGTAAAAAGTATTTTAGAGGCGCCTTCACCTAAAACTAAAGAACAATTATTGTCATTTTTAGGACTATGCAAATTTTATGCTAAATTTTTGAAACATTTTGCCAATACCACTGAGTGTTTTAGAGCTCTGCTAAGGAAGAATGCGATTTTTGCTTGGTCAGATGAGTGCAACAAAGCATTTGAAAAGGTTAAACAAGACATTATTAAAGCTCCAGTGTTACGACCTTTTACAGAAGGTTTGCAAACTGTGGTACGGTAGATGCTTGTGAATATGGTTTAGGTGCTGTTTTAACACAAGTCTCGAGTGATGGTTTGGAAAGGACTATTGGGTTTGCATCTAGAACTCTACGCTTAGTGGAGCGCAAATATTCAGTGATAGAGAAAGAGCTGTTGGCATGTGTATGGAGTGTTGAGAAATTTAAACCATATTTATGGGGCAGACAATTTATGTTAAAAACAGATCATAGGCCTTTAGTAGACATATTGTCAGGGAGAAAGATTAAACGTTCTACAGACAGAATTGCTAGGTTATCTGCCAAATTATTAGAATTTAACTTTTTGGTCGAATATATACCTGGTGGGAAAAACAGTAGAGCTGATTGTCTGTCTAGATTACCTATCAAAGAGGATGATGAAGAGGAGTGGGAAACAGAAATTGAAGAATGTTTTGTAGCTTATATTTCTGATGGTTGTAAATCTGTGGATGAGGAAAGTTGGATTGAATCAGTGAAGAAAGATGACTTATTGAGTAAAGTGATGGGTTTGGTGAAGTCTGGATAGCCAAAAGAGAAAAATCTTTCATTGGATCTTCAACCATTTTGGAAAGTGTCAGATGAATTATCTATTGAGGGTGACAAATTGGTGAGGAGTGATAAACTTATTCCACCCGAAAGCATGAGAAGGGATTTAATTGTTGGTGCTCATTCTGGTCATTTAGGTGCGACTATCACGAAGAGGAGGTTGAGATCAGATTTTTGGTGGCCCAGAATGGATAAAGAGATAGAGGAGTATGTAAGGAGTTGTACTAAGTGCTCCATGAGTGACAAGGTTTTGATCACAGGGAAAGACACAGATTCTTTTGTACCATCTCCAGCTAGGGCTTGGCAAAAACTAGGTCTAGATTTTTTGGGTCCGTATCATATATTACCACCGGATATGAGGTACTTTATAGTCATTATTGACCATCTTTCGAGATGGGTTGAGGTAGAATTTGTTAGAGCTCCTACTACTCAAAGTGTCATCAATTGCTTAAGGAACATTTTTATTCGTGAAGGTTTTCCTGAACAAATTTTGACTGAAAATGGTGTTCAGTTTATTTCATCAGACATGACGCAATTCTTAAATAAGTGTGGTATTAAACACATTAGAACACCTTTATATCATCCCCAAGGCAATGGAATGGTGGAGAGATTTAACCGGGTTTTAGTGGATTGTGTTCAAGCTGCGTGTAGAAGCAATATGTCAGTTAGCCAGAGTGTTAAAGATTTGATTTGGTCGTATCGCACTACACCGCATGTAGCCACTGGGAAAAGTCCTTTTGAACTTATGAGGGGTAGAGTTGCTACGACCGAATTATGCCCGTTCTGGATGGTAAAGTTATTTCATGAAGGGGCGGATGTAAAAAAAATTTGGCAAATGGCGGAAATTAATTTGAATAATAGGGGAAAAAGAAAATTGTGTGAGCCACAAGACAAAAAGGATCCATTGCAAGTTGGGGATTGGGTGCGGGTGAAGAATCCTTTGTTAGTGAGGAAAGGTATGTCAAAATTCAGGGATTCTCTGCAAATTCAAGAATTACGTAAGAATGCTGTGAAATTGTCAGATGGTACTTGGTGGAGTACTACAAGAATAGCTCTGGACCCTAACTTGAAAATGCAAGGCATGAAAAAACAATTAATTGTTAACGTCCCGACTGGAACTAGTGAAGATGTTGGGAGGAGAAGTGTGAGAGTCAGAAATAAGCCTGCAAAATTTCAGGATTATGTCATGATGTAAAAAAAAATATATATATATTATGTATGATCTATAGAGTGTACTGTTATATCATATGTTTCTCAAGAATTTGTTTTTAGGTCCATAATTATAGATGAAATGTTGTTAGTATTTTTAGAATTATTTTAGTGTCTAGCTTAATATTTAATTTATGAATTTAGTTTGGGTTAAGTTTTCAAAGAGGGGAAGAAGTGTGGTGAGGTGGTTAGAATATGCATGTGTCACTTGGAATCGTGTGACATCGTGAGAGTGATGTCATGCCATTCCAGGCGACAGATGGGTGGAGGTGACGGTTGGTTGCGGTGCTGTGCTCCTCTTCTACAGGAGTAATACTTGTTTATAAATGGAATAAATATCTTCTTTTACAACGATTCACTTCGACTCATTTCACATATCTCATGGAGTTCGGATGTCTAGGAATCAGAGATGTCCTTGTAAGGTGGCTCAGTTGCCAGTGGCTCCATTTGACAGGCAGAATTGCCGCAACCCTGTCATTTTCCAGGGAAGAAATCTGGATTACTCAGCAGCAACCTTCTGAAGGGCCAGGTAAGGACCGCTGACTAGAGGTAGATTTGGGTTTATGCTTTGTTTATTCAAAACTCTAATGCACTGACGGAAAGGATGAGTGTTTTTTTTTATGAGCAGTAGGGTCATTTATATTATTATTTTGAAACGTTTAGTAAGCATATATTTACCACCAGATTGTCTTGGCAATGGCCAGCTTTCTGCAAAATAACATAAGAAGAAAGACAAAATGTCATAAAAACAGGTACAAATATATTAACAAACAGCAAAGATTTGAGTTCTTTCATAAAAACTACATGATTCTGAATGTTGTAGTGGTGACTAGGCAAACCATTCAATATTTTAGAGCCTGTTCACCAAATAGATTTAAGTGCTAGAACAGTGGTTATTCACCTGTGGTCTGTGGACCCCTGATGGTCTGCAAAACCTAATCAGGGGTCCTACAACTGTTTAGAAAATTCAATAACATTAATATATTCATAAATTCCAGATAAATATAGGCAGAGTCAGATAAACGTTTGTCACCACAAGTGTGTTTCTCAGACCTGCCATTAAAACAGGACTTGTCTATTTTGTGTTTAATCTTACGCATGCAGAAAGCTACCTCGAAAATATGTTGTTCAACTGGTAGCCAATACAACTGGTGTCTGGCCTCAGGCACATGCATGACATTTTCAAGACTCACAGCAGTACTTAGTGCCAAATTTTAAATGTATCCTACTTTCATCATGGTTTTATCTCCGAGACCCAGGTTCAGGCTTATGCAAAATGCGAGCTTAAATAGAATACATGCAGGAACAACTCTGTCATGTGCCATCTTGGAAATAAAGGGGAGAGTTGTACTCACTAAGTTAATAAAGCCCTGGTTGTTTGTGCACTGACACACCCCAAAAACCAGATGCTGATGCCCTTGACTGTTGACTTACTGTGATCTCCCGCTCCCCAGATGGTGTGCACAATTGAGATACCTGCACAGGTATACATGAAGTGAGGTCAGCTTAGTCTGCACCCTGAAATAGCTTTCTAAGTGATGCAGGCACACAAGAAACTTCCAATAAAATGTATGTGGCTGTGTGTTTGATATTAAAAGTAAAATGTTAGAAGGTTAAAAATAGATGCTCAAGGCATTCGAGCACTTACAGTTTAAGGGTTAGCGATCCTCTTACTGCCAAGCTGACAAGAGTCTAATCTGAGACCGCTGTGCCAGCCTCAATACAGCAGTAAAATGCTTGAAAATAATGTAAAGCCTTTAAATTCAGAGGAAAGTGATTTGCTGGTCATGAAACTTGTGTTCTATTTCCATTGTTTACATAGAGCAGATTATGGGGGTCATTCTGACCCCGGCGGTCTCAGACCGCCGGGGCCAGGGTCGGCGGGAGCACCGCCGACAGACCGGCGGTGCCCCGCAGGGCATTCTGACCGCGGCGGTTCGGCCGCGGTCAGACAAGGAAAACCGGCGGTCTCCCGCCGGTTTTCCGCTGCCCTTGGAATCCCCCATGGCGGCGCAGCTTGCTGCGCCGCCATGGGGGATTCTGACACCCCCTACCGCCATCCTGTTCCTGGCGGTTCGCCTGCCAGGAACAGGATGGCGGTAGGGGGTGCCGCGGGGCCCCTGGGGGCCCCTGCAGTGCCCATGCCAATGGCATGGGCACTGCAGGGGCCCCCGTAAGAGGGCCCCACTGTGTATTTCAGTGTCTGCAATGCAGACACTGAAATACGCGACGGGTGCAAACTGCACCTGTCGCACCCCTGCAACTACGCCGGCTCAATTCTGAGCCGGCATCCTCGTTGCAGGGGCATTTCCTCTGGGCCAGCGGGCGCTCTTTTGGAGAGCGCCCGCCGGCCCAGAGGAAATGTCTGAATGGCCGCCGCGGTCTTTTGACCGCGGTGCGGTCATTTGGCGGCTCCTTCCAGGCGGGCGGCTCCCGCCGCCCGCCGGGCTCAGAATGAGCCCCTATATGTATATTTTCTCTGACAGAGCATCAAACTGTGGCAAGTGGTTTTTATGGGGGAGTATTCTAAGGTATGAGAAAGGATCGGCTGAACATCTCCAGAATCCCTCGCTCTCTCAGGACACCAGCTAGGAAGCCATGCTGCTCAGAATGAGACCAGTCTTGCGGGAACCAGATACACATAGTCACACAAACCATGGACAAGTGCTAGGGAGACTGAGAAAACATTCTCTGATGGGGCCAGCAATATCAGCTACCAGCCCTTTCGGAATTGATAGCTCCATTGGAACACTGTGGATCTATTTTGTTTCACCGGGAAACTTTGGCTGCTGAAAGCAACTGAAAAATCTAAGTGATTCATCGGTGGGAAATGAGAAATCAGGGTTTTGGCCTGAGAATGACTGATTCCTACAGTAACTCCTCATTTCCCTGGGCTGCGTGAGCTTCTCTTTGATCCTCTTTAACGTCACCCACTCGGAGGTACCGGTACCCCATTATCAGTAACTCCAAACGAACGCCACTCACAATAAAGGCCGAAATGTGGGTGCTCAGCAATTTAGCATCTAGGAGGTTTGACCTGTTTCCATTTTGGCCAACTTTATAAGCTAGCATTGATAAAATATAGCGAAGAAGGCTCTCTTGAATCGGCAAAATAAATGTAAGAACAGTTTTGAACAAAAAGAAAAAGGGAAATCAGGCAAACAAATTACTGTCAGGTTTACCATAGAAGCAAAGACTGGAAGGGTTTGCTATGTATCTAAGTCTTAGAAATGGAAGTGTTAGCAGGGCTACATCTACAGCCTTCCTTTTATAGAATCCACATTTGTCGGAAAGGACTGCTAGTCACATTAATCCGACTTACTATTTGGCATTTTCATTTGCTCTTTACCCCCCACAGAGAGGATTACAAGCCACTTAACCATAGGAGAGGAAATGAAAAACTGTAAAATGGAACTAATAAAAAAATGAAAAGCACATCATAATTAAAAAAATACAGAGAGGGACGTCACATAAAAAGACACGCAAGAGAGAACAAAGAGGATGGGGCAATGCAACAGCTTTCAAGCACATTAAGTCAAATGTGCAATATCTTTGTCAACTGGATTGGTTGAAATGATTACTGGGTGATTGCCCTTTCAGTTAATTTTTTTATATATTGTAAGAGGCCCTTCGGTTTGAGAAGGTGTTTTTTTCTAAAGCATTGGATGGAAAGCGGTGGACGGCTTTCTTAGTCCTAATTCCCTTTTGTAATGTAATAGAAATGCATATGAGATATGTACCTATTGCATGCATAAACCATCTGCAGATGACCACGGGTTAAGCTTGTTTCGACTATGGATTTCCAGAGGCTAGGACTCCTAGAAAGGAAACTGGGACAGGGCCGAACAGGGAAGTAAAACAAATGTAAGTTTCAAACAGATAATTTTATGTGGCAAGGCTTGCTAATGGGCTTTTTGATTTTAAAGATGTGTATTTCTTTACAGGCCTCGATTAAAAGGATAATTGAGTGGTGGAAATTGCAGATGAGATATCACAAACCTAAAAGAAGATATACATAAGACATGAAGATGCGAACAGAAAATGGTTTGCTATGCACAATATATTACACACCAGAATCCAATTGAATGTCAAAGAATTGCCAGGTAGAAATCATTGTAAATGTGACCTGGGGACACATCTTTCAGAAGAATTTTAGGGATGGAATCAGGAGTCTGGAAAATAACCAGATGTCACTTCTCCAGCCTTCCGAGTTCTCTTTAAGAGTATGATAGACCTCAACCTGTGGCAACATTTTCTGCTAAGTTTTATTTGTGTTATGACTTCTTTAAATCTAAAGATTGAATAATTCAATTTTTCAGGATGTTGAGATAATGTTATTCAGTTTACCCATTTTAGAAGGGTAGAGATTCTAACTTGTGATCTAAATATCACTAAATCTTTCAGATGCAATTGTTTAACTGACAGAGGCATCCT
This sequence comes from Pleurodeles waltl, assembly GCF_031143425.1. Taxonomy (NCBI): domain Eukaryota; kingdom Metazoa; phylum Chordata; class Amphibia; order Caudata; family Salamandridae; genus Pleurodeles; species Pleurodeles waltl. The sequence goes on along the minus strand of NC_090448.1, from coordinate 317,116,767 downwards.
GCCAGCTAGGTCACATCTTTCACCCTTGCATCCCACTGTGGTGGTTCCACCCATCTCTGGGTGCTTATCACAGATGCAATATAGGATACAGGTCCTAGCAAATTTCTTGCTCTCCCTTATTTTTCCCATGAAAAACATGTTGCAGAAAAAATTACATTGCAACACCTTCCATGATGTGAATAATATATGCGTGACTTGAGCATGAATGGGGCTGACTATAACATGGGGGTAGAATGAAAATGAAACGGAGATCAGTTTCTGTGATCTTAGTTGTGCCAAATCCAAAGGTATTTTTTTCGTTTCTAAAGACATCACTGAAGATTGTCTCTTATCTGTGGAAATAGGTATTTCAGCTGATGAAGTAGGATGTATGTGTGTCTAGACTGTACTAGTGGACTACACTTCCTCAGGATACAATGAGGGTTTTTAAAGTGTTTTTTCTATTTCAGCAGTTCAGCCCAGTGCAACATCCCACTGCTCATCTATTACCTTTGTATTTGTATTTTTACGTTATTTAACTACATCACAAATAATACAAACTGTGTTGGGGTAAAGTCAAGAACAATACAGCATCCTACTGATTATGCATTGTAGTTAGTGCACTATGCAATCTTGATAAAATGTCAGATGAGGATACCACAGGAACGCATGCTGTATCCTTTAAACATATCCAGCTGTCCAGAGTATGTGGTGCCGATATTAGTAGGGGCCAGGATGCTCACCATAACACTGTAAGGAAATGCCTCCTTGGCATGGTTACCCCCTGACTTTTTGCCTTTGCTGATGCTGTGTTTTGATTTGAAAGTGTGATGAAGCCTGCTAACCAGGCCCCAGCACCAGTGTTCTTTCCCTAACCTGTACTTTTGTTTTCACAATTGGCACATCCTGGCATCCAGGTAAGTCCCTTGTAACTGGTACCCCTGGTACCAAGGGCCCTGATGCCAGGGAAGGTCTCTAAGGGCTGCAGCATATCTTATGCCACCCTGGGGACCCCTCACTAGGCACAGACACACTGCTTGCCAGCTTGTGTGTGCTGGTGAGGACAAAACGAGTAAGTCGACATGGCACTCCCCTCAGGGTGCCATGCCAACCTCACACTGCCTATGCAGTATAGATAAGTCACCCCTCTAGCAGGCCTTACAGCCCTAAGGCAGGGTGCACTATACCATAGGTGAGGGCACCAGTGCATGAGCACTTTGCCCCTACAGTGTCTAAGCAAAACCTTAGACATTGTAAGTGCAGGGTAGCCATAAGAGTATATGGTCTGGGAGTCTGTCAAGCACGAACTCCACAGCACCATAATGGCTACACTGAAAACTGGGAAGTTTGGAATCAAACTTCTCAGCACAATAAATGCACACTGATGCCAGTGTACATTTTATTGTGAAATACACCCCAGAGGGCACCTTAGAGGTGCCCCCTGAAACCTTAACCAACTACCCGTGTAGGCTGACTGGTTTTAGCAGCCTGCCACACTCGAGACATGTTGCTGGCCACATGGGGAGAGTGCCTTTGTCACTCTGTGGCCAGTAACAAAGCCTGCACTGGGTGGAGATGCTAACACCTCCCCCAGGCAGGAGCTGTAACACCTGGCGGTGAGCCTCAAAGGCTCACCCCCTTTGTTCCAGCACCACAGGGCACTCCAGCTAGTGGAGTTGCCCGCCCCCTCCGGCCACGGCCCCACTTTTGGCGGCAAGGCCGGAGGAATTACTGAGAAAAACAAGGAGGAGTCACTGGCCAGTAAGGACAGCCCCTAAGGTGTCCTGAGCTGAAGTGACTCTAACTTTTAGAAATCCTCCATCTTGCAGATGGAGGATTCCCCCAATAGGGATAGGAATGTGACCCCCTCCCCTTGGGAGGAGGCACAAAGAGGGTGTACCCACCCTCAGGGCTAGTAGCCATTGGCTACTAACCCCCCAGACCTAAACACGCCCTTAAATTTAGTATTTAAGGGCTCCCCTGAACCTAAGAATTTAGATTCCTGCAACTTAAAGAAGAAGAGGACTGCTGAGCTGAAAAACCCTGCAGAGAAGAAGAAGACACCAACTGCTTAGGCCCCAGCCCTACTGGCCTGTTTCCCTCCTTCAGAAGAGAACTGCTCCAGCGACGCTTTCCCCAGGACCAGCGACCTCTGAATCCTCAGAGGACTGCCCTGCTTCCAAAAGACCAAGAAACTCCCGAGAACAGCGGCCCTGTTCAACAAAGACTGCAACTTTGTTTCCAGAGGAGCAGATTTAAAGACCCCTGCAATCCCCGCAAGAAGGGTGAGACTTGCAACACTGCACCCGGCGACCCCGACTCGACTGGTGGAGAAACAACACCTCAGGGAGGACCCTCCGGCGACTCCGAGACTGTGAGTAACCAAAGTTGTCCCCCCTGAACCCCCACAGCGACGCCTGCAGAGGGAATCCCGAGGCTCCCCCTGACCGCGACTGCCTGACTCTGAAATCCCGACACCTGGAAAAGACCCTACACCCGCAGCCCCCAGGACCTGAAGGATCGGAACTCCAGTGCAGGAGTGACCCCCAGGAGGCCCTCTCCCTTGCCCAGGTGGTGGCTACCCCGAGGAGCCCCCCCTTGCCTGCCTGCACCGCTGAAGAGACCCCTTGGTCTCTCATTGAAACCTATTGAAAACCCGACGCGTGTTGGCACACTGCACCCGGTCGCCCCAGTGCCGCTGAGGGTGTACTTTTTGTACTGACTTGTGTCCCCCCCGGTGCCCTACAAAATCGCCCTGGTCTGCCCTCCGAAGACGCGGGTACTTACCTGCTGGCAGACCGGAACCGGGGCACCCCCTTCTCCATTGAAGCCTATGTGTTTTGGGCACCACTTTGAACTCTGCACCTGACCAGCCCTGAGCTGCTGGTGTGGTGACTTTGGGTTGCTCTGAACCCCCTACGGTGGGCTACCTTGGACCCCAATTTGAACCCCGTAGGTGGTTTACTTACCTGCAAGAACTAACATTACTTTACCTCCCCCAGGAACTGTGAAAATTGCACTGTGTCCACTTTTAAAACAGCTAAATGTGTTTTATGTAAAAAGTATATATGCTATTGTGATTATTCAAAGTTCCTAGAGTACTTACCTGCAATACCTTTCAAATGAGATATTACATGTAGAATTTGAACCTGTGGTTCTTAAAATAAACTAAGAAAATATATTTTTCTATAACAAAAACCTATTGGCCTGGAATTGTTTCTGAGTGTGTGTTCCTCATTTATTGCCTGTGTGTATGTACAACAAATGCTTAACACTACTCCTTTGATAAGCCTACTGCTCGACCACACTACCACAAAATAGAGCATTAGTATTATCTCTTTTTGCCACTATCTTACTTCTAAGGGGAACCCTTGGATTCTGTGCATACTATTCCTTACTTTGAAATAGTGCATACAGAGCCAACTTCCTACAAACACTCCATCACAACCTTATATAACTCGTTGTATCGTGAGATTGTTCTTCCAAGTGGGCATAATCAGGAGCCCTAATAACATCCCTAGGTCTGACTGGCGGTGAATGGCAGCATCTCAATATATTTCATGATACACAAGTTACATTTAGTAACACAACACATCCAGTCTTTGATCATGGGTATCAGTCCATTCATTCTTCGTTTAGCAACCTGTCGTTTGAAAAGCATAAGGAGTATGGTAGAGGTGGGTGAGCCACTGAAAGCTCGAGCAAAGCAAAACACAAACGCTGTGGGATAGCGTAATTGGATGGACGGAATGTGGAACCAGTCAAACATTCACCCCCAGTCACAGATCTGGGGTTAATCCATCCATTATTTTGCTCACCATGCCACCCCAGTTTGAACCCAGCCATATGCAAATCAGTCTTGACCCTGTTCCTCATGGGAACAGTCCAGCCCGAACTGCCAGGCCAGTTTCTACCTGGACCGGAAACAAGCATCCTGGGACCGGTTTCGGGGTTTCACCCCTCATCAGCCAGGCTAGCTTGAATCCAGTGGCAGCAAAAGCAAAGCAAAACACAAACGCTGTGGGATAGCGTAACTGGATGGACGGAATGCAGAACCAATCAAACATTCACCCCCAGTCACAGATCTGGGTTTAATCCATCCATTATTTTGCTCACCATGCCACCCCAGTTTGAACCCAGCCATATGCAAATCAGTCTTGAGCCTGTTCCTCGTGGGAACAGTCCAGCCCGAACTGCCAGGCCAGGTTCTACCTGGACCGGAAACAAGCATCCTGGGACCGGTTTCGGGGTTTGACCCCTCATCAGCCAGGCTAGCTTGAATCCACTGGCACAATGAGCCCAGGACCCACGTCTGGGCATACCTGGCGCACATAGGGCGGCAAAGCAAAGCAAAACACAAACGCTGTGGGATAGCGTAATTGGATGGACGGAATTCGGAACCAATCAAACATTCACCCCCAGTCACAGATCTGGGTTTAATCCATCCATTATTTTTCTCACCGTGCCACCCCAGTTTGAACCCAGCCATATGCAAATCAGTCTTGACCCTGTTCCTCATGGGAACAGTCCAGCCCGAACTGCCAGGCCAGGTTCTACTAGATGCCTGATGCCTGGCTGTAGCTTAGTTCAAGGTCGTCTTAGATCCTCTTGTGCAAAACAAGACTAACTTTCACGTGGCTTCTGCTTGCCACCTAGGCTTTAACCTAATGCGCCAAGAGTTTAAAAAAAAAAAAGCATTATCCTTTGTTATAAATGAGGAAAGGAAAAAGATATCTAGTAGCTGAATGACACAATATGAATCTAGAAAACTGGGCTTTAGCCCAGCTTCCCCTCTTGACCAAATTTGTGTGAGCCTCGGCAAATATTTTATTCCATCATGTTTCCTTTGTCATCATTATGGCTCTCGGCACTCCCTGTTAATTTGCTGGAACACCCATCTATAGAGTATGACAGTAATTTTCCTTAGGTTTAGGTATATCAGCTACATGCCCAAATATAATTACCAGCGTTGAGGGTGAAACTCTCCAGTCGACAGAGTTGTATATCACAGTGAGCAATTCGCCCCTGGGCCTAACAACTCCTAGGCAGATCCATGCCAGTTGTAGAAAACTAGTATAAGACCAGTGACAATGTACACGTGTGGGATATTTTTACATATTCTGTGGAGTTTGGGTGTTGTGTAGTGCAGGCAATACCAACACGTGTAATGTAAAAGTTCAAGACTATAGTTCATTGAGATAAGTAAGGCGGTTTAAGAACAGCAATAACTCCATTTAGCATCTGATCACTTGTCCCTTAGATCTTCCGTCTGTTGCTTCATCACCGGAATGTGAATCTCTTTTTTGGCATCATTTATCTGTTTACACAATTGGGACACCATACTCTAGAGTACTCCAGTTTTATCACCTTGGCGAGTACATTCATTTCTAATGGCTCTCCAGTAAAATCAGCATATAAAGCTCTAAAGCCGGAGTCGAAAGAACATAATTACGTCAAGTGCATCTGTATCGTCTAGTGTTTAATATTGTTTCAGTGTTAGAAATTGTAAATGCTGATTTTACTAATGAATATTCATCTATTTTGAGTGTTGAATTTGCGTAGAAAATGTATTAACGTAGAGAAAAATAATGCACACATTTGAAGGTGCAACTACCAGAGTGGCCGTCAATATTCACGAAGTGTACTTATTAATGGCTAATTGATATGAAATGGTGAGGTTATGTTTGATTAATGTAGTAATATGTCATATTAAGAGTTATGCATTATGTATTAGTTTAATTAATTTGTAGGTCTTAATTTAGCGAGGTCTTGGCCTAGTTGCATGTCCTCATATCAAGCTGCATTTCTTAGGCGTTTAAGAAAATGGATGGTTAGAGAATTATGATTTTCCACTGTATAGTCCGTGTGCTCGTAGCTGGAGTTAGTTCTCATGAGAAACTCCTTGCTAGAGGATGATGTAGTGTCCAGTGAAACAATGTTTAATGTAATATGTGTAAGACTGACCTTCCCAGGAAAAGACAATGGGTGCACTGACTGTAGTATAAACTGCATCAATTATGATACCTGACGAGCCAAATGACGAGGCGGGAGAAAAGGAGGCAATCATCGACATGTGGACCATGTAGCAGAAAAATTATAGATTTCAGGGTTTAGTTTCATTGGACTAAGTGTGAACCTGCAATCCCCTGACCAATTAGGATGTGGGAAGTAGATTTAGGTAATCTAACTTAACCAGGCTGCACAGAGAGGAGAGAGCCATTCTGCCATTATTTTCTAGACCGTCCTGAGAAGAGATGTGTTTAACTCTACTGCTTAGAGAGACTTTGCCTTTTCTGAGCTTGATGTGGATCCTGATGTATTGCTGACCCAACTGATGTCCTATTGACGAAGACTGTCACAGCTTGCTGAACCATATTGAGGACAGGTATTAATCAATGATACTGATTGTTATGTTTTTTTGCTTTTGTTTCTAGGTACCAACCGCCACCTTGATAGAGCCATATTTACATGTTTTTCCAAGTTTGTGTGACTAAATTGTTTTGCGTGAAGTCCAAACATGCTATTCTAATCCGAAGCTAGTTAGGATTCACACTGATGAAGTTCGCTACATGTAATAACAGTTGATGTCTTTTTTTTGCTGAAATCTAAATGTATGTGATATCATTTGTGCAGTTATTCTTGCTATTAATTTGCACTGTAACTTTGGAATATGTAGCAGCTCAAGCTTTGATTAGATTGAGACTCTTGATTAGATTGAGACTCTTTTGCCGCTTTGGACAGCCAGCATTATTTCTGTATGATTATCATTTGATTTTGAGACATTGGGCCAGATGCAGGAAACAAATAGCGAGTCGCAAACGGCAAAAAATGCAGTTTGCGACTCGCTATTCGCGTTTCCCAATGCAGAAATGCATATTGTGAGTCGGTACCGACTCGCAATATGCATTTCAGAATCGCAAATAGGAAGGGGTGTTCCCTTCCTATTTGTGATTCTGAGTGGTATGCAATACCATTTGCGACCGCATATGCGGTCGCAAATGGTGTCGCAGTTACCATCCACTTCAAGTGGATGGTAACCCACTAGCAAATTGGAAGGGGTCCCCATGGGACCCCTTCCACTTTGTGAATGGACCCACAAATATTTTTTCAGGGTAGGTAGTGGTCCAAGGGACCACTACCTGCCCTGAAAAAAAACCGAAACTAAAGGTTTCGTTTTTTTTTTTAAGTGCAGCTCGTTTTCCTTTAAGGAGTATAAACTGCATCAATTATGATACCTGACGAGCCAAATGACGAGGCGGGAGAAAAGGAGGCAATCATCGACATGTGGACCATGTAGCAGTAAAATTATAGATTTCAGGGTTTAGTTTCATTGGACTAAGTGTGAACCTGCAATCCCCTGACCAATTAGGATGTGGGAAGTAGATTTAGGTAATCTAACTTAACCAGGCTGCACAGAGAGGAGAGAGCCATTCTGCCATTATTTTCTAGACCGTCCTGAGAAGAGATGTGTTTAACTCTACTGCTTAGAGAGACTTTGCATTTTCTGAGCTTGATGTGGATCCTGATGTATTGCTGACCCAACTGATGTCCTATTGACGAAGACTGTCACAGCTTGCTGAACCATATTGAGGACAGGTATTAATCAATGATACTGATTGTTATGTTTTTTTGCTTTTGTTTCTAGGTGCCACCTTGATAGAGCCATATTTACATGTTTTTCCAAGTTTGTGTGACTAAATTGTTTTGCGTGAAGTCCAAACATGCTATTCTAATCCGAAGCTAGTTAGGATTCACACTGATGAAGTTCGCTACATGTAATAACAGTTGATGTCTTTTCTTTGCTGAAATCTAAATGTATGTGATATCATTTGTGCAGTTATTCTTGCTATTAATTTGCACTGTAACTTTGGAATATGTAGCAGCTCAAGCTTTGATTAGATTGAGACTCTTTTGCCGCTTTGGACAGCCAGCATTGTTTCTGTATGCTTATCATTTGATTTTGAGACATTGGGCCAGATGCAGGAAACAAATAGCGAGTCGCAAATGGCAAAAATTGCCGTTTGCGACTCGCTATTCGCGTTTCCCAATGCAGAAATGCATATTGTGAGTCGGTACCGACTCGCAATATGCATTTCAGAATCGCAAATAGTAAGGGGTGTTCCCTTCCTATTTGTGATTCTGAGTGGTATGCAATACCATTTGCGACCGCATATCGCAGTTACCATCCACTTCAAGTGGATGGTAACCCGATCGCAAATTGGAAGGGGTCCCCATGGGACCCCTTCCACTTTGTGAATGGACCCACAAATATTTTTTCAGGGTAGGTAGTGGTCCAAGGGACCACTACCTGCCCTGAAAAAAAACCGAAACTAAAGGTTTCGTTTTTTTTTTTAAGTGCAGCTCGTTTTCCTTTAAGGAAAATGGGCTACACTTTAAAAAAAAAAAACTGCTTTATTTAAAGCAGGTCACGAACATGGAGGTCTGCTGACGACAGCAGGCCTCCATGTTTGCGAGTGCCTAGACTCGCTATGGGGCCGCAATTAGCGACCCACCTCATGAATATTAATGAGGTGGGTCATTGCGACCCCATAGCGAGTCGCAGTCGGTGTCTGAGACACCGTACTGCATACCAATTTGCGAGTTGCAAATTGCGAGTCGCAGGGACTCGCAATTTGCAAGTCGCAAATTAGCATTTTGCTACATCTGGCCCTTAGTTATGTGACATTAGCATTGATAATATAGGGAAAGAAACATTCTAACTTTTACATAAAGGTGTGGTTATTCATGGTGAGTGGAAATTACTGACTCTCATTGATTATTGATGTTATTGCTTGTTGATGTTATTGATCTGTATTGGTACAGGATATACGGTGGGAAAAACTCAAAGCAAGTCAAAAGATCCATCAGCTTACTTGTGTCCCCCATGTAAATTTACTTAATAAGGTCTGGCGCACTAACAAAAGTGAGCATCTTCATACATCAACATCAACATATTGTTATTGTGCTGGAGCTAGACAGCCCATGGCCTCCTGAATTTGCTTAACGGTTCCCCCCTTACCCTTTTCTAGATGCAGTATTCCGGTAGGAACTTGCGGAGGCGATAGATGAATATTTTAATATCCAAAATAGTTTCTGTGGAGAAATTTGCAACAGTCTTGGGGGCCTTTAAAGTTTATATTTTTTTGGGGGGGTCACCATTTCAAAACACGCTGGCTTACTTTAGTCACTGCAAGCTCGGTGTTCAGAGTTGTTGGCAGAAATAGAAGGCTTACATCAGGCTCACAGAGAGACAGCACAGCAGAATTTGCTGTGCGACATTAAGGTCAGGCTGGAGGAGAGCCACGATGTAGCGCGAAGCGAATGCACTCATCTAGGAAAGTATGCTACTGCAAGAGTGTATGGAGAGGGCGAGAGTCCTGGTGCAACGCTGGTGGTGGTCCTGCAGCTGCGCTGCAAGGATTATACAGTTCTGGTGCTCAAGGATGAGGGGCGGCCTTTGTAAGGTAGAGCAGGTGTTGGATCGTTTCTGCTGTTATTATGCTGAGCTATATGCGGTGCTCCTCTCTGACAATGAACAGGTCACAGTGGACTACTTCACTCATATCACAATGAAGTGTCTGATGATGGTAGATAGGGAACACCTTAGGCCTCACTCTGACCCGCGGAGATTGTGGCAGCACTGAAGGACAAGCTTAGTGGGTAAGCGCCAGGAACAGATGGACTGACGGTGGCCTTTTATAAGGCCTGTCAGGCCAAACTGGGCCCACATTTGGTCACCCTATACGTAGAACTGGTGAAGGAGGGCTGCATGCCCCATATGATGCACAAGGCTTCTGGTCACTCTGTTAAATTCAGGTAAGCTGGCCGACTGTTGCTAATCCTATAGACCTCTGTCGCTGTTGAACATCAACACAAAAGTATTTGCGAAAATATTGGCTAATCATTTGGCACCTTTACTCCCGGGCATTGTTGGTCTGGAACAGGCCGGGTTTATACTGGGCCAGTCCTTAATATACAAGCTTAGAACAGTCTTTGGCGCGATCTCTCATATCGACCAAGATGTGCGTGCAACTGCTTTGTTTTTAGACACAGAAAAAGGGTTTGATTCAGTTGAGTGGGGGTATATGCCTGCTATGTTGCTGCATGTGGATATGGGAGATGTTTTTCTGCAGCTTCTTAAGGTGCTTTACACATGGCAGACTGCTTTTATCCGGGTCAACAGTGTAGTCTCAGGACCCATATATATTGCAAGAGGCACTAGGCAGGGTTACCCCTATCGCCACTGCTGTATGTCCTGGTGGCTGAGCGTCTGACTTGCACACTATGTGAATAGTGCACACTGGGGGGATTTGCTTTCCACACTACAATCTGATCATCTCTGCTTATGCAGATGATACATTCCTATATGTGCAGAATCCAAGCATAACTTTTCTCCTTTTCTTAGGGACGTTCTGCTGTTCGGTGAGCATTCTGGCTTGCATATTAACTGGGATAAGTCCTTATTATTCCTGCTCACCATGGCCACAGCACCGGTGCAGCTGAAGCACCCATTACAGTAGACGACTGACTCTGTGCGATACCTGGGTATACAGGTCCACACGGACCAGTCAGTGGTGTGTTGCTGGACAATTAAGGCAGGGCTGTGCAATGGGTCATGGAGGCGGTCGACCTCTGGATCAGGTTACCTCTGTCACTTAGTGGGTGTATTGCCATAATGATGATGGTGGCGTAGCCCCGATTTTTGTTTCTATTCGCTAACATCCCGATTCTTCTGCCCCTTACTGTATTTTCTAACGTGCTGACTCTGCTGGTTCACTTAACCTGGGATGGGAAGCAGCCGCGCATTAGCTGCGGCATGTTAACTCTCCCCTATGCAGTGAGTCGGTTAAATGCCCCAAACCTGGAAGTCTACTATGGAGCCAACCAGTGTATGTTTGCTCACTATTGGTTGCATGGCCCGGGTGATTTACCTCACCTGTGGCTTGAATGATACACCCCCGTCCCCCATTACGCTACTTGACAAGCTGAAACATCACTACAATACTATTGATTTGTTAAATACGATGCAATACTCTTGGAAGAGACTTGTGAAGCTGCAGGCTGGGTCACTGCTTTACTCTCCTTGGGTGTCGCTGGAGTGTTGTATGTGGTTCCCCCTTGGTCAAGATAGAGAGGTGACAGGTGTATTGCAGGGGTTTGGACTGAAATACATGGGTGACTTCTTCCGGACGGTGTGATGTGTAGCTGGGAGCAGGTGAGTGCGCAGGGTGACACGCATACTGTCATGGCTCAGTTGCATTACTATAGGGCGCAATACATGATGGGCGAACTATTGGGGGAGAGTTTGGTGGAACCGCCGGAGTTACCCGCTTTGACTTCCCTGCTACAGGCGGCTACACCTCAGTGCATTATACGGAAATTGTATGTGTGCTCTCAAGAAGCATGGCTGCCAGGAGTCAGAAATGGTACGCTGGACTGGCAAGAGAAACTAGGATTAACCATTAGCGATAAACAATTAGGCTATTGTTCATTCGTCAAGTCCATTTCCCTGAATATCTGGCACTAGTTAATGCATTTTAAATACCTCAATAGGGTGTATTACACACCGGCTCGGAAGTTCTGTTACAGCCTGTGAGACAGTTCTCGCTGCTTTTGTTGTGGAGAGAAGGGTGCCGGTTTTGCCCATGCAACCTGGTTCTGTCTGGGGATGCAGCACTACTGGAGCACGATTCTGGGGGAAGACAGGAAGATAACTCCTGAGCAAATTGAGTCTTCCTACCTGTTGGCTTTGCTCGCCTATGGCAGGGACATCCCCAAGTCCTTCAGATGTTTGGTAGCCCTGTGACTATTACTTGTGATGCATAATATAGTAATGTGGTAGGCGAAGGGACCACTTGAACACTAAAGGAATGGCATGTGGACATGGCATATTGCAATACTCAATTTGATGCCTATCACGATCTGATGCCGGTCTGCAGCTATGCAAAGGATATTTGAGGGCCCTATAAGGTTTTTCTGGCTCGGACAGATGTTGAGACTGCAAGTGCCAGGAGGGTGACATAGTAACACCGGATATGAGCTTGCAGCAGGAGGTGTAGACCCCCAAGGCTGCTCAATGTCTGTACTACTTAATATGACGCATGGTCTGGAGGACTGGTGGAGGCAGTTGATTGTGCCCCGGACTCGTGGCAACTGCGGAAGGAAGGTGTGATTGATTTGCTCAGCAGCGAGAAAAGGGCTGCGTAAGGAATGTACTTAGGAGTGTTTCCGCTCTTGTTGTGATTTGCTCCACATATGTACAGCTGCTACCCTAACTGTACGCTCTGTACACAGGTCACCTGTGCTACCTGTACTTGTTCAGCAAGTGCCTTACCAATGATATAGATGCCATTATTCTCTGTATGGTTGCTCAAAATGAAAATAAAGTTAAAACAAAAAAAAAGAAGAGTAGTAAATGTCAAATATTGTTGCGGTGAGGACCAACACCCACTTAGGGTCCGATGCGAGACCGGAACCCATACAGAAGGATTTCTACATTGCGAGCAGCTACACAGTGGAATATGAGATCGGCTAGTGCAATGCTGGCCATCTCAGTCAAGTTACAGGTGATCTTTAAGGTACTTCGCATTGGTGTTAACTTCTGATGAAACTATTATTTACAACATTGTTGTTTGTTTGTAACTGTACGTCTTATTCCTTCTTTTCAACCTTTACTTATCTTGTTCCGAAACAGTCTTAATTCTTGCATGTATCAATATAGCCTCATCTAAGGTGCACTAACATTTCCTCCATTACATGTTACATCTTTTATTCTGTATCATGGTCCTACTTGTTCCTCTATAGCCAACATTCAGCTATTACCTTAGATAATTTCATATTCCAGTCCTTCCCATTCAATCATGTAAATTACAGTTCCTAGTCTGTGAACTACTATTAATCATATACACTGCTCATTAGCTGCTACACCTGCATCTCTTTTAGCACCCCCTCTGCCACTCTGCAACATCCCAGACCACAGAAGCAGATCTTCCAAAACCCTATCATCCATTCTAGCTTCACTCATTTGGCTCCTCCACCTGTGACCATTCCAGCAAGTCTCCTTCCTAGGAAGCTTCTTCACATGCTTGGGCTGTCAGCCTCTTAATGTAGGGACAGTTTTGGGGGGCATTTTTGTGTCTCATCAAGAGTATCAGCAAGGTTTTACTTCCCCCCAGAGTCTCCCTTGCCAATATATTTTCCCAACTATCCACTATCCACTTCTACACTTGCTGATGTGCTATGACATAGCATACGTCCAGTTCCAGGTGACCTACATCTCCATCTTCTCTGTCCATTTTTAAGATTTCCAGTCACACTCTGCTCCTTCTACCAGCCCATACCAATGAGATCAGTAAACTATCAAACGCCTTAAATGTGGCATACATAGACAGCGGGGAGAACAAATATTTTGCCACCGCAATTCTGCCCATTATAAACAGAGGAATTGTATTCCAAATTCCCACTGACGCCTTAAGACCATCAAGTAACATTTGAGTGTTATAATTATATTGCTTAACAGCAGTATGTGCTATCTGCATGCCTAAATATCGAAACTTGTCTGTTTCCATGTGTCAACTTTATCTAGCCTACCCAGGGGAAAGAGTAGTTTGTTTCTGTTTATTGATTTTCAAGCCAGAGACATGATCAAACTGTTCTAATACTTGCTTTAATATAGGCACGGATGGATGAGCTTGGCTGAAATATGCCACCATCACTGGCATACATCAACACCATGTGTGTTGTATCACTTGTCCGTCTTTTACCGGTCCTGTCAAATTGTTAGCAATCGAATCTCCAGGAACTCAATCGACAAGGAAACCAATAGAAACAGGGAACAGCCCTGTTTGATGTGCCTCTCGGTGAGCCACTTTTCAGATATAATGCCACAATTCCTCCTTACTCTAGCCATCTGTTCCATGTATAAGAGTTTGATCTTAACCAAGAAACTTGGTCAAAACTCAGCGCCGCATTTGCGTCATTTTTTTACGCAAAAGTGGTGCAAACTCAAAATACAATTTTATTTTTTAAGTTTGCGCCGTTTTTGCGTCAAAAAGCGGCGCAAATGCGGCACTAAATAAGTATAAATATGGGCCTCAATTTTTTAGAGAACATACAAAATAAAATCCCAATCTAGGATATTAAATGCTTTCTCAATGTCAGACGCCATTCGGGCACCATCAACCTCTGATTGCCTATATCATGCAACACATGGCTGACACACCTAAGATTCATAAGTGTACATTAATTAAGTCACCTGAAGTCTTATTTTAGTATAAATTGTGCCAGTGAACATGTCCTCTTAGGGGTTTTAGTTAAAAAAAAGTATGTGCTGCTGTGTACCAGGCCACTGTATGCCAAGAGTGGATTTCCAGCTCGTGTTAAGCTTTTAAGAGCCGATGTCCATTAAGGGGAACGAAAACAGCAGAGGACATCAGCATCAGCCACAGCAAGCAATTCATTTTTAGAATAGAGGATGGTACTTGTTGGGGTCTGCAGCACGAGGACATCCTCCTCCAAGGCCCTGCCCCCTCCTCACGTGTTGGAATTTTTAGTTGGCAGGCCTGGGATTGTCTTGAGCCTGTATTTGTCCTCCTAGAGAACTTTGCGAACTTATAATACCCTTGACAAAGCTTTCGCAGCAGTTTGTTCCTAGTGTATACAAACTCTTTTTCTCTGCTAATCATACCTCTTCTCCTGCTCCCCCACAGCTTTGCAATTTTAGGATATGAATTATTATGTTAAAGTGTGTATTCTGTATATTGCTAGGGTATGACTGAAGCAATAAACATTGACTAAATTCATTTTACCCTTCTCTGCACATGCCTCTGCTCTCTCCGCGGCTTTTCAACATAGCAGGGGTATTTGTAGAATGCGCATTCATCCCAAGTAATCTGTTAGAAATATTGACAGAAAAGCGATGTTTATTGTTGCCCAACTGAATGGAACTCGAGTTATCAATCTCAGAATGAGAAACTGAGAAGACCCACTGGGATTTGAACCTGTGACCTTGAGAGATCAAACATAAATCTTTGCAATCCATGATTTCGACTTTTAAACCACTAGAAGACCCTTTATGACATTGTTTGCCCTCTTCGAGGACATCAGATTTAATGCGCAAGCAAATTCTCCCGTTTGTTGTGGTTCCAGTGTCTATATATCAGGGTTACTTCTGGTTACTGGTACTATGTGAAGATTGTTTTATGTGATTAATGTTTGTTGGTTACCTGTTTTTAGCAATTCATCACGTTTAAAAGATTTCCATATTTAAATTGTCCTTTGCCCATACAAATCTTTTCTGGACATTTTAAGATACTTTCCACTGGACCCAAACTTTGGCCACGATGGAAAACGGTAGGAAGATTTTTTTCTGCAACATTTTTACGTTTAAAGGCAAATGTAAGTAGAATTCTTCACTGCAAGTTTACCTTTTATGACATACATTGTCTTAAAATTCCATATTTTTATAGAAATTTGAGGAAGGCATAAAACTTCACAAGAAATGCTGCGACCAACAAATGTGCAGCTCTACACACCCCCACTAGGCTTCTGTTCAGTGGATCCAAGATGTGCCCGTTTAACTGTGGGTGGTTAGGAGACAGGTCAGGCACACATTTATTCAGTATTAATGCAAGCAAATGACGTAATGGTCTGGATTATTCCAAATCTTCTTTATTCCAGAATCGTAGTTAAAAGTCCATAAGCCAATAATGCCCTACAATACATATGCAGGCAACGCGTTTCGTTCACTCCGTGAATTTCTTGAGGGCTTTAATGTAACAACATAAATATTTATTCAGTACTACCATGGTTATACCTTGATCATCTTCCCCAGTCAAAATAGCACCATTTCTTTGCATCCCCAAGAAGTGCTTATCATGTGATCATTGCCTTGTTCGTTGTCAGAATACAACAAGCGTGCATCCACCTGGATGTCACAGAACTACCCTATATCTACATGCAAACCCTCGAAATCATGGAACTAACACCGGATACTTGGCAACGGCCGGAGGCTCTAGCCTGTGAACTCAGAGGTTATAGTGCACAGCGATGGTAGAACGCTAATGTGTTCGCTGTGGAAGGATGATGCGTGATGTACCGAATGATCATGATAATTTAATGAAATCCCCCTGGATCTAGACACACGGCTGGTTCAGACCTGCCTGGGTTTCACTAGCCTTTTAAGTGGTATCGTAATTAAAATGTGGGGCCTTCCCGCATGCATAAATACATCTTAGGTTCAGGAACATTTTGTGTCTTGTACAGAGAGCAGCGACAAAATGATCATCTTTATAAAGACTTAACCAATCAGGGGCTCAGAGTCCGTCCCCTGTCCTTCATCCATTTGTCTCTGTGACGTGGCAGTGTTTATTCAGTAAGATAAGCAAGTGTGTTCCTCAAGCAAGATACTTGATTTATATTTTATTTCTAAAGACAGACCTCGGGAAAGGTCAGGCTCATGGCATCGAAGATGTTAGCACATGAGCTGCCTACTCTTCTTAATGTGCAGTTATTGCCCTTCCAGAATGAGTTCCTGCTTCAGAGTAACCTTGGAGCAGTGGAGAAGGACATCCCCAGCAGCCTTCTCCCTCTTTCTTCACTCATTCTACGTGAGAGCGGGTGAGAGTATCTCATTGCTGCACAAACTGACAATTATAGCAGAGTATGTGCCCGTGCCGGCAGGAGGTGGCCTTGGACGGAATGACTGGCAGGTTAGGTTCCTGCCCCCCACGCGGCGACCAGATTAGCTCTGACCACATCAGCACTACGGGAGCCAAGAAATGAGGATGAAGAGGCAAAATCCGATGGAAGAGGGCTCTTTGTTAGAGCTGGAGAAAGGTGGGTGTAGGTCCCCGTAAAAATGCGGCAAGGTTCAGGCAAACGGATGCTGCAATGTCTATGCGCTCGCGCGCACATGCACACATTCATTCATCCATTCTCTCTCTCTCTCTCATAGCTAAGTACAATAGCCGGTCATAATCATTCTTAACTTGTCATATCATTCTCATCTTGTCAAAACACATTCTAATATGTACAGTCCCAAACACTGCAAGCAATACTCAAGAGCTCTAGGTATCCATTAGAAAGCACACTCAGTCGCGCATTCCTAAGGAAAAAACACAATCACTCCAAATTTTGCACAGGTGCACACAACAAATCATTCACTATCTGTAGAACGCCCACATCCCCGTTATTACTCTTCTTGTGCATGAGTAGTTCGTGTATCCAAAATATCAGTGGCCTTGTGTTTACAGTGTGCTATGTGCCATGACGGATGGTCCAGCTTGGGTTACAGTGTCGGAGACCTCAAGAGTGATTGACTATCATTTGCACTTACTGCTGAGGACGCCGCTTCCGAATGTTTTAGGGACTGGGGTCCTGGTGGGATATGGTCTCCCTCTGCCCACAATTCCCTGCTCGACCATGGCCAGGGATTCCACTGTGCACCATCAGTTTTTCAAGGGGTATAACACTGACCCCTCAGTAGTGCACGCTCTGCTGATGCTAGCTTGTACAAATATATTTTTTAATAGTTTAGGGTCAATTTTGCAAAACTGAGAGGCAACCTTAAAAATTAAAAACATGCAGCCCGTTTTCCTTAAAGGAAAACAGGCTGCATTCAAAAAAGAAAATGAAATGTTTTCTTTTCATTTTTTAAGAGCGGGCAGTGGTCCATGGGACCACTGCCCGCTCTTAAAAAATGCTTTTACAGACATTCACAAAGCCGTCACATGGGCACCCCTTCCCATTTGTGAATGTGTTACCACCAATTTAGAATTGGTGGTAACCTGCGCATGTTGTGCAACCGCATTTCAGTTTCAAAATATTCAAACATACCACTGCGATTCAGATTTAGGAAGGGACGCCCAAAACACGCCCCTTCCTAATACCGAATCGCAAAAGCAAAATGCGGGTCACATGTATGACAGTACATTTTGCGAATCGCAATTTGCGATTCATTTGCAAGTCGCAAAACCAAATGTACAACAGTGTCAATGACACTGTTTGCAATTCCAAATGGGGTCGTAAATGACCTACCTCATCATATTCATGAGGTAGGTCGCAATTTGCGACCCCATTGGAAATGGTCGCTCTCAAAGGGATGGTGGCCTGCTGGGGACAGCAGACGACCGTGTCTGCTTTTTAAATAAAACAGTGTTTTTTAAATGGGCCTGAGAGTCGTAGTTAGGAAGGGACGCCCTTGGAACACCCCTTCCTAATTGTGAGTTGCAATCCCTATTTTGCCAGTCTGTATTTGTATGCTGGCTTGAAAATAGGGATGGTACATTGGAATAGGCTCTTTGGGGATTGCAAAAGGTGAAATTTGCCTTTTGCGACTGCAAAATCACATTGTACATAGGGCCCACGATTCGGTAAACAGGTTGCTTGGGGCCAGATGTAGCAAAAGAAAATTTAGCGAGCTGCAAATTGCGAGTCAGACCGACTCGCAATTTGCAACTCGCAAAATTGTATGCAGAAAGGTGTCTCAGACACCTTCTGCGACTCGCTATGGGGTCGCAAAGACCCACCTCATGAATATTAATGAGGTGGGTCGCATTTTGCGACCCCATAGCGAGTCCATGCATTTACAGGGATGGTGGCCTGCTGATGACAGCAGACCTCCATGTCTGTGATTGCTTTTTTAATAAAGCAGTTTTTTTTTTTTTTTTTATTGCAGCCCGTTTTCCTTAAAGGAAAACGAGTTGCAATACAAAAAAATAATGAAACCATTTGGTTTCATTTTTTCAGTGTAGGCAGTGGTCCATTGGACCACTGCCTGCTCTGAAAAATTATTTTTAGCGACATTCACAAAGGGGAAGGGGTCCCATGGGGACCCCTTCCCGTTTGCGAATGAGTTACCACCCACTTCAAGTGGGTGTTAACTGCGAATTGCGGTGCGAGTCGCAAATAGGAAGGGAACACCCCTTCCTATTTGTGAATCAGCATCGCGATGGCCGTTTTGCATGGCGCAAAACTGCGTTTTTCGCAGTTTGCGACATGCAAACCGGTTCCTACATCTGGCCCATAGTCGCATTTTACTTTGCTATATAGAAAAAAGCATTTTTCCGGTCGCAAACGGGACTGGAAAAATGCTTTGTACATCTGGCCCTAGATTCCAAGGGAATAACATCTGCATCGCGGGTCTGCCACAGAAAACAGATGGTCAGAGCAGCACTCCGAAAAAAATAGGTCAGGGGACTTTCCAATTAATTTTGACTGCACACAAGTTAGGGCCCCTGAAAATATACCATCCCCGTTATGCTCAATAGAGTACTCCCCTTCGAGCAAAAAGAAGAAACAATGTCAATAGTGTGAGCAAATGGTGAGATTGTCTTCCAGGGTAATACTGTAGTTGCGCAAGGTTTCGTCATGCT
Source organism: Pleurodeles waltl (assembly GCF_031143425.1). Taxonomy (NCBI): domain Eukaryota; kingdom Metazoa; phylum Chordata; class Amphibia; order Caudata; family Salamandridae; genus Pleurodeles; species Pleurodeles waltl. The sequence continues at coordinate 317,097,415 of NC_090448.1, read as the reverse complement.
CAGAATGAGTCGTGCATTATCCATGCGCTTTGCTTTTTAAGTAGAAAGAGAGGAAACTGATATTTTGTTCACTCCACTAAGCAAATAATGTCTTAGGTCTCATAGAGGGCATGGAGGACTCCACAGAGGCACTAATGGGACGAGAAAGTGGTGACCCATCTGGCAGAGGGTGAAGACAATGAGCAGGAGGAAAGCATCTTCATTGGACTTTGTTGCAGCCAGGACTAATGTTTTCCATCACCTAGGAGAGATCAGTGGTTCGCAGGAAGCCATTCCAGTGACTGAAGATATTGGATCTGAATTACATCCTCACTGATAAGGTTTGTCTGCCACATTCCCAGAAATATGAACTTAGACTTGCGGTTTCCGTAGGACAGATGAAACTGTGAGGTTGATGTTTGTGACCTCTATTAGGACAGGCCATGATTTCAATAGGTGTTGGAATTTCCCTGGGCACCACGTTTGGGGTGTGTATTTTTTTCCTGTTTGCTGCTCTGAGTTTTGAATGTGTGGTTGGTGTTCAGTTTCTTGGAGGAAGCAAGGTACCATTAGCTGAAAGAAGTTGTACCTTGTTTTTGTGTAAAACAAAACTTGAATTTATGCCTCAACATATTCAAATCCTAGTCTACTGCTTCTAATCCGAATATCCTTAGCTCGAATGGGCCCTCAATGCATCTGCACCATGTAAGGTGATTATTAACTTGGTAAAGCCCTCATAGGTGACATATGGTTAACACAAGAAACCCACCTGTAAGGAAATGCCTCCTTGGCATGGTTACCCCCTGACTTTTTGCCTTTGCTGATGCTATGTTTTGAATTGAAAGTGTGCTGAGGCCTGCTAACCAGGCCCCAGCACCAGTGTTCTTTCCCTAACCTGTACTTTTGATTCCACAATTGGCACACCCTGGCATCCAGGTAAGTCCCTTGTAACTGGTACCCCTGGTACCAAGGGCCCTGATGCCAGGGAAGGTCTCTAAGGGCTGCAGCATATCTTATGCCACCCTGGGGACCCCTCACTCAGCACAGACACACTACTTGCCAGCTTGTGTGTGCTGGTGAGAACAAAACGAGTAAGTCGACATGGCACTCCCCTCAGGGTGCCATGCCAACCTCACACTGCCTATGCAGTATAGATAAGTCACCCCTCTAGTAGGCCTTACAGCCCTAAGGCAGGGTGCACTATACCATAGGTGAGGGCACCAGTGCATGAGTACTGTGCCCCTACAGTGTCTAAGCCAAACCTTAGACATTGTAAGTGCAGGGTAGCCATAAGAGTATATGGTCTGGGAGTCTGTCAAACACGGACTCCACAGCACCATAATGGCTACACTGAAAACTGGGAAGTTTGGTATCAAACTTCTCAGCACAATAAATGCACACTGATGCCAGTGTACATTTTATTGTGAAATACACCCCAGAGGGCACCTTAGAGGTGCCCCCTGAAACCTTAACCGACTATCTGTGTAGGCTGACTGGTTCCAGCAGCCTGCCACAACCGAGACATGTTGCTGGCCCCACGGGGAGAGTGCCTTTGTCACTCTGAGGCCAGTAACAAAGCCTGCACTGGGTGGAGATGCTATCACCTCCCCCAGGCAGGAGCTGTAACACCTGGCGGTAAGCCTCAAAGGCTTACCCCCTTTGTTCCAGCACCGCAGGGCATTCCAGCTAGTGGAGTGGCCCGCCCCCTCCGGCCACGGCCCCACTTTTGGCGGCAAGACCGGAGGAGATAATGAGAATAACAAGGAGGAGTCACTGGCCAGTCAGGACAGCCCCTAAGGTGTCCTGAGCTGAAGTGACTCTAACTTTTAGAAATCCTCCATCTTGCAGATGGAGGATCCCCCAATAGGGATAGGAATGTGACCCCCTCCCCTTGGGAGGAGGCACAAAGAGGGTGTACCCACCCTCAGGGCTAGTAGCCATTGGCTACTAACCCCCCAGACCTAAACACGCCCTTAAATTTAGCATTTAAGGTCTTCCCTGAACCTAAAGATTTAGATTCCTGCAACTTACAAGAAGAAGAGGACTGCTGAGCTGAAAGACCCCTGCAGAGGAAGAAAAGAAGACACCAACTGCTTTGGCCCCAGACCTACCGGCCTGTCTCCTGCCTTCCAAAGAAACCTGCTCCAGCGACGCTTTCCCAAGGACCAGCGACCTCTGAATCCTCAGAGGACTGCCCTGCTTCAAGAAAGACCCGAAACTCCTGAGGACAGCGGCACTGCTCCAAAAAGAACTGCAACTTTGTTACAGAGGAGCAGATTTAAAGACCCCTGCAAATCCCCGCAAGAAGCGTGAGACTTGCAACACTGCACCCGGCGACCCCGACTCGACTGGTGGAGAACCAACACCTCAGGGAGGACCCTCCGGCGACTCCGAGACCGTGAGTAACCAAAGTTGTCCCCCCTGAGCCCCCACAGCGACGCCTGCAGAGGGAATCCCGAGGCTCCCCCTGACCGCGACTGCCTGAACCTAAAGTCCCGACGGCTGGAAAAGACCCTGCACCCGCAGCCCCCAGCACCTGAAGGAACGGAACTTCTGTGCAGGAGTGACCCCCAGGAGGCCCTCTCCCTTGCCCAGGTGGTGGCCATCCCGAGGAGCCCCCCCCTTGCCTGCCTGCACCGCTGAAGAGACCCCTTGGTCTCCCATTGAAACCTACAGAAAACCCGACGCGTGTTTGCACACTGCACCCGGCCGCCCCCGCGCTGCTGAGGGTGTACTTTTTGTGCTGACTTCTGTCCCCCCCCGGTGCCCTACAAAACCCCCCTGGTCTGCCCTCCGAAGACGCGGGTACTTACCTGCTGGCAGACCGGAAACGGGGCACCCCCTTCTCTCTATTGAAGCCTATGTGTTTTGGGCACCTCTTTGACCTCTGCACCTGACCGGCCCTGAGCTGCTGGTGTGGTAACTTTAGGGTTGCTCTGAACCCCCAACGGTGGGCTACCTTGGACCCAAACCTGAGACTTGTATGTGATTTACTTACCTGCTAAAACTAACAATAACTTACCTCCCCCAGGAACTGTGAAAATTGCAGTGTCCACTTTTAAAACAGCTATTTGTGTTTTATGTGAAAAGTATATATACTACTGTAATTATTCAAAGTTCCTAAAGTACTTACCTGCAATACCTTTCAAATGAGATATTACATGTAGAATTTGAACCTGTGGTTCTTAAAATAAACTAAGAAAATATATTTTTCTATAACAAAACCTATTGGCCTGGATTTGTCTCTGAGTGTGTGTTCCTCATTTATTGCCTGTGTGTATGTACAACAAATGCTTAACACTACTCCTTTGATAAGCCTACTGCTCGACCACACTACCACAAAATAGAGCATTAGTATTATCTCTTTTTGCCACTATCTTACCTCTAAGGGGAACCCTTGGACTCTGTGCATACTATTCCTTACTTTGAAATAGTGCATACAGAGCCAACTTCCTACATTGGTGGATCAGCGGTGGGGTACAAGACTTTGCATTTGCTGGACTACTCAGCCAATACCTGATCACACGACAAATTCCAAAAATTGTCATTAGAAATTATTTTTGCAATTTGAACTATTTTTCTAAATTCTTAAAAGACCTGCTAGGGCCTTGTGTTAGATCCTGTTTAGCATTTCTTTTAGTGTTTAAAAGTTTGGTAAAAGTTTGAATTAGATTCTAGAACTAGTTTTAGATTCTTAAAAAGTATTCCAACTTTTAGAAGCATAATGTCTAGTGCAGAGATGAATGTGGTGGAACTCGACACCACACCTTACCTCCATCTTAAGATGAGGGAGCTAAGGTCACTCTGTAAAATAAATAAAATAGTAATGGGCCCCAGACCTTCCAAACTACAGCTTCAGGAGCTGTTGGCAGAGTTTGAAAAGGCCAACCCCTCTGAGGATGGCAACACAGAGGATGATGATAGTGACTTGGAGGGTGATTCCCCCCTACCAGTCCTATCTAGGGAAGACAGGGCCTCTCAAGCCCTGACTCCAAGCATAATAGTCAGAGATGCTGGCTCCCTCACAGGAGGGACCAACTTCTCTGAAATCACTGAGGATAACTCCAGTGAAGAGGACATCCAGTTAGCCAGGATGGCCAAAAGATTGGCTTTGGAAAGACAGATCCTAGCCATAGAAAGGGAAAGACAAGAGATGGGCCTAGGACCCATCAATGGTGGCAGCAACATAAATAGGGTCAGAGATTCTCCTGACATGTTAAAAATCCCTAAAGGGATTGTAACTAAATATGAAGATGGTGATGACATCACCAAATGGTTCACAGCTTTTGAGAGGGCTTGTGTAACCAGAAAAGTGAACAAATCTCACTGGGGTGCTCTCCTTTGGGAAATGTTCACAGGAAAGTGTAGGGATAAACTCCTCACACTCTCTGGAAAAGATGGAGAATCTTATGACCTCATGAAGGGTACCCTGATTGAGGGCTTTGGATTCTCCACTGAGGAGTATAGGATTAGATTCAGGGGGGCTCAAAAATCCTCGAGCCAGACCTGGGTTGACTTTGTAGACTACTCAGTAAAAACACTAGATGGTTGGATTCAAGGCAGTGGTGTAAGTAATTATGATGGGCTGTACAATTTATTTGTGAAAGAACACCTATTAAGTAATTGTTTCAATGATAAACTGCATCAGCATCTGGTAGACCTAGGACCAATTTCTCCCCAAGAATTGGGAAAGAAGGCGGACCATTGGGTCAAGACTAGGGTGTCCAAAACTTCCACAGGGGGTGACCAAAAGAAAGGGGTCACAAAACCTCCCCAGGGGAAGGGTGGTGAGACAGCCAAAAACAAAAATAGTAAAGAGTCTTCTACAGGCCCCCAAAAACCTGCACAGGAGGGTGGGCCCAGAGCCTCTTCACAAAACAATCCTGGGTACAAGGGTAAAAACTTTGATCCCAAAAAGGCCTGGTGTCGTAGCTGTAGTCAGTCTGGACACCAAACTGGAGACAAGGCCTGTCCCAAGAAAGATACCACTTCTAACTCCACTCCAGCTAAAACTGGAATGGCCAGTCTCCAAGTGGGATCAACAGTGTGCCCAGAGCAAATCAGGTGTCACACTGAAGCTACATTAGTCTCTGAGGGTGGGGTGGATTTAGCCACACTGGCTGCCTGGCCCCCTAACATGCAAAAATACAGGCAGCAGCTCTTAATTAATGGGACAAGTGTAGAGGGCCTGAGGGATACAGGTGCCAGTGTCACTATGGTGACAGAGAAACTGGTTTCCCCTGGCCAATACCTGACTGGACAAACCTATCCAGTCACCAATGCTGACAATCAAACTAAAGTACATCCCATGGCAATGGTAACTTTAGAGTGGGGAGGGGTCAATGGCCTGAAACAGGTGGTGGTCTCCTCAAATATCCCAGTAGACTGTTTGCTTGGAAATGACCTGGAGCCCTCAGCATGGGCTGAGGTAGAACTGAAAACCCATGCAGCCATGCTGGGTATCCCTGAACTGGTGTGTGTCAAAACAAGGGCACAGTGCAAGGCACAGGGTGATAAAGTAGAGCTGGAGTCTGGAAGAAAGGCCCAGCCTACCAAGAGAAAAGGAAAGTCAGCTGGGAAACCAGCTGCAACACAACAAGAAAAAGAGAGCCTCTCTTCTCAGGGAGAAGTTCTGCCCTCTGAGGGAACTGAGCCTATGGAGCTGGAACCTTATCAGGTTGAGCTCTTGGGCCCAGGGGGACCCTCAAGGGAAGAGTTGTGTAAGGGACAAGAAACCTGTCCCTCTCTTGAAGGCCTTAGGCAGCAAGCTGCTGAAGAGTCCAAAGGCAAGAAAAATGGAACACATAGGGTCTATTGGGAAGATGGACTCCTGTACACTGAGGCAAGAGATCCCAAACCTGGTGCCACTAGGAGAGTGGTAGTGCCTCAGGGGTTCAGAGAGTTTATTCTGACCTTAGCCCATGATATTCCCCTTGCTGGGCATTTGGGGCAAACCAAGACGTGGGAGAGGTTAGTCAACCACTTCTACTGGCCCAACATGTCCCAGAAGGTTAAGGAGTTTTGCACCTCCTGTCCCACCTGTCAAGCCAGTGGTAAGACAGGTGGACATCCAAAGGCCCCCCTCATTCCACTTCCAGTGGTGGGGGTCCCCTTTGATAGAGTGGGTGTGGACATAGTGGGTCCACTGGAACCTCCCACAGCCTCAGGAAATATGTACATCCTAGTAGTAGTGGATCATGCTACTAGGTATCCTGAAGCTATTCCCCTTAGGTCGACTACTGCCCCTGCAGTAGCCAAGGCCCTCATTGGTGTCTTTACCAGAGTGGGCTTCCCTAAGGAGGTGGTGTCTGACAGAGGTACCAACTTCATGTCAGCATACCTAAAACACATGTGGAATGAGTGTGGAGTGACTTATAAATTCACTACATCATATCATCCACAAACTAATGGCCTTGTTGAGAGATTCAACAAGACATTAAAGGGCATGATCATGGGGCTCCCAGAAAAACTCAAAAGGAGATGGGATGTCCTCCTGCCATGTCTGCTTTTCGCTTACAGAGAGGTGCCTCAGAAGGGAGTAGGGTTCTCACCCTTTGAACTTCTGTTTGGCCACCCTGTAAGGGGACCACTAGCTCATGTGAAAGAAGGCTGGGAGAGACCTCTTCATGAGCCTAAACAAGACATAGTGGACTATGTACTTGGCCTTCGCTCAAGGATGGCAGAGTACATGGAAAAGGCAAGCAAAAACCTTGAGGCCAGCCAACAGCTCCAGAAGTGTTGGTATGACCAAAAGGCTGCACTGGTTGAATTTCAACCAGTGCAGAAAGTCTGGGTTTTGGAGCCTGTGGCTCCCAGGGCACTTCAGGACAAATGGAGTGTCCCTTACCCAGTGCTAGAGAGGAAGAGTCAGGTCACCTATCTGGTAGACCTGGGCACAAGCAGGAGCCCCAAGAGGGTGATCCATGTGAACCGCCTTAAGCTCTTCCATGACAGGGCTGATGTAAATCTGTTAATGGTAACAGATGAAGATCAGGAAGCTGAGAGTGAGCCTCTCCCTGATCTTCTGTCATCAGACCCTAATGATGGCTCAGTAGATGGAGTGATCTATTCAGACACCCTCTCTGGCCAACAGCAAGCTGACTGTAGGAAGGTCCTGCAACAGTTTGCTGAGCTCTTTTCCCTAACCCCTGGTCAGACACACCTGTGTACCCATGATGTGGACACAGGAGACAGCATGCCTGTCAAAAACAAAATATTCAGACAGTCTGATCAAGTTAAGGAGAGCATCAAGGTGGAAGTCCACAAGATGCTGGAATTGGGAGTAATTGAGTACTCTGACAACCCCTGGGCTAGCCCAGTGGTCTTAGTCCCCAAACCTCACACCAAAGATGGAAAGAGAGAGATGAGGTTTTGTGTGGACTACAGAGGACTTAACTCTGTCTCCAAGACAGATGCCCATCCCATTCCTAGAGCTGATGAGCTGATTGATAAATTAGGGGCTGCCAAATTCTTAAGTACCTTTGACTTAACAGCAGGGTACTGGCAAATCAAAATGGCCCCTGGAGCAAAAGAAAAGACAGCATTCTCCACACCTGATGGGCATTATCAGTTCACTGTTATGCCCTTTGGTTTAAAGAATGCCCCTGCCACCTTCCAAACGTTGGTGAATCAAGTCCTTGCTGGCTTGGAGTCCTTCAGTGCAGCTTATCTTGACGATATTGCTGTCTTTAGCTCCAACTGGCAGGATCACCTGGTCCACCTGAAGAAGGTTTTGAAGGCCCTGCAATCTGCAGGGCTCTCTATCAAGGCATCCAAATGCCAGATAGGGCAGGGAACTGTGGTTTACTTGGGACACCTTGTAGGTGGAGGCCAAGTTCAGCCACTCCAGCCTAAGATCCAGACTATTCTGGACTGGGCAGCTCCAAAAACCCAGACTCAAGTCAGGGCATTCCTTGGCTTGACTGGGTACTATAGGAGGTTTGTGAAGGGATATGGATCCATTGTGACAGCCCTCACAGAACTCACCTCCAAGAAAATGCCCAAGAAAGTAAACTGGACTGTAGAATGCCAACAGGCCTTTGACACCCTGAAACAAGCTATGTGCACAGCACCAGTTCTAAAAGCTCCAGATTACTCCAAGCAGTTCATTGTGCAGACAGATGCCTCTGAACATGGGATAGGGGCAGTTTTGTCCCAAACAAATGATGATGGCCTTGACCAGCCTGTTGCTTTCATTAGCAGGAGGTTACTCCCCAGGGAGCATCGTTGGAGTGCCATTGAGAGGGAGTCCTTTGCTGTGGTTTGTGTCCCTGAAGAAGCTGAGACCATACCTCTTTGGTACTCACTTCCTAGTTCAGACTGACCACAGACCTCTCAGATGGCTGATGCAAATGAAAGGTGAAAATCCAAAACTGTTGAGGTGGTCCATCTCCCTACAGGGAATGGACTTTATAGTGGAACACAGACCTGGGACTGCCCATGCCAATGCAGATGGCCTTTCCAGGTTCTTCCACTTAGAAAATGAAGACTTTCTTGGGAAAGGTTAGTCTCATCCTCTTTCGTTTGAGGGGGGGGTTGTGTAAGGAAATGCCTCCTTGGCATGGTTACCCCCTGACTTTTTGCCTTTGCTGATGCTATGTTTTGAATTGAAAGTGTGCTGAGGCCTGCTAACCAGGCCCCAGCACCAGTGTTCTTTCCCTAACCTGTACTTTTGATTCCACAATTGGCACACCCTGGCATCCAGGTAAGTCCCTTGTAACTGGTACCCCTGGTACCAAGGGCCCTGATGCCAGGGAAGGTCTCTAAGGGCTGCAGCATATCTTATGCCACCCTGGGGACCCCTCACTCAGCACAGACACACTACTTGCCAGCTTGTGTGTGCTGGTGAGAACAAAACGAGTAAGTCGACATGGCACTCCCCTCAGGGTGCCATGCCAACCTCACACTGCCTATGCAGTATAGATAAGTCACCCCTCTAGTAGGCCTTACAGCCCTAAGGCAGGGTGCACTATACCATAGGTGAGGGCACCAGTGCATGAGTACTGTGCCCCTACAGTGTCTAAGCCAAACCTTAGACATTGTAAGTGCAGGGTAGCCATAAGAGTATATGGTCTGGGAGTCTGTCAAACACGGACTCCACAGCACCATAATGGCTACACTGAAAACTGGGAAGTTTGGTATCAAACTTCTCAGCACAATAAATGCACACTGATGCCAGTGTACATTTTATTGTGAAATACACCCCAGAGGGCACCTTAGAGGTGCCCCCTGAAACCTTAACCGACTATCTGTGTAGGCTGACTGGTTCCAGCAGCCTGCCACAACCGAGACATGTTGCTGGCCCCACGGGGAGAGTGCCTTTGTCACTCTGAGGCCAGTAACAAAGCCTGCACTGGGTGGAGATGCTATCACCTCCCCCAGGCAGGAGCTGTAACACCTGGCGGTAAGCCTCAAAGGCTTACCCCCTTTGTTCCAGCACCGCAGGGCACTCCAGCTAGTGGAGTGGCCCGCCCCCTCCGGCCACGGCCCCACTTTTGGCGGCAAGACCGGAGGAGATAATGAGAATAACAAGGAGGAGTCACTGGCCAGTCAGGACAGCCCCTAAGGTGTCCTGAGCTGAAGTGACTCTAACTTTTAGAAATCCTCCATCTTGCAGATGGAGGATCCCCCAATAGGGATAGGAATGTGACCCCCTCCCCTTGGGAGGAGGCACAAAGAGGGTGTACCCACCCTCAGGGCTAGTAGCCATTGGCTACTAACCCCCCAGACCTAAATACGCCCTTAAATTTAGCATTTAAGGTCTTCCCTGAACCTAAAGATTTAGATTCCTGCAACTTACAAGAAGAAGAGGACTGCTGAGCTGAAAGACCCCTGCAGAGGAAGAAAAGAAGACACCAACTGCTTTGGCCCCAGACCTACCGGCCTGTCTCCTGCCTTCCAAAGAAACCTGCTCCAGCGACGCTTTCCCAAGGACCAGCGACCTCTGAATCCTCAGAGGACTGCCCTGCTTCAAGAAAGACCCGAAACTCCCGAGGACAGCGGCACTGCTCCAAAAAGAACTGCAACTTTGTTACAGAGGAGCAGATTTAAAGACCCCTGCAAATCCCCGCAAGAAGCGTGAGACTTGCAACACTGCACCCGGCGACCCCGACTCGACTGGTGGAGAACCAACACCTCAGGGAGGACCCTCCGGCGACTCCGAGACCGTGAGTAACCAAAGTTGTCCCCCCTGAGCCCCCACAGCGACGCCTGCAGAGGGAATCCCGAGGCTCCCCCTGACCGCTGCTGCCTGAACCTAAAGTCCTGACGGCTGGAAAAGACCCTGCACCCGCAGCCCCCAGCACCTGAAGGAACGGAACGTCTGTGCAGGAGTGACGCCCAGGAGGCCCTCTCCCTTGCCCAGGTGGTGGCTACCCCGAAGAGCCCCCCTTGCCTGCCTGCACCGCTGAAGAGACCCCTTGGTCTCCCATTGAAACCTACAGAAAACCCGCCGCGTGTTTGCACACTGCACCCGGCCGCCCCCGCGCTGCTGAGGGTGTACTTTTTGTGCTGACTTGTGTCCCCCCCGGTGCCCTACAAAACCCCCCCTGGTCTGCCCTCCGAAGACGCGGGTACTTACCTGCTGGCAGACCGGAACCGGGGCACCCCCTTCTCTCCATTGAAGCCTATGTGTTTTGGGCACCTCTTTGACCTCTGCACCTGAGCGGCCCTGAGCTGCTGGTGTGGTAACTTTGGGGTTGCTCTGAACCCCCAACGGTGGGCTACCTTGGACCCAAACCTGAGACTTGTAAGTGATTTACTTAACTGCTAAAACTAACAATAATTTACCTCCCCCAGGAACTGTGAAAATTGCAGTGTCCACTTTTAAAACAGCTATTTGTGTTTTATGTGAAAAGTATATATACTACTGTAATTATTCAAAGTTCCTAAAGTACTTACCTGCAATACCTTTCAAATGAGATATTACATGTAGAATTTGAACCTGTGGTTCTTAAAATAAACTAAGAAAATATATTTTTCTATAACAAAACCTATTGGCCTGGATTTGTCTCTGAGTGTGTGTTCCTCATTTATTGCCTGTGTGTATGTACAACAAATGCTTAACACTACTCCTTTGATAAGCCTACTGCTCGACCACACTACCACAAAATAGAGCATTAGTATTATCTCTTTTTGCCACTATCTTACCTCTAAGGGGAACCCTTGGACTCTGTGCATACTATTCCTTACTTTGAAATAGTGCATACAGAGCCAACTTCCTACACCACCCAATTAAAAAAGCATGTTATCAAATGAAATCATAATGGCTTTGTAATCGCTCCTTTTTTACACTCTTTTGTGCTTTTTCTTAGTCACGTTCCGTCTCTGCCACTGCTGCCCCTTTGGCCCCGCTTCCCTCCCTGCAAAGCATTTTCCCGCCCTCCCATCTTCCAGCTGACCAGACCCTCCCCTTCTTAATTTCGGCTGTAGCACAGTGAGAGTGCAGCTTCTCCAACCTTCTGGCCAGCATCTGCTTGCCCCCCTCTGCACAGCTCTACCTGTTGCTGCTGCTGCTGGTCTGGGTGAGAGCCTGCCTGACTCTCAGTTTGAGGCCCACCTCCACCCACAGGCACCCACCTGAGCCTCATCCCTGGTGGCCTAGTGGCCATCTGTCCCTATTTGTGTGTGTCTCTTTGCCTTTTTTCAACTTTTTTCTCCCTTTTTCCACTCTTTTCTGTTTTTTGTTCCTCACGCTCTGTCCCTGCAGCAGCAGTCCCTGTGGCAGCCCCCTTCCCTGCGAAGCGTTTTCCAAACTTGGGGATCTGGCAATGTCTAAAGAGGTGCTATAGCCCAGGGAAACCATTTTGGGGACCCATTTGTGAACGAATTGGGCAGATTTGTCACCACCTTCTTATCCTTGGACAAGGCACAGACTTCAAACAAAAAAGATAGTTCTAGGGAAGGTTTTTTCTGGGGACTGAAGAGGCAGGGGCCTCTCCTCCAGCTGGCTGTACAGCAAGGCTACTATCGGGGTCAGAGCAGGAGTAGCAATGGATGGCACAACAGTTACCAAAGAGGGACCTTCATTCACTCTCTAGGATCCGATAGAGGCAGAGGTGGCAGAGGCAGCAGAGAGTTCTCTAGTAAGAATTGCCCTTTTCCCCCTCAAGAATTAGGGGGGAGACTAAGATGATTTACAAGGATATGGAGTGTGATTTCATCTGATACAAAGCTAATAGAAATAGTTCAAGGATTCAAAATTTAGTTTATGGACTCTCCTGTACAGGCCACCAGACCAAGACCCCTGAATTTTTCAAAGCAAGGAATGAGTCTGATAGAAAAGGAAGTCAGAGAGCTCATATCCAAGGGAGTGATTAACAGGTCAGTACTCCATCCGAGAGGCTTTCTGAGCAATCTTTTCTTTCTAGAGAAAAAAGACAAAGGTTTCAGACCAGTCCTAAACTTAAAAGAATTCAACAAGTGGCTGGTATATCACCACTCCAAAATGGAGGGGATCGTTTACAAGATGTCCTCTTGGACTGGGACTAGAGGGTGAGGTTAGATCTAATCATTCCCATTTTTGCTCCACATAGGAGGTTGCTCTAGTTTTCCTGAAGGGACCAGATTTACCAGTTCTGGTCACTCCCATTCGGGTTACCCTCACCACTGTGGTGTTTCACCAAAACTACTACACCTGACAGTATAGTTTCTCAGTTTCTTGGAGGAAGCAGACTGATAAAATACCTGGATGACATTCTCCTGATAGCCCAGTCAGATGCAATCCAACTTGAATATGACTCTTGCACCTCTGCTAAACCTGTGATTCATAATCAATGAGACAAAAATTGCATCTGGTTCTGAAACAAGAGTTGTCCTTTCTGGTTTTTGTGATAGGTGCAACTCAAGTCACTATGAGTCTTCTGCAGATGAAAATAACGAAGATAAAGAAGGAAATGACAAAGGTTGTGAGAAGAAACAGGACATCTTCATGACAATTGGTCAGGATAGTGGGCATATTAACTTCATCAATACTGGCCATTTTTCCATGCTCTCTCTACTGCAGGGAGTTTTAGAGGCACAAAGGGCCTGATTTATACTTTTTTAGACCGCACTTGCGTCATTTTTTGACTCAAAAGCAGCTCAAACTTACAAAATTCAATTATATTTTGTAAGTTTGCCCCAATTATACATAAAAAAAATGATGCAAATGCGGTGCTAAAAAAGTATAAATGTAGCCCACAGTGTCCCACCTAAGGAGAGGTATAACATACATGAAGCTGACCCTGTTGCCGCAGGAAGCCAAGATGGAGGTCCAATGGTGGCTGGACCACGTGGATTCCTGAAATGGGTGGGAAATATTTGGAGCCTAACCTGATCTGATTATAGAGTCGGAAGCCAGCCAGTGGGGTTGTGGTGCCAGATGTTGAAATATCTGGATGGAAAAGAGATGGTTGTAAGAGGAACTGAAGCTACAAATCTATTGACTGTAACTCCTGGCAGACTCTTTCACCGTGAGGTCCCTCACCAAGACAGGGAATCTTGCTGAGTACTCCTGACGATGGAAAAGCTGTCAGCAGTGAGATACATAAACTGTTTGGGGGCACGAGATCAAGGAACCTGTTGGATCTGACGAAGGATTTCTGGCCCTTTTGCCTGGACAGATTTCAGTAATGGCAGGGTACCTTCTGGGGGCTCAGAACAGGATAGCATCCTGGAATTCCAGATAAAGCTTGGAAAGCAGTGATTGGAGTCTGGATCACAACATATTGACAGACCTAATGGCCAGATGGGGACCTTGCAACGCAAATCTTCTAGCCTCCAGACTGAAAAATTTAACTTCCAGTATGTGTCAGCTGGAGGCCAGATCTGGGAGCAACAATGGGGATGCTTTTGTGAGCGAACTCAATTGGGGATATCAAGATGGTTGCCGGTTTGACCCAGGCCCATACAAGAAGCTGTGCGTTTACTGTTGTGGATAAGGACATTATAAGCATACCATATGAGCGTGGAGGCGTGGAGAGAGACAGAAAAGAAATGATGCTGAAAGAGTCACAGAGGGAGGAAGAAAAAGAATGCAGTAGACAGGGAGAGGACGAAAGGGAGCATACCAACATAAGAAAATGAAGCCTTAAAAGCATACCTTAGAGGTTGTGGGGTCAATCAGACACTACAACAAGTGGTGTCAGAAGTGGAATCCTGTGACTACAACCATGACACAGCCCATTTCGCTGAAAGTAATGATCACACAGCTAGCAGAAGGACAGCAACATCTGCAGTTGGTGGTCGAGCAGCAAGCACAATTGGGGCAATGAGACCATGAAGCCCTGCAGCCCTATGCTTTAAAATACCAAGCTACCTTGCTGACCTCCAACCAGCAAGTGCAAGCCTCAGCGTTCATGAGATTAACCAATGCTACCACCAGTGCCAGAGTACACCCAAACATACTGGGAACAGTGTTACAAAAGTACCAAGAGTGAGACGATCCAGACTATCTTTAAACTAACTATGAGAGAGTAGCTTCCACAGCAACATGGTCACAAGAAAAATGGGGAACTGCAAGTACATTATCAAGCAACCAACCCCACAGGAACAACAGAATATACAAACATCAAGAAAGCTATCCTGGAGAGATTAGGATGTGACCCTAACTATTATAGGACCCAGTTTAGAAAGAAGAAATGGAACACTGGGGGTAATCCCAGAGCCCTACATTACTGCATACGCGACTTGGGAAATTGGTATTTACAACCAAGTTATTTGAATGTGGAGGAAGTCACTAAGAAGATGTATCTAGGGCAATTCCTTGAGACTTTACCATTGTGTACTCGTACTTGGGTTAGACAGCACCTTAACCTGATGGCCACAACAGCTATCGAGCTGGCCTATGCCTATCACCACTCGCCAGATCTCAACACCCATTTCTCCCAAGCCACAAACCCAACCTCCTGCGGAACCTCTCGACCCACTATCCATCCTCAACGTCCCTAATACTTCCACAGTGCAGCATGGGGATTATATATTTGCCAGACAACAGAGTCAATGGAAGTAGGGTATACTTGGTGACAGATTCTAGCTATGGGGACAGCCCCAAGTCAGTGCAGGAGGACAGTTTTCCTCAACGGCTGGCCTCTTCAAGCACAACTAGATACAGAATGTCACTGTACAGTGGTCAGGCAAGAACTAGTTCCCGAGGCCCAAAGGAAGGTGGAGCAGACAGTAGCTGTCAGCTGTGTTCATGGGAGGAAGAAAGTTTACCCATTAGCTGCGGTTCTATTGAATATTGAGGGGGACACCCAAATTAGAAAGGGAGTGTAATACCATCATTAATTGAACATGTGATCATTGGTACGGACCACCATATGTCCGACCAATACCCAGACACCCTGAAGCAATGGGATCATGGGAAAAGCTGGCAAAAGGAAGCACCCTTTAGTTATGCAGAAACAGTTACAACCCCCACCTGCGAAAAGAAATCTAGGAAGGTCAGGAGAATAGAGAAACAGAGATTGAGATATGACCAAAAGATCCCCCCCACTTCTATCCTCTCATCCCCAGGAATTAAATGGGGCCTCTAACCTAGCATCAGGATGGCACAGAGGGAGAATGGTATATTCATACATGCATGGGAGCAAGCCAAACAGGAGGACCACAATCAGGTAGGACCCTTTTCCAAATTAAAAAGGCCTGGTGTATACAATAAAGAAAGATGGGGAACAATGGACAGGACAACTGTTGGTATCTGTAACTTTTCAGGAACATGTGATGCACCTAGCCTATAACCGAATGGCGGGGGCATTATGGATAGGAACATACCCAGAAATATCTCCTGGAAAAGTTCTATTTGCCTGAGGACCACTAAGACAGCAGGATATTGCACCTCCTGTAACCGATGTCCGTTAGTGAATCCTTCCAGAAGTGGCACAGACCCTTCTTAATCCCCTTCCTATTATCGAGATTCTGTTTAACAGTATGGGAATGGATTTAGTAGGGCCCCTAACACCATCTGCACGGGGGCATCAATATATCCTAGTCTTGGTAAACTATTCCACCTGTTATCCAGAAGCAATTCCCTTTACGAACATGACAGCTACCACTGTGGTGATGGCCATGATAACCTTTTTCTCCCGAGCTGGGTTTCCTCAAGAACTGTTAACTGACCAGGATTCTCCCTTCATGTCCTGATTAATGGGTCAGATTTGTAAAATCCTAATGATACTCCAGATTCGTTCGGCTGCATATCACCCCCAGACAGATGGCCTATTAAACAGATACAATAAAGAGACAATAAACACCATGCTAAAGAAAATAATAACCGAAACAGGAAAAGGATGGGACTGGAAACTACCCTTGGTCGTTTTTTCCGTTCAATCCAATGAACAAAAATCCACACGTTTTTCCCCTTCAAATTGCTTTTTGGGAGGAAGACCTGCATTCTATTAGACATGACAAAGGAACAATTGGTAGAGCAGGAAGATGAAGGGAAAGCCTTCCTTGAGTATGCCACATCTCTGAAGATAACTTTGGGGGTCATTCTGACTCCCGCCGGCCGCGGTAACCGCAGGGCCGGCGGGAGCCGCCGAATGACCGCACCACCGCGGCGGCCATTCTGAGTTTCCCGCTGGGCTGGCGGGCGACCGCCAGAAGGCCGCCCGCCAGCCCAGCGGGAAACCCCCTTCCATGAGGATGCCGGCTCCGAATGGAGCCGGCGGAGTGGAAGGGGTGCGACGGGTGCAGTTGCACCCGTCGCGATTTTCAGTGTCTGCTTGGCAGACACTGAAAATCTTGGTGGGGCCCTGTTAGGGGGCCCCTGCAGTGCCCATGCCATTAGCATGGGCACTGCAGGGGCCCCCAGGGGCCCCACGACACCCGTTACCGCCAGCCAGGTTCTGGCGGTCAAAACCACCAGAACCAGGCTGGCGGTAAGGGGGTCGGAATCCCCATGGCAGCGCTGCCTGCAGCGCCGCCATGGAGGATTCCCCAGGGCAGCGGGAAACCGGCGGGGCACCGCCGGTTTCCCGTTTCTGACCGCGGCTGTACCGCCGCGGTCAGAAGGCCCATGGGAGCACCGCCAGCCTGTTGGTGGTGCTCCCGCGGTCGTTGGCCCTGGCAGTCCATGACCGCCAGGGTCAGAATGACCCCCTTTGTCTTCTCTGTGGGAACAGGTACAGAACAACCTGGAAACCACCCAGTCAAACCCACAAGAAACAGATATATCACCGGGGAACAGTGTTGAGACAGTTTGCAAAGAAGGTCCCTATTTTGCTTCCTACCACGGAGAATAACATCATAGCCAAGTGGCAGGGACAGTATATAATATTAAAAAAGGAAATCCCAGTAACGTGTTGGGTAGCTATTCCCCATAAACACAGGGAAGGACAGGGTTTCCACATAAACATGCTCAAGAAGTAGGAGTAACTTAAACCAAGGGGAAGGACCAGACTGTACCTATGCAGTATATCAACACCCGCTCAATAGATATCCTCATACAACCCCAACCAGGGGAAGGTAAACATGTAGTGAACATCAGAACCACTTTAACCGAGAACCAAAAACAGAATCTCTATCAACTACTGGATAAATACCCTACACTTCTTTCACCTAACCGGGGGTGGACACATTTGGTATACCATAATATTGTTACCACAGGCCACACATAATAAAATTAAAACCCTATAGGATACCTGCAGCCAGGAGACGGGCTGTAAAATGGGAAGTAGAATCCATGTTAAAAGCCAATATTATAGCACCATCATGAAGTGCTTGGTGTTCTCTTGTAGTATTGGTGCCTATAGGGGACTGGAGCCTTAGATTTTGCATTGACTTCAGACAACTAAATAGCAACTCCAAATTTGGCACATATGCCATGCCCCAGGTGGACAAGCTGACTGAAAGTCTGGAGGGAGCCCAGATCATGACCACAATTGATCTAACAAAGGAGTGCTGGCATATCCCACTGGCACCAGACACCCATGAGAAAACTGCTTTCTCAACCCTTTCAGAGCTCTATCAATTGAAGGTACTGCCCTTTTGACTCCATGGAGCTCTTGCCACATTTGATAGGCTCATGGACTCCTTACTAAAGACCCACCACGAATATGTAGCTGCATATTTAGATTACATTTTTAGCCCCACTTGAGAGGCCCATTTGATGGACCTAGACCAAATCCTAAGAACATTGCACCAAGATGGATTGACAATCAACCCAAAAAAGTCCACTTTAGCCCCTGACCAGATACAATGCCTAGGTTTCTCCTTTCAGTCAGGGACTATTCAACTCTTAATTGACAAGGTGAAAGCCATGCAAACAATTCCTAGACCCACTACGAAAAAGGAAATCCATTCCTTTCTGGGGTTGGTAGGGTACTACTGCCATTTTATTCCACAGTTTGCAGAAATTTCCAGTCCTCGTAAAGATCTGCAGACCAACAAGTACCCCTCACAAGTGACACATTGGTCAGAATTCCATAATACTAGTTTCCACTACCTAAAACACATTTTATGTGGTGTACCTCTTTTGAGATGGCCTAATTTCCAGAGGACATTTATGCTGCAGACAGATGCTTCGGGCAAGGACTGGGTGCAGTGCTATCACAGCCTGATGATGAGGAAACCCTTTGGCCAATACTGTATATAAGTAGGAAATTGTTCACAAGGGAAACCCATTATTCCACCATCGAGAAGCCCTGGCAACTAAATGGGCCATGGAGGCCCTACTGTATTATTTCTTGGGCGGTCTCTTTATTTTATTGACTGATCATGCTCCATTAATATGGCTTGCCCACAATAAAGATACCAAACCTAAGATAATGAGATGGCTCTTAGCCTTGCAGCCTTTCTGGTTTCAGGCATTTCTCTTACCGGGGAAGCTCCAAGCATATGTGGATTTCCTATCCCTTCACTCTGTTTTCCAATAGCCCTAATGGCCAAACCTAGGATGGAGAGTAGTGTGAGAGAACTCAAGATGTGATTGGGGAATCCAAGGCTGTTGATTTGCTCCAGGCTCATTCAAGAAGCTGCAGACTTGCTGCTGTAAAGGAAGATGTCATAAAGGCGCTGGATGAGTGTTGAGGCGGGGCGAGAGAGACTGAAGAGAAAGGACACTGAGTGAGTTGCAGTGGCAGGGAGAAAAAGACCAGGGGAGTTGGGGTGGGAACAAGCTGGAGCACAGTGACAGAAGAAGACGAGCGGGCACAGAAAAGTTTGGATGCTGAAGAGGACTCTAGAGGTGTGCTTAGAAGTGACAGCAATGAAGACGAAGCTGAAGAGAGATACAGTGACCACCCAAAAATGAACCCAGGCGCATAGACCCAGCAACCGCAAGGAGAGTGAGGATGCAATGGTTACCACTGCCACAGCCCTGGTGGAGGGTAGTGGCCACAGGAATCCTGATCCTTTTGGTGACTGAGTCCAGAAACCGAGGGGCACCAGGCAGGTGACCGAAACTTGGGGCGGGAGAGGAGTTAGAGAAACCTAGAGGAATCCCATCTAATTGTGAACTCTGGAAAATTATAAACACTTGAATGAAAATAAAAACCCTTAAAAGCACATCATAGAGGTTGTGCGGCCTCCCGGAAAGTACAACAGCTTTCCTACAGGATGGTCAAATGGTCGGAAATACACTTTTCCCAGTTTTGTGATGATCACCAGAGTAGCTGCTCAAGTCAGACATAAGATGGCATATCTAGTTCTGAGGACAACAATATGGAGATTGCAAGCCTGGTTCCCGGTGCTGATGGAGTTATCATGGGACCTTCCAAAAAGAATACTGTTAGAAATGGGGTTTTTGGTTGGCAGTCAGATTACCCTCTGTCCAAGCAAGAACCCTCACTCTAGTCAGGGTAAGTCACACACAATCCAAAATTAGCCTGTGCCCACCCTCTGGTAGCTTGGCACGAGCAGTCAGGCTTAACTTAGAAGGCAATGTGTAAAGTATTTGTGCAATAAATCATACAATAACACAATATAGCACCACAAAAATACACCACACAGTGTTTAGAAAAATATATAATATTTATCAGGATAATTGTAGGTCAAAACGAATAAAGATGCAATGTGAAATTGTAGAGATATCACTGGAAAGTGATATAAAGGGGGTCATCGGGGCCGGGGTCGGCGGTAGCACCGCCAACAGGCTGGCGGTGCTCCGCCGGGCATTCTGACCACGGCGGTACAGCCGCGGCCAGAAACGGAAAGTCGGCGGTGTACCGCCGACTTTCCGCTGCCCATGGGAATCCGCCATGGCGGCGCAGCTTGCTGCGCCGCCATGGGGATTCCGACCCCCTCACCGCCATCCTGTTCCTGGCGGTTCCGCCCGCCAGGAACAGGATGGCGGTGAGGGGTGTCGTGGGGCCCCCTTAAGAGGGTCCCACTTTGTATTTCAGTGTCTGCTTTGCAGACACTGAAATACGCGACGGGTGCCACTGCACATCCTCCACTCCGCCGGCTCCATTCGGAGCCGGCATCCTCATGGAGGGGTATTTCCCACTGGGCTGGCGGGCGGCCTTTTGGTGGTCGCCCGCCAGCCCAGTGGGAAACCCAGAATACCCGCGGCGGTCTTTTGACCGCGCAGCGGTATTCTGGCGGTTCCCTCCAGGCGGGCGGCTCCCGCCGCCCGCCGGGGTCAGAATGACCCCCAAAGTGTCTTAAGTCTTTAAAAAGCAAACAAAGTCTCTTTCAAGCACAAAGTACCTGGTTTGGAGTGGAAAACCTCCGCAAAGGGCCGCAGAAGAAGAGATACGTGGATAAATGGTGTGTGCGTCGATTTCTCCCCAGCACACACGGACTTGCGTAGCTATTTTTCACGCGGGGAAGTCGGGCGTTGTTTTCCGGCGCGCGGACAGTCTCTTTCTGTGGGTCGTGGGATTACCAGATGTCCCGGTGTCTGTGCGTGGATTCTCTTGCTTGTTTTCCGGCTGTGCGTCATTCCGCGGGGCTGTGCGTCGCAGTTTCGCTCTCACAGCAGGCGTCGCGTCGATTTCCCCTCTGGAAGTCGGGCGCTGTTGTCCTTGCGAGGCCGTGCGTCGAAGTTCCGGTCGTCCCGAAGGCGTCGATCAGCGTCGGTGTGCAGCGTTTTTCTCACTGCGGAGCAAGCTGTGCGTCGAAATTTTCGGCGCACGAAGAGACCAAATGAAAAAGAGAAGTCTTTTTGGTTCTGAGACTTCAGGGAACAGGAGACAAGCTCTATCCAAGCCCTTGGAGAGCACTCTTACAGCCAGACAAGAGTTCAGCAGGGCAGCAGGGCAACAGCAAGGCAGCAGTCCTTTGTAGAAAGCAGTCAGGTGAGTCCTTTAGGCAGCCAGGCAGTTCTTCTTGGCAGGATGCAGGTTCTGGTTCAGGTTTCTTCTCCAGCAAGTGTCTGATGAGGTAGGGCAGAGGCCCTGTTTTATACCCAAATGTGCCTTTGAAGTGGGGGAGACTTCAAAGAGTGGCTAAGAAGTGCACCAGGTCCCCTTTCAGTTCAATCCTGTCTGCCAGGGTCCCAGTAGGGTGTGTGGCAGTCCTTTGTGTGAGAGCAGGCCCTCCACCCTCCCAGCCCAGGAAGACCCATTCAAAATGCAGATGTATGCAAGTGAGGCTGAGTACCCCGTGTCTGAGGTGTGTCTGAGGGAATGCACAAGGAGCTGTCAACCAAGCCCAGCCAGACGTGGATTGTAAGGCACAGAAAGATTTAAGTGCAAAGAAATGCTCACTTTCTAAAAGTGGCACTTCTAGAATAGTAATATTAAATCCAACTTCACCAGTCAGCAGGATTTGGTATTACCATTCTGGCCATACTAAATATGACCTTCCTACTCCTTTCAGATCAGCAGCTACCACTTCAATACTGTATGAGGGCAGCTCCAATGTTAGCCTACGAAGGGAGCAGGCCTCACAGTAGTGCAAAAACGAATTTAGGAGTTTTAAACTACCAGGACATGTAAACTACACAGGTACATGTCCTGCCTTTCACCCACACAGCACCCTGCTCTAGGGCTTACCTAGGGCACACATTAGAGGTGACTTATATGTGGAGAAAGGGGAGGTTTAGGTTTGGCAAGTACTTTTAAATGCCAAGTCGAAGTGACAGTGAAACTGCACACCCAGGCCTTGCAATGGCAGGCCTGAGACAAGGTAAAAGGGGCTACTTAAGTGGGTGGCACAACCAGTGCTGCAGGCCCACTAGTAGCATTTAATCCACAGGCCCTAGGCACATATAGTGCATATTACTAGGGACTTATAAGTAAATTAAATAGTCCAATCAGGTATGATCCAAGGTTACCACGTTTAAAGGGAGAGAGCATATGCACTTTAGCACTGGTTAGCAGTGGTAAAGTGCGCAGAGTCTAAGAGCCAGCAAAATCAGAGTCCAAAAAGTGGAGGGAGGCAGGTAAAAAGTTAGGGATGACCACCCTAAAGCATGTCAGGTCTAACAAATACCACTACTGCTAAGCATTTTACCGGATTGCAGGGGCCTCTCACATCCTCTGGTGATGCAGGACCATCTCAGTCTCATGTCCTCGAGGATTTCATGGAACATTAGGAAAACATCCTACTTTCAGGGGCAAGGGGAAACAGCAATAGACAGGCATGGACTTCGGAACCATCAGGGGATACCATGCAGAATGGAGAAGATGGGCTCATTGGTGAATGGAGAGATGTCTGGATCCCTTGGGGCCGAAGTTACTCATGTCTCGAATTTTCTTGTGGAAACAGTTCAGGTGGGCCTGGCCTACTGAATATTGAATACTTTCAGGAAAGCAATTTTGGCAAGTCTTAATTCCATAATGACATTTTGGTGGGGGATCATCCTTCGGTATGTAAACTAATGAAGTGATTTCGATTGACAATACCCCCAGAGCCCAGACTCCGGATTGTGAGATGTTAATCTGGTCCTACAGATTCTTATGAGCTGACAGGACAACCAATATCTCAATCTAAATGAACTTTCAGTAAAATTGGCAATGTTACTGTGTTTGATGTCATATAAGATGTTAATCTGGTCCTACAGCTTCTTATGAGCTGACAGGACAACCAATATCTCAATCTAAATGAACTTTCAGTAAAATTGGCAATGTTACTGTGTTTGATTTCATGTAAGAGGGTTTCCGATGTCACGGCGTTGGATATCTCTGGACATGTGCTCACACCAGAGGATGTGACTTTCACAGTGTCGAGGAGGACAAAAACAAATACCATATTGGTATGATACCCAGCTTTAAATGGCAGTCCTCAGTTGGGTGTGGTTAGATGTCTGAAGGCTTATGAAGAAATGAAAGCAGAGGTAAGACCTGCAGGAGAAATATAACTTCTTATTTCGGTGAGTATACCTTTCAAGGCAGTATCTCCTCCTTCCATCACCAGGTGGGTAAAAAGGATCATGGCAGAAGCAGAGATAGATGTCAAGAAGTTTGGGGCCCACTCAAGAAGAGGGGTGATGGCATCTAAGGCGATTAGGGTTGGTGGTAGATTGGAGGACATTTTAAATACTGTACACTGATCATCGAAATCGACCTTTAAGAAATTCTATTTTAATCCTTTTTATGATTCAGCTGCACTGCAGGTAAATAAGCATTAAATATGCATAATCCGTGCTTCTGGTCCTGACATAGAATGTAACATTTCCTAGCTGCTGAGAAGGAAAGTTTAATTCTATTAAGGACTTTGAGGGAAAATTTATCTCTCCCAAAGATCTTGGAAGTGAAAGATCCTCTACCTGAAAAAAAGACAGAGTTGACAGTAAGTAAACAAAATTTGGAGGTACAATAGCCATATGTTCTTTCGTGTAATGATGAAGTGTTTAATTCTGTCAAAACATGTTATAGATTAACAATTGAATGGAGGATTTCATTAATTGTTCACAATCGATGTGTATATTGCTTTTCCTTTGGTGAAGACTGAGGCAAAGTACGGATATAGTGAATATGTACTCGACTGATCTTTTATAAATACAATTAGAAATGTAATGAATAACCAGAGGATAGTTTTTTATTTAATCCCCTAGGTAGTGAACAGAAGAAGGAACAATGAAAGGAGCTTGGGATAACTTCTTCGTATGAAGAAGAGAAACAGGAAGGGACGTCATAAAAAGATATAAAGGGAGCTGTTATATGACAGGCTGACTATTCGTAATGGTTACTAATTTCCATGGGCTTCTGGGAAGTCTAGTTTATGTCTACTGTTAGAAATAGTGTCTCTAGTTGGTAGTTAGTTTGCACCCAGTCCAAGTACAGACCCTCACTCTAGTCAGAATAAGGGAGATACCCAGGTCAGATAACACCTGCTCACTCACTTGGTAGCTTGGCACGAG
Organism: Pleurodeles waltl; assembly: GCF_031143425.1. Classification (NCBI taxonomy): domain Eukaryota; kingdom Metazoa; phylum Chordata; class Amphibia; order Caudata; family Salamandridae; genus Pleurodeles; species Pleurodeles waltl. The sequence continues at coordinate 317,073,210 of NC_090448.1, read as the reverse complement.
CAGTAGGCTTATCTCAGAAGCAATGTGTAAAGCATTTGCACATAACACACAGTAATACAGTGAAAACACTACAAAATGACAACCCAACAGTTTTAGAAGAATAGCCAATATTTATTTGTGTAAAACAATACCAAAAAGAGAAAAATCCAACATACAATAATAAAGATATGAGTTTGGCAAGAATTAACTTAAAAATACAGTTCCTTAAAGTTGATAGCTCTGTCTGGGGCTATCACAGCGTCATGAACAACAAATCCAACAGTTCAGGCCAGCCTTGGCATTGCAGTACAGCTACGGTGTCAGGAAGACCCGCAAACAGTACCTTGGAAATGTAGGGCGTTGTGACACTCGTGATGAGACCCAGAGTGGGGCGTCGCTGGCGTTGCAGGTGTCGGACCCAGAGGTCAGTGCCGGGGACATCGGGCCCTTGAAGTCACACGTGTTGCAAATTGAACTCCGGGCTAATGACGAAGTCAGAAGCGCTGGCGAAGATAGCGTCAGGACTGTTGGTCTAAGCGGGACGGTGTGACGTGCGGTCCCACAGGTCACGTGCAGGCAGTGGCTCGGTGACAGCATCCTGCAGCGTTGGTGAGACCAGGGCTGTGGTGTGAAGCAGGGCAGTGCGACGTGCGGTGTATCCAGGTCACGGTGCAGGCGGCATTGTTGTTGTTGATGAAGTGCTGTCGTCGGTGGGCCCAAGGTGGCGGTGCGGCACAGGCAGGCTCCGTGCGGCGACCATGGGTTGCGGGGAAGACAGCGGCGTCTGTTGATGATGCTGGAGTCTATGGCACTGGCGTCAGTGGGCCGGGGCTGCAGTGTGGGACGAGACGGTCCGTTGTGTACGTCACGAGCAGTGTCCTCAGGCCAGTGTGCAGGCAGCAGTGTCGCTGTCAGTGTGGAGCAGCATAATTGGGCATGCCAAGGCTGCAGTGTGAGCAAGGTGATGCAGAGTGCGGGGCCCACAGGTCATGGTGAAAGCAACGAATCGGTGACAGCATTGGATGGCGGTGTTTGTGAGACCAGGGTTGTGGTGCGATGTGGGGCACCAGGGGTTGCGGTGCAATGTGGGGCAAGTGTGGGGTCGTCAGGTCACGGTGCAGGCAGCGGTGTCGTTGACAGCATCACAGTGGTTTTTCATTCTTTGGCCTCCTTAAGGCAGAAGCAGCAGCTGCAGGCCAACCTAGCAAAGCACAGCAAAGGGGCAGTACTCCTTCTCCAACTCTTCAGCTCTTCTCCTTGCCAGAGGTTCCTCTTGATCCAGAAGTGTTCTGAAAGTCTTGGGGTTTGGGTCTATTACTTATACCCCTTTCTGCCTTTGAAGTAGGCAAACATCAAAGGAAACCCTTTGTTGTTCACAAGGTCCTGCCTTGCCCAAGCCTGGCCTGTCCCCAGACACATACCAGGGGTTGGAGACTGCATTGTGTGATGACAGGCACAGCCCTTTCAGGTGCAAGTGTCGGCTCCTCCCTCCCCACTCTAGCCCAGGAGACTCACCAGGATATGCAGGCAATACCACAGCTCCCTTTGTGTCACTGTCTTGATGGAATTCACAACAGCCTAACTGTCAGTCTGACCCAGAGATGAAATACACAAGCAGGCAGGGGCACAGAATGGTTTAAGCAAGGAAATGCCCATTTTCTAAAAGTGGCATTTTCAAACTGAGAATCTAAAAACCAACTTTACCAAAAGGTGTATTTTTAATTGTGAGTTCAGAGTCCTCAAACTCCATATCTGTAACTGCTCCAAATGGGAAACTGCACTTTAAAGATATTTAAAGACACTCACCATGTTAACATATGACAGAGATGGGCCTTGCAGCAGAGAAAAACAAATTTGGCAGTATTTCACTATCAGGACATGTAAAACAGATTAGTGCATGACCTACCTTTATCTTACACTGCATCCTTCCCATGGGGCCACATAGGGCCTACCTTAGGGGTTCCTTACATGTAGTAAAAGGGAACATTTGGGACTGGCAAGTGGGTACATTTGCCAGGTCGAATTGGCAGTGCAAGACTGCAAACAGACACTGCAGTAGCAGGTGTGAGACATGTTTACTGGGCTACTCATGTGGGTGGCACAATCAGTGCTGCAGGACCACTAGTAGCATTTGATTTATAGGCCTTGGGCACACATAGTGCACTTTACTAGGGACTTATTAGTAAATCAAATATGCCAATCATGGATAAACCAATCACCAACACAATTTACGGAGGAGCACTTGCACTTTAGCACTGATCAGTGGGGGTAAAGTGTGCAGAGACAACAAACCAGCAAAAACAGAGCCCAGCATGCCATAAAACCAGAAGGTCAGAAGGCACAAAAGACAGGGGAAACATGCCAAAAGATGCCAGGTCGAACATTTACTAAGATGCAACCTTTAAAATGACTGCTATGGTTATTAAAGTGAGGAAAGTAGTTCACAATCCTTGCCTCCGACTCCTTAAAATAACTGAAAATATCTTTCTCGATAGCTAGGACATTTTTAATTATTTGTTGCACGCGTCACCAAGCATTTTGCATATTTCTATTATTGAACTACATTTGGGCTTGACCTTGGTGGCATGTGGGCATTATTTGGGCTCTGTTCACCAAGGAGTCCACCTTGGTTATTTTTTGTGACACCAAGCCTCTAATTTCTTCTTTCACTGCAGTAGCCTCCATAAGAAATGCTTTCATGATTACAGCTTTGATTCCATAGAGATGGTGTTCATGTGTGCCATACTTTTATCACAACTACAGAATGTTAACAAACTGGTTGCTCATTACAATACTGTGGTAAAGTTGCAGATCACCAGAGAGTTAACTGGCAGGCTGCTGCTAGTGTTGAATTTGCATGTTTCAGTCTGGCTGTAAGAATGTTTTACTAAGATGGATGAGGAAAATATTTACACACTCATACAAAATGTGGCTTAATTTTGCTTTCTACTGACCTTAAATTCTATTAAAAAATCGCCCCCCCCCACACACACATTAGTTTCTAAAGGAAATAGTTTAAGTGGTTAAGTTTTAATTTAATTAAGATTTAAGATAGCACCAGGTGTGCCAGATATCTATCATAAATAAGAATTTTAGCACTCTAGTTGTTCTTTAGAACACTGATGGAGGGTGCAGTAGAACATTGGGGAACCAAATGACAGGCCGCTTCTGTTGTTGGAAGTACATGTTATACTCAGTCTCAGACTTTAGTCTCACATGGCTGAGAAAGACAGTGTGAATTTACAGAACATATGCTTTCACTTTCACTTGTGGAGCACCTTCCATAACCTATATGAGAAAATCATGAGAGAAAACACTTTTCTCTCAAACATCATTCATTAAATACTAGCAGAGAATTAGTAGTTTACACAGGATAAAATCCCTTTAGAATACGCCATAATTCCTAAATTTATTATAGTACAACCAGCAAATGATTTATATTGTGACAAAAATCTCTTATCAGCTTTTACTCTTGCTCCTTTTTGAGACCTTCATACAGGCTTTTACAGTAATGCATTTCAATGTAGACCATGTCCCAGAGTCCTGTAATGGCTGTAACTACATGCTGTCAAAGTTGGGGCCAAACATTCAGTGGCAGCATCTCTTTGGGACCTCCCTCCCACATTCCCTTTGGGGTCAGGATGTGCTAAGCCTGCCTTCCTAAATAGTTTTTTTATTCATTTTCTGGGCACAGGGACCACATCTCTGAGTCCTGTAATGGCTGCCACAACACACTGTTCAGGTTGTGCCCAACCAATCAGAATTGTCTAGTGCTCTCTAACTTGGCCAATCAAAGCATATCTCGACATCAACTGTCAAGATATTGCCAAAATATGAACCTTAAGTTCTTTAAAATGGCTGTACGGATTTACATCAAACAAAGAAAAGCACACTTTCAAAGTAAAGGTCTAGCTTTCTGCCAAATTTGGTGTAAATCTGTTCAACCATTTGTTCCAAAAGGCTGTCTAAAATTCCTATGAGAAATTGAATGGGGAAAATGCTTTTTGCAACACCTCTTTTTCTCAGCCCCTTCTTTCCGGAGCACTCCAAAACTTTCCAGAAAGGAGCTGAGGTGAATTAACTTTTTTGGAAAGTTCCAGAAAGATGTGTTAAATGGCGGTAAAGTTATTTGTAAAACAAAAAATGCTTTCCCTAACTATATCTACACAGTTGTGACTTTAACTACTCAGTGGTGTATATACACATATATATATATATTAAATTGAAGATTATATCAAATTGTTTACTGACATATTTTGAACTTCCCATAAAATTGTAGCCATTGCAATAGTGCTTTTGTCTTTTCGGGCATCATCTTGAGTAGTTCTTCACAACTGCTCTAATGCATGGTTTTGTAGGCAATTAACATGAAAACTGAGAAACGAAATTCACCATTTGGCAGCATTTTTTATCAGTTTTCTCAATTTATCCTACCTCCATAACCAAATGAAAAACGTGACGCTGGCTCATTAGGTTAGGTGTAATTTGTGGCAGGGATTTACCCCCCACCGATCGCATTTACTAGTCAACAATGTCCTTAAGGGAAAATTCTCAGTACAGGGCCACAGGACCTGGAAATCACAGAACAGTGAGGTACAATAAGTTACTGGAGCAGTTTTACTGCATTATTTAATCATTTCCCCAACAGATGTACCTTTGAATCGTGATGGTCACAGATATTTCTGACTTTTTGCCAAATCTTTTCTGGTGAAATGTGTGCAAGAAAAAAATTTGGAGTGCGGTGTTATCGTATTGAGTGCACCCCAAATCGAAATGAAGGCTGTCAAAAGGGGTTTTCAAATTCAATTTTTTGCAGTTTGTCAGCCTTAACATTGAAGCATACAAATGTTACTAACTGCATATTACTAATGTTTAAATTGACTATACCTAATGTAGGCCTCTGTTTAGTATGGCTAAGATCTAGGAGCCACCTTGTTTCATGTCATATGTGTATTATTTTCTAGGAGAAGCTGAACTCACAATTAACAAACTCAATATGTATTTGCTTTCTTTCTAATGTAAAATATGTTTCTTTATATGATTACTGTGGAATGTGCTGATTCGTTTCAACAGTACTCCTGCAGCGTACTGGCTGGTACACTGTATATTGTTTTTTGAAGATAAATTTAGGTTTGAAGGACATTTAAAGAAGATGCCTTATGTAGTATTCTGATACACTAATGAGCCCTTAATTGTACCTGTATGCTTTAAGCTAATTAGAGCATTTAATAAGAACCATGTGTAAGTGTAGCAAATGTTAGAATGCGTGTAATGTAATTTAGTGCAGAGAAGAACTTTTCCAGTCCACTTTCGAAACAGCTAGACCTGAATGGGGTGCTTGCTTTATGGGAGAACTGATTTACCTATTGTTTGCCTTCGATACAGCATTATACTATTTTTCCTTTTACTTATGTGGCATTTATTGATTTGAACTTTGTATTACTAAATGAATTAATGTGGCGATTATTGACTGATACTAGCTTGATGATTTTGAATAACCATTTGTATTAACCTTTATGGTTTGAAAAATTAACCGCTCTCGGTTTTCCTTGTGGAGCTTAATGTGTTTCATGTTATTTAAATGTATTGATTCATTGTCTAACACCGATGTGAATTTTGATTCATCAGATAGAGCTTTATGAGACCCAAATCTGCACGAAGAAAAGCGCTAACACAATTATGAGTTGGACCTTAGATAAGCACTCAACCAAGCATAGGCATTCTCAGACTGCAGATAGAATCTATTGTATCTGACTAGTCCCAGATTACTGTTGGAGTAAGATTAAAAAAAAAATTATTATTTATTTTCAAACAGAAAAAATCTGCCAAAAGAGTAACAGAATAAAGTCTGCATTTTCAAATGTACTATTTCCCTAAAATGGTTTTAGTCGAAAGTTATTTTGACTGTTTCCTTCCACTATGAAACCCTAGATCCTCCTGTGTGGTAGAAATTGTTCTGGGTGTTGTTCTGGTGTGATTGTTCAGTAAATGCAATGTTCTTGTTCTCTGTTTGTCACTGGTAGGCAGTGTTCTCTTTAGAGGCTGTAGTTGTGCAGTCATCACAACTACATTTTGCACGTTTCTCCTCAGCTTATCTCCCTTGTGTCCTCTACAGACGTTCTCTGTGCTTCCTGAAGGCCTAGAAGAAATATCTTAGATTTCTTTAAGGCAGTTGTACAAAAGTTCCCAAAAACTAGGCAAAATTGCATTTTATTACGTGAAATGCCGGCTTTGGCATTTTTTACTATTTTTATTGCTGAATGCATCCTGGCTTCCTGATAAAAATGGGGCCTCGAGTTGGCAGTAGTTTTCACCCTGTCCAATTAGGGATGCTCAGTCTAGTCAGGATAAGGAAGTCACACAGTTAAGATAACTCCTGCTCACCCCCTTGATAGCTTGGAATAAGCTGTCAGGCTTATCTCAGAGGCAATGTGTAAAGTACTTGTGCACACACTCACACTCCGTAACGTAGTGAAAATACCACAAATGTACTCCAAATCGGTTCAGAAAAATAGCCAATATGTATCTAAGTAAAACAAGACCAAAACAACAAAAATCTAATTTCCACAAGCAAAGATACGATTTTTCAAAGATTAAATCTTAGTATAGTGCTTAGAAACACAATAGCTCCAACTGGGGCTATCACAACGTCTTGACGGAGTTGTTCCCAGCAGTCCAATGGCACTCGCAGGGAAGTGCGGGAAGGTCATTGAGTCGCTCCGTTCCCAAGTACAGTACCTTGGAAAACGAGGAAACAAATACGTTGCTGGAGCGGAAGTGGCATTGGTTCCTTACTGCTACCAAGGAGGTGAAGTATTAGGGCCAGATGTACCAAAGGATTTGACCCATTTTGTGTCTATGGGAAAAAGCTTTCGTACATATGGCCCTTAGTTCCTTACTGCTAGGCAGGGGAGGTGATGCTTTGGTTCCTTATGATTGCAGGAAAGGTGATTCTGTTGAGAGAAGTCGGTCCCTTATGACGAGGCGAGGTTGATGAATCCAGGAGGTCAAGATGCAAGGCGTCGACTTTGCCATGTCGTGATCACACCACAGGGCCACAAGTGCGGTGGCGGAGTCGGTGACACAGCACTCATGCTGTGGTGGGACTTCGGAGGCACTGCGGTGGCGTCTGGCCTGTGGCGTCAGTGACGGTTATTGCACTTAGCAGGGACCACAGCTCCGGTGCAGGCAGTGGTGCAGAGTTGGACAGCGGCGCCGGTTCTGGAGTCACTCTGGAGTCGCTGTGCTTGTTTATTCTTGGTTACACCAGAACTCATTCCCAAGGGCCCTGGAACTGGATTTGTCACTACTTGGCAGGTCAGGACTCTCAGCAAGAGACCCAGGTGCTGACAGGTGAAGTCTTTGATGACCCTGAGACTTCTTAACAGGAGGCAAGCTCAGTCCAAGCTCTTGGAGAACCGTAGGAAACAAGATGTAGCAAGCAAAGTCCAGTCTTTTCACTCCCAGGAAAGAAGCAGCAAGCAGCAGGACAGCACAGCATAGCAACAGGCAGAATTACAGTCCCTCCTACAGCATCCAGCTCTTCTTCCTGGCCGAATGTCCTCAGTCCAGAAGGATTCTAACTACGTGGGGTCAGAGGTCAAATACTTATACCCATTCCTGTCTTTGAAGTAGGCAAACTTCAAAGAGAAGTCTTTGTAGTGCACAAGGCCCTGCCTTTCCCTGCCCTGGCCCCAGACAACCTCCAGGGGTTTGGAGACTGCTTTGTGTGAGGACAGACACAGCCCTTTTTCAGGTGCAAGTGTCAGCTGCTCCCAACACTAGCTCAGGAAGACCCATTAGCCTGGTGATGGGCCATCAGGATATGCAGCACACACCTCAGCTCCCTTTGTGTGACTGTCTAGAGTGAATGCACAAACAGCCCAACTGACATCCTGACCCAGATTTATATTCAGCAAACAGGCAGAGGCACAGAATGGTTAAGCAAGAAAATGCCTGTCTTCTAATAGTGGCACTTTCAAACTTGCAATTCAAACACCAACTTCACCAAAATATGTATTTTTGAATTGAGCAGAGACCCCAAACTCCAAATCTCTATCTGCTCCCAGTGGTACATTACACTTAAAAGATATTTCAAGGCAATCCTCCAATGTTACCCTATGGGAGTGATAGACCTCGCAATAGTGAAAAACAAACTTAGCAGTATTTCACTATCAGGACATGTGAATCACACCATTACGTGTCCTACCTTTTAATTGCACTGCACCTGGTCCATGGGGCTGCCTTGGGCCTACGTTAGGGGTGACTTACATACAGTAAAAGGGAAGGTTTGGGCCTGGCAAGAGGGTGAACAAGCCAGGTCGAAATGGCAGTTCAAAACTGCACACACAGACACTGCAAAGGCAGGTCTGAGACATGTTTATAGGGCTACGCATGTAGATGGGACAACCAGTGCTGCAGGCCCACTAATAGCAATTGATTCACAGGCACACATAATGCACTTTACTAGGGACTTACTAGTAAATCAAATATGTCAGTCATGGATAAACCAATCACTGATACAATTTAGACATAGAGCATATCCAGTTTAGCACTCGATAGCTGTGGTAAAGTGTCCAGAGTTATAAAGCCAACAAAAACAGGTCAGAAAAATAGGAACAAGAAGGCAAACCATTTGAGAACAGCCCTGCAAAAAGGACCAGGTAAAACACATCCACTTTTGGTGAACGGATGCATTTTGCGCTAAAAAAGCACAAAATTGTGAATGACACGAACCACAGCTGCTAGCATTTGGTTGTTTGGACTTCCACACTCCCTTATACTTCTCTGTTAGAATTTGTACTCGACCGAAGTGTCAATTGTGTGACTTGGAGAAATGGCGTAATTTCTGGCATTTGGAAACACTGGAAATTAAATGAGATTACCCAGCGTTAATGAAATTACGATCTGGGCCTACCACACACCCCTGTCCTCCATTTTGATAAACAAGGATTCCATTTAATTTACAGAGTAGTCTCTGGAGCATGTACTGGTGGGGGAAAGTACGTGAGAGTGAAGAATCCGAAATGCTGTGCAACAATGGAAAGGTTGCTCAATAAATATGCCTTCATCTGAGTAGAAGCCTTTTCTCACCACTGACAGTCTTTGAACAGCTGGACCTAGCTCAATTTCTTCCTCTTCTCCCATAGCAATGTCCAACAGCTGCTCGTCTGCTAAGGTGAACTGAAATCTAAAAATAAACCTTAACTACTCAGAAATTGTCTCCCTTTCACACCTGTAGAGGGAAGTTGGAGGCGTGCATTTTCACTCACTAAGGGAGAAAGACAGGTGGTCCTCATGTTAAAGTGTAAACCTAGAAGACCTTTCCCCATATGGCTTGTAACTTGAAAAACATGTTCGGTACTTTGCATTTGTAGCAATTTAATAATATTACCTCTGGCCTTTCATAGGCGCTCTTGGGAAATGTCTGAATTTCCCTGCAGGGCAGTCATCTCAAAGCTGTGAAGCAGCCCCACGTCATAATGGTGACTTGGATACAGATCTGGCTTTCTATGCAGCAGCTATTAAGCTTGTTTTGATTTGTAGTTTCGCATGCCTCTAATTTAAGTTTGGCAACACAGGTGCCAGTATGCTCGAGGCTATTGGCTGAAAAAACAGACACCCTCATAAAATGGGGGGCAGTTGACACCTCTGCATTCAGGGTTTACAGTGTAAATTCACATAGTACTAGAGCAGGTAAACAAGCTGAGAAATGTTGTTTCCTCTTGAAAAAAAGGTGGCAAAGTGCAGTTTCATTTTTGGATGCTTCTGATTTGGGGTGGACTTAACTGGCGTAATTCCCTGTAGCGTAATTACTCGTAATTATAGCACAATTACTAGTAATTATGTGTAATTATGTGAGAAGCATAATCCAGCATTTGGCACTATTTGCTTAGTGCAAAATGCACACTCCTGCCCAAAATAAATCCGGGGATGCATTTTGCACTATGAAAATAGCACAATGTTACAGGACACAAATAGCAGTAACCAGCAGCTGCTCACTCTCTCTTAGATCGTTGTTCCTGTGCTGCTGTTGTAGGATTTATTTACCCCAAATTATGCCTAATTACTCTAGCTGGAATAATCGCGTAATTTCAGTAATTTCTCCTCACAACGGTAATGTGTTATTTCTGAAATTACTCTGGTTACTGTGGCGTAATTAAAATTTCACCCAGCCCTATCTTTGATTGTCCTTAACCTAACAAGGACTGGCAAAGCCATTAGGCCAGGCTTTGGCTGCTAGCCTTTTCGTTTTGCTATTGCTTCTTTTGGTATGCTTTTTGCAAAACTTTATTGTTGGAAAGGCTGCCTGACCTTCATCAGCCTACAAAGAAATTAGCTAAGTGGAAAATATTTTTGATCTAAAAAATCATGCATTGACACAGCAGTTCCTGGCACTTTTGGGAATTTCTTTGTGTGTTGAGGTACCCCTTTGAAAGGGCAGAATGCTGTCACTGTCATTGCAGTTACCCAATGTCAGAAGTGGGTGGACTCACTGCTCCATGCCTCATGCTGTAGTGAGTGGGAAGACGGGTGAATGACACGATAACAAACTAATGGATGAAAAGGGCTGGCTGAAGGCCCCTACATGCAAGCACACTATGCCTATAATTTTATTGAAGTCAAAAGATCTTGGCTAATGCCAGACCTAAAAAGGGTGCGAAACATTGTTGATCTCAAAAAATAGTTTGCTCAAAAAGAATTAGGGTTGTAAACGAAATGAAATGTCTACATCTGCACGCACACCAACTTCGGAGTGGCACTTAAAATGTATCAGTGAGCTGTGTTTAAAAAATGCACTTTTGTTCCTAATATAATTTTCTCCCACCCAGACCTGTGTAGGTGCAGTCTGTGCTGGGTCGAGATCACGTCCTGTCTCCAGCTATACTCCTGCCGGCGTCTCATCTTCGCTTTCTCTGTTTCTCCCATTTTTACTTTCACTGCAGATATTCAACAGCTTCGGTGCTCGTACTTAAAAAACGCGGGCCTAAAGCTTTCACCTAAACCCTTAAGCTACTGTGACTGTGGGGGATTTAGCCAAGAGATTACATTTGTACAAACCCCTATTACAGATTAGGAAACTCACTCTTTCCTTCGAGCAGCTTCTGAAGGCTCTATCTTTTTTCTACCCTTGGTTCTGATGAAGAATGTGGTAGGGGAGAAAGGATCAAAGGAGGACAAAAAGGGATGAACATAGAAATTGCAGGCACAGCAAGAGGGGACAAAGAAAGACAAAAAATAAGATCTATTGGAAGACATGAGAAAGAAGAGAAAGGTGGAACATTGGGAGTCCAGAAAAGCAAAACTGACAGCAGAAACTCCGACTTTAGTTACTTCTGTGTGATCGATCTTAGGAACTAACCGCATGTTTATCACATTAACTCCTGAGACGGGATCCATTTCCTATCCACAATATTATCCATAAGGACGTTTTAGCCTAAGCACTAACTATATTTGAACTACCTTTTATTATTCACAACCTATTAACACAATAATTCTGATCTCTGTTCAAAGGAAGTCATTCTCAAAACACTCCTGTTTGGAAAAGACTACCTGAAACAAATATTTTATCACCATAAAATAGTGTTTGAGGGTATATATCCTGACTATTTATGAAAAACAGAAATAGTTATAAGAAGTCTCTTGGTTAGTTCGGAAAAATATTTGTGGAGTGTTTTATTACTTGCTAGTAATACCCTGTTTAAATTTGGGAAGGTTCTCAATTCATTGCTGTACCCCGCACCTATAAATCCACTTAAGTCCACGGTGACAAGAGTTTTAAGGTTTTAACCACCTTCAGTACAATGTGGGACAGAAAATAGGCCAGGCACAGAAATAAAATTAGCTCCCCTTAGTGAACAAGACAGCTATAAAACTGGCACACATTTTCATTTTCAAATGGGGGCAGTTTTAAACTTGTTATGGCATGCTGTATAAGTGTTCTGCAAGGAATGAGAGACAGCACTTGTGCTTGCGGGGGGCAGTTTGTGTTAATATCGGGGAAATTAACAGTATAATCCAGCCCACCACACCATAAAACAGTACCACAAATGGCTACACAACTGTCTGAAAATGGACCTGTCGGACAAGCCCTTCGGCACTGCCAGAAAGCCCTATAGGCCAGTTCAGCCCTGCTTCAGTACACATTACATTTTTCCTTTGATTTTGGGAAGCATATATTTGTGGTTAGATATCCCTTCACATTCTTGTAACTGGGACGTCTTTAGGCGTTGTACGTGAGTGACGAGAGAGGTTCTCTTATCTTGTCTCGGGGTGCAGTGCCTAGCATTGTGATGGAAAGTGTGGCAGATAGGCCGCAACTCATAGTTCAGACTCAAGCATGTAGGCAACTACACAGCGCCAACCTAGCCGCAGGGTTAGGAGGGCGCTGTGCGGGTGTATTCAGAGAAGACCTAGTGAGCCACACATAGCCATGGACAAGCAGAGATGCTGTCAGCTTAGTAAAATGATGTCAAATGGATACGAATGGGAGCTGGTGAAATGAGCAGAAGTGCTGTCCCCTTCTTTGAAGGCGGGACTGGTTCCAACTGATGTACTCATACACACCATGAAAATACACGAAGAAAAGAGAGGATTGTACAAATAGAGTGATGAAAATAGAAAAAGATGAGGATTAGAAAAGTGGATTTAAAAGTGAAAAGCGGGTGCGGTGAAGAGCCAGGCCCATGGGGATTTTCAGGTTTATTCTTGACAGGTCTATCCCGAGCTACATATTTCTGAAGGTATTATAACAGGCTTATAAAACGACATAATTACAAGGCAGGGCTGCAGAGCTTGCGCTCCACGTGTCTCCTCATGCTCATCCAGGGCTGGCAATCAATCAGTCTCAGGGCTGGGGTTCGCAGGCACCTGTTTACACCTTCCCTGAGCTCTCTTCCTCTGCATTCCTAGCAGCTTGTCTCACTATCACCAACAAGCAAACAGCCGCCCTGGGAAAGACACACACTACCTTCCCGACCAAAACACCCCCACCTCCTATTTACATTTCCCATCTCTTAATTATTTAGGACCATTGGAGGGTGGGTTCGTGGTGGGACAGGAGCCACTATGTGGATCCACTGAACGGACGAGGACCAGTGGAATGGGGCAACCTAGCAGTGATAGCCTGGCTGCATTGTGATTTATAGGTCTTGTTAACCAGGCAGCTCATTGATGGATCCTGACCGCACACATTAAAGAACTTGGTAGTCTGTAGAGAGAACTCGCAAAGGAGGCTCTACAGGCCCAGGAGTAAGTATTCAGTGTTTCTTCCATTGTTCTTTATAATGCACTCTCGTTGGGATCTCCACCAGGAGCCAAGTCTTCATCTATGTCACTTGCTATGGCTAGAAATGGTATCCTGGTTGTTCTACGGCACTGCGTGCAACGCACTGTGGCTTTGTGGGTACCAATGTGTCAACGCTTTGAAACAAAGTCTGCCATGTTTTCCTTTTCATCCAGAATTAGAAGTGCCAAGCCTGGTATACCAGGTCTCCTCATGGTTATGGTCATGAATGCCTCTCCCTAGAGAAGTGTGCCCAACAGAGTTTTATTCAAATGTAAGCAGGCCCAGCAGCACCAGACACTGTAAACAAACTATCTTCATGTGTCCGTGCTCACCTGAAAACAATAAGCCATGTTCGCTGAGAAGCCGCCTGTGCCCATCTGTGGTCTACTGGAGCCATTCATAGTCAAGGATACACAATGGTGACCAAATACTCATTCACTTGTAACACGACGGACAGTGCTTGAAATGGAAAAATAAAAGTGCAGGTACTCTGTCCCAGAGTACCTGCTTGTTTTCTGAGAAGTGCCATTTCCCTCCAATTAAATGAATTACGTTTTTCTTGAGAAGTGCAGGTACTCTCCCTCTCCAAATAAAAAAGTGCCGGTACTCAGTACCAGACAGTACCGGCCCATTTAAAGCACTGACGACGGATAGTACAAGTACTGCCTCATGTTATGCATCTAACAAGTGATACCTTGCACTATTTTTTTTCAAGTGAATGTTCCCAAACAACTAATAAGTGTATTGTTAGCTAGTGTAGAACACTACACCCTGGATCGCATCTAGATATTGCTAGTTATTGACAGAGAGGAGTACAGATTGACATTGAATATAATTAAAACGAGTATTTATTTGGTCACGTTAGAAGGTTAGGATTCGACCCCAGCTCTTCACATTTGCGATGTAGCCCGTGGAGATTGTGAAGGCAGGATGGCTATCGGGGAGTGAGTGTACTGGAGATTTGTGAGAATGGAGAGTAGGCAATGCATGTTTTCCATGACATGCCCAAATGCAGACACATATTTATTTGTTTGTATATTTGAAAAACACTCTGACACTTGGAGCAAAACGTGTGGCTGAAAGCAAAGCTTTATCATTGCAATTGTCTAGGCTAGGGTCTCAATGTAAGACAGCTCCTTCTACATTAAGTATGTTCATTACAGGGCCAGGAGTGATGGACCCAAACCAAAATTTCAGTATAATTATTAACCCCATAAATAATGCCATTCTAAATTCACCATATGTGAATTTATTTTACATAGGCATCCCTACAATCTGGCATAGATGCAGCCCTCTTAGGCCTGGGTTGGCCACCACTGCCCACCAAGAGCAACCACATAAGAAATGTGGTAAATCATATTTCTAGAATTAAGATGATCACTTAGGGAAATCTAGGAAATTCCCCTCAGCAACTTTTTACTAAGCCACCAGGATCTGATATAATCGTTTGCAGATTCTACATCTTTTACTGTGTTTCTACATCAAACATCTGTTTCTGATAATAACTGTGATCGTTTATTTATTTTCTGCTGTAATAGCCATTCAGATCAATGGGAGGTATATTTGTTTCTTTATTACAGTCATTTTTAAACGTCACAATTTGGCTCAACGTTTACGTCAACTATGGCCCTTTGTTTTGATAAGGCTCACATGTGCAAACGATTACCAAGTAATAGGTGTATTGAAACATCTTTTTTTTTCTCTCTTACTTGCAAAGACGCATGCTTCAGCGTGTTGGTATGAAAAAAGGAATGCAAATGACGTGTCATGGTGTCGTGAAAGTGTGCTGTCATGCTAAATGAAAACATGGGCATGATATTTAACGCAATGGTGGCATTGTCCTACAAATAACACTATGGTAAAGAGTGCCTATTTACATCTCAAAATCGACAGCAAGTGTTTCTTTCCATTTGACTTACTTCCATATAGCGCTGTAAATGCCATTTGGTCTTCCATGTTGTCAGATCATATTTGGATGACTACAGTCCCCTCGACCTGGGCCATCTACAATGAACCTTGGTTGACCGTAGCCAACCATTAGTATCTATGGCATGTTTACCATATTAGCTTTGTGTGATTATTATAACCATGTAATACATGATATTCTGCAATCCCTGTATATTCACCAGCCTCTAATTTCTTGTGATGCACCCAATAGCTGATTATAAAGAAAAGAGTCAGAACTGGACAGTTATAAGGTTATTACAGTTGAGTTCTGACATCACAGTGCTTGCAGCCAGCAGCGAAGGTGAAAGGCAGGTCAAGTCACAAAGCATAACTGAAGTAGCTGTTTAAAGCAACTGAAAAGGAACATTGCTTTTTTTTCTTCTGCTCTATTTTTGTAGCTTACAATGACATGCAGAGAGAATATGTTTACATTTTGCACTCCTTAGATAGAGAAAAGCAATACTCTTTCTGTATGTTTCTGAATGTTCCAAGCTACTACAGCTTTTTTTTAACTACCTTGTATTGAACTGTTTCTAATATCTGTTTGCAACAAATATATAACAGGTTTTTCATGTGTTTAATTTTGGGCTAGAGGTTTTATTTTTATTCTTCATGTTTAAAAACATGCTCGCTCTTTCATACGAAAGAGCTTCGCACCAAGTTTTTAAGTGATTTGTTAGAAAGGTGATAGTGTGACCATGTATTATATAGGATAAAGTACATGAATAGGATATTACAAGTCACCTCAGGGTTCCATACCCTTATGAAGGAACTCTGCCTTCGGCCTTGTTCCTCTACATGACTATGTAACTCCTCTGTGACTTGAAATATCCTTATAATGTTCGGGAGGGGTCCCTTATATCATCACTAGTTTGATAAGGGAGTTGAAAATGCAATCATACATGTGTTTGATGAAATTCACATACTAAACACCATAACGATAAAAAATAAAATTAAATAATATATTTAGCAGCGATGGGCTGGGAATGGACAAGCATGCCAGGAACACTGATGACATAATGGTGTATCTTACATGTATCACCCTTGGCACTACTGGAAACCAACATCAACCCTGGCAAATAAGTTCAAACCGGCCCCACCCCACAGAAGGCTGCATCTAGAATGGAGTCTTGGGGTATGGCTGGGTCATGGCAAGCTCTGAAAGCAGCCTCCCAAGTCTGCAGTATAGTGGATAAATGCCAAAATGGTAGAATGGTCAAGCCAGCTCAGGCAGCATAAGTCGAAACAAGTGCTTGATTTGTAAAAAAAACAACATAGGTGCCAGAGCACTTTTCAGGAGGCCATTACAGTTTGCAATACCTATGCCCCCTGCCAGCACTGCCAATGACAGTACCTACACAACTACTAACTGTTGCACTCCTACAAATGTGACAATTCAAACTATCCCAGACTCCAAAGCTATAACTATGGCTTGAGAGGCAGGTATAAGTCGTTTTTATCAAATATTGACTTAATAAACAACTGTTGTGCTCATCTCTAAATTAATCAAACAGCACTACCATGTGGCAGACTGTCATACATGCTGACACTGACAATTAAGTGGCAGCGCAGAGAACTGGAAACCACTGACTCAAATTAAGCACTGGAAAGAAGTGATGAAGGGCAAGACAGTGCAGAGCAAGAGATGGTAGATGATCTGGTGTCAAGTCCATTTTCTATTTCTAAGCAAAGAAATAGAAAGCAGCTTATGGAAAAATACTGAAGCAGGAACAGCATGAGATAGTACTGATGTTTGGTGGATGAACATGAGCACAATTCTACTGAATTGAAAAAAAGACAGGAAATATGAGGCACAGAGTGGAGGAATTCACAGAAGAGGAAAACAGTCATCACAATAGTTCCATAGCCATTTTTGTTTTCCTCATGTATGATTCATCCATCTTGCATTTATCTTCCTGGGTGATGATAATTTTATATTGATCCATGTGGTGATCATCTCAATCAGCTCATACTAAAACCGAGTAAAACGTCCCATTATTGCAAAACTTGTACCATACAAAATAACGCGCTGCTTTAGGTTTCTAGATGAAAATATATTATGGCTCGCAAGGTTGTATTTATTAGATAGTTTGTGCCAATTTCTTTTGGTATAAAACTGCAAGAGTGCATATGTAAGCGGAAGGTTATGTCCATCTGTTGGAACTTGTAGCTGGCTGGTAAACAGGAGAGTTAGCAACAGATCTTCAATTTAAAATTTAGAGAAGCTCATTTGGCCACACAATGAGGACCAGGAATCACTATGGAAAGTTTAGCAGGGTTATTTCAAAGTAATAATCAGTCCAATATAGGATCATATCAAAATCAAATTATAAAAATACGAAATCAGAGCTGGAAAGCTGAAACGCTGGAATAGATTCAGTCACAATTGCATAAGGCAGACAGAGATTACAGTCACAGCAATACAAAAACCAAGACATAGGAATTGACATTTCTTTAAAGGATTTGGATTACTCCTCTTAAACATGAACATATCTAGGGTAATCTCATTCAGGTTCTAAGCTAAATTGGGGAACTACAGAAAAAAGTCTCAAAAGATGCGAGAGTAAAGCAAGGGAGGTGTCAGCATCATGAAGTCTCAAGTAGAAGTTTTCTAATAAGGGGAATCAGTTTTAGCACAAATCCAAGCACTCAAAGGGCAAGGGAGTGCTGAGAGGTCTGTACTTCTTCAAGTCCAACGGAATGTGCCATTACTCTAACAGGGTGAACACTAACTTAAAGTAAAAAGTTCCAGGAGCATTCATATCTCTAAACGTGTCACCAAAACCCCCAATTATTTCTCTTTCTCCTCAGACGCACCTGAAACATTCATTGATTTTCCCATCCCACAGAGCTCGAATAACCAAGTTAACCTTGTGCACCTTTGTTCCTGATACACAATGAATAGGAGGCTTCTTCTACTCATTAAATCATCTTTTTTTGCTAAACTTTCTCTTCTCAGGTCTCTCTATCTCTAATACACACTACTCCTTTCGCTAAGAAATCACGAATGCGAACCTGCAACAGAAGAAACATACAGAGCACTGAAAAATACATCTCATTTTAAAATAAAGGCATAGTTGAACTAACTTTAATAAATCATTGTCAATGTACACTTCAAATACACAATTATAGGTACATGTATAACGTCAGAAAAAATGCAAAAACGTCAGTGATTGAATTCATGATTACTTTATGCAATGTGCTTTCAATAAATGCAATATACTGAAATACAAGTGTGAATGTGAATGAGAACGACAAATCTTCATGTTAAAGTTAAACATTAGAAAACACATGCATACAACTGTAATTTGTACAGTGAATACACTTTCAAAAATACAGCGTTGTGCTTCACTTTACATTAATATTGTTAAGGCACACAGAGTATATGATGTTGGTTGCACAATTGTATTGTTTCTGTAATGTGTAGAGGTGAAGCCAAGATTTTGCTACTCCAAAACAAAAAAATCATAAAGGACTTGATGATGAATTACTGGTGTTACAATGCCTGCCTAAATTTTCAACACCTTGGCAGTGAAATAGTTTTTTTTCGGCAGCTCTCTGAAAAGAGTAGGAAATTAACAACCTGGAATGCCCACAATGAGAACCAGAGGACTGAAGAGTTAATTTCAGTCCTACATCTGCCTTCATTAGTGGGTACTAGGGCTAAGTGAACCTTCTATTGTATTGATACCTTCTCCAGTGCACACCTTTGGAAGGTCAGGCAATTTGTACTGGTTAATGTGAACCGGATGCCTGCCAGGACAAGAAGGATGAAAAGCCTGAGTAGCTAAAGTTGAAATTAGAAGGAGGGCCACAAATTTACCAGTCAGTAAAATCGTTCCAGGGTAAATCTGTTACCACACCTTGTGGTTTTACCCTGAGGTGATCCAACCCGGGTGATCCAACATGTGGATCGGCGTGCCATACCTGAATTCCAAAAATGTTCCAACCATTTTCCTCATGTAAATTTTGGCTGTTATTACCTGATGACTTGACCACGAGCAAGAATCCTGGCTGTGAGAAATTACCATGTGAAAGAACGTAGCTTGGTTGTGCCACTATGTCTCTGAAACAAGAACTTGAACTAGTGGTCACAATTTGGTGGTAATATTTTGTATAATATGATGAGGTATTCTTATATAATTACTACACTGCATAACATACAAGTGGAGAGCACCTTTGCATATAATATTTAAGTAACATTTCATTTGTATCTATTGGAAATTAATGATTTGAAAGTATTTTTCCGCATAATCATTTTATATAGTCTCACATGTAATTCTTTTAATTCATTTAATCTGAAAGTATATTCATGTTATATTAACGCAGCTGGAGTGAAGGCCTACACATGTATGTTTTATTTTCACAGTTCACTTTCAATGTGGAGATTGTTTTTTAATGTTTTCTCTCCAAGATGCAGGTGTTAGGAGCAGAGACAGAGCTAACAAGAAGCTTATTGTGCGCAAGAGATAAGAAAGCCTGAAACAAGCTGTGCAAGGACGAAAAGGAGTATTCTGGAATTTGGCAGTTTCAACTCTTTTGAAATTGCTGAGACCAAAGTGTATCAAGGCTAAATGTGCAAGTCTTCTGAAGTTGTAGATTCAAATTAAATTAATCGGAAACGTTCTGTTTTCATATGAAAAGTTTTGATTGTGATGTCACCACCTCTGAGGAAATTTTTATTTAAGAAAGACTTAACGCCTCATTATGACTTTCACGGTCTGTTCGTACTCCCCCAATTTATGGGTGGAAGTCCGACTCCATCGGCCTGGCCGACGTAGGTGAAGAGACAGTTGCATCACCAGCACCGCCACACCAGCAAGACTCTGCCAGACATATTACGAGGCGTAATACAGCATGGCGGAGTCTTGCTGGCGTGGTGGTGCTGGCGGTAGAAAACTGCCAGGATCCATCCCCTCGTATGTGTGCAAATGGGGGTGTCTGATTGCGTGTATATGTGCAAATGGGGGTGTCTGAGTGCCTGTATTTGTGGAAATGAGGGTGTCTGAGTGCGTTTGTGAACGAGTGGAGGTGTCTAGATGTATGGAAGGTTGGGGGTGTGTGTCTGCATGCAAGTGGAGGGGGGGTGTTGGGGTGCGAGTAAGTAGGTGTGTGTGTTGGGATACATGCGAGTCGGGGTGCATGTGTGCAAGTCTGCCAGTGAGTGGGGGTTGCATGTGTGCAAGTCTGCCAGTGAGTGGGTGTGTGTGTGTGAATGTATGCGTATGCAGAGAGGTGTGTATGTGAATGTATGCGTTTGTGAAGGGATGGGGTGGTGTTTGTAAGTGTGTGGATGGGTGAGGGGGTGTCTGCATGTATGTGGACGTGTGGGGGTGCGTGTGCCAGCGACAGGTATGGGGATTCCTGTTGCCGGGTGCGTTACCGTCAGGGTATTCGTGGCGGGGTGACTGCCATGGAAAGCCTGGCGGTCTGCAGCCTTGTAATCTGGCCGGCAGGCAGAGGCCTGCTGCTGGGCTGGAGGAGCTCACTGCCGCCCACGTCAGTGCAACTGCACCGGCGGGCCAGGTGGCATTGTGGCGGTTTGGCTTCTGCCAAACCTCACGACTTGTTATGCAGCGGTCTTTACTGCCGGGCCTGCAGCGGGAAGACCGCCATGGTGAGGCTAGTGGTCTGATGACTGCCTGTCTCGTAATGAGGGCCTTAGTCAGTAAAGAAGCATCAGCTTCTTTTCACCCTTTGAGCTGGACAGACCCTTCTGAGGTACAGACCTCATATTTTCTATGTGACTTTATGCCACTGCACCTCTCTTAATAGAGTATTCTGCAGACCCTTTCTCAAATACTACTTTAGAATTAGAATAGTTAGGGATTGGTTTAAATGGTTAGGCAGTAGAACTTAGGGTCAGATGTTTCATCGTCACGGTTTGCACTTCCTAAATAGCGATTTTTAAGAAATCGCTTTTTAAGAAGTGCAAAATGGAATGTATGAAAATTGCGATTTGGTAATAGCAATTTTTTAAAAGTCGCAATCGCTATTACTGAATCGCAATTAGGGAATGGGACTCCTTTTAGGAATTTGCAAATTAGGTAATGCAAACCCCAGGGTGCTGGGGGCCTAGGGCCCCCTTTGATGCACCCCCAAAAAATATTTGTGGACATGTAAAGCGCACACATGCCCAAGGAGCATGTGTGAACTACATGTCATTTTTAAAAATGCATTTGAAATACATTTTTTAAAATTGCACATGCTTACCGCCAAACTTGAGTTTGTGGTAATTGCATTTCCTAAATGCCAAATTCGCATTTAGGAAATGCATGATACATGTGAATAGGTAAACACAAATAGGTATTGCAATTCCCTAATTGGAGTAGCAATTTTAAGGAATCGCTATGTTTGTGGTTCCTTAAAATTGCACTGCGAATTCCTTTCATGAATCATGAAAGGCGATTTTGCTTTCGCAAACGGTGGAATTTTGCAATTCGCTCTGCTTGCAAATGCAAAATCCTTTCATACATCTGGCCCTTAGTTTTGGTACCTAAGAACGACATGCCTTTTCTGATTTTCTTTACTGTGGCAATTGAAGTCTTGGTCTTGTGCATGCTGACTAAGTTTAATATTGTACGACGGTTTAACTCTCCATTGGTGATTTTTTATATCTCTTCTATGGTTTTGAGACTCATTTATAGTCTGTAATAAAACCCTATTAACCTCTGAATTGACTCCAAATATTATTATATGATATTTGGGTTGTACAAAATTTGATTGAAATTATTTAATTACTCTCTCTCTCTATTCCTTGGAACTGAGAATTAAAGATAGATCGGTCCCCAGAAATAGAGATAGGGCCATTGGCTTCATCGCATCCAACAGTATTTGTGCCTGATCATGGTATTTCTGTGGCTCTCAAAAAAGTGTCTGGCATGCTAAACAGCCATTGATCTGGTTGGTTCGATGCATACAGTCTCAATTACAAATGTTCTGCGAGTGACACGATCTGCTTTGCTAGTGCCTGACCTGCTATGCTAAAATTAGAAGAAGCAATGAAAACATTGCTTTCTGTACTGTCAAGAAAGCCACCGTGTTGAGGGTTGGTATGCGCTTTGGGTGGTCGTGTGACAATATTTATGGCATTACAAAGACCACCAGTTGGGGTTCCACCTCTTTTGTCTTTCTCTTCAGTGGCTGATGAGAATGTACAATCATGAACATTCATCAGTAATATCACTTGTTTAAAAGGAACTGTTAACGCGTCCCTTACTAGATAACTTACTTAGACTGGGACTCGTTTTAGGCCAATTAATCTTTTGACCCTGATTGAAGACACTTTAGGACAAGACAATTAATTATCATACCAATCAATAGATCAATAACATCATCAATAGTCACCATAACAAATTAATTCAATCTAAGTAATGACATTAATGAGAATCGGGACACACTATGACCTTTCAGTCATGAATAACCACACAGAATTTATAAGGATTTTGATATTTTTTCCCTATTGGTTACAATCTACTAGCAAATTTATTAGTCTCAAAAACATAAAACACATCAACACTGTTATAATATGGCAAGTCGAATAAGATTTCAGCAGTACAAAAACCATAAACATTAGAACAGAGCACAACGTCAACATGGGTTAACTTTAGCAGAATCTCATTAGCGCGTTATTCAACAAAGCATAGATCCAGTCATTTGTCTATTTGCGTCCGTTCAGTGTACTCCTCAACTAACCTCGAATTAGCATTAGAATGTTGGGCTTCATGCACAACAATTTAGCAGCACAAATTTAGAAAACATCTAACTATGGTCTCTATTAAAAGGAAGCAGTTGGTACCCAGAAAGGAAAGGCAAACAGACAATTACAATTGCATCATCATATAGTTACCCTCCATAATGGGTCAGCATACAGAGTCCGTCTTCGTCCTCAGGACATCAGTTGATTCGCCATCAGCCGGGAAACTCAGCAAAGTTCAGCAAGACGGGCAATAAGGAATACCTCCCTCATAAGGAGGAAAAGTATAAAATCGGGCAAGGCAAAGTAAGGATGGTTCAAAGGATCAAACAGCAAAGTCAGAGTGCAAAGTGGCTGGGCAATAGCAAAAAGGCGTGCAACGCTTGTAATGGCTCCGGAATGACATATAATGGCTGATTTCTCTTCGTGTCCAAGAATTATATCGATCTTGTTGTACAGTCCCCTAATTTCCAATTGGGCAAGTTTTGGTGCACCACTATCTCCATCCAATGGTTTACTTGTTGCCTCATTAAAATTGTCACCTTAGAACAGTTCTCACGTAGTTTATTGGCTCCTGTAATTTGACGTCTCCAACGGGTAGAATGTCAGGTACGAGTCTTACTCTCCCAGGCTCAGTCAGTAGTTCCATTGTCTTTACCAGTTCAGGCGACCTTGTACCTGTTGCAAGTTTACATTGTTGCATTCGGCAAGAATGTCTCCTTGAGCAAGTCGAGTGTCATGAGAAAGAATTTACTACGGCTACACACATCTTCTAGCTTCTGGAAAAATACGGCTACATGTCCTTCAGCAGGTCAGCACATTGCACGTTAGAAAAACACATTTAATATGAAACCGGGCAGCTAGGCCCAACTCATGTTAACTAAGGCCTAGTAACTAATTTAGCAAATCTTCAACATATTACTCTTAATACTAATACGGAATCATATATTAGTACATTATTAATGCATTATTAATTAACTTCCTTAATCCTCGTATACATTGATGGCCACTCCCCGTGGGCACATTTCAAACGCATGTTTAGTAAAACACAGCAATACATTTTCTATGCAGCATCATTAGGCATTAATTCGCAAGTATTTCATTGTTAATTCTGATTATAAAAACTACACTCCAACAATCCCTCCTCTGATGACACTTGTCATCACACAAATCCATTCCTCAACAATCTTTTACTTTTTCAATTCCTTCATTTCGATTTCTTCTTTCTGATTTGCCTTTTCATATCTTGCTCTGAACATTTTCTCCTTTTTCTTGTCTTCCCTCCTCTCTTTATATTTTGCACATTTTACTTTACTTCTTTCGCAAATTTTGTTAAATAACCATAGTCCGAATAAACAACCCAAAACAATTACTATTCCCTGTATTAGTTTTCCCAAGAACCCATGCCAAAGACCACTAAACCTGCTTCCCACACGCGCAAATCCCTCTCCAACTTTTTCCCAGACTCCTGGTTCTTTCAGTTCCTTCAAATCTGCACTATCTCGTGTTAGGTTAGTAATCATACTTCTAATTTCATTACTATTATCTGGCATATAGGCACAACAGTGGCGCTCATTAAGCATCTTACAGACTCTGCCACTTTTCGTTAAAAGAATGTCTAAAGCAAGCCTATTTTGAAGAGTCATAGCCCTCTCTGCAGCAAGTTCAGTATCCATCAGGAGTATAGCCCCTGTGAAGTTTGTCAGCATGTTATCCACAATAGTAGACATCTTTCAAATCTTTACGGAATTCAAAATGATCCCCACTGAAGGAATTATTGCTCCAAATATGTCTCCTACTACACCAGCAGCAGTTTCTCTCTTTTGTCTAGCACGAAGTAATTCTATCACTTTCGGGAATTTCTTTAAATCATCCAGTTGAGAAATCTTTGGAAAAACTATTCCCAAATAACATGTCCCATACCATCCCTTTGGAAGACGGTAATAAGCACTAAGTCCACAAATATAATAGACCCCTGGGATCGCTTGATCCATTCCATTCAGCATGAACGTCCATTTATTCTGAAACAAAAACACATGCTTGCACTCACTCGTTCCCACAAACACAGTATCATAATATGAATTTAGTCGCGTAATGCAAAGCCTAGCTACATGTTTTGCATCTAAAGCTAGCTTCCCTTGTTCCCTAACCTCATTATTACTATTACTAAGGAATGTTCGTTGCTGTAAGCCCTTTTCTAATTTTCCCTTTAAAACCCTCCTTCTGTCTTCGGTGTGATCTAAAAAGCTCTTTTCTAAAGGTGTAAGCAAGCATGTCAAATTATTGCGGTGCGCATATGATGTACTAATTGTCATTCTAGGCTCGAACAAACCCTTAACCAGTTTTATGGCATAATATTTAGCTACACTATTCAAATCTTCTATGATAGGAACATAAGAAAACACTAAGGTGGTCATTACAACCCTGGCGGACGGTGTTAAAGCGGCGATAAGACCGCCAACAGGCCGGCGGTAAAATTTTTGCAATTACGACCGTGGCGGAAACCGCCAACAAAGACAGGCACTTTAACACTCCGACCGCCATGGCGGTACAAACAAACAGCGCAGCGGTCACCGCCAACAGACAGGCGGAAGACAATGTACCGCCCACAGTATCACAACCTACCAATCCGCCACCTTTTCCGGGGCGGATTCACCGCGGATAAAAACACGGCGGAAACAGCCATTTCAAAGGGAAAACGCTCACCTCTACACACTCCACGAGGAAGGAGGGCACCATGGAGTCGGAACTTCATATTCTTCCAGCGCTAGTCTTCCTGCTCATCTACGAGGAGCATCAACGCCGGCGGCGAAGACCACGTGAGTACTGCACCTACGACATAGGGGAGGGGGGAGGAAAAAAACAGGGACACACACACTCAACACCCCAACCCCTACCCGACCCTCACCCACTACAACACACACACCAATGCTTATCTATACATTACAGTAACACCCCCAACCCCCCCCTTGGAAGAATGCAAAGACAAAAGGAAATGAGTGGAACCATTGTAATATATCAAAATACAGTAAGCAAATATATACATATATATACACAATAAACAAAATATACTCCAAGATTAGCAGTGCAGGTATTGCACCATTCATAGTCCGTGGACCACTGGGCCCAAAATGCATAGGTGAGGCCCACACAAGATACCCGATCCAAACGGAGAGAACACTGCAGGGGCATCAGATAGAAATACAACAGGCACCTCAGGGGGAAGGAAAGGGGGGGCACCTCAGCCGGATGAGTGCACCACGCCAAATCCACGAGGGGGCTCCATGCCCATTGATGTATCCTGGGGAGTGCAAAGCCACAGTCTCTCAAGTCTCTACAGTGGGTGGGTTTCCCACTGTTCCATCCTGGGGAGTGCAAAGCCACAGTCTCTCACGTCTCTACAGTGGGTGGATTGCCCACTGTTCCATCCTGGGGAGTGCAAAGCCACAGTCTCTCAAGTCTCTACAGTGGGTGGGTTGCCCACTGTTCCATCCTGGGGAGTGCAAAGCCACAGTCTCTCAAGTCACTACAGTGGGTGGGTTGCCCACTGTACCATCCTGGGGAGTGCAAAGCCACAGTCTCTCAAGTCTCTACAGTGGGTGGGTTGCCCACTGTTCCATCCTGGGGAGTGCAAAGCCACAGTATCTCAAGTCACTACAGTGGGTGGGTTGCCCACTGTTCCATCCTGGGGAGTGGAAAGCCACAGTCTCTCAAGTAGATGCAGGTCTCCACTGGTTCTGGAGGGGGACTGGTGCCCAGATTGCTTCATCCTGCCAAGGACAGACGGAGTGGATGCAGGTCTCCACTGGTTCTGGAGGGGGACTGGTGCCCAGAGTGCAGCACTCACCCCGTGACGGTCCCAGTTGCATCACTGCCCCTGCCACAAATGGGCTAGCGTTGCTTTCCATGGCGGTCTTTGCCCTGTTCAGCGGTCCTTGCCATGGCGGTCTTTGCCCTGTTCAGCGGTCCTTGCCATGGCGGTCTTTGCCCTGTTCAGCGGTCCTTGGCCTGTTCAGCGGTGCTTGAGTTGCCAGTGTCTGACCTGTTCAGCGGTGCTTTCCATTGCGGTCTTTGCCCTGTTCAGCGGTCCTTGCCATGGCGGTCTTTGCCCTGTTCAGCGGTCCTTGGCCTGTTCAGTGGTGCTTGAGTTGCCAGTGTCTGACCTGTTCAGCGGTGCTTTCCATGGCGGTCTTTGCCCTGTTCAGCGGTCCTTGCCATGGCGGTCTTTGCCCTGTTCAGAGGTCCTTCCCAAGGCGGTCCTTCATTGCCCAGCAGGGCTGTGGCTTGCGGGGCCCTCCTGGCCAGCTGGGCTGTGGCTAGCGGTGGCCTCCTGGGCAGTGACTCTGGCGGTGGCCTCCTGGGCAGTGACTCTGGTGGTGGCCTCCTGGGCAGTGACGATGGGGCTGGCGGTGGCCTCCTGGACAGTGACTCTGGCGGTGGCCTCCTGGGCAGTGAGGATGGGGCTGGCTGTGGTCTCCTGGGCAGTGACTCTGGCGGTGGCCTCCTGGGAAGTGACTCTGGCTGTGGCCTCCTGGGCAGTGACGATGGGGCTGGCGGTGGCCTCCTGGGCAGTGACGATGGGGCTGGCGGTGGCCTCCTGGACAGTGACTCTGGCGGTGGCCTCCTGGGCAGTGAGGATGGGGCTGGCGGTGGCCTCCTGGGCAGTGCCTCTGGCGGTGGCCTCCTGGGCAGTGACTCTGGCAGTGGCCTCCTGGGCAGTGACTCTGGCGGTGGCCTCCTGGGCAGTGACGATGGGGCTGGCGGTGGCCTCCTGGGCAGTGACTCTGGCAGTGGCCTCCTGGGCAGTGACGATGGGGCTGGCGGTGGCCTCCTGGGCAGTGACGATGGGGCTGGCGGTGGCTTCCTGGGCAGTGACTCTGGCGGTGGCCTCCTGGGCAGCGGGGATGATGGCGGTCTTCTCCGCCGTGCTGCTCCTCCCAGACTTTGGAGATTTCTTCTGCCCCTTCCCCACCTTGGGAGGAGTCACAGCTGAGTCGACACTCCCCCCGGGACCCCTGTGAGCGGCTTGGCTGGCTGGAGTCTTCCCCCTCTCCCGCCGGGCCCTGTCCAACTTCTGGTGCTTCACAGTGGGGGGACTGGCTGTGCTGTGGCTCCGTGCCACACTGGCTGCCCTGGTGGCCGGTGCACTCCACATACCTGTAACAACAGGCACCACTGTTCCCGGAGATTTTTTGGCTGAGGTGCTAGTACGGGACCTATGAGTTGGACGGGGGGTGTGGTGGTGGGAAATAGGTTAATGGGGAACAGGAAAGGTTTTTGGGAGACACTGGGACGGGTAGCTGGAGGGGGTTTGGGAGTGGAGGAAGAGGTGGTGGTTGTAGAAGGTGTACGTTTGGTGACTTTGGGTGAAGGTGCATGCGCTGGAGGCTGTCGTGAGGTGGATGGCTGTTGGGTGGGTGTGTGCCTGTGTTTGTGTATCTTCGGAGGGGGCGTCACAGACACACTGGGAGAGGACACAGGGGACGTGTAAATGGTAGTGGGGGTGGTGAGTGCACATGAGCGGGGTGTGGTGGTGGGTGTGCTGGTGCGGGACGTAGTGGTTGTAGTGGTAGTGCATGCAGGTGTGAGTGTAGACGAGACTGGGAGGGAGGAGGGAGATGAGGAGGAGGGGAACACAGTGGAGGCAGTGGATGTTGGTGTATCTGTATGTGTGTGATGCTTGCGTGAGTGCCTGTGGGATGTGTGGTGCTCATGCTTGCCTGAGCTTCCCTTGTGTGTTGAGGTGTGTGCAGGCTGGTCTGATGGTGTGCTTGGGATAGGCAGAGGTACAGGTGATTGGGTCTGTGTGGAGGACGTTGGAGGGGGGAGGCTAGACACAGGGACAATGGCTGCCATCAGTGCTGAGGCCAGAGTCTGAACGGTTCGGTGAAGGGCAGCCTGACCAGAATGAATGCCCTCCAGAAATGCATTTGTGTGTTGCAACTCCCTTTCTACACCCTGGATGGCATTCAAAATGGTAGACTGCCCAACAGTGAGGGACCTGAGGAGGTCAATGGCCTCCTTACTGAGGGCAGCAGAGGTGACTGGGGCAGGGGCTGAGGTGCCTGGGGCGAAGGTGATGCCCACCCTCCTGGGTGAGCGGCACGGGGCGAAGGCTGAGGGGCTGCTGGGAGGGCGGTGCTGGTAGGGGGGGTGGCGGCTGTACCTGTAGAAGTGGGGGGCACAGATGTTGCCGCCACCACAAGGGAGCTCCCATCGGAGGATGAGTCCGTGTCGCTGGTTGCAGATCCTGTGACCGCCGTGGTGCTCCCCTCGCCCTCCGTCCCACTGGTGTATTCTGAGTCCGTAGTGTGGCCCTCCATGGCCATGTGGGATGCAGCTCCCTCGTGCTCCAGTGCCACTGTACCTCCGCCTGATGATGCTAATGCACACAAGAACAGGGAGACCACAAAAAGGGGGGGACGACAGAAGAAAGTCAGGTTGAGTGCATGGCTTACCCCTACCGTTCGCGGACAATACAGACACAGCAGCCCCCTGCACTACGTTGCGCTGTTGGGCTCTACAGATGCATTTCCTGGGAAATGGCCTACAAGGCTATGGACGACATCTGCACACATAGGTGACACAGGGGCATGAATACCTGTACTTGGCACTCTACAGAGGTGGGGTGGGGTGCCAAATGGGCTGCCTTACGGAGGGGCCTTGCCTACGGAACTCGCCCTGGCCTAGGGAAACCCACAGCCCTCCTCCCCCACCCAGACACCTTCACTGCACGCAAAGTCCGCTGAATGAGAGAGTACTCACCCCCTTGTGTCTGCAGTGATGCCCTCAAGCGCCCATCCAACTCAGGGTAGGCCACCGCCAGGATCCTGAACATCAGGGGGGTCATGGTTCGACAGCCACCCCTCCCACGTTGGGAGGCCATCCCCAGCTGAGCCTCCGCCGTCTTCTTGCTCCAGCGGCGAATGTCCTCCCATCTTTTACGGCAGTGGGTGCTCCATCTGTGGTGGACCCCCAGGGTCCAGACGTCCTTGGCGATGGCACGCCAAATATCCTTCTTCTGGTGGGCGCTGACCTACATGACATGTAGAGGGGAAGAAGAGAAGTAATTACCAACTGCACCGTCAAAGTGAGTGGCCCACATCCCTACCCTTGCCATGTGGCACATGCATTCACATTCCTTCAAGCACGAAGAACTCTGCCCCCTTCCTTCTTACAACCAGCCCTCTCCACACAGGCATAGCCCACACAACATGCTCCCTGTGTACTTACCTGTTGGTCTGGAGGACCTTAAAGTAGCGTGTACTGGGGGAGGACCCCGTCGACGAGCTTCTCCAACTCCTCTGCAGTGAAGGCAGGGGCCCTTTCCCCAGACGCACGAGCCATTGTCTCTTCCAGACCGAGGTCACAGCAGCACTTGCAGTGTAGGTCCTCTCCTGTCGAAGATCAGGTATCGAGTGATTCAACAGATAGAAAATGGCGGTCACGTCCGCGGCAGTCACGTCCGCGGCGGTGCGTACCATCACCGCCGGCGTACATCGTCATTGGCTCCTGGGACCCATAGGGTTCAATGTTAACCAATGCAGCATTGCGCCGCAGTCTTCGACCGCCTACCGCGACGGTGTACAACGCCAGCGCAGTTACCTCACATCCCATTGTCCCAGTTTAGAGGTCAGGCAGCTGCCATTTCAGGGGCCCACATGGCCTAGTTACCAACTGCGTCACACATACCTAGGCCTTGTCTCACAACACAAATACAGGCCACATTTTGTGTATGAATGGTGTTCTGTGTAGACTGTGGGTACATACCTCTGAGTTGTTTGACTCTGTGCTCGCTGTTGTCCTTCATAGGCACCGTCCGCTGGGACATGTGAGGAGATGGCGGAATCCTCCGGTGTACCGACTGCTGGTGGACCTGTCGACAATGAAGGAAAAAATCTGATAATCACCTACAGGTTTGACCATTCCACAATCCAGGAACTGTGTACACAGTTGGAGCCAGACCTGATGTCAGCAATCCGCCATCCCACAGGAATCCCCCCTCAAGTGCAGGTGCTATCAGTGCTCCATTTCCTTGCAAGTGGGTCATTTCAAACAACAGTGGCCATGGCATCAGGGATGTCACAGCCTATGTTTTCCAACGTGTTATCCAGAGTGTTGTCTGCCCTACTGAAACACATGTGGAGCTATGTCGTTTTCCCTCAGGTGGAGGACTTGCCTACAGTGAAAGGTGACTTCTATGCCATGGGACATATCCCCAACATCATAGGTGCCATTGATGGGACCCATGTAGCTTTGGTCCCCCCCACAGGAGTGAAAAGGTGTACAGGAACCGAAAGAGTTATCATTCCATGAATGTACAGATGGTATGTTTGGCAGACCAGTACATCTCCTAGGTAAATGCTATGTTCCCTGGCTCTGTGCATGACACCTACATCCTGCGGAATAGCAGCATCCCTTATGTTATGGGTCAACTCCAGAGGCACCGGGTGTGGCTATTAGGGGACTCTGGTTACCCCAACCTGTCATGGCTACTGACCCCAGTGAGGAATCCCAGGACCAGGGCAGAGGAACGCTACAATGAGGCCCATGGGCGACTAGGAGGGTGATCGAACGCACCTTCGGCCTCCTGAAGGCCAGGTTCAGGTGCCTCCATATGACAGGTGGATCGCTATTCTACTCACCAAAGAAGGTGTGCCAGATCATCGTGGCCTGCTGTATGCTTCATAACTTGGCTTTGCGACGACAGGTGCCTTTTCTGCAGGAGGATGGTCCAGATGGCGGTGTTGTCGCAGCTGTGGAGCCTGTGGACAGTGATGAGGAGGAAGCAGAGGAAGAAGACATTGACAACAGGGACTCAGTCATCCAGCAATATTTCCAGTGACACAGGTGAGAAAACATTCCTGCCTACTACAAGTACTTTAACACTTCTACCTCTATCCTGTCTGTCTATTTCACCCAGTGTATGGTCACTGAGTTGTCATTTTCCCTCACGGTTTCACAGGTGTGGTTTCCAACGTGTGTCATCTGCTTAGATTCCTCATGGACTTGAGCTGTGTGACATTGGTATGTTGACATGACATTTGAAAAAAAGCATTTTGTCACTGTAATTGCTAATACACAATTTCGAATTCACAGACTGACTCCAGATTGTTTTGTGCTTCAAGGGTGTTTATTGAAGTGCTCAATATTGGAGGGGGTTGTAAAATGGTGAGGGGTGATGGTGGAGGAATGTCCATGGCAGAGTCCAGTCTATTAGTCTCACAGGTGCATTGCCCATATGGGCATAGGAAGTGGAGCTGGGACAGTTCCAATATAGACAGGGTTACAAAGTGAGACAGTAGGATGACAATCATGGTCTCATTTCTTGGCGGGGGTCTTGGCATCGTGCTCTGTCTTGTTCCTGGATCTCAGGGAGCGTTTGCGGGGTGGTTCTCCATTTGCAGGGGGTGGGGTGCTGGTGTAGTGGTCCTGTGGCGGTGCCTCCTGTCCACTTGCGCCGGCGGAGGTGGTGGGCAGTTAATCGTCCATGCTAGTGTCAGGGGCACCTTGGAGTGCCACAGTGTCCCTCCTGGTGTTAAGTATTTCCTTCAGCACCCCTACGATGGTGCCCAGGGCGGAGCTGATGGTTCTGAGTTCCTCCCTGAAGCCCAAATACTGTTCCTCCTGCATGCGCTGGGTCTCCTGAAACTTGGCCAGGACCGTTGCCATCGTCTCCTGGGAGTGGTGGTATGCTCCCATGATGGAGGAGAGGGCCTCGTGGAGAGTGGGTTCCCTTGGCCTGTCCGCCCCCTGTCGCACGGCAGCACTCCCAGTTCCCCTGTGTTCCTGGGCCTCCGTCCCCTGGACCGTGTGCCCACTGCCACTGCCCCCAGGTCCCTGTTGTTGTTGGGGTGGTGGGTTATCCTGGGTTCCCTGTAGTGGTGGACACACAGCTGATTGACGTGTCCTGGGGACGGAGGTATTGGCCCGCTGGGTGGGTGCTGTGCTGGTGTTACCAGAGGGTGGAAGGTCTGTGGTGGGCTGTGCCTGTGTGAGGGGAACCAACTGTCCCGAGGCCCACGATGGTCCGGGCTGGTCACCTGGATCCAGTTGGACAGAATTGCTGTCATCACCGTGGGCCTCTTCTGTGGGTGGGGTGGAGATGTCTGGACCCTCCTGTCTGGTGACGTTGGGTAGGGGTCCTGCAGGGGTGTAAAAACATGATTATTGCATCTGTGTGTATCATGGTGTGCAATGGGTGGGTGACCGTGTGCCCCAGTGCTAGCATTCCTGTGTGGGGGCTTGTGTCATGATGGTTGAGGGGGGTGTTATGGGTATGTGCAGTGGGTATGCTTTAGTGATGGGTGTCCATGCTTTGTTGTGTCATGCAGGGCTTGGTGTTTGGATGTGTGGTTTGTGTTATTGGTACATTTGTGAGGAGTTGGAGTGATAGGGGAGGATGTGAGGGTGGGGGTCTGTAATAGCATGCAGGTAGGGTGGGGGATATGGTAGTTAAAGGTTTGACTTACCAGAGTCCATTCCTCCACCGACTCCTGCGAGGCCCTCAGGATGCAGAATCGCCAAGACCTGCTCCTCCCATGTTGTTAGTTGTGGGTGAGGAGGTGGGGGTCCGCCGCCAGTCCGCTGTACCGCCAGGTGGTGTCTTGAGACCACAGAATGCACCTTCCCCCGTAGGTCGTTCCACCTCTTCCTGATGTCGTCCCGATTTCTTGGATGCTGTCCCACTGCGTTGACCCTGTCGACTATTCTTCGCCATAGCTCCATCTTCCTTGCAATTGAGGTGTGCTGCACCTGTGATCCGAAGAGCTGTGGCTCTACCCGGACGATTTCCTCCACCATGACCCTGAGGTCCTCCTCCGAGAACCTGGGGTGTCTTTGCCGTGCCATGGGGTGGTGTGGGTGATGTGTGGGGTGGGGTGTGTGGTGATAAGTGTGGTGATATGTAGTGGTGTGTGGTGATATGAAGTTGTGTGGGTGATGGTGTTGAGTGCCTGTGGCTGCTAGTTTGTGGATGGTGGTGTCTCTCTCTGGCCTTCTTTCGGATTTTTTGGTCGTAGGGGTTTGTGGGTGATGTGGGTGTGTGTTTTATATTGTACTGGGTGTGTGGGAGTGGTGTGTGTATGTGTATCAGGTGTGTATTTTGAATTGTCCAATGTGGCGGTGTTTTGTAGAAGTGTGTGTATTTTGAGCGCGGCGGTGTGTACCGCCAATGGAATACCGCGGTTGAAAGACCGCTGCGTGGATTTGTGTGTTGTGATAGTGTGGGCGTATTTCTGTTGGCGTGACGGTGGAGGTTTTGTTTTCGCCAGTTTATCACTGACCTTTGGTGTGGCGGAGTTGTGTGGGTGTCTGAATTTTGTCGGATTTCGATATGTGGATCATAATAGCTGTGGCGGAATTCCTCGGCCGCGGCGGTGTGTTGGCGGTCTTCTGCACGGCGGTAAGCGGCTTTTACCGCCAATGTTGTAATGACCCCCTAAATCATAATTGGAATAAATATATTGCACTTCCTCCTGATTATAGAAACGTGTTAGTAGCAGACTACAACTAATCCCGTAAATTAATGGCAAGCTGTGATAGGTAACTCCCTCTTGGAATGAAAGAGGAATTTGTGAACACACATAACAAGCCTTCGCCTCCACAGTGTCAACATACTCACTCAGCAAGCGATAGAAAACGTTAATAGACAGCTCCCCTTTTGCATTACTCTCGCCATGCAAATACTTTGCATCCCGCTCAAATCTATCCCACGGTGTTAGTGTAGCAGTTTCAGAAACTGTAGCATTGTTAGCTTCACTCTCATCCACTTGACGGATTTCCACAAATATTGCTATAACGAATATCACACATACAACAGCCAAAGCAATACCCAAATATTTACAACGCTTATTTCCCTCAACATCATCTCCTGATCTAGGCATGATCTGTAAAGAATCAGAAAGTAAAGTACTATAAACAAACAACTAATATGAGGATGGCTAATAACTCTCTTTTCTTTTGCAAAGCTAAGCAAAGTTTTTCTTCTGCAAGTATTTACAGCTTTCTCATTCACCCCAGGGTCTTTGTCGAATCAGGTTCGCAGCTTGTCACAATCGGTTTTCAGAGTCAAATCAGGTTAACAGTGTCACATCCGGCAACTTTATCAGTCTCTTTTCTCAGGTTTCCCTTTATTTAATTTTCAGCTTAACACAGTCTCTTTCCCTTGCAGCCAACTTCAAGTACCATAATATTGGCCTGGAACTTCTCGATCAAAACAGAACGCCAAGAACTCTTGTTGCCACTCAGCTGTTGTTGCATAAGCCCATTCAGGACCTGCGTATCTCCTGTTTGCAATTCACTTTCTTTTCAGTTTGCAATCACCCTGCAACTCTCCTTCACTGAGATCTTCTTTTCTTGTAGTATCAACCTCTTCCTCTATTGTTTCATTTATGAACACTTTCTCTTTTGCAGCTTGTGGCTCTGGCCATTTATCTCCTTTAAGTGATTTCCTACCGCTCAGCTTTTCAGGATGCTGATCAATGCCCTCCTCTTGTGCTATGGTGTTTTTTCCTGATGGATCTGCAAGTGGCTCAGGAGGAGTCGAAACACTTTGACTTCCCTCTGTTTCGCCTCCTTCGCCTTCCGGGTCTGTCAGGGGTTCAACCTCAAACCAGTATCCGTCTGCTTCTGGGAGAACCTCTCTTTGGGTCGGTCCTCCTGGTGCCTCAGTTGAGATAGGCTCACCGTCACCCTTCAGGAGCTTGTTTGCTGGTTGAGTGACCAAGCCGTCCTCAACGGGCTCTCCTTCAGTCTCAGTTCCCCTTTGATTACTCTCTGGGCCTGAGACTTCCTTTTCTGTAGCTGTTATTTTCGACAACTCAAGTTCCTCATCAGTTGGGCACGTCACCTTCTTTGTGTGACTGGCATGGATCCAGATTGGAATTCCCGCACACTTCACAGCAGTAGTAGTCGTCAGTATCACTTGATACGGCCCCTTCCAACGTGGCTCCAAACACGACTTCCTCACGTGTTTCTTGACAACAACCCAGTCACCTGCTTTCAGATTGTGACCTGGGTCATTTATCGGCGGCAGTGTGGTTGCTTCCACCTAGTGAGAGAAAGAGCGGACAACGTCAGCCAGACCCTTTCAGTAGTCCAACACCATATCATCCGTGATATTCACAAGAGCATTTGCAGGCACTGCGGGCAGTTGCATAGCTCGGCCCATGAGAATTTCATGAGGAGACAGTCCTGTTTTCTTGTTGGGTGTATTTCTCATTGACATTAGCACTAAAGGCAATGCATCTGGCCATTTCAAATTTGTAGCTGCACACATTTTCGCCATTCTCGACTTCAAGGTACCATTCATCTCCTCCACTAGACCTGAGGCTTCAGGACGGTAGCTACAATGCAACTTCTGTTCAATGCTCAGTGAGGCACACAAGAGCTTAACCACCTCATTGTTGAAGTGACTTCCCCTATCTGATTCTAAAGAGATCGGGAACCCGAAACGTGGTATTTACTCCCTAAGCAGCAACTTCGCTACTGTGAGACTGTCATTCCTACGTGTAGGGTAAGCTTCAATCCAGTGACTGAAAATGCACACAATCACCAACACGTACCTCAAGCATTTAAATACAATCCATCTGCATCCGGCTGAATGGACCTCCTGCTCTCCCAGTGTGGCTCAAATTCACCACAGTCCCTTTCCCTGCATTCATCTGCTGACAGATGATGCACCTGTGACAGATTACTTCTGCAGCTTGCCTGAATTTTGGATTGAACCAATCGACTTTGAACAACCTGATCATGGCGTCTCTCCCAATATGTGCTTGACCATGGTAAGACCTGGCAAACTGTGACAAGAGACTGTTTAGCAAAACCATTTCCCCCTCATCTGAAACCCACAAATCATCTGGTCTTTGTACACATTGCAT
This sequence comes from Pleurodeles waltl, assembly GCF_031143425.1. Lineage (NCBI taxonomy): Eukaryota > Metazoa > Chordata > Amphibia > Caudata > Salamandridae > Pleurodeles > Pleurodeles waltl. Next base: position 317,036,420 of record NC_090448.1, on the reverse strand, counting down.
TTTAAGCCAAGAACGTTTCTTCTCTTTGCTGGCACGTCCCTGCAACAATTTTAACTCTTCCATTGTGTCAACCACCCTCAATGCATAACCTGTGCACGTCTCATTTTCTGTTTCCGGTAGCAATTCCCACTGATCTTTGAACGATATACAGTTCAATGCACAAAACCTTGCAACTTGATCTGCATATCCATTTCCCACTGACACAAAGGGCCTCCGCCCGCCAGGATGCCGCCCTCCAAAATACCACGCCGCGGTCAAAAGACCGCGGCGGGTATTACGAGTTTTCCCCTGGGCTGGCGGGCGGTTGCTGAAAAACCGCCCGCCAGCCCAGGGGAAAACGACCTTCCCACGAGGATGCCGGCTCGTAATCGAGCCGGCGGAGTGGGAAGGTGCGACGGGTGCAGTGGCACCCGTCGCGTATTTCAGTGTCTGCAGGGCAGACACTGAAATACTTTGCGGGGCCCTCTTACGGGGGCCCCTGCCGTGCCCATGCCATTGGCATGGGCACGGCAGGGGCCCCCAGGGGCCCCGCGACCCCCCCTACCGCCATCCTGTTCATGGCGGCTTTCCCGCCATGAACAGGATGGCGGTAGGGGGGGTCAGAATCCTCATGGCTGCGGAGCGCGCTCCGCAGCCATGGAGGATTCAAACGAGCAGCGGAAAGTCAGCGGGAGACCGCTGACTTTCCGCTTCTGAACCGCCGCGGTCAGAATGCTCGTTGGAGCACCGCCAGCCTGTTGGCGGTGCTCCCGTGGAGGGTCAGAATGACCCTCAAAGTCTTGTGATTTCACATGAGCGCTGCATTTAACCACGCAATTTCAAGAGGTAACTGAATCGCGTGCAACAACTCCTTAATTCTTTCACCATTTTTCACTGGAGAACCAGAAGAGGTCATGAAACCCCTCTGTGATCATAACTGGCCAAAATCATGGAAAATTCCAAATCCGTATCTGCTGTCAGTATAGATAGTAACTTTCAATTTGTCAGCAGCATGGCATGCCCTAGTAAGAGCAACCAATTCAGCCACTTGAGCAGAGTATACTCTTTCAAGCCAAGATGCTTCTAGGATACCAATGATTGTACACACAGCGTATCCGGCTCTCAGTACTCCCACTGAGTCTCTCAGGCATGAACCATCAACAAAGATAATGTAATCGTTTTCCTCCAATTGGGTATCTTTAATGTCGGGTCTCGGTTTGGTGCACAGTTCTGTTACCTCAAGACAATCATGTTCTACTTCCTCAGCATCATCAACATCTGTGTTCTCATTAGGGAGCAAAGTTGCCGGGTTTAACACAGTACATCGTTTGAGTGACACATTTGGTGACCCCTGTATAATTGTCTCATACTTGGTCAATCTAGCATTTGTCATATGCTGCGTCTTGGTTCGGGTCAACAGTATTTCAACTGAATGTGGGACCATTACTGTCAAAGGATGTCCCATCACTATGCCTTCACACTGAATGAGGCTTTGACCAACTGCTGCAACTGCACGCAGACAACCCGGTAAGGCTGCTGCAACTGGGTCCAAAGTAGCTGAAAAATATGCTACTGGGTGGTTAGCACCTCAATGGACCTGTGTCAGGACAGACAAGGAACAAGCATCACGTTCATGACAAAACAGTACAAAAGGCTTTGTGTAGTCAGGCATACCTAAAGCTGGTGCCCTGCACATGCACTCTCTCAGTTCAATGAATGCCCTCATCTCTTTCTCGGACATAGTCAGGGTATTTGGGCCATCCTTAACCTCCTTGACAGTCAGCCTCACCAAAGGCTTAGAGATAATCAAGAAGTTGGGGATCCACTGGCGACAGTAGCCCACCATTCCCCAAAACATCCTGATGTCCCTCTTGGATGCCGGGAGATTCATCTGCAATATGGCTGTCACTCTTTCTTTGGATATTTTCCTTGATCCCTTCTCAATCAGATGGCCTAAGTACTTCACTTCTTTCTGACAGTACTGCAGTTTCTTTGGGGACACTTTATGTCCTTCTTTCCCAAATGATTCAGTAAGGCAATAGTGTCGTACCTACAGTCATCTTTTGTTTTGGACGCAATCAACAAATCATCAATGTACTGTACTAGAGTCGAATTAAAAGGCAGTTCCAATGACTCCAAATCCTTCTTCAATATCTGATTGAAGATGAAAGGCAATTCTGAGAACCCTTGAGGAATTCGACACCAACTGTAAACCTTGTCCAAGAATTTGAAACTGAAGAGAAATTGGCTATCCTCATGAAGAGGCACAGAAAAGAACGCTTGAGACGACCTGTGGACTGTGAACCACTCTGCATCGCATGGAACCAGAAACATGATCACGGCTGGATTTGGCACTATGGGGCAACACTTCACCACTGTCTCATAAATTTTTCTCAGATCTTGGACAATTCGGACTTTCCCACAAGGCTTTCTCAGACCCATTATTGGTGAATTACATGGGCTGCTCATCACTTCTTTTAGGACCCCTTGCTTCATAAAGTCTGCGATTATCTGCGTCACCTGTATAAGGACATCTTGTGCCATGTGGTACTGCGGTACCTGGGGAAACACGGCATTTGGCTTCACATCTGTTTTGACTGGTTCTACTCCTTTTATCAATCCCACTTCCTTTCCTGTCATGTCCCACACTTTCTCTGTCACTGTTCCCTGTAATTCGGTTGGTAAATCAGTCACTGTGAACATTGGGAAGAAGCTTATCAAAGGGTACTCCTCATCTGTGGTCTCCGTCTCAGGTTCTGAGATCTGACCATCATCCCCTTCATCATCACTGTTTGTCTGCACTTCAATCCCTTCATTGGAACAGGTGATCGAACACCTCGTCTTACACAGCAAGACTCTTCCCAGTAGGGATACGGGACTTGAATCACAGACTACAAACCTGTGCAATCCCTGAAAGGTACCAATCTCAACTTGGACAGGATCTGTAATTGGATTAGTCAGGAGTTGATTTGCTACTCCTACCACCTTTATAGTACGCCCTGAAAGCGGCAATTTCAGAACCTCTGCACGCCTGACAGTAGAGCGTGTAGCTCCTTTATCAACCAAGAATGAAACCTTGTGACCCATCACCTTCCCTTACACATAGGGTCCCCTCCGATCTACTTCTAGGGACGCTGCAAGCCTGCACTCCTCACTATCTGAACAATCATCCGACCATTCACTGTTTATTCCATTCTCACCACGCAATGGGAACTGTTGTACTGTATTATTTTGACTAATTGTTTGACCTGTGACCTGTTGAGGAAGCATCACCTGTTGCTGTCCCATCTGAGCTAAAGGCAACTGCATTTGTTGTCTAGGTACCAGGGGAATCTGCTGTTGTACTTGCTGCATTTGCGCTGGTTGAAGACGTGGCATTTGCATTTGCTGCATGGGCTGGAGACCCTGCATCTGAACCATATTATTCTGGAAGTTCGAATTTGGACCCCTCATTCTCGGACCCCTCCCATTTTGAAATGTACCGACATCATTGCTTTGTTGAATAACACCATCCTGTACCATCATCGGACATTCCCGCTTCCAGTGTCCCACATCCCCGCACGCATGGCATGGTGACATCTCTTTCATCCCTTGCACGTCATTTTGAACCACAACCGTATTCAAATCTGGACCATGACTCACAAAACCTCCCTGACCTCGGCCTCTCGGTTGCGCCTAAAACATTCTGTTTCCTTGAGGTTGCTGTTGTACCATCTGCTGTACTCCATTTCCCTGCATCCCTGCCTGAGCTGCCTTAATTTGCATCACCAGCACCTTCTCTTTCAGCTTCCTTTGCTTCAACTCAATCTCATCACTACAGTATTTTGCATACTGCAACACCTCATCAATTGGCTTCGCGTGCCAACAGATCAAATGATTCTTAATTAATTGGCTAATTTCTGGTCTCAACCCTTCAACAAACCTGAACACAAGGTGATTCATGTCTTTCGGTTCTATAACCTCGGTGCCGCTGTAGTGTTTAAACGCTTTTAACAATCTCTTGTAGTAAGCATGTATCGATTCTTTACCTTCTTGAGATGTTCGATCAATCTTCTGCCAATCAAATGTTTGCGGCAACACCTTCTGCTTCAAGAACTCAATCACCTTAAAGTAGTACCTCATCACCTCAGAGGACGGTGCTCCAGTAACCTTGTCCCTTGCCGGCTCTTCTGTCATCCAATCCACACTCCTCTTACACTCAAGCCACAAGTCAGCTGGGACTATAATCTCAAACAGTGTATTCAAGTCTTCCCAAAGACATTTCTCAAGCTTCACAAACCTGTCTGTCTGCTGATACCACTCTATCGGCTTTTCCCTCAGCCTGGGATAATCATTGGTGAACGACATAATGTCACCTCTGGACCATGGTACATGAACTAGAACCCCTCCAGCTGTTTCTCTCATCTGTAACATCTTTATTGTTCCCGTGTCTGGCGCAGCTTTCGCCTGCTGCGGTTCCAGGCAGTCACTTTTCCTCTAATCTCTCTTCTTTGCCAATCTGCCTTCCCACTTCTCTAATGCTCCCCAAACTTGAGCACTCTGCAGTATCTCCTTAAGGTGTGCCTTTATCCCAGTAGGTCTCATGTGATCAAAATCTTTAGGTTCAAAGTCTAACCTATAACTCCTCTTCAGATGCTTGGTATTGTCTATGCCGTATTTGTCTGCCACATTCGCTAACCTCTGGTGCACCTTACTCACTTCTTTAGTTATTTTGGAGCACAGAAACCTCAATTCTGCTTCAGTGTAGGATTCTAACCTGTTCACCCCCATAGTTCCTTCCACCAACTCAGCTGCTTCTACACCCAGTCTCACAAAATTCAGGTATTCTTCTCTTTCTGACCGCTCTGCTGTCGCAGGAGGAGTCTGCAAAGGGTTAAGCTTGTCTAACCATTCATTCAGTTGTTGCGCTGTCAAGCCTTGCAACAAGATATTTCCAGCCTGCATCATTGGGGTTTGCGACGTGTTTGTACTCATCACCTGTGGAGTCAATAGCCCCAAGCCTGCTTGTCTCATGGTTTCTAAAGGAACCCCAATCGGACTAAAGTCCAACAAGGCCCTAGACCTTTCGGATGTCTGTTCTCCCGCTGTTATCCCTTGGGAGCTTCCTGTGAACCCTCCTCTTATAATTTCTTGAGTCATTACTCCTCGGTCACATACACTAGGCCTCGCCTGCGCATATAGCAGTACTGGTGGACCAACAGTAATTGGTAAGGATATAGCAGATGGTGTCTGTCCATTTCCCAGTTCTGGTGGAGCATTAACTCCCATCGCTTGGTTCATTACAGGTGCTGTAACTGCCTGCGGTCCTGTGACCGAAGTATAATTCGGAACCATCTGTTGCTGCGGCTGGGGCAGCAAATGTGGAGTTGGCTCAATCTGCACTAACTTCGATCTCATGTATACTGGATGAGGCGGCACCATCAAATTCGTGGCTGTCTCTAATACTGGGACATCAGGGTAGAGCCTCTGAACTGGTGGCAGCTGGAACTGTATCTGCGTCTCGGGTGCAGTGGATACACTAGCACCATTCTGTGTCAGAACTGATGTGATAACGTTATTTGCCTGCGCTGTATTCGTGTTCCCCTGATTTTGTGTCGGATCTACAGGACCTGCACTAGTACTCGCTCTATTGTTATTCATGGCATATGGTGGCGGTCGATCATGTAACAACTGATTAAGAAACTCATCATCGTCTGAATCATCTGCATCTACCCAAGATTTCTGAGTCTCTTTTGGCTTGTTAGAGCCCTTATCTGTTTTACAAGTGGCCTTTCTTTCCTGTGTTTCGGCTTCTTGAGTTATTGCCGGAAACATCCTACTCCGTCTATTATTTCCCTTCTCCACATCCTAGGCTCAATATCCCATCTAGCTTCGGCTAGAGTCTTTTCTGCTTTCCTCATTCTCCTCTCAAATTTCTGTTGGCTCTGTCGTATGGCCATTAATTCCCAAGTCGCTAATGCCTCAAACTGAGCTGGTCTCGGAGGCGGCTTTTGCTCATTTAACGCTCTCTGCAAATTCTCTAGTATCCTTATGTTATAGGTTCCATTCTCTGGAAACGCAAAACACCCATCTTTCTCTGTTAATTTGCACCATTGCTTTAGCCAGAGACATGGCGCGACTCCCTTCTCCTCCATTACGGCATAAGCTGGAGTATCCCCTGGCGGTGTAGGCTCCCCCACACTCGCTGTAATGTACACATCTCCCCTCATAGCACTCTTTAACGCTTTGAAAAACACATCTTTGCGTCTTTATTTCGTTTAGAATCTAATCAGGAAGTGACTTTAATTCCCAGAACACTCTTCGCCTACCTTCTCAACCAATTGCCTTTCATGGACGGCTGCCAATCTGTCTGCGACCCTTATCGGCAACTGACCTATCCCAGCGCGGCTCCAATGACATCACATTCACACACACTGCGGCTGACAAAGTCTGGCAGCTTGTCTTCTTCACTCTAAATCCACACACAAAACTAATGCAATATTTTGCAAGCACCTTCACAACAGAACCCAAATTTGCCAGTTTACTGCAGGAGGGGTAACACAATCGCTTCAGAACTTTACAGAGATTTCACTTGAAGCCTCGGCCGCTATTCTCTCCTTCTCAGATCCGCACTCGCAAGCAAAATTTGACGCGCAAATTTCACTCTCGACTTGTCAATGGTTTGTCCTAGTGCACTTTAGAACTTACCAAATCTCCATCGAAGTTTTCACTCACACAATTTGACTCAAACTCAACTCGTCAACCATGCCCGATTGACCTATTAAACTGCGCAAATTACAACCTAAACCAAGTGTCTCATACACTTATCAATATACTCCGGAGTCTTAGACCACTCCGGGTCCGTACATCACCAACAACCACGTGGATAATTTCTTAGCAGAAAGCGCCACACTCACATGAAGTTCGCCGACTTCCCTACTTACATACTGCGGAGTACGCCCACTCCTACTGAAACATTACCTGGCCTAAATTCTCACAAACCTTCACAATTCACCTGCGATATGCATAAGCTGTTGCAAGCGTGAACCCTATCTCATTCACACTCTCACCAGAACGCCGAGAACATACCCAACTCACTTCGGCAAGCTACGAGATTCGGGGAAAGTCATTTGGGATTTAGGGACACATCATACCTCCAATTTGCATTATTTCAAAAATACTTCTAAAACAATGGTCCCTCGTCCAAGGGCCCCAAAGGGCCTGAACCGTCCTCTGCTACCAGAACTGTTAACGCATCCCTTACTGGATAATTTACTTAGACTGGGACTCGTTTTAGGCCAATTAATCTTTTGACCCTGATTGAAGACACCTTAGGACGAGACAATTAATCATCATACCAATCAATAGATCAATAACATCATCGATAGTCACCATAACAAATTAATTCAATCTAAGTAATGACATTAATGAGAATCGGGACACACTATGACCTTTCAATCATGAATAACCACACAGAATTTATAAGGATTTTGATATTTATTCCCTATTGGTTACAATCTACTAGCAAATGTATTAGTCTCAAAACCATAAAACCCATCAACACTGTTATAATATGGCAACTCGAACAAGATTTCAGCAGTGCAAAAATCATAAAAATTAGCACAAAGCACATCGTCAACATGGGTTAACTTTAGCAGAATCTCATTAGCGCATTATTCAACAAAGCATAGATCCAGTCATTTGTCTCTTTGCATCCGTTCAGTGTACTCCTCAACTTTTTTTTGCTGTCTTGAGGATTTGTACAGTAGACATTATTTCTCACTGCGACGAGCATGTGTATATCGAGTGGGGTTTGGCTCCATCTGAATTAAGGTCGAATTTTTGCACCAAACCAGTAATTATAACTATTCTGGTAGTACAGCTAATTCTACTAATATTTACTGTTGACAAGGAGGAATCTATTTACATAGCAACTACTGTCCTCATCTACAGTTTTATCAGTATATTGTTATTCTACACTGCATTGTATGCTGGTGATTGTCAGCACCAATATTATTTGTTAGAGGGGACCTTCTACTGCATAAAAGATATATAGATATATTTCTGACTGTACTAACAACTTTTAACCCCTGCTAGAAGCAATAGGCTGGATCGTGCTACTCCCCAAGGGGCCCCCCATACGAAGAGGGCGGGTAAGCATAGCTTTTCTTCTGTTTGACACCACTTTATGCACAGATCCACATTGGGTGTGAATGGTCATTTAACCGTGCTTCTAGATTTGTTTGTTTTTCTATTTTCTATTTTTTTCTAGGGCGACCTTTTTTTGTTTGAGACTCTTGACGGGACAGTTTACTCAAAATGTAAGTGACTGGTACCTATTTTCTCTCACACACATAATTGTTTAGTGATATCTTTTATATATAGCCAGGAGAAGTCAAGTTAGATATAGGTCCTGATGAAGCGTTAGAGGATCTTTCACGACCACATTTACGCGAAACATGTTGACCAGACCTTAGGGGTCAGGTGACAATTTCCCAGTACTCCAGGCTTTCAAAGTGGTTGAGCATTATTCTCATTGTCCACTTAATTATGTTTTTAATCTTGATTGTGACCCTTTTTGATTGCTAGTAAACAGATTAGTTTAGGGGTCTCTAATCAATCTTAATATATTTTTTCCACTCTCCTGCCATATTAAGTGCCTGACCTTTTTGACTCAACGGCAGTCATCATATATAAAAAGATCTCCGGCAAAGAGCCCCCGAAAGGGGAGCCCGTCAGACATTGCACCAGCCGGTCTGACGAGGAGCTTCCCGATGATGAAGCATGACACCCTTCGGGTGTGTGAGGGCTCTAGCTCCTAAACTTTAATCGTTCACCTTAGAGTTAGGAACAGTGTACTTTTTGCATTTGATTAGTCATATTGGGAGTACGTACACTGGACCTTCAATTCTCCCTATCCCTCTCTTTTTCGATACTCCTCAACTAACCTCGAATTAGCATTAGCATGTTGGGCTTCATGCACAACAATTTAGCAGCACAAATTTAGAAAATATCTAACTATGGTCTCTATCAAAAGGAAGCAGTTGGTACCCAGAAAGGAAAGGCAAACAGACAATTACAATTGCATCATCATATAGTTACCCTCCGTAATGGGTCAGCATACAGAGTCAGTCTTCGTCCTCAGGACATCAGTTGATTCGCCATCAGCCGGGAAACTCAGCAAAGTTCAGCAAGACGGGCAATAAGGAATACCTCCCTCATAAGGAGGACTAGTATAGAATCGGGCAAGGCAAAGTAAGGATGGTTCGAACGATCAAACAGCAAAGTCAGAGTGACAAAGTGGCTGGGCAATAGCAAAAAGGCGCGCAACGCTTGTAATGGCTCAGGAATGGCATATAATGACTGATTTCTCTTCGTGTCCAAGAATTATATCTATCTTGTTGTACAGTCCCCTAATTTCCAATTGGGCAAGTTTTGGTGCACTACTATCTCCATCCAATGGTTTACTTATCGCCTCATTAAAATTGTCACCTTAGGACAGTTCTCACTTAGTTTATTGGCTCCTGTAATTTGACGTCTCCAACGGGTAGAATGTCAGGTACGGGTCTTACTCTCCCAGGCTCAGTCAGTAGTTCCATTGTCTTTACCAGTTCAGGCGACCTTGTACCTGTTGCAAGTTTACATTGTTGCATTCGGCAAGAATGTCTCCTTGAGCAAGTCGAGTCTCATGAGAAAGAATTTACTACAGCTACACACATCTTCTAGCTTCTGGAGAAATAAGGCTACATGTCCTTCAGCAGGTCGGCACATTGCACGTTAGAAAAACACATTTAATATGAAACCGGGCAGCTAGGCCCCGACTCATGTTAACTAAGGCCTAGTAACTAATTTAGCAAATCTTTAACATATAACTCTTAATACTAATATGGAATCATACATTAGTACATTAATAATGCATTATTAATTAACTTCCTTAATCCTCGTATACATTGGTGGGCACATTTGAAACGCACGTTTAGTAAAACACAGCAATACATTTTCTATACGGCATCATTAGGCATTAATTGGCAAGCATTTCATTGTTAATTCTGATTATAAAAACTACACTCCAACAGGTCCTTCAAGAGAATGGTGGAGATGTCTGAATGGGTAAAGGAAACTGCCTTTCTCTATACTCAGTAAAACTAGAGCACTTTAACGTTTGGACAAGTATTTCAAAATATCCTGTGACTGTATTCACCACTAGAAAATCAGTACACTCAACAGGGTGCTGAATATCCGAGGTAGTGCTCCAACCATATGAACAACTGCCCTAGCACATTAAAGAACTCAAGCCAAATAATACTTGACGATTCCCCTCCTTGCTTAAAGATGTTTGTGGAGGAAATGGAAGAGAAAATGCAGCAGATTGCGCAGGCTTCTTTAGCTTCTGCTAAAGTGACCTCTTGACATCTGTCTCCGCTTCAAAAAGCTCATGCTGCGCCCCGGCACCAGTGCCACCTGCCTCCCCTGGACCTTCAAAGCGACGGCGAATATCAAAGGCACGATCCAGGTGTGTGGGAAAGTTCTGACATGGAAGGCTGATCAGGAGCAAAAGAGACAGAAAGGAGGGGGAAAACACACAATACGCGCACTTATTAGTGCTTCATAGCTATAAACAACAACCTACTCTTTATTTACTCTTTGCCTTACAGTGTGAGGATTAGGTCAAGGTGAACACACACGAAATATTCCCATTAACACTTAATCACCCCACTAGTATTATCATGCTGGTGTACCACGCAACTTTTCTTGATGAGCACTGACCAGTAATAGGCCTGGACAAAACCTGCATAGTTTCACTGGCAGAGTTACATAAAAACTCGTGGAGATTCTGTGGAGTTATGCCACTGGGTGGAAAAATGCACATTGCCCTGCTCACACTGTGATTTGGCGCTAGTAGTATATTCTGCTCGAATGGTACCTCTGAGTGCGCAAGTGGAAGGCCAGTTGAATTTGGTGCTTCTTGAGTAGAGCCCCCCTCTGACTGCGAGTAGTTAGAAAATCGCGCAGGAAGTCCTCCTAGCGACCGGAAATCGTGCTAAATGATGCCAAATCTTGATTGCCAACTCCGATTCTGAAGTCTCAAGTTGTTCCAGCTGTCATCACGTTGCTTGAACAGGAAAAAAAAATCCACTACATGGCAATTGGTGGAATTTGGCAAGAACTCCACGTTACCAAATTTGTCCAATACCGCAAGCATAATTGAAAATTCTGCCCAGGCCTAACTAGTACTTCTGCTTTATGTGTGAAGGGTCATAACCTATCCTGTGGGTGTCATGCCTTACCATTTTTACTGCACCATGTGATATATATATATGTGTCATGCACTATCTATGTAGAGTCCTTCTTTGCAGCTCTGAAAACACTAGTTTCACCTCCACAACTAGCATTTCCAAGTTCTACTACCTTGTATAATATTCCATATTCCACATATTCTTCTTCCACTCTGTGAAGCATGTGTATGGAGACCTTGACATTCTTGCCACTGCTACTGAGCCACATAACATGTGCCTCATAGTCACTTGTAATTATGGATGTGAGAAGCATATTACATGATTTAGTACTGGTAAGGACTCCAGATGGATGAACTATGAGTCAGCTCGTCTTAGTACTCCTGTATTGTGTAATATGTATTGTACATTCATTTTCATGAAGATCCCCTCCCAGCTCCACTGCTTTGTGTAATATGTACGTTTCGCACTCAACAAGGAGCAATTCCCAGTTTACTGTTTTGTGTTAGATCTCGTATTTACCTCTATAACGATGCGTACCCAGTTCTACTGATGTTTAAAATATGTTTTAAATATCCCCTCCATGAAGAAGCCCCCAGTCCCGCAGCTTGTTTAATATGTGTATTTAAAATTTATATCCTTGAGATTCCCCTCCGAGTTCTCCTTTTCATGTAACATGTGTGTCTCACATTGTTCTCCATGGGTAGTCTATCTCTGTTTGTCTCACATTCTCCTCCATGAAGAGTCTATCCTGACTCTACTGCATCATGTACTATGTTTGTCTCATATTTCACTCCTCGAGGAGTCTATCCCTGGATCAACTACCTGGTGTAATATGTTGTCTCACGTTCCCCTCCACGCGGAGTCCCTTTGTGTTCTACTGCCTTATGTAATGTTTTTGTCTCACATTCCTGTCCATGAGGAGTCCATCCCTTTCCCACTGCTTCATTTAATATTTTACTTTTCACATTCCCCGACACAAGGGGCCCATTAACCTTGAGGGAGAGTGCAGTGCCTATGGCCCCACCCATGTAAAGTTCTGATTGAATGTACTGAAAAGACCCTCCTCTGACATCCAGAGAGGATATGTGTGTCTGTGTTTTCTGTCAGTGGTGCTCTTGGAAGGACTGTATGTTAAATGTGAGCGTATGCTTGACCAGACCAGTGGGATCCATTTTGGATGGCTCCAGGTCAGAGCGAAGATGGAGTTTGCAGCTCAACTCCACCTGCAAGGTAACTGTATAGCTGGTATGTCTGCATTGGAGGGAACAGTCCCAGACACTAAAGTGTGAGAGGATGGAGACAGTGCTCATTTCGCAATGCGGCAATGACCATATGTTGGACAGCCTGCAGAGTCTCTCTCTTTTCTCTCTCATTCTCTTAAGGCTGAAAGTGGACAGAGGGAGGTGAGGCAGCAGATTTTTTCAGAAGTAAAGGAAATCTTAGGGCATGTCTGCCCTTTTGACTTCCTCCGAGTGCTATTCCCAAAATGGCTGTTAAGAGGCAGTCAGATGCACAGTTTCAGGCTTCATGGTGCTGCTTTTGTATGTGTTTTGTTGGGAGACACCCTTTGCTGAGAAGAACTGCACCAGAGACAAAGACTATGCATGCTCTACTCTATGGAGATGGACTAACCTGAAGCCAGTACAAGACCTTCAACAATGGGATCCATGTCCCCTGTCTGGAGAATTACTGTAAACGTGCAACTCAAACTTCTCAACTTGGTTCCAGTTTCTTCATTGACTAAGTGAGGAGGAACTCCGCAGAGTACAAGAAAAAATCCTGAGATCCAGGGTTAGTGACTTTGTAGAGCCAGTCACCCTGAAGGAGGCCCACAGGCTCCCCATTCACAAACAAGCACAATTCAGACTCCTGACTCACTTTCAAAGCACTACATAACACTTGCCCAGCATACCTAAACATTTGCATCTGTTTTCACAAAACTTCCAAATAACTCTGCTCATAAGAACTGCTACTTGCACACATCCCAAGCATACATAAACCGAGATCTGACAGTCGGGCCTTCCCCTACATCTCCCCTGAAGCATGGAATGATCTGCCGCTACCCATAAGAGCCTCCTCCTCACTTTTTTAAAATTTTATTTTAGCAGTGCAGCAAAAACACAACAAAAACTTGCAAGTCATCAGTATTACTGTTTCCTGCATCCTTGTACTAAACAATCACATATCTCTGCCATTTAGGTACATTTTGGACACACATATAGGACCAGCAGTGAATCCCAATGTTTGTAGCTTAAATCTCTTGTGACTCTCCCTAGGTAGACAGTAAGTAAGTGCCACTGTTGGCATGGTTATCCCCCCCCCCACGTTTTGCCTAGTGTTGATGCCAACTCTGATTGAAAGTGTGCTGGGACCCTGCTAAGCAGGACCCAGCACCAGTGTTCTTTCCCTAAAACTGTACCTTTGTTTCCACAATTGGCACAGCCCTGGCACACAGTTATGTCCCTTGTAGAAGGTACCCATGGTACCAAGGGCCCTGTGGACAGGGAAGGTCTATAAGGGCTGCAGCATGCATTATGCCACCCTAGGTGGCCCCTCACTCAGCACATGCACACTGCCTTGCAGCTTTTTTGTACTGGTGGGTAGCAAAAGGCAAAGTCGACATGGCACCCCTCTCAAGGTTCCATGCCCACAACCCACTGCCTGTGACATAGGTAAGTCACCCCTCTAGCGCGCCTTACACCCCTAAGGCAGGGTGCACTATCCCACAGGTGAGGGCATAGCTGCATGAGCAATATGCCCCTAGAGTGTCTAAGTCCATTCTTAGACATTGTAAGTTCAGTGTAGCCATATTGAGTATACGGTCAGGGAGTTTGTCATCACGAACTGCACAGCACCGCAATGGCTTCATTGAATACTGGGAAGTTTGGTATCAAACTTCTCAGCACGATAAACCCACACTGATGCCAGTGAGGGACTTATTGAAAAATGCACACAGAGGGCATCTTAGAGCTGCCCCCTGTATGTTAGCCCGACTGCTATTGTAAGACTGACTAGTCTGTGCCAGCCTGCGCTTTCAGACAAGTTTCTGAACACATGGGGTGAGTGCCTTTGAGGTCAGAAACAAAGCCTGTCTGGGGTGGAGGTGCTTCTCACCTCCCCCTGCAGAACTGTAACACCTGGCGGTGAGACTCAAGGGTTCAATCCTCACGTTACAGTGCTCCAGAGCACTCCAGTTAGCAGAGATGCCTGCCCCCGGACAAAGCCCCACTTTGGCGGCAGGTCTGGTGGGAAAATTAGGGAAAGCAGGGAGGAGTGACCACCCCAGCCAGGACCACCTCTAAGGTGTCCAGAGCTGAGGTCACCCCCTCCCTGTGGAATCCTCCATCTTGGTTTGGGGGAGAGGGACCAATAGGGATAGGAAGGTGCCCCCCGCCCCAAAGGGAGGGGGCACAAGGAGGGTGTAGCCACCCTCAGGGACAGAAGCCATTGGCTACTGCCCTCTGACCCCTAACATGCCCCTAAATCTAGGATTTAAGGGACTCCCTGAAACCAGCTCACCAGATTCATGGCAACCTACAAGAAGAAGAAGGACTGCTAAGCTGCAACCCCCACCAGAGAAGAAGGAAGACGACAACTGCTTTGGCTCAACCCTAACGGCCTGTCTCCTGCTTCAAAGAACCTGCTAAAACACCAGTAATGCATCCAGTGGGCCCAGCGACCTCTGCCAACTCCAGAGAACTGCCCTGCACCCAAAAGGACCAAGAACTCCCGAAGACAGCGGCTCTGTCTGAAGAAACTTACAACTAAGGACTCCCACCTCACTCCGGATGCCTGAGTCCTGACCCCTGTACACCTGACGCCCACGGCCTGTGTCCAGGTGGTCCACCCAGCAAGAGAGGGTCCCCAGGCAATTGCAAATAAGTGCCCACCCTGGGTTGACCTCTCCAATCCTCCACGATGATGCCAGCAGAAGGAATCCCGAGGACCCCCCTGACCGCGAGCTCTGGACAAAGATATCCGACGCCTAGAGAACACACTGCACCTGCAGCCCCCAGGCCTTGGAGAAATCGACCCCCAGTGCCTCATCATTCAGCAGGCGGCCCTCTTCCCTGTCCGACCAGTGATGTGCCCGATACACCCCCCTGGACCTCGCCTGCAGCCTCTGAGTGACCCCCAGGTTCTCCTCATAGAAAAGCTTTGGAAACCCAACGTCCTGTTGTCACCCTGCACCCGGCCGCCCCTATGCCACTGAGGGAGTGTGTTTGGTGCCTACTTGTGGCCCCTCTAGTGCTCCTCTAATCACCCCTGGTCTGCCCTCTGCGGGTAATTACCTGTTGGCCGACCGAATTCCGAGTAACCCCTGTCTCCATAGGTGCCTACGTTAATTTTGCTCAACTTTGACCTCTGCACCCGACCAGCCCCGTGTTGCTGGTGGTGGGTGTTTGGGGTTAACTTAAACCCCAACCGGTGGACTTCCTAAAACCCGGAGACTGAGACTGTGACTGTTGTACTTACCTTCAAACAGATCTAACTTTTCTTCCCCCCAGGAACTGCTTAAAAATTGTGACCCATATCGTACACATTTAGCATCGTCCCTTAGCCCATATTTCTGTAATTTTGCAGTGTGTAGTATGTTTGATGCAAATATTTGAGGTGTGTAATGTGGAGATTGCAATTGGAGGTGAGATTTAGCATTTGGGCACAGCAGTACTTCCAGTCTGCTTTGTCCGATGGGTGTTCCAGGATGGCATTCCAACCATTCCAGAGCTTTGTTCTGTGTCCAGTTGTGCTGCATTGTAAAGCTTGGTAAGCAAGTGATGGCGTGTACCACTAGTTAATAGTACCTGCAAGGCAGCTAATGTCGGTGGTTCCTGGGGGAACTTTGGGTAGTATTTCCTGAGAGCAGCACGGAGGCCGTGGTATAGAAAGGTCAGTAATGAAGTGTGTTGTTGCATATGTTAAATATGGTCTAGTGTCACAAATGTGTCACCCACAAATGCATCCCCCATGGTGCAGAGACCCACCTGTTTGAATAGTCACATTGCTGTGGTTTCGCTAGAAACTGATACTGCAGGATGATTTTTTAATGGCTGTGCTAGTGAATAAAGGAGAGGTTTCCCAGCTTTAGTGCTTAGTGTTCTCCAGGCAGTCATCATAGTGTGCACTGTGTTATATTTGGTTTGTGTCAGCCCACTTGTTTATGAGGCAGCAAGTTCCGGAGGGGCATGAGATAGGCATTGTCATGCTGCACAGCCACATGAGGTATGTCCTCATGCAGTGAGTACTAATAATTAGCAAAGTGAGTTTGTGCATATAAATAGTAGAGGTGCAAATCATGGGCATTGAGGCCCTCATTCCAACCCTGGCGGTCTGTGACCGCCAGGGTGGAGGGCAACGGAAGCACCGCCAACAGGCTGGCGGTGCTTCCAGGGCCATTCTGACCGCGGCGGTAAAGCCGCAGTCAGAAAAGGGGAACCGGCGGTTTCCCGCCAGTTTTCCCCTGGCCCAGGGAATCCTCCCCGCCATGGGGATTCCGACCCCCTTCCCGCCAGCCTGTTTCTGGCGGTTTACACCGCCAGAACCAGGATGGCGGGAACGGGTGTCGTGGGGCCCCCTAACAGGGCCCCATGAAGATTTTCACTGTCTGCTTTGCAGACAGTGAAAATCGCGACGGGTGCTACTGCACCAGTCGCACCCCTGCAACACCGCTGGCTCCATTCGGAGCCGGCTTCTATGTTGCAGGGGCTTTCCCGCTGGGCCGTCGGGCGGCCTTTTGGCCGTCGCCCACCGGCCCAGCGGGAAAGCCAGAATGGCATCCGTGGGCTCCTGACCGCGGAGCGGCCATTTGGTGGTGACCGCATGGCGGGCGGCGACCGCCGCCCGCCGCGGTCAGAATGACCGCCTGAATCCCCCGGCTGCATACAGCAGTGTAAGGACTTCACAGCGGATCCTAGATTGTTTCCCAGCCCATGTCAGGGCTAAAAGGTGCGTTCTGGGTTTTCTGAAGAAATGTAGGAGTAGGGCAATGGATATATTTACGAAGAGGTATGAATATTTTGCTAGTACCACCACCATTTAAGGATCGCTAGCCTGTCTGCCAGTGATAAAGGCAATCTCCGCCATCTACCAATCTGTCCAGTCACCATCGGCGACCATAATTAAAACGGACCACCATTTCGGGGTCTCTGTGTATCCAAATGCCCAGATATTTAATTGGGTCACATTGCCACATTCCTGAAACTCTAGTGGGCATTCCAGTGTGCCTGGCATGAGTGGAAATATAACTGACTTTGGCCAATTAATGCTCGATCCCGAGAAACGCTCAAACAGACATATTCCTTTATTACAGGTGATAGGTGTATGTGCGAGTTTCTAACATATAGGACCATGTCATTGGCATAAAGGGAGATGCCTATGGGACACAGGCGAAACCCCAAGGCGGAAGCCAGTGTCTTTGCGTATAATACACGCTAGTAGTTCAAGTGTGAGAGCAAAGAGTAGGGGTGACAGGGGTCACCCTTGTCGTCTTGTTCCCCTGATGATAGGTAATTCTATCGAGGTATGACCATTAATGCGCAGTCGGGCTATCAGGTTTGTGTACAAGTCGTATCCAACGCAGGAATCGTTCTGGCATAAATATACATCCCCATTCGATGGAGTCAAATGCTTTAGTGGCATCCAATAGAACCCCCACTGCCGACATGGAAGGGTCCAGGGAATGCAGAAGGGCAAACAGGGGGGATAAGTTGTGGACAATAGGTCTGAAGGGGAGAAACCTCGACTCTGGCAGCACCAATTTGCAGAGAAAAGGTTGGAGTATTGTTGCTATAACTTTGGCTTGTATTTTCATATCAATATTTATAGGTGATAAATAAGTCTATACGATTGGCATTTTTCTGGTGCCTTATCTGGTTTCAATAGTGTCAAAATTAAGGCTTCTCTCAAGGTAGGAGGCAATTGCTGCTTATGGTAGGCCTCCTCGTACATCTCATGCAAATCTAGAGCTAGGAGGTAGGCAAACTCTTAATAACATTCCCCCGTTAAGCCGTCTAACCATGGTGCTTTCCCTTTTGGAAGTTGTTGTATTACTTCCTTAATCACCTCTAGGGTTATGGGTTGTACCAGGTATTCACGCTGCCCTGTAGAGAGCCAAGCTAGCACTACATCATCTAGGTAGGCATAAATGTTGGCTGCCGTGGCTGACAGGTGAGGGCCACATAAGGTGGAATCAAAATGTGCAAAGGCCTGTAGGAGCGCTGGAGTGTCATAAAGTTCTTGCACGTCTGGAATGATTATCTTCCGGATATGTTCCTGCCTTTCGGGTACATCATCCTATTTGTTAAGCTGCGGCCGGGGTGGCCTCCCTCTCCATATGTCCTCGCCAGATGGCTTTTTGATAGGAACTGCTGTTTCTGGGCCGCTAATTCCTGAAAGTTTGTGAGCTGTTCACAGATAGCGGCCAAGGAGTTCCGGTGGGGGTCTATTGAGTAGTCCCTCTCTAGGGCACCCAGTTTGTCTCCCATTTTTTTATAATTGTGAATGAATTGCCTTCAGTACACTGGCTTGAGTGGCAATGCAGACACTTCTAGTTATGTCCTTGAATGATTACGATATAGTGGCCTTGCTTCCCACTGTTCCTATATTCATTTCGAAATATTAATCTATTGCTTTTTTATGGAGTATCCAATAGACAGTCACCTGAAACTGCCAGGTGTATGGGGGGAATGCACATTGTTGGGAGTGAGATCTTTAGCAGTACAGGTGCATGATCAGATAATGTCTTGGGCACATGTGTGATCTCTGACACCTATGAGCATATGTCCCTGGCGATCAGCCAGTAGTCCAACCGGGACCATGAGCCATGGACAGAAGATGGGAATGTGCCCTCCCGTGTCCCCTGATTGCACAGTCTTCAAGCATCTACCAAACCCTAGACTTCCATCTCAGCCTGTATCACTGCAGCCGATTGTTTACCATGCCAGTCTGTTTTTGCTGACCTATCCATGTTGGGGTCAAGGTAGGAATTAAGGTCCTTCCCCCATATTATATTCACAAATTACTTCTCATGAATATGACGCCACACTGAGGTGTAAAATTCTGGGTCAGGTACATTCAGTCCATATGTATTGATCAATGTCACTGGAGTTTTCCATAGGTGTTGCAGAACATAGCCAGTCTGCCCTGTTCATCTACTACAGATTGTGTAGCAGTTAAGGACACCCCTTTCTTAAACAGTATAAGGACTCCTCTGGAGAACGATGTATAGGATAAAGCTAATCTGTACCCTGCCCAATGTAGCCAATAGCTTGCTCCATCTCACTTATAAGGTGTGTTTCTTGAAGGAGCGCATATTGTGTATATGTATATTGTGTATGTCTAAGTAGGAGAGTATCAGTCTGGTTTTCTGGGTATTATTAAGTCTCCGTACATTCCATTTTAGAAATTATATGGTTACTCGCTGTCGGTCCATTGTGAACATGAAGCAATTACCATACCCTCACGCACCTGATGAGCCTGTCCATTGGGCACAAGAGTGTATAAGATGTGTGTATCACACTCACCACCCCTCTCCCATTTCAGTAACCCAAACTTGATAAAGACAATCCCAACATCTAGAAACTCCAGAATACACCAACTCTGAAAACAATGAAACACAGATACAAGCAAGCTACTTATCAGAGTCATGTGTGATGCTCCCCTGTGGAGCTGCCAAAGACCCAGTACCCCTCCTGTGGTACGGAGGTGGCCGGGGTATAACTACATTCACCATTCCATCTTGTAGTCAACCAAGGCCTGAGTATTGATTCAGGTCACATTCCGACTCCACCCTCATCTCCAGCTCGGAGACAGCAACAAACCAACAGGCCAGACCCTAGGTTATTTGTCCTCGTCGTCTGTATCTGCACCACAATAGTTCTTTTTCCTGGGTGTAAGAGTCCTGAGGAAGTCTTTAGCATCCTTGGGAGTTGTAAATATTCTCTGTTTCCAGCTTCAGGAGTTGAAAATATTCTCTGTTTCCTGTCCAATTCGATGCAAAGTCTTGCTGATTATAACACTGCCTACTGAATTCCCATTTTTTGCAGCTGACATTTTATAGGGAGAAATTCCCTTCGGGCATTCTGTACCAACACTGTGAAATCTGGATAGAAAGAAATCTGATAGCCCTGGAAACGAAGCCCACTCTTCTCACGTGCTAGTCTGAGAACTGTATCCTGGTCTCCATAGTTCAGGAGGCGCCCTATTATGGGTTGCTGATATGTTCACAGAGGAGAGCGCAAAATCAAGGACCTGTGTGCATGTTCAACCACCAGAATATTTCAGATTCTCAGACCCGAACAGTGTAATGAACATCCACTTGACGTATATCTCCTTCTTCCCAGTTTTGGACAATTTGGGTACCCATGTAATTTGTAAACTGTTTCTGCAGAAGCACGCTTCTAAGTCCTCAATTTTGGCCTGGATCATGACTAGGAACTTCTCCATCTCCAGGCACTTGGTACCCATAGTCTGAAGTTCATCTTCAGTGGTCGAAATTCGATGATCTGCCGTCGTGAGCCGAGATGCCTGCTTGTCTAATTTCATCATAAGGTGGTCCATGTGAAAATTTAAGGAATCAATATTTCCGTTTATTGATTGGAGGTTTTGTTGCATGGTGTGTACCGTGGTCTCTAGTGCAAAGGACCGCTGTTCTGATGCATTTGGATTCTTGTCCAACTCTGAGTCCTGGGCCGCCTTCACAGAGCGTCTAGCCTCGAATTTGAGGCGTGGTGGTTCTTTTGTCTGCTTTCCCCAATGTGTAGGAGTGGATGTGTCTTTTTTGTTGTAGGGGTTGCTGCCGTAGAACCTGGACACAGTCCGCTACAGAAACCTCTCCTTCCTCCTTGGAGTATATTTAGATTATGTAGTCTAGTGCTTGTGGCAGGAGGGTGCCCAATCTTCACAGGCGATGTGTTCGTGAGTAAAGTGCACTCACTGCAATTCTATGTGGGCAGTTCTAAATTGGCGGATAGGATCAGGGAGCAACAGTAATCTCTACAATTTACCACTACATGTGATCGCCCATTCAACCTTGTTATACACTTGCTTAGGATCCCTTCGCTTGCAAGCCGGGATGCAATGAGCCAGGCATGACCCTTATTTCACGCTTGCCAGCCAGTTGGTGTCCACTAAGTCACAGAGGGTGCCCCACGGCTTCAACTCCCTGAAACGTCCCCAGCATTAAGGATCTTCAGGACATGTGCGCTTCGGCCACAGCACTGGTTCAGGGGAACTTACCTCCATGCTGCTCCACTGAGTCTCTGGAGCGCAGGTACTAGGCTGCCCGGGCAAGCCCAGCAATTGCGCTCCACGATCTGCCTAGCGCAGCCCCTGGCCCATTTTGGCCAATGCAAGTCTATTGGGTCAGGACACTCCTTCGTCTCAGGTGTGCACCAGTCACACGGCCCAGGAAGTCAGGCCAGAAGCTGTTCCTAATCCGCTCCCCTTGATTCAGCAGGATCTCCACCGAAACCAAAGCACTCCTGTTACATTCAGGCTCAAAAATTAAGCGTTGTGGTATCGGGATAGCAGGATTATCAGTGGATTAATGTGCCCAGCCGGCAGAGCTGCACTACTGTGCGGCCATCTTACCGTGGGCTTTCTAGTGTCCCTCAGACCTGACTTTTTTAGTAGTCCCACTAGGTCCTGTGTGTGGCTATACCCACACCTGATCAGTGCCAGGGGACCATCCTGAGTGATAGTGCACTCTACAAATCTGCATAACAGCCAAATGAGGCTCATCTAGTGCAAATATAGTACTTACCCAATGCTAAGTAGAGTTGGAAGCATTGCAAGCTTGGGTGGGAAACAGCACAGCCAATTTAGAGTGGTGCTCCCTCTCCGCTAAATTCTAAGTAAGGCCCTAAGTAAGAATTAAACATATGCACAAGGCCCATTATTAAACTATATATTTTATATAAGTATTTATTGTAATTCATGGCCAGAGGAGCATAATTTCACTCAAATACTATTTATAGGCCCTCCCTTTTGTATCTTAAAACAGTCTTAGACCCCTAACACGACACCTATTAAAAGCCTCATACATAGTGTGACTTTGTTCAACCCTCTTTAATGCATCCACCATGTAACTGCACAGCCACTACTGGAACAACCCTCCTGCAACTTCCCTCTCTCTCCTGGACACCCCACATTCCATATGATGGCCATAAGGATCCATAAGTTGCATCACAGTTACAGAGGCATGAACAATAGAGCAAAACACACAAGCCACAACACATTACCCCAACAATAAAATAAGGACTGTCCATAGCATTGAATGAAAACCACAACAGTATGTACTCAATAAAATATCAAAATCTGAAAATAAAATGCTGAATAAATGTATTAATAACAAAATGCAATCTTGCAAAATGAACATACATTTTAAAACAAAGAATGCTAAGATTTTAAATACAAGCAATATTTACACAAATGTTCTTTTCCACAAGCAAATTAACTCACAAGGTAGCCCTTGAGGTAAGTAAGTCTTCTCTTGACACAGGCTCCAGCATGTGGTAGGCACTTGGTGATCTATGCTCAACAGTAACACAATGCTTAGATTTTCCATGTGTTCACTCAGCTGCTCAGCGAGGTACTTTGTGCCAAACATGAAATACTCCACACCTCCCCATTTTCCAGTACCTCAACATTCTTTTTGACCTCAGCTACAAGGAGAGGCCCCATAAACTTAGATTCACCTTTGGCAAACCATCTTGGTCTTTTTACGTACACATTTTCTCCCACTTTCCAATCGCTGTGAATGGTACCATGTTTGACATCGTAGCGCTCTTTGTTTTCCCTTTGATGATCTGCCACTCTTTCCACGCTGGAACCCAACATCTCCCTCTTCCACTACAACCACCTGAGGTTGAGTTTGGACCCAGCTCTCCATCACTTCAAGCAATGGAATGGAGAAGTATTGGTCACTGTTTTGGGAGCAGTGCAATGTGCCCACAGTTTTTCTCTCAAGATCTTCTTGAGAGGTCCTCTACCCTCCACGTAGCTAAAGCACAATCCCTCACAAGACTATTCATTTTTTCTACAAGACCATTTGCCTGGGGTGAATACAATGCAGTATGGTGCTGTTCAATGGTCAGTTCTTCAAGGAAGCTCTTCATTTCATCTGACACGACCTGGGCTCCATTATCAGTAATCATTTTCCTTGGAATTCCTTCACATGTAAATACATCTTTCAAAAACTCCATCACACTTATTTTGGTTATAGAGCTGCTACAACAAGCAGTCACCCATTTGGATGTATAGTCCACCAATACAAATACATATCTTTCACTGGGGGCCAACAAATTAAAGGGTCCGACAATGGCTAACCCCATCTCGTACCATGGCTCCTCTGGCACATCCAGGGAGACATCTGTGCCACCCTCACAACCTTGGATGTGCCACTGCTTGCACATATCCAATGGCCTCTCACAAGATCCTCCATTTGTTTATCAAGACCCGGCCATCAGTAGCCCTCCCTTACCCTTGCCTTGGTGACGTTATGACCAAGGTCTCTTTTGTGGGAAAAATTCATAATCTTGCCCCTTAAACCTTCTGGTGGAACTAGATGATCCCCTCTGAACAGCTTGCCATCAATGATATTTAATTCCTCCTTTACTCCCCAAAACCTCTTCATCAACCCTTCAACCACAAATATATTCACCTCCATCTAACCTGCATCTTTATCACACTTTTTACTCCTTTCTACCTAATTCAAAGCTGATTCCATCACCCACATAAGCAGGATTTCCATCTCAGATAGCATCTGTTCCTCAAGCGGTAGTATGGAAAGACAGTCTGTTGCAGCACTGCGAAGTCCCGAGAGATACTTCACCTTGAAATGACACTCTCCACCCAGCTCTTGATCCTGGATGTTGCCCTTTCTGTACCTTTGCATGTAAACACCTGTACTAAGGGTTTGTAGTCAGACATTAAGGTGAAAGGCAAACCCCAGAGAAAACAATTGAAGTGATAGATGGCCCACACATATGCAAGTGCTTCACTCTCGATAACAGAGTATCTCTCTTCCGCCCCTTGAGAGAGTGTGAGGAAAATGCTATAACCTTTGCCAAGATTGCTCCCAACACCTTGAGACTGGCATCGGTGGGTAACATTGTTCCTTTAGTCACATCAAAATGCCCTAAGTTGGGCATGCACCCAGTCACTATTTTGATCTTCGAAAAAGCCTCCTCTCATTCAGCTGACCATTCAAATATGGCTCATTTTTTCAACATTGCCCTTAAGGGCATCACAATGCTGGCAAAGCCCTGAACAAATTTCAAATAGTGTTCAGCCAATCCAAGGAATGACCAAACACTATCTTTATCGACAGGATCCGGAGTATTTGTAATGGACATGGTCAAATTTACCTTAGGTCTTATGTTTTCCCATGACATGGTATGTTCTAGGTATGACACAATGCCCACTCTAAACTTGCATTTCTCACACTTCAGTGTAAGTCCACTGTCCTTCAACTTCTCTAAGTTTTGCCCAAACTGACATCATGGGTTGTTCTGTCCTTCCCATAAACAAGAATATCATCTTGGAAGAACAGTATGTTACTGACTCAATCAAGGACTCCCTTTATTATTCTTTGGAAGCATGCAGCCGCCGAAGCTATGCCGAATGACATCCTGTAAAACCTGTTGACTCCTAGTTGTGTCACAAACAATGTGAGGTGATGGGAATTCTTGTGCAACATCTCCTGGTGGTACACTGCAGAAAGGTCCATTATGCTAAACACACTGGCCCCATTTAACAAGGACAGCATATCAGCTATGACCAGAAGAGGCTGCCAGTCCACGCAGATACATTGGTTAAGGTCCCTGAGGTCCACACACTTTCTTGGACCTATTGTTCTTTGGGGCAAGGACCACAGGGGCCAACCACTCTGATGATTCAATCTCTTTCACCATGTACAACCTCTTTAGCCTGTCTAATTCCTTTTTCAAAGGGCCCATCATGAGATTAGGGACTTTCTGTACCTTATGGACTACCAGTTTGGCATTGTGTTTGAGAACAATATTATGTTCAAATCTCCTCAGCAAACCCAGTCCTTCCCTAAACAATGTGGGAAATGTACTCACCACATCTTCATCCTCATTAATATTCTCTATGAGCATGACCTGGTCAATGGCATTGGGATTGAGTGTGATTCTTAAATTCTTTTGGTGATGCCAACCTAGAAGGTTATCTCCGCATCGAGCCACGTAGACATTTCCTACAGTTTCACAACCTTTAAAATTGATACTCATTATGTTGTAACTAAGCAGAGCAATGCTTGCACCACCTTTACTTCCAGGAGAAATATAGGAGCACTCAGCTCTATGTTATTTTTGCACAGATAGTTTCCCAATTTTTGTCACCTATGAAAGTGGACAGGGAACCTGAGTCTGCTAAAACCATGACCTCTTTTCCATCGAATAATATTTGGTGCTCAGGCATTTTCAGCCAACCACCATCCATCTCTACATCCACTTGATTCACCCCGATTCTTCCATCTGTGATACACACAAAATGGCATGTTGGTGTAAATCAGGCTGCTCACCTATTATCTGCATCTTTGTATTTCTGCATATCCTTGCTAGGAGTCCCTTTTTCCTGCAACCCCTACAGGTGGGATTCCTAGCAAAACAATATGACTATTAGATAGGTAGTTGGGATTGCCACATCTATGACATTTCATTTTGACAACATCGTTAGCATCTTTACACACTTTTCCTTTGCTATTGACATTAATCGCACTGCCCTCGTAGCTGGTAGCTACCACCTTGTGTACCGAAGTGTAGTACTCATCATCTTCCTCACTGTTCATATTAAGGTGAGCCACTCTTTCAATTGTGCTGGCAGGTTTATCCTTATCTCCTTGACCCACCCTGTCGGGTGCTCCATACCCTCCGCAATATCCACTGTATCTTTTAGAGAGGGATTTTTTATAAGTAACTTTTCTTGCACCCCAGGATTGTTTGTGCAATGCACTAGTTGTTCCCTAATTAAGGACTCTGTTAAGTCTCCAAACTCACAGGTGCATGCCAGACTTTTTATCAAAGCTATATAATTTCCTACTCTTTCTGTTTTGTTCTGGACTCTTGTGAAGAACATTTGTCTCTCCATAACCACGTTTGTCCTGGGCCCAAAATGCTTATCCAACATCAAAGTGGACACCTCATAAATGTCCCTGGGGTTCCCCACTGTGATCTCATCCAGGTTCTCGTAGATGTTACAGCCTTCAATCCATAGATTGTGTAATAAAACACCATGTTTCCTTGGCTGATGAAAATGTTTCCCTACCGATAGCAATCAAGTAGGAATCAAACAGCTTCTACCAACTCTTCCATGGTAATATTGGATCAACAGCTTCTAAGAGGAATTGCGGGGTGGAAGCATACTTTCCACTGCCATGTTTCAGGGAGGACCTGTACACAGTCAATATAGTTACAAAAATCACTAATTAATATAACAATCTAAAATAGCTAATTGAAATAATAAACTACTGAAACAAGTTAACATAAAGAATTACAAATTCACATAAATTTGAGACCAAAAGTTCGAAACATAGCCTTCCTTGAAAAAGACTGCTCTGCCCTTTTCCTGAACCAAAAATTACATTTTCATCTTTCTGTTGGAGCTATGGGAAAGAACTTGCTAATTAGTCTGTGCTATTTATGGAGACCATGTCAAAAAGTGACCCTGATTGGGGGTATGATCAGTGCTTAATTTGTGCCGGTAACTGCAATTGGTGGTGACCGGCAATCATTTATGCCAACCTAATCTTATTTTTCAACATCAAAGCTTTGTCCAGAGTAAGAGGTAGAAAGGCAGAGGAGGACAAAAAAGTAGTAAAAGAACATTAGGAAAAAAGTGACAAAGCAAAAAGGGAAGGATAAAAAATACTCTGCAAGAGTGAGAGCAAGAGACAGGAAGTGTAAGGCTGTAGACGAAAAAAAGCAGACTTGATGTTCTAAAACTCTGGCATTGTGCTGTCCCCTGCAGGATTCATAGAAAACATTCGGGGGCACCCTACTTATATTTTTTTTACAAACTAAGCACTGAGTATGAACTCTCTCTGGAAACTGCTGGCATACTTACCAAACATAAACAATTCAGTGTCTGAATTTCCCACAATCCAGGGGGGCCCTCTGTCCCTTAAATGCAGGATATCCCTCACAATACCTCAGCCTCCTTAGCACTGGAATTCTCAAAGAACCGCCCACTTGATTATTGGTTATGTACGTGCCCCTCACTACCCTTCACATGAGCCCTGGGTTTTCTTCTGTCGTAATGAACTCATGAATCCTTCTCCTTGCCTGATCCTTGCTCCTATGAAGCTGAGCACTGAAAGAAGGAACATATTGTAGCTCTCCACTGAGCAGCTGTGTCTCCTGCTACGCAACCATCACAAAAGACAGACATCCTGGAATACAGAATTGAGTCTGACTATTCACCAACTCTCTCTCTCAAGGATGTAAATTCAGATTAGTATCACTGGACATGCACATTTTGAGCATTCTTATGGGCTATACCAGTGGTTGCTAACCTTTTTACTTCTCTGTACCTCTGCTTAATCGTCACTGGAACCCAGGCACCACCACTGAATCATTATTGGAATCCAGGGACAGCCACTGAGTCGTTAGTAGAATCCAAGGACCCCGGCCTAAGCAGTTTCCATAGTTTGAACCTCAAAACAATACACAAAAAGTACAGAAATATGCATTCATCAAACAATGACCCAAATGATTAAATATTTGATTTACTTTGTAAAGAAGCATAATTTTTTATGTGAAAGGTGGGAACTCCACAAATTAATCTGAGGATACATACTAACCTAATTTTTAGTCCCCAATTTTAAATTCCTCCAAATTTGAAGAATGCTTTAACCCCTTTCCCGCAAAGGACGTAATGATTACGTCCTGTGGCGCAGTGCTCAGGCCCCACGGATGTAAACATTACATCCTTGTACAGGCGAGGGCTTAGGGCAGGGATGGAAGGGGAATCGCTTACCCTTCCACCCCCCGCCCCCCATCTCCTCCCAGGGATATCTGATGACATCAGCGCATGAACGCACGCTGCCCTCCTCAGAGGCCGCCCCATCACGCTGGAAGCTCAGGGCAGACCAGCCTATTTTGATTAGGCCGATCTGCCCCCAGGGGGGCAGAAGCCACTAGACACCAGGGATATAATATTTTTTTATTTATTTACAGTGGGGAGCGACCCCTTAGGCAAGGGTCGTTCCCTCGGGAGGAGCAAGTTCTTTTAGTCCATTTCTGTCCCCATTGGGGCAGAGCAGCCTATTTTACTAAGGCCAATATGCCACCAAGGGGGGCAGAAACTACTCGATACCAGGGATTTTTTTTAGGTCAGTTTCACACAAGGGGAGCGACCCCTAAGGCAAGGGTCGCTCCCCTGGGGCTCAATTTTATTTTCGGCTATTCTGCTCACCTTGGGGGCAGATGGGCCTATTTTTCTTAGGCCAATCTGCCCCCAAAGGGGCAGAAACCACTAGACACCAGGGACTTTGCCAATTTCACACAAGGGGAGCAACCCCTTAGGCAAGGTTCGCTCCCCTGGGGGGGGCAAATTTATTTTAGGCCATTTCTGCTCCCCTTCGGGGCAGATCGGCCTATATTAATTAAGCTGATCGCCCCCAAGGGAGGCAGAAACTACCAGGCACCAGGGATTTCTTTTTTTTTTACAGATGGGGAGCGACCCCTTAGGCAAGGGTCGCTCCTCTGGGAGGCAAATTTATTTTAGGCCATTTCTGCCCTCCTTGGGGGCAGATCAGCCTAATTCCATAAGGCCGCGTGGCCCCTGGGGAGGCAGAAACCACTTAGGCACCAGCGATTGCTGTTTGTGTGTTTTGTTTGGGGGGGCAGCCCCTTGGACAAGGGTCACTACCCCTGGGGGCACATTACTATTGGCCATTTCTGTCCCCCTTAGGAGCAGATCGGCCTATTTTTGTTAGGCCCATCTGCCCCCAAAGGGGGGGCAGAAAGCCTAGCAGAGACCAGAGAAGATTTTTTTTTCAGCAAAAAAGGGTGGATACCCCCACCCCAAATAAATGGGAACAAAGTTGTTATGCCCACCGGTGGGCAGATGGGGCAATTACCCCCTATCCACTCCTGGGGGGGGCAGAAAGCCTACTAGATGCCAGGGAATTAAAAAAAATAGTGGGGTGGTGTCTACCAACCGGTCTGGAAATGGTTCTGCCCCCACTCTAACTAAAGGGGGTAACAGTCTTTCAGCTCTCCCTCCGCACACTAAAAGATCTTATCCAATGGCAAGCAAGAGTACATTTGATTATTTGGGGTTTTGGTTTTACGTCTGGGCCATGAGAGATTGGCTAACTTTCAAAATCATCCCATTTGGATTGGTGAGGGCTGCACTTTATGGAATTTAGGACGCTTCCATGTAGAAAAATCTATGAGATCTAGACACCTCTGAAAATTAAATATCTGGGTGAGTCCAGGGTGGTGTGCTTCACATGAACCCGCACCATTTCCTTTCCACAATACCCTGCAAACCTCCAACTCTGCTTGAAATTACACATTTCCCCGATTTTTGTGATGGAATCTTCCGGAATCTGCAGTAATCCACAAAATTCCTACCACCCAGCATTGTCGCATCTATACCGATAAAAACTCTGCCCCACTTGATAGCCTAAAAAAGTTTTTTTCAAACTGCCCTTTTGGACCCGCTTTGATTCCCCCTCAATCTCAACATGTTTATGGCTCTTCCCTGTCACAAGCACTTGGCCCACCTACACAAGTGAGGTATCATTTTTATCAGGAGACTGAGGGGAAAGTTGGGTGGTAGGAAATTTGTGCTGGTGCAGTGATCCCACACAGAAATGTGGGAAAATTTGATTTTTTAGCTAAGTTTGAGGTTTATTGAGGATTCTGGGTAAGAAAACACTGGGGGATCCACACACATCACACCTCTCTGGACTCCCTCGGGTATCTAGTTTTCAGAAACGTCTGGGTTTGGTAGGTTTCCCTTGATGGCAGCTGAGCCCAGTACCAAAAACGCAGGTGATAACCCCCGCCCCTCCCTGCAATAACAGGTAGTTTTGTATTTGATCATTCAGATGTGTCCACGTACTGTTTTAGGGCATTTCCTGTTGCGGTCACTAGGCCTACCCACATATGTGAGGTACCATTTTTATCGGGAGACATAGGAGAATGCTGGGTAGCAGGAAGTTTGTGGCTCCCCTCAGATTCCAGAACTTTGCAGCACCGAAATGTGAGGAAAATGTCTTTTTTGCCATATTTTGAGGTTTGCTAAAGATTATGGGTAACAGAACCTGGTGAGAGTGCCACAAGTTAAACCATCCTGGGTTCCCCATGGTGTCTAGTTTTCAGAAATGTCCAGGTTTTCCTAGGAACCAGATGAGGTAGATGCCAAAATCCACAGCTAGGGACTTTGCAAAAAAAAAGTCTGTTTTCTTTGGGAAAATGTGAGGTGTGTATGTTGTGTTTTGGGGCATTTCCTGTCACGGTCACTAGGCCTACCCACACAAGTGAGGTACCATTTTTATCGGGAGACGTGGGGGAATGCTGAGTGGAAATTTGTGGCTCCTCTCAGATTCCACAACTTTCTATCACCGAAATATGAAGAAAAAGTGGGTTTTTTTGCCAAACTTTGAGGTTTGCAAAGAATTTGGGGTAACAGAACCTGGTGAGAGTGCCACAAGTTACCCCATCCTGGGTTCCCTTTGGTGTCTAGTTTTCAAAAATGCACAGGTTTGGTACATTTTCCTAGGTGTCGGCTGAGCTGGAGACCAAAATCCACAGCTAGACCCTTTCCAAAAAACACGTCAGTTGTCAATGTAAAAATGTGATTTGTCCATGTTGCGTTTTGGGGCGTTTCGTGTCACGGGAACTAGGCCTACACACACAAGTGAGGTGCCGTTCTTATCGCGCGACTTGGGGGAATGCTGGGTGGAAGGAAATGTGTGGCTCCGCTCAGATTCCAGAACTTTATATCACTGAAATGTGAGGAAAAAGTGGGGGTTTTGGCCACATTTTGAGGTTTGCAAAGGATTCTAGGTAACAGAACCTGGTGAGAGCCCCACAAGTCACCAGATCCTGGATTCCCCTAGGTGCCTAGTTTTAAAAAATGCACAGGTTTGGTAGGTTTCCCTAGGTGCCGGCTGAGCGAGAGGCCAAAATCCACAGCTAGGCACTTTCCAAAAAACAACAGATTTCAATGTAAAAATGTGATGTGTCCATGTTGTGTTTCCTGTCACGGGCATTAAGCCTAACCACACAAGTGAGGTACCATTTTTATCATGAGACTTGGGAGAACACAGAATAGAAGAACACGTTTTATTGCACCTCGTCTTTCTGTACATTTTTTCCTTCCAAATGTAAGACAGTGTGTAAAAAAGACGACTATCTGAGAAATGCCCTGTAATTCACATGCTAGTATGGGGACCCCGGAAGTCAGAGATGTGCAAATAACCACTGCTTCTCAACACCTTATCTTGTGCCCATTTTGGAAATACAAAGGTTTCCTTAATATCTATTTTATACTCTGTATATTTCACCAAATGAATTGCTGTATACCCGGTATACAATGAAAACCCATTGCAAGGTACAGCTCCTTTATTGGCTCTGGGTACCTAGGGTTCTTCCTGAACCTACAAGCCCTAGATATCCCCACAACCAGAAGATTCTAGCAGATGTAACGCTATATTGCTTATGGCAGAAAAAGTCTAGAACAAAACGTGGACAGAAATGGCTCTTTTTTCACCTCAATTTCAATAATTATTTTTTTAGCTGTTACTTTCTGTAGGAAACCTTGAAGGATCTACACAACTGACCCCTTGCTGAATTCAGAATTTTGTCTACTTTTCAAAAATGTTTAGCTGTCCGAGATCCAGCATTGGTTTCACACCCATTTCCGTCACTAACTGTAAGGAGGCTGAAAGCACAAAAAATAGTAAAAATGGGGTATGTCCCAGTAAAATGCCAAAATTGTATTGAAAAATGTGGTTTCCTGATTCAAGTCTGCCTGTTCCTGAAATCTGGTAAGATGGTGATTTTAGAACCGCAAACCCTTTGTTAATGCCTTTTTCAGGGAAAATAACACGTGCTTTCTTCTGCAGCCCTTTTGTTCCATTTTTTTTAAACTAAATTTTAGCTGTATTTTGGCTAATTTGTTGGTCTCCTCCAAGGGAACCCACAAACTCTGGGTACCTCTAGAATCCCTAGGATGTTGGTACAAAAGGACGCAAATTTGGCAAGGGTAGCACATGTGGACAAAAAGATAGGAAGGCCTAAGCGCGGACTGCCCCAAATTGCCAAAAAAAGGCTTTCGACAGGAGGGGGAAAAGGTTTGTCAGCAAAGGGGTTGTTTCAATTTTACATATTGCTTCTTCATATAACTTTATATAAACTTTATTAATAAGTTATTATTTAACTTTCTAAGCATTCTTGGACCACAGGTTAAGAACCACTAAGCTAGACACTAGGCTAGACACTCAGGCAGTGTTGTATTGGTTTATAGGGCAATCAGGTAATGCCTGAAGGGCTCGTCTTGCATGGTCAGTGTGTGGTACTGTTTTCTGCTTTTGCAGGGCCTGGTTTTAATGTTAATTTCCCTGACATCACTACAACATGGCCTTTAGCCAGCTGAAATCCGTGCAATCTTCCATTCTTAGCAAAACACTGCTCTCAGGAAACGTTTATTGGTGGTCTATATTCAGGCCACAAATACTGGTGCTATGCATTTAGGGCATACTGAAAGAGCTAAATACTCAAGAGTACACCTACAGACTCTAGGTGCTACAGACTCGCTTATAGTCGGTGGACACTTGAGACACACTTACGTAGACCAGAAACTCTAGACATTGAACCACAGGGGAAAGGTACTCCAAACACAGAAACAGTAACTAGCAACATAGACAAGGTGAAACAGGCTAAACACTTGAAAATATCATTAGGGACTTTGAACTCAAGAGATAGTGAAACCAGAGAGGGACTCCAGAAACAGTCACAGTGAATGGTCTCTCAGGACACACTGATATAGGCTACGATCTATAGACTTCCAAACACTGGTGCCGGGAACTCCAAACACCATATACTAGCTAGGACGTGGTAAAACAGGCTAAAGTCCAGACAACTTCAGAAAACACTCATAGTAGCTCTAGACATAATAAAGCAATCTAGGAACACACTCACAGTAAATGCACCCTCAGTTCTAACTATGTTATGAAAGGAAATCTACACAGGGTGCATCTCCCATGGGCTTGGGACTGAGAAAACTAAAATGCACACTGCATGGGCGATCTGAAAACACTCTAATGGTTCCTACTGTATGGCCCGGGCCAACAAACAATGAAGAGGCGTGGGTCCGAAACTTGAATAGGCCACTAGGTGGCCACATTGCTCTTAGACAATCGCCGGACAGACCAGACATACAGGAGGAGGCCTGTTTGGTCTTGTCACACAGTGAAATATGAGATGGGCCAAGAGCTTCATTTCCCTGTCTAAAAAATAGAAAACTAAACATTGTTTTCACCGTTACATGACGTGGTCGAGGATCAAAGTACAAACAGTACGTTTGCCCTCTTCTCCCCGTGACCTTGAAGATGTGGAGGGGAGAACCACCATAATGCTGAGGAGGATTCTTTGTGCTATGCCAGAGTGTTTTAGCAGATGAGCGAAAAGGATCCATCGAAAGTGATTTGATGACTCTTTCATAACTATCTCCTCCTCCCCGGCCCCCCGCCCCACTTTATGACACAACATCATTCTTCAGTTTGGAGGATACAATTTAAAGAAAGTAAGACGTTTTTCACATATATTTATTTCTCAGCTTCGGTGTTTCATAATTCACTACCGTGCTAAACATCCCCTTCAAAGCACTGGGGGCTTTGGAAGCAGTACAAACAAAGACCAGAAGAAGAGACAGCGATTCTGAATTTTTCAGTGATGGTAAGGAGGGAGTGTGAGCGAGGCAGGGGGCAGGATTGGCATGAGGTGGCATGTCTTTGCAAGTGCCCCTCTCTTGATTTCTTCCATTTACTTCTTCATTGTGTACTAAGCGTACTTTAGGAAGTGAGATCATCAAGTGTTTCTTTAAGGATGAAGGAGTTGAAGTTACCGTGGCAATAGACCGATGGTGGCAGTTGAACAAACGCACAAATAATGGGTGCACAATATTCGAATTAGTTGGCTCATTTTGGAAAGTTTACAAGCAAAAACCTACAAGCGGAATAGAAGGGTCACACGTATGAAAAGTACTACAAATATTAAGGGGATATTTCACTTACTTTAGTTTTGCCTTAACTGGTGTGCTTGTTAAAATGCAACACGAGTTGGTTCATTTTTTACAAGTTTGTGGGCAAAAATAATGTTAAAACGATTATTTTGTTGAACTTTTAATTTAAAAAAAAACAATTTTGTAGAGAAACGGAACGTCACAATTTTCTTTACATGTGTTTAACATTTTGAATTTGAACACTTAGGCCCATTTTTGCAAGAAAGTGGTGCATCACTAGTGATGCGCCACTTTTCTTGCGGCCCCCTCGCATTCCCTAAGGACACCATGGTAGCCACGTATTTGCAATATGGCGCACCATGGTGCATTTTAGGGGCGATAGTGTCATTTTTTTTATGCTATTGTAACGCTAACCTGGATTGGCGTAAAAAAAAAAAAAATGACGCTGATCCAGTATAGTGTTAAGAGGCCCATTGAAATCAATGGGAGCCTCATTTTAATGCCTGCTTTAAGCAGGCATTAAAAATTATGCTAGAAATGGCGCACTGGAATCTTGAAGATTCCATTGGGCCATATTTAGCGATCTAGTAGTGAGGGAACGCCCCTTTTGCATACATCATACATATATTATGCATGATGTGGCACAAAGGGTTTACAAGGTGGGGCAAACCTAATCTGCGTCACCTTGTAAATATGGCGCTATGGTAGTGGCCCATTAGTGTCACATTTGCAGCAAAAATGTTGCTGCAAATGTGGTGCTAAGGGGCGCAAGGGCCTTGTAAATCAGGCCCTTAGTGCCAGATTTACAACAAACTGGCTCAGTGAAGTGCTGTGCCAAAATCAGCAGCGCTGTGCCTGTTTTGAAACACAGGGATGCGCTGTATTTGCAAGAATATGGCGCACCCCAGTGTTTCCTCCTGCACCAGCTCTAAATTAAGCAGCCTGTGCCAATGCAGGCATCCTTGCACCATAGTACAAGGGTGTCTGCGTTGAGAGGCGTGATTGTTTATGTGCTGGAACGTGCCCCTTTGTACACATAAACAATCTACAATCTCGGTCTTGGTCTTCCTATGCGTGCTGCAGAATGCAAAAAGCAAA
This sequence comes from Pleurodeles waltl, assembly GCF_031143425.1. Taxonomy (NCBI): domain Eukaryota; kingdom Metazoa; phylum Chordata; class Amphibia; order Caudata; family Salamandridae; genus Pleurodeles; species Pleurodeles waltl. The sequence continues at coordinate 317,000,907 of NC_090448.1, read as the reverse complement.
AACGAGAAGAAATAAAAACATTTCTCCTTGTTGCGCCATGCTAACGCCACTCCAGGGGTGGTGTTAGTTTTTGACGCTGTCACCGATTTACAGATTCTTGTAAATCTGGGGCAGTGTCAAAAGCAATGGGTGTTGCGGTGGAACACCCACAGCAACACCCATTGCACGCCCCTCTGCTAGCAGAAAACTGCCACCAAAAGTGTCTTAGCTCCACCTGATAAATATGCGTAAGGCACAGCTCCACCGGAGCGTCACAAAAAGTGACACTCCGGTGGCACTATGGGGCTTAAAAATATGCCTCTTAGTGAGTTTTACAAGCTTTTAAGCCAGTTAAAAATCCACTTCAGGTTCAGTGTGAGTCACAGGAATGCAATAAAGAATTCCCATGGAATTCATGTTTGACTTTATTTTGCCTCTAACTGCTCCAAGTTGAACTGATTCAGTTTATGTAATTCAGAAGAGCAGTTTGGCAACAAGGTTTCTGGCTTTGGATCTTTTATAAGACAGTATACTAAAAATCAAAATGATACAAGTACAGTTCTAAAGAAAGACTGTACATTAGATGGACAGCGCAACTGCCTAAAGCAGTGGTTCCCAACCTCTGGCCAGGGGACCCCTGGGGGTCTGTGAAATCTCCTTAGGGGGTCCATGACTGGTTAGTAAAATCAAATAATATTAACAGATTAGGTTCCCAGCTTTCTGTAATGACTCAATGGGGGGTCCCTGGAGTCCAACCATGATTCACTGGGGGTCCCTGGGTTCCAGTAATGATAAAGTGGGGGTCCACAGAAGTCAAAAGATTGGGAACCACTGGCCTAGAGCAATGTTTCCCAAACTGTGGATCATGACCCAATGGTGCGTCAAGCTGATTTCTGGTGGGTTGCAAAAGTCTAAGCAATAAATAAAGATGCCTTTAAATTCTGTATTTATCTTTTTACATGTGTTCTGTTTCAAAGACATAGGTCAAATATCAGGCTATGTCATCTTACAAATTGCTGCTTATTATTTTAACATGGGGGCTGGTTTTCACACACTCCTTTCACTTTGCAATTGGAGAAAGAAACTTAAAATGTATTATGTGACAGTTTCCCGGGGGTACATGAAGTGTATAAGGAAAGGATGCAGGTTGGCATTTTTTCAAAACACATAACAAAAGGTAAATACTTGTAAATGTGCTGTACACATTCAACAATTAAAAAATAAAAAATGAAGCACATTTTTTGTAATTCTGAAGTGTGGAGGAAGTAAAGATTTTAGTAAGAGCAGAACAAATCAAGACACTACATAGTGATGCAGAAATAAATATTCATTGAAACACGATTTTCACACTCATTTGTGTGCAATATAGTTTTATCAGTAAAACTGTATGTCTGTGCAAATTTTGTGACAATTTCAATGTAAATTGTGATGTCTGTAAATTATAATGCACTACCAAGATGATTTAGTTACATTAAAAAATCGACCGCCTTGTGTCCATTAAAGCTAGGTGGATCTCAAAAGTTTGTTATACTAAAAAGTGGATAGAGCCACGGATCAGATGCCAACATGACGACCTCAGCTAAATGGGTTTGCTGTGATGTAGGGTAACTTCTCAGTTTACGAGATTACTTGTAGATAATTCCAGATTTTAGGAGTACATTAATATTTTGTAATCAATAGCCATTGAAATGGAGGCTGCTTCCATTGAGACTTTCCGAAATTGGATTGGCTCTTAAAGGGCTATCTAGTGCACAGAAAAAATCTATTTTCTATACTCAGACTAACAATCACCAGTAATGGGCATTCTACAATATTGCTTTTTTTGATGATGTCAGCTGGGGCTTTGAAATCTATTGTCTCGTCATTCCCCAGAAGCCTCCTTTAATATTATTTTGTTAGACGATATCCTAAAGGCAGTGCGTGGAATTCCGCAGACCGCTTAAAGGAACCATACAGATGAATCCGTGATACAGAATGACTCTGGACCGGTTTAACAGATTCGAAGGTCAGAATTCTCTCCGATTAATTTTGGCTCCGTATTTTTTCTAGTTTTTGAAATATGTCACTTTTCAACTTTTATCATCCAAAATAGTTTCCATCAATTGGCTTCGACGTAGCATAGAAAACCATGGCTGTTTTGCTAGTTGCTTGGCCCAAAATGAACCAAAATACACCACAAACATGTGACCTTTTCTTTTGCTCTCCTCCGTATTTCCCTTCGAAATCCACTTGCCCGGGCAAGAAGCAGACCCCTCTCTATCTTTGATGGCTTTGTGAATTATCCGCACAAGAGCCACCTCACTTGTCCACAACCACTGCTCTGCAGGTGAACTCTTTGGAGGCGTGCGGAGGGCGGCTCCCCGCAGGGGGAAGGTGGCAGGTCATTTCTGCTATCAGGGAACCTTTGGCTATGCAAATATTGCCCTTCAAGGCCCATCACGGCCCCAGGCTTGGCCTTCGAAGTTTAGTGCAGGGATTAATGCATCCCTCCATGCTGTTAAACTACGCGGTGTTTGAAGTGCAGGTGGAGGAAACGTCTCTCTTAACTGTGACGTGGAGAGAAAGCCCCCCTCAGGGGACTGACATTTCTTCTTTTGTAATTCCTTCTTTCGCTGTTGTTAGTTACTTGGTGTGCCCCCACGGGAAGGGTGGGCTAAAGGGGGCGATAATCTGTTTTCCCTTTTGTTATGCCTCTTTGTGTTGTGAGTCAACTGTTGTTGCTGCCAGGAGCTTTCCTCTCTCTGCACACCATTTGATGGATATCATCCTACCCCCACCCCCCGCCACCCACGTCCCCCCTGCACTTGCCTGTTCTTATCTGACATCAGTTCCCCGATTTTTAACCTCCCATATGCTCCCCCGGCCCCCGTCTCCCTGTGTTCCCTTTCCTTCGCTCCCCTCAGAAGATCCAACGTCTATGTACTTAACGCCACTTCTGCCTCCTTAGAAATTTAAGCTGAACCCCCTTTTCGCTATATGTCGGCGTGTGTTTCTGTTCAGCCAATGGAGTTAGACAAACTGATGTGTGTGTTAGCTAGACACCCTGGTGAGATGCCCCTTCAATATGTTTGCCACTTGGGGTGTAAGTGCCAATCTGTGCTCTCACTCAGCCCACGTCACACACACAAACATAAAGACCGAGTGCATCGCGTCCACATATTCCGCCAAAAGAGGGCAACCTATACCCCTGTTGGTAGAGGGCGTAGGGGTGCCCGGGCACCCCTGCGATGTGCCCTCTTGTGCCTGGTCCGTCTCCCGCTTTCAAAAGATTTCACTTCTCTGGTGGAATTTCCTGTTAACCAGTTGCAAATGGTTTCTATTGGATCTCGTAAACTTTTGGTACATTCACTACACGTGTTTGCCTCAAAGAGCGAGGAAAGGTCTGCTGAAGCCAACCGGCAATACCTCACACAGGAAACGATTCCGAGAAATGCCACTGGGGGCGGGGCAGCTTCTACATATATTAATTTACAGTTTACAATATCAATTCAATAGTTGTTCAAACAAACATATAGGCCCGAAACCTGATTCAGTAAAACCCATTTGTAACTTGTCAACTGGATTTTTTTTCGGGAGTGACCGCAGACCCTGTTCTCCTCTCAGCCCGTTTCTTGCACCCCCATCTCCCCTGCACTTCTCTTCTTTCCAGCGATTCCTCGTTTGTTTGTGTCTAGCCTTCTTTCTACCGCACCCGCAGTTCCCACAGTAGCCTCCCTTTCCCGATCGCCCCCCTCGCTTATTGCCCTTAGTTGAAATATTGTTTATGTATTTCTTCTAGGTTTTCTAGCTTTTGTTTTGCTACCAGCAAATCCCCATAACCTTGGGGTAGGTATTAAGAAGACCCAAAGAACTAGGGGCCATATGTACAAACACATTTTCCCATAGACACAGATTGGGCAAAACTGCTTGCTACATCTGGTCCTGGGCCACCTAATTGCCATCTGGTACCCAGAAGAAGCAGAGTGAAATGGGCAAGCCAGCACAATATTGCAAGGAGGGCACCGCACCGCTCCTCTCTTCAGTACAACCAGATGGCTGAAATACCCATCTTCCTTCATGAGTGGAAGTGGCATCCTTCTTGCTCTGGGTACCTCCACCAGGCACCTAGCAGGGCTCCTGCATCACTTCATTGCACAACAGTCACTGCAGAGTGTTTTCAGGGGTTGTTCTCACGGAAATTTTATCTGCGTGAATCACCCCCCTCAAGCAATGTTGTTTAGGTCTGGCGCTAGTCAAAAGCTTTTGATTTTACTAAACATTAGGTATAATATACTAATAAGAGCTTTCGCCCAGCCTCTCTCCATCCATTGGTCAGCTGTTGTGTCATTCAGCATTTGCTTCCACCTGCTACAGCATAGAGAATGGGGCAATGAATCATTGTAAATGAGTGTGCATGTCATGACGTAAGTGCATGCACAGATGCCATTTTTTATGTATCAAACCAAGATGAATCAGTACATTTAAAAAATATATAAAAATGGAGTAAGTGGCAAAAACTTTTATTTAGAAAGTGAAAGGGACGGCAGCAATTTGGTGCCTTCACACCAAAAAGTTAAAATAAATGTTAAATATGAGGGGGGACCTCAGTGGATTGGGTGGGGGTGGTAAGAAACAGGGAATGGGCGGGGGTAGAGAAAACTAGCATACAAGTGAGAATAACACTGTGGGAATGACAGCAACACGGAGTACAGGTGATGGGGTGAAATGCACACAGGCAAGAGAGAGCAACAGGGCAGAAGGAAGGGAAGAACACAGATGAGAGAGGACAACGCAAAACACAGGGTGGGAGACACACAAGTGAGACACATGGTATCAAATGCACTCTCGTGGAGTGCTTGAGCAAAAGGAAGAAACTAGATCCACAAGAGCGAGTAGTGGAAGGAGAAAAGTAAAGAGGCTATACTCCAGGAGAGGAACTTACACAAAATGGATATGGCAAGCAATCGAATAAAAGACAAGTAAATGAAAGAGACAATGAAGCCAACCAATGGGTGAGCTTTAAGACCACTGTAAATTCTTGGCAAGCTGACAATATGTCTTTTTCAACCTTCAGGCTCGACCTATACTCTCACCATTGATAAAGCCACAAAGGAGGGAGGAGGCATCTTTTTTCACAAAGTTGTGTGGGCTACAGTATGGGGACACTAACTTTGAAGGGAAGGTTAGGGTTGTAATAGCCTCAAGGGGGGGAATAAAGAAATGAGAATAAGTGAGAGGCTTTGGGGTAAAATGACATCAAGATGGGGCTATTGAGGAACCATGTGCATACATGAAAAGCCTTCAAGACGGTGTGTATGATGTTAATGAACACGCGGGGGGTATGACAATAATACCTTTAAGAGGGAATGTATAATATTAATGGCCACAGGAGGCTACCTTTGAAGATAATACCTTTAAGAGGGAGTGTATGATATTAATGACCACTGGAGAGTAGTTATTAAGATAATGCCTTTTAAAGGGACTGCATTACATCAACAAGCACAGGAGGGAGCATGAGATAATTACCACAAGATGGCAGGTATAATGGTGAGGTCCATAATACCGTGGCTATGCGGATAATGAGCACATAAGAGTGCGGCATGGAAGTAATAACTTTTACAGGTCTTTTCAATAAAAGACTGCAGTGTTTTTGAATGACTAACTCGGCCTCAGTCAGTGATAATGTACACATTAATTATGTGAAACCAGCTGCGGAATTTGTCAATTTCCTGCCTTAGACTCCATGCACCCCTGCACGGAATGCGATCCTGGGCTGTGGTGGACATTCACAAACCAAGGCCCATATTTAAGAAAAAGTGACGCATCAGAGCTGAAGCGCCACTTTTTCTGCACCTCCCCACTGGCACCTAACAATACCATGGTTGCGCTGTATTTATAATACAGTGCACCATGGAGGTAGTTAGTACAATAACGTCAAAATGTTTGACACTATTGCAGTGCTTTGCTACACTAGCATAAAAAATGTTGACGCTAGTATAGTAAAGAGCAAGGAGTCCCATAGGTTTCTATGGAAGAGTCATTTTAACGGCTGCTCTGCGTAGGCCTTAAACATGATTCCAAAACTGGCACAGTGAAATCTGTTAAATTTAATTGCGCCATTTTTGCTGACCTCCTAGTTTTGGAACGCCACCCTTGCATACATTACGCCTGGCGCAGGCATATTGTGGCGCAAGGGTTTAGAAAGTGGTGCAACGCAAGCATTGCACCACTTTGTAAATATGTGGCGAAGAAAAAGCCACTTTAGCACCGTCTTAGCTTCAAAAAATTGACACTATGGTGGCGCTAGGGGCTCTTAAATATGTCCCCAAGTCTCTCCGAAGACAGCGTCACACCGGCTTCGGCCATATTGCAAACAAGGAAAATGGCTGTGTAGTAAAAGGTGGCCAAAATTCTAGAGAGACCCTTCTGCACTACTGCCTCGGTGCCACTGCACCCACTGCACTTTTGATGTCAACACCCATGCTCCTGGCTGCCCTCAAACCCTCCCTGTTCTTGTGTGTTGTTGTAACTTCCTCCTTTGAGTAGCTATTGCCTGTGTGATTGGCCAGCATTATTGTAGCTAAGATGTCATGCTCGGATTGTTGGCTCAGTTCTTACCTCTGTGCTCCCCTTTCATGCTCTCCTTGTTTACGTATACACTACGCACGCTCACCCTCGACCCTCTTTCTAGCCCATTTTCTCCAGAAGTTACATCTCCTTCCTCCTCCCTTTGCTGTTGGTGTTCTCTATTCTTTCCCCACTTACAGGCTAAATACAATCTCTACTTATTCTCCATTTTCTTGTGTCCTTCCTACAAGGCTCCCAATCGGTCCACCCCACAGGTTTCCCCCCATATCCCAAGGTCGATTGGTGCACATGATTAAGATTTGATGGACGAGAAGCTAACGGTGATCCTCTAACAATAATTCCCCATGTATTTTAGACTATTAAAAAATCAATTGAGCGTGCACAAGATTGAGTACGCTCTAAGGAGTGGGGGGCGATTCACAATAAGCGAGGCTTGGGGTGACTTCTTGAATCAGCAATTTTTTTTTCTTTTTACTTTTCTGCACATTTTCTAAAAAATGCGTTCCTTTCAACGCTCTCCCTGCACGCCCACTATGCAAGCACACAGCTTCTGCTTCACGCAGCACCATCTTTCCACAAGCCTAGGGTGACCAGTTTTTGAGGAGCAAAAACGGGGACAGGTGAGACATAGAAGAAGGACTAAATACATTATTCTAACTTTTATATCTGGCCTGTCCCTTTTTTTTACGTAGCTTTGTGAATGTGTGCCTATACTTGTGTATGTTTGTGTGTGTGTATGTATATATACACACACACACACGTACAAGACTACATATATAAAAATTAGCTATGGCTTGACCTACCACACTGCACCCCCAACCCGCCCCCACCCACCTCTCTCTTCTCCCCTCTCCGGCTCTCTGCTCGGAGCAGACAGGGACTGTGTTATCCGACAGTAACAGGTAAAATAGTTTATTCATGTCATACTTTGTAGGCCTCTTTAACTTATGCTTCCCTAGATGATCTGACATTTGCCCTAAAAACCGGGACATTTAATAATATGACCTGTGACCCAAAACATGTATTTAAAATTAGGAGACGCGTCGGGGCACCGGGACAATCCTCTAAAAACCGGGACTGTCCAGGGAGATCCGGGACGTCTGGTCAACCTAGCCGCTTCCGTGTCTCACTCAGCAGCAATTCTCATCTCCCTCTCTCTCTCTCTCTTTCACTTTTACTTTTCTTCTCTGCTCCCCTCTCCCTCTCTCATTCCATCTTACTCTGTCCTACTAGCCCCATTCCTGTCTCTTCTGCTCACCCCTATTTCGTTTTCTCCTTTGAACACCCCCTTTTTGTCTGTCTGTCTGCCTGCTCTCTTTCTCTCTCTCCCTCACTGTCGCCTTGCCTCCTCCTTCCCTCCTCCTTTCACTTTTTTCTGTCTTCCACAGGTGCCGTTTCCCGTGTGTGCACAAAAAGAAAGAGAAAAAAAGAAAAATAAAAAAATATAGAAACAAAGAATATGAAAGAAAGAACACACATGCACTTGGCCCTCCGACACACCATCAGACACGCAACTCATACACACACAAACACAACTCCTGTGTTCTATTTTTTGATTTCCCTCTCTCTCACCAGTACTTCCAGCTCTGCCCATTCCTTGCGTTCTCTCTCCTTCCCACCCCCACCCCTCGCCCCCCGCCCTCGAGTTATCCCTCTAATGGATGGGATGTGAAATGAATTTTGTGATAGATGAGGGCGCCTGAGCAGCTCGCAGGCCCCGTTCCAATAACACTTCTCAGGTATGAAACGATTCGCTGGTACCCAAAGGAGCTCCAACAGGAAACTCAGCTGAAAAAAAAGTAAATCAAATCGTCGTGTTTCCAGCCTGTTTAATGAGCTGCCCTGGGATTCCTTTAAAGCATGAATGAGAGAAGCTCCTGGGAGAGAGGCAGCGCAGAAGCGCCAAGTATACAGTGCTCACTTCAATTGTGTGTGGATTATATGTGTCTCCCCCAGTTACACTCTGCCCCTTCTCCTCCCCTCATTCCTTTATCGTGCACACACTTACTTTCTCATTATTGTTTATTTCAGTTCAGTTTTTTCAAAGTTTTGTTCCCTCCTTCCTCTCTCCCTCCCTCCCTCTCCCCCTTCCCCTTCCCCTCCACTTTCTCTTCCCTTTCCTTCCTCTGTAGATCACGGCTTCAGTCTGTACAAATGAGGTTTTACCTGCAGGCTTTTTAAAATGTACACAAGGTAGTGTTCATGGAAATAGGACTGCAACAGTTACTTTTCACAAAAAGCTTCTGGAAATTGACCAAAAGCTCATATCAAAGCTTCTATAAATTATCCATGTGTGTGTGTTTTGTATACAGAATGCATTGTAATTAGGGCCCCCGACTTCATGGTATTTATTTCGGTAGCGTTTCAAGCTCATGCTTCCACATGTCTTTTTATTGATCAGTATTTAGCAATAATTATTTTGTGTTCAGTGAAAAAAATGTTGTAACTCGTATTTTCCATATTTATGCAAGTGATAAGTATACACTTTCACTTGGGTGGCTATTGGTCCTTACCACAATAGATAGTCATATATAATATGTGTACAACACGTTAACCTGAAACAGTAACATTGCAGTATAAAAACATGTGCACCTGCAGGTTTCCCAGCGACTTGTTTAGTTATTATGCTGTTAGTTTGAGTGGATTTTGGCTTGAAATCTATCACGGATACTGGTAAAATTCTATAAAAATGGAATACTGGGATCATTAATTGTAATAAAATAACATTAAATGCAATTGTGATAATTTTAATCTACTATAATCCTTGTGCTGTTACTTATCGATAAGCAACCATTGAAGTGCATACATTTCAGTTGTAAACAGTGATATGTGCAATGCTGAAGAGTCCCTACCACAAGACACAACCATGCACTGCTATAGCAAATATTGCAACGGTTGTTGTGTGTGATGAAAGCTTTCACTGCTGTTGCATGTGTTGCACCTGTACTGTCTATGAGGACACATGCACTGCTTTTCTCTATGATAGTTGACACACGACTGCAGTACTTCTGGTCATATGAAAACATTTGTTTGTTTCTTACTGAAGCTTATGAATGCATTTTTCACTTTGCAAAAGTCAACATGATTGACTTTGTCACTGATTGCTTAATAAAAGTGATGGAGTGGTATATTGGCATAACTAGCTAGATGGAGTGGTGGACAATTGTCTTCTTGGTTACTGTCATTCTGGACTCTATTATAGTTGCACCAGAGAATCCAAAAATGTTCAGATAGACCATCAGGGCAAGTCCTACCTTGCACCAGGAAGTCCCGCCTTGAAAATAATGCTGACAACAAACTCTGAGCATCTAACAAATGTTAGGACAGGCTGAGAATATTTTCACCCTTACTGGTGATGTAATTACTCTGATTCTTCTTCTTCATCCCGGTCCCTGAATCATGATGTGGTGTCCTCACCCGGTACACATTCACCCGGTGCCTACCTGAAAGAAAAACAGTTTACAAACTTCCCTCTCCAGGTTTTCAAATAAAGGACCACCGATGAACCACCTGATTTGAAAATTCAAGCAACCCAAAAGTCCATGATCGAAGCTGAGGACAGATAGTATGGTTGTAGGGGAAAATCCGAACCGCTTGGGGAAAGGAAAAATAGTCAGAGATAACATATTACAGTAAATAGTCAAAGTATTTGTTCTTAGATTTCTTCTTCATCCCATAATAAAGATATGCCTAGGCAGATGCAGTCAACATCAATCATCTACTGATACTACCAACCACAAACCAGATAATCCGACCAAAAAAGAGGAAGACCTAAACCCAGAAGACAAATGCAACCTCATGCACTGGGGTCAAAACAAGCCGACAAGCACCAGTAGCTTGAACGGCAGGAGACACAACCAGAATGCCCAGAGCATCTTCCTCTCAAAACTGTTGATATCAGCACAAACTGACTTACATGAGGCAATAAGACAGCTGAGGAACCAAAAGGCAGCCAGTAGTCAAAGAATGTATTGCATATAACCTCAGTGTCATGGTGCTACAAGGGAAGAAGAGGCTATAATTCAGCATCACTAAGATCAGGGACCAAGCCCCCTGTTATCCTTCAGGTCAAGATGCCCTGAGTCAGTGTAAGATTGGAAGTCCATGGCATCTCAAAACACAATCCTAAGAACCATGGGGAGCTCAGGGGAAAGCCCTCAAACATTAACCATGTTTCACAAAAAGGAATAACAACAATCATTCATCAGCCAGAGCTAGGTGCTAAATGGAAAATCCAGAAGCATGGATAACATACATTTTCTAGGCATCATCAGTGCCCAAATACAAACCCATAGGAGCATTCCCACAATTGCCAAGATCCAGAAAGCTATGGAAAGAAACAAGCCTAGGTAGTGACCAACTGGTGGTAACCCATTCGCAAAAGGAAAAGGGTCCCTATGGACCACTGCCTGCTCTGAAAAAATGAAACTGATACATTTCATTTTTTCGTTTGTAATGCATCTCGTTTTCCTTTAAGGAAAACAGGCTGCATTACAAAAAAAAAAACTGCTTTATTTAAAAGCAGTCACAGACATGGTGGTCTGCTGTCTCCAGCAGGCCACCATCCCTGTGAGTGCTGCGACTCGCAAGGGGGTCACAAATTGCAACCCACCTCATTAATATTAATGAGGTGGGCCATTGCGACCCCCTTGCGACTCGCAGATGGTGTCAGGGACACCATCCTGCATCCGGCATTGCAACTCGCAAATTGCGAGTCGCAATGCCGGTGTTTCCTACATCTGGCCCAAAAAAACAAGCATTGTCAAAGCCAATAGGTCTCACCTTTAGGACCTATTGGCTTTACCAATGTTTTTTATCGATGGCGTGCAGTATGACTAAAGAAAAAAAGGAAAAGGCACGATGATGTGGACACTGTTGCTTGATCATTTTGAAGATTAGTGTATATGTGCTCCTTCAAAAATGACTCGCTGCCTTTTTTTTCTTTTTAGTTACTGATCTGAGCTGGATTTGGGAAAAAAGCAGCGCAAAAGTGTTTTAAAAAAAATCTTTCAAAGGAGTGTTAGGTGAGGGGAGCAGGTGTGAGGAAAGCAACATGAAGGGCGAGTGAGAAGGAAATGGAGGATGGGGGAAGCAACATGAAGGGTAAGAAAAGCAACATGGATAGTGGAGGAAACAACACAGGGTGTGGTGGAAGCAACAGAGAAGAAGAAACACGGAGGGCAGAGGGAGAACAACACGGAGGCACAGGGAGAAGCACTGAGGGCGGTAAAGAGCAACATTGAGGGCAACGGGAGAGAAGCACACAGGTGAAAGAGCAACACGAGAATTGTTGGAATGAGAGAAGCATGAGGACTATAACCTAATCGCCAGAGGGGCAGAGAAGCAGTTGTATGACAGAGTGGAACGCAAGTGCATGTGTGGAGAAAAAAGTACAGGAAGGAGATACCTGGAAAAAACATTCACTCACATGGAGCACTAAAAGATAAAAATGGTTTGCTCGTCAGCAGTGGAAGATATAAAAGCCAGACAGAGAGATGGTAAGGAGGCTATGCTCCGGGGCAGGAACAAACATAAGCATGATAAGCTGAAACACAGAAAGCCTATGAATAAGAAGAATGCAAATTAGAGTGACAATAAACCACCCAACGGTAAGCAATGGGCAGACTATAATCCTGTGTAAGCTCTTGGAAAGCCCACAACAGTTCTTTTGAAACCTTGACATTAAAAAGGTCCAGATTGGTCCAAAAGGAAATCCTGAAATCCCTGTCCAGACATCGGAAGCATACATCGTCAAGAATACAGGCAAAACAATAGGATTCTGGGTACATATGTTATTTTATAGGGCAATCTAAACGGGTAGAAGACTATATATTTTTTTTGATGTGGGCAATGAAGTTTCTCTTTTCGACGTCCGGACACAACCCAAGATGCAGGGACTGGTACGATGAAGAGATGAGTAAGTTAGGGTACTTTCTTCGGTATCTTCCTTTAGTTTCTTCGTACTTTTTTCTGCCTCTTCCATTCCACTTTGGTTTTTCAATGACTTGCCTTTCCCTCTTTTGTTGCCTCTATTTATTAGATATGCCCTTCTTGTCCTCTTTACTCCCTAGTTGCGTCTCTAATTCTTCATTTGACTACTCTCTCTGGTTGTGAGGGCAACAGTTAATTAATTCAGAATTAGTTTACCTTACAGAAACAAAGTCACCTTTGAGTTGCAGTTCGGCCTGACTCCCGTGAAACGGAACTGCCTCCCTCTGGCGCCGTCCTGCGCCCCCTGCAAGGATAAGCCTGGCTAGGATTACCTGCTGCAGTGTTAGTATTACCTTGATGGATATGAGTTTGCTGACCCTCGGCATCACATCTCGCTGCCATGGCAACCACACAGTGATGGAAGACCATATGGCAATTCAGCATGTTGAAAAGAAACTGTAAGGGAAGGAAGGGTTTTGAAAATCACTTTTGGGACCTCAGTGAAGGGAAGAATCATTTTACGACTCTGTACACACAAGGCATGAAACACAAGCACAAGTTTAAAAAACACCTGTGGTTATTCTTTTAACCAATATGAAGGTTTATTGCCAATGCATGGAGTTCACATCAATATGTCTTCCCATACTATTGTCTCCATAGCCCCCTACGTCAAAATTTACTTTCCAGCTCACACAGAACATCACAGAGTGGCATTGTGGAAGTGTTACTAATCTTTAATGGTTTATAATTATTATTTTCATGTCGTTATTTTCAATTGGTTTGCCATGCATTTTTTAGGTCTCGCTTAGAGACAACTACAAACTTTCTGCTGTTGAAGAACTATTGTGAACAATACCAGTGCCAACAGTGAGCTTATTCTAGCCCATTGCTTACCATTGTTGGTTTGCTCATCAGTTTCATTTGCTTTCGTCTTATTCAGTAAATTACCTTCCTAGTCTTGTGCTTGTCCTTCCCCTGAAGCATGGCTTCTTTATCTCTAACGTTTACATTTTGTTGGTCCTCCCCTTCTGGTGCTAATTGCTTCTGCTCATTGGTGGCTTTTAGTTGCTCCTTCTACTAAGCTGCACAACTCCTCTGTTGCACCCCCTCCACTCACTGTTTTGCTCCACAGCTTTTGATTTAATACCTTTCATCTCCTACTGCTGCCACCCCACTTCCCACATGGTGTCTCCCTACCAATGTTCCCTTTGCTCCTTTCCTGCTCCATGCCATTGCTCTGAAATTGGCTCTGCTAGTGCTGTTGGCTTTTATTAGTGGGGAAGCATTGGGAAATCCAATAGCAGAGACGGACCATGTTAAGAGTTCAGAAAACAATACAAGAACAGTGTTTTCTATACTTTGAAGATGGCGACCACATTGCACGATGCATTCTCATGATGCAAATTGGTGGCCATGAGAAACACACTGTTTTCTTTACTCTCAAGACAGCATCCACATTGTGTGACTCAATTTGAGGATGCACAACGTCATACTGCCTGGAGCAAAATGGCAGCTAAAGAAATGAGAGAAAATAATGATTTCCATACTTTACAGATGGACTCTGTGTTGCATCATTTAATTGTGTCATGCAACATGTCTGCCATATTGGAAATATAGAAACGTTTTTAGCTGTTGTCTATACTTTTAGCACGGCCATTCCCCACTATTGGCTTTGCCAATGTTGGTGCAATATGAAAGTGTTCAGCTTTGGCAAGTCCAGTGTCTACTGCCATGAAAAAGTTGGAAAAGTGAGATCTACAGGCTTTGCCAATGCTCGTTTTTCAATGAGTGGGACTGCAAGTAGTCCTCTTTCTGCCCATTAAGCCACACTCCCTCACAAAACTACAGACTACAATTTCCTTTCATGTCTTCCCTGCTGTTGGACTTTTTGCCTTACGCAGGGTCATCCCCAGTCTTTTTGCCTCCTTCATCCTGGTTTTTCTGACCTCTCGCTGTTGGCTCTAGGACTCTGAGCACTTTATCACTGCTGACCAGTGCTAAAGTGCAGGTGCTCTCCCATCTAAAGTTGGAATGATTGGCTTATACCTAATTGGCATATTTAATTTACCTATAAGTCCCTTGTACAGTGGTATCTCTATACCCAGGGCCTGTAAATTAAATACTACTAGTGGGCCTGCAGCGCTGCTTGCGCCACCCACTGAAGTAGACTTTCAAACGTGTCTCAGGCCTGCTAGTGCAGGGCCTGTGTGTGCAATTTTCTGCCACAGGGACCTGGCATCTAAACTTACTTGCCAGGCCCAGAACTCCCCTTTTACTACATGTAAGTCACCCCTAAGGTAAGCCCTAGCTAGCCCTATGGGCAGGGTGCCATGTATGTAGAAAGGCAGGACATGTGCCAAGTTGCATGGCCTGTCCTGGTAGTGACAAACAGCCTAACTGGTGTCTCACTGCTGTGAGTGCTGCCTTCTCATAGGATTGCATTAGAAATGCCCTGCCTTATATGTAAGGGGTATTGTCTGATTTATGAGGGGTAGCGTAGGTGTTTTTGGTATAGTTGTGATGGTGATAATAAATGCTGCTTACTGGTGTGGGTGTATGTTTTATTACTATCACAGAAATGCCACTTCTAGAAAGTGCACATTTATCTGTGCTTATGACTCTGGTGTTTTGCAGCTTGACTCCAATCCACGTCTGGGCAGAGTGACAGTTGGGGCTTTGTGCATACTTTTCAGACAGCCTGTACACAGGGAGGGTGGAGGTGTCTCAGAGGTGCATCTGCATACTGAATAGTCTTCCTGGGCTGAGAGAAGGGAGAGGCGGGGCACACCTGCATTTGTAAAGACTGTGCCCTGGCCTCACACAATAGGGTCGTTAACCCCCCACTGATGTTTGGAGCCTGTGCTGAAAGGAGAGAGGGAGCACTCCCAGAACCAGTTGTAACTGTCTGGAACCTCCTCTCCCTACCATTGTAAAACACTGTAAGAACTGACTATAAGTACAGGGGAATTTTCCCTACAATTTGGAGACTCTTGGAATCATCTTGGAACTGGACACCAAAGGCTGAAAGGACTCACCAGGAACCGCCATGGACTGCTGCTGCTGTGCTGACCTGTGACCTGCCTGGTCACTGTGAAGGACTTGCCACTTGCTGCCTTTCCCTTGTGCTGGCCTGTACCTGGGCCCTCCACCTAAGGACCTTGTCTTAAGATTCTGCTCCCCAGGGGCAGGGTGCTGTGGCCCCTGACCCCTGCATCCATTTCTTCACGAGGGGTGCTTCTCAGTGGTTGCGGCTGCCATAGCGCTGATTGCAGCGTGCTTATGGAGCCTTGGTAGCTCGTAGGCTCCTTGCTGCATTGTGCCCCTTTAAATAAGATCACCGCAGCGGCCCAGGAAGCTGGAAGAACACTCGCGCACCGCATCAGGTGCAGGCGAGTGTCTGCTTGGGCCCCAGGAGGGGTCTGATCTTCTTGTGGCGTCACAGCAGGACCAGGGGAAGGAGCGGGGAGTGCCCCCTTCCCCCTGGCCTCTGCGTTAGGAGCAGGATGCTCCTTTTCTGCTGTTAGGTAAAATGGGCATTATTGTGCCCCCCCCCCCTTGGTGGAAGGGCCAGTGGAGGCCCAGGGGGCCCCCAGAGATCGCAGGTGCCGGGAGGGGCCTGTCATTAAACCGGAGGGGCTGCGTGGTGCCCCCCTCCTGCCCTAAGTTGTTTTTGCTGGCTTTGGCCCCCCTCGTGAGGGCCGGTTGAGGCCCTGGGGGGGCCCCAGTAATCACGGTCCCCGGAGGGTCTTGTCTATAAAAGAGAGTTGCAATCCAAAGTTCTTTCTACAGACTTTTGTTTGATTCATATATTACCTACCTGCGTTTGATGTTTTTACATATTTGTATGCAAATGTTCCTTTTATGGACATGCTTGCTAATATGTTTTTCTAACTTGCCATATTTTTTCTAATGTTCCTACTATAGGCATTTTATGATATTCTTATGACAAGTGCTGTGATGTAATAACGTGTTTTCCTGACTACTGCTTATCTTGCAGAATACTGAGTAACCTGTGTGTTATGTGTGACTACTGCTAGGATGCAGAGTAACTAATGTGTAACGTTCTGACAACTGCTAAGGTAGCAGGATAGTACTGATATGTGATGTTTGGTCTGATAATTGCCTTGTGTACAATACAGTATATTTTCATAATCTGGTGTTGTGTTTCCTTTGTGGTGGGGATATTGCGTCACGTGTGTTGTGTGTGTTGTGCAAACGCTTTACACATTGCCTCTGGGTTAAGCCTGACTGCTCGTGCCAAGCTACCAAGGGGGTGAGCAGGGGTTATCTTGGACGTGTAACTCCCTTGCCCTGACTAGAGTGGGTAAGTTCTGCCTGGCTGAGGTGCATACCCTAGCCAACCAGAAACCCCATTTCTAACACCTGCTCTGTCCACTTTTAACTTGGGCAGCAAGCCTGGCTGGCTGTCTTTGAAGACCAGCATCTGGAGGTAAAGGAAGTGGGCACATTTATATGCAAACATCAAATACCAAAATTCAACAAAAATAAAACTGTTTTAATTTGTACGATATATTGACATGTTATGTTATATCTATCTGTGTAGCACAGTAATAATCTCTGAGGGTATCCAGGCACTTGTGCACGGGTTTAGGTACATGTCCACAGAGACATTTTAAGGCATGAGCAAAGTGAGCTCTGGCCCAGGGCCTCTACGTTTTTAGGGGCCCCATCCCTGAGCTTTCAGGGCAGTCCCAGATGATGGCATAATGCAAAAAAAGATGGGGCCATCTGCACAGTATGAAATGGGCCCTGAGGTCTCCAATATCTCATTCATATTTAAAGGCTTTGCACTAAATGTCCCAGATTTAATTCTCCTAAAGGATTGGGTCCCCCTTTAAGGTTTGGGGGTCAAAGAAGAGGATTGTCAATGATCAGATCATAGCCGATGAGCGCTTGGATGAGCTGTGAATGGATAATAAATTCAGAGGTGTTCCGAGCAAGGGACCCCAAATTATGTGTGGCACAGGCCCTCAAAATCCTTAAGAGTGCCCCGTCAGAGTAATTTGAAGACCCAGGTCTTCAGCTTCTTGTGGAATTCAAGTAGTGAGGAGGACGCTCTGATGTGATTTGTATTCAGTGATAAAAACAGTGATTTCAATTAAACAAAATACCAGAAGTCTCTATAAACATGCAAGGAGCTGACATCCCAGAGGATGCCTTATCAACAGCAAGATCACAGCCAACCCATGTACAGTAAGCAGATGGTGGCAGTGCTTAGAGTAGAATGTCAGAAGGTCTAACATTGCCCCCAGACTACTATCCAGTGAAAGAACGGTTGGAAAATTACTATTCCAGAAATATTGTTAAAAGGAAAATATTCAGATAGGCTTTAATTTCTACAGCAGGAAATGGACCTAACACTCAATATAACATTATAAATATCCAACAAGTCAGACAAATAAATTGACCAGGCATGCACATGTCATGCAGAGTCAGGTGGGTGTGAAAAATCTTGACACCCAGAATAGAGGTCACAGCTTACTCACTGGGCTCATCCCCATGTACTCAAGCTTTAGTAACCCAGCATAAGGATTTGGAAGCAGATGAAGACAATGTCCCTACTTGCAAAGACCAACGCCTGCTGCCTCAATATTTATGTATTTCTGCTGCCACTTCTGCCATAGCCTTCCCATTTCTCTTTTCTCCCCTACTTAAGCACTTGACATCAGATGTTGTATTTCTATTATACGCAAACACTGGTGATCCATGTGAATGGAGACATGGAGGTTTGTAGAATGCAAATATATTGCTGCCAAAAACTCTCATGGTAACACCAGAGGGATGAATTTCCAACATTTCTCACAGGCCTCTAATCAAATGATTCTTCTTCTTTATAAGTAGCAATGGAAAGTAGCCACCCACGCCTTCACCCACAAGCACAAAACAGTAAAATCTGCTCCACTTCTTGGCTCTTTACCCCAATCTGATACTGCAGGATCTTCTCTATCTGACCATGTACCTTGGTCACGGCAGCTTATTCAAGTGTCATACGGGAGGGAGAGATGACGCCTGTGGGTGGGCACTATCTAAACAGTCTTACTCACCATCTAAAATACAATTTTCCTAAATGTCCATAAGTGACCAATCCTTTAACCAACTGGATAATCCTACAGCAGTGGTGGCTGCTGATCATTTAAATTGGTGGGGGGCAATGCATGCCCTGAAATCGAGTGAGTAAGCAGAGTGAACCTGACTTCCAGGAATGTGGGGGCGCGTTTCATCTCCCAAGACAATTTTGAAAAAAATGAGGTCAAATGGTGCATTTTAAAACACGATTTTCCCATAAAGATGCTGATGAGTCATAAACTGTCAATGAGCACGCATTAGGAATCTAGGGCCAGATGTATCAAAGGATTTTGCATTTGCAACCGGTGCAAATCAGTAAATTCCACTGTTCGTGAATGCAAAATAGTCTTTAACGATGTATAAACAGCATCACAGTCCCATTTTAGGGTATCACAATTTTTTGTAATTCCCTAAAATTGCGACTCCGAATAGGGAATCACAATTTGCGTCTCACTAAATAGGAAACTGCAAATAGGGAATTCCTATTTGTCATTCCGTATGCACATATATCAAGCATTTCCTAAATGCGAACTGGGCATTTAGGAAATGCAATTACCACCACCTTCAAGTTGGTGATAACCATGTGCATTTTTGAAAAATGCTTTAAAAATGCATTTTTTAAAGTACCATGTAGCACACATGCCCCTAATAGCGCTTTCCTAATAGCGAATGCGAATTTTAAGTAATCGATATTAGAGATACGCTATTTTGTTACATTCCATTTTGCACTACCTAAATAGCGATTACCTAAAATTCGCTATTTAGGCAATGCAAAACATAACTTTGTTATATTGGGCCCTATGTACTTTGTGCAAAGGCAGTGCAGCCTGAGGCTGCTCTGCAGTTGTTCTCATTGTTTCAAAATGTGCAATTGGTGCCCATCATATATCAATATTTACCTCAATTGTGCCAGAACCAACATTTTGTCATGGGTGCCCACCATATGCCATGGATATCCTTTTATGGCAAGATTTACATACAATATGAGGTGTCAGAATTTTGCCATTGACGACATTGATAACGCGTCCCGCCCTATGTAATTTACTTATTCTGGGACTCATTTTAGGCCAATGAATCTTTTGACCATAATTGGAGGCACCTTAAGACGAGATAACTAATCAGCATATCAATCAATAGGTCAATAACCTCATCAATATTCACAATAGGGAATGAATTCAATTAGTTCATGACATTAATAAGAATCCAAACTCACCATAACCTTTCAGCCACAAATAACCACACAAAATTTAGTAATAGTTATGATATTTATTCCCTATTAGTTACACTCTACTAGCAAGTTCATTAGTCTCAAAACCAGGAAACACATCCATAATGTCACAATATGGCAACTTGAGTAAGATTTAAGCAAAGCAAAGATTATAAACATCAGGTCAAAACGCGGCGTCAACATGGATCTGTTTAGCAGAGTATCATTTGCGCATCTATTCAACACCGCTAAGATTCAGTCATTTTGTCTATTTGCATTTGTTAAATGAACTCCTTAACTAACCTTGAATTAGCATCAGCATGTTGGGCTTCATGCAAAACAATTTAGTAACAAAAATTTGGAAAACATCTAACTATGGTCTCTGTCAAAAGCAGTTGGTACCTAGAAAGGAAAGGCATACAGACAATTACAATTTCATTATCATATAGTTACCCTCCGTAATGGGTCAGCATACAGAGTCAGTCTTCGTCCTCAGAACAGTAGTCGATCCGCCATCAGCCAGGACAGAACAGTAAAGTCTCAGCAAACAGGGCAGAAAGTTATTCCCTCTTAAGGAGGTGAAGGAAATGTTGGGTAAAAGGGATGGTTCAAAGTAAGAAAAATCTCTCAAAGTAATGATAAGGTAATGGCTTCAAGGAAACGGCGGAGGATGGCAAAAGAGTGGACGATTTCTCCTCGTGGCATGTCATTATATTAAATCCGTCGAACAAACCCTTAATTTCCAATTGGGCAAAACCTGGCGCACCACTATCTCTGTCCAATTGTTGAGTGGTCACCTTACTATAATTTTCACCTAAGACAGTTCTCATGCAGTTCATTGGCTCCTGTGATTTACGTCTTCATTGGGTGAGATGGCAGGTGAGAAAAGTTACACACACGGCTTCAGTTAGTAGCTCCATTGTCTTTACAGTTCAGGCGACTTTGCACCTGTTGTGAATTACATTGTTGCATTCAGCAAGAATGTCTCCTTGAGCAAGTCGGGTCCCATGAGAAAGAATTCACTACGGCTACACACACATATCCAGCTTCTGGAAAAGTACAGCTACTCCTCCTTAGGAAGGCAGCACATTACACGTTAGAAAAAACACATTTAATATGAGACCGGGCAGCTAGGCCGAGACTCTTGCTAACTAAGGCCTAGTGTCTAAATTCGCAAATCCTTACTACATGATTCATAAAGCTGGTATAAATTCACACATTAGTACATCATTAATTCGTCATTAGTCAAATTAATTTAATCAACGTATACATTGGTGTCCACTCCCCGTGGGCACATTTCAAATGCGTACGTTAGAAACATATTAATGCGTTTTCTATGCAGTTTCATTGTTCCTTAAATTGCAAGCAGTTCATGTTAATTTTAATTATAAAAGCTACACTCCAACACCATCAACATACAATGGGTGACCCATATGTCAACATTTTTTTATTGCTTAAGTCTGCTGCATA
Source organism: Pleurodeles waltl (assembly GCF_031143425.1). Classification (NCBI taxonomy): domain Eukaryota; kingdom Metazoa; phylum Chordata; class Amphibia; order Caudata; family Salamandridae; genus Pleurodeles; species Pleurodeles waltl. Next base: position 316,979,666 of record NC_090448.1, on the reverse strand, counting down.
GACCCTCAGGGAAAGTACACAGCTCCCTCCCACCTCAATCAATGAAGCAGGAACGTGAAAGCTAGAGAATACCAGGCTCCAGATTTCAACTGCTTCTTATTTTTTCACCTCCCTCTCTCCCAACTCGTCATCAAATGGTGTGTGTGGCCAGGATCCTCACTGACCCCTGCTTTGAGGAGGTAGAGCAAGTTAGGTGATAGCTGATTGAAGGATAACCTAGGACAGTGCTGGACCGAAGTCTAAAGTGCACAGGGAAATATTTGCAGGTGAAGCTGCAGCATGTCACAAATGGGGAGTTTCAGGGCACGTGTGACCTCTTCTGTCAGATCAAGGACTTCTCCAGCTCTGGAAAATCTCTCTAATGGCTGGCAGAGTCTCAGTCCTCAAGATGTGCCACCGTTGTATTTGTTTTGATGCATCATCAGCGCATTCTCTGCTCTATGTTGCCCCATGTATACAAAACGATGCATTGGGCCCAATGCATCATGTTTTAATGGGCTGCTTCAAAAAATACGTGTGCTGAAGCTGGGTGCGCCTCACAGTTTATAATGTATGTAGGGAAGGCGTTCATTCGTAAAAACTCACTTAGGACTGAAGCAGGGATATTTACAAGTTTTCCACTCTGTGTTGCATCTTTGAGCTGTGTCAATTTTAGCCTGGAATGCTTCAAAATTCCTATGCCTCCTTAACCCAGGAATCTGACTAGCTGAAGTCACTTTACCCACTGGAATATGTCTGTCTTTCACTTCCCCCTAATAGTAGTGGTTCTACACATATGACAATCATGTTGAAGGACCCCTTGACCAAGCTTGAAGCATGGTACCTATGATTTCATCACTCACTTCAGCAAGGCAATGTGACGCTGTGTACGTTTTGTAAAAGACAGGCCAGGTTTGTCTCTTCCCCATGGAGGAAGGGGTCCCGAGTCCAAGCCTGCGTACTGTAAAGGACAACAGGTAAGCACACACATAAGGTAGATAAAACATGTATTGCCACTTCAGATTCCAACATATAATTGTATTCACTTACATTACACTGTCACTCACTATGTCACACATACTCAGGTCTCGTAAGTAGACCATGCCCACTGCACAGTGACACACAGCCATATTGCATACATTATCTTTTACATCCAGGGCCCATGTAAAAGAGAAGAATGTGACATTCCACTATTATACAGTCTTTTCCATTGGTCCTCACACATTATGCACATTATGCTTCTTGCATCAGTCTGTACTGATGCATCACCTCAGATTTTGTTGCATTGCTGAAGCCGCATCACTTCTGACACCAACTTCTGCAATGCATTGTTTTTTGAGTGTATGCACTGCAGCATTCTTCCCTCAGATGTATCCTCAGGCTATTGTAAATACGACACAGCTATGGCACGGGATTGTGTTGTACCACAGCTCAAGTTATTTTGATGCATCACAGACACAACGAAGCGATCACTTCTTGTAAAGACTCCTCAATGTGTTTGCGGGTGCAGATCACGCTAAAAAAAGAGTCTAGGTTTCTCCATCATCACTGGACTTCAGCCTCCAAAAAGGATACCTGAATGGAGCTGATTTGAAATTACCACAGAAGAGAACGCTTCAGTTAATCTTTTCACGTGATTACCATCTCATCTGGAAAAGATAGCTTATCAACCATAGGTCTTTATGTGTAGTAGTATGTAAATGTAAGGAAAAACAAAACAATAAAAGCTAATTATGATAGACAACAAAGCGGAAGTTATTGAAATTCAGTTTGATTGAAAATAATAGAAGAAATCTAAGAAATATTTTTTTGAAAAATACGAAAAAATAAGCACATTTTTTTTTTTTTTTAAAGACGATCCTATACCAAATCCTGGCTATGGCATAGATTTTTTATCTTTAAGGGCAAAAGAGAATATAGTAACGTTTAAAAGATAGAGGTGATGGCACAAGAGGGGGCCTGACTAAAATATGAAAAAAATAAGGGGAATGCAGAACGGGGTTGAGCTAATTTAAAATGGACGAAAGAGGAGGGCTGGCATTGGCACTCCCAAAAAAAAACTGCATTTGATATTTTTAAAAGTGAAACCTATCCAAGTGACGACGCATTGGAGGGTGTGGAATGAAAAAACTATGCAAACATTGTAGAAAAAAAGGTGCTAATTTTAAAGATTAATGGCATTTATACCTGAAAAAAGGAGATAAAGGGCAATTAAAAAAAAAAACACATTCGATGGCTTGTTTTGTGCCAGATGTCGAATGCCACCCTTAAGAAATTCGATTAAACAGTTTAGGTGATTCTACAAATCTGTTTTTCTATTAAATCACAGACACTTTTTGGCCATCTCATTTAGAAACAAGTGTTGGTAAGCCAATAGTGTCTTATATACCACTGATGGGTTTAGTCACTGAATAAGACATCATACATGCACATTGTTCACTCATCTATGCACCCATGCATCCATTCATTAATCCACTGACTCATTTTTGCATTCACCCTATGACACATCCACAATGACACACACACAAACCCAACAACATATGCAAGGTACATTAAAAGAACAGAAGTAAAAATAAGAAAACATACTGCCATTTAAACAAAACAGTCATATACTTGCAGTAATTAAACTAAACATAGCAGTTTTGTCCACCTTGCAGAGGTATTGCAAAGAGTCTCCAATTTTGTTAAAGTCCCAGTTGGGCTGTCACATTTAGAACCAGCATGTTGGCCATCTTGGAATGGTAAAAAATGATACACAATGGTCAACTGTATTCCTTGTTTATAGGGAGTGGCCACGTGGGATAAGGCATACTGCGGATGAATTGAGAGGTAAGCAAGAGACCCGTTAGCACTATCTGGGAAACTGTAGTACCCTCTCAAGAAACATTCAAATAAAAAGAGAAGCAAAGAAATTAAATTGAGTTGCTAAACGAGAAAATCAAAAACTAAAACAATGTCCAACTAACCCTGACACTAAATCATCTTTGTTTTCAGTTGAATGTGCACGCATTTTTTGTAAACGGATTGAATTGGCTATTAATTAGCAAAAACAGATGAACATACCAAGGATAGGGAAATATGCGTTGGAGCAAATCAGGCTTAATATTTCATATTTTCATGGAATCCCTTTCCCCTGTTTCCCCTACCCACACTCCCCTTCCCCCCAAGTCGGAGCACCATAGCATGGCAGAAAGATGTTAAATGCAGAACCTGCTGTGTTAAGGACCTGTGTAACTCCACACAAGTGGTTGTAGGGGGTAAGCAGGGGCATCAGATTGGGGAAGGATGTAGCTACTGGGTTAACTTCAAGTATTATTCTGAGGTGAGTGAACCCAAAGGAGAGAGGCCTCGGGCAATGTCTCCTGTGAGGGGGGGTCTGTATTCTTCAAATTGTCAACCAATGCCTCCCACGCATGGGCAGTACCCAACTTCCAAATTCCGCATTGTGCTTCTGGCAAGATCAGAGTCCCGTCACAGTCTGCCCATTTTTCCAGTTCCTTGTGCCACATCAAAAGGCACAGGCCCTGTCTGGTCCTTCAAGTGGTGGGTACGTTCACACTTGGCTAATATCAACGTTAAGTCTTTAAATTTGCTCGTCACTTTGGTTTTGGAGGTGTGGGGGAACCTGTCAGGCAGTGTTGGGCATGACCACCATGTTGGTTCTTGCACACCAGCAGGCCCGAGCAGTGCAAATGTTCAAATTTCCTCTCAGGTACTGCAACTTCTCCAACGTGTGTCTTTGCAGTGCACCGGAGGTCAGGACACATAGGGCTGCAGTGTTAAGGGCTCAGTTTATGCGCAGGATGAGGTCAGATGGGGCTAGGTGCACTAGAGCTCTTGGGCTCGACTCCTACTCCTTTCGCTGCTAGCCATGCCCACCAGGCAGATGTACACACATGATCACAAAATGCTGTCATTCAAAAGGCACAAGAGCAAATGACTGATGTGGATTGGACTATTACTCCATGCAGAATGCCGTCATGGATGAAGCAGAGCACAAATGACAGATAGATCAATGCCAAACAGAGCTGACCTAAAGCTCTGTTATTGCGTCATATGGATGTACACTTATCTTTGGAGAAGTTTGTATTATTTAATTATTTTTTCATTTCAAGATCCTGGTAGACAGCTACGAAGAGAATCTAGCAAGAATTATTTCAGAGCAAATGTAGGTAGGGTTTTTGGAAGGCAGTACCTACCAAACTTCTTCCTACAAACGTTATATGTGACATTTCATGTAACAAAATACCTATCTGTATGCTTTAATACAGAGAAATAACATTCCACCCTTAAATGTTACTGACTTTAACATATGCATTTCATAGTTAGGGCTCCCAGTTATATAGTATTTTTTTTTTTAAACATTTTCATCTGTATTTATCCACATTTATTTATTTGTCATTTTATCATTTTTGTTGCGTGCAAAAGGAGATGATGCAGTAAGTATTTTTTCACATTTATTTATTTTAACAGGCAATATACTCATGTACTTGGTTGTTATAGGTTTAGATATATTTATATAAACGCTAAATTAAGTAAGCACAATATATTCATCTGAAAACTTTGCCATTGTAGTACAAGCACATGTGCATTTAAAAAAACTTTGAGGACATTGAGGCTGTTTCTGGTTTGTTAATTAAATGAATACCTCTAAAAACCCATTCAATATTTGCCGATGATAGTGGAAAAAAAAATATATACACATATATATATATATATATGTAAAACTTAGTGGCGGTCGCTACTAGGTAGATATAGTCAGGACCTAGTTTCTATAGAAAAAGCGTTTTTTTACTTGCCTTTATCTTTGGCACTGGTGGACGAATCTTCATCAAATTTCCCCCAAAAATTGACGTTCACATGAGCTGCTGTCTGGAAAGTTTCAGGGTGAAACGTCAAGTGGGGACCGAGAAAAAGGGGGGTCCCAAAACACTTTTTCCTCATTCATTTTTCCATAGGGATTTTGAACAGCGATAGCGCCCGAACCACTAGACGGAATTGCACAAAATTTGGCAGAAAAGTAGCTCTTGGTCCAGAAAGCAAAGTCTTTGCTATTTGGTGTAAATCCGTTCAGTAGTTTATTAGTGATACAAGAAAAAACTAATTTGTGTATATAGGGACGCAAAGACTCCGCAAACCCTCCCAATATCGTACGGAGATGTGATTGGCTGCCAACACTTCAACAACGAAGTGTTGGCAGCCATCTTGGGACCTGGCTTCAGCCAAACCCTGAAAAAAAAGTTTTTAAAAAAAAGGAAAGGGGCCAGGATAGGTAAACCCTGGATGCCTTAGCTCTGGTGCTCCCTATAGGGAGTAAAATGCATTTTTTAAATTAAATTTGAGCATAGATCCACCAAAAATTAAAACAAAAAACAAATTCAGGCTTCAACGCTTGTTTTGTAAACAGCCCCTGGGTAGGCCTGGTCCTAGGGGCAATTACATTTTGCATGGCGGGCTCGCATGCCCCCCCATAGCCCTGAGGAGCGAGACCTCCCCGGGGCTTTTACTAAAATGGATGTGGGGGCCACTGGGCCCCCCTGCAGCCATGGGGACCGCCGCTTCCCCGGGAAGTTAAACAAATATAAGGCAGGGGTGCTGCTCAGCCCCCTGCAGCCCCAGGGACTGCCACCTACCCAGGGCTTTGAAATAATATGATGCAGGGGCTGCCTGGGGCTTTGAGAGAGAGGGAGACCATCACAGTAAGGAGTCACCTATGGCCTAAAGGCTAAGGTCACAGACCCTAGCACTGAAGGTTGAGGATTCTACTCCAGGTGTGTCCGTGGTCATTTTCATTCTTTAACTTCAAAAGTTTAAGGTTCATACTGAAGGTGAGCTCACTCTTTTTAATTGACAAATGCATTTTTCTTTTTAATTTTTCCAGAAATATCTCATTCAAAGTACATCATTCATAAATGTTTAAAACAATCTCTCTCCCCTTCACTCTCTTTCTCTCTCTTTCTCAAATTCTCTTTTTCAATCTCTTCTTCCCTACTCAGACCCTGATGCACTAACTCACAGACCCACTGAGACACTCACGCAACCACTCACAGACCCACTCAGTCCCTTGGGCACTCACTCACAGCCCCACTCAGATCCTCACATACCCACTCACAGACTCACTCAGACACTAATGCACACACTCACAGACCCACTCAGACTCTCACACACCCTTCACAGACCCACTGAAACCCTCACACACCCACTCACAGAACCACACAGACACTGACACACCTACTAAAACACTGATGCACCCACTCTCATACCCAGACACTTCCACAGCCACTTTCACCCCCCAGATACACTCTTTCACACCTATTCTCAAAACCATAGAGAGGCCATACAAAGGCCATGTGTGGCGGTGGTTGGATTAATGTATAGTAATTACAATTTCTACAAGTTAAAAAAACATAGAAATTCACTGAAAAAACAAAGGTTACACAGACATTATAGTTAGGAGATAAAATAAAAATAGAAATTCACTTAAACATCAAGGGTTACAGGGACGTTATAGTTAGGCTCACATTTTAAACCTGTCAAACCACAGAAATGCACATGTTAGAGTTATCTCAAGTAACTGTAACTCGTGCCCTAAGGTAAACATAGCTTGCGCCCTTGCCATGCACTGCTAATTACCCCACAAATGATGACACTCAAGACATCTTTGATAACATCATTAATAACATCACTGTAATAGTTGCAGCAAGTGGCCAAGTAGCCCTTCAAATATAAACAAGTGAAAGCTTTTAGTCAAAAGGAGAAGCACAGCTTTAGAAAGTGAACAGCTATTCTGTAGTAAAGATATCAGGTCGCAATGTGCCATTATATTGCAGAGTGCCTTAATTATTCCTATTGTGTTCTTTGCTGAACGGGAGAATGAGGAGGGAGAATGAGGGAACACTGCAGGCTCTACCAGACTGCTGCTGAAACCAAACGAAATGCACACATTGGACTGGAATTTCACACGCGCAGGCTCTGATTCCTTTAACCCAGAGAACATTTTACAGGTCATAAAGCTGTGCTTGCACCCTTTCTGCCATATGTTCAACATAAAAAAACATAACTCTTTAATTTTCACAAATACTCACCTGTTCAGTACATATGCAAAACATTACGCACAAAGTCTGCTTTTGAGTTAAAAAGCACATTGTTTCATAGGAAATGCATATCAGCATCGAAAAGAAATACACCAGCATACCGTTTCTTGTAATGCTAAGACTATTGTTGTCCCCAGACCCTCCGACCTCCTGCTGCCTCCAAAGAAAGAAAATGCAGATAAGCCCCATTAACCACATTTAGCAAACCTGCCATTTTCTCACCTTGGCGCTCTCCTTCTCCATTGTTCTTTTGCCCCCGCTCGGCTGCTGGCAGTTTATGAACATTACGTTGGGGTAGAAGAGTGATCTTCACAGTCAAAGCCAATCAGAGAAGACCTGCTCAGGTTTATCAGTATTTTTCCATTTCTATATCTAAATACAGACAAAGGAAAAATAGTTTTCTGCCTGTATTTATATGTAAAAGTCCGTTTAAACGGAAAACTCATAATCAATATGTCAGGCCTACTGGTTTATAACTTTTCGTATTATCTCTAGTCCCAGGGTTTGTCACAGTGGGTGACCAACACCAAAACCCTTACTGCTTATGGCAATATCTGAGCTTACATGTAACCAAATACCTTTCTACCACTTATAATGTGATAACAATTCACTCTTAGAGGCCTATTGGCTGTGCTTTTTTTCACAATAAATAACTCACACCTACTGCGTATGTATTAACATTTCATAATAAACAGACCCTGCACAGCGGTCATGTCTGTAGCTGTTATCATTAGCTTGTTACCATAACCAACTCAGGCCTACTGTACTGAGTGTAACATTTCCTATAAGACAGCCATCAGGCATACAGTTATACAATTGCAAATGGATACTAAATTATAGTTGGCAAAGCAAACTACAATCTCTCCCAAGAGGGCCTATCAAGGATTCTCACAGTGCAAATCTTCAGTACCCATGATTTGTCACACGGGGTAACCAACACTGAAACGTCTATGGTGATCTGTGAGATTGGATGTAACAAAAAACCTATCTCTAGGTTTTAATAACAATTCACACTTAATCCACACTTAAACACCTATTGGTGATAACATAAACCTTTCACAGTAAAAACATTTCATAATAAACAGATCAAGTCTACGACCATGATCATCAGCTTTCTTCCATAACCACCACAGTCCTGTTGTATTGAGTGTAAGTTTTGCCACAACCCAAAAAGTGCAATACATGCTATTTTTCAGTAGAAACATACAAATTAGGACAAATCAAATCTTAAATTCGGGGGAACCAAAGTGTGGATGGCGCCTGAGCCCCTCTAAAAGCTCTTTTTTTAAAAATCACTTTAGGTCAGGCCACAGCTGCAATGTCACTCCAGGCCAGAACTAAAAATCCACTTACATTAATGTAGCTCTGGACGTCCCATACTGCTCTCAAACACAAAACTACATGCTGAAGTCCAAAGTTAAGTCTTGTATACATTGCGAAGTAGATGATTGCTGAACTGACTTCCTTTTGAATTTTCCTGTTTCGTGTCTCATTTTATTCTTCCATTTTGTTTCATTTACTACTATCATGCAAGGTGACGGTCTAAAGCAGTGTTTTTAACCTGTGGTTTGTGGACCCCTGTGGGTTCGTGATGCCTACTCAATGGGTCCGCGATTGTTTTGAAAATTAAACATTAGTAGATCAAAAAGGTAAATATACATAAACAAAGAACAACTGAAAATTGGAAATTCTAAACCACTCCATAACTGTTAATAAATTTGAAATTGAAGCTTAAAATAAAGTTGCTCTCCTTATCTTGATTTGCGGGAGCAAGGCAAGTACAGCAAACAGAATCTAGTACAGAAGACACTTGGCATCAGCTAAAGCAGCAATAGTAAGTGCAGGCAAAATAAAGCATCCATTGGAAGAAAAAAAGAAGGTGATATGCTAGACTCTACCATATCACGTTGTACTTTAGAAATACATTTAAAAAATTAAAAGCTCCAACCTCCCCATAAAACTTAACATTTCATATTTGTTTTGTTTGTGAAGTAAATCATTTTCACTAAAAAAACAAAGGATAAAGTTATATTTTAATTAGGTGAAAATGTCAAATAAAAAAAATCAATTTTAAACTCAAAAAGCACAGAAATTCCCAAGATATAGATATATATGAATAACTTGTGCCCTAAAATAACTATAATTCATGCCCCTGCCATACACAGTGTTATCACAAATGATGTCATTTCAGATACCATTAGGAATGCTATTAATGCAGTCACTGAACATTTTATTAGTGATGTACTATGTGAAGATACAAGCAGTGCATGGCAAGGGCGTGCAGTGTAGGGCTGGCCCCCAAACCCACCATGAATGGCCTTTGGCCATGCGCTGTGAGGTGGGGGGTGCAGGGTCCGGCCTGTGCACAAATCCCGCGGGTGCCCAGCCCTGCCTGCACAAGTCCTTTACCTGCAGGCAGTGTGGGGTTGATACAGTGCCTGGCCTGTAGCCCGGCCTCAAGCCCAGCTCGTGCAGGTGGCCAAAACCCCACCATGCATGACATGGGGTTTGCTGCAGGATCTGCCACTAGGTAATATTCCCTAATTTGTGTGTTTGTTTGACTTAGTTCTGTATTTCTGTATATTGCTTTGAGACTCAGATCAGAGAAATTGCAATGTCAGTTGTGCTTCATTGGGGGTCAACAGAAGTAAAACAGTAAGAACCACTGGTCTATGGGGGTTGGATTAATCACCTGAATGTATTCTACAACCTGTTTTTGTATCTTTAACTGAATGGGCATCCGCAGGTTTTTTATTTTTTTTATTTTCCAAACCGATGGCTTTAAAGTTCTATGTTTAGTATTAGATTGTGAATTTTACTTAAAATTCAGCCGCAAAGTGCTCTTCAAGACGCATAACTTCCACTTGCTATACTGACAGCATCAGGTCATGTTCACTCAGACCCAGGGTCATTCGAGGGAAATAAATTGCCATCCGTTCGTATTCATTTTCTTTAGTGGCTTTTTCTACAGATTTTAATTCATAAAATGCAAATACTTACTTATGTACAGATGCTCATGTAGTTTAGCACCATACTGTTTCTCTACTGAGGGAAAGTCGCACAGGGCTGGTGTAAATTTCATAACTCTCTGGTATCCTGTGGAAACTCCACCAAGGAATGGCCGGAGGCACTGCAGCCTAATTACAGATAAGCCTTGTTTCTGACACCTCCAACAACTGCCTAACATACTGCAGCCTGGCACAGAGAAGGACTGTGTCTGACTCCAGGGATAGCGAATAATGACCTATGATGCTGCAGCCCGCTAGTGAAAAAGGATTTGTTTCTGACACCACCAAGATCGATGGCCATGTGTGTGCATCGATCTTGGCACATGTATTTGCATACGATTGGCAAAAGCACTGGCAAAGTTGAGGCCTAGTGGCTTGCCAATGCTTGTTTTTTGGGGTTAGCCGAGCCATACCTTCACCCTTTGCCATTAATTTGTCTTTTATTTAATGCAAGTATGAAGATATGCTCTTCTACTTTACTCCTAACCATTTTTAGTGTATTCAGTGCATTTGAAATGTGCCCAGCAACACATAATACCAACTATTTTATAATCTTTTTTATCATAATGATCCCACGTTTATGGATATTATATTTAACTGCAGTTTTGGGTGCCTGTCACACACAGATTATCACTGTCATGCTGCTTCTTTTTCTAATAAATATATTTTATTAGTTTGCATGTAGAAATTCAAACACATCCAACACAGCTTACACAAATAAGAAGGATGACAAACAAATAAACAATATGAACCCTCCCCACCCGGGGTGTGGCCAAGATGGCGGCGAGTGCGGTCGCTTGAATCAGAACTCCGTGCCCGGCCCACAATTATCCTGTAATCCTCCTGTCTCCAGGCGTTGAAAACCTCCGAACCCACATGCTTCATGCTCAGTAACATCATGAGACCCTGAAGACCTGAACAAACCGACGCAGCGGTTCGCCCAGGGCCCCGATGGTAAAGAGATGCGGACGCGCACCAGCGAGGAGCTGAGCGGCCCGACGATATCGGCGGCTGCACCCTGCGCGCAAGTATGGAGCGATCCTAGCGCTGCGGGTGAGGACGGCGAGGAGCCACGGACGCACCCTCGCATGCCATAGACGCCCGATCTAACGGGCTGCTTAAGACTCCGGATGAACATTAGGGCCTAGTCGCGAAGCACACGCATAGCGGGCGAGAAAAAAGGCCGCAGACTGAAGTTTCTGGAAACTGCTGTTTAATCACACCGAACGATTGCGTGCTAAGGAGAGGCCAGGTCGACGGGGAGGTACGGAGTTTAGAAACAAACGCGGTGCGCTAGCCATTCCTAACACGAAAAGTACAACGGAGCTCAAAGGTGAAATCAAACTACGCTGTGCTATATTGAAGGAGTGTTTTGGGTGGGCCCAGAAGTCAAGTACTATATAAAAGCATCCACCACACCCACCAACGAAAACTGGACTCAGTGGCATTCCCTAGCCTTGCACACAGCCTGGGAGCAAAGCCGTTTCCCCCTCTCTTTTTTTCCTAACATAAAACGCGCAGATACGGGCACCGCAGCACGCAACCACGGATACACCCTCGCATGCCATAGGCGCCCAATCTAACGGGCAGCTTAAGACTCCGGACGAACATTAGGGCCCAATCACGGAACACGAGCATGACGACGCGGCCCGATTGAGTTCTAACTGCGGACGAGGAAAAGGCCGCAGACCGAAGCTCTTGGAACTGCTGTTTAATTACACCGAATGATTGTGTGATAAAAAGAGGTCAAGTCGATGGAGAAGTACGGAGCCCAGCAATAACTGCGGAGCGCTAGCCATTCCCAACACGTAACGCACATCGGAGTTCAACGGGGTAATCAAACTACGCTGTGCCCTATTAAAGGAGTGTCTTGAGTGGGCTCGGAAATCAAGTACTAGGTAAAGGCATCTACCACACCCACCAACGAAAATTGGAATCAGTGACATTTCCTAGTCTTGCATACAGCCAGGGAGCAATGCCGTTTCTTCCTTTTCTCTTTTTCTAACATAAGACACAAAGATACTGGAATCACAGCGCGCAATCGCCAACTGCAAGTACCAGGCACACCTCTCTTGTAAGGAGCAAAGCTGATTCTCCCCCAACATAAAACGCACAGACACATGCGCTGCAACACGCAATCGTCAATTGCACACATCCGGTGCATACCTCTTGCGGAACGCACCAAGCTCCCACTGATGGGCACACAACAAATTCCGCCTAATCAGATACAAGAACCTTATATACTAACCACCTCAATCACAACGCAATACGAAGAGAGCTTAGAACAGGCAAAACCATGGTGAAACCAAAGCCACCGAGGGGCCAATCAGAGACCAGACTCGGAGACCCGCCAAAGACAGAGAGCCCAGATCCACTGCATAAAGTGACTGAAACGCTAGCTGCTCACTCGTTACAAATTGACAAGGTACTGCAGGCAATATTAGAAACTAAAACATCCCTGGAAGGAAAGATAGAAGCAATGACAGTGGAAGTCACTATCCTACGCACTGAACACCGGAAGCTAGCGGATAGAGTAACCACCGTCGAATCTACCCTAGAAACATCTCAACCAAATATAGAGGACATGAAAAACCGAATACAACAGCAGGAATCTGAGATAATACAACTCCAAAGACGCGCGGAGGAGGCGGAAGGCCGTTCACGCCGTAATAACATTAGATTTATGGGATTCCCGGAGCGAATCAAGCTCCCTAACGCAGAGTTATTTCTAGAGAGCTGGCTAAAAGATCACATATTACAGCAGGAGGCCTCCCCTTTTCTGACAGTGGAGCGGGCACACCAGATCCCGGGCGGTCCGACACGCCCGGGAGCCCCTCCTCACCCATTAATAGCCAGGCTGTTGAATTACCGTAATAGAGATCAAATCCTAAAGAGCTTCCGTGCGCTGGGACCCGTCAAAATTGAAAACGTAAAAGTCACAGCCTATCCGGACTATACAGCAGAGGTCCAGCGCAGACGTGCCACCTTTACTAAGGCAAAACAGGTACTACGCGCTAAGAACTTTCCATACTCCCTCATGTATCCTGCCAGACTACGAGTAGTGGATGGCGATAAAACTCACGTCTTCCCGTCCCCAGAGGATGTATGGACTTGGATCCACGCCAAGGGCTTGATAGACCCCACAGATGAACACCCAGAGCAAAAGGAATGGCTAACACAAAAAAAGCGTAAGAAAAGGAAATTGAAACCCAGAACCGGATCACGCCCTACTGAAAAGCAAGCATCGGACTGGCAAGCTCAAGCATTAAAGGACGTTAATAGGTTCTCGAGTATTCGAACACAGCACAACCGCGAATATGGTACCACGGACTCGGACTCGGTGGGGTCCCCACAAAGCCTGCCCACATCCCCACTAATCTCGGGACCGGTGGTCACACCACGCACCGCAGACGACCTCTGAAAAGGTAACACACAGATGCAGCGATTAACCTACTCTGAAAGCCATAAACACTATGCGCCTGAAGCCGGCGTGCCTTCCGGCCTGAACGCGCCTAAATGGGAGAAGACGACACCCGAATGGGCCGGACCCCGCTGCCACCTTGGACCACATACCACAGCAGCCCCCTAACCCAGATGGGTTCCCGTATGGACACGAATCGGCTCGAAGCCACTCTTGCACCTGTTGTGCCTGGTTATTCACACTTTTTCCCCTTTCCCCCTTTCTTCTATATTCCTCTTACTCTTAACTCCTTAAGGTATTTATTAACCAAACCACACTCGAGGGTTGATTGGATTTGGGGAGGTCCGGGGGGCGATGGGCGAGGGGACGCAGCAAATCCTACTTAAAAACATGCACCGCTAGTGATTCGTACACAAAACGTTTCAATGACATACAACATTGTAACCTGGAACATAAGAGGCCTGGCTAACCCAACTAAAAGACGCAGAGTACATACATATCTCAGACGCCACAAAGTGCATATACCTATACTACAGGAGACCCATGCCACCACACAAGAATTAAAGGAAATTAATAAGACCTGGTCGGGCACTGTTTATGGAACTAAAATATCCAAATATGCGAAGGGAGTACTGATATGGATCGCACCAGGGATCCCATACACGGTCCAAGACACGTATATAGACACAGATGGCAGATATGTCTGCCTCACTGGAGAGTTGGATGGTAGACAGCTAGCCATAGCTGGTATATATGCCCCAAACTCTGGACAAGGGGAATTCCTGAGGGCCACATCCGCACAGATCTCACGGGACCCGTCCATACCAATTATCTGGGGAGGAGATTTTAACAGTGTACCGGACATCTCTATGGACAGATCACACCCGCCATTAATAAGCGCCCCTAGTAGACGGGTATCTGAGATGTTAAGGTCCTGGATAACAGAACGGAGGCTACACGATGCATGGAGAAGTCTCCATCCCGTTGATAGAGAATATTCCTTTTATTCACCCGTACACAACCTCCACACACGGATTGATTTACTATTATGCTCGCCCACATTAACACACTTAATACATAGCGCCAACTATCTGGCCAAAACCCTATCGGACCACTGCCCCCTAATCGTCACACTGAGATGGGGTATTCAACCATCACGAATACACACTTGGCGCTTACAACCCATCTTGTTGCGCGACCCGCCATTCCGGGAAGAACTAGCTGACACCATAAAGTCATATTTCACAATTAATAGTCAAACAGTCACAACACACGCAATCGAGTGGGATGGACACAAGGTGGTAGTCAGGGGCATGTGCATCGGGCTGCAGGAGGTATCAGGCGCACACTGCTCTCTGAGCTACACGATACCGAGGAGAAATTACGGAAGGCAGAATGTGAGGCGGCCTTAAATAGTACTGCTAAGAATAACACGATCACACTCAAAAAACAATGGGGCGATGCCGAAACCCGCCTACGAAAATTCGACTATCGATACCATACGGCGCGATTACACACCGAGGGCGATAGATCAAGTAGTATACTGGCCTGGTTAGAGAAAGGGACCCAGCAGCATACTCCTATAAACGCCATCCGCCTATATACTGGTGTGATAGTGAACACACAATCAGAAATAAACAACGCATTTAGGCAGTATTATGCAAGGTTATATCAGGCAGAACCGCCCCCGCTCGCACCACAACTAGAAGATTTCTTCAGGACCTCCCACGTAAATCAATTAACGGCTGCACAAGCACTAGAGTTAGACAAACCCATCGAAAGTGATGAAATAAAACAGGCACTGCAACAGCTAGCCCACAATAAAGCACCAGGGGGAGACGGATTACCGATCGAGTACTATCAGACTTTCTCATCACAAACGCTCACTCCATATCTGACCATGCTACAGGAGGCATACGAAACAGGTCGTCTCCCAGACTCACAGCGCAAAGCTACGATTGTAGTCCTTCATAAAAAGGGCCGCCACCCACTGGATGTACGCTCTTACTGACCCCTATCACTTTTAAACACGGACGGTAAAATATTAGGCAAGGTACTATCCAACCGACTTCTCCCAATAATTTCTTCCCTGGTACACCCAGGCCAATCAGGATTTATACCAGGACGCAACACCTCTATCAACATCAGGAACCTATTGCGCCTGATCGCTGAAACTCCTGATACAGACTACTCCAGAGTTGCAGTTTCACTAGACGTTGAAAAAGCTTTCGACACACTGGGATGGCCATATCTGATGGCAACCCTGCAGTTACTGGGATTTGGTAAAGTGTTCACACGCTGGATATCTAACTTATATTCAGACCCCATAGCTAGAGTAAAAACGGGCACCATCACTTCCGAAAAATTCAAGATCGGTAGAGGCACGCAACAGGGATGCCCCCTGTCACCACTTCTGTTCGCACTAGCCATAGAACCCCTCGCGGCTAAATTGCGCAATGAAGCCACAAGATGGGGCATACCAGACGGCGTGGAACACTACATATTGTCCTTATACGCAGACGATGCACTAATATACTTACGTAACCATACCGAATCCCTACCAATCCTGCTACAATTATTGAACTCATTCGGAGACATATCCGGCCTACACATTAACTGGGCCAAATCATGTCTATTCCCCATGCGCCGACTACCCGACACACAGACCCACACACTCACTGAGCATAATTTACAATGGACTTACAGCACTTTCAAATATCTAGGAGTGCACATATATCATGACGAATCTGACCTCAAGGAGGGCAATTTAGACCGGATAATTAGATCAATAAAAGGACTGCTGCCCTTTTGGTGTGCACTACCACTATCACCTATGGGTAGAGTGGCATTAATCAAAATGATTATACTCCCTCGACTATTATATCTTTTCGCTGCCCTGCCACTATGGCTTCCTAGCACTTTTTTCGCACAGCTGAACAAGCTGTTGATAGACTTGATATGGAGCACCGGATGTAAACGTGTGGCTTTGGCTAAGATCTGCCTACCACTGGACAGAGGCGGGATGGGTGTACCACAATTTGAGCTCTACTACGCAGCTGCTCAGCTGCAATGGATCCTAATTTGGCTACAAGACCCCACTCACTCGGAAACCCACACTGTGAGCACACAACTGGGTGGTTTAAACATATTGGAATGGCTCGTGGGACGTGTAGCCCTATCGCGACACAACAATATCCTCTTAAATTTGGCCGAAAGGGTGTGGCGGCGCTATGTGAACAGGGGACCCGGAAAACCACCATACTCGCCTAAGACCCCACTACTCGCCATCCCAGGGGTACATAGATTACATGGCCGTCTGTGTCTCTCTGATTGGGCCGCTAAAGGCCTCCGGTTAGTGGGAGAATTATTCGCAGAGGGCCAATTTCTCCCCTACGAGGCACTCGCGTCGACGTACACTCTGGGACAGTGCAGTTTTATTATGTACGGCGCACTACAATCTCTAATACACAACGCATGGGGACACGGTAGCAGGGAACCACTACCATCACCTATTCTGCATGAGTTGCTATCAGACACCGGTACATCAACACGAATCTCAGGCATCCATAACGTGCTACGAGCTAACCCAGAAGAAGCACAACCACAAGCTAAGAACAAATGGGAAAAAGCACTTCACACACAATTCACAGCTCCAACATGGTCCATGGCCCTCACATCCACACGCGAGGTATCGCGCAACGCACGTTTCAGATACACCCAGCTCAACTACCTGCACCAGACGTACCTGACTCCACACCGAATCCATCACATGTACCCCCAAGCTAGTTCTGATTGTCCAAGGTGTGGGAACACGGAAGCTGATTTCTTGCACATGACCTGGAACTGCCCACCACTACTCCGAGTATGGCAAGACATCACACAACAAACTGCTACATGGCTGGGTATTCCCCTAGAACTTACCCCTGAGTCCTGCCTATTGGGTATCAGACACAAACGTAGCAAAGATAAACAAAAACACAGATGCGCAGATCTAGCATTTGTAATTCTCAAACGACTCATCGCCACACAGTGGAAATCACCTAGCGCCCCAGATTCCCGCCACTGGAAAACTGACGTACAGCGTTGGGTCAATGCAGAAATACAGGTGTTGCACACATTACGTGATAGTGGAGTGGTAGTCAAGCATGCTGATATATGGGATTCCGTAGCGGATCAACTACAGGAAAAAGATGATACACGACCTCCCTAGTCTTCTGGAAAAATACAGATCCGAGACATCACAACCAACATACTTCCTATACACAACTACCTAGACCTGAAACCTCATTCGAACACAGATGATAAGAATATAAACACACACCCTAGATATACAGCCGCAAAACTATATCCACAAAGGTACACTCCACCCACAACAAATGCATCCTGCTCGAAATCATTACCCTACGCCCCGATCACCCCATAGACCTCTCCCCCCCCACGGCGTACTTACCCCCTACATCAGACCACCAAACAACAGACTCGCGACCACTTATCAAACAGAGTATAATCTTCATACCTTTCTATTATCTATTTTTTTTTTTCTCTTTTTCTTTTTTCCCACTCTATTCTTATCTTTTATAAGTATTTTAGTGGTATCCGTTTTGTTTATGTTATAAATGCAATAAAAAGATTTAACAAAAAAAATGAACCCTCCCCACCCTCCGCCCTCACATCTTCTGCCAAAGAAAAGGACACCCCGAATCAAGCACTAAGTAACTCATCCCTGTGCGGTTCTCCACCTCCTTAATACTCCCCGATTTTTTCATCTGGGTGTGTAATGGGCAAACCGGTTCCAACTCTATTCCCCTATAATCTGCCCATCCTTTCCATATTTTGGGGGGGCAGCCCCTTGTTTTGGGTACTGCTATCTTCATCCCAATGCAGTAGTTCATCCCTTTCTTCCACACTGTAAACGACTGGGGGAGCTACTTCCTTGCATTCTCTAGCAGTGTCTCATTTGGCAATCGTTTGTCCCAAGTAGAGTAAGGACAATTTATATCTATTGACACCCAGGGCTTCCATGATGTGAAGGAGGATCAACATCGGATCCAAGGTGATCTACCTCAACAAGACCCCACCCAGATATGTGGTCACCCCCGGCAGAATCCATCCGGAACTGCACAACTCCACATCATATGCAGAAATGGGCCATCACCTGCACCATAGCAAAGACAAGAGGGGGAAGGCTACCACCCTCATGCACCAGAGCAAGTGACGTGTGAGACAGGCCTTGTGGATATATATATTCAAACTGAATCAACCAAAGCCAGGCCGCTATGGCAGCCTACCTCGGCGTGTCCAATCTTCATACTCTAGCTCTCCCACATAGGCCTCCGAGGCCGCACAGAGGGCCCAAAACACATCTGGTTGATTAGACACGAGTGTCTGATATATTTGTGAGATCTTATGTTCACCCAGCTCACTGATAATAAGATTACCCTCTAAAGCATTGAATTCGGGGATATCTGACAGTGTTGTTATGTAGGGTGGTCAGTGCACAGCGGAGCTGGAGATATCTGTGGAATTGAGTTTGGTGGAGTTTGTATTTGGTCTAGAGAATATGGAATGATTTGAGGACTGTGCCCTGCATAATTTCTCCCAATGTGGAGATTCCAATGAGATCCCATTTACGGAATCCAGTTAATGTCACCACTTTTGGAAGCAGACTTCCCTGCCATAACAGTGTCTGCTCCATTAACCTGCCCCAGTATTTCATACGTCAAGGTGTGGAACGCAAAGGCTCAAGACCACCCTTGTCGCTGGTGGAAGGCCCTTGCCATTCCCCACTACATAGATGAGCCACCAGTGGGGTAGTACCCATTGCCCACCTGCCTCGTGCATAATCCAGATCCCCGTGTGTTGTACCACCATTCATTTATGATCAGAAAGTGAGCAACTAAATAGTAGTGTTCAAACTTCATATGGGAAATTCTGTAGTTGGTAACAGGAACCTGGGTAGAGATATAATTTAAAAAAATGCCGACCTCCCCATTAAAGACAGCAGGAGTATTGACCAAACCTTTATATCTTCTTTGAGGTGAACAAGTACTGGCTCCAAATTGGATCTCTAAGCCACCTTCTCATCTGAGGTCAGAAAGATCAACAAGTATTTAATCCCGTCCATGGCAACCCGCAATCAAGTCACCCATGCAAGTCTCTCGGGGCTAGTACCCACCGCAAGCACTGTTGATTTTAACTTGTTCATGTTTAAGCCTGAAGTTACCCTGAATATATGCATGATCTGCAATATTCTGGGTCCCGTTACATCTGTAAGGTTTGTAAAAAAGAAGAGGACATCACCAGCTCAGAGTTCTATCCTATTCAACAGTCCTACCCTCCACTCAAAGCCCCATATCTGAGCATCCATCCTCACACATACGGCCAGAGGCTCTATGGCCAGAGCAAACAGCATGGGGACAGCCCTGTTATGTCCCTCGCTGTATTGGACATGTATCTGATTTGATCCCTGCCACCCTCACTGAAGCTGCCAAGTCGGTATATAATAAACAAATATACAAAATGAACCTGTGACCAAAGTCGAGGTGCTGGAGGAGGAGAAACAGCTCACAGAGTCAAATGCTTCATCAATATCAGCTAGTTCCTTTAGCCCACCCACCAATGTCAATGCAGTGCACTTGACGAATATTATGACGGGTCACCAGGTGGGGCATGAACCCCGACTGATCAGATTGGACCATATCTGGAATATGTGTTATCAGCCTATTGGCCATGGCATAAGATCTTCAAAAGTGAAATTGGGTGATATGAAGTGAGGTCATCTGTGGGGTGGCCGGGTTTAGGAAAACCACAATATCTGCATGGTGCCATTCTGATAGCATGATGGCCATGGCCGCCGTAGTAAGACTGCTACCAGGAGGTGATCCCAGAGTTTGGGCATGCAAACTTAAAAACATTCACGTGGGAACATGTTTATAGCTGGCACGGACAATGAAAGTTCCTTCCCCCATGAGTTGTGAGCCACCTTTGATAGGGTCCGAAGTGGAAGTGCCCACACAAACTCCTCTAGTCGTGTCCCAGATACTACCTCCCTCCTTCCACCCTCTCAAAATGAGAGGCAAATTATATACTATTGATCAAGGTTCTGTAAGTAGTATACCAGATTCATTCTTACTCAGGGGAATGGAGGCAGCCTGGGGACACCCTGACAAAGTCTGTGGAGCACTTAGCTCGACTTGTCCCCCCACTGACAGATGCAGCTTTGGGAGTTCTGCCAGTTCAAGTGCTCTTCGCCCATCAGGGTCTGGTTGCTGCATCAAGCCGAGCTGTCTAAGCGCAAGTTGGCCATTTTGTGGAGGACCCTGTACTTCTAATTCAGCAATTTGGGTCTCAAAGGCCAACAGCTTCCCCATCTTGCGCTTTTGCTCCCCCTTGCAGTAGCTTATGTCTACTCCCGAATTGTGGGTTTCAATACCTCCCATCACATCTGATGGGATGACACCGGGCCTATATTATGTGCAAAATAATTATCTGTGAAACCCATTATATGTTTATGATAGACAGGGCTTTGGAGGTGCCATGGCAATAAGTGCCAGACTACAGGACCCAACCTGAGACACATGGCCACTGGGGAGTGATCTTACAGTCTCCTGGGCAGTATGGTAATATCAGCCACAAATTGGTCACAAAAGCGGCGCACACTTACTGCTGGTGCATTTGTAGGGGATTGACCACTCCCCTCGTTTAATGTCAAATCAAAAGAATCACTGCACTCCTAGGAGATTCATATCAACCCATTTAATGGTAATAATCGTCAGCATTTCAACCATTACCACCTACGCGTTTCGACTTCCGTCTTGATCACGGTGGTTTAACATGGATTGATTGCACCTGATTAATGATTCTTAACTTGAAGCATTGTGGGAGTTGTTGTCCATAATGTATATAACTATCAGCAATGGCATATTAATTCAGGCGGCAGCATCATACAATCAGAGGTTTACAAGAGCATTTAACATCCTTATAGTTTTCCCCAATACTCCGTTGTTTTCAAAGTTCTTTCTAAAAAATGTTCTGTTTATAACACGTTTCCTTTCAGCTCAATGCTGCAGACACTGTTGTTGCTTTTCCAATGCTCAGTGTCTTATTTTCACTCTCCCACACATGCCTGCTTTGGAATATTAAAAGCTTATCTACATGAACTTTTTAAAGTATTAAAAATCATTAATCAGGTGCAATCAATCCATGTTAAACCACCGTGATCAAGACGGAAGTCGAAACGCGTAGGTGGTAATGGTTGAAATGCTGACGATTATTACCATTAAATGGGTTGATATGAATCTCCTGGGAGTGCAGTGATTCTTTTGATTTGACATATATATATATATATATATATATATATATATATTTTCAAAAAACAAGATTCTCTTTCTGTTTTAGCAAGAGAAAACCGCACTCTGTCGTTGTGCCAAAAATACCTTAACTTTTAATACATTAGTGAGATCATAAACAAACAAACAGGAATCCCCTGACGCGTTTCGGTCTCACCAGACCTTGTTCACAGGTGTTTCCTGTGTGCTAATTTCGGCGCTTAAAATAAAGTACTCCAAAGTAACAGAAAAAATACTCAAGTTACACCACTTATCAAGAGTTACTCCATAACATCACTAAATATATATACTTTAACAAAGAAAAATTAAACGTTTTTCTATATACATATTTACCAAATTGTAACAGTGTTTTGACTACAATCCAAGGTGTTTTTCACTGAGTTCCACATTGCATTCTGGTATATGTAGTTTATAGCATTTCATTAAATCAAATTATTTTTAAATATATGTCATAAAATCTTGTTTCAGCGACTAATGGAGACTTCAAAACAATTTCTGAGGTGTGTTAACAAAATATAGGGGCCCTCATTAGTTTTTAATTTATATTCACATTGGATTCATATTCATGTATTGCATGTTACCTACAATAGCACAATCCCCAAAGTTTCTTTTAAACAAGGCCCTCGCTAAATCCTGCACCTCTGATGGAAGAAAATTAATGTTTGGGTATTATTCCTTCAGTCAATTTATATTGATAGCACCAAAATTGTATGTCTATCTGACAAAGGCGCAAAAGGAATAAACCCACACGAAGGGGACAAAGAGGGAAGACAAAGAAAAACCAGGGCTCAAACAGCGGCAACTTTCAAGAGCTAAATATTATTAATCTTTCCACCAGAGAAATGTCCCAATCGGAGGAATCTGTCCTAAAAAAGGGGCTACAATTCTGTCCCTCTACAGATTTGGATTTAGTACAAACACGCATAGACTTTTATACGTATATACGCAAAATCAAACTTGCCAAAACCTTTGCGGAAACTAAAATGAAAGAGAAAAATGATCCACCAACACAGGAGTATGACCTTACTGTGGGAGATAAAGAGACGTTGATGACTCTGGTGAATTTAGATCTGGGAAACAAACCATTGGAAGTTACTGAAATAGTTAAACCCCTTGGGGCGGGCCTGACAGATAAAAGACCACCTTCCAAGTTTTACCCAGCACTACCAGCAGGGAATAAAATAGATTTATTTGCGGAGATGGTCATTCATGATCTTTATAAAAAGAATTGGAATAAGAAAGAGGAGAACTTAACCATACCAGAGAAACAGGCGTTGCACAGACTTCAGATGGAAACAATGGTTGAAATCAAACCTGCGGACAAAGGTGGAAACATTGTAATACAAAATAAACAGGATTATGCGAAAGAAGCGATGCGGCAATTGTCGGATAAAACCTGTTATGCACTTGCTACTGGGAACCCAGTAATAAAACTGAAGGAGGAGATAAATTCGTGTATCTTAAGGTGGGAAGATCAAGGCCTCATTGATCAAGTAGAGGCAAAATATTTGTTAGTGGAACATCCTGTAACTCCAACAATATACTTCCTCCCTAAAATTCATAAAAATTCGCAACATCCACCAGGTAGACCTATAATATCAGCCAAAGCACCTCTATTAGAACATATGTCAGAATACATA